>NC_040914.2:75280684-76620097 GCF_004126475.2 Phyllostomus discolor | reverse complement strand
CAACCCAGAACACCAAGGATTTCCTCTTCCCTGGTGGCTGGCTGCTTCTCTGGGGCCAGCTCTGTCAGGTCCTGCCCACTGGATTCTTCCCAATGTGTGGACCTGGCCATCTGTGCGCTTTCTGGGGAGACTGGACTCTCTAAGGTGTTCGTGGCCCTAGGAGTTGAGGGAAGCCCACTCTAAGTAACATTCTCCAGCCGGTTCCTCAGGCGGGGGTGCCCAGCAAAGCTCCCCCTTGCTGAGGTCTGGGGGGATGGACACTGGCCTGCCACTCCACCACTAGCTGCTCTCCGTCTGCTGACCTGACCACTCAAGTCCAGGGTGCTTCTGCTCTCCCACTCTGCCAGCCTGTCCCCTCCACCTGTACCGCTTCGCCTCACTTGGTCCCAGGCACCATCTTATCTCCTGCTTGTCCCTGGGCTGGTGGGGCGAAGAAGTCCTTGGGGCCAGGCTCTGGGACCTATTAGAGGATACAGTTGAATAGTGCAGCCATTTACGTGATCTTCTGCTAGCCGCTGGGGGGACCCTAGGGTTTCTTAGATGGTGAGCCACGGAAGAAGCAACTCCGACTTAGGGCGCACAGAGGTGAGTGAGGGGCTGCGCCCCATTTTCTCGGCTGCAGGGTGGCCGGCCACTTCCCTGGGTTCTCAGGGAGCGCAGGCCCTGCTCTTGCCCAAACCTTCTCCCATTTTGTCCAGCCCACTCCACGGCTCAGACAGGCCCTTTGGGATGCTTGCCTGGGGACCTCTCAGGGACCAGGCACCCTGGATGTGCCCACAGGCACTCAAGTCTTTGTGTCTGGGCAAGTCCCGTGTTTGCCCGTGTACGGGGCTGCATGCCATGTTGGCGTGTGTAAGGCTGTGGAGGGGTGCACGTGAATGTACGGTAAGCGGGGTTTCTGAGCTTGTTGGTGAGGCAGAAGGGGCGGGGAGTGGGGGAGGGTGGTGTGGCATGTGTCTGTCATGTTTGCGTGTGAAAGCCGTGGGTGACTCCAGGCCTGGAGTGTAGCTACGGGGCCCAGGTACCCAGCCTAGCTGGGTGAATGCTGCCACCTGCTGGCCAGCCACGCATGTCCACGCTGGGGGGCTCAGGGAGCAGGACGGGGCTACGCCACAGGAGTGGGCTGACTTGCTCACGCCAGTCCCAGGGCAGACTGCAGCCATGGTGGGTCCCCAGATGTTGTGAGCGCCAGCACCCCAGGGGCATGTGACATCACAGAGTGGTGGTCCGCCCCAGGGCATCTCACCACAACCTGGGCCACAGCCTGGAACATCCACCTTGTTCCTAGGTGATGTGGAAGCTGCTGGCCCCAGGCCCTGTGAGGTATGGAAGGCTAAACAAGACCACCCAGGATTGGGAGCACCCAGTCCTGCAGACCTACTGGGCCCCATGGGTCTCCATGCCAAGGCCCCAGACAGCCTTTCTCAAACGTGACTCAAACTCATACCCCCCTCTCTCTTTTGCATGGCACTCAGGGCCCTTCCCATCCCTGATCTCTAACCCTGCTTGGGGCCCTGCTCTGGAGACCCCCCACCCCAGTGGGAGCAAAGGCCCACCCCTGACAGAATCTGCTGGAAGGCCTCTAAGGGTGCGAGCTGCATCTGGTTCACTCCCGGTGCAGAAGAGGTGTGTAAATGGGAGATGGATGGCCACAGCCGCCCCCCCCCCCGGCCCCCGAGTCCCTCATGGCCGCCTGCCTGGGGCTGGGAGGACGCCAGCAGGAAGGGCTAGGACTGAGGGAGAGGACTGGGAAGGGTGTTCCTGATGGAGGGAACTGCACGGGACGGGTCTGGCAGGGTGAAGGTGAGCTGGGCAGGCAGGGGGTGTAGGTGGGGCAGGGGCCCTGTGGGCTTGGCCAGCAGCGATGAGACCCCAGATACAGTTGCACACGTGGGACCCCTTTCCCCGTGGAAAGGGCTTCGCTCTCCTTCCCTCCCTCGCACGTGGTGTCAGGGGCCTGCTCTGAGCAGCTGCCTTCAGGTTCGGGCCCAAATAACCGCCGGGGGTAGGACCAGACGGGTGTCTGCCTCTGGACAGCCTCACCTGCCCTCCAGAAGCTTGTCCCGGGCACTGGAGTCTTTGAAGGGACCTTCAGGACATGGTGAACTCGGGGTTCAGAGCCTGCAGTGGGGGAGGGTCTCCTGGTTTCACCCCTCATACCGCCTCTGCTGCCTTCTTGTGTCCCCTACACTGAGCTGCATGGATGATTTCCCATCTCTCCCGCTCTGCTCCCCACGAACCCCAGACCAGTGCTGTAAAGATCTCGAAACAAAGTGCGGCTGCCCTGTGGCATCATCTGCACCCCGTTAATCCTGGAGGGGGTGGAGGGACCACTTTGCTGCTCAGGGGCGCTCCACAGGGCCAGATAGCTCTGGTGATGGGACAAAAGTGGCACCCGAAGCCGACACTTTATGCGCCAGGCTCCGGGCCCTGGCGGGCAGGCAGGGCAGGGCTGGTCGGAGGACAGAGGCCACACGGCAGAGGCGTTCTGTGAAAATAGTGGGCATATATTTGACAGGATGCGTTTGCTGTGATGTGTCCAGTACAGCCTCAGAGTCCCCCTGTGTTTTGTTTGTCAGCACTGGAGAGGCATTCTGAGTGGCACACAACACTGTCCGGAAAGGAGATCTGGGCCTGATTTGGTGTCTTTCAAAATACCAAAATAAAAGCTTTTGACATGCACATTGCACCCGAAGTAAAAATGGAAAAAAAAAAAAAAGAAGGAAACAAACCATGAACCTCAGACACCTAAGAACAGAAGGGAGCCTCTCCCACACGCCTACCCTCTTCAAAGACACGATTCTGTGAAAAAGGACACGCGTACCAACTCCCGGGTCACGTCAGTGCATGAGATGCCAGCAGCGCCACACCCGGCCCTGAGTGTCCCAGCCAGTTGCTCTGACTGCAACCCTGGGGCTGGAACCTGCTGGCGGGGGAGCCAGTGAAAGACTTCTCGGGGTGGCTGGGACCTGTGGGCCTTCCGTGCAGCCCCCATCGTGTCTCCGCACCCTGCTCCTCTCCCGTCTCCCAGGTAAAATGAATCAAGGAAGCCTGTATTCACATTACAACATGAAAATAGCACCAGAAACTTCAGAGCTAAATTGCTGATACTTGCAGCCAAGAGCTCCGTGTAGGAGGAAGGCTCTCGAGAGGCAACCACAGAGGCCGGGGAGGGAGTGTGTGTGTGTGGGGGGACTGAGGGATGGGGAGGAAGGACTGGTGGGAGCTGGCTGGTCAGTTTTCTCCCTGTCCAAATGGGAACCCGGTTCTCAGGGGTCAAGGTGCACTGGAGACCAGCGCTTCTGTCAGGGGCATGGATAGTGGCTGTCATGACCATATGGTCAGAGATGGCCTGTTGTGCTCTGGGGGCAAGGCAGCTCACAGACGGCCCTTCTAGCTGGAGAGCCTTGCACTCCCCATTTGATTTGGAAGGCCACTTTGGAATTACAGCAACAGCAGCAACAAGACTAAGAGGGGCTTGCTGCGGTCCGACCGCGGCTGCCTCAGCTTAGTTCCCTGCTAGATGACACGGGGGTTGAGCCCTGTTAAAACCTTCAAAGGAGGGGGCATATAGGGTACAAGGTGTGAGCTGCCCTTACTTCAAGTTCTTGGTACTGGAAAAACAGCTGTGTGGCCTCAAAGAGCCCGCAGCTGGCCTGTCCCTTATCCTCACTTTCCAGGTGGAAAGGGGTTGCTGTCCGTCAGCCCCAGGCCTGCTAGAAGCATCAGAGTCTCAGCTCTGACACCAGAGTCCGAGCATTTGCATGGTAAGTCAGGTGGATGACGACGTGGCCGTCAATCTGGCTCCGTCGGAGGACTAATGCTTGCCAGTGTAGATCGGAGTCCCCTCGATCACTGGGTTCGTCCCCCAGCCCTTCTCCCATGCGCTCTCTCACTCCTGTAAATTACTCAGAAGGGTCCTTTTTTAAAGGGATCTTGAAGCTGGTTAGTCTCTGTCCGAAGAGCTGGCTGAGGAGGTCGTTCTGGGATTCAGCTGTCCAGCACGCTCGGGAGTTGGCACGTTCAGCACCGTGGACAGGTCTTCCCCTCTTGGGGGTCCTGTGCAGGGGTCTCACCTGGGAGAAGGCCTTGCCCGGCCCATCCTTGCCGCGTCTGAAGTCCCGGTGTGTGTGGCTGGGCTCCGCTTTCTGCTGCTCTGAGGGCTGGGACACCGTAGAGCTGCTCTGGCTACTGGGCCTGGGCTTGGCAGGGAGCACACGGCTGGGAGTAGCCTGTTTTCGGGGAGCCCGGGGGGGTTTGTCAGGGACTGAAGAGGCTCTCCCCAAGCTCCCCATACCATCACTCCTGCTTGGCCCCAGAGTCCGGCCCTTTCTCTTCTTCTCCTTGCCCTCCCCATCCTCGCTGGGGACCAGGATCCCTTGGGGCCCTTGGTCACCAGCTTCCTTTGGTGTCTTGGGGTAGCCCTTGGCCAGGGCTCGAGTTGGGGGCTTGTCCATGGCAGAGCTCTGGCTGGGGCAGTTGGGCTTGGCTGGGGTGGTGGCCGTCTCGCTCTGGAGTTGCCCACTGGCTGGCTGCGGCCGGCTGCCACCTGCTGTCTTGCTGCCGCGCTGTGGGCCTCCATCGCCCTGGGAACTGGGGCCTGGCTTGACTTTGAGGGTGCTGGGCTTCTGCCTGTCCTCAGTGCCACGGGCTGGCTCCCCAGGTGTTGGGCTGGCCGTGGCCTTCTTCGGTTTCACTGGGAACTTGGGTGCTTTGCTGGGGACGGCCAGAGCTGGCCTGTCCTTTGACGAACTCCGACAGCTCCCGTGCTTGGTGGCAGCACCCTTGTGGGAACGGACTCCTTTGACCTCCTCGACCCCCTCAGGCGTCATGTGGCATGTGGACACCTGCTTGTCCCTCCAGGGCAGGGAGGTGGCTTCTGGGCAATGGTCAGGGCCACATTTGCCAGGGGCACCCAGGGTCCTACCTTTCCCTGAGAATGGGCCAACAGCCCTCTGTTCCTCTACGGCTTGGCCTCTGGCCCCTGGCCGGGGCAGAGACCCCTCCAAAGGGAGAGCCTGCTGGAGAAGAGGCCTAGGACTGCCTGGGGAAGCCTCATCTGTGGGGCTGTCCAGGGCTTGGTCTGGCTTGTGGCCATGTTTGCCATCAGCTGAGGCTGCTGGGAAAGGAGACAGAGATGGGAGGAGCTCCTGGGGGTCAGAGGGCAGATTGTCACTCCTGGCCAGGTGTTCCACAGGGTCTGTGGATCTCTCTGGGGTTCTAGGCTGCTCCTTGGTGCTGCAGGGATCTGCCTCCGAGCAGAGCTGGAGCAGGGCTGGGAGGGACGCCTTGTTCAGGGTGGGGCTGCTGCCCAGAGACAGAGGCCTGTCCACGACGGGCCCAGGGGTGCTGCTGGGCGTGGCCACTCTACGCTGTTTGCTAAGCAGTGAACCCCCCTGGGCCTTCTGCCCAGGGGTGCCTGGCCTCCGCACCCTGCGGAAAGTGAAGGGCTGCTGCCCCCTCCTCAGGTGTTTGTCCATGTGTCGGTCAAACTGCTCCTTCTTGGCAAACGTATAGTTGCAGGAGCTGCAGATGAAGGACCTCTTGCTGATGTGCGTGACGTTGGCACAGAGCTCACAGGTGTACAGTGGGGTGTGCTGCAGCTCCAGCTCCTCCCTCACACCATGCTCCCCGGCTAGGTGCACACGCAGCTCACCCGGCTCAGGATAGACCCTTGGGCACTGGGGGCACAGGAAGACGCGCTGTGGGCTATGCACCGCCAGGTGGCGCTGCAGCTTGAAAGGCTTGGGGAACCGCTTGCCGCAGTGGTGGCAGTCTCTGGAGGGGTCCTTGCAGTCCTGGTGCATTGGGATGGCGTGGAGTAGGGGCTCTCGGTTGGAGCGGGGTTCAGGGGATGGGCTAGGGCACATCTTGGTAGAGCCAGGGAGAGTGGCAGACCTGCTGGGTAGAGTGGGATTTGTGCAGGCTGACGGGCTGTTGTTGGCTAAATGGCTTTCTGGCATTAAAGTGCCATCCTGGTTTGAGTTGTTGGTACGAAACTTGGGTTTTGCCCTCCCCTTCTCTGCGGGGCCCCCATCTGCCTGGCCAACTGAGCACTTGCCCCTGTGGGGTTTGGATGCCGGCCCCATTATGCTGCTCAGGAAGCGTGTGACAGTGCTGTCCTCCTCCCAGCATCCAGGGGGGTCCCCCAGGGACCTCCGTGCTGGCCCCTTTCGGGCAAACTGTAGGGCATGTTCCCGCAGATGCTCGTTGTACATCCAGACGTCGGCCACCTCCCTCAGACACATGCCGCAGGCCCACAGCCCCGCCCGGCCCTGCATGTGCTTCTCCTGCAGGTGCTCCCGCAGCAGCTCCCGAGAGCCGAACCTGCGCTCCACACACATGTAGCAGGTGGGGGGTGGGGAGGGGCTGTGGGCCAGCTTGTGCAGGTCCAGCTCACCCAGGCCGTGAAAACGCTGGAAGCACACCCTGCACTTGTAGGGCGCCCTCCTGGCCTTGTCATTCTGGTCTCTGCCCAGGGCCCTTCTGGCCCCTGCCACCTCCTCTGTTCTTTTGCTCTGTGGCCCCTGGGCATTCGCTGTGGCCTTGAAGTCTAAGAAGCTCACACTGGGGAGAGCCACAGGGTCTTTGCAGGTTCCCAGAAAGCACAGATCTTGCATCTCAAGTTTGGTGCTGAATCTCTCAACCTCCACAGCGTTGCCCGGGAGCCCGTGGTCGTAGTGTTCTCGCTCCAGGTTGGGGGGCTCAGGGCTCATGTCTCCGAGAGAAGAGGCAGTCTCCTCGGTGGAGCCCCGCAGCTCCAGGCCTCGCCAAGCTGCAGGGACCATGTGCAGCTCGGGAATATTCTCCAACGGGTGGTCCTCGGCACTGCAGGAGGGTTCCTGCTCGGCACAGTCTGCTTCTGGGTCAGGCTCAAGGGACCACAGGCTGGGTCCAGGGGCCCAGGGGTCAATGCCGGGCACCTTGCTGCTGAGGAAGCCGTCCAGGAGGAAGGACTCAGGCAGGCCTGTGGCCTCGTCACTCCACGGGTCCTCGAGGGCCAGGCAGAGGGAACCTGAGTCACTGAGATCCATAGGCACGTGGGCAGAGGGCAGAGCAGCGCTGCTTTGGAACTCCCCTCTGGGCTCCGGCAATGGCGGAGGCTTTGGCTTTTTGCAGCGCTTCCCGTAGACTCGGGGGTTCTTCTTCCGAGTGAAGCGGTTGCCAAGAGGGAAGAGCTGGGAAAAGGAGGCTTCGTCATCAAACAAGCTCAGAGGGTCCCCGAGACCTGGGCTGGGGACTTCAGGAGTGACGTCTTCAGGCTCCTGGACTCTGTTTTCTGGGTTGTTCCGGGGAACCTGGAGGCAGCTGCTGATGGTGCCACCTGCTTCAGAACCACTAGTCTCTGGAGGGCTTGGCAGTCCGCCAGGGGGCCTGTGCCCTTCCCAGTCAGCCTGCCTTGACCTGCAGTCAGCCACCCTGCTGTCCCCTGCAGGTGCACTCCCAGCTGCCCTTGACAGATCTTTGCAGACACCCCAAATCCTGGTCTCTCTGGGCCCCCAGCCCCCCCTTGTCAAGGCTGCCTTCTGACCCTCTGGCCCTTTCCCAGGAGGCACCCCCTCCCTCCTTCCTGGAGGGGTCACCCAATTCCCAGGTGACTTCTGTGTGGGCGTCTCCTGCAGCTCTGTGGCCATGGGGAGAGGCGACTGCGTGACCTCGGTCTCCTGCTCTGCCTCCTGTGAGAGGCTGCAGCTCAGAGCGGGTGGGTAACTGACAATCGTGGGTGATGGATTCCAGCGGCTTCTATCTGAAATCACATCAGGAGAGACTCGAGGACCGCTCTCCTCCTCGAACCTTCTTGCTCTTGGCTTTCTCGTCTTATTTGATTTCCTCTCTGACTCACTGGGGACGTTCACGGACTGTCTGCGCCGCCTCTGGCCTCCTCCTCTCTCTGCCTGTTTGGGGCAGGGCGCATCCTTCCGCGGCAGCAGGTCCCACTTCCTGGGCTCTGCGGGCCTCGGGCCCACTCCTCGCCTGACTGCACCCAGGGCGGGTGGTTTCTGGCTGGGGGCACGGCCTGGTGTTCTCAGAATGCCAAGCCCCTGCCCGAGCCCCTTGGACATCTCGGGGCCTGGGACATCCTCAGGAGCCCCGGAGCCCCGGACGGGGGGTGACCCGGCAGTGCGGCTGGGGCTGCTCAGCCTGTGCCTTGGTTTCTCCTTCCCAAGAGCCCTGCGGCTTTTCTTCCCAGGTGGGCGGCTCATCTGGGCTGCAGGCTCTCCAGTTTGGGGAGCAGGTGGGGCTGGAGGGCTTGGCTGGGAGGTGGCTCCCCCGTGCAGCTTGTGCTTCCTGGCTTTATGGCGACTTAGGCCTGGCCTGGACCGGAAGGTGGCTGAGCAGACCTCACAGGTCACAGGCTGCCGGCTGGGGCCTTGGTCCTTCCAGAGGTTGTCCTCCGTAGACACAGGCCTCCTTTTGAAGCCACAAGGCTTCTGTTTGGGGTCCTGGGAACATAGAGGGTCCCCCTGGGGCATCTGGTGGGAGACAGTGCTGAGGCTCTGGGGGGAGCTGGGTCTGGACTTGCTGGCTGTATTGCTCAGAGAGGTGGCTCTGTCCTGGAGGAGCTCTTCGTAAGGGCAGGTGATGCTTGGACCTCTGGTGCCAGCTCCTGAGGCCTTTGTAATGCCAGGGCGCCCAGCCCCAGGTATCCTAAGGTCCTCTTGGCCCTGGGGACTGGCCTCCATCCCACCTTCCAGGCAGGCATGGGGCTCTGGCCCAGCTGTCCTCTGGGTGGGAGGGTCAGTGGGCACAATAGCGGTGCTCTGGCCATCTCTGTTTCCTGGGTGTTCTGAGGAGGGACCCTTGGGTGTCCTGTCTGGGCTGGTGTTGGGCGTGACGCCCCTGTAGTGGGGGTCTGGCCACTCAGTCCTGGGGCCTCTGACTGCCTCCGTGTCATCTATGGTGGGAATGCCAGGCAGGGAAGCAGCCTTGATGGTCACTCTTGGGGACATGGCCCTCACTGGGGGAGGAGCGGCATCATGGGCAGGAGATCCCCTCAGCCTCTGTTTTCTGGAACCCCCCAGTGGTCTTGACTTGCGGCCTTCAGGGTGATCCCCCACATGGGTGGGTGTGAAAACATTGCTGAAGCCTGGCTGGCCCGGGGGAGGGTCTTCCGGGGAGCTTTGTTCCCCTAGGGGAGAGCAGCAAGCCTGGCTTTTCTTGAGGTCACAGGGGCTTGTCCTCAGCGGTGAGGGGGTTGCCAGAGACCCCTCGGCCCTAGAATCTGTGGGATCTGGGGTATTCTCAGCCCTTTCCAGAGCTGTGCAGACAGAGGAATAGGCTGGCAGGTGCTTCGTGCTGGTAGGGTCCCCGCAGGATGGAGACGCTGGGAGCGGCCCCCTTAGCTTGCCCGAAGGCACCGTGGGAGGGTCCTCCTGGAGCACGAGCTCAAGACTGCAAGGAGCAGGGATGGCTGCTGGAGGGGGCAAGGGGGCGCAGCCAGCCAGGCCCCTTGTGAGGAGCTCAGGGCTCTCCCCAGGGAGTAGCAGGTGCTTCTTAGGGCTTGGACCTGCTGCCTCTTGAATCCAGTCCTCAGGCCCATTCTGGGCGTATGTTGCTGCCAAGGACGGGACCAAACATTCCGATTCCGAGGAGGTGGGGCTGGGTGTGGACTGGGCTTCATCCTGAAGGCCCAAGTTTGTCCTGCTTCTAAGAACCGGCCCCCCCAGCTGGTCTGCAGCCCTGGCCAGGCTGTCCTGTGTGGCCTCAGGATTGGCATTGACTGTGCCTAGGTCATCTACTCCCCCTGGGCTCCCCCAGTTATCTGGTGGAAGTTGGCTGGCTTTGTCTTGGCCTTTGAACTCCTCAGCCTGGCTGAGTGAGCCCAGATGGTCATCTCTCTCTGGTCCCAGCTGACATCTGGCCATTGCAGGGATGGTTGTTATCTGCACACCCCACTTCGAGGCCTTGGCAGGGCTCTGGGCCACGTCCCCACATTCCATTCTGTCCCCTTCCACATTTAAGGGGTTGCTCTGCTGAGGGCTCTGGGCATCGGCAAGCGGGGGCCCCTGCAAGCCCTGGGCAGCCTCTCCGCTCTCAGCTGCTCTGGCCACCAGGAGCTGGAGCTGACGTATTGGGCTTCCAGAGGGATCCTGGGGCCTCCTGCTGGGACTGGTGTTGGGCGAGCAAGCAGGACTTGCAGAGGCTCCTGCTGGTGCAAACTCCTCGTTACCCTCAGAGCCAGGCCCTCCTGCTACAGGGTGGAGGGGACCTGTTCCTTTTGGCCCATCTGTGCTGCTTCCAGAATGTCCCTTGAGGGCCTCACTGTGACTGGAACCAGAAGGTGGAGTAGCACCCAGATGCAGAACTCCAGCACCCCGAAATGCCAAGTCAGGCGCTGGACGGGCAGCAGGGCTGTTGAGTGCTTCCAGCTTGGCAGCATCTTGGCAGGGCCCCTGTGCCCGGCAGGGTCCTGGGGACGGCCCTCTCCGAGTGCAGGGAAGAAGCAGCAGGATATCTTTGTTGTGATGGAGTCTGGTGGCCCTGTTATTTTTAGGAAGTAAAGGCTCACGGTTTGGACTGCACTTTGCTAAATGTTCCCTGTCTGACAGGGGCCTGAGTGGCTCTCCAGGGTCTGGGAGACAGGTTTCTGGGCAGACCCCGCGGCCCTCTGCGGCCTTGGGGAGCCCCGCCCTGGAGACTCTGGTGTCCTGCACTGGCTGGAAACTGAGGCTAGCCCCAGTGGGGCTGAAAGGAACCCCAGAAACCTGGTCTTTGTGGGTACCAGGGGGAGTGGCTGCTTCTCTGGGGTGAAATGAGGGCCACTCTTCCTGTGGGTTCTCCAGGGTCCCCTCCATGGTGGCCATGGCTGATTCTGCTCCTTTCTGGTGTGGGCTCAGTTCCCCAAGACCAGTGGGGTCAGCTGCGGAGAGCGAGTCCTTTTCAGGAGCAGCAGCTTGGTGCGGGGGCAGGGCGGTGCCGGTGCCCGAGTGAACTCTGTCTGTGTTCTGAGCTCTGCACAGCTCCCCGGGGACCCCGTGCGCGCCTTTACTTTCCAGCTGACTTTCTAACTCGGTGACCAATCTTTTGATCTCCAATTCATCCTCAGACAAGTTGCCCATAAAAGCCATGTTACATTCGTTAACCTTGCAAGGCAAAGGGAGCGGGTTGGCAGCCACCGTCTGTTCGTGAGGACTCTTCTTGCTGAATGCCTTTTCCCCTGAGAGCGGAGGGAAAGGGCCCAGATGGCTGCATAGCACCGGAGAAACTTCCTCCAATAGGGACCAGCCCTTCTCAGGCAGAAATGAGGGGTACGGTGGGTCCAGCTGGGGTCTCCTCAGGGGAGGGTCAATGCATGTGGGTGGTGAGTGTGCACCCCCATTTCCAGACAGGCCGCTGTAGATGGGGGAGTCGAAGTCCCCCGCGGGCAGCCCCGAGAGAAGGGGCGTGGACTCCGCAGTCAGTGGGGACTCAGCTTTGTCGGGGTCTGTGTTGACTGTGTACGGTGGGTTCCTGGAAGGCTTTGACTTGAGGGAACTGGCAGTCACACCATCCTGGCACAGGTGCATGTTGCTGGCTGGAGGAGTGTCCAGAGCTAAGGGCTTGGAGTACAAGTCTTCACCGAAACAGCCAGCCAGGTCTTTGGGTCCAAGGAGCAGCTCGCTGTGGGGGCTGCTGTAGGGCTGCAGCCCCTTTTTGTCAGCTGGAACCATGGAGTCTCTGTTAAAAAGAGCTGAGTCACACTCAAGCTCAGGGCTCTTTAAAAACAGGACGCTGGCTGCGGGGTGGGCAGTGCTGGTGTTAGTGATGGGCACCAGCGATTCTCCCGGCAGGTAGGCTGGGGGGTCCTCTTTATCATGAGAGATGGGGGGTTCTGTGCACCCGCGCTCATTCGGCAGACTACCTGCACCTGGTGCTGACGAGCTCCTGTGGGGCACCATGGTGTCCTCTCTGCCTGGACGTGGCCGCTCTGGGGCCGGGGAACAGGGACTTCCTCCCACACAGGTGGGTGGAGGAGAGCTGGAAACATCTCTGAGAAGCTTTGTGATGACAGGTGGAAAATCCTGATGGAAGTCCAGCGGTGAATGGCTTTCCTCTGGGGTCTTGGCACTGGTGGGAATCTGCAGGAGACTCTCGGGGTCTCTCTCCTCAGGACCCTGTCCAGTCTTAGGGCTTTGCAGTGGGCCCTGGGCTGCAGGGCTCTCACCCGGGCCTGGGCGAGGCATGCCCGACTTCGTGGTTTCCTTCCTCACGACCTTCCTGGGTTTCTGCTGCTCTCGATCTTCTCTGGAACTCGGGGTCAAGTCTACCTCCTTTCTCTTCTCACCTCGGCGCCACTGCCGGCAGCCATGGAGGGGCTGGCCTCTGACGCGGGAGCCCCGTGGCTGCGAGTGGTCCTCCTCCTCAGACTCCGAGGCATAGTCGTATTCCTGGAGCCTGCGGTCCAGGGCGCTGGGTGCGGGACTGTCCGTCTCCGGGGAGAAGCACCTGCCCCGGCCACGCTGCGCCTGCAGCTTGTGCAGCTGATTCTTTTGTTGCACAATCTTGTGGATGAGCTCCTTGCTCCAGGTGCCGCCCCGTGCCTTCCTCCTCCTGGACTCTTTCCCTGGGGACAGTCGGAGGCGCTTGGAGCTCCTGGTCTCTGCTGGGAGGGCCCTACCACGGGGATCTGTGTAGCCCTTGGGGGCTTGTGTCCTGAGGTCCCGGGGGCAAGGTGGGGCTGGCTCAGCCCTGTTACGCCTTCTCCTGGGCCTCAGGCAGGTGGCTGTGGTGCCCCTGCCTGACCTCTTGGCAGTATTGGATGTGTCCAGCTCTCCCTGGAAAAACTTAAACTGCTTCCCTCTCTTCTGCTGGCTGCCCCGGCCGGCCCCAACTGCTTCTGTATTCACCAGGCTCAGGGACCGGGTTTTAGGCCTGTTGCAGGCTGAGTGGCCTCCGTCCCCAGGGCGGGGAGCCTGGGGCTCCAAGGCTGGGAGCAGGAGCTGAGCTTTGTTCTCTGGTGTGGCCCCCACCCTTGTCTTGGGGGGGAGCCCAGCACTGAGACCTCTGGAGCCTGAAGGTTCTTCGTCGGCAAAGACATCGATGAAGCTGCTGTCGATCTCCGGGTTGTCTGACTGGTATTCCAGGCCGTTGAGCGTCTCGGTGATGAGGCTGTCCAGCTTGGCATCATCCTCCAGGTCCAGGTCCACAGCAGAGAGTGGGAAGGGGGCAGTGGTTAGGCTGGACAGGAAACTTGTCCTCAGGGGGTCGTCTTTGCCATCTACCCGGCTGTCTGCCCCTAGCAGGTAGGGGACTGTCTTGGTGTGGCTGAGCAGGCTTGGGTTCCCGCTGGCCGCTGCTTTGGGAGCAGCCAGCACAGAGGGGGCAGCAGGGGCTGTGGGGAGCTCTGAGGGCTGCGGGTGGCTGTCCTTGGTCCTGGCCAGGAGCGCACTGCAGAACTGCCGGTGCTCCAGGAAGGTGGCCAGGCTGCTGTAGTTGCGGTCGCACTGCTTGCAAGTGAGCAGCACGTCCAGCTGGTCCAGGCTGGCACTGCTGAGGGGGAAGTGGTGGGCGGAGTAGGCGGGTGGCTCTGGGGGGAAGCCCTCCAGCCCCCTGCTGCCCACCTCGGGGCCCACACTAGGGAATGGGGCCTCCTCCAGGCATTTGAAGGTGCCCTCGGCCCCCAGCCTCTCTGTGGAGAAAGGGAAGGTCTTGACCGGCTCTGACTGGTAGTGGATGGGGAGGGTGTGTGAGGGCTCCGGGGACGGGAAGGGGCTGCTCTTCTCCTGGGAATGACTGGGGGTGTGGAAGAAGGCAGAAGGCCCTAGTGGGCCGGGGAGCTGGCTCTCCTCTGAGCTGGGGTTGGCTGGGCTGCTGGACAGTGGTGACAGCGACGAGCAGGTGCTGCTGCCCGCTGTGTTGGTGGCAGGTGAGGGCAGTGGGGACTCACTGGGAGAGGCTGCCACCAGCCTGGGTTGGGGCAGGCCAGAGGTCCCTCGGGGGGAGACCTGGGGCTGGGCTACACCAAAGAATAGGGGCTGGGCCCCAGGGTCCTGCAGCCCGTTGTAGGAGAACAGCCGTGGGGAGCCGCCGCCGTGCTGGCCCGGGCTGTTTCTCAGCACCGCCAGCTTCTCGCCCAGCCCAGGTGTCTTGCTGGCAGCGACCAGGGCTACGTGGCCACCCCCCTGCCACTCAGGGGTGCCTGGGGGAAAAGGCAGCTGGCTCAGCATCTCCACTTCATGGGGTCTGGGTCCAGTGGCTGGGAGCACCTGTGGCCAGGGCAGCGGGGGGTTCTGGGGGAGGCCAAGCTGCTGGCCTGGGCTTGGCTGGCCTTCAAAGAACGCACTCCTCGTAGCAGCCAGGGGGCCCAGGGGAGGTGTGGGGTAAGAGGCTGTGGTGGGATCCCACAGCTGGGGCAGTCTGGTGGGTGGGGGCCCAGGGGTGGCCAACTCTGTGTCCAGAGACCCAGGACTGGTGCCCACCCCACCGGCTCCCGGGCTTCCATATGCCTGCCTGGGAAAGTGCCCCCGGGGCAGAGAGTTTGGGGGTCCCCTGGGGCTCCCCAGCCCATTGTGGGCTGAAGGCGGTCTCTCAGAGAGGGCTTTGGTCAAGCTCTTGTGCAAACTGTCTGGGAAAGTGGCCGTGCTCTCTGAGAAGGGGCTGGGGGCTGGGAGAGCAGCACCAGATGGGGGGAGAGCACGGCCGAGGTCACTGGGCGGGTCAAGGCCTCTGGGCTGGCTGGGGTAGCAGGGCGGGGGCGGAGGAGCAGGCTGGGTGGGCAGGGGGTAGGTGGAGCCTGTGCCCACGGCCTCCTCCTGCCACTCCCCCCGAGGCTGGTGGAAGGCAAACACCAGCGCCCTGTCTGGGTAATCAGGCCTTGCCGTGTCCTTGGGGAAGGGCTTCGGGCTGGCCCCGTGCAGCGCTGGGAAGGGGAACTGGAAAGAGTCCACCCTGGGGCTGCCGCTTTCAGGAAAGGGCTCCGGCTCCGCGGGGAGGACCCGAAAACTAGCACCTGGTAAGTTGTTCTCGGCAGTGGGAAGCCAGGCATCGGCCCCACTGGCCTGGAGTTCTGAGTAGGAGGCCAGCCTGCAGGGGCTGGCACCACTGCTCTGGGGGGCCCTAAGGGGTGGAGGCCCCTGGGTGGCACTTGGTGAGGTATAACTGGTGGAGGTAAAGCTGGAGGGGGTCTCCTGGAAGCACCTTTGGAAGCTGAGCTCTTCTGGGGCAGGAGGGGCCTCTGCCTCTGGGGGCCCGGGGGCTTCACGCTGTGGCCCCTCAGGGGTCTCGTCCAGGGCAGGTCTGGCCCTTGGGCCTGAAACGCTCAGAGTGTAGAGCTGCTGGGGGCTGCCGTCCGCCCTGCCTGCATGCCTTGTGGGAGCCTGTGTGTGGCTCCTCTCTAGTGGGGTCCGGGGGCTGCCACCTTTTCTGGGGAGGCTGCTTAGAGGCTGGGGTCTCAGGAGGGGGGCCTTGGGCTCCACCTCCCTAGCCTGCCCAGGCTGGGTATCCGGGGGTTCCATGGCCTGCACCCCGCTGCTCGCCTCCCGTGTGGCCTTGGCGGTCCTGCTGGCTGGGGTACCGTCCTCGCAGGGGGGCTGTGTGGCTGTGCCACTGGCCATGCCGCTGGTTGTTTGGCAGGACTGTAGGCCTCCGGTCATGGTTGGGGTTGGTGCTCCGCGGGGCTGCTCCCCAGGCATGGCCCCTCTGTCCGGGCGCTAGGAGGATGTGGTGGTCCGAGGAGGTCCGTGGGGAGTGGGCCGGGGGGTTGTCTTTGCCCCTTGGGGGGCCCTGGAGAAGCCTGCTCTCATGGTCCTGGGTGTGGCCTGGAGGGAAAAGACGGAAGCGATGAGTAGGGAGTGATGGAGGCTCCCTGGGCCGCATGGAAGCTGTGACAGGCTGAGAGTGGAAGCAGCGGGCACACAAGCCCTGACCTTCAGAGACAGGAACTCAGCTCCGATGGCACTTCGAGAGGCAAGAGGAGAAAAGCGTTCCTGCCAGACTGAGCATGGGGTTGGGGGGAGAGGGAGAGAAGGAGAAAGAAAGAGTGTGCTGTTTGGGGCCTGAGGGTCTTAGAAGACCCCCGGCCATCTCGAAGCAGCCCTGTTGGCTTTGGCCAGGCTGTGAGCGAAAGGCCCCGGGCGTGCAGAGGCCCCGTGGTGGGGACGACGAGCACCAGCTGGCTGTCTGCGTGGCCGGAGCTACAGCCCAGATGGGGTCAGGGGGCAGCCCAGGCAGGACAGAGGCGGGACCTCATATCAGAAGCTGAGCTGGGAAATAAGGGGTGAGATTGTGCATGCCCGAGTCTGGCCTGAGGCTCACACTGGGTCCTGTGACGGTCTTGCAGCTGGTGGGCACAGGACAGCCTCAAGCCACTTGCTCTGGGAACCCACTGGTCACTCCCCAGGGTGGGGTCTGTGTCTGACTCTCTAGGCAGCACCAGGCACTGCTGGGGCTCCCTCGCTGTGTTTGGAGACCTGCCCTGGGATCACACCCACTGAGGAAAGGTGTTCTTCTCGACTTGGGGTACAGACATCTCTGTCTCTCCTGGGTGGGGATGGTTCCAGTACTGGCCAGCAGAGGTTGCCACACTGTCCTCCTGATCCCCTGTCAGCCCAGTGGACCCTCCCCTATCCCAGCAGCCTGGGTGCCCCTCCCCTCGTAAGCAGAGGTCTCACCCCTTCCTCTGGGCCCCACTGCCTGGGGCCAGCCCTCCCCTCCTCTTCCCATCTCCAGACTGGGAGACCTTGGGGCAAGGTCTCATGGGTGAAGGTTGTTGAATGAATGGCTGATAGCAGTAACAGCAGCGTGAGCGCCTCCTGAGCGTTTGGCTGGGGGCCAGGGGCCGAGCACTTTCCATCAATCACTTCTGTTCTCACGGCCAGAACTGTTAGAGCTCTGGGGAGGTGAGTAGCTTGCCCACGGCCTCGAAGCTGGTGGAGGGCACTGGGGTCCCCAGACAGACCTCCTCCAGCCAAAGCACACATGGCCTGGGTACCTGACCCCTCACGAAGCCCCCTGCAACAGCGAGGGCAGGGCCTGTGAGGCGCCAGCCCCCCGCTGCACCGGCCTGCTGTGGGGCCTGAGACTGCTCCCTCAGTCTCCCTGAGCCTGGAAAGTGGGGGTCCCAGGAGGCCCCAATGGGGCTATTGTCAGATGACAAGGGTCTCCGTGTCCACACTGTGATGTGGTAGGTCCCCTGTGGATCATCTGCAGTTTCTGTGGTTTTCCGACTATTCCTGCTTCTGTCCGAGCCTGGGGCCCCCAAGCCGGGGGGCCTGCCTCGTCCCCACAGCCTGGTGTGTGGCACGCAGTGGGCACTCCAGATTGAGGAAAGGCCAGTTTCCATGCCCTTGAAAGAGGGGCGGTAGCAGTGCCACCCTCACGAGGTTGTGCTAAGGGTCAACATTCCTGTGACCAGGCACGGTGCCTGACACGCAAGGGCATTACCTCCCTGTGACCTCTTCAGGCTCAGTGTCCCCGCCCTGTGCCTGGGGTCCTGGCCTTGTTTCTCCAGGGGCACTGCTGGAGGCCTCGAGGCCGCAGCCGTACCTCAAGTGGGGCCACCCTGAGTGGGCTTAGGGGCAGAAGCCTCTGACCCCATGGCCTCACCTGCTCTCAGAGCCACCTGCAGCTTCTCAGTGGCCCAACGCTCTGCCCAGGAAGCCCCCCATTGGGGTTCAAGGCAGTAGATCACATTCCTAAGATTCTGTTTGTCCCTGAGGAAGGGCTGTTCCAGCTCACCCCACTGCTGGCAGGCGGGCCCTATGGCTCCATTCAGCCACCAGCTGGGAGCAGCAGGGACTCAGGCTCCTTCTGAGCGGAGACTGCCGGAGCAGAGGCCCAGAAGCCCGCCTTGCTGCCTTTTCGAGGACTGAGGTCACAAGCGGTGGCCAGGGGGTGGGCTGATTGCCCGGCTGCTGGAGGGGCGCTCACTGTCCATCTCTGGGCTCCCTCTTCCATCAGCCAAGGGGAGCCCGAGTTATCTTAAAGGGCCCATTTGGTTCCAGCAGCCAGAACCAGCTTCTCTTGGTGGGAAGGCCAGTCACTGGGACCGGCCCCTTGCTCACACGTTCGCACTCATGAGAGTACTTCCGGACATCTGCCTGCTGCCCAGCATTCACGGGCGGAGATAGACTGCAGCTCTGGAGCCTTGACCCTGGCTCAGAGCTCCTATAGGGCCACAGAGGCTGGGCATGGGCGGGGGGTGGCAGGGAGTGGCAATTGTTGAGTACCTACTGCATGCTACGTGGAACTGAACTTAGGGCCTGGGGGGCCGAGGAGGGGGCTTCTGCATGGCTGGCACCAGTAGAGGCTTTCTAGAGGAGGTGGCCTCTGTTCTGGCCGCCTGGACGGAGAGGGCATGCCAGGGAGAGAACTGTGAGCACACACTGGTGCAGGACTGCTTGGAAAAACTAGGAGAAAGAGTTCTGTGCCCCAGGAAGGAACTATGGGGAGCTGGGCCAGTTCCTGAAGGACAGTGAGGCCCTTACAGGGTGGGCGAGTGGGGCCCCAAGTGAGCCAGCATCCAGGTTGCAGCCAGCAACTTGGGCAAGGTGGCCTGCCTTTGCATGCACACTGACCCGGGCCAGGGAGTCTCCTGGGGGGCCCCTTTGTCACTGGCTTCAGGGACACCCCACAGGGAATGCCCTTTGCCCAGCTGCAGGGTGGTGATCCAGCAGAAGTCGGGCCAAGAGCCGGCCCTGAATCAGCTGGTGGTTGGTGTCTGGCCCTCCCTAGGAGTAGGAGGGGGTCTGGCCTGAAGGTTCTCTCGTCTGAACTTCTCAGGCAGCTTAAGGAGGCAGGACCCAGGCCGACCTGCAGACCAAGCCCAGGGCTCCAACTGCAACAGGCGGTGCAGTCTGTGGGGTCAGGCACGCGGAGGTGCCGAGGGCCTGTGGCCTTGCAGGGCCTCCTTCAGCTGCCCCTGAACAGGCTGCTACTGGGACATGACAGAGGACCGGAAGCCCCGGGGCCCGGGCCTCCCCACGGCTTCCAGAGCTTGTCAGGGGGTGGTGGGTGAGGCCAGGGTAGCCGTTAGACAGTGAACCCCACAGGCCCAGGCTCTAAGCAGCCTCGGAGGGGGGTTCCAGTTTTGGTCCCCCCCCCAGTGTCGGCTGCACAGCCCCAGGCACGTCTCTGAGCCTCAGTCGGCCTCGGCGTCTCTGCCGTGATCTGGGAATAACACTGAGACCCGTCTCACAGGGTGTGGCAAAGGGGGACCAATGTGTAACCTCTTCATCCAGCCTCCAGCAGAGAGTGTGGTGGGGCCAGCCCCTCCCTGACTGTCGAGGCCTGTCACCCTCTTGCCCCGATTTGCTCATGGGCACAGAGGAGAAGGAGAGAGGAGACTGCGGGAAGGGGGCCGTGGGGGAAGGCTGGGTGGGGTGAGAAAATGGGAAGAAGTGGCTAATTTGTGGATGGTTTGAAAATAGCTTTGTCCCAGGCTCCCCTCAGATCTGAGGAGGCCTGAGTTGCTGGTCCCTGGAGAACCTGAAGTGACAAGCTGTTGCTGCTGCCCTGGACAGTCCTCCCACCTGGCTCAGGGCCCAGCTAGGAGCGATGCGTGCGTCCCAGACAGATGGCTCGGGGTGTTGATCTCGGGGGGGGGGGGAGCTGGCATCCCCATTACCACCTGCCCCGGTGGGGTGGGTGGGGTGGGTGGGGAGGCTGGGTCGGGGGCATCTCTGGCCGGGTGGTGACTGGCGGTCCCCTTCTACATACCTGGGGAGTCCGGCCCTCAGCTGGGTCGCCACACAGCCTCCTGAGGAATGAGGACTTCTTGGCTGCAAAGAAAATGGAAATCATGTCAGAACCCATGTGGTGCCAGGCAGAGGGAGCGACTCCCAGGCGAGCCCCCTCCCAAACGCCATGCAGAGCCAGAGGGTCCCAGGGGCCAGGAAACCGGCCAGGAGAGATGGTGAACTCAGGAGGCGGGCAGGGAGCTCAGCCTGGCCCGGGAGCCCAGCAGCACGGGGGGTCAGCTGGCTGCCTTTGCCCCAGGTTTGTTGATTGTTTTACATTTCTTTTCGTTACATTCTTATGCACAGACTACACATGTGTGTGGCTCCCAAACTTGACACGGTGTTCAAAGGTCTGCGGTGAGAAGTCTCACCCTGTGCCCTGGCCGGCTGGCCCTCTCGCCCCTTCCTGCTGTGTAAACACTTGGGAACTTCTTGTGTTTCCTTCCAGAGTTTCTTGATGTAAACACCAGCAAATCCCATCCCCCTTCTTCAACAAAAGAGAGCCTACGGCACTCACGCTTCCAGGCCTTTTTTGTATTTACCAACGCATCTTGCAGGTAATTCTGCAGTACTGTGTAGATTCCTGTCCCTCCATCCACCTCTCTACCACAGATAGCTACAGAATATTCTGCAGGATGGATGGGCAGCTATCCTGCCCATCTAGACCCCTCCCAGCCCACACTGGGTCTTCCTACATCGGGCTTCACAGGGTAAACTCTAAGAACAGCGATGACGGGGTCTAAGGGCAAGTGCATTTGTGATCGGAAGAAATAGTCAAGTTAATCCCTGGGGTGGTTTTAACATATGGCCACAAAATTCTTAATCCTCCTTTATTGGAAAGGTGGGGCCCAGTTCCCTTTTTTCAGATGTGGGCTGCACCTGGTGACTTGCTTACAAACAAAATGTGGCGGGAGTGAGGGTGTTGGACTTTAGAGATCAGGTCATAACGGCGGGCCCAGCGGCGTCTGCCTTGCTCCCCACCTGACGGCTCACTCGGGCGAGCGTGCTGAGTGGACACACAAGCAGCCCCGTGGAGGGTCCACGTGGGGAGGGACCGAGGCCTCCTGCCCACAGCTGTGCAACGAGCCACCTTGGGAGCGGCTCCTCCAGCCCCAGTTGAGCCTTCAGATGAGACCACGGCCCCTGCTGACATTCCAGCTGCAGCTTCTCGAGAGGCCCCGAGCCAGACCGCCAGCCGAGACCGTGCCCAAGTCCTGACCCACAGAAACTGCAGATAGTAACGGTATTGTTTTAAGCTGTTACTTGTTACACAGCAACAGACAGCTGATCTCTTAGCACAGCCCTGTGGGGTCACACCGACTTGCAGTCCTCCTGACCAAGTAGAGAACCCCAGGCTTTCCCGTGTGTCCTGGCATCACAGTGAGCCCTTTCCCCGGGGGAGATGGCAGCTGAGGCCTGGCGAGGGGGCGGGGCCCAGGAGGCCACTGGTGACCCAGTGGGAGAGCTTTTGCTGTATCTTCTCATTCATTCATCCACTCATTCACTCCTGCCCTGGTCTGCACGTTGTAGCAGATGTGGCACTAGGCATGGGTGTACAGCGGGGAGTGACCGATCGGGGGCCTCTGGCGCATGGGTCTTACGGGAAAAGTCAACAGACAACTACAGATGAGGGAACCGAGGCTGAGAGAAGCGGCGTGCTCGTCTGGGTCAGGCAGCACACAGTGGAGCACCAAGAGAGTGGGGCAGGCCCGCCCCACGGCAGGCAGGGTGGCTCTACACCTTGGTCCTGCCTCAGCAGCCCCTTCCCATCCCCGGGGTGCCCTGCCTCCACACGCCAGGACTGTGGACGAAGCTCGGCCCCCCATCA
The DNA here is from genome assembly GCF_004126475.2 of Phyllostomus discolor. Lineage (NCBI taxonomy): Eukaryota > Metazoa > Chordata > Mammalia > Chiroptera > Phyllostomidae > Phyllostomus > Phyllostomus discolor. The sequence continues at coordinate 76,598,614 of NC_040914.2, read as the reverse complement.
TCCTCCTTCCTCGGCCTCAGGACAGCGGGCCCGCTGTCTGCCCGCAGCACCCAGGTCTCTTGACGCCAGTGGCCCCTCCAAGGGTTTGAGGGCCAGGCCGTAGAGCTCAGACGGCGGGGCAGGCGCGGGGCCATGTGCGCCCTGGGTCTCGGGTTCCCACACCCTCCCGGGCTCTTGGCAGAGCCCCTTGGTGAGCACTGGTGTGGGTTTCAGTAGCCTGGGGCCCCTTTGAAGTTGGGAGATCCAATCCCCCAGATCCGGGGCTGCCCCAGGGAACCCCAGGAGTGCAGGCATCCCCTTTCCCTCAGAAACACTACCTGGCTCCTACCCTAACAGGCCTGGTCCCACAGCTCCAGGTAACTCAAGACCGCAGCGGTGCTGGCTGGCTCCGGCCTGGGGTATTGGCGGCTGCTCCTGGTGAGGGCAGTCCTGCTGTAGGCCTGGACCCCTGCTGCCTGTGTCCCTCCCTGTGGCCCCCAGCCCCTTGCACAGTGTCTGGCTTCTGCTCCTGACCCCCTTCCCTCACCTCCTCTTTCAACCTTCCTGGTTTCGGCTGCGGTCTCTGTGCTAGAGCTGGGCTCCCCTCTCCCTTCCTCCCTACCTCCATTGGTCCGTTCCAGCCCTCCTTCCCCGGTCTGTCTCGGGACCTGTGCCTCAGCAGCTCCCCCTACCTAGGGCACCTCCTCCCTCTTCTGAAATCTTCTGATTCTTACCTACCTGCAGGGAGCTGCGCAGGCTCAGCGGGGCTGGGCTCGCATGCATTCTGGCTTCGGCTCTGCTAGGCTGTGGGACCAGGGCCAGTCCGAGTCTCTCTGAGCAGTTTCCTTACTGGCCAAATGGGGGTGACCCCAAAGGGTTGTTGAGGAAGATTAAAAGGGACAGCACACCCAAAGCATTCACACAGACCAGCTACAACAAGCCCTCAGCGACGTTTTGCTCTGAATATGGTCATAGCTCTTCTGCATTCTCTCCAGCCCACCTCTTCCGAGAAGTCTCCCCTGCTGTGTGTTGAGTCCACCTGAGAGGTATTTGTTCCGGAGGCAGCGCTTCACCCAGCAGTTACCACTGACCTCATAAGCTCTCAGGGCAGGACTGTCTTCCGACACCCTGGTGGCCTGGGGCAGCTCTGTGCCCAGCATGGCACTGTCCGGCCAGAGCTCCACGTGTGACCCTGGGCCTCCTGGCCCCATCTACAAGCGAGGGGTTGAACCTGAGGACTCCTCAAGCCCGTCTATGTCCATTTTCTAAGACCAGTGACGTGGCTGCTCATGGCCTCCAGCCGGTACCCAAGGCCCACTCCTTGCCCCTCGGCCTCCTCAGCCCCCCGACGCTGCCCACCTGCCGGGATGTGGAGTGAGTTTAAATCTCCTGCTTCTCTCGTCAAGGCTGGACTGTACCTTCTTAAAGGGCAGACACCGGGCCTTCCCGAGTCCCACTCTGCCAGAGAGCTAGGTGTTGCCCGCCCCCCCAATCACGGCGGAGGAAGCCATGTCTGCTCTTTCGTCCCCTATCCTGGCTGTCGTGGCTGAACACCTGTGTCCCCAAATCTGTGCGTTGAAGCCCCAACTCCCCATCTATTTGGAGGTGTGGCTTTTTGAGGTGCTTAGGGTTAGAGGAGGCTGTGAGGTGGCCTACTTCTCTGGGGTAGCCCCTTAGAGGAGGGGCCTGGACAAGGACCACACCGCCCCTCAGCAGCCAGGGTGGCCTTTGCTGTCCAGCAGCAGGCTCAGCGCTGGGCATAGGACAAGCACAGAGGGAAGCTGGTGGGGTCAGGTGGGCGCGGGGAGGTGGCAACAGGCTGCAGGTTCGGGCTCTGTTGCTTTTCTGTCTTCATTGTCCACCCTGCCCACAGATCTGTCAGCGCCGGGAGCCAGCATGTGCTAAGGACAATGACGGCAACAACGCCCACACACTTGTCATACTCTCTGGGTTCATTTCTTACTTGGTCTCCATGGCTACCTCACAAGGCCGGCACTGCTCTCCAAATTCACAGATGGGAGACTGAGGCATGAAGAGGAGGGCATGTCTTGCCAGGTCATGCACCCCAAGGGGGGTACAGCTGCGCCCGGCGCAGGCATGGCTTGGGTGTGAGCAGAAAAAGCAGCTGTGCACTGAAAATGGGGCGAAGACAGGGAGAGGGACCCTGGGGGAGGGTGGTGAGCTTGGGGCCTCTGTGAGGACGGGGCCCTCAGCAGTTCATGGCTGGGCCGTGGTTAAGGGGCTCTCAAGCACAGAGTGGGTGGGGGTGGGGACTCCTGCCTGGGAGGCCGGGTTGGGGCATGCAGTCCTGGAGAGGGGATGGGCCGGTGTGGGCTTTATCTGCAGGTAAAGGGAGGCCACAGAGGGATGCTGTGGACATGCATGAGGCTCATGTCCACACTCAACCCCAAGGCCCTGCTCCCTTTCCTAGATACCAAACAGGAGGCAAGGCATACGTGCCACTGGGCAGAGTTGGCTGGGAAGGGCAGGGGGCGGTCCAGCCTGGCCTGGGTGCAGCTGGGAACACGGGGGCAGGCTCATAGCCAACACTGGCCTGTCCGAGGGCAAGTGGCAAGTAGACCCTGCCGCTCCTAGCAGGTCACCCCCAGGCCTCTAGGAGGCCCCTGGCCAGCCTGGGTCTCGCCCAGCCTCTCTTATTATTGATCCCTGCTGCACTTCCTACCTGGCCTCCCTGAGCCTGCGCAAGTCTGGCCTGAGGCGTGCTCTGGCCCCTTTGGTGGCCAGGCTGCTCCCACGGGGTGTGGTGGGCGAAGCCATGTCCTTTGCGTGCCAGCTGTGCTGGGTAGAGGCTTCTGTTCCCAGATCATCCGAGACAAACATGACTGGGAGAAGTGAGCGGAGCACAGCTGTGCCCATTCCCCTGTGACGTCTTGCTCCCCACCTGCCCCAGGCTCTTTCTCAGCCGGCTAAGCACCCAGACACGCTCTACGACCTGGGGCAGCCATGCATAGTGGAGTGACCCAGAACAGCCCCTGGGGCTCCCAGTCAGCTGTCCTTGCTCTAAGGGGCTGTCGTGTGGCTCATTCTGACATTTATTTCACAAATACCCTCCTTTCCTTTTCCTTCAAATGCAGCCGCTTTGCTTAAAAACTATCTGTTACCCAAGCACGCAGATAAACCTCTGCAGGTAAAATTATATCTGAGATATGGCCTGAGGGTATGTTTAAGAATACGGTGCAAATTATCAGCTGCATTTATCTTAATTACTTTGGGGGAAAGTGGAGGCTCTGTTGGAAGGGGCCGGGAAGCCGGCGCTTGTCCCACCTTATCGGGTGCATATTTGAGATCCTTTAACAGAAGGGAGATAAGAGGAGCACGCGGGGAGAAAATGATGTCTTCGAAAATGACAGGGAGGCGCCGGGAGGGGGTGATGGTGGCGGGATGTGTGCTTGAAGGCAGGGCCTGGTGCCCCCGCAGGCTGGCACGGCACCGGCCACTCTCTCCGTCCTTTTGTGTCCCCAGGACAGACTTTGGGGCGCAGGACAATGCTGCTGACGGCAGCTCTTCATTTCCCAGACCGGAGGTGCCAGCTCTTCAGGAGGTGGCCGGTTCCTCCTTTGGCCACCGAGGGCCGGTCAGGGCCCTGCCCAAGCTCCTCCCAGAGGGAGCCCGAAGCCCGCCCTGCCAGGGCACTGCGTGCCTTCATTCCAGTTGCGGCTGAAGAGCAGGCCCTTGCTCTGAGTGTGGCCGTGGGAGCCCTGGCCCTTCCAGGAGGGCCCAGCAGGATGGTGCCGGCTGGGAGTGCAGAACGGTTCTGGGGCAGGGTGAATGCGGGAGGAGGTGGAGCTGGCTGCCCCTATCCTGCTCTGTCCCAGATGCCTCTCCTGGAGAACTCCGTCCCTGGACAGCAGGGGCCTTGCCTGGGGCATTTCAATGGCCCATGTGGATCTGAAAAGTGCTGGCTGGCTCAGCTGGCCGCCCCGCATGAGGCCTGCTAGAAATGCAGGGCAGGATTCCCAGTCTGCTCACCAGCCCAGCCAGCAGCTGCCCTGATGCCTGCAGTGACTGGTGCTGTCTAGAACCCTCCCAGACACCAGCTATCTAGCGGGGGAGGGACCTGGCTCTCTAGGGGTCCTTGGTGCCCTCACCTGCAAGACAGGAATGAACTCACAGTTCCGCACAGGCTGAGCAGGAGAGGGCCAAGCAGCCAGATTGGAGACTTGAAAGGAAGAGGGGAAGTCAAGGCTCCAGGGACATCAACCACAGCCCTCAGTGCTGTGCGTGCGCATTGCAGGGAGGCGCTTTGAGGAGCCCTGTGCCTTCGCCCCCAGACTCCTGGTTCAGGCACCCATATACCCCAGGGGCCTGCATGCTGTGCTGCCTGGATCCTCCTGCTCAGCTGCCCTCTGCCCTCTCCACTACCCTCCCTAGCACCTACTCAACCTCTGTCACCCTCCGTGTTGCTGCACTCCAGGAATGCTCCTGCCTTAGGTCCTTGCACCCATTGTTCCCCTCCCAGGATGTGCCTCCTGCCCTCCTCCTCTGGTCTAGTGTCAATGCCACCTCCTCCAGGAGGCCCTCCCTGACCACAGAGCTAGCCTAGCAACCGCTCAAGATCACTTTCTGCCCCTCCAAGGCTTGCTTGTCAGTCTCTCACGGAATGTCCTGTCCCTGCACTGGTGCTATCGGCTTACTGCTGCATTCTCCCCTCCCCACCCAGGCAGCACCTGGCCATGCAGGCTCAGGCCCCACTCTCCGCCCCTTCCTGCCTGGGGCCAACACAGGCTGCAGGGGACCCTGGTCTGGCTGGTCTTGCTGCGAGCCTCCCCGGGGGCCTCAGGAAGGCCCTGCAGTCCTCAGTGCCCATCTGTGAAGTGGCGCACCCCCACCCACCTGTGCACAACATCACAGAGCAGGATGAGACAAGTACTGGGGAACCTGGGGCCCAGCCTCGCAGAGGGAGGCTGCCCGGAACTGTCATTCCTGGGGCTCCCCGGGGTCTTCCCCTTGGACCTGGGGCTCCCGGTCTGAGGGACCAACAGGGGAGATCTCGGGGGCCAACAGAGCTGGTGTGCAGGGCAGCGCTGGGTCCCCCTCTCGGCACACATGTGTGCACGCACACACAGCACGTACACAAGCACATGCCCTCACCGAGGCTGTGGAGGAGCCTCCCACTCTGTCTCTGGACTCAGTTTCCAAAAGAAGTTCTCCTGATGCTCCATGTGCACAGGCCAGCAGGCAGGAGGGGCTGCCTGGAGGAGGTGGGCATGGGGGTTTGGGGGTAGTGCCCTCAGCCTCTCCATCTCTCCGCTGTTGCACCTGAGTCCAGAAATATCCGATGGCAGGGCTGACACTCGGTGTTGGGAACATGTCTCACGCCCTAAATGTCAACACTCTGCCAAGCTCAGCCCGGCACACTCCGGCTGCCCCCGACTTGTTCTCGGGAGAGTCCTTTCCCCTGCTGAGAGGGACAAGGGATCATTAGGGGCCTCCTGCCGGGTCTGGCTTGCAGGGATCCTACTGGGACACAGTGGCCCGAGAAGCCTCCTGCCCCAGCCTGGGGTGAGCGAGTGCTGATGGTCTGGGAATGACCGGGCAGGCTGCGGAAGGCAGAGCGGGTGCTGCGACACACAGCAGTGACCACTCTAGCAGCACTCTGGAGCTCCACGGAACCTACTTTGGAGATCAGAGCAAGCAGGTGTTTTCTTTAGATTCACCTGGTGAGCAACTCTGCCTTGGAATTCGAACAAGTGGCATGCTCACTTCACAGAGGGACAGCAGTGGCCCCACGAGGGTGCTGGCTTGCCTAAAGGCCAGCTGGGGCCCTCGGTGCCTCTGGCTCCGAGCTTCTGGCAAGGGCAGCACCGCAGTGGTGTCTGAAGCAGCCTCCAGCAGCAGCTGGAGGGCTGGGTGGGGGCCCAGCCTCTGGCCTCCCGGCGGAGGGAACAGAGACACCACCCTTGATGGCGAGGAGCCGTTCTAGAGGAGGACTGACAACACCCAGGCCTGCCCTTGCTCGGGGGCTGCCAGCTGGATAAGCCCCCCACGCTTGTCACCAAGGACACAGCAGGTGAGAGGGGGAGACTCAGAGGGACCAGGAAGAGAAAGCCAGGAGGGTCGGGAGTGGCCTTGGTCTGGTGCCCTCAGGCCCCAGGACCGCCCCTGGCTCCATAAGGCTGCAGACTAGAGGCCGCTTTGGGCTCTGCCAGAGCAGATGGTCCATCTGGAAGCCTGGGCCCTCAGTTCTCCGTAGTGAGCCCTCACCCCTGCCCAGAGGGCCTGGTCTCCCTGGGCTCTGGGTCACCCTGGGAAAGCCCTTGGAGGGCAAACGGTGGTCAAAGCTTCACGTGATTCAGATTTTGTGGGGAAGATTGTCACCGTCTCTTCCCCCAGACAACCATTGACATGCAAGGGCTCATTATAAAAATCAAAGTTCTTTTCCACTATTTTAACTGTTCGACATGAAGTCCTAAGTGCCTTGTCATGACCTTGGGGCCCCGTCTGCGCCCACCACCGTCAGACGAGTCAGTGGTCTCGGGGCAGGCCGTGGACCAGCCCCTGGAGGCAGAGTCTGGGGTCCACTCGGACCCCCGAGGTCCGAAACTCTGGGCTGGGGTCCTGAGCATGCCTTGGAACCCTGCTTGCTGTCACCCTACCACCCATGCGCCTGATGAATGAGAGGGTGAGAAGCACTGGGCTGTGCAGAGACTGGATCCGGGCGAGAGGAGGGAGAGGCAGGGACACCTCACAGTGGAGCCTCGGGACCCTGCCCTGAGACAGACGGGCCTCCCGGCGTGCTCTGTGGGCCTCTCCGGGGCCGGGTGGCCGGGCTGGGTGTGGCTCTGGCCACCCCAGGCCTCAGGACAAGTCGCCTTAGGCCAGTCTTCTCACCTTCCAGCCATGGGGGATGGTGGTGGTGGCGGCATCAGACCCATTTTACAGGTGAGGAAACTGAGGCTATGAGCAGGTAGATGAACTGGGTGGAGTCTGCAGGACAAACTCCGGACCGCTGAGACCTCCAGAGAAGGAGGCTGCCTGCTCTGGCTTTTGGAAACAGAGCCCATCTCGCCCCAAGCAAGGCCTCAGCAGGAGAAACAGGGAGGATTAGAGGTCGCCCGAGGCTTCCTTCCGGTGCTGAGTGGGGAAGGTGGGGCTGGATGCACTGTCTCTCCTGAGTGACAAGATTAATGAGCTTCCTTGGAGGCCAGAGTTAATTATTCTCTCGTCAGGTTCAGAATCCTATCAGCCTCATTTTTCAATTAAAACTGATTGTAATTTCACTTCCTAAGGATGAGAGGATTAGTGATGTGCTGGTTGGCCGGTAGCCGGGACGGGGAGGGGTCCCGCGCACTCCGGGCTCTTCCATGTGGAAGAAATGAGTGTTGTCTCCTGACGGGCTGTCCTCTGGGCCAGGCCGTGTCCTCCCTTGCCCACATTCGTCCCTAGTTCCTGGTGCACACACAGTAGGAGCTCCTGTGGGGCGGGGCAGTCCCCATTGCTTGGGTGAAGCCTGTGGGTAGCGGGAGCCGTGAGGGCGTCAGACCTGAGAGGCCCCGTGGGCTGGGGGCAGAAGGCCAGGTAAAGTAGCCCAGACAGACACTGGTGGGGGTTTCTGGTCCTGGGGATAAGACTCTTCAACATTCCGGGGGACTTGAAGGACCTGGGCCTTAAGGGGCAGGGCGTTACCAACTGCAGGGGGCCAACCTGGGGGGCTGCAGTTCTGCCCTTCCCTCAGGGAGCCCCCATCTCTGGCACTGAGGGACCCTGGGACGGCTCCACCCACAGCCTGCAGGTTGGTGTTACCAGCCTCAGGCCACCATCACCCCTTTTACAGATGGGGACATCAAGGCCAAGGCCACAGCACCAAGAGGCAGGACCAGAACCAGGGGCAGCCCAGCACCGAGCCCTCACCTGCATAAAGCTGTCGCCCCTCTGCAGGACTTGCTCCTTGACCTGGCCTCTGGGCCCGGGCAGTGAGCCCCCCGTCCCCGTCCCCTGTCATCACTGCACACATCAGCTCTGTGCAGAAGAGGAAACTGAGGCCGGGTGGGTTGGTCATGCAATCATTGTGTGGTGGAGTGGGGCCGCAGGCAGGCAGAATGGGCACTGACTTGTCTTGGGATAGAGTGGAGGCCCTGCACCTCCGGGTGAGCTGTCTTTTCACAAGCGGTCAGCAAACACGCCTGCGCTGGGAAACAAAAGGGCTGCCAGGACTCGCGGCTGGTGACAGCCCTTCCTGAAAGCCGCTGCTGTCTGGGCCTTCAATCTACCTGCTAGTTACTCCCTCAGCTCCGCCAGCTGGGTTGCCAGTGTGTCGTGTGAGGAGCGGCCCTCCTGCTGGCCTTTGGTGGGTGGGGGTGGGGCTCCAATGCCAAAGCCACAGACGGTTTTGGGGGGCAGGTGGTGGAGGAAAGAAAGGGAGAGGTTCAGGGGGACACTGGGTGGGTCTGTGGTGTGGAGACACAGGACCCCGTCTCCCGCCTCACCCCCCTCCGTCCTCATGAGTGCCCCCTGTCACCTGTCCCTCCAGACCTCTTGTGCCCCATACTCTTCCTGGCTGGACTCAACCTCTGGCCCTGCCCTCTCCAACATACCGTGTTTGACTATTTATTTGACCAATTAGTTTCCCTCCCCGCTCCTCACCCCACTGATTTTAGGGAGAGAGAAAGGGGGAGAGAAAGAGAGAGAGAAAGCATTGATGTGAGAAATACCAATCAGTTATCAGTTGTCTCCTGTACGTGCCCTGACTGGGGAGCGAACCCCATACCTACTAGGTGCATGCCTTGACCAGGAATCGAACTGCAACCTTTTGGTGTAGAGGATGACGCTCCAACCAGCTGACCCACCCAGCCAGGGCCCCGTTAGTTTTTCATGCCTCTGTGTCCCCCCTGCCAGGGGCTGAGCCTCAATGGGGCCGGATCCCTGTGTGGTTCTTTCAGGCGGGGAGCGGGGACCCACACTGCTGGTGTCCGCCCGGCGACCCGTCTGTCCCTCTGACAGGCTCACCGCAGCCCCGGCCCACCACCGGACGGGCAGCTGCTGTAAGCCCCGCTGACTGCGGCCACCAGGAAATCCAACACAGAGACAGGCTCTCTGAGTTTTCAGGGAAAGCCAGAAATCCAGGTGTTAAAGTGAAATCTCCTTATTTTTAAGAATTGTGCAAAAAAAAATCCACATAAAATAACTACGGCGTGAAGCGAAGACGCCGGGGCTGGACTGAGCCAGAGGTTGTTCTCATGCGAACTTTCTGGGGCCTGTGCACATTCCAGGCATCTGCCCCACCGCAGCCCTCCTGTCACTCACTCATTCATTCATTCAGCTACTCATTCAGCAAATTTCCACCAAGTGCCTCTGGTGGGCCAGGCTCCCTGCCAGATGCCGGGACAGGACTGCGGGTGGGCGAACGCAGCCTGCACTTCACGGGGCTGACACCCAGGGTCCCGTTCAGGGCAGTCAGGATGCGAACACACACCTGTCGACCCTGTGTCCTGGAACGTTCTTGGGATTTCCAGAACCCCGGTGAGTGGGGAAATCCCTCACTGGCAAAGGACTTTCTGGGCTCCCTATGCAGCAGGGCTCAGAGAGGTGAGGCTGTGTGCTTAGGTCACACAGTGGGCTGCAGAGGGACAACGACAGGGTGTGTTCGGGGAGGCTACAGCTAAGCCTGGGGCCTCGTGGGGGCCGTGCAGGCGGGAGGGTGAGGAGAATGGTGTGGGCCTGGCGCAGACAGCCTGGCCGGCTTCTGTGGAGGGTGGGGCCTGCTGGGTCCCCCATCAAGGGTTCCTGTGGAGGGTGGGCTGTGCCAGGTCCCCCACCTGGGCCTTTCTCTGGCCCGAGGCTGAACTGGGTTCTAGCAGGAGGCAGGAGCAGAGCTGTAAGGGAGGTAGGAGCCACAGGTGTGCCTGACACAGGGGTGACATCTCCCCCTGCCTTCCTGAAGCGTCTGGGCTTTCTTCCCGGCGGCCGAGGCTGGTGGTGGTTCTGTTACCCCAACTCCCCACTACGAGCATGCAGACCTCGCTCTTTCCAGACCCGCTGCCCAGTGGCCCTCCTGGTGGGGGTGGAGCCCTTCCTGGGAGAGGGGTGGGTGGTGGCAGGGCCTTGGTATGTCCCCAGAACGCTAGAAGACAGAGAGGGTCCCAGACCCTGAATGATATTATGGCCCTGTCCAGCTGTGTGACAAAAAGGGGAACTTCAGGTTGGGGGCGGACTCACCCACACTCTGCTGATGAGGGAAAGGAGCTCGGAGAGGACGAGACACCTGCCTATGAACACACAGCCCACAGACCGCAGGCTCTGAGAGCCCTCGGTTAGCCTACGTCCTGCTGCACCGCTGGGGCCCCTCTCTGGCCAGGCCAAGCCACCAGCATCTCCTGCCCAGGCTACTGCAGTGCCCTGTCTTGGCTTCCCTGGTGGCTCCCTGTACCTCGTCCTCCCTGTAGCAGCAGCTTTCTGGCGTCCAAACACAAACGAGACTGTGTTTCCTACGTAAAGGCCTCTGTGGTACTGAGATTGAGTCCTACCCCGGCCTACGAGCCACTGCACCGCCAGGGCTCGCGTCCCGGGTGCTTCCTAGGGTCAGGCTCACGCACGCCTCAGGGCCTTGTCACTCACTTTTCCCTCCGCCTGCAATGTTCTTCCTAGACCTTCCTGCGTTTGGCTACTTCTCGTCTGCACGCCTTAGCTCGAACGTTGCCTCCTTGGAGTCTTAACAGCGGTGATTCACCCTCAAGTCTCTGTTTCCTTGTCTGTGGCTCCTCCTTCCCCCGAATGTGTCTTTGCTGAGGCAGTGCAGAGGACAGGGAATGGGGGTGCTGTGGGTCAAACTGTGTCCCCCAAAAAGATATGTTCAAGTCCTAACCCCTAGAACCTGTGGATGTGACCTTGTTTGGAAACAGGGTCGGTGCCGACGTAATCCAGTCAAGATGAGGTCAGGCTAGGTTAGCGTGGCCTTCATCCAATTAGAGTGTCCTTATAAGATACAGACTCCGGGAGAGGCTGCACGACAACAGAGGCAGAGATGGGAGTGGTGCCACTATAAGCCCAGGGGTGTCTGGAGCCCCCAGGAGCCAGAAGAGGCAGAAAGGCTCCTACTCTAGAGCCTCCAGAGGGAGCATGGCTTTGACCTCTGGTCTACTCCTCCTTGAACGGTCCACTCTTCTCCAACTTGCTCAGACTACAGGGCTTGGAGTCACACCTGCTCCTCTCCTCTCTGCCCCCACCGTCCAATCCAATCCATCAGCATTCCCCTTGGCTCCACCTTCAAGCACATCCAGAATCGACTTCCTCCAGCACCTGCACTCCCTGGACTGCTCCCTGCATTTTCATCACCGCCCTTGTGTGCCAGCACCATGGGAGGAGGCACAGAGCTGCATCCTGCCACTTCATGGCTGGCTCCATGGTGTCCCCTGAGGCCCCGACATGGTCCCTGCTTTGCAGGTGAGGAAACCGAGTTATGGCAAATTCTGGGATTTCCTTTCCCAGAGTGGTGACCTGAGTCCAGGGTACCCTGGAGGAGAACCTGCATGGGCAGGAGCTCTCAACTCCAGCCACCCTCTAGGGGTCTCTGGCCACATGAGCCACACTGTGGTCCTCGAAGGCCCAGCTCAGTTCCCTGTCTGCCCGCAGAGGGGCCCGCTGCAGGGACGAGTTGCCTGCGAGCAGGGTTCTGCCTGGTCCCTATGGGGTATAGCCTGAATAACGCTGATACTCATCCCGGACAAGCCCTGGCTCTGCTGGCTTCAGAGAGCAGCTTTGGCTGAGACCCTGGAGAAAACCACTCCCTCCCTGGCCCTCCGGGTGTTTTTCTTTCATCAGTTGGAGAAAAAATAGGAAGAAAAGAAAAGAAGGATATTTTGCCAGAGACTGAAAAAGGCATTGTGATCCTGTTTATCTTTGATGGCGTGTGGGGTGCTGGGTACAGGGAGTCTCCTCCCTCTGGCCTTTGAGGTAGAGGTGAAGAGAGAGGAGCCAGCCTCGAGTCAACAATGGTCTACAGGACACAGAGTTGGGGATGGGGGAGAGGGTGCGAAGCCTGTGTGAACCAACCACTTGGAGCCAGAAGTGAGCCTGAAAGAGAGAGAGAGAGAGGAGAGAGAAGATTCCACAAGGTCAAAGGTATAACAATTCAGTGCTGTGCTTATAGCTGGTGCTCAATAAGTACTTGTTGGCTGGATTTATAAGGGGGCTGGAAAAGCCATTCTGAATCCCATGGAGTCTGTTGACCCTAACTTCTTATGAGAGCTGTCTCCTTGTCTTGGCCTCATGATGACAGCCCCTTCCTCTCATTCCTCCATCTTTAATTCCCCTCCTCCTAACTTTGTTTTTTTTACAAAGTATCTGCCTTCTGCTCTAAAAAAGGACTAAATGTGGCTTAGAGAAAATGATGTCTATGCCACAAGATGGTTAAGAGAGATACTAAAAGCCAAAAACCTTGCAAGAGGTCCAAATAGAGCTTTGAGCTTCCTGGCTACCAAAGCAAAAAGGGAACAAGGCATAGCAAATTCATCTCTCCCATTATCTGACCACAGCGGCGCACACATGGGTCACATAGTTTTTCTGGGATTCTTCTAACCAATCCCTACCTCACAGCATTGTGGTGAGATTAAAAGAGATGCAGGTGTTGCATGCCTGGTACACGGTAAATGCATGATGGCTGTGAATCCCTACCATTTGTGCTTGAGGTGAGGAACCAGAGACTCAGTAAGGTACATGACTTGAAGGTCATCATGTAATAAGTGAGTGTAGGAGGGTGGGTGCTGAGAGGGGGCCAGGGCTCATCTTCCATTTGCCCATCTTAGGGCAGGGAGCCCTGGCCCACGCTGCTGCCTGTGTCTGACCTCATGCCCAGCCAAGCTCTCTGAGCCACCAGGAGCCTGGGAGGGGCGATGTGGCTTTGACTCACTTGGCTCAGGCCCTTCCCCAAACCAAGTGGGGTGGCCCGGGAGGCCATGGGCATGGACACTGGACAATATGTGGTCCTGCCATCCCAGACTTCTGGTGGCTTCTCATCCTGCTAGGGGCAATCACTAGAAACCTAGTTTGGGGAAGCTCTTGAGTCAGCTAGGGAGGAATGTGGTGGCGCACCTTTTTCTGCAGACAGGTGACTTTGGGGGTAACGCTGACCTAGGTTGATTCTGACATGGGATGACCTCAACATGGGGGTGACCCTGATCTGGGATAACTATAACCTGAGTGATCCTGATCTGGGGGACCATGACCTTGTGCTGACCTCTACTCCAGAGCTGAGTCTACGGGATGCCACAGCCTGCACCTCCTCAAGATGTGGCTCCTGCATCTTGATAGATCAGGTGGGAGTGGAGACAGAGATACGGCAAGGCTCAAGATAGCTCTGTGCCAGATGCTTCCGCCTGGCCCACCCAAGCCCCTTCAACCTCCAAGTTGCTGGCCCTGCTCAGGGTAGGCCACCTGAGCTTGGGCTCCCCGGCTCGGCCGTGGTCCCAGTGGAGTCTGGGGAGCAAACACAAAGTGCTGCCCCCCCGGGCTAGTCTGGGGTGCGGAGGGGGCCAACCAACAGATGCCACAACACTGCAGGCACATCCTGCTGGTCTCTCAGTTTCTAAAATAATGTGTTTACAGGGAGGCTGCCAAAACAAAAAGGCAAAGAAACATGGCCCAAATGAAAGAACAGATCAAAACTCCAGAAAAAGAGCTAAATGAAATGGAGATAAGCAATCTATCAGATGCAGAGTTCAAAACACTGGTTATAAGGATGCCCAAGGAACTTAGTGAGGACCTCAAAAGCATAAAAAAGACCCAGTCAGAAATAAAGGATAAACTAATTGAAATAAGGAACAATGTATAGGGAAATAGCAGTAGAGTAGATGAAGCTGAGAATCATATCAATGATTTGGAACAAAAGGAAGCAAAACAAAATAAAACTAAAAACACCAATTAGAACAACAAGAAGAGAAAAGAATCTGAAAAAATGAGGACAGAGTAAGCAGCCTCTGGGACAACTCCAAGAGGCCCTACATTCACATCATAAGGATGCCAGAAGAGAAAGAGCAAGAAATTGAAAATCTATTTGAAAAAATAATGAAAGAAAACTTCCCTAATTTGGTGATGGAAATAGACATACAAGTCCAGGAAGCACAGAGAGTCCCAAATAAGATGGGTGCAAAGAGGTCCACTCCAAGACACATCATAATTAAAATGCCAAAAGTTAAAGATAAAGATAGAATCTTAACAGCAGCAAGAGAAAAGCACGTAGTTACACACAGGGGAGTTCCCATAAGACTGTCAGCTGATTTCTCAAAGGAAACCTTGCAGGCTAGAAGGGATTGGCAAGAAATATTCAAAGTCATGAAATGCAGGGACCTATAGCCAAGATTGCTCTACCCAGAAAAGCTATCATTTAGAATAGAAGGGCAGATAAAGAGCTTCCCAGACAAGAAAAAACTAAAGGAGTTCATCATCACCAAACCATTATTATATGAAATGTTAAAGGGACATCTTTAAGAAAAAGATCAAAACTATGAACAATAAAATAGCAAAAAATACATATCTATCAACAATCAAATCTAGAAAACCAAGCAAAACAAGGCAGAATCATGGATACAGAGAGCATTTTGACAGTTGCCAGATGGGAGGGGGGTGTGGGGGAATGGGTGAAGAGGTGAGGGGATTAAGAAGTACATATAGGTAGGTACAGAATAGCCATGGGGACGTAAAGTACAGCATAGGAAATGGAGAAGCCAAAGAACTTACACGCATGACCCGTGGACACGAACAATTGTGGGGGCGTTGCCTGAGGGAGTGGGGGGATGCTGGGTGGAGGGGGGGATGGGGCAGAGGGGGAAAATCAGTACAATTATAATAGCACAATCAATAAAATATAACTTTAAAAAAGTAAAAAATAATGTTGATACTAGTTTTTAATTAAGAAAAAGATTGTAGGAAATAAAAGCAAAGTAACTTGGCAACCTGAAATCCCGTCGATAGCACTTGTTTGCTCAGCACGGGACAGCCCCCGGCCCGAGGCCCCCTGTATCACCTTAAAACAGAGCGTGCGCGATGGTGGTGGGATGGGCTCTGCAGAAAGCGAGCAGAGCCATCTGTGCACAGATGGAGAGGACCCTGGAGATTTCTGAAGGGGGCCTGGAACAGGGGAAGCTGGCCTTCTTACTTTTTAATATCCCTGTCTTGAGTTCCTGACACGGGGCAGGAGTTGCTTTTATAAGGACAACAGTCAAAGAACAGGATCTTCTGCAGGACCTTGCTCTCCCCTGCTGAGCGCCAGGTGCTGCTGCCCCTGCCTGCAGGATCCCTCTGGGGGAGGGCAGGCAGGGATGGCCCACTGGGGGGCCCTGCAGGGCGCCCTCTCATTGCTAGGGAAACTGAGATCAGGAAAGGCAAGGACCCCAATGGGGCCAGGGCCGGTGACCCACCGAGCCCCCAGGTGACTGGCCACCCCCTCCACAGCCCTTGCATCACACCCACACTCTGCCCTCCTGCCCTGTTCCCAGAGTCAGCTCGGGGCCCCACGGACACGCAGTCTCTGTGCAGGTCCCACCTTGTGGGTTCTGGTTGCTCCTGAGTCCTTAGCAAGTTGTCCCTGGCTCTTGCCAACTTCCAGCTTTTAGCATCTCCTCTGGTCTTAATTAATTTCCTTCAAAGTCGTCCCCAAAACAGATCAGCTGCACTTCAATGTGCATGGGTCTTTTTGGGGGAATTGGGCAGGTGGGAAAATGGAGAAACCATCCTGAGTTACTAAATTGCAGGGGCTTTTCTGCTTCTGGGTCCAAGGGCTGCAGGGCTGGGGAGCACTTTTGGCTCCGGCTGCCAGGCAGGCTGCACGGGGCTTGGCTGGGTGGATTGCGACCACGAGGGACATTGTGGCCTCACTGTGGCAGCTGAGAAGGGCAGCCCCCTGGAGACTCCAAACCTTGCCTGCATTTCCTGAGGCCTCTGAGCACCTATGGGGGCTGCAGGGCCCACTGCGCCATCTGCTCCGCTGCAGCTACGTTTAGCAAAGCCTTGTTTGTGTCACCTCACTGGGGACCGGTGGCCCCTTTTTCAGCTTCTCCCAGCCACAGTCCCTCCCAGGCCCCAAGGTGCAGAGGCAAATGCCCAAGGGGCTGGGTAACAACACAGTGAGACAGGGGAGCTGGGGATGGGCAATAGAGGGTGGTGGGGACTGAGTCCAATGGGAGATTCACACCCCATCCGAGGGGGTAGCAGCTGCTTGGTCCCGCCCATTTCCTGGTGGCGTCTTGGCTCACTGTGGATGCTTCTTTTGGATTTCTAACCGTAGCTTGGATACCCTTGTGGACTTCTATGATTTTAAAAACAGCCATGGCCGACCAGTCACATTTGCTGGGTGGATATGACCCCAGGGGCTGCCAGTTTACAGTCCCCATCCTGCATGTGGCTGCTCCCCAGGGTTCAGGGCTCGAATCTTCTTGTTCTACTCCCTGGTCCTCCCTTGCATCTGCAAATGTTCCCTCTGTGTGAAAATCTGTTCCTTGCTTGCCCAGCACCCATCCTCCTATTCCTGGCAATAGCACCTCGAGTTTCCTCTGGGGAACAGCCCTCCCCTCTCCTCTGTCTGTGTGGTCTGGCAGAACGGACCCTCCCTATTCTATTAGACTAGGTTCAGATGCCACTGTCTGAGTATCTGGATCCAGCTGTGCCTGAAGCCTTCCCTGCCTATCCCAGTTATAGGAGCCAATAGAGTCTCGTTTTTGCTTATCCCATTTTGAGTTGAGTTCTGTTCTGATGTGGCTAGAAAGCATCCTGGTCAAATACAACCTCACATGGGACTCACAGGGGACCTCTTGGGTGTTGGCTTCTCCTTGTCTTGGCCTCTGGCTGTTCTGAGGGGCCCGATGTGCCCCATGACCTGTTCATTACCCTTCTCCTTGCATAGCTGCCTGAACTTGCCTTTCTCAGTGGTCTGTGCGTCCTTCCTGAAGCTCCCCCTCTCTTCCCTGCCAGCTCAGAAGGTATGAGGCCCCCAAGGACATACCTGTTTGTGCACTAGCATGCGCTCTGTGCCTGTCCTGGGCCTCGAAGCACCTATCCTAAAGCAGAGATTTCTAAACAACTCTAAGGCCTCCTGCTCTTGCCATGAGACCCGGCACGGACCATGTCCACACCCCAGGAGACCAACAGCTTCCTGGGCCTCGCCCCTTCCTTGCCCTGCCAAGAGGGCCTGAATTCGTTCTGGTTTCTATTAAAAAGGCAAACAACTCATTCACACTGGCAACTTGTTAATACACTACTCAAAACACCCTGCTGGTTGCCAGTTTGTCACACCTTTGAAGGGCCGGCTGATTTCCTTGATGTCTTTACAGGCTACATGACGTGGCATCGGGGGTTTGCTTTAAGGATCACAGGAAGAATAAGCATGGGGGCAGGGACAGACGGAGGCAGATTACCTGGTGTCCGTAACCCTTGCAGCTGGGTGACAGGCATGAGTTTGGGTGCCCTTCTCACTACTTCTGTGCATGTGTGAAAAACCCCACCATAAAAACACGAGGACACTGACCCCCTAAAACAACGACCACCACACAAATTCCAGCTGTTGCTCAGGAGCCCAGGACTGCAGAGGAACCCTGGGGCTCTGGACAGCACTCAGGCTCCATCTGCACGGTCGGTTCTTGGGGGAGGGATGTCTAGAGAGTCCCTCAGTGTTGCCCCAAGAGGTGTGGCCAGTGGGGGTCCTCTTCTTGGCCTCTAGGCAGATCACAGAATGTGCCTGCTGTCCAAACTGGACCCTTCTGAGAGTAAGGTAATTTAAGTTATAAGTGTATAAAAATTGCAAAATACAAAGGAATCCTGACCGAGGAGATAAAAAAAGCCAGTAGAGGTTGACACCAAAGGAGACCGGGAGGGAAGGCTGCTCTGGGGGTGGAGGTGGGGGTGGGGCTGGCCACACCCCACCCCAGCCCACCCTCCCTGGGACTCTGCCTCAGGGGGTGGCTCGCAGGCTCCTCATTCCATCCATTCCCCCACCCTGCTCCTCGGGGTCTGGACCTTGTAAAAGTCAAGAGCATACTGGTCTATATGTATTTCCCACATATTTGAACTCTGGTATGTGCAACTGGGGTTGCATTTATGGTTTTCTCTTCCTAGGGAGAGCTGACCTTTTTATGTGGCCTTTCCGTTCCCTCAGGGTGGGTCGCATGAGGGAATTGGCAGACCTGGGCCAGCTTAACTGGCCATGTGCCCCGGGTCAGCCCCGTGCAGTCCTGTCCAGCTTGTTTCTCACCAGGAAAATGCAGAGGGAGATGAATGGGAGGTGATCCTCTGCCCTTGGACAAAGGTCCAGGGACAGGAGAATGATGCCTGGAGGCAGCAGGAGGGACCCGCCCCCTCTCCGTGCCCCCAGCGGAGAAAGCCCATCCCATGAAGGCTCGGGGAAAACAATAATGGTGGGGGTCTGGGGCCCAGGTGTGAGCCCAGGCTGACTGTGGGGGCGTCAGAGCTGCGAAGAGGGGCCAGGGCACGTTCCTGTTCAGAGAGGGGGAACCAGGGCTCCACTGGGATGTGACATGCCACACAGCATCCTCTCCTCACTCCAGCACCCCAGACTGCCTCCTCCTTAACAACTGCCCCCCTCCACACCCGCCAATCATGCTCCTGTGATATGATAACCCTGCTGTAGTGAAGTGCCCTCCCCTGGCACTGGGGGGCTTCGAGCCACCATTCACCTGGGTTAATTGCCGTCTGTGTTGGTTGGGAAGCTCCTGGAGGACAGGCCATTGTTTGGCAGATTCACCCTTGTGTTTACTGCTTCGCACAATGCCTGGCAAATGCAGTCATTCATCCACTCATCATTTACCATCCGTCCATCTACTCCATCCACCATCCATCCATCCATCCATCCACCATCCATCCATCCATCCATCCATCCATCCATTCACCATCCATCCACCCGTCCATCATCCATCATCCATCCATCCATCCATTTCCACCCCCCGGACTAGAATTGGGTCCTGGGGCCCTGAGTGCTATACTCTAGGCCTAAGCTCACTGCTGCTCGATACCTTGGAGTAAGCAACTGCCTCACCATCTGACCATTTTCTACCTCCTCACCCCCTGCCCTGCCAGTGGATCTGACATGATTGCTGCTGGGTGGCCTGAGTGCCACAGCTTTGTCCCAAGGCTGAGAGAGGGGATAAGCCCCAAAACTCCCCTGGGCTCGCTCCTGGTTAGCTCTGGGGTAATGTGTGGGCAGGGACGTTATGCAGCCATCTGAGGTCTGGGTCCACATTTCTGCTTTGAGCCTATGGAGGGTCCCAAGGCCTCATGGGCTAAAGAGCTGGTGCGGGGCTGGGCTGGGAGAGCCAGCAGCGACGTGGGCTGTGGCCCAGGCTGCGACCATCCTCCCCACTGGGTGGGTGTGTCTGCACGCCCTGGGGAAGACACTGGCCTGCCGTCTTGGTTCCCTTCTCTGGGTCGGCCCAGCTCTGGCCTCAGCAGTCACCGTGCTGGGGTGCTTAAAGAAACCCACACTGCCCCAAGAACGGGGTCAACTCTGCCTGGCCACTGAGGTGCTAAGAAGCACAGGTGAAGCTGGGGCGTGTCCCAGCTCACTCAGTCTCTGACCGGGACCCTGATGCTGCGGCCACCAGCTGACCCACAACCAAGCCAGCCCTGAGCTCTCCCTTTGCTGCTGCTGTTTTCACAGCTGAGAGGAGGACGCGTCTGGAGAGGCTGGTCCTGGACCCCAGGAGGCCGCCGGGCTGGGAGGTCCTGGAAAGCAGGCATAAGCAAAGCACTTCCAGGAGCTCCAGCCGTGGTGTGACTGAGCTCCTTCTTGCCTCACCAGGCCAGGTGGAAGTGCTTCTGGGGGCAGCAGAAGCCATCCTGAAAGGCCTGAGCCTGGGCCGGCCTGCCAGCAAGTGGGCCTCAGTTTCCCCACCTGGAATATGGTGCTGCCATCCTTGCCCGCTGATTTTGTAGCTGAGTCTTTGAGCTGCCAGACTCGGGAGGAAACGGGTGCCGGCCTCAGTTTCTGAGGCAGATCTGCTCAGCTCGCTTGCTGGGCGGGGTTATGAGTATGCTGAACTTCAAAGGTCATACATGGGCTGGGCAGAAATGGGACTTGGGTGCACTGACCCTAGATGTCAGGCTCTTCCACTGGCACCCCAGTCCCCTTCCACCACGAGGGCCACTGGCCCTGTGCTCCCCAGCAGTGGCCATGCAGGCAGGCGCAGAGGACGAGCAGCTCAACTACCGCTTCCCTTCGCCCCAACGCATTCCTCCACCACCCAGGCTGATTCGCATGCTAATTTGTGAGGCTGGCACAGGAATGAAATCCCCATCTCCTCACTGAGGAGCTGAGGTCCAGAAAGGTGTGGAGACTTGCCCAGTGTCACGCAGCCAGGAGCCCCGTGTGCTTGTTCCACCCTGAGGCCGACGGGAAGCCTGGAGTGTGGCCCTCACCTCCTGGGCGCCCTGCTGGGAGAGCGGAGGCAACGCTGCCCACCTGTGGAATCACGAGAACGATAGAACACTGTTGGCTGAATCCCCTGGTCAGGGCTGTTTGGCACACAGCCGTGGAGGGCTGTAGTAGTCAGTGTCTCTTGGCTTTAGTTTCCTTATCTGTCAAGTGGGGATAAATAGAACACTCCCCCGCTGGTACCCAGGGACGTGGGAGGGTTAAACAAGACGGTGCAGGTCCAGCTCTCAGCACAGTAGGGCTGACAAATGACTGCTATCGTAATTTCATCTTCATCTGTTCCTGGACCTATGAGAACGACTGTTTTTCTGCGGGGAAGAAACTTGGATCCCATCTGACCATCTGGTCACAAATCCCATCCCAGATGCTCTGGCTGCTGCAAATGATCCAAATCCACATTCATCCTCAAAGCGCATGCCTCTCTTCATGCTGGCCACCTGACTTCTTCCAGGAATCACTGTGCTTTTGCATTCGCATCCTGAGCAGACAGACCAGAGGTGAGGGGGGACCCAGCCCCCACACCAGTCACTGAGGAGCTGGGCTTCAGGGGCCCCTCCAGCTGCACAGCTGGGGGCGGGGGCAGGGGTCAAAGGCTCTGTCCAGGAAGGAGAGCTATCACTTCCTCCAGCATTGTCTTCATTTGCTGATAGTAAGTGCTTTCTGAGGCTTTTGTTTTATTTTCTCTGACCCGGTGTTGTCCAGTGGGCGGACTGAGGCCTTGCCTTGCCAGCCTGACTGGAGCGATGCCATCTTCCTTGAGACTGGGTAGGGACAGAGGTGCCTCTGAACTGTGCCCGAGGGTCTGAATGCCCTAACACCAGGGGACTGCGCCCCAATGAGGGGCTAAGGAGCTAGGACCGAGCTCCTAGCCTGACTGTCACTCTCAGCCTTCCAGAAGCGAGCATGCCTGGGATGGAGGGGGTTTTTGGTCATCTTAGGCTAGGGTGTTCCAACATGCATAGCCGCTGACACCTTGACTCAGATGTCCAGAAGAAATCTTATGGGGGGCTCTATCTATCTATCTATCTATCTATCTATCATCCTACCTACTTACCTGTCTACCTACCATCTTTTTCTATCCTCTCCCTGTCTCTCGCACACACACATACATACACAACGCCTATGTACGTAACGCCAAGTACAAATACTTGGATTCATACTTATATGTTGGGGCAAACATTACTAACATGGGAAGACGCACAGCCTTGTCCTCCTGACCCTCTGGGAACCCTGAAATTTGCCAGCCCAGTCTCCCTCCTCCTCCTTCCTACCTTCCTCGGTGGCTGGGAAGGGCCCCCAGAGAACAGGAGTGAGGGAAAGAAGGGCATGGCCAGGCCGTGGGACCTTGGTGGGGCTCGTCTCACCCCCAGGTGACCCAGACCTGCCCAGCCATGTGTGCTGGCCATGCGGATGGGGTGCTGGCAAGACGGGGGTCTATCAAGAGGCTCCCCTGGGAACGTTTGCTGGGCTCTTATGGGGGACAAAGGCCTGAGCCAGGGGGCCCTCTTTGCCCTGCTTAAGGAGGGCCTCCTGAGAGAGAAGCCAAGACCGCAGAAGGCAACGTCAAGAGATGGAAAGAGGCCCACTTCTGAGGACCCACCTCCACCCAAGGCCTGCCAGTGCATGGGCTTTTCAGTCCCACAGGCCAGTAAGTACCCTTCTGTGTTGTAGGAGTTCGGTTGTCGCCACTTGCATTCAAGAGGTCCACAGGCCAAGAAGACATAAAACAGCTCAGTGGTCAAGCTAGAAGTGGGGTCACAAGGAAAAAGGGCCCAGAGTTGAGGTGTAAGAACTGGCAAATGCGTGAATGGATGGTGGGTAGCCCTGTGGATAGCCCCGTGGATAGTTCTGTCTTGTTTGGGCCCCAACCCGGCCATACGCCTCCTGCCGGAGTGAGCACCTGGGCGGAGGGATCTTGGCCTGTGCTGAGATGACTAGATTGGGTGCAGCCTCCGGGGTTTACCTGGGGTAGCTCAAGGTGGTGACCTCCTGGACAGGTGTCTAGAGGGACACAGTCTGAATGCAGTGGCTGTTCTTCACTCACTGGGGCCGCCAAGTGGGACTGACACGTGACAGTCTCCTGGCACTGGGGGTACCGTACGTGGACTACGGCTGCCACTGGACTCTGGGGCGACCAAAAGTGAAGGAAACAGGCCTCAGATGTGCACACCTAGGTCCAGCCCCTTCTTCCTGATGGGTGTACAACCTCAGGCCCTCAGTGGTAAGTACGGTGTGAGAGTGGGGCACTGTGGGGTCGGAACCAAACAGATTGGACTAAGGCCTAGCACAGCGCCTGGTCCATGGTACCCAGGAATGGCATCTAATAAGCCAAATATGTACTTTATATATAAAGTCTGCACAATTACATATGACAAGTATGCATTATATAACACACTATATATGTATATAATAACATGTATGTAGGTATTTCATCCCTGTATAGCCTCCTGTCTCTAGAGCTCCCTAACTGGCTATCCATGGTCATAAGAGAAACCTCCTCCTCTCCACAACTTCCCGAGGCCCTGCTTACAGAGCTTGCCCTCAGGTAAGGGGGTCCAGGGGCTGATTCACTCATGGGGGTGGGGTGGGCCACTGAGCAAACCTGAGGCTGCTAGGGCTCAGGTGTTGACCAGGGGAACAGGGAGGAAATGGGTGAGATGGGGTTCGGGGTAGGTGGAAAGGTGCAGGCGCCCTGGGGTGGGCACGGGTACCTGCAGGGCCTGCCGACAGAGAGCACAGGAGGACCACAGTGTTTGGAGTCCGTGAGCTCCTGTCCCTACAGGAGCTGCCTCTCTCCATCCCTCACTCACCGAGCACCCGCATCTCTCCTGGCCTTTGGGGTCTGGGGAGCTCATGGGCCAGTGGAGGAGTCAGAGATGGCAGTGTGAGCTGAGAGAGCAATGCCTAGGAGCCGGGGTCTGCAGTGTGGCCCCATCCTGCACCCCGAGTGCCTGAGGAATGTGAAATGGCTCACTGATCATTTCTGCAGACCACGCGTTGAGATGAAAGTGTTTTGGCTATGCCGGGTTAATAAATATATCATGAAAGTTTGCATCACCTGCTTCCTCTCCCCATGCAGCCATTGGAAAGTCTGAAACCACCCCTGTGGCCTGCACCCCGCTTCTCCGGATGGCACTGGTGTGGACAGTGAGCCTTTTCTCCATGAGGCCCCACTGCGGGTCTATACTTCTCGGCCCTAACGATCTTTCCAGAAGGCCTATGCCTGGGCAATCTGGTTGCCAGGAGGCTGGTGCAGTGCTGTCCACTCCTGTCGGAATACCAGCTGCCAGACTCCAGGCCTGGCCCGTGGCTGACAGAGCTCTTTCGGGCTGACTACCGAGCACACGGGTCTTCAGGTCCATTCTAGGAGGCAGGACTTACGATGTTTGTGCACAGGTGGGGAGACTGAGGCACAAGGAGGTGAGATACCATAACAAAGCCCCACAGCTGCCTAGCTGACCCTCTCCTGAGTCCTCCTCATGCATGACATGACAGAGTCTCCCGTCCTGGCAGGGCTCAGCTCACACACGCCTTGGTAAGAGTCCGGCTTTGATCTTTAACTCAGCAGGCTCTGGGCAATGTGGTCCCCGGGGGCCTCCGGCCTGAGCTCGCAGACCCAGGCACCCACCGCCCAGCAGCGGGCAGGTTCCTCCGGGGCCTCTAAGACTTTAATTATTCCCCAGGCACCGGCCCGGCATAAACACAGCCTAGACATCCAAGAAAAGCAAGCTGCCGGTACGGGGAGCCTTTCCCGGAGCTAAATGCAGCCTGGGCGCTAGGCATGCCGGCAAGCACGCTCAGATAACAATCGGATTCGGCAGGCCCTGAGCTGACCCTGGAGCGGGCACGCTCCCACTCACCGGGAGGGACGGCCACGGCCAGGCTCGAGGGCCGCCGGCTGCCTTTCTTCCGCTGGGAGGGCACTCGGGCAGGCGGGGAGCAGGAATGCTTGTGGGCTGGTCGGTGTTTAGAATGTATTTATAGACAGGGCACGGCTGCCAGGCGAGCGGTACCCTCGAGGTCAGCTTCCTGCCAGGCCCTGTGGCCAGATGTTTACTGAGATTGCAGAGAGACCGACCCACCCACGCAGGCCCGGATTCATTCCACAACCGTGCTCGGAGGCCGCTCAGGACTGAGGGCTTACTGGGCTCTGGGAGTTCAGAGAGCAGAGGGCAGTCTCGGCCTCCATCAGGTGCCGCACTCTAGGGACGATCGAGCCCAGGGCAGATATAGGAAGGAGGAAGGTGGGGGAGGGGACTCACGCTGCCTCGGGAAGGAAGCCTTCTCAGAGGAAAGGCAGGGCAAAGGTGGAGGTGGGTTTTGAAGGATGGATAGGAGTTTTCCAAATATCCCCCCAAAAGAAAAATACCACGTGCAATGGTGTGGTATCAATGGTATCAAGGAAGTGGCGCCCTTTGGGACTGCTCCTGTCCAGGGTGCCTAGACGTGGCAACTAGCGATACAAAGGTGAGGGCTTAACAGGGTCTGTAACTTCAATGTGGGCAACTCTGGCAGGGGAGCTGGTTAAGATGCAGATCCCAGGCCCTTCCCCAGTAGTTCTGATTCTGCCCAGTTTGGGAAACCAAGGCTTAGGGGAGGAAGAGCAGTCTGGGGAGGCTTCCTGGAGGAAGCAGTGAAAGGGCAAGGAGTGCTTGGACAGGAGGGGGACTATGCTCGGGGCGGGTATCAAGGTTTCCACAGCTGAAGGTGCACATGGCTGGTTAGAGCTCAGACTGGTGCCAAGTGTAAAACACCCATGGGACCTCAGGAACCTAAACTATCTCACCGATTTTATATTGATTGCACATTGGAATGGTGATATTTTGGATATGCTGTATTAAATAAAATTAATTTCATTTTTAAAATGTTTTAAAATGTAGTTACCAGAACATTTAAAATTACCTCTATACCTTGCATTTGTGGCTTGCATTTTATATTATACTATACTATATTATATTATATTAATGCACATACTCATAGCCACAATGACATACACCCCCCCCACACATGCTCACACATGCGTGCACACATACACAGCACACACGTGCGACCACTGTCATGTGCACACACAGGCACACAGGCACACTCATGTGGGTGTACCCCACTCCCCACTATGCACACACAAGCACAGACACGAGCACACACATTTATAGACATGTACACACATGTGCACACATGTGCACACACATTCACACAGGCACACTCTCACACACTCACACACATCCCTGCTCTGAAGGCTGCACTCTGCCAAATGCTGGGATAAGAGAAGGCTATGGTTTCTGGCTTTCTGGATCCGGAAGGCGGCCCCTCAGCACAGGCACCCGCAGCCCTCCGGCTCCTTAAAGGGGTTCTTGGGGCTGGGAGGTGGGCCTGGTGAGCATCCACTCATTGCCTGACCTGCCTCTTGGCCATGTCCAGGGCCTTGGACTCTTGATGACAGTTCCTCCCCACCTCTGGGTCTCAGTTTCCTCATCTGTAAAATGACCACAGCAGCCCCACTTCCTGGGGGAGGGAGACACAGCACTCGCAGTCGCGCTGCCGCCTGCCCACCGCGTGCCTTCCCTGAAGACCGGCCCTCGGAGGTCGAGTGGGGGGTGGTGACCCTACTGCCTATGGCAGACCCTGGCCATGAATCCCACGAGGACACTGTCTTCCCCTCAGCCCCTCTCCTTTGGGCCCCGGACAAAAGGGTCTGCAGTAAGAACCAGGGGGAGTTCAAGCCCCGACTCCGATGCTCATATAGCTGTGGGATGGGGGCAGCTGTTCCCCCTTGACCTTTGTCCCTAAAGAAGGGGCTGACTGGGCCTGGGCTACCTCCCAGCCTCCTCCTCGTTCTTTCTAGGATTGGCGCTGGGGATATGCCATCCCCACCAGGAACACCTTCTGTGTCCTCTGTGGCCTCATCTGGTTGGCCTCCCCTGATCCTGCCCAGATGCCCCTCCTTTGGCACCTGAGTGAGCCTTTTCTCCTTTCTTACAGTTGCTACATAGGAAGCCACTGCTTCCTCACCCTGCTCCCTGGCTGCCCCCAGCCAGACTGCGAGCTTCTGCAATGGAAGAGCGGTTGGCCAGTTAGCAATGGCCCTGACGCCTGGAGCAGAGCCTGGCCCCTGAGTCGCTCTCTGTAAGTGATTCTGTGATGCAGGCATGAAGCCAGAGGGTGCCCACCACCTGGCAATGTCAGCCTTCCTGGAGAGGACAGCATCTCTTCTGACTCTGAGTGAGCCTAAGGTTTAGGAAGTCAGCCTGTGCAGGGGGACACTGAACCCCCCGCCCCTCTCTCCCATATGGTAGTGTCCACGTGAGACACTGCTCGGCAGGGGCCAGTGCAGGAGAGCCCAGGGAGCGCACACCTGCCTGTTGGAGTTGGAGACGGTGTGTGGTGCTTGTGGGCCTCACGCTGGGTCAAGCAACCTGACTCCTCTGACTTCTCCCAGCTGTGCAGACTCTGGGCAAGTGTCTTAACCTCTCTGGGTTCTGTTATTCCTCAGCCTGGATGTACTCCGACTGTGCATTCTGAGACTGAGGCAGTAACCACAGGACAGGTTTGTGGGGAGGCTGGGGAAAAGGTGAGCAGTATAAATTGGTGTCCACGTAGCAGGGTCCTGCCTCTTCACTCAAGGGAAGACAGCAGGGAGGGGACACGGAGAGGGCCCAAGGCAGGCACCACGTTTTCAGGAGCCCCTGCAGGATGCGACTGTCCTGTAAAGACACAGCCTCGGAGCCACGGCTGCCACCCTTTTTGCCTCAATTTCCGCATCTGCATGCTCAGAGCTCGGGGCACCTGGGCAGAGGTTGAATCCTGGGCCCCACCTTTGCTGTGCAGCCCCAAGCCAGCACCGCTGCCTCCCT
The DNA here is from genome assembly GCF_004126475.2 of Phyllostomus discolor. Taxonomy (NCBI): domain Eukaryota; kingdom Metazoa; phylum Chordata; class Mammalia; order Chiroptera; family Phyllostomidae; genus Phyllostomus; species Phyllostomus discolor. The sequence continues at coordinate 76,571,392 of NC_040914.2, read as the reverse complement.
GCGCTGGTTTCCTGTCTGTGGAAAGGGGGTGAAGAGGCCCCCCACCCCCCACATGCTGGTGGGAATGAGAAGAAGTGGTGTGGTTGCCATAGGAGACACTCTGGCACCTCCTCCAAAGGTTAGCCTGATCACGTGACCCGCAACCCCATTTCCAGGTGTCTACCCAAGAGAAATGAAAACACACTTCCACGCAAAAACCTGCACACGAACGTTCACAGCCGCGTCACTCAAATGTCCACTGGCATGCGAACAGACAAGCAAAACGTGGTCCATCCACATCCTGGAGCATCACTCGGCCTCAAGAAGGAACGAAGCCCCCATACAGGCTACCACACGGATGGAACTTGAAAACATTACAACAAATTAAGAAAGGCAGTCACAGAAAGAAAAATATTGTGTGATTTCATTCATATGAAATGTCCTAAAAAGACAAATCCACAGAGACAGAAAGTAACTTAGTGGTTGCCAGGGGCTGGGGGAGGGGGTTGAGAGTGACTGCTGATAGGCATGGGCTTTCTTTTTGGGGCAATGAGAATGTTCTAGAACTAGACGATGGTGATGGTTGCACAACCATGTGGATACACTAAACTGCTGAACTGTACACTTTCAAGGGTGAATTGTGTGCTATGTGAACTCTATTAAAAAGTAAACCAAAAGGTTCCTGTCGTGTAGGGCTGATATAGGACGCAGATGCCCCCCAGCACCCGGCAGCGCAGCTTCCACCCCCGGCACCAGTACCTAGCTCCTCCACCCTGTCCGGCAATGGCCTTGGTAAACCCACACTGACCACTCGCTGGCCCTGTCACATCAGCCCAGAGAAGCCCCATTCTGCAGCATCCCTAGAGGGCAGTGCCCTGCTGGCCATAGGAGGGCTCAGAGGAGCAGGCCCTGTTTACACACGGCCACCTTGGCCCGGCAGCCTGCAGGAATTCAGAAAATGCAATGGTCACATTCTGCAGGCAGAGGCCGTGCCCAGGCCGTTGGAAAGACTCAATGGCTGCTCATGAATGTGGATTCTGTTTGGCTGCTGGCTGGGGCGCTGGCCCTGCGAGCAGCCCAGAGTCAGGACAGAGGCTGTTAGCAGGCAGCCAGGGGACAGAATGTCCCCTGTCCTGCCAGTGCCTGCCTGCCCACAAGGAGGGCTTGAGCATGGAAGGGCAGGCTGCTCTGGGCCTGGTCCCACTCATGGGCTCCCCACTTCATTCCCGTGTGTGGGTGCACTCACCCGGTACGCTCACCTGCCCACTCACTCACTCGCTCACTTGTTCATGGGCACACAGCCTCCCTCCCTCCTTCCTCTGGGATCCAGGTGAGGTGACCCAGGACAGGTAGCTAGGCACTGCATCTTGAAGGCAGGCCTACCTGGCCCCCTCGGTAAAGAAACCAGGCCTCCAGGTATGTGTGTGTGGGGAGGGGGGCTGGCCACTGCCCGGTTCTGGCCACATGGCCTCTACTTGGAGGCCCTGAGCCCATGTGTTTTTCACTCCAGGGAGGGTGGAGGGCTGTGGGTGTGTGGATCCTCCCAGGGGAAGGAGAGGAAAGCTGTTCTGCCAGCTCCTCAGTGGACGGTGGTGGGCCCCCTCTTGCTTTAAGTGCTGGGTGAGAGGAAAGATGGGGCGAGGAGGCGGCCTGGGACCACACGGTCAGGGTGTACATGGTAAGCCCCAAAGGCCCCCAGACAAGCCCCATCTTCTAACCTTCGTCTGCAGGCTCTTCCCCCCCACGGTCATAAAGGGAGCTTATATTTGGAACTGTCCTCCCCAAAGCCAGCTCTATTTAAACAAGGATGTAATTCTCAGAGACCACTTCAATCCCAACAAGAGCGGGGATGAGTAATGAGCAGGGAACCTATAGTTTGATGCCGGGGTCATAGCCCCCAAACTCCTGCCAACGAAGTGGTGATCTCACGTTCTGGTTGCTGGGAGTCAGGACCAGCAACCGCAGGCGGCTGTGTGAGGGGGCGGAGCCCGAGGGCTTTGAAGAACATCTGGAGGCAGGAACTGGCAGTGCTAACCACAGCCAGGCCCCGAGTCCCCCGGCACCACCGGGGTGGGTCCCTGCCTGCCCGCTGCCCTGCTTCCCACCCCTCTCCACAGTCGTCTCGGCACACCCGGGCCGAGGAGGAATCTGCAGGAATGACGTGGACCCAGGAAAATGCTGAGGGGCCTGGATGCTTGACAGCACCTGATGAGGGAGGAGGGAATCCCAAGTCCGAAATGACAGATGCTTTGGCATTCAGGGCCTCTGGCGGGGCAGCTTCCAGGGCGCACACGTGACAGGGTTGCGTGTGAAGTCCTCAGGAGCGAGGGCAGTGGTCCATGCACAGCACACATGTCTAAAGCGGTGCCATCGCTCGTGCTCCAGCGCCTTCGGGTGTGGAGCACGGGGTGTTCGCAGCCCCAGCAGGCCAAGGCCTGAACGGCGGAGTGGGGGCTGGGGAGCCTAGCGAGTGACCTGCCCAGCTACACAGGCCCATCTTTCCTTCCACTCAGGGAAATGGTTAGTCCTTAGCTGAGTTGATGCAGGGACTGAATTAAAGGATTGTAGTCAGTCCCCGAGGGCAGCCTCAGCCACCCCCGGCCACCCCAGCCGTGGCCACCATGTGAATGAATGGCGAGGATACACCAGCAAGGAGAGACTAAAGAAACAGGCCCCAGCCACCTGCAAGGCCATCCCATGAAACTCGCCCCTACCCTCCGCCTTCCATCATGCTCAGTCGGGCCCCCACCGGGTTATCCGCCAATTCCACCAGAGAACGAGGCTGGGGACAGAATCCTGAGTGTCCTCCAGCCAGTGTGTGCTGACTGCCTATTGTGCCTGGCTGAGTAGGTTGAGGCTCTGGACAGGGTGTCGTCAAAGGGGACAGTCTATCAGGAACACACACAGACCACCAAGGTGGGGTCTGGAAAGTCTGAGGGCAGAGCAGAGGAAGGGGCGTTCTGATGGGAAGGGTGGGACCACGTGGCATGGCAAGGAGGAGGCCGGCTGGTGGAGATGGAAGATAGGACACTGGTTGTCCAGGGCTGGAGGGGGCGGTGGGGGAGCCAGTGTTCTGAGAATGGACCATGAGGACTGTCTTGGGAAGAGAGAACGGGGTTGGACCATGGCCAGCCTCGAATGCAGGGCTCCAGTTCTAGCTCTGCCTTCAGTGGGCAGGAGAGCAGGCTGGTCACACTCTTTCCCAAGTCTCTTCCCCATCACGCGCTTTTAGAATGAACCAAAGGAAAGGTGGGCCGCTAGCTTGGGTGAGCTGCTCTCTGGGGAGGACCAGAGAAGGTGTGGCCAGCAGGACCTGGGCTGCAACCTGCCTCATCTGCATGACTCAGTCCTGGACTTTTAGCTGGTAGCCTGTACCCTCCTAATTTTATTGCATCTTGAAAACACTTTCTGCAGACCCTGGGAATCTGTCCAGGCCCGTGGGTAGTAACCGCAGTAGCTAGCATTTGCTGCATGCTCACAGTGTGCTAGGCCTGCGCTGGGAGCCCTCTGCCCCTCAGCCCTTCCCACAATCCTTGTGAGTTCGCCTCATTCTCCTCATTGGGGAATCGAGGTGAGAGATGCTGGTGCCTTGCACACAGCCCCTGAGCAGCTGACTCTGAAGCCTGCACTCCTAATGAGTACCTCACCTTCCCCTCACTCTCAGCCCTTCATTTTGGATGAGGAAGCAGACCAGTAACTGAATTCTCAGAGTCAAAACCAGAAGGGAGTGGGGGTGGAGCTTGGCTTGGAAGTCTCGGGGCTCCAGAGGAATCCACGGTGTGAACTGATGTCAAGAAGCACAAGCGTCTTTGGCACCATCCGTGGTGGCAAGGTTCCAGAGGGAAGGAGGTGAGAGCAGGTCTCTGCTTCCAGGCCACCCTGGTGTTCAGCAAACGTGAAGACGGCCAGACACCTACCGGCCTTCTCCAAGGGAGGAAGGCAGGACGGTGCCTGACTTGGAAGGTCAAGTCAGGAAAGGCGCAAGACCTGAAAAGATTAGGCCTAAAGGGACCTAATCGCTCTGTTAACATTCCCCCAAGGCAACCCTGCGTGAGTTAACCTGACATCTTGTGTGCTGCCCATGATGACAGAACCAGGGTTCACCAAAAATACAGGTAGGAGGCTCTTTGCTCAACCGGAAGAGAGCTTTCTCATAACCTTTGGCTTGCTCCAGGGGTGGGATCATGGAATGGTCTGCTGTGAGGGGGAGTGAATTCCCCATCGCTGGGGGTATGCAAACAGAATCAGTAACCTGGGCAGGGTATGGTGGAGACTGAAGCCATGATGAAGGGGCTGAAGTTCATGACCTCTAAGTTCTCTTTGACCCTGAAATTCTGGGACTGGTTTCCTCACCGCGGGGGCTGAAGCCGGCCTGAGGTCCGGGCACAGCGAGGAGGCCACATGCTCTCCACTTATGCCTCCCAGGCTGAGACACTGTAGGAGCCACGGTTTCCCCTCAAGACACCCAGCCTTCCCATCCCTCCCTCTTCCCACTCACAGGTGAGCTCTTGGCAAACTCTTCCCTGAGGTTCCAGGTCCGGCCAGGCCTGGCACATGGCACAGAAGGGCAAGCCCTCCTAGGGGCTGGCAGGGCTGCGCTTCCCAAAGCGGTAACTGCCCAGCTTCCCACCAGCTCCCAGTCTGATACTATCCTGGCATTTTACCTGTTTATCTTGTTTGTTATCAGGAAGGCAGGGGTCTTTGTGGGGCCTGCGTGGGACATAGAGAAGGCTCAAGACACATTTTTCAGCCAATAGGCAGATGTGGACTGGAGTCTGTCTGACAGAGAATACCAGCTATCGCTGCTCACCAGCTGTGCAGCGCTGGCCCAGTTACCTAACCTCTCTGACGCTCGGATTCTTCCCCTAGAATATGGGTACCACCTAGCTCATGATCTGAAGATTAAAAGCAGCACCACGTGGCACAGTCTCTACATTGTACCGAGTGTAAGCAGTGAACCGTGCAGCCACCAGCAGAGCGCAGGAGGCCACTCGCTTCAAAGCATCCCCACCGCCTCCCCAGTGCCCACTAGCCTGTCCCCCCGCCCCCACACACTTTGCTGCCCAGGCCGAAGGTGCAGCGTCAGGGTCTGGGTGGCCGCGGGAAGTCCCTGCGAGCCCCGCCGGCCTTCCCTTCCGGCCGCCGCCGCGCGGCGCCGCGTCCCCACGGGTCCTTCCAGCCGACTCCCTGGACGCGGGAGCCGGCCAGGGGCACGGGCCGGGTGGGGGCGCCGCGTGGCCTTCCCTGCAAGAGCTCAGCGGCGTGGAGTCTCCGGGCGGCCCGAAAGACCCCACCCCGTCCCATGCGCTGCCTCCGCCACCGCCACCGCCCGAGTGTTGCGGGCCAGCCAGCATGCCCGGGGGCCGCCCGGAGGAGGCATCGGTCCGGCTTGAGAGACCCACTGCTCTACTCCTCAATGAATGAGTCAGTCCACGGCTGCGCACCCCCCGGAATCCCCAACCCTGTCTCCCCGATCCCCGCAGTACGGCTGGGTGGACCCTGCTCCCCGGCGTTCCCGCTCGGTGGCCTCGGCGGGCACGCAGCATCGGGCATCCGGGCTGCACTTTGCAAAGTGCCCCTCGGACCTGGTCGAGCTCTGCAAACGGCACTGGGCAGGGTTAAGGCCGGCCAGCCCGCGCGACCCCGCCGATTCCCTGGCGTCTTGGCGTTCGTGGCACTGCACGTCCCGGGGCCGGACGAACGAGGTCCGGGAGCCGGGCCGGGGCCGCGGCTCAGCGAGGCCGGGACAGTCCGTTCGGTCCCGCCAGAACACCCTACCGACCCTACCGAGGGCACGGGTAGGAGTCAGGCCGGGGACGCGGGGGCAGGAGTAGCTAGGTGACACGGGGGTCCGAACCCATGTCCCTTTGAACCGGAGCCGGTGGCCCTGCCGGGAAGCGCAGGCGGCGCGGGGCGCGGCGCGTCCACACTCACCTCCCGCTCCGAGGGCCCCGCTCAGCTCGCCGCGCTGGCGGACACCGATGAGCGCTCTGCGGCGCGGAGCGCAGTCCCATCCCCGACCGCAGGCCCGCCCGGGCCGCGCAGACGGGCCGCGCGCCCGCCGGGCACCGAGCCGCCCCGCCGCCGCCGCGCTGCGCTCTACCCCTGCGGGGCGGGGTGGGGAGAGGAGGAGAGCAGCCTCCACCCGCTTCCCAGGCCGGCGCGCGAGCGGGCCAAGTCCTCTCCAAACAAGTTCTCGGCAGTGGCTGGGTGCTTGGAGGGCCCTCCGCCCAGCGTTGGGCAGCCCGCTGGTCAGCCCCCAGGCACAGAGTCGGCTTCGGTTACAAACTTCACCCCCACTCCTGCAACCTCCCCCCGCCCCACTAGCTATTTTTAGCACGGCTCTTCCTAGGTGTTCATTTCATGGGATGCACTGTAGTGATGGGTGTCCCTCATGGGAAAGGTATGGAAGCCACCAAACCCTTTGCCCACGCCCCCTTGCCAGCCCACCCCCGAACAGGCAGGGCTGTGTTGCTCTGAGGCAAACCTGGATTTAGCACGGCTCTCAGAAGTGCTGGCATAAGTGTGCCCATGTGGTTTCCAATGCTCCTTTATTCCCACCCCCTGCCGGCCTTGTCTGCGGCCCTGGACTGGGTGCCAATGCATTCAACATTCTCCTTTTGTGCCTCTGGGGAGGAGGGTGCGGGGGTCACACCACAATGGTCACTGGGCACCTGCTCGGGGGACTTCACTTTGAGGTCCCCCAGGTGGGCACCTTGAGGGCACCCTGGAAGAGGTGCTCTTTTCTAAGGTGGGAGTTGATGTTCCCTAGAATCTTGGCGCCTTTGCTCTGGGTCCCCTTGTCCAGCCTCAGGCCTGTCATAGACTGGCCTGGTGGATTCTGGAACCCAGGTGGTGGGGAGCTGGAATCATGCAGGCTCCTAGCACGGGAGGGCCAGTATGGGTCATCTATTCAATGATGAGGACATTGAGGCTTAGCAAAGGCAAGGGACATGCTTAAGGCCACATAGCCCAGCACGTGTGACACTGGCTGTCTTGGGACAGGCAGGAGTGAGAGGCTGTGGGGTCTCCTTCAAGGTCAGGATAGCCCTCATTGGAGGAGTCCACTGACAGATACGCCCCTCCCCCACTTTAGACAAACTCCAGCTGTGGACTTAGGGCACTTCCAAGCAGTGAAAGTGTGGGAGTGATACTTCACTTTGCAGAAAGGCATCCTTTCAGAATTAGTCCTTTGAGCCACATTCCCCCTGAGAATGCTGCAAGCATGCTTTAACTTATGCAAGTTCAAATTTCACACCCTCTTAGGAGCACCTTTATTATGTAAAGCAAGGCATAGGTAGAGCACAGGATCCTGCACACTGGCTTGGAAATGAGTGAATGGGCCTGTCCCCGGGCCCCGCCTGCAGCATTCTGGGTCCGCACGAGGCCGTGAAGCTCTGAGCTCTCCGAGAACAATTTACAATATGCAAAAATACAATGCAAGCCCAAGCTGCTTTTCCTGTGCCTGTTCATTATAGCATCTGAAGGAGGTTCCAGAAACTCCTGCCAGTTGACTTGAAAACTTGAATAGAACAAGGGACAAGGGACTCAGGGGCCCCTGCCCCCCCAGGCCCTGCTTGGCACTAAGAGGCTAGGAGCCTCAGCTCACGTTTCTGTGGCATCATTCTGGGCTCGCCCTCTCCATGGAAAATGGCACGGAAAGGGGCTGAGAGCCCCCCTCGAGTTAATCGGTATTTCAATCAAGTTGGTTTCCTAAAGTTTCTAGTGCCGGGGATCCCCTGGCTCAGACAGAGTTCCCAGAAGGTATTTTCTTCCTAGCCCTTCCTACTGGGTCTATTATTGTTTCTAAGAAAGGCCACAGTTTCAGAACTCACTTGTGTGTGTGGCGTGTTTGTGTGTGGATGTGCCCAGCCCACGGCACACAGGAGCGCTGCTTGGGGGTGAGGGGCCAGTTCTCGCTCACGAATGTGTGGAGGTGGCAGAGCCCTCACTTAGTGCTGGTGCCCAAGCCCAGTCCTGGGCACTGGTGGACCCTGATGTTATGCAGATGAACGAACCCCACAACCTTGCTCTTCCACTTCACGGGGAGGTTTAACCCGTGCCCCAGGCCATGCAACATGCCATTCTGCCCTGGGGCCACCGCCACAGAGCTGGGAGCTCGGCCCTTCGTGTAGAGACCCTGAACTCTCACCCCAGTCCTCCAGGCCCGCCTGTTTCATGTAACCCTGTGCTTCTCAGTGGGAGGGGTGGACTTTGTCCCTCAGGGCACACTGGCAAAGTCCAGAGACATTTTTGGTGGTCACGGCTATGGGGCTGCTATGGCATCTAGAGACCAGAGATACTGCTAAACCTCCCATAATGCACATAACAGCTCATGACAAAAAATGACTTGGCCCCAGATGCCAAGAGTGCTGGGGGTGAGAACCCTGGTGACCTCGGTCTCCTGGGGGAGGCCAGTGGTCCTGGCCCCTGGATCCCGGCACTGTCCCGCCTGGCCCAGTAGCACCTTCTTTCTCTTCAGCCAGCACCACACGTGCAGCCACATCCACCCCTCCTGGAAGGAGTTGCTCAACATCGGACACCCACGGGTGTTGAGGAGGGGCCCGTGGGCTGGCAGGGTCTCCCGTGGGAGTTCCTGTCCCTTTGGGCCGAGAGTCTCTAAGCTCCGTGCAGAGACAGCCCAGTGGGCGTGCTGACTGACTTGCCCAGAGCCAGAGACATGGAGCTCAGCTCTCCTGCTCCCGGCCAGCCCCCACACCGCCTGGTACCTGAGCCCCACTACCCACCACCCGCAAGGGGCAGAGGCTCCCTGGGCCCCCCGAGAGAGCCAAGAGATCCAGTCAGCACTCCTGAGTCATCCTCTTGACTTTTGCTTGATGTCAAAATGAAACCACGGACCCAAAGCCAGCCCCGGGGTGGGAGGACTGAGAAACCTCCAGCAAATTCCAGGGGCATGGTGTCACATGGCTGCTCCGGCTTGACACTGACAGTACCTTGGTATGTGGACACATGTCTGTCCAGACAGCCTCGAACCTTGAAAGCAATGTCCCATACCTGTGCAGTGAGGAGGTCCATGCCAAACCCAGTGGGGTCCCCAAGGACAAGACCCTTGTCCTGGTGAGATGAGACCTTGGCCCGTGGACCGGGCCTGTGGCTATGATATGGGGTGTCATGTGTTTAGGCTCTCCTCGGGTTTTCATAGTAAGTCACCTGTGATCTCTTGGGCTACTTCAGGGTCCTTACCCCCATTTGCCAGATGAGGAAACCGAGGCTGGAAGAGGCAGGGAGCCTGGGTGCTGCTTCTCTGCTTCTCTGCCTGCTGCTGGCCTCCCCACAGAGCTCTGGGTGAGGGTACGGTGGCCCACAGCTGCTTGAGCCCTGGGGTAGCGTTCCAGCCTCACAGACATGCCTCCTGGGTGCCCCCACTGCTCCCCAAGGCCCTGGCTGGTCGATGGGGGCACATGGATTTGTTGATTCTCATGCCCTGTCCCATTAAGATGCACTTTAGTACAGAGGACAGCAACTGTGGAAGTCCGCAGAACCTGAGGCCTCTTCAGGAACGAGCGACCTGGCCTGTCAGAGCTGATCACCTGGGCCCCAGCCCCCAGTTTCCAGAAAGCAAGCTTCAGGGAACCCACCTTAGGAACACAGTCACTGTTGGTAGGGTTCACCAATTGGCCGTGAACTCAGGGAACGGGGCGCAGGCAAGCCTGGCCAGCTGTATGTCCCTGGGCAGGTCAGCAGCCTCTCTGAGTTCCTGCCTGTTCGCCTGGGAGCTGGAAGTACTGAGGCCCACTACTCGGGGAGGGTTTGCGAGGCCAAAGGGCAGAGCCAGCCCCTGGGGTGTGGTGGGGCAGCGCCAGCTCCTCCTGAGAGTGGCTGGGACCTCTGGGGGTCTCAGAGCAGTGGGGCATGACAGTGGTGTTCCGGGGAGGAGGAACAGTGGCCTCCGGGACCCTCGATACTCAATGCCCGTTCCTGCAGCAGACCCTCTCTGGTCCTGCGCCCCTCAGGCACCCAGACCCGGGTCTGGTATATCCGAACACATACAGGCTCTGGGGTACAGAAAGGAATATGCAAAGTGGAAATGAATGAATTTTTATCTACCAGGAATGGCCTTACCTTTCCTGCTCAGCTGCCATGCAGCTTCTAATGGTCGCGCGTAGCCCTGTGTTTGGTGAGTCTCGTGGGCGCATTTACAGGATCTGCTGTGACAGGGTGAGGCCCACTCGAGAAAAGAAGGTAGATGAGGGGAGAGGAGAGAGAGGGGTAGGAGGGAGGTGAGGAGGGAAGGAGAAGGAGAGGAAGAGGAGAAGGGGATGGGAGGAAGGGGTCAAGGAGGAGGGGCAAGGAGGGAGGGAGGGAGGGAGGAAAGCCCCAGAGTGGCTCAGCGGGTGGGGCTGAAGCCCAGGAACCTCTTTCCAAGGAGACATTCCAGACTGACGGTGGCGGTGGCGCATGACTCAGCCACCCTGAGAGAGGTTGTTTTTGCCCCTGTCTTCCTGCCTTCCAAATGGTCCCATTTGTGAGCAAAAAGAGGGCACGGAAGAGGTGCTGGAGGAAACTCTCACACAGAGACACAGGCACGCCCTCCGCTTACATACCATGCTCTCAAATGCTGAGCCAGCCCAGGCCATAGGACCCACAGCCCAGCAGAGAGCCTGGGCATGTAGGATTTTCTGAGGCGGGCTCTCCCCCTCCTCCCAGACACCAGCTCCTCTGCCTCCAGGAAGCCCTCCTTGCCTCCACACTGGCTTAGGTCTTCTGTGTTTTCTGAACTCCTCCCAGCCGGGCCCGCAGGCAGCTGGTGGCTCAGGTTCAAACCCAAACTCTGCCTTCTGCCCACCACGTGGCCTGAGCCTCAGTTTCCTCATCTGCCACAGTAAATGGGCTGGGGCCCATGAGTGCTGGCTGTTTACCTCCTGACAGTCTCAGCAGAGCATCCTGGACTCAGCCTCTCGCAGGCCTTCAATATGGGAATCCTTCTAATGAAAAGAAAACAGAGGTCGACAGAGACTGGCCCAGCCACGGTAACCCAAGCCAGCAGCCTGGTACATGAATGGGCCCTTTCATGGGGTGGCCGCAGTGTGAGGGCCTGGGGCGGAGCTATCCGTGCTAGGCTTATGGAATGGCAGTGCCCGGGGCAAGGAGGAGAGGGCCCTCGGCCTTTAGCTCCGGCCTCTGGCTTCGGGACCTCAGGGCCCAGCCTCCTCCCCTCCGTGTCCTGGATGCCCCATGACACCAAGTCTGGCTATAGGAAAGGAGCCAGCCATCCCGGTCCAAATGCCACTGTCCTTGTTTTTTTTCTTATAATTACATCTCTGAGGGATAACTACAAATTTACATTTTGCTCAGCTCAGTCATTTATTCAGAGCTTGCGCGGAAGGCCAGGCTGTAAAAGGCGCATTGATGTGTGTTTTCGTGTTGCTGGGGTGACTGGCTGAGGCTGTGGACACAACCGGCCCTTTTAGCCAGGGCGGCGCTGCGAGCAGCATCGCCCTCACCACCTGGGCCTGTGCAAACGCCTCCGCTCCGGTCGCCATGAATGACTTCAGTGTAGAGAGGTTTTCTTTTTCCATACCTGGCCACCAAAACTTCCAACATTCTTCTAGAAAAAATGTGGCAAGCTTCCCCGAGATCATTTTCTCGCCGAATGGCGCATCCATCCTGGTCCCGCCCAAACATCTGACAGCTCTGCTTCAGCTTAGCGACACTGGAGACAGACTGTGCTTCCACTTTTGCCACCTGCTGCTCTGGTCTCAACAGGGGTCCCCTTCTGACTCTATGGGGGTGAAGGCTAGCCGTCAGCCACTTCCCTGAGTCTTTGAAGGAACACCGACAGGCTGACCAGGTAGCCCTCTGCCCTGACTGCCCTGAGGGTATCCAGCCCACAGAGGTGATCGGGCCCCAGTCTGGGTGCAGAACCAGCCGGGTGGGCCCTGCTCTGGACCTCAGCAGATATTCAGGTGGCCCCCAGCCTGGGCGTAGGCTGTCCTTGATGTCCCCGCCCACCCCTGCCAGGCACTGCCAGGATGCTACCGCTCTACCCTGGCCAGTGACCTTCAGAAGGACACCTCCTCCAGGGAGAACGCTGATGCCAGGAGAGGAGGGGACGTTGGGCAGATGGGTAGGTGGCCTGACCTCAAATCTGTGTGCGAGTGGATGCATGTGCACGGATGTGTGCACACAGGCGTGTGCATGTACATGCATGTGAGAGGATGTATGTGTGCCAGTGTATTTATATGTGTGAGTGCATGTACCATGTACATATAGGTGTTAGAGCAGTGGTTTTCAATGGGTGTTCTGTGAGAGTTTTTAAAGCATGCAGTACCTGACTATACTGACCTGTTTTCCCTTAGATATTGGTAAATAAAAAACTGACAACAGCCAGCACAACAATAGCTGTCTGGTGTGAATGAATCAAAATTATGCCTATTTTTTTTGTCAGATTGGAAAAAAAATTTTTGGTGTGCTGCAGAATTTTAGTAATTAGTTTGTTATGTGCCATGAGATAAAAAATGTTGAATCTAGTTGTGTTAGAGGATGCGTATGTATGCATGAGTGTGGGTATATTTACATGCGTGTGAGAGAGCACATACAAGTAGGAGCATATATGTGTGTCCAGGGATGATTCATTTTTACACATGTGTGAGTGTGAGCATGTGCCAGTATGTGTGTGTGTGGGCATGTGTGAGGAAGTATGTATATGTATGAGTGTGGGTATATGTGAAGGAGTGTGTGTGCATGCTTGAGAGTGTGTAGGTATGCATGTGTATGCATGTGAGTGTGTGTTCACACCTGTTTCTGCTGGAGTGCAGGATGCGTGACCTGGAACTGTCTCGCTCAAGCTGCAGGCTCGGTGCCTGCGGCGGGGCCTGGCGCGTGGAAAAGCCCCTACTTGTTGAGTGAGTGAGGGTCATGTGATAGCCTAACGACATCTGTAGGGGCCTGGGGAAGATGACGAGGGTGAGCCGGGGACCACTGATGGTTCGAGCAGCCTCAGGACCCGCGGCCCCAGTCGGGGGGCTCTTCAAGGGCTTCACTGGGTTAATTTACTTGGTTCTCAGAACTCACCCAAGCTGCGAGGGGCCCAGAGGCTTCTCTGAGAGGCTGTGTGACAGAGTTTTGGGTTCATGCCCACTTCTGTCTCTCATAGTAGGTCTTGGCAAGTGGCTTTCTTGCTCTGTGCCTCAGTTTCCCCATTCCTGTCCCTGGAGGGTGGTTGGATTATTGACAGCTGGCTACAAAACACTCAGAATCTGATGGATATGAACTCATTATTATTGTCAGGGCCTTTCTTGGGTGACTTATTTATTTTCTCCTTCACATGTCCCCAAATTTCCACAGTGGTCGTGACTTATAGTCCATAATCGGAACAGCCCAGAGTGATCGCCACTGCCCCATCTCTTGTTTCTGCTGCTTGAGTCTGGGCCTGTCTTTTCCCGTGACCCACCTCACACTTCCCTGCCCCCTGTGCAAGGTGCTTAGCCTCTGGTGACGTTCAGAGCCCAGGGCCCCAGGCCCGCAGATGCTCCACACAACAGCCGGGGAAGATCGGGTCTTCCCATGCCTCACCCCCAGGCCTTTTTGCTTGTCCATGCCATGGCCAACCAGGGTCCTCGGGGCGGGGGGACACACTCCCATGTGGCAGGGCACTCTGCTGGCTTCCTGTCTGAGCACAGTGGCCTGGACAGTGGACTTTGTAGCATCATGCTGGCCCAGGCCCCTAGGGCTGGCTGCGAGGTCTTCTCAGAGCTCTCAGATAAACCCTTGGGACTGCAGGCTGCATCCTGGTGTCTGGGCTGGACGGCGTGTGGGAGTGAGGGAGAGGCAGGGGGTTTACAGCCCAATGACTGGGTCCTGACCCCACAGAGCTCTCTTGTCCTGGTTCCTTGTTACTTCCAAGTCCTCCCACATCCTGGGCCTCAGACCCCAGCCTAACCTCCCTCCTGGTTCTTGTACACATCTCTCTTCCACGTTCTGCCCGCTCGCCTCCTGGCCTCATCCGCGTGTCCTGCTCTTCTCCCTGTGCCCTGCCGCCCCCTCTCCCTTGGCAGTCCCAAGCCTGCCCCCTCCACCACGTCTGGATGCTCATTACCTGCCCCTCCTTCTACACTTTCCCTGGGCCAGCCTGCGGAGGGAGAGGGCTGTTCATCTGCAGCCCTTTTCCCAGGCCAGCACCTTCCTTGGGGAGGCCTGGGAGCCTTTGGAGAGAAGAGCAAACAGTGTAAACAGCAGCCCTGTTCTGGCCTCATCTGTTACCAGGGCAGTCTGCCCCTTCCTCCCAAGCCACGCTGCCATGGCCAGTAGCTGCAGGCAGTGTTTACATTCAAATTAAAATTAAAACTCAATTTCCCAGTTGTGCTTGCCACATTGCAAGCGCCCAGTGGCCACTTGTGGGTCATGGTGCAGCGCTGGGTGGTACAGGCGGGACCCGTGGCCTGAGTTACAGGCAGTGCTGGCAGACTTGCAGCTCGGGACGGGGGCTACACGGTGCACCCGTGGCAGGACGTAGACATTTCTGAGTCTCTAACCCAATTCCACGGCACCATTTCCTCCTCCCAATAGTTAGGGGGCAAAATCCCCCCAGACGTGCACCTACGAAACCTCTATACTTTACCAAATGAACTTGCCCTTGCCCATTTAGGCCCCATCGCTTCCAGCAGCGGCGGCAGATGGAGAGGTGAACAAGTGGTGTTCCAGCACCCAGGACAGACGACACCAGTCAATCACATCTCCCTGTCCTCCTCAACTGCGCCTCCCTGGCAGTCCTCCCACAGGTGGGAGCGGGCACCCGACACCGGTTCACACCTGGCCAAGGACTCAGAGGAACTGTAAAAACCCACTGTCGATGGTCCGTGTGCATGGTCCTAGCGTTCCTGCCCACACGAGGTTTTTATGAATACAGCCAGTTCTCATGCCTTCAAGGCCCTGTGCTGTCTGGGCGTCTCACTGCCAGCTGTTTACTTCAAGCAAACGAAACATTTATGTATCACGTGCACTCCGGAACACACAGGGCACCACGCCACTGCTAGAGCTGAAGCACGGCCAGCCGCTTCCAGGGCACAGACGCTGCCTCAGAACTCAGGAGCAACACGGTCCCAGCACAACCCTGCGCACACTCAGCTGTTTGTTAGTGAAGTTCCAGTTGTGCAGAAACGGCAAAAGTGGGTTAGTGTCAACAACAGAACGGTGTCCTCCTCATCGCAATAATGTCCATGAGCACTTCGGGGTGATCTTTCTAAAACACAAACTTTGCCACGCCACGCCCCTGCTCACGAGCCTCTGTGGCCCCCCTAGTGCCCTTAGGAAGACATGTACCCTCAGCTGGAGATTGAAGGCCTTTTGTGCCTGGCCCTAAAGCAGTGTTCCCGGTCCCCACACCTGTCCCTCTTCTTCCTGGTGATGATGATGGTGATCATGGTGAAGGTCATAGTGATAGTGATGATGATGGTGGTGATGATAAAGATGATGGTGATAATGATAGGGATGGTGATGATAATAGTGATGGTGATGATAATAATGATGGTGATGGTAGTGATGGTGATGATGTTTTCACTACTACATCCTTCAAAGAATGTTCCTATTTCCTGCTTTGCTTGCTTGCAACATAGACCTTCATGGGCTGCTGAGCCCTGGGTGGGCAGCAGGTGTGCAGTGAGTGTGAGGGGAAAGAGCTCGTGTTCTGAGTGGCGTTGGCTACGTCTCTTCCCCTCTCTGGGCTCTGGTTTTCTTATCTGTGAAACTGGGTGAACTGGATGATACTTCAAGTGTCCTTCTGGGTTTAAGGCTTTCTGACTATCGGTTTTTCTATTATATCAAGCACTTTCTCGTGGTCTTCCTTCTTCCTTGAGATACCTGTGCTTTCCTGGGAGAGCCGCTCCATCCCCAGGGACAGGAGTGAGTGGGGTGCAGAACTTGGGCTGTCCTGTCTGGACAGGCTGGCTTCTCTAGCCTTGGGTGAACTTGGGTGATGAAGGGCACATTCTGAACCCCCTGGACTTAGTTTCCTCCTTGAGTGACTGTCCCACCGCTCAAGGAGGCCCGAGGACACACAGAACAAGGCAGAAAAGGCCTGGGCTCAGAGTCTGTGGCTCTGCAAACACTTGGGGACACCCAGCTCTGTCTGGCACTGTTTCAGAGTCTGGGACACAGCTGAGAAGGGACAGATGTCGTCCCTGTCCTCCTGGGCTGTCCTCTCCATGACCTACGTCCTTCTCTCTGCTGGGAGGTGTGGTGCCCGAGGTTCTCAGCCATGGTCCCTCAAGAGATGGTCCGTGGGCCTCCTCTCAGGAGTTCCTCTCAGACCCCAAAGAGTGGCTCTCAGGAGACCTGGCATCTCTTTGTGAGGGCTTGTCTTTCCAATGAGCCCAGTGTACTGGGTTGAGATGGGTCTCCTAAAAGATGTGCTCAAATCTAGACCCCAGCCAGCCCCTGGGAATGTGGCCTTCTTGGGAAAGGGGTCTTGCCAATGTCATCCAGATGCAGTACTGCTGGGCTGGGATGGCCCCTGATCCAATGGCCGGGGTCCTTATGAGAACAGGGGTTTTGGACACGGACTCAGGGAAAAGATCACGTGCTCGTAAGGGCAGAATGGAGCCGAGAGGCGCCCAGAGTCCCTAGGAGCTGGAAGAGGTGGGAGAGATCACGCATGCAGCCCTCAGAGGGGTGTGGCCCTGCTGACATCTCAGTTTTGGACTTCTGGCCTCCAGGCTGTCAAAGGGTCAATTTCTGTTATTTTAACCCACCCATTAAAAATTTATTTTGTTGTATTTTTTCCATCATCACTTAGCCCCTTCTACTCCCACCCCTGCCCCACCATAACTCACCCACTTCGTGGTGGTTTGCTCCAGCAGCCCCAGGACACTAGGATACCCAGGGACTGAGGGACAGGCTGGGGACACTGACAGACCACGTGACAAGGCAGATCAGCAGCCAGTGCACACGAGTGCCCAGTCCCAGGAAGGGACACGGAGCTGCACTGTTTTCTTTAGCAAACTGCCAAAAGCTCAAAGACTTAGATTTCCAAGGCTGGCCGGCATGCAAGATGATGGGGGTTCCCGTACTGCTATGTTCTGGCACATTCCTCCGTTTTGTGAGTCCCTCCTGAGGAAGAATCTGATTCAGGGTGAAGAGGTGTCACCCGCACTCTGTGATGTCACAGGAGGGCAGACCACACAAACGCTCGCTGCAGAAGATGGTTTAGCTACATGCACCATGGCCACGTGGCACTGGGGAGTGATGCTTCTACTGATGTGGGAAGTTGCTCCTGGTGCGCAAGTGCAAAAGGTCAGACCTAAGAGATGCCTGTGCTAATTTTGTAAAAAGGCAATGGAAGGAGATGCTCGCCCCTGGGGCAGGGAGCCTGTAGGGGAGTTCGAAGCGGGCACCTCTGGGCCCCAGAAGGGTCATTTTGAAATTCCCCTGTTTGGACTTTGCAGTGGTCCCCAAACTTTGTGTAAAGAGCAGGCGTTATTTTTGAAACATGAAAACAATGCAGTGACAAGCAGCAGACTCAGCCTGAGTGCTTGAGGCCATCGCTGCCCAGGCCAGCTGGCGCACGGGATGGGGCGGAGCAGAGTGGTGGCTTCTGAGGGTACGGCAGGAGCAGGGTGCCGTGCTGGTGCAGGCATCTCTGGGGCCAAGGGTCGGGCCTTCTGCAACTGAGCTTTACTTGGCCCCCCTTCAGCGGGTCTATGCTCAGCCCATGAGAGCTTGTTCTGCCCTCTGAGAGATGGGTGGCGGGATAGCATCACTCCATAGGATTGTCCTGACAACGGGCACATGCTGGGAGAGTGCCATGTGAGTGTGAGCTGCATCATGAGTACCTCAGTGCAAGATGAGAGCTGGGCTCAGAGAGGCCAAGCAACTTGCCTAATGTCACACAGCGATGGGCTGTGGGCCAACATTAAACTTGGTTGTGTCCAAATTCAATTCTCATATACTTCCTACATGGGTTGGTGGCCCTTCATGTAGAGAAGCAGGACAGGAGGTCCCAGAGGCACCTGTCCTGCTGGGTGGCCCTCATTGGGCTCCCTGGGCCAGCCACATGCTGATCTGGAATAGAAGTGGCTCAGCCTATATGCTGAGAAGTGCCAAGGAGAGTGGAGGAGCCCAGGGAAGAAACAATAGGTCTTGGTCCAAAGGGGTGGATTTGCATGTCACTGGCGTGCTGGGCTGAGATGTGGTTCTCTGATACATGGGTGCGGGCATGGCCTGGGAGATGGGCTTACCCGTGATAGAGCCAGGGAGGGACCTTTGAGGTCACTGATGGGTGGCCAGAGCCATGTGTGGGACACATATCGCAGGGTCAGTATTTTCTCTGGGATCCTCACCATCAGCTGGAGGCCAGCCCAGACCAGGTCCTCCTCTTGGAAGTGACACTAAGGCTCAGAGGGCTGGGTCACCTGACTGAGGCTCCCAGCAGGAAGTGGCCCTGCTCCAGAAGGGATCTGTGCTGGAGCTCCAGCTATCCTGGGGGAGGGCTTACTCCCAGTGGGGGCAGAGGAGTCCCTGTCCAGACCATCCCTAGAGGTCAGCAGTTCGCCCCCAATGCTCTCCAGAGGAGAGTGGTGGGGACAAGCCACTCAGATTTGAGGAGTGAGAGGAGCACAGCAAGCCAACATTCACTGCAGAGGCCACGCTCTCTGGGCCACACTCTGCCAGGGCTGCTCCCAGCCAATGACTACACTCCATCCTCGAGAAGAGAGCCCAGAGGCATAAGAATGCTGCAGAGAGGAAGGACAGAGCTGCTGCCTTGCAGTGCCCCTGGGGTGCTCTGCCTTCTGTCTGCTGCCGGAACAGGGCCATGTCCATCCCCAGGAGAACCCTCCGCAGACTCTCATGCACATGGGGTCTCTCGCCCCCTCCTCCCTCCCCTCTCTTCAGTTCCACCCCGGCTGTGACCCAGAGGCTCAGCCATCTGTCCAGAAAGGCCAGGCCCTGATGCCAAATCCCCTTCCTGGGGCAGAGGCAGGGTGAGCAAGCAGGCGTTTGTATTTGATATAAGTGCTGGATTGTTCTCTCTGCCCTCGTTGGCTATTATGCACAGGCAAGTCCTAAAATAATATTGCACTTCCTCTCTCATAATTTGGAGGGAGGACACTCATCCGGAATTGAGCTGGATGGAGATGCTTTCATGTACGGGCACCAGGGACTGTGCACTGCCTCCTGGCGTGGCGGGTAAGAATGCTAGGCTCTGTGCTGGCCACGTTCTCCAAGCCTGCCAGCGTAGGGGGCTGCCCTGGGAGAGGACTGCTCTTGTGTTTTAATGAATATGTCTCTTGGAAAGTTGGTCTCCTCATCGGATTGTTCAGCATTCTGGATGGGGCCATGAGTCCTGGGCCCCAGAGACCCAAGCCAGTGACTGGCTGGCGACCAACAGTGAGTCTGGCTCGTGAAGGCACCCCTGGGAGATGGTGGTGCCTGGCGCATAGTGGGTGGTCAGCACATACTCGAGTTGACTCCGGCACAAAGAGCACTCACATAACAGCCTTCTCTTTGCTGCCAGGGGTCGCATTGCTTTGATTGCTGAGTGTTGCTTTAGCTTGTGACAGTGGCTGGGATGTGCATTTCCCTCTGTGTCCTTAACTCCTTTCTGTGTTTGCTGTCCTGGCAAGTGTTCTGGGACCCTAAGCATTCTGGGAAGGGGCAATCATTCTTCCTGGTGGAGGTGAAGCACAGGCTTCCACGCCACTCACACCTCGTTCAAACCCCAGCTCCACCTCTCATGCTGGGACCTGGGGCTTCACCTTTCCTGTGCCTTGATTTCCTCACCTGTAAAATGGGCTAAAAAATACTGACCTGGAAGCATTGCTGTGAGGATTGAGATAAGATAGCATAGTGCCCAACATCTAACTTAATACACGATGTTACCCTTATTCAAATGAAGAACATGTGTGTAGCTGGACTGTGTGCCAATGTCTTTCATTTACTCCACAGGCACTCACAGAACAGACCCTACGGGGGGCACCAAGGGCACACAAAGAGGGACGTGGATCTTGTCCTCAGGTGAAACAAGATGCTGATGGTGACATTGATGAAGGTGATGATGGTGATGGTGATAGGATGATGGCTATGATGACTGTGATGGTGGTAAGGATGGTGAAGATAACGACAGTGGTGATGATATCAGGTGAGGTGATGGTGATTGTGATGATGGTAATGGTGGTGATGATGGAGATGATGGTGATGATAAAGAGAACAGTGAATCATGCACCTCCCAGATACATCTACCTGGGAACCAGTGGATGTAAACGTGTTTGGAAAAAATGTCTTTGAAGATGTGATCCAATTCAGCTGAGATAACCCTGGGTGTCTGGGCATGCTGTAAATCCGATGGCTGGTGTCCTCACACAGAAAGGCAGAGAGGAGTTTGAGACCCAGATGCAGGGGAGGCCATGGGAAGACAGAGGCAGAGGCTGGAGTGATGTCTGGCGCCACCAGAAGCTGAAGGAGACAAGGAAGGATACTCCCCTCGAGCCTTTGGGTGGAGCGAGGCCCTGGGACGTCCCGATCTCAGACTCTGGCCTCCATAACAGGGGGACAATAAATTTCTGTTGTTTTAAGCCAGCCAGTTTGTGGTCATTTGTTATGGCAGCCACATGGAACTGATATAGTTCTCCCGGGAGGCTTGGAAACATCCAGATTTCTAGACTGCCCCAGACCAGTTAAAACCAGAGTCTCTGAGGGTGGGGCTGGGCATCCGTGTTTTCTAACACCTGCTGGAGCACAGAACTCAGACTTTGGGGCTTGCCCAGGGCTAAGGGGGCGGGGCCTGGGGAAAGGCATTCATCGGGAGTCCCGAGTCCTGAGTTCTCACCTGCACTTGCCACCCACTTGCTGGGTGACTTTGAGCCCATGGCCCCTTCCCTGAGCCTCCATTTCTCCATTGCCATCTGGTTCTTCAAGGCATTCTGCCAGCAGCTGGGCATCCAGAAGGTCCCCTCTTTCAGAGTTTACAGACCACAGGCATTTGAGCTAGCCCCTGACCCCTTCCCTGGGCTAATCAACAGGGACTTTCATGGAGAGGGGGCTGTTGGGAAAACTCCTGCCAGCCATGAGCAAAGGCAGTTCGACCAGCCCCACGGCTCCCACTCTGTCCCACCCAAGTGCTCCCGACCTTGTTTGCAGTGATATTAGAATAAAAGTAAAGACCCTTTGACACACACAGTTTCAAAGGCATTTCCCAGTATGACGAACAGGACCCATGGTGGAGATCCAGTTGTTTGCCCTGTTTGTAGAATCACAGTGACCGGGTCAGATATGCCTGCAGGACAAAGAGGGCTCCGTGTCTGGGAGGGCACTGCCATTGAGTTGCCCCAAGGGAAAAAGGAATTCCTAGTAAATCTCTAAAAAGCAAGAGTACCATCTTCTCTAACGTACACTCAGCATTTGCATTCCTGGGAAAGTCGGTGTATGCTAACACTGTGCACAACTGGGACCGGATGGAGACAGTTATTGTAAAGACATGTGACCTGCTCGGACGTCCTGCAAGACGGTCCACAGGCAGATGGGTGGTGCGACACTTCTTCACAGAGAAGACAAATTTTCATTTTGAAAAATGACAGCAGCTCCCACAGTTTGGGGCACTTCCAAGCAGTACCTCAAGATCCCCCTACCCACAATTATCCCTTGAAAACTGCACGCTGTTGCTCGGGCACTGGCTGTCCTGTGTGTTGTCTCAAACTGTTACAATGTGCACTTCTGGGGTGTAAGGGCTCCAGGCACAGACAAGCGAACTGAAGAGGCTGTTCAGCTTCCTGCCCCAGGAAAGAGGAGTTTGTTTTCACTTTGGGCAAAACCCAGCTGCTCTCATGGTTCCAATGCAAGTTCCAAAAGGGCTGACAAGTCTGGGGCAACCTTAGCAACAAAATTAATAATGAGAGTAGTTGATTATAACCAATAGAATGAAGTAAATGGCCGCTAGTCCACTGTGGTATAAGTAATTGTCTCAGTACATAAACTGGGGGGCACAGGCAACCCCTCTTACAGCACATCCCAAGTACAGCCACAGTGGGAGTGACACACACAGGGGATCATTTTGTCCAACACCGAATTATAGTTGGTGGTGGCAAGAACCATCAGTGGATGTTAAAATTGACAAGCCAAAGTACAACAAGAAATAGAATGTTTATGTCCTTGCAAAGATTCACCCACAAGATACTTCTTAATTACAAAGAGAAAAAGAACAGTTTACAGCCCAGAAATCCAGTACCACTTAACCCAGTGATCAAAGCTACTCCTGCCCAGAAAGGGCCCCAGAGGCGTCCTGGGCTCCCCAGCTCCTGCGCTGAGAAGGACCCAGTATCCCTTCTGTGGGGCTCCTGCCACAATGCACAGCCCATCTCATCTTGAAAAATGTCAAACACAAATTGAGAAACATTATCAAAGTAACGGGTCAATACTCTCTTCTCAAAAGTATCATGGTTGTAAAAAACTGAGGGATGGGCCTGAACTGAGACCAAGGGACACCACCAGTGAGTGCAATGGTAATAAATTATAGCATATTGACTTTAATTACCCCATGGTCTTGGTCCAAAGGGGTGGGTTTGCATGTCACTGGGGTGCCAGGCTGGGATGCAGTTCTCTGAGATGTGGGTGCGGGCATGGCCTGGGAGGTGGGCTTGCTTGTGATACAGCCAGGGAAGGACCTTTGAGGTCACCGATGGGTGGCCATCCCAGGCTCATGTGTGGGATGAGTGTCACAGGCTCAGTATTTTCTCCATCAGCTGGAGGCCAGCCAGGAACAGGTCCTCCTGAAAGTGCCACTAAGGCTCAGAGGGATGGGTGACCTTACAACCTCTATTGCAATCTCACAGATTTTCTAGGCCTCAGCATCTCCTGCTCCTTCTCCTTTTCCTAAGGCAGAGCGTAGATGCCTCCACCATCCTGGTCATGCTCCTCTGAATGTGCTCCCAATGGCCAAGATCTTTCCTCAAGCCAGTGCAGACAGAGTAGGGACTGAAGCCAGGGGGCAGAGTGCCAATGGGCCCCGCCCTCCATGTCTCTGCACCTCCATCACCTGGTCAGTTGCGGTGTACTCATGACTCCAGTAAAGACTTGCAGACCACATGAGCCCCGTCCCTGGCTTTCACCGCCTGTCCCAACCCTTCTCTTCTATGCGCCCCTTGAGAAAAGCACCTGTGGTGAGCAGAATAACGGTCCCCAAAGGCATCCGTGTCTGAATCCCGGGCTCTGTGGATATGCTACCCTATGTGGCAAAGGGACAGTGAAGATGTGGGGAAGCTGAGATGGGGAGAGGGGGAGACGGTGCTGGGGTATCTAGACAGGCCCTGGGTCATCATGAGGGTCTTTTTCAGAGGGAGACAGGACAGGCAGAGCCCCTGGGAGATCTGCAGAGATCTCCACACTGCTGGTTTAGAAGATGGAGGAAGGTACCATGATCCAAGGAACTCGGGCAGCCTCTGGAAGCTGGAAAAGGCAAGAGAATGGATTCGCTTTTAGAGCTTCTAGCAGGAATTGGGTCTTCAGACACCATGATGTTAGGCCAGTGACACTTCTGACCTCTAGAACTGTGAGGTAATAAATGTGTGTTGTTTAAAGCCACTGAGTTTGTGGTCATTCGTCACAGTAGCCGCAGGACACTCATACACTGGGTGAAGCAGTGGTAATGATAACGAATTAGGTTATCTTGAGTGCTAACCCTGTGCTTGTCTTGATTTATATCATTAACATGTTGATCTCTACAAGAATGCTGAGATAGACAGAATTATCTCCACCTCACGGACTCACAAGCTGGGGTGAAGCTGGCTGCCCACACTGGTAACATGGAGGCAGGGCATGTAGCAGCTGGGATTCAAACCCAGTAACCTGACTCTTATTGCTTTCTGATGGTCTGTGTGGTGACAGCCCCTCTGTTGTGATAAGCTAAATGGGACCCTTGCCTCCCTTCCCCTACTTGTTCCAACCACAATTCTTATTTTTCAAGTGTTCCAAGAATGGTGGAGGACATTCACAACCAAGATCAGCCCTGTGGCCTATAATAATCCTGTGGAGTTGATTGCTGGTGGCCAGGACCCTCTGGTGGGCTGTGACAAGTGACAGAAGAGCCAGCCCAGATGAGCCAAAGCTAGAAAGGGACTTTTTTTGTTAATATATTTTACTGATTATACTATTACAGTTGTCCCATTTCCCCCCTCCTCTCCCCTCCACCCTCTACCCCCTCTCCCACCCACGTTCCCCCCCTTTAGTTCGTGTCCATGTGTCATACTTATGAGTTCTTTAGCTTCTACATTTCCCGTACTATTCTTGCCCTCCCCCTATCTATTTTCAACCTACATTCTATGCTACTTATTCTCTATACCTTTTCCCCCTCTTTCCTCCTCCCACCCCCCCTGCTGCTAGCCCTTCATGTGCCCTCCATTTCTGTGGTTCTGTTCCTGTTCTAGTTGTTTACTTAGTTTCTTTTGGTTTTGCTTTAGGTGTGGTTGTTAATATTTGTGAGTTTGCTGTCCTTTTACTATACATGTCTTTTCTTCATCTTCTTTTCTTAGATAAGTCCCTTTAGCATTTCATAAAATAAGGGCTTGGTGATGATGAACTCCTTTAATTTGACCTTATCTGAAAAGCACTTTATCTGCCCTTCCATTCTAAATGAGAGCTTTGCTGGATAGAGCAATCTGGGATGTAGGTCCATGCCTTTCATGACTTGGAATATTTCTTTCCAGCCCCTTCCTGCCTGTAAGATCTCTTTGGAGAAATTAGCTGACAGTCTGATGGGAACTCCTTTGTAGGTTACTGTCCCCTTATCTCTTGCTGCTTCTAGGATTCTCTCCTTCGTTTTTACCTTGGCTAATGTAATGATGATGTGCCTTGGTGTGTTTCTTCTTGGGTCCAACTTCTTTGGGGCTCTCTGAGCTTCTTGGATTTCTTGGAAGACTGTTCCCTTTGCCAGATTGGGGAAGTTCTCCTTTATTATTTGTTCAAATAACTTTTCCACTTATTGCTCCTCCCCTTCTGGTACCCCTATAATTCGGATGTTGGAACGTTTAAAGGTGTCCTGGATGCTCTTAAGCTTTTCCTCGATTTTTTGAATTCTTATTTCATCATGCTTTCCTGCTTGGTTGATTCTATCTTCCTTCTGGTCCAATGTGTTGTTTTGAGACTCAGATTCCTTCCTTTCACTATTGGCTCTCCTCCGTATATCTTCCTGCATCTCTTTTATGGTAACCTGCATCCTTTCATTTAAATTGCGCCTAAAGTCAATCAATTCCGTGAGCTTTCTGATCACCAGTGTTTTGAACTGTGCATCTGATAGATTGGCTATTTCTTGGTCGCTCAAAAGGATGAGTCCTGGGGGACTGATCTGTTCTGTTGGAAACATATCTTATGTCTTTCCCTATGTCTCCTTGTTTTTTTTTTCCAGACTGGTCGCTCTTGTTACGGTGGGGGGCGGAGCCTTAGGTGTTCACCATGGCTGGGCACCCCAGTCGCTAGATTGTGACGTTATATGTGGGGGCGGGGGTGGGAGTGGGGACAGGAGGGAACAATGGCGGTAGTTCCATTCTCCTGGGCTCAGACCCTTCTCTGGGCTCCTGGGCTGCGAGTTCTGCCCTGGTCCACAATCACTGCCTCACTGGGTCCCCCAGCTGCAGCTTGTGTACTCAGGGATCACCGCTGCGTTCTTGCGCCCCGGATGGCTGTCGCACCGATTTTGTGCCAAATTTTCCCCGACCTCCGTGCACCACTGACTCGCGCCAGCCCTGTGCCTGCCCGGCTCGTCATCTCCTACCAGTCTGGATGGACATGTCTACTTCAACTTCTTGGCTGTCTGACTTCCATTCAGATAAATCCTCTGTCAGTTCTGAGAGTTATTGCCTATAAATTATTGTTCTATTCTTAGTTGTGCGAGGAGGTATGGTGCGTCCACCTATCCCTCCATCTTGCCAGAAATCCCGAAAGGGACTGTTTTCACTAACATAACTGAAGAGGCCACCAGCGGCCCTGGCGGTAGGAACATAGCCACGACAACCTTAGCCTCGAGCCCTCCTGGTTCTGGTTCAGCAACAAAAGGGGCCTAATTCTCTTCCAACAGCCC
Organism: Phyllostomus discolor; assembly: GCF_004126475.2. Classification (NCBI taxonomy): domain Eukaryota; kingdom Metazoa; phylum Chordata; class Mammalia; order Chiroptera; family Phyllostomidae; genus Phyllostomus; species Phyllostomus discolor. The sequence continues at coordinate 76,545,393 of NC_040914.2, read as the reverse complement.
CAGAGTACCAGATCATTGCTGCTGAATAGGTCACATGCCAATCATGGTGGCCAGGGGGATATGCTACTCCATTGGAGGTGCTCAGAACTAGGCCCATCCTTGAGCTGTGGGTAGAGTCAATACCAGCTTGATCTCAGGAAGATAAGCAGAGTGGCATAAACCAAAAAAGAAGGGAGAGTGTATGTTGATGGTTAAAAACTTGACAAATACCTAGTACCTAGGCATAGCTTCTATTCTGCAGATAAGAACATAGAAATCAGGAGATCTACCTATGATTACTCAGCTAACACTTACAACAAGGTCCAGGACTTGACTCAGATCCGCAACAGTGCTATTTCAATGTCTCCACAAACAATTAGAAAACAAAATAAAAAAAATACCATTTGAAACATCAGAAAACATCAAGTATCTAGGAATAAACTCATGAAGAATGTCATGAAGACATTCAAACAGAAAACTAAATAATTTTACTAAGAGAAATTAAATAAGAACCAAATAGAGCTTCCAGGCAAGATGGAGGCATAGGCAGATAACACTTTGTTTCCTTACACAACCAAAAGAAGGACAGCAGCAAATTTAAGAACAAAAAACAACCAGAAATGTCGGAAAATTGAACTGTATGGAAATCCAACAACTAAGGAGTTAAAGAAAAAATATTCATCCAGGCTGGTAGGAGGGGTGGAGATGGGCAGTCAGGGCAGGGAGGATGCATGGCAAGGTGGAAGCTGGAGGACTGGAAGGGCAAGAGGCTGCTGGCATATCTGTGTGGTCCCACATCCACGTGCAGACAAGCTGGGAGAAACAACTGGAGATCAAGATACACCATGCAACACAGGATTCCAGTGCAGGAAACTAAAGCCTCAAGGCCTCTAGCTATAAAAACCTTTGGGGGTTGCAGCGGTGCCAGGAGAAACTCCCAGCCTCACAGGAGAGTTCACTGGAGAGACCACAGGTCCTAGAAGGTACACAAACCCACCCACCTGGGAATCAGCACCGAAGGGCCCAATTTGCTTATGGATAGCAGTAGAAGTGACTGAAAGTGGGGTGAGACCTGAGTGAGTGGCATTGTCTCTTCTCTGACCCATCCCCCACATACAGTGCCACAATACACCAATGTGGGTTACTCTGCCCTGTCAAATACCTAAGGCTCCACCCCTTACAATGTGATAGGTGTGCTGAGACAAAAAAAAAAAAAGGCCCAAATGAAAGAACAGATCAAAGCTCCAGAAAAAATATAACTAAGTGATGAAGAGATAGCCAGCCTATCAGATGCAGTTCAAAACACTGGTGCTCTGGCTGGCGTAGCTCAGTGGATTGAGTGTGGGCTGCAAACCAAAGTGTCACAGGTTCAATTCCCAGTCAGGGCACATGCCTAGGTTGCAGGCCACGGCCCCCAGCAACCGCACATTGATGTGTTTCTCTCTTTCTCTTTCTCCCTCCCTTCCCTCTCCAAAAATAAATAAATAAAATCTTTAAAAAAACCCACTGGTAATCAGGATGCTCACAGAATTGGTTGAGTACAGTCACAAAATAGAGGGAAAAATGAAGGCTATGAAAAGTGAAACAAAGGAAAATGTACAGGGAACCAACAGTGACAAGAAAGAAACCAGGACTCAAATCAAAGGTTTAGACCAGAAGGAAAAAAATAAACATTCAACCAGAACAGAATAAAGAAACAAGAATTCAAAAAAAAAATGAGAAGAGGCTTAGGAACCTCCAGGACAACCTTAAATCTTCCAACATCTGAATCATAGGGGTACTAAGAAGACAAGAACAAGAGCAAGACATCGAAAACTTACTTGAAAAAAATAATGAAGGAGAACTTCCCCAATCTGGCAAAGGACTAGACTTCCAGGAAGTCTAGGAAGTTCAGAGAGTCCCAAAGAGGTTGGAACCAAGGAAGCTGGACTCAAGGAAGCACACACCAAGGCACACATCATAATTACATTACCCATCTAGAAATGTAGAGTTTCTAAAACACGTCACTCCCAATGTCTAGGGTGCAATTGAAAATAAGGAGAGATTCTTAAAAGCAGCAAGAAAAAAGGAGAGAGTTACCTACAAAGGAATTTCCATAAGACTATCAACTCACTTCTCAAAAGAAACCTTACAGGCAAGAAGGGGATGGAAAGAAGTATTCAAAGTCATGAAAGGCAAGGACCTATATCCAAGATTACTGTATCCAGCAAAGCTATAATTTATAATGGAAGGGCAGGTAAAGTGCTTCCCAGATGAAGTCAAGTTAAAGGAGTTCATCATTACCAAACCCTTATTATATGAAATGTTAAAAGGACTTACCTAGGAAAAAGATAAAAACTATGAACAGTAAAATGACAACAAACACAACTATCAATGACTGAACATAAAAGAAAAAACTAAAAACAAACTGAGCAAACAACTAGAACAGGAACAAAATCACAGAAATGGAGATCACATGGAGGATTACCAGTGGGGAGGAGGAAGGGGGCAAATGGGGGGAATAAGAAGCATAATTGGTAGGTACAAAATAGACAGGGGGCGGTTAAGAATAGTTTGGGAAATGGAGAACCCCAAAAACTTATATGTATGACAGAGGAGATGAACTAAGGACGGGGGATGCTGGTGGGAGGGGAGTTGCAGGTTGGAGAGTGATAAAGGGGAAAAAATGGGACAATTGTAATAGCATAATCAATATAACATACTTAAAAAAGAGAACCAAATAAATGTAGGGAAATACCATCCTTCTGGAGTGTGTTACTCGAATGTGTAAATGTGTCAATTCTTCCTAGATTGGTCTATGGATTAAATGCAATTTAAATAAAAATCCAAACAGGTTGTTTGAAATCAATAAGCTGATTCTAAAATTTATGTGGAAATGTAAAAGAACAAATATAATGACATGTGGTTTCTAAAATATGTCACTTCCAATGTCTAGGGTGCAATCCAAAATTATATGAAATATGAAAAAACAAGAAATTATGACACTTTTTCAAGAGAAAAGACAACCAACAGAGGTCAACTATGATGTGAAACAGATGTTAGAATCGGTAGACAAGGATTTTAAAGTACTTTCACCATGATCAAGGATATAAAGGAAATTATGTTTGTAATAAGTGAAAAGACAGAAAATCTCACCAGAAAAATAGAAACCACAGAAAGAAAGCAAATGGAAATTCTAGAACTAAAAAAACCCACAATGTGTGAAATAAAAATTCTCTAGGTGGGTGAAACAGCAGAATGAAGATAACAGAGAAAAAAGTTAGTGAACTTGAACATAAATCAATAGAAATTATTTAATCTTAAATCAGAGAGATAATGACTAAAATTAAAATGATCAGAGCCTTAGGACCTACAAGACAATATCAAAAGGTCTGTGATGTATAATTGGGGTTTCAGAAGGAGAGGAGGGCAAGAATGGGCAAAAAAATTATTTGGATAAACAACAACTGAAAATTTCCCCAATTTGGTGAAAGACATATATTTACAGATTTAAGAAACTAATTGGATCCCCAGAAAGAGAAATACAAGGAAGACTACACATGGGTGTGTTATGGTCAGACTTCTGAAAACCAAAGATAAAGGGAAAGTCTCAAAAGCAACCAAAGATCAATGGCACCCAAAATCCAGGTGACCAATGATCCAAATTACCAAGGAATTCTCCACAAGCACAATGGAAGCCATAGATTCTGGATTTTTCCCACAAGAGGTTAGTTTTTTCTTGTTCTAGATCTTATATAGAGGGAATCATATACTGTGTCCTCCCTCCGTGGGATGCCAGGGGGGCACAGATTACCTGGGATAGGGCATGAGGGTACTATCTGGGATCCTTTACCTTGACAGATTTTGGCTTATATTTGTTGGAACTCATTGAATGACATCTTTAAGATCTGTGCACTTAATTGCACAGGAAGTTTACCTGAAAAGAATATTAAGAACCATAAACAAATACTGACCTCTAGTTAATAATATACAAGTTTAAGAATTTGGGCAATGTATACTAGAGTCTGCAACTTATTTTGAAATGCATATAAAAGCTCAATAGGTAGACAGAGATATGATAAAGCAAGTGTATTTGATGTTAACTTTAGGATCCAGGTGGTAGATATACGTGTGATCACTGTAGAGCTCTCTCAAGCTTTTTTGGTTTGAACATTTTTATAATTAAATATTAGGAAATAAAAGAATCAATGAAAGCCACACAGTTCGAGAATATATTTTCAATGTTTTTTTTTTCCCAACAAAGAGTTGGCACTTAGAAAATAGAACACAGCAGCATCTTAGATAAGTGGGCAGAGACTTAAGCAGACACTTCATAAAAGAAGATCTCTCCGTGGTCAATGACGTTTGAAAGTTCTCAATGTCCTTAGTCAACAGTGAAATGCCAGTAAAATCAATGTAGTCCTTCCCATGCAAACCAGAATGGCTGAACTGAAAACAGATCACAAGAACAGATGTCACCCGATGTTAGCTGAGAGAGCCACTGGAATGCTCAGGTATGGCCGGTGGAAGGGTGGCGTGCTACAGATACTCTGAGCACGTGTTTGGCAGCATCTAAGTAGGCTGAGCATGTGCCCATCTGTGACCCAGCGACTCTACTCCTGGGGATAGTCCCGGCAGAAATGGGCGTCTCCGTGGACACCACAAATATGCTTAAGAATGTTCATCGCAGTACAAGTCATAATAGCCCTCAACTGGAAACAACCCAAATCGTCACGGATGGCAGATGGATAAGAAAATGTGGCACCCTCACACAATGGATATGATACACCCAAGGTGTGGGTGATTCTCATAATGTTGAGACATAATGTTGGTGGGGGGAAAAAAAAGCCAGACACAAAGAGTACATTCTGAATCTGAATGATCTCATGTATATGGAACTCAGAACTGTGAGCCTGGTCACTGGTGATGGTCACAGATGCTGGCCACTAGTGGGTACCTTCCCAGAAGGTTCCAGTGTGCTGGAGTGTCTGGAAGTTGGTGATCATTACATGGGTGGGTGGGTTCACTTTGTAAACATTAGAGTTATGCAGTTTGCTGTATATAAACGATTCTGCAATATTCCTACAGGACACACTTTATGGCACTCAGCCCGTCACAGCCTGGGAGGCTGGGCGGCAAGGCCAGTCCCTCCCCGTGCAAGGACTTTCCAGCTGGCGGGGTCCCGGGGGTCAGAGGTCTGAGACCCTGGGCACTGGGAAGTCCAGCCCTAGTCTGTTTACTTAGCTGGGCCTCCTCACAACACCCCCTCTGTTCTTCCTGGCTGACGTCACGCACTACGGTTGCAGAAGGAGGTGGCCTCTCAGGCTGCCAGCTGGGGATGGAACCCTGCAAGGACTCTGGAGAAGGCAGACCTCAGTCTGCCCTAACTCCTCATGTGTATGTGCAAGCTCCTTGAACCCCCAGCCCTGGGCTTCAGTTTTCTCCTGGGCCAAGTGAACTTTGGGGCAAAATCTACGGCTCTGAGCAGCCCCGAGGGGGTGATAAAGGAGACTTGGAGGAAGAGCAGCTTCTTGTTTCCGCCCATCTGCTCCGGCCACTCGGGGTCCTCACCACCCACTCCCTCCTGCCTCCCTTGTCTACACCTCCTGGCCTGAGTCACTCACTTAATAACTAACACAGTTTGGGAAACATTTAAAGCACGCTGCACATTTTTTGCATTGCACGAGCAACAAGAGCATTAATTGAATCATGATCTCCCATAAATGTGTATGGGAAATAACTCCGCACAGCCTTGAAATAGACTTGGCATGCTTTCCAGCTGAGTTGTAGCTAACTCAAACCAAATCCGCTGGTTTCTTTACCGTCTGCGCTACCGCCCCAAGCCCAGCCCCATCCTGAGCTCCAAGTGAAGCCAGCTCACCGCAGCTGCTGGGACTTCTTAATAAAGGCCTCAGGGTCAACTTCTACCTCCCCCCGGATGCCCCCAAGGTCATGGGACAGGAAGGGGCTCCAGGCTCCAGGCTGGGCTCAGACTAGAACCTAAGTCTCTTGGGAGGCTGTTTTCCAGGGCTCAGTGATTAGGTGTCAACATGCAGGTGAGGGAGGCACAGAAGTTGGTGTTAAGGCTGCAATGGCTGTAGGTCCTGCCTCTGGTGCCTTCGAAAGGTCCTTATGACCCCTGGTCCTCACAGCTGCTGAGGCGGGGTTGTCATGCCCATCTGACAAGTGGGAAAACTGAGGCCAGGAGAGGCTGCCTGAGGAGAGAGTAAGTGGGGTGGGAGACACTGCCGAGAACAACCACAACTTCACAACTATTTCACAGCGGAGGAAACTAAGCTTCCAGAAGGGTCTCTGTGCTTACCCAAGCTTGCACAGCTGTTAGCAATAGAACAAGATTCAGCACAAATAAGCCTGGCGTGGTGCATCTTGCCCCCTCTCCAGCTGCAAGCAGTTCCTGCCCTGAGGAGCTTTCAGGCTAACGGTGGAGATGGGCGTTCTGCCTGGCTGTTCTAGGACTGGCTGCTGCATGGGGGGCTGGGTCAGGGTCTCAAGGCCATTGAGGAGGGGGCAGTGCCTTTCCGCCATGTTGCCTTCTTCATTTGCCTGCCACTCCTTGACTGTGTCCTTCAGAAAATTCTGATTGAATCCACGCACAGCTGACAGGAAGTAGTGATGATGGCAAGAGTACTTATGTGTTTACATAAGCATACACAAACATGCACACCCACACAAGCACACACACATAGGTACACAGCAGCACATGTGTATACATGTCAGCACACACAGGTACACACCCACACACACTAACAGTCAGGAGCAGCTATTCCCATGGACAGAGGCTCACCTACTGAATCCTTTTCCTGGAAGTGCACTGAGACTCAGAGTGTAAACGCACAAGATCACATGGAGCTAAAGAATTTGACCCTGGGGCCTCTGAACCCAGCCCCTCCGCTCTGACCTCCGAGGCAAGGCTCCCATACTCGACCCCTGGCAGGCACAGCACCGGTCCTCAGGGCCTTAAGGGCCCCTGCGCCCCGGGAGAAGCCCCTTGAAGCCACGAGCTGGGTGTGCAAGGGAAACAAGCATATGGATCTGATTTTCTTGAAAACAGAGAGATACAAAATGGAGCGGCGGAGGACCTGGCAATCCATTCGGTTGACATTTGCAAGAGGTTGTGAAGGCCAGTGGGCCCAGCTTGGAAGAAGCCCAGGTGAGGTGGCCATGCTGGGGATGACTACAGGAGACCCCACAAGGACGAATCCTCTTCCTGAGCTCCTGTTTGCCAGCTTTGTGTGAGACCCAGAGGTGGGTGGAGCCTGCCCCAGAGCCGACCCCGAAGAACTGGCTGGTGAGGGCCTGTCTGCAGTCCAAAGCCTCCTTCTCATCCTCCCTGGGGAGTTCCATGCACCCTCTGGTCTGGCCCCAGCACCTCCTCTGGCGTCCCCTCCTGAGAGTTCCCACGACACCTGGTTGTGGCTCTGCTGGGCGACCACCACGCTGCAGAGGGGCGGCTCAGAGGTGTCTCTTTTCCATACAGGTCTACATCCCTCAAGGGCAAGCCTCTCTGGGTCCTCCTCTGGCCTCCCATGGATTCTGAAAATGCCCACCCACTAACCTGCAGCTGGGACAACCTGAGGACCACACTGTGATCAGCGTCCTGGCCCCGGGTCCCTTACCATGCAGTAAACCCACCTTGCAGGCTGGGAGCGGGCCAGGCAGGCTGTGCGTGCCAGGCTGGTGGCAGCTATTACTGAGAGTGTGAGGGCCAAAGTCACTGACACCGTTTGCTCATGTTCCTCAGCTCAGTCCCTCAGGCCAGGTGTACAACCAATGAGGAAAAGGGTGTGTATCACTGTTCTGACCACGAGAATGGTTAGACACGGGAGGGACCTGGGCTACAGAGGTCAGAACCTGAGGTTACTGTAAGGAACCCATGTTTTGTACTCTGCTGTGCAGTGGAGGAAACCAAGGCCCATGAAGGTTAGGGGTTACTCAGGGTCACACTGCTGGAGTCAGAGTGACAGACCAGATTGCTCAGTTCTGTAGAGCTGTGGCCTGTGGGGTTCAGCAGTGTGCACCGTGGATTCCATGAAGGAGGTGTGGCCGTCTCATTTTAGAGCTAAGAAACTGAGGGCTAGTGGGGCTGAGTGGTCAGCAGCTTACTAGATGGGCCTAGCTGGACCCAGCATCTAGTTCTGTCCAGCGTCATGCGCCCCCAACTGCCCTTGGTACACCTGAGACCTGTGGGAAACCAGGCTTCGTGTCCACATTCCCTGCGTATCAGTGGGGGGAGATAAGAGCCCGGAGGAGATAAGCAGGGCTGGAACTAAGGAAGAGAAAGTCTTTCCAGCTCCTGGGTGCCCTCCGCTTGGGACCACCCAAACTTGACTCATCTCCAGCTCTTCGCTGGCAACACCCTGCTTTGATCTCCGCTGCCCATCAAACCCTGGAACATTAGAACTAAGAGGCCCCTTTTGAAGCCGATGGAGGTGGTTCTAGGACACATAAAAGGCAGCACTGTTTAATGGGCTGTGGGGAAGCTTGGGGAACCTGGTCCCCTTGGGTGGCTGTTTGGGCTGAAAATAGAAATTAAATTCAAGGAGGGTTTAGATAAATTAGTGTGTGATAATAAATAGCTGCTATTTCATGTGTGCCAACGAGCCGGGCACGGCGCAAAGCCCTTCACATACATCCTCTTACTTAATCCTCAAACATTCCTCTTTTAAAAAATTTTTATTTTGATATTCAGAAATACCTATTAGTTATTTTTTTTGTTTTTTTCTTTTTTTCATTTGTTGTTCAAGTATAGTTTTCTTCATTTTCCCTCCACCCAACCAGTCCCCCCACCCCACCCATCTCCACCTCCAACCCTCGATCCTACCCCCCTTTGGCTTTGTCCATGTGTCCTTTATACATGTTCCTTGATGACCCTTCCCCTTTTCCCCCTGTTACCCTCCCCCTTCCCTCTGGTTACTGTCAGTTTGTCCTTTATTTCCATGTCCCTGGTTATATTTTGCTTGCTTGTTTGTTGTGTTCATTTGATTCGTACTTAAAGGTGAGATCATATGGTATTTTACCGCCTGGCTTATTTCACTCAGCATAATGTTCTCCAGATTCATCCATGCTGTCACAAAGGGTAGGAAGAACTCCTTTCTTCTTTCTGCTGAGTAGTATTCCATTGTATAAATGTACCACAGTTTTTTTGATTCACTAATATACTAATGGGCACTTAGGTTGCTTCCAGCACTTGGCTATTGTAAATGGTGCTGCTGTGATCAAACATTCTCCTTAAGGTTTCATTAGGGAAACTGAGGTATGGATGGCCTGCATGGCTGACTTGAGGTTACATGGCTGGTCAGCACCAAAAGAAGGACTTGACCTGAGTTCCTTCTGACTCCAGATCTTGAAACCACTATGCAGACTGCCAGTGCCCCTGTCTTTTTTCACACCAGCCTCTCTGCTTCAGACCAGATCCTGGGCTCCAGAGGACAATACCCAGAGAGCTCCTGGGGAGCCAGGACATCGCACCCGCTCCCAGGACGTGAGGCACCACCCCTTGTTCCTCCCTTGCCCAAGGGAGAGCTCTGGGTGTGGATGTGGACACCGGCAGACCCTGCTGTCCTCTGCAGAGGGCCAACTTCCTTCCCACAGAAGAGAATTCTTCGGGTTCAGAGGGGACATCACAGGGAGTTGTCTTGATTTTTGATGCAGTCAGTTAATTAATTCATTCAATAATTAAATTCACAAGTGTTTATTGAGTGTCTACTATGTGCTAAGCATTGTCCTTGAAGTGCTAAGAAGGGTTTAGAAGGAAGGAAATAACAAAGATCAGAGCAGAAATGAGTAACATAGAGATTTGAAAGACAAGAGAAAAGATCAACAAATCTACGAGTTGGTTTTTAGAAGAGATAAACAAAATTGACCAAGCTTTAGGTAGACTGAGAAAGAAAGGGAGAAGACACAAATAAATAAAATCAGAAATGAAAGAGGAGACATTATAGCCTATACCCTGAAATACAAGGGATCATAAGCATTAACTATGAACAATTACATGCCTACAAATTAAATAAACTAGAAGAAATGGATAAATTTCTGGAAATATACAACCTACCAAGTCTAAATCATGAAGAAATAAAATATCTGAACAGGCAGATAATGAATAGGGAGATTAAACAGTATAGAGATCCTCCCAACACATAAAAGCTCAGGACCAGATGACTTCACTGGTAAACCCTACCAAACATTTACAAAATAATTTAATATCAATCCTTCTAAAGTATTCCACAAAACTGAAGGGGGGGGCACTCCCAAACTCATTTTATGAGACCAGCATTACCCTCATACTAAAACCAGACAAGGGCACTATAAGAAGAGAAAACTACAGACTAGTATCCTTGATGAATATAGGTAACTTCTCAACCAAATACTAGCAAACCAAATTAAAGAGCATATTAAAAGGATTATACACCATGGTCAAGTGGAATTCATCCCTGGGATGCAAGGATTGTTCAATGTACTCAAGTCAATCAACATGATACACCACATTAACTGAATGAAGTATAAAAATCACATGAGCATCTCAATAGATGCAGAAAATGCATATGGCAAAATTTAACACCCTTTTGGGATAAAAGTTCTTAACAAATTAGGTATAGAAGGATTGCACCTCAATAGAATAAAGCCCATGTAGGACAAGTCCATGGCTAAACTCACTCAAGATAAAGAGTTGAAAGTTTTTCTTCTAACATCAGGAGCAAGATAAAGGGTTCCTGCTCTTGCCACTTCTATTCAACATTGTCCTGGAAATTCTAGCCAGACAATTAGGCAAGAAAAACAAATAAAAGTGATTAAAATTGGAAAAAGAAGTTAAATGATCTCTGTGTACATCACTGATATAATCTTGTATATAGAAAACACTAAGATTCCACCAAAAAGCTACTAGAAAATAATTCAGTAAAGTTGCAGGATACAAATTCAACGTACAGATATCAGCTACATTTTTATATGCTGACGGCTATCCAAAAAATTTGAAACAATCCCATTTATAAGAGCACCAAAAAGAATGAATTGACTTAGGAGTAAAATGAATCAAGGAGGTTGAAAGATCTATAAACTGAAAACTATAAAACACTGATAAGGAGAAATTGAAGAAGATACAGATAATTGAAACGCTATCTTGTGTATACACATGGATTGGAAACATTGATATGTTTTAAAATGGTCTATTACTACCAAAAGCAATTCTACCAGATTTTCAATGTAATCCCTAGCAAAAGTCCAATGTGCAATTTTTTACAGAATAGAAAAAAAGAATCCTAAAATTTGTATGGTGAACTACAAAGACCCCAAATCCAAAGCAACTGGAGAAGAACAAAACTGGAAAGCATCACATATCCTGATTTAAAACTACATTACAAAGCTTTAGTAATTAAACAGTATGGTACTGGCATACAAATAGACACATATATCAATAGAACAGAATAGACAGCCCAGAAAGAAATCCACATATGCATGATCAACTAATGTTTGACAAGGGCACCAGAATAGCCATTGGAGAAATGTGCATCTTCAGTAAATGGTGTTAGACCAAACGGACATCCACATGTGAAAGAATGAAATTGGAGCCTTATCTTATGCCACACACAAAAATCAACTCAAAATGTGAAAGACCGTAAATGTAACACACAAAACCCTAAAAAACCCTAAAAAACCTAGAAGAAAAACAGGGAGAAAACGTTTCTTGATGTAGTCTTGGGCAATTACTTTTTGACTATGGTATCAAAATCACAGGCAACAAAAACAAAAATAAACAAGTACACTACATTCCACTAAAAAGCTTCTGCACAGCAAAAGGAAACAACTAATGAAATACGAAGGCAAACTTAAAATGGGGGGCAAAATTTGCAAATAATGTCTGACATGGGGTTAATATCCAAAATATATTAGGAACTCATACAACTCAATAGCAAAAAAAACAAACCAAAACCAAAACCAAATAAACTGATTTTAAAAATGTACAAAAGACCTCAATATGCATTTTCTCCAAGAGGACATACATGTGGCTAAAAGGCACATGAGAAGATGCTCAGCATCACTAATCATTGGGGAAATGCAAATCAAAATCACAATGAGCTACTCCCACACACACCTGTTAGAATGGCTGTCATCCAGAGGACAGGAAATAACAACTGCTGGTGAGGATGTGAAGAAAAGTGAACCCTGGTACATTTTTGGTGGGAATGTAACTTGGTGTTTCCATGATGGGAAACAGCATGGAGTTTCCTCAAAACATTAAAAAGGGAACTACCATGTAATCTAGCAATCCCACTTCTAGGCAGATATTCAATGGAAGTGAAATCAGGATATTGCAGAAATATCTGCACCCCCGTATTCACTGCGACATTATTCACAGTACCAAGACATGGACAGTGTCCATGGACTGATGAATGAACAAAGAAGATGTGATATATACCAGGGGCCCCTGAAAACTCTCTCTGTGTGAGATTTGGGACCTCAAGCATGTGCACCATCAGCCTGACTGTTGTTAAGGACCCTGGTATTTCCCCGCAATTCCCATCCTCTCCCCAAGTTCTCTGGACTTCCAGCCTGCTCAGCACAATGCCCTCCAACTCTGCACTGTCTCGGGTTTGCTTGGCCTGAAGCCTGGCCTCTCCATTGCTAGCTCTTTGGCAGCCCCCAGACCCTGAGGCTTGAGAGCCAGCATCAGTCTAACTTTTCTGCTGGGGTGGGCACTCAGCCACCAGCACTCAGGCACCTCACCCTGATGGAGCCTGTAGTGGGCAAGAGCCCAGGGAAGCCGATGCACTGGGTGGGCTGAGGGGCACAGCCTGTGGGATGAGTGCTCATCAGAGCTGGGAGGTCGGGGACAGCCAGATATGGACATCTTCCCATGACACAGAGATGCCCAGGGAGAAAGGAGGAGGGGGTGAGACTCTCAGGGATGCGGCTGCTGGGGCCACGGAGGTGGCTCCGCTCAGGGTAGCTCCTTGCCAGCATGCCTGCCCTTGAACCCTCCCAATGACCCCATGAAATCAGCCCCATGCTCATCCCTATGGTACACATGAGGAAACTGAGGCTGGATGCCTGAAGAGCTGGACTGACGGCCTGGCATGAGCTTAGCCCCGCCGTGTATGTATGTCTGAACAGGATGCACTGTGCCTGGCACTTGGAGGTGGTGAGGATATGTCTCTTTGCTCGTGCGGTACCTCCAAAGGGTGATGCCCAGTTATTTTTAATTAAAAATAGGTTTTTTTTTTTTTTTTTTACAAAAGATTGGTTGCTAGAGCTATATGATTTTCATTGGCCATTTCTGTAGGTTTACATGAGCTTTAGTGTTGCAGTAAAATACACATACTTAAAATTTCCTATCATGATCATTTCAAAGTGCACAATTCAGTGGCATGAGGTACATTCACAGCATGCAATCGTTACCTCTGTCTAGGTCTAGAGTGGGTTTTTTAAATCTCTGCGAGAGTAAACCCTGAACCATTAGCAATCACCCCTGATCTATGCCCCCCCACAGCCCCTGGTGACTACTGATGGACTCTTTGCCTCTATGGATTTGCCTATTCTGGATGTTTCGTGTAAATGGGGTCACACAATAGGTGGCCTTTTGTGATGGGCTTTTGTGCTTTGCACAGGCTTTTGAGGCCCATTCGTGTTGCATCCTGTATCAGAGCTTCACCTTTTTTGTGGCCGAGTATTATTCCAGTGGGTAGATGTGCCGCATTTTGTTCCTCTACCACCCCTTGGATGGCCCGGGTTTGAAACCCACTGTGGGCATCACAATAGTACGCTGGAGGAGAGTCGTTTTACCCACACAGACGACACCAGAGGTGAGGGTGGGCGGTCGGCTGGGACATCTGGGCTGGGTGGCCCCCTAGTTTCCCTTCGGGAGAGTCTCCAACAACCCCCCTCACCTCCGGCCAGCTGGGCAGGCGCTGTGGGGGCAGTGGGCTCCCTCAGAGGCTGTCTCAGCACAAAGACAACCAGCTGGGATCTGCACACGGTGACCTGGAGTCCGCACCTGCCATGGACTTTTCCCAGGGGAAGCAGGGACATCACAGCCACCCTCTGTGGCACGCGGCCCCCAGGAGTCAGGGCTCTTCTGAGGCCTCATCCTTTGATTTGAGGTTTCTTGACAACACACCCTTGGAGCCCAGGGGGGAAGCCAAGTGAGCCCGAGGGGCAGAGAGAGATCCGGGAAAGTCACCATCCCCAGTGCCCTGTTTTATGGATGGGGCCATCAAGGCCCAGAGCAGTGTGGTGACATATTAGCAGGTGCCTGGGGCCCTCAGCAGGAAGGGATGGAAGTCTAGGCCTTTGTCCCCGCCCCTTTCTGTTGTGCTGTGTTGTCTGCTCCCCTGCCCCCAGATGCGAGTGTGTGCGGGGCCTGGGAGAAGCTATGCGGACAGGTGCTTGTCCCCTCTTTTCTGAGTGCCCAGGGTGGTGGCCTTGCTGCATCCCCCCTCTGCCATGAGGGGCGGACTGCTGCTACCCCACTCGTGACAAGAGAACCCAGCGAGGTGAGGACACTGGCCAAGGTCACACAGGCACAGCGGGGGTGGGGCATGAGGTGCCTGTGGAGCTGTGACAGATCACCACGGAGGTGGCTGGAAACAACACATGTTTATTCTGCCAGTTTTGGATGTCAAAAGTCCAAAGTCCATCTCGCTAATGTGACTGGAGTCTGGGTGTCACCAGGCTGGTTCCCTCTGGAGGGTCCAGGGAAGCATCTGTCCCTCTGTTCCAGTTTCTAGAGGTGCCACAGGCCTTGGCTGGTGGCCTCGAATCACTCCGACCTCTGCTTCGCTGCCTCTCTCTGTCTCTCTGCCCTGCCTGCCTTCCCTCCTGAGGAGTCTGTGATGACTTTGGGTCCGCTTGGATGGATAATCTGGGTCACCTCCTTTAATCACAGGTGCCAAGTCCCTTTGCCATGTGAGGTCACACACCCACAGGCTCGGGAATTAGAGCACGGATGTCCTTGGAGCTGCTGGGCTTGAACTTAGACTGTCCAGTCTCCCAAGCGGGCATTTCACAGAAGGGCAAACTGAGGTTCAGAGAGGGAGGTGAGGGGAGCTGTCCTGGTGGGCGGCCCAGCTGTGGGCCGAGTGCTCCAGACTGGGGGCTGGCTGCCCTGGGGTACATGACAGCACCTGAAGCCCATGCTGGGTCCCGTCCAGGTCCTACAGGCTGAGGACGGGCAACAGGAGGTGATATGGGGACGGTGGGCAGGGCCCACCCACTCTTAGGAGGGGGAAACCTGCAGAGGGGCCCCCCTCGGCAGCAATATTTGCGGAGTCAGGTTTAGAGGGGCCATTGTGGCTGTCTTTTCTTTAAATGTGGAAAGTATTTTTCCTCCAGTAACTAAAGCAGTTCTGTGTTTATACCATCAGCCCCCGAAGTGGGGGCAATGGGAGGGAAACATCTGGAATATGGGGTTTGCTACGGATCTGTGAACAGTGACCTGGCATCCATGTGCTAAGCGGGAGCCCTGCTGACTTCTGTGGTGGGGATGCCCTGAGGCATGAAAAGTGGAGCTATGTGCCATGTGTCTGCATGCAACATGCACATAGCATGCGCACACATGTCACATGTGCATAGCACACATGCACATGTGTGCAGATAGCTTTCGTGTGCATGTAGCATGTGTGTATGTTGCATGCGTGTGGGTATTGCTGCCTGGTAGGGCTGGGTGTAGCACTTTCACTGTGAAACTTGGGTCCTGCCTCCGTCAGCCTCAGTTTCCTTATCTGTCCAATGGGGATGTGTGCTGCTGACTGGCTGTGTAGCTGGAATCAAGATGTTGGCAGGCACGAGGCGAACGGCTGCCCCGCTTCTTTTTCCAGATTGCTGGAAGCTCCCTCTGCCTCCTGGCGGGAGCCGTGCTGGCCCGCGGTGCCGCAGCACCTTCAGATCTTTCCGAGTGAAGTGATGGAAACTGGGGTCAGAGAGGCTGACGGGCTGCCCGGGGCCCACAGCCGGGAGGCAGGAGACAGAGGCCTTTGGGATCAGGGTGCAGCAGCTGGTATCTTTCTGGGAAGGGCTCAGGGGTCTGAGGGCCTCTACCCACTGCTCCTTCCCTCCCCCCTCAGGGGTCGGACCTGCATGGATGGAGGCTCTCCGCTCTCCAGGTCTTACCTCCACAAACCTCTGGCAGGACTAGTCCCATTTTCCCCGGGGGGAACCGGACAAACCCACCGGTCCTGGAGGCTGGGGTGTGGGGGCAGTGGTGTCCTGGGCCCCAGAGAGGGGCCCTTGGGTGGGGGGGGGATTAAGTGGACACTGGAAGGACAAGAGAGTGGAAGGAACAGTGTGTGCAGAGTCCCGGAGGTGCCGGTGAGGTGGGCAAGGTGGTCTGTTATTTCTTCTTAAAAGTAGGGACTCTGGTCCCCGCCCCCAGGGTCTGTCCTGTGGCTTTGAGGTGACACTGTGTGGAAGGGCCCAGGCAGAGCTGGGCAGAGGAGCTCTTGGCAAGCAGATGAGAAGTTTCCCAGAGAACACTGCCAGGCCCCAAAGCCTCCGCTTCGGACACCAGCAGACGAGGGTGGCTGACCCCTCAGCCCTGTGGGCTCCATCTCCCCCAGAGTCTCCTGTGGAATGAACGGACCACAGAGGCCAGCGTCTCCCTGTCCAGCTCCTCAGCTGGCTGGACCAGGGGTGGGGAGAGCCATCTGGAGAAAATGTGCCTGGGGCAGGGCCAGAATCCCCTCCCCAGAGATGTCAGCTGGGCACCAACAAAGAAAGAGTAGAAATGGAATAAAAATTCTTTTTTAAAATGCTCTCGGCTGCTAAGTTCAGCACTTTAGCCAGAAATCTGAGTGAAGTGCTCACACCACGGGCTGTTCCAACAGTCCGCCTTTCACGCTCCCGCCGGGTCCAAGAATCATGGGAAGCCATTTTCCTCTGGTCCTTCCAGGGCCCTGTGTTGCCAGGCCGTTACCATGAGGTTGGATGAGAGCAGAGCGAGATCATCCACGATGAAGGAAGACAGGCCCGGTGAACAAAGGCGAAGTCACGAGCAGCACGGCCAGGTCGCCTCTGGGGCCCACAGAGGCAGGGCTCGTGAACTCGACACCGGGGCCTGAGTGGGCGTGCTGGCCTCGGGTTCCCCGCTAGAAAGCTCTCTCCAAAATCTGCCCTCCTTCCAGGCCTTGGGGGTTTCGTCGGCAAGCGAAGAACCCAGCCAGCGTTCCTGCGAAGCCTTTTGGAAAATGACCCTTAGCGGCACTGCAGCCCTGGGGTTCTCTGGGACTGTGTGCGAAGCTGGCTCGGAAGGAGACCCCATGGCGGGGAGGGAGGGCAGGTCCAGCCTGCCAGACCTGAACTGGTATTGCTGAAATGTCGCCCTGGGCTCAGGGTGGGGGCGGGGGATCCTAACAGCGCTGTTGGACCGACCCTTTCGTTTTACAGGCGGGGTTGCCGAGGCCAAGGGGGGGAGTCACGTGCCCAAGTCATGCGTTAAGTAACCACCGAGGGGCCCTAGCTTGGGTCTCCTCCCTCTTCATCCCCCATCACCCCCAAGCGAGCACCAGCCTTATAATGAAAACATGGAAGCCCCGGTATCTAGCAGTGTAAGCTTGAGTGGAAGATTTCACTTTCCAGCAAAGCTGCACTCTCTCCTCCCCAACCTCTGGGGTAGGGTTAGACTCCTCTGCCCTGTGGCTCGAGGCCGGGGCCCACAGGATGCGAGAAGACGAGATGGTGTGCAGGTTCTGAGCCCAGGACTTAAGAAGCAGCTGTGTTTCCATTTGCCCCTGGGGTCTTCTGCGCGGCCGGGAGAGGGGCAAGCCAAATAGGTTACTCTCCCCTGACCGAGAGTGTGGGGCACATCTGGAGTGAACCCATGACCTGGCGCCGAGGCCAGCTGAGCACAGACTAGCCCAGACACACCCCAGTGGATCTGTAGACGAGCGAATAGGAAATGTGTTTCTTGCTGTATGCCTCTGAGATTTTGCGGGTGTTACACAGCCGTAGCTGACTGACAGAGCTCAAAATCTGGTAAAGAGAGAGGGAAGACGGGAGAGAGTTCCTAAAATCTGCAGTGTTTTCTATGGACCACGGTTTTACCAGGATGATCTTATTTTATCTGAATAGTGCTGTGAGGTTGGAATGGCTAGCGCCCTCATTCTGGGACAATGGAGCAGGCTCAGATTGGTGACACGGCCTGCTCACGGCAATGCAGGGAGGGAGTGGTGTGGCTGGGGTCCAAGCCCATGTCTGCGCCCCCCAAGGCACTTGCATTTCAGCCACTACATCTGCACTGTCCAGTTGGGTAGCCACTGGCTACCTGTGGCTGTTTTAAATTTAATGGATTAAATAGATAAACTTAAAACTCAACTCTTCACACTAGCCACCTTCGAGTGTTTGAAGCCACGGGTGACTGGTGGCTGCTCAGGGGAGCAGCGCGGATTCCCACGTGGCCCAGGGAGTTCTGGTGGGCGGGACCGTGTGGGCATGGATCCAGGCCGCCTGGGAGGTGGTTCGCTGGTCCCCGCAGAGTCTCTCACTAGTTTGCTCTGCGACCTGGGCAGCAGCTCACCTCCCTCCTCAGTCTTGTCACCTGTAGGACAGGAGATGGGGCAGGTGGATATTCTCAGGCCCTTCTAGAACCTCGATGCAGGACTCTGGGGCCATGCTGGCCGAACCCACTGTCAAGGCAACTGTTCTGACAGATAGACTCTGCTCTCAGGGATGTAGCGGCCACAGGTTCAAACTCTGGGCTGATGTAGGAAGTCCCAGATGATGGGGCAGGGTGACAGGAGGGGGTGGTACCTGCAGCACTGAGCCAGTCTGTGTTCCTAGGTGTGAGGTCGGGTGCTGGGAGGGGGGCCGGTTTAGGAGGAGGCCCTAGCCCTAGCCCAGCCTCACCATCAGGGTGGAGGGCACATCCCTGAAGGACAGTTGGAGGCCTCAGGTAACCCCTCCTTAGAACCTAGATGCTAGATGGGGGGAACTTCTGGATGCATCCTAGATCCATCACAGCCCTGTGGAGAGCTGCTCTCCCTTACCTTACGTGATGTGGGCAGATGGCTGGAGAGCATGTGGGCGCCGCCTGAGGGCACACAGTGGCAAGAAGCAGAGCCCAGCACAGCCAGCAGCTGGCCCCTAGTTCCAATGCGCCCCACCCGGTGCAATTCCTCCCTGGAGCCCAGCCGCTCACCCCTGCCTGTGTGCAGACTCTGTGATCAAGCGAGCCTCTGGCGCTTCAGTAAGCCGTTGACTTTCAGAGTGTCTTGGGATTGACCGAGCATTGCAAAGTTCAGTGTGGGGCTGATCCTGCACGCCCTCACGCCATCTCCAGCTTGTTTGCACCTTACCATTGCTGGGTACAGTGGCCACAACAAAGACACCAGCACGGACACATGACTTCGTTCAGAATTTCCTCAGTTTGTCCTTCATGTCCTGCCTCTGTCCGGGATGCCACCCAAGGTCCCATGTGTGTTTAGTCGCTACATCTCCCCTGGGCTGTGATGGCTTCTCAGATGTGCCATGTTTTCGACGGCTTTGCTGAATTTGTTCTACGGTACCAGACAGCGAGGGACTGGGAGAGTCGCCTGCTGTCCGCTAGGCTGGGGTGTGGGGTGAGGACTGGGCCCCCACCACCTACCCCGGTGAGTGGGGAGAGGGGGAGACGGTTCCCCTCCCCGGCCCTCATGTGTCACCCAGAGATGGAGGCTGCACAGGGCTGCAGCAGTGTGGGCAGTGCCATCGTTACCTGGTGGCGTCGGAGCCTCTGCTCCCATTAGGAGGAACACTTGCTCTGAGAGGGGTGGAAGGTGCTGTGTGGAGTGAGGGGCCTGGAGCGGAAGCCTCTCTCCCCTCCTCACGTGCCTGTTTCCAGCCCTGCTGCCCTTCCCCGCTCGCCTTCTTTGCCTCCTGTTTTGGGTCTTCCCCTTCCCCTGCCTCTCCAATATTGCTGTTCAAGAGCACCTCAGTCCAGGATGCTGACGGCAAGCCTGTGCGCTGTCAGGGCTACTACCTTCCACGGCCTGAGCCCCGTCTTTCTGTCCTTCCCTGCCTCCCCCCTCCCACCCTACTTCTCCAAGTGGACACACCTACCATCCCCAAGTCTGCACGTTATTGCTGAGCTGACCCCACCCAGCTGGTCCCAGTCCTTCCTTGGTGTCCCTAGGTTGCCGGGAGCCCCTTGGGTCAACCTTGACCCCTGGTGCCATCATGCCCTTGGTCCCTGAGTCACACTGCTGCCCCAGGTCAATTCTCACCCAGTAGGTCTCCATCTGTAGCCCCTCAGGCCCCCCGCCCCCTGTGGAGGTCAAAAACATGCACTTTGGCTGTGCTGCCTGCTGGCCCTCCTCCACTCTGACTCTGTAGTACCCACTGATGGGAGCTAAGAACATGCTGGGATATAGGTGTCTGCTCTCCGGGCAGGGAGTGAGTCAGTATGAAAGGAAACCAGGATTAGATCAGAGCCTGGAGGGGGGCCTGATGTGAGGGGACCTGGAGGTGGCCCAGGATAAACCAACCCCAAAGAGAACAGATCAGAAAAGCAGCAGCTCGAGCTCTGTGCTGCCCCTTCTAAGTCTGCTAGGAAGAAATAATATTTTCCTCCTTAAACGCATTAACCTCCCAGCTCTGGGTCACCCGCTTGCTCTTTCCTTGTTTGAGGCAGCAGGAAGCACAGAGGAAGGAAAAGTGTTTTCCTGGCCAGCTCACTTCTTTGCTGTGTTTCCCCCAGGGCCTGGCTTCGGAGGATGGGGGCGGCAAAGGCCAGCCCAGGCGTGACTAGGACGGTGAGCGGCGTGCCCAAGTCTCCCCATTCCCTCTGGACCAGAGGCCCTAATGGTGACCTGGAAGTGGCTCCAAGAGTCCGTGGGCCCATCATGACGTACAGAGAACCCAGAACCCAGAATCCCAGCCCTGACCCTGCCAGTGACCTCCCACATGGTCCAGGTGAGTCAACTTCTCCCCTCATGGTGGTCAGCAGATGGCAAGAAGGTTCTGCAGACAGGCCCTGGAAATGGAGGATGCATCAGCGTTAGGGAGAGTCTCCACGTACTGCCCTGCGTGAAGTCTACAGTGGGAGGAAGGAAGAGCAGTGAACTCAGGTCTAGCTGCCATTTCTTATGCACTTGCCCCTTCCTCCAGGGAGCTTTCCTGGGCCCCTTCCTGGCTGTTTGGGGCTTCCTGCCCTCTCCACTGCTGTGCACATGCATCATGCTGGCTCGAGGGTTTGCGTGAACACGTCTCTTCCCAGTGCCAGGCCCAGGGCCTGCTGCCTGCCTGCTGAGTGAGTGAGCGGCCTCGGATGCCTTGTTGGGTAGATGGTGCATCCACACCAGTGTGCAGAGTAGGGCTGAGTCCACAGCGTCAGATGCAACCTCACGTTTTCCCTCGCTCGGCCCTGTAAGCTTTATGTGGTTCTGGGGGCGGTGATCTGCCCATGACTTTCTGCTCACTTTCAGGGGAGGAAGGTCATAGGCCCATTGTCCCTGCCCCGTGGTTGAGTTTCAGGAAGGAAGGACTCATTTAACCATTGGTGACTTAGCCTTTCGTGACCAGGCCCTGGGTCCATGGTGGCTCAGGTGCAGTCCCTGCCGGGGGCTTGGAGCTGTGGGCCAGGGGGGACAGGGTGGTGCCAACACTGCTCAGGGAGTAGACAGGTTCCAGAGGTGGTGATGCTGTGAAGGGAACCCTTTAGCTCTTGCACTCCCGCCAGCACGTGGGCCTCTCTGCTTTGGCCCTCCTGGCAGGGAAGCCAGCTCCCAGCCACAGCCATGAGCAGGGTTCAGTCTACCGTCTTCCCACCAGAGGCCAGTGGGCGTGGGCTCACCTCCCCTGCGAATGAGCGCCCTGGCCGTTTGCAGCAGGGATGTTGATACGGGGTGTGGGGCCCTCACACACATCAGCAGGCAGTAAGCACCCCATAAACCGGGTGAAGATAGCCAAAGGGGATGGCCACAGCCCATGGTACTGCCTGTGAGATAGGAACGATCTTTACATTTTTAAAGGATTGTTAACAAACAAAAAAAAAGTGATAGAGACCATATGTGGCCCACAAAGCCTAAAAGATTTACTATTTGGCCCTTTACAGGAAAAGTTTGCAACCTCTGAGCTAAAGGAAAGGGCAGGGCACTCAGGCTGCACAGGAGGGGCCTTGGGTGATGGCCAGGAGGCCTGCAGCTGTGCTCCCTCTTGGGCATCAGCCTCCGCCAGCCCAGACCCCTAGTCTGTCTGCAGGCCCCACCTCCCTCCCTGGCCTAGGCCTGGTCTTTCTAGAGAGCTCTACCTCCCCAACCCAGGCCTGGTCTTTCCAGAGGATCCCCCCACCTCCCCCACCCAGGCCTGGTCTCTCTGGAGGGCCCCACCTCCCCGACCCAGGCCTGGTCTCTCTGGAGGGCCCCACCTCCCCCACCCAGGCCTGGTCTCTCTGGAGGGCCCCACCTCCCCCACCCAGGCCTGGTCTCTCTGGAGGGTCTCACCTCCCCCACCCAGGCCTGGTCTCTCTGGAGGCCTCACTTCCTCTGTCCTCTCTATGGCCTTTCAGAGCTGGTCCTGCCAGCAGACACGTGTTCTATAGACCAGACTTCCCCGCTGGCCCAGGCCTGCAGATTCTGTTCCAGGGCGCCTCCCTGCGCAGCCCCCTCCCCCTGCTCAGGCCACGGAGCTGTGTGGCCCTGAGCCCGGTGTTCCTCCTTATGGGCCTCAGTTTCTTCATGTGCTTGGTGAATAGGTCTGCTTCCCTCTCCCTTGGGGCCTTCTCACCTTCAAATGCCCCTATCCTCCAATCCCCCCAAGCTCGAGGACCACCTGGAGCTTCACGAACGGGAGGGGCATCCTGGGACCTCAAAGGCCTTGCTCTGATACCCGGCCTGTGTCGCCTGGCTCTAATACCTGGCTAGTGACAACTGGTTCGCTGCCACCTGTGAGGCACTCTATTCAGAACAACACGAAGCCATCCTACACGCCAGTTCCACCAGTGGCCTCGTGGGCCTGGGCTGCCTTGCTGGGAAACAGCCTCCGAGATGGATTAGCAATATCTGCTGCAGGTGGAGGAGGTGGTGACAAGAATGCCGGGGACCTGCTGACCCCATTTTACAGTGTGGGCAGATTTCCTTAGCTCGGATCCCAGCATGTTTCCTCCCTCAGAATAGAATCCAAACTTCTCATCTCAGTTAGGAGACCTATCTTCTGGCCTCCTCTGCCTCGGAGGGCCTGCGAGCCCTGCCATGCAAATCAGGGCTTAGTGATGCCCAGTTCCCTGCTTTGCTTGATGTGGGACCCACAGGGCATAGGTTGGCGGGACCTGCCCCAGAGCCAACCCCCAAGAATTGGCTGGCGAGGGCCTGTCTGCAGTCCAAAGCCTCCTTCTCACCCTCCCTGGGGAGTTCCATGCACCCTCTGGTCTGGCCCCAACACCTCCTCTGGCATCCCCTCCTGAGAGTTCCCATGACACCTGGTTGTGGCTCTGCTGGGCGACCACCAAGCTGCAGAGGGGCGGCCCCGAGACTCCCGTTCATTGTCAGGGACCCTGGAGCCAGGGGGCTGGTGGCTCAGCCCATGTGCCCTGTGACTTTTCTGCTCCTCCCAGGATATCGCCTCTGTGGCCTCTGTGTTCCGTGCCCTGCAGCTGCCCGGACCCTGGCTGGCACACCTGCCCTCACCCTCTCAGGAACTGGGGTGCAGGTGCTCCGTCAACACGGGGTGCCTTGGAACAAAATGGGGCCGTCTTCTGCAGCTCCCTGGTGGCTGAGTTTCCAAGAGAAGGGCCCTCTGAGGGCTGAGCCCTGGATTTTCCCTGAGAAAATAGTCAAGTCCGAGGTCACCCTCTTGGTCCTGTTTGCCAGAGTCTGCAGGACAGCCCCGAGAGCCCTGTGTAGTCCCCAGGGTCGTTGGATCTGCAGAGCCATTTGTACATGATCTTCCTCCTCACAGGGACAGGGGCGTCACATATTGTTTGTCCGGCTGTGTTTCTGAGCTGTGTGGGCTGTGTGGGTGGAGCTGTCTCATTCTTGACACCTATTGCAGTCACCGAACTATTCCAGAATGATAGAAAGAGAGCAGAGGGAGTGAAAGAAAAGCATTTCTTCACACTTCTGGGAAGCAGATGAAAGAAGAGGTGTACCATTCACATAAATTTGACTCTTTTGGACCAATCTGTGTCACTTTTGTGGGGCCTGATGGCTGAACACTGCATGCTCACCCCCTCCCCCAAGGAAATGAAGACCAGCCCCCTTGGGGGAGGACTCAGGGAAGAGGAGCCTGGCCCACACCAGGCACGGGCCCCGGAGTGCCTGGGATTGCACCCCAAAGGGGCTGGTCCACTCAGACTGAGCTCTGCCTCCTTAGGACACAGTGCCCATGGGGAGTTAGCGCATGAAGTCCCCGGCGCTCTGCTTGCATGCATACTATCAGGAGCCATGCTAGGTTCTGGGGTTGCTGGAACAAAGTGCCACCACCTGGGTGGCTTCAAACGACAGACATTTCTTCTCTCCCAGTTCTGGAGGCCAGAAGTCCAGGGTCAGGGTGTGGGCAGGGCCAGGCTCCGTGTGAAGGCACTAGGGGAGGGCCCTGCCTGCCTCTTCCAGCTCCTGGGGGCTGCTGGCACTCCTCGATGCTCCCTGGCTCGAGGCAGCACCACTCTGGGCCCGCCTCTGTTGTCACGTGGCTTTTCCTACGTGTGTGTCTGTGTCCAAGTTTCCCCTCTGATAAGGGCACCAGTATGACCTCATCTTAACGAATTACATGAGCAAAACCCCTATTTTGTAACAAGGCCGTGCTCACAGGTTCTGTTGGGCGTGGGTTTGGGGCACGCTGTTCACCTGCACAGAGGCCACACCACAGCTCTGACTCGTTTCCTTCTCTGAACTTCTGTGGGTTTTCCACAATTACAACTGGGAGAATGATGGGTGTTCTAGGGATCTCAGAAGAAGGAAATCCTGAGGGTGGCCCAGTAAGGGTACAGAGTGTCCTGGGGGAATGAAGCAACAGCGTGTCCCAACATGGCCTTTCCTAGTCAAACAGCTAACGTGTCACAAAAGACACTAGCACATGGGTGGCACTCTGGCTGTCAGGGTTCATTTTGTGCCAGGACAGACATTATTAATAAATCACAGAGCCCTTCCTTGCAAGTCTGGTTGCAGCTTAGTCTTGCCTCAGCCCTGCACACAGTGATCTCCACCACCCAGGACCCCCTCTCCTGGGGCCAGTGGGTCTCTCCCCAGCTGACCAGAGGAACTGGATGGGCTCCTCGGAGCATGCAAACGGAGAGCCAGGCAGTTGGCCTGTGGCCTATGAAATGTCCTGGATATGAGCACTAAAATCCAGCACCACTAGTCACATCACAGCCATTTTCTGAGATATGTTACCTAAAGCGCCAGTAATCAAAGGAAAAGCAGTCAATTAGACTTCATCAAAACAAAACAAAACATTTGTGCTTCAAAGGACATCACCAAGAAAGTGAAAGACAACCCACACATTGGGAGAAAATATTTACAAATCTTATACCTGATGAGTTTAGTATCTATAGAACTAATATACTTATAGAACTCTTCCAACTTAACCACAAAAAGGCCAAAAGATCTGAAGAGACGTTTCTCTCAGGAAGGTGTGTGTGGCCAACAAGCACATGAAAAGATAGTCAACCTCGTTTACCATCACCAAACAAAAAATCAAAACCACAAGGAGATGCCACTTCCCCCCACTAGGATTGGCTAGAATGAAACATCAGACAATAACAAGTGTCGACGAGAACGTGGAGAAAGCAGTGCCCTCCGGCACAGATGGTGGGAATGTAAGATGGTGCAGCTTCCTTGGCTGGCATTTCCTTGAAATGGTAAATATGGAGAGATCACAGAACTCGGCAATCCCACTCCTAGGTGCACACCCGAGAGAAATGAAAACACGTCTCTGAACAAAAGCATGTATATAAATGATTGTAGCTATGAAACAGCCTAAATGCTCATAAGTGATCAATGAATAAATAAAATATGATCTATCCATATAATAGAACATTATCAGTCATAAAAAAATGAAGCACCTTGAAAACGTTACGCTAAGTGAAATAAGCCAAATACAAAAGGACGAATGCTATGTGAGTTCACTTACATGGACTTTCCAGAGCAGGCAAACCCATAGAGGTAGGGAAGTGTATCTGTGGTTGGCCAGGGGTGGGGGGAATGCGTACGAGTGAGGTTTGCTGTGGGGATGAGGAAAATGTTGTGGAATCAGACGCTGGTGACTGTTGCACGACTCTGTGAATATGCTAAAGCCACTGGACTGTATGCTTCCAAAGGATCAGTTTTACGGCGTGTACATATATCTCGGCTGTAAAAGTGTCATTTGTTTATTCATCCAGCACTCACCAGTGCCCACCCTGGAGAGTTGTTAGGCGGGAGCTTCTAGTCTGGAGGATTTAGGACTGGGTTCTTGGTCACATTCCCCCATACTCTTCTGATGAACATTCCCCCCGCCCCCGCCCCGCCCCCTCACCGCTGCTTGGACTGTGCCTCGGTTACAACCTGGTTCTATGGCTCTGCCAGGAGCGCAGTCCTTTCGGGTTTCCCTGAAAAAATGAGGGGCTCCCCCTGGGGGCTGGGTTTGCCTGGGCAAGGAGGGGACATGGGAGGGGCAAGGACTGAGCAAGTGGGACTGGGAAAGTGCTTTGTAAGGTGACCCTCTGCTTCAGGCATCATCGTTAGCAGAGGTGGTGGAGCCCCATCTGATGACTTTGCCAGGGCAGTGCTGAGTGCGGCCCCAGACGGAGCCAGGGAGGCCCAGAGCCTGAGGGCAGGTGGGGAGGCCGATGGCTAGCAAGCAAGCGCAGAAGCCACTGGAAGCACATCTGGGTCCCGGTATCTGGACTTCCACCCAACATGGGGAAGCTGTGATGTACAGTTTGCGGTAGGGCCAGAGAGTTCTCAGTTCTGGGAGTCAGAGTCCTGGGTTTGGTCTCCTCTGGTCCAGTTTCGCCTGATTTGCTGAATGGCCTTCAGGCGGATTCTCTTCCAGACCCTATGTGCACCTGTCATGTCCCCTAGGACAGACACCCACCTGGAACCTGTGAGCATGACATTATTTACACGCAGGGTCTTTGCAGAGGCCATGGAGTTAAGGTGAGGTCATCCTGCAGTAGGGTGGGCCCTGATCCAAGGGGACTAGTGTCCTTATGAGAAGAAGGGACACGTAGAGGGGAGGCCTCAGGAAGTGGGGGGCAGAGACTGGCCGCAAGCAGGGCTCCCCAAGGACTGCGGCAACACCAAGAGCTGGCTGAGGCACAGGAAGGATCCTCCTCTGGGGCTTCCAGAGGGAGCATGGCCCTTTGTCGCCTCCACTTTTGACTTCCAGCCTCCAGCACGTGAGACAATAGAACATGCGTGAGGTGTCTACACCGTGAGACCGAGAGAAACAGGGGAGGGCTGGGAGGAGTGGCAGGGCCATGCTCTTGGCTGCTCCATCTCGCAGAGGCTGGAGGCACCACCGGGTGGAGGACCTCGGAGTCTGGCAACCAGTCGGGGAGAGTCTAAGGCCACACAAGTGACACGTGACGAGAGGCTGGTTCTGCTTTCTAGACTTTGGGCCCGCCTCCCAGCTTGTTTGCTGCAGTCCCATCACCACACCATGCCCGGTGAGAAGGCTCCGGGGCCTGACACCCACAGCGATCAACTGCCCCAAACAGCTCAGAAAACCGTGACACGTTAGCACCACCTTCAGAGAGAAGCCCCACCGGCCGGCTAAACAGGGAGATTTACAAATGGAGCGAATGGACCAGGAAACACACCTCACCCTTCAGGGTGGGGTCTGAGGAGGCAAGGAAGGGACAGACATCTTGACGCAGGAGACTCGGCCCCAAAGCAGCCATGAGACACCAGGGGTGTGATTCAAGGGAAGGAGGAAAAGTTAAATGCTGATATGCCATCAACAGGCCTGCAGAGTTGGCCATGAGCCAGTGACCATTGGAGGGTACCCCAAAGGGACCCCCGAAGGGACCCTGCAATGTGAGCCCCATCGGGGATTTCAGCCCATGCTGTGGGTGTGGTTTCCCCCTAGCAAATCCAGTTGGTTTTCCTGGTCTGAGGACTTATCTGGGGAGAGTGCTCCTGCAGCTTGTTCTGCAGGCAGGAGAAGCCCCGAGACCCGGCCTTGGCCACTCCCCCACTCCCTCCGCCCCAGGCTGGCGAGCTGACCTTTCTGCAAGGGCCCAGGCATTGCCTCGGCAAAGGACCACACACTCAGCACCTTAGACACAGAAGCACATTCTATGTCACTTCTGGAGACCAGAAGTGTGAAGTCAAGTTGTCTGCAGGGCGATGTTCCCTCGAAAGGCTCCAGGGGAGGGTCCTCCCTGGCCTGTTCCAGCATCTGGTGGCCCTGGATGTCCCTTGGCTTGTGGCTGCATCACTCCAGTCTCTGCCTCCATCTTCACATGGTCTCTCCCTGTGTCTGTGTCATTCATCTCCCTCTGTCCTTTTAAATCCCTCTTAAAAGGACACGCCATTGGATTTAGGACTCATTGTAATCCAGGATGATCTTTTCATCTCAAGGTGCCTGCATTAACTACATCTGCAAAGACCCTATTCAAGACAGGGCACACTCTGAGGTTCCAGGTGGACATATATTTAGGGTCTGAAAGTCAACCCCCTCCTCCTCCCAGACAAGTTAACCGCTCCTGGCTCTGGGAGCCACACCCACCTAGATTCTCACACTGTGCTGCTGGGGGCTTTGTGAGCAGGGTTCTCCATCAGCAGGCCCTCACTGCTTTTGGCTGTTTTAGTTACTATTACACCCTCAGGACTGATCTCAGAGCCTGGAGGGGTCCGAGGTAAGAAGTGATAAACTGAGCTGACTCCTTCACCCCATTCTCCCATGCCCAGTGTGGGCCGACTCTCACCTTCTCTGTTTATTTTTACCTTGCTCATGGCCTTTAGGAAGAGACCAAACCTCCCTGGCCCTCAGCCACTGGAAGAATAGAAGCTCCTTCCTCTTGGAAGGTGAGCAAAGCAGCTGTGAGGGATTATGTAGCCACATCTGTTTCCCAACAACTCTGTTTTTGTGCCTATCCTTTTCCCCACCCCGTCAGACTGGTAGGAAGTACCCCCAATTTTAATGATCTCCATGAACTCTCCTGTGAGCCTCTCCATGGCCCACTGGTCCCCAGGATCCGGATTCTGTTCAGCACGGACTCCTGGGTGGACCATAGACTCAAGGATGCCCATTTTCTCCACAAGGGCCAGGGTGCGGCCAGGGTCTGTGATGAGAGCCCAGCTGGGCTCCTTCCACCGAGCCTCACAACAAAGTCAGCAATGGGAGGTAGCAAAGGTGATGATAGCACACCGTGGTGGAGGCATCGCTCACTGGGAGCACAGCTCAGTGGCTCTGAGGGGCAGAGGAAGAGCTATAGGCTGGGAGGCTGGACCCCAGACTGAAGGGTCAACCTGGGACCTTAGTCTTCTCACCTGTGAAATGGGGTAATGATGTACCCCTCAGATGTCATTAATGTAGACACCCCATGGGAAGATCTTGGCAAACTGTAAAGTTCTGGGCACTGTGCGCCATAGAGGATCCTACCGTGTTCCTCAGCACCCCTCCCTCCAACCTGCCTCTTCTCAACTCGTGTGTGGCAGGGCTCAGCATGGAGGCCTTGCTTCATTCCCTTGACTGGTGCCTTCTCACTGCCCATCCCACTGTAGTGCTTGTCTGGTGGCTGCACGGAAAGGGTTTGTCCTACTAAGTGGCCCTCAGCCCATGAATCAGATTCAGAACCAGGTCAACACCAGCCCCGGCCGTGCTTGTGAGGACCGCTTGCTGATGGCTGCTGCCAGCTCTGAAGCTGCGCCTAGCGTGGAGGCGCCCACGCAGCAGCGGCTGGGGAGCCGGCGGGGGACCGGCACAGAGCGTGCGCTGACAGCCGAACCCAGGGTTCCCACGGGTGTTTCCAGGCCCCAGGCACTCCCGCAGCTCCCCACACAGACGGCGTCATCCTTTTGCAATAAGCCACAGCATTTTTGGATGCCACGCTGAAACCTGACCCACTTAATACCTAAGGGGATGGAGCACTCGGAATGCTGTTTCTTATGAGTCATTTTCCGTCCTCCATCTGTCAAAAATGCAATTTTGTTTATTTACGAAAGATTTTCTCAGTGGCTTTATTGATGACAAGCAAACACAAGGGAAGGGGTGGCGAGAACGGCCGTCCCACTGGCTGCTCTCAAGACCACGAGAGGGGGAGCATCTGCCGAAGGGAGTTGGAGCTCCAGAGGCACAGTGTGGGCCCGCAGGGAGGGCCTGAGACTGAGGGGCCAGGCCTAGACCCAGCTCTGCTCTCAGCGAGACGGCCTTTGGCACGTAACCACCACATTTGGCCTCAGTCTTCCTGTGAGCAAACAGGGGACTGTCCCCAAAGCCCATGTCCTGTGGTTCCAGGACATAGGAGTGGACCCATAGAGGTAATATGGGTGGTGATGATGAGGAAAGTGGTGGTGATGATGATGGTTATAATGCTGTTGATGATGGTGATAGTGATGATGATGGTGATGGTGATGGTGATGATAATGATAGCGGTGATGGTGATGGTGATGATGCAGCTGCGTAGCATTTAGTGAGCACGTACTGCAAGCCAGGTGTTTTTTCTGACACACTCTCTCACTCAGTCTGTGTGACCCATTTGTACAATAGGGAATGCTGTTCCCTTTCTGTGGGTAGGGTTCAGATGAGTGAAAAGGCAAGCCCAAGGCCACAGGACAGCAACCAGGTAGTGTGAGGTTGCGGCCAATCTGGCCGCCTCTCCGTGGGCAGGCTTCGTGTAGGAAGCTGTGGGAGTGGAGGCCAGGGGAAGGCCAGGAGAGCGCTAGACCCTCCCCTGGGGTCACAGGCCTCACTTCCTCCACCCCAGCCAGGGGCAGGGGCAGCAAACCAGGTGGGAGGGTCTACTTCAGCCCCACCCTCCACCAAGTGCTGGTCCATGGGAACCAAAGAAATGCAGAGTAAAACTAGGAGATGATGTTTGGTTTTTGGTTTTTGTTCCATTGTGGGGTCCACTGGCGACACGCACAGCTGATGCAGGCATGGTGGCCAGCATTTTGGGAGGCTCGGTGGTAGGCGTGAGGACTTTCCCCAGCACTGCTGTGGCCCAGCCGTCCTGTGGCTGGGGAGCAATGCTGCAGAAATGCCGAAAGAGCCCTCACCCCTGCACACACGGAGTGCGCTCACGGCGGGCAGCTCGTGATGGCGGAAACAGCAACGACCCGCGTGTGCATCACCGAGGGACTGGGTGAGTGAGTTGTCAGATGTGCCCGTGGAGAGGAGTCCCTGACAGCACAGTCAGTGGGCCAGCGTGGTGAGCGAAAAACACGCTTTTGGATCCCACTTATAACAACACTAACTACATATCCACCAAGGCATAGAAAGTTCCAGAGTTACTGTTCACAGTAACTCTTTGCTGACGGGGAGGGCCCGGGTCTCCCTTGGACGTGACCTCATTTAGGCAGAGACTGAGTCTTAGCTGCGACTCTGCGTCCCCAGCCCTGAGCATCGTGCCCGACAGGGCAGGTGGGGGTGTTATGCGTGGGTACACAGTGGATGAGCTGAGCTTAGTAGGGGCCAAGTGAACTGCTGAGCAGACGGCCAAGTGCAGTGCTTACAGTCTGAGGCCTTGGTCAGGTTACTGGCCCTCAGCCTCAGCTTGCCTCTGTAAGACGGGGTGTGAACGGCCCTGCTGCACAGGCCTGCTGTGAGGGCAGAGCCGCGGAGTGGACACGAAGGGCTGCGCACCGGGCTCCCTAAATGGGACTGCCACTCCCCTGCCGCTCCCTGGTTTCGCCCGCTCTTCTGAATTAGCGAGGTGAGGGCAGACATGGTTGGAAAAAGATGGAGAATGGCCATAAATGAAGGCAGAGGCCTGAGGACTTGCCCACAGGCCTGGCCTTTTCCTCCACCCCTCCCTGGAGTCAGCAGTGAAGTTCCTGAGCAGAAACTTCAGGCCCCTCTCCTCTGACCCCCTCCCTCCCAGCGGGGGGATGGGCAGGCAGAGGATTCCGAGAGAACCTCAGATGGGCCGCAGTTAGGGGAGGTGAGCCCTGCACGACCCATGGGAGAAGGCAGGTGGGGCCTTAACGAGGGTCCAGAAGGACCTGACGGCGGGAGGCCCTTGGCTGGCCTGGGCGTCAGGTGAAGTGGCTCCAGCTTCAGGCAGGCCGTGGGGGAATCTGGGTGTGGGGTGCAGGGCGACGGACGGCCTGCCCCAGTTTGCCCATGACGGGGAGGTTTTGAGGTGTGGGAATTTCAGAGTTAAACTCGGGAAGGTTGGTCCCCTGGGGCTGTGGTCTAGGGTGACCAGTTACTTTGGGGCACCGCACACCTTCCTGCTGCTGCCCGCTGGCTGAAGGGGTAGGATCAGTTCACAAGTGGCTAGTCCCAGCCCTGTGCCGGGCCTGGCTGCCTGGGGTCCTAGGGTACAAGGAGGTTCTGTGGCCCCAGCCCAGAGCTAGCCACTTGCCGAGGGTCTGTGGAGCCCTGGTCTGCGCCCCCAGAAGCGGCTGGAGGTTGGATTGTGGGTTGGGAGCAGCGTTTCCGATAGACAGGCTCTGGCCCAGAAGAGACAGACACGGAGCCCCAGACCAGGGAGGTCGGCATGAGCGGGGGAGCCACTGGGAGGATGAGGGGGGAAGAAGGGGCAGAGGTGGGCAGAGCTGGGGGCACAACCTCCAACACAGAACCAGGAGTGGCTACGCTGGTGATTAGGTGGCTGTTAAGATACCATCGCCATAATTTCCTCAAAAAACCCCGAAATTGCGTCATTGGCTGATGGGTGTAGTTTTGCCGGAGGTGTGCGGAGGCCTCCCTGGACACCCTCTTGGCGGTGTTGTTCCCCACACGTCTGGGTCCCTTGGGGAAGCACCGCTGGGTCTCAGAGAGTCACGTGAGCTCTGAGCTCTTGTGCCTGCCCCCAGCACACGCTGGCTGACTGCTGGAGCCCCGCCCCCACACGGACCTCTAGGTCCTTTCAGAGATCTCAGAGACACCGAGGCAGCCGCTGGCTCCTCAGGCGCAGGCCTCGTGTTGACTGTGGCTCTGTGTTTCCGTGCCCGTCCACCACAGGGGCCAGTGCCACTGGCCCTCCGCATCCACCCCCCTCCCAGGTGCCAGACTTTCCCTCTCAGTCCATAACCCAACCAGCCATGGTCCTTCTAAAAAGAGAGTGACCACCAGATGTCCCAAACAGCAGCTGCTCTCGGGACAAGTCACGCACCAAGAGCCCTCTCAGAGATGTCATCACCTGTGGAGCCGGGTCCGGGGCTCCTCCCGCTCTGCAGAGCTGGTGGGGCGGGCTGCCCCAGAGGAGCGGCTGTCGGGACTGTCTGAGGACTGCCTGGGAGGCTGTCCTAGGCCAGGGGCAGAGTAGGGAAGGGACGCTCCACCCACAGCATGGGACTGGCCTCCCCCCCCCTCCCCCACCCCCTACAGCTGCCCCATTACCTGCTCTGGGGAAACGGCTGCTGGGACGCTGCTTAGTGGGGACGAGCCTGGGCTGGGCCTGGAGCATGTCAGGGCCCCTCACTGAGCTGCTCCAGGCAACTGGCCCGAGTCTTTGCGCAGGGCACAACGTGCTGGGCAGGAGCTGAATGAGCACCGGTTGAAGAAAGAGAGAAAAGACAGCAAGAAAGAGACCCGACAAGTGGCCTGTAGGAACACGGCACCTGGAGGCAAAACCTGGCCCCGGAGTCACCGGAGCAGACGCCCCTCTGCAGTCCCTGAGGGACGTGGGCTACAGCAGGCACTTGGGGTCTGTTCCCCTGGCCCCGGGTGGGGTGCCACGCCCCGGTTACAGGGGCAATGTCCAAACGGCCCTCTGTCTGGGCTCCTGCCATTTGGAGACCTGGACACACTGATGGGCCCAGTGGCCCCCAGGGCATTGAGGGATACACGGGGACAGATGACCTTGGCTCCTTGCGCTCCTGGAACTCAGAGCTGCAGCCAGCGCCTTGGACAGCGCCCCAGGCCCCACACTCCTGTAGGCCACGTCTACTCAGGACAGTGAGCCTTTGATCTGGATTAGAAATCCGAGAATTCTTTGAATTCCCTCCTTCCAACAAAACAGAGTCAAAGGGGGTCATGACCTCGTCACTTCGCCTGCAGGCCCCTTGGCGGAGGCCTTACAACCACCACCTCTGCACACCCCTGGGGCCACAGCAGTGCCTGTCAGTTCTGCTCTGACAGAAGCCAGGGCCGCAGGCATATTCCTTCGCTTTGATTTTAATACTTTCTTTGGTAATTTAAAGATTACCCAAGTAGTACTTATTCAGTGTGGGAAGGAGTCAGACCTGCAGAGGAAAATGAGAAGTGATTCCTCCCACCAGATGGAATCACTGGCGACTCCCAGCCAGAGTGAGCCACCTTTTGGGCTCGTCTGGGGCTGAGGGGCTCCCAGGACGTGGGCTCAGTGGGGGACCCCATCCTGGGACGTGTCAGTTGAAGCTGCCGAGGCTCATCTCTGACCATGAGGCCCTCTGAGGAGCCCGGTTCAGGTCCGATGACATCCCACCCCACGGAGCACCTCGCTCCATTTCCCCACTGGCCCCCTCTGCCTGGGGGCTCAGTGCCCACGCTCCGGCCGCCTCCACAGCCCACGTGGCTCCAGCGCTATCAGGCTCCGTCTCCTCGAGGGAGCATCCCGCTGGGTCATGAGGAGCGGTTAGTGGAAGGAATGAAATCACATCACATTCATCCTCCTGTCTAATCTGCCACCTGTTTCCACATCTGGACCGAGGATGCTAACCCAGACTTTCCCCTCTGGCAGCGTTTCTGAGTTCTCAAAGACGAGGGAGCCAAGCCCAACGGAAAGTGCTGTGGAGCCCCCACCATCCTGTCCACGCTCCCTCCCCGCCCAGTGAGGACGGCACTGACTGTGCTACTCCCAGCCCCGAACCTTCAGCGGCTCCCTGTCGCTGACAGTAACGGTTAACATGCAGACCTCTGGGCCCCATCGCCAGGGATCCTGATCTGCGGGTCCACAGCAGGGCCCAAGAACTTGCATGTTAACAAAATCAGAGGAACTTTGGAGAGGGGTGGTCTCTGA
The DNA here is from genome assembly GCF_004126475.2 of Phyllostomus discolor. NCBI lineage: Eukaryota > Metazoa > Chordata > Mammalia > Chiroptera > Phyllostomidae > Phyllostomus > Phyllostomus discolor. Next base: position 76,510,421 of record NC_040914.2, on the reverse strand, counting down.
CCTTCCTTCCCAGGACTCCCCTTATGCACCAGTCACAGCCCTGTGTGTGGCATTAAAGCTCCTTGCATGATCAGGCCCCGTCTGTCCTTCAGCTCTGTGCACCTCTACGCTCTTCTCTGCCCCTGCTGCTCGGGCCAAACTGCATTCATCTACCTTCACGGCCGTGTTCATTCCCTTCTCTCTCTCTCTGGGAAGCTTGACTCTCCCCGTGGGTCTAAGTTCCAGCTGAAGTGCTCGCCCTCACTGGCGGCAAACCTCCCTGGACTGGACTCTACGATGCTTATTTCTTCCCCCTGCAGTCAGCTCTCAGTCCTGGCTCCCGAAGGTTAGGTTTGCTTCATCTCTGTTCCCCTCCCCTGGTGCCTGTCATGGGTGGTTGCCGCAGGAGCGATCGCTGCTGTCATTGATGCAGTGTAGTGCAACTGTTGCCCGTGCGCTCTGAGAACTTGGCGTGGGCATTTGGAGGCAGAGGAAGGCTATTCCCCAGTTTTCCTAGCAACCTGATGGGGGCATGCCTGGTTCTGGGCAAGTGTGCGGAAGGATGTGTGTACAACACCAGGCGGCGCCCTCCTCTGCCTGCATCCTAGCTTTTGGGGAGTGGAGGAAAGCTGTGATGGCAGGAGCCGAGACAGTTATCTTAGGCCATGAGGGAAAGCTGAGGGGTGAAGAGATAAGAGCATTGGGGAGAAGGACCCGGGGCCTGGACATCTTGGAGATGCTGCGTCAGCTCTGGCATTTGCTCAGACGCTCCAGCAGAACGAGTCAACTGCTGCTCTTCGTCGGGGCCGTCGGCAATGTTATTTCAGCCGCTCGCCCTCCGCATCAGCTAACATGGCCAGGCCCTGGGCCGAGGGCTTCTGGAGACATTTTCTCAGGGAACTTTCTTAACAATGCCGAGAAGTGGAGGTTCTGATCGCTTGCTGCCTAAGCCTCAGTCAAACAACTCATGGCAGAGTGGGAACTTTGCTCTTTTAAAAAACATTGAAAATAAACTTTAAAAATAGAATATAGCACATAAACAGAGAGAGACATACTTGCTTCCATGTACGCCTCAGCTCAGTGCACCAAGTAAGCAGCAGGCAGCGCAGAGTCCGGGGACTCCCGATTGCCCCCTCCCTCGCGGCCCTGCCCTCCACCGGGGCCTCCCTCCCAGCTCCTCCCTTCGCCTCCTTCAGCGTCAGGGCCGTGGAATCACACTGTGTGTGGCTGCTTCTCTGTGTCCGGGAGAGCCATCCTGCGAGCGGAGGTGGCTTGTCTCTGCTGCTCTGTGGCACCCCCGTGGCTAACTCTCGCTCTGTGGGGGATGGCACATGAGCAGCTGGGGTCTGGGGCCATGACCCATTGTCATGGGCACCCTGTGCTGAGCGTGGTGGACACGACTGTTGGAAAACACTGTCCCAAGCTATGCTCCCACTGCTGAGTAGGTGAGATCCAGTTGTTTTCAGGAGGACCGGGAGCCCAGGCCTGACCACAGACCCGGCCTCCTCATGGGTCCCAGAACCCGTGCAGGGAAGGTGGGCAGGAAGGAGGAGCACAGGGAAGGAGGAGGCAGGGTGGGGTGGGCTTGCTGAGATTGCTCAGCCCCCTCTGAATCACGGAGGGAGGACAAGCCTCGTTCTGCTGGGGGTGACTGGAGCCAAATGTCAGCACGGCCCTTCCCAGCCAGACATCCTGTCTCTCGGAGGACAGCCCAGAGCATGGCCCCAGGTGCCCTGGCACATCCAATGTGGGCACTCAGCTCCCACATGCCTGGCCCTGACCCTCACAGATTCTACTCAAGAAACAGAGAATCATGCCTGTTCTCGCCTCCACACTGTGGATGAGAGGGAGGGAAACCCCTGTATCTCTCTGGCAGGCCGGAGGGACCCACCAGTGGGCCCCACCATCAGCTCTGCCTCAGCCAGCCTGTGCACTTCGGTGCTCCGGGCACCCACCCCGCTCTCTGCTGGTGGATGGAACCCCTGTTTTGTCCAGGGGTCAAACCTCCATTCAGCTGAGCACTTGGGGGAGGGACCACCCCCAGTGGGGTCAAATCTTGATGACTCTAAGCCAGGCATGGTTTGAGAAAGGGCAGCTCATGTTGGGTTGGCCCTTGTCAAATTAGTAAAAACTTGACGAAGGGAAAACCCAATCCAGACAATCCTGTGCGCCACGAACCAACCCTGGGAACCGCCAACCGTCTGCTCTGAGTATCCAGTGATATGGACCACAGGCTCTCTCAGGGCCCACGGCCCCTGGGGTGGGCTGCTCGCTGCCCCCCGCCAATACACCAGTCATGCTACCATGATGGGGCAGCCACAGCGGGCCCTGGATGTCCTCCTGCACCTGACTGTTGGGTGCAGAGTGACAGTTATGCCTGGAGACCCCCCAGGGAAGAAGCTGGGGGATGGAGGAAGGACATGCTGGACATTAGCCTCATGCCAAACATGGCTGTTCTTATGGTGTTGGGGGGTGCTTGGTGTAGCATCAGATTAGAGACAGAGGGTGGGGGGCCGATGTAGACAGAAAGAGGGACAGACAGAGGGAGGGACAGGGAGCCCCTGGGGGTCTGTGCAGTGATGAGAGACGGGTCAGGAAAGTGCTAGGGGGTTCAGAGAGCAGCCTGCCTGTCTGGGGGAGGCCTGGGTGCTCCCTGCCCCAAACTGGGTTGTTCTAGAAGGTCCATAAGGCACTTGCCCAGCTAGAACCCAGATCAGGGAAGTTGGTGCAAACACCCAAAGGTCTCTGGGTGCTAAACTCCTAGGTCTTGGGAGCAAGGTGGCTGGAGGGTGACCTCCAGCCGAACCACCCTGTGTCCTAGTCCAGCAGCTTCCTCTTCCTGGAAAGGGACCTCAGGGCTCTTTCCAATAAAAGTATTGGCTCAGCAACAGCCAGAGGCCGCAGCTTCCGGGGAATCTTGTGGTGCAAGGGGCTTCTGGCCCTTTCTCTGATTGGCTGTCAAGCCCAGGGTGTCCTGGAGACTTGTGGACAGTGGAGCCTGCAGGCCACCCCTCGCTGCCAGCCCAGCCCTGGGCAGGAGGCTTGCTATCTGCAGATACAGTGGGTGTTTGCCTGGGTGGCAAAGGGCGGGGGCATCAGCTAAGTTCCCCACCTGGCCTTGGATAACAGTGAAAGGCAGGCTTCCAGCCTTCTCTCGGACCCTCTGGGATTCCAGACACTCTATACCCTCTGTGGTTCCGCCCCACCGGGCTCCTGACAGTGACCCGCACCCACGAGCAGCTGGCAGCACAGGTTGCAGGGAGCCAGAGGCCCCAGGATCATGCTGTGCACCAGGCCCCCCGGCCCTGTCTTGTGGATGTAATATGGGGGTGCTGCTTGCATTCCCAGGAGGCTGTGAGCTGGAGTCAGCACACAGTAGGTGCTCAATATGTGCTTGACCTTTGTCCTCCTCTGCAGGTATTTCCAGATGCTCAGTGACTCCAAAGGGCCACCGTGGGGGTATAGGCTCTTAGGATCCTGGGCTGCCCTCATGGGCTGGGGATAGCCTGTCCTTCCACAGGAGCGAGTGAGAGGGGACATGGGATCGGGGCTCCCTCCTTTCTCTGTAGGAGTCCTATCACCCTCCTGCCACTGGAACCCCTAGCAAGGCCAGAGCTCTGTGCCTTCAGCAGGTTCTCAGCTCCTGGGGCAGCTTCTGGGCAACCCAGGGGCTGGAAGGAGAGCGGGCAGTTGCCAGGAATGGGGCGCAGCCATGTCCAGCAGCTCTGGGCAACTTCTGACCCACCTGCCCCCTCCATCACCTCCTCCTGCACGGTCCCACTGCATCTGACCAGTGTCGGCTGGCTCGTGAGTGATGACCGATCAAGACTGGGGTGGTGACAGTGTGCCTGAGGTGGGGCGACTCCTTGTGTATCATGCAAGGAGTCACAATGGGGACTCGGCACCTCCTGAGATGTCCAGAACAACCCAGACAGGCACAGTTATGGGATACAGTGGGACTTGGGATGGCACACCTGTGAGGGCCAGGCTGTGCGCCCCACAAGCCCGAGCTTCTTGAGTGTTTCTGCCAGATTGCCCCCATCATCCTCGGGCTCGCCCCATCTGGGGACCAAGGAGCCTGCCTGCTCAAGCTTGGGACTCAGGCCAAGTCTCATGTTTCTCAATAAAAGTCCATGCTGAATCCATTTCAGGCGGAATATAAGGGGAGGCTTTCACTTATTTTCGGATTGACCTCTCCTGCTTTTAATCACCAAATAGAGGAAAACGGATGCTCTGAGCAGGGGCGGCTCCCCTGCGTCTCCTCAGGGGCACGTGTTCACAGTTTGTGAGGCGCAGCCCCCTCACAGCTGGCTCCCAGCAGCATCTCCACATTGTCGGGCCCCTTGCAGGAGGGAACTCAGGCGCCATCTCGGGCAGGTTCTAGCATTCACTCTCAGCCCCCAGACGGCGACCGCAGCTGCTAACGATGTCCCACTGAATTAAGCTCATCAGCCAGAGTGGAAATGAGTGACAGCCTTGTGCCTCCACATCCGGCAGCCAGTTGTTCAATTAGCTGTCTGGCCTGTGGGAACCGCAGCCCGTGCCCAGCAGGCGCCAGGCTGGCCAGGAGGAGGACAGGGAGAAGGTGCCCGCCGAGCCCCCGTTGTGAGCGTCAGGCCCGTCCCCGGTCAGATGGGACAGGGAGGGAAAGGGAGAGTGGGTGCCTGGCTGTCTTTCCTGGATACATAAGCAGGAGCACGAGGAAGGGAGTGTTTGCGTGGGGGTGAGGGGCTTCAACTCCACGGTGGGCCCACCTATGGCTCTGGTGGTGGGATCAAGAATGTAGGATGCTCGGGCATTGGTCCCTGAAATAAGAGGCTGTTGGCTTCCTTTCTTCTTTCCTCCCTCCCTTCTTCCCTCCCTTCTTCATGTGTGTACCAAGTATCCGTCAAGCTCAGCCATTCTGGGGCTGTGGGCATCAATGAACCTGGGGGGAGGGGGCGGGTGATGAGTGACCCACATCAGTCACAACTGTGCTTTCAGACCACAGGAAGTGCGGGGCAGCATTGGCTTTTAAATGTCCATTCACCACGAGCTGGCACTTTGGGGACATGCCCTGCTCGAGGCGAATCCACTAATCATGTGCCAGGATATCAGACATGTGGCCAGGCTGCTAGAGAAAGCTCTAGAAGTGGTCTCTGAATTTCTGTGCTGGTGTGCATGGCCTGGGGCACTTGAGTCCATCAGAGGCTGGTAAACACAGCCAGGGATGTGCAGGGCTGAGAGGGTAGGTGATGCTACGGCGGAGGAGGGGCAGAAGTTTCTGGAAGCAGGAAGGCGAGAAGACCCAGGGACAGACATCCCCCATTCCCAGCGCGTGTCCACACATGAACAGGTGACCTGGGGAACACAGATCAAAAGCACGCGGCACCACCTCACACCCATTGGGATGCTGTTACGACACGCACACCCGGGAACAACAGTGTTGGTGAGGCTGTGGAGAGGCTGGAGCACTAGAGCACTGCTGGTGGGGAGGTAAACGGTGCAGCTGCTGTAGACACAGGACGGTGGCTCCGAGACACGTTGAACACAGAGTGAGCAACTCCACGGCTGGGAGTACACACTGAGCACTGAGACAGGCACTTCCGCAGCTACCTGTGCGGCCCTGTTCACAGCAGCGTAACGGCCAAAAGGTGGGAACACACCGGGTGTCCGCAGACGGATGAACGGGTGAACTAATGCGGCCCGTCCCTGCAGCGCAGCGCTGTTTGCCACGAAGGGGAGGGCGTTCTGACACACGCCGCAACCCTGCTGGACCTGGAGGACCTCAGGCCGAGCCAGTCACAGCAGGACAAGCACTGCAGGATTCCGCGCCTACGAGGTCCCTAGAGGAGTCGGATTTACAGAGACTGAAAGCGGCATGGTGGTCACCAGGGGGTGGGGAGGAGGAAGTGGAGGCACAGTGTTTAGTGGGGACAGCGCTGCAGGCTGGGAAGCTGGGAAAGTCCTGGGGACGACGGTGGTGTTGGGTGCACGGCAGTGTGCATGCACTGAATGCCATTGAACTGTGCACTTAGAAATAATTAAAGCGGCAAATTTTATGTTATGTTTATTTTACAAAAGCCCTCCAAAACGCCCACCCCAAAGTGTTCATTTTTCAGTCCTCTTAATCAAGCCATAACTCCAGTTGTTGAGTGTATGTGCTGCCCTTGCAGTGTGACTCGGTGCGGCAGGAAAAGAGCGGGGCACGAGGAGGCGGGTCCTATCCTCCAGCCCAGGCACACGGTACACAGTCCCAGCACCACAGGCCAAGACTGCCATGGAGCTGCGTTGCACAGGGGGCAGGGGAAACATGGGAGGAAAGGAAACTGACTGAGGGGGAAATGGGGCCAATCATGGGAGGCTTCTTGGAGGAGGCAGCATCAGAGCCGGGTGTTTAGAAATGGATGGGTGCAAAGGAGGATGAGTCAGAGAGAGCTAGAGGCACCCACAGAAGCAGATACGGGATGCCTGGGCTCAGTCCCAGCACTTGTCTGTAAAATGAAGAGACCCTATGACTCACCCAGACCGGGATGCCTGTAGATGGGGGCAGGGAGGTGGACACGACAGCCAGAGCAACTGCCACTGCTGGCAGAGTGCTCAGTGCTTTGAGACTTGAATTGTTTATTCAGTTTTCATAACCTATTGACAGCAAGGACACTGAGCAGAGGGGCGAAGCAGAGGCCCCAAGTCTAGTAGGACAGAGAGTGCGTCTCTGTGGTCCTGCCTGGGGGTGCAACATGCAGTGCGTGTAGAAGGAGGAGGGAGGGAAGGATGGAAGGAGGAAGCTAGGGCACTGTAACTCAGCAGGAAGGGTGTGGGCGAGCCCTCGGACCAGGTGTCCTGGCTCTGCTGTGGACTTGAGAGGTGGCCTTGGGGACTGAAGCAGGCTCTCTCTCTGGCCTCATGGCCATGGCTGCATCAGAACCATCAGTCCTAGAGGCCCCTTTTCAGCTCTAGTGCCTGAAAGCCAGGTCCCTTCTGGCAGACTGGCAGGTGTCACTGTCCGTAGTGCCCCCTGGTGGTGTGTGGTGGGCAGTGGGGCTGTCTCTTCTGGGCTCTTGGGCCCTTGGGTCTGATTAGGAAAACGTGTCCTCTGCCATTTGGGCGTAAATTGAGAATCAAGACGTTTTGAGGGGAAGCGCTGCCTCTCCGGATACGGCACCAACAGCTGTCTTGTGTGGGCGCTGGCCTGGTGGGAATGTGCTGAGTCTGAGCCCCAGCCTCCTGCTTCTTGGAGGGGTGAGCTGGGCCTCAGTCTCCCTGTCTGAGAATGCGGGTGTGGTGCCCACCTGAAGCCTGCCTGAGAAAACTACTGAGGTCATGAACGTGACCCAGTGAGTGGGAGGAAAGCAGAGCCGCGGGAAGGACTCTTCCCAAGGTCAAGGGGGGGACCCAGGGGCAGAGGGAGGTGGGAGGCTGGGCACCGTGGGAGTGACGGATGTGGCAGCCTTGGGAATGAAGAGAGGGTGTGCCCAGTGCCCCCATGGCACTCTGTAAGATGGTAGAATGTTCTAGATCTGCACAGACCAATATGGCTGTTACCAGCCATGTGTGACTTCTGGGCATTGGGAATGTGGTTTTTGTGACGGAGGCACAAAATCTTCCATTTTGTCAAGTTTTAGTGAATGGAAGTCTAAGGAGCCCTGTGTGGCTGGTGGTGACAATACTGGATACCCCAGAATTAGAGGGTGGGGGCGGCCGGGAGGGAAAGCTGTACGCAGAAGCTGAAAGGCTAGTGATGAATTTGAATTCTTTCGAGTTACAGGTAGTGGCTTTGGGCGAGTTACTTAGTTGTCTGACACAGAGGCTCACATCTGAGAAATGGGGCTGCACCCCAGCTTTGACCAACACCAGAGTCCTGGACAAACATGCGAGGGCGGAGGTCAGCGGGCTGGTCTGTGTGTCCGCGAGCCCAGCAGTGCCCGGGCTTGAGGACCTGATCTCCGGGGCGGCGGCTGGAATGAGCCTGAGCTAACCGGGGAGGCCGCGGCCATCCTGTGGCTTGTCGTCATGGCATGACGCCTTTAGCTAATACGATTTCATGTTTAAATTGTGACAAATGACTTAATGGGAACCAGGAGCTGACACGGGGCCCAGCAGCAACCCGTGTCCCAGGCAATCACTGTCACCAGCTGGCTGGGGAGGGTGCCGGGCCCTGCTGGGCAGAGGGGCTGCTTCGGGGGTGTGGCAGAGGCTGCAGGTGCTGGGGTCTCAGCTTGGGATGACCCCCAAGGATCCTCCCCGCCCCCTGCTCTCAACCCCCTTGGCTGCCACCCTGGGGTGGAGACACCCCATCCCTGTTCAGCGACAGACCCCGTGTTCCCTCCTGAGCCACAAAGGGGAGGGCCTGTTCACACAGACCCTGGACTCCACAGACTGGAGTCCCGCCACGGATGAACTTCAGGAAGTCCTGCCACCACCTCTGACACTGTCGTACCCTCAAAGTAGGTGTCCAGCAGCTGTACCTGTCTCTCGGCAGCTCCTCACACCTCCCTGTCCACTGTAGGGTTCAGGGCCACCCTCCCCATGATGTCAACTAGATCTGCAAGTTCATTTTGTGTGGGGACAGACAGGGCAGGAAAAGGGCCTCTTGGTTACATCAAAGCACCGGATGGAGGGTCCCCGAAGGAGGCTGCCCACAGCGGAGGTTGCCTGCATGGTGGAGGGGTCTCAGGAAGCCAGCCAGACCCATTGGCATATCAAAGGACGTGGCAATTTGTTTGGCTGAGGCGCTCAGTTCTCCTGGCTGCAGGAGGGACGCAGGGACCCACATGAAGCGGTGTTTCCTGGGAGGGGGTTAGAGGCAGGGAGGGCAGGCACAGAGATGTGGCCATGTGGGACACCAGGTCCAGAGAGGACTCGGGAACAGCTGGTCCAGACGTCCAGCAGTCATTTTACAGATGAGGGAACAGGGGCTCAGGGAGGGATAGCTGTGCTGGCGGTCAGAGCCTGAGCTAGAGCTGAGGATGGGCGGGCTGAGAGATGCCAAGCCCCACCTCCCGCCCACAGGGCAGGGTGGCCGCCCTTGGAGAGTTCTGGGCAGGTCAGTGGGTCAGATGATGCAGACCCCCCGTTCTTGTGCACTCTCCCTATTAAGGGGTGTGTGGGGCCTGTGTCCCCTTCCCTTCAGCCTGGACTTCTTGACCGAAGGGAGAGTGGCAGGGTGACACCGAGAAAGCTCTCAGGCCCAGGCCTGAAGAAGCTGGCAGCACCCCCCTCCCCCCCCACCCCGGTGCTGTGAGGTGCAGCTGGAGAGGCACCAAGAGCCATGCCACCCTGAGAGCGGACCACGCGGGAGCCCCGTCTTGCAAGTGGACCCTTTACACCCACCCAGCACCCCAGCCGATGCCTGCACCCTGCCCGAACTGTAGACCTGCGTGTGAGCGGAACCAAGAACTACTGCTACTGGCCACTTAGTTTGGGGAGGTTGGCTAATCGGTGTGGAGAACAGGGACAGATGAAATGGTGGGTATGCCCCCCCGCAGTGCCAAGACTGCAGGGCCGGTCCTGGCTCCGTCACGCTTGCTGTGCGGCCTGGGGCAGATTGCTTGCTCTCTCTGAGCCTCACTGTCCTCATCTGTAGGATGAGCACAGTGACTCTGCAGGACAGTGGGAGGACTGAGTGAGGGGACAAGGGCAGGGCTGTGGCATGTCCCCGGGGACAGCAGGCCCCTACCATGTGCATGACCATTATCTGCCATGGGTGGCAGCTGGCCCAGGGAGCTGTCCCACTCACTGTGGGTCCTCCACCCTGTCCATAGGACAGTGAGGAGCTGCAGGGACCAGGACTTCCCCAAGAGGGTGGTTGGCTGAGGGACCTCCCATCAGGTCCTGGGTGCTCCCGGCACCGTTTTCCCGTGTTCCCAAGGCCAGGTGTGCTGGCCCTCGCACTCACAAAGGCTTCAGCTACTGTGTGACTTCAGGGTCCTCCAAACACACATGCAGTCGGGGAACAGGTGAGGAGGGAGGTGGTCGTTAGCATTTCACAAGTAAAACAGCCACCATGTAAGGCAGCAGGACACAGCCCCAGTGTGACAGGACTTTCCTGATCCACTGAGAGAGTGTGTCAGGGGCTGAGGGGCTGAGGGATGGGGCCGATTGGTGCAGGCGGCCGTGGGTGTGGGAAGACAGCGCAGATGTGGTAACAGAGGAGGAGATGGCCTCGGCCGCCTCCCCTACCCCCCCGGGCCCTGGCAGCTTAGATCGTCAGTTTACAGATTACTTAGGGGATGTGGCCCTTTACAGCTTGCAAGGATTTCAGAGCTGTCTCCTCTGAGCCCCACCTAGGGCTGGGGCAGGCTGTGCGGAATGAAAGATGGCGGGCGATCACGTAGCCTGGCACAGTGTGGAGACCCAGGAAAGGCAGCACAAACCGATGACTGCCCCCACTTTACAGATAAGGAAAACTGAGCCCCTGCTGGATCAGGATGACGATAGCAGCTAGATGGCTGTGGCCACAGGGCTCACTGTGTTTTCTGATCCTCAGAGGGACACAAGCCCCGAGGGCTGTGAGCTGCTCCTCTGGGCAGCGCACACCTCTCAGGCTCTGAAAGGCCAACACTTTGGATCCGGGCAGCTCTGGGCCTGGCCTTCCTGTCCTGGGCCAACTACACTTGTCACAAGCTCTTTCCTGAGGGAGGGGGCAGTACTCACTCAGAAGGGCACGAGGTCATGCGGGGAAGGTGTGACTTGGGTCCCCCGAGGGCCCCAGAGCCCCTCCATGGGGGTGCGGCCTCTGTCCACTCTGCACAAACGCTCCTTGTAAACACGCCCTCCCCGGCATCACTGGACTGCCCGCTGCCGCGCCTGCCATCTGGGGCCAGAGCCACAGCACACTGCTTGATATCGAGAAAATTGCCACTGGCATTCCCCATTAAGGAGGGCAGCTGCGGGCCGCACCTGCCAAGAAGCTGTCAGGAGGAATGTGCCCAGAATAATTACGTGAGGGAGGGAGAGGGCAGGGGACTGGAAATGCCATGAAAACTAGAAAATGATCAATGGTTCTCCAGGCCGCCTCACGTGTCACCACTTGTGTGACATGGGACAGTCACAGCAGATGCTGGCTTGGGCCTGCCCAAGATTGGCAGTAGGGCCTGGGGCAAATTCTCCTCCCCAGGGCCCTGGTTGTCTGGGGTAAAATGGGTGGGGAGGTTAAAGTGCCAGCTCTGAAGTTCTGGGGCCTCGTCTGTGCAGGGAGCTGCCACCCAGAAGCTGGGAATGGACGGCCTAGGGTGTGGGGAGGGTCCGAGGGGTCCTGGGCTCCTCCTGCCTATCATCCCATGATTCTGTGACCTGTAGGCACATGGGCTCTGTCTTGGCTCACAGGGTTTGATGGCTGGGGTTACGGGTCAGTTTGCCCAGGCTGTGGCCCCCAGTGACTCAACCAAACATGCGGGTGTTGCTGTGAAGTATTTTGGAGATACAGACGACGTGTATAATCAGTTGACCTTAAATAAAAGAAATGACCTTCTACAAGGTGGGTGGGCCTCATCCAATCAGGAGAAGGCTTTAAGGACAGACGGAGGTTTCCCTGAGATGCAGAAACTTTGCCTCAAGCTGCAGTGTCAGCTTCTGCCTTGTGCACCTCGGACTCACAGGGAAGCGAACCTGGGCCCTGTGTCTTCCCAAGGGGCAGGCTTCATCTTCGGGCTGCTGGCCGTTGGCCCGCCTCTTCCCCTGACCACACCCCGTTTCAGACCAGGTTTGCAGGGGATGTTTGAAGTTTGAAGGTCAGGATGTGTTTTCATCTCTTGCCAGTGCACATTCCTAGCTCCTTCTGTCGGTCAGCGCGAGGCATGTCCCCAGCCCCGCTGTCCCCAGCGGGGTCCTTCTCTTCCAACAGAGCACACTGCTGTCTGCCCAGCTCCCTCGGGGGCACCGCTGAGGCAGAGGTGGTCCTGCGCTGCAGCTTGTTCAGTCCGGGGCAGGGCCAGGAGGGCCCTGAAGCCCCTGGCCTGACCCCCAGCATTCCAAGGCAGCCGTCGTCTCGGTGTCCCCACTCATCGGCCTGTCTCCGCACCCACACCTCACTTCACCCAGGGTCCCCTCACATTCGCAAAGTCCTGGGGGCTAATTGTGCCCTATGTTGACTTCTGTTGGGCAAAGCCACCCTGAAATCATAGACCAGTGAAACCAGTGCCCTCAGGTGGCACCCCAGGTCATCTGGCGACATTCCCCAGGCTGATTGTTGGTGGGTAAACTGGGTGACAGGCCCCTGAACCATTTTATTGCTGTTTCAGTGTTTTTCTAAGAATACCAGAGGTGTGACTAGCTCCTGCCCCCCATTGCTCTCTTCCCACCGGGTGGGTGACAGCCAGCCTGAGAGGTGTCCGTTCAGCACATGCGAACCTGAGTGCACGTGACCACGAGGTGGGGGGCTCAAGACAGCACATCAAATTCAACAGCAGCTTGTCATTGTAGAGAATGTCATGGCTGTCATTTAAAAAATGATGACACTACTGTTAACAATAATTATTCTTGTTAAATCTATAATTTCCATCCTGACAGATATATAATCATATATATTGATTACACACTGAAGATGATATTTTGAGTCCTTAATTTCCTTTGGGGTTCACTCAGTAAACATCTATTACCCACCTTCAGCTTTTTAAACTCACTCCATCAAAGCACTTCCCATCATGCTGCAAGAACACCTCCACACTTGCCTCTGAATGACTGCAGAGTATCCCGTGGATGGTGACACGCTACTGAGGATTAAGAGGCGGGTCTGGATCAGGCCTGCCCAGGTGCCCCTCAGTGAGGGATGGTAAGCCCTGCTTTGCTGAGTTACCTGCCCCAGTCCCACCCCTGAAGGTTCAGGACCACTGGGTTCCACAGAGCAGAGGCTCCCAGCCTGTAGGAAGTGAGGGTTCACATGCTCGCCTGTCCCCCGACACCCCGGATCCTCTGTCCCTGCCTCCAAAAAGCCTGAACTCCAAATCCAGCATCCAGAGCCTAAGCCGGGAGATGCCAAAGCACCCTCAGAGGACCTGGGTGGCTGAGACTCCCACCCACCCACCCCGGTGTGCACGGCTCCCGCCCCAAGCCCGGCACCAACAACACGCCCTCCGCTGTGGGGTCCGCTGGAAGCCTCAGGCCCGCCCACATGCTAGACATCTGACGTTCTCCATGAACCTGGACTCCCTTCAACAAGCTCTCCCTGGGTTTCCTCAGCTGATATGGGGAGGGAGGGCCACGGCGCGTGAGGGACCGGCTGTTTCCTGTGGACTCGGACCCCGGCCGTGGGATCTTCACCTTCAGTGCTGGTCCCCCTGGACGTGACTCCCTCCCGTGCTTCCCACACAGACGAGCTCGCTCCCTTTCTACGTGCTGCAATCCCAGGCTCTTCCTTCACCCAAACTATAACTGAATCCTGAAACACTGGGCTCGTTTGGTCCATCCGAGAGACAGCACAGCAGGTCCAGGCAGCCATGGGATGGGCCCAGGCATCATTGTTCATGAGGATGGAGCACAGGGGGCCCCCTTCCCGGACACCCCGCCCTCGGCCAGCAGAAGCCACGGCTTCTCAGCTTTCTAGAGGGCTTGTGGGGAGAAACCACCCGGCCCTATGATGTAATTTCTGGTCCCAAAGCCAGTGAGCGGGCCTGCCGCCCAGGGATGCCCATTCCTGCCTGCCCGGGGGACTGGAGTGTCAGGTAGAGGAGGTGGTGGTGACCTCCCCAAAGGAGAGGAGGCAGCTGGATGTGCTGTTCCTCAGAGGGGTGGCTCCCTCCTACCTCCCTCCCTTCCTTTCTCCCCCCATCCCTTCCTTCCTTCCTTCCTCCCTTCTTTCCTTCCTCTCTTTACCTAAGATTTTATTTATTTATTTTTAGAGGGAGGGGGAGGGAAGGAGACAGAGGAGGAGAGAAACATCGATGTGCAGGAGAAACATCTATTGATTACCTCTCGCACATCCCCAGCTGGGGACCGGACCCACAACCCAGGCACGTGCCCTGACTGGGAATCACACCGAGGACCTTTTAGTCTGTGGGACAATGCTCAGTCCACTGAGCCACACCAGTCAGGACCAAAGGGGCAGCTTTTACTCCATGGAGTGTCCCTGGTGACCCCCTCCCCCCGTCCCTGCACAGCTCAGCAGCCCTGGGAGCAAAGAGAAGCCTGCTAGGATGGAGGTCACTACTATCTGGCCATCCAGACCCTCAGTGGCTGGAGCCAAGAGTCCCGGGGATCAAGGTCCCTCTCACCACATGTGGGACACGTCTCTGGTGCCGGAATCTGTGGTCATAAATACCTCGTGATGAAGAGATTGCAGACTGGGGGCAGGGCTGGGGCGGCAGCCGGGTCAGCGGGGAAGGGAAAAGCCTTGCCCAGAGCCACCAAGGCAGCCCCACCACACGTGCAGGCACGCGGAGCCCCCCCCGCCCCCCAACACTCAGCTGCAGTTCACGAAGCCTGGGCTCGTCACCACCCCGAGAGGAGGGCGGCCCAGCCTGGAGACAGGCTAGCTCAGTGACTCCGAAAACAGGAGGAAATCTGGAGAATCCTTAACTGGAACCAGATGGACTTAGGGAGATAAAGGGAGATTTCTGGAAGGTTCCTCCGAGTTCCTGGGGACTGGGGTAATCGTCAATGAGAACCAGTTGGGAAAATGTTTGCACAGACTTCCTGAGGCCGAAGAGACTTGTGGCTGGAAATCAGAGTGGGAAAAATAAAACACCCGCACAGGGCGGGGGACGAAGGGAGTGGCAGGCACACCACAGGGACTGCAGAGGTCGCCTTGAGAGGAAGGAAATATAAGGGTGATTGTTGACCAAGGGGTTGCCCTGTACACTCCAAGTCCCGCGTCCCCCCCGGGTGACCCCCTGACATCAGTGGAGGACAATGTCCACCCCAGGTCAGGGAGTATCGAGGAGAGGCCCTCGGGTAGGGGTCTATGGACCTCACGCTGGCCTCTGCCCTCTGCTTCCAGGGGATGCAGACCTCTCCCAGCAAGCCCCCAGCCAACCCCTCCTGAGCCCCTCCTGTGTCAGCCAGGTGTGCAAAGGTGCAGACACAGTGGGGGTTGTGGGCCCCAGAACAAGCAAACCCTCCCAATCCATGTTTCAAACATGGGAAGAATGGAACATGCCGGGTGCTGTGGGTGCTCTGCCTTGGGGAGAAGGAAGAGGACGTCTCCACAGACGAAGCGATGTCTGATTTGGGCCGAGACATATGAGCAGGAGTTCATCATGTTGGAGGAACAACTGGGGAGCTCTCCTTGCCTTCCTGCTCCTGCTGATCGAAACCACTGGAACAGAACAGGTGAAATTCTGTTCACGCCACCTGCCAGACTAGGAAGGGGCCAGGTCAGCCTCTGAGTAAAAGGGCTTCAGCCCTTGGTGGATTTGATTCTCTCAAACTGGGAGCAGGGGGCTGCTCACATGTCTGAGCCAAGGGCAGCCCGTGTGGCCACTCCCCTAAAGTCTCTATTCCATCAGCCCATTACTCTGCTCCAGATCGCACCATTCAGAGTTGATTTATTTGGGTTAAGCATTGTCCCCTCTCAGCCTGGCTGGGGAGGAGAGGACTTAGGCCAGAGGTGCTGAGCTTTGGGCTCAGAATCCTGAGGGACTTATAACTGTAGGTATGTACAGGTCTTCTGCAGAGAGGGTCTCGCTTTCAGCAGACTCCCAGCATGATGGGGGGTGGGGCATTGTGATATTGTCCACACTCCCTGGTGTTGTCCATTGTGAGCTAAGTGGCAGTGTGCGCAGGCCTGTTGCTGGGGCGGCCCACATTTCCACTCACATCACCCTCGTGCACAACAAACCCGAAGTAGCATTCTGCCTGGTTTTCTGGATGAGGAAAGACGGGGGCAGAGAATGGAAGACCCATATCAGGGAGAGCCTGGGCAGAGCCGCCATCCTGGCCTCATGAGAGTGGTACTTCGTCCTGTCCCATAGACCTGCCGTACAGTGGTGACAATGCTGGTGTGACTGAGGCTGGTGGCTGCCATCATAGTCCTCCTTCAAGTTAAAGATTCCTGCAGCTCCTTGCCTGCTCTTGCCCACCCTTGCCTGCTCTATTCAGATGACAGGGAGTTAAAGAAATAAAATAATACAACTTCTCTGGAGATTCTGGCAGAAAGGAGCCTACTATTTGCATTTCAGTTTGGGAGGCCATGGGGGGAGGGGTGGCCCACTGCTCTGGCCTGGATTAGGGAGAGTGGCCTGGTGGCTGGGAGCCATGCAGAGCCGGGCTCGGCTGCCCTGGGCTGTGCCTTGTGGCACATAGGCCTTCTCTCGTAGCTGGGACCACACACGTGCTACAAGCACCAGTGGTGTGGGGCTGCAGGTGCCTGGCCGATGGAGGCCGTCTTCCCAGGGGTGTAGCCTTGCTCAGTTCAGCTCTGTGTGCACTCGGTGGTTTCTGTGGCAACGCCCACAGCAGGTGGCCTGGGCAGTAGGGGCTGCACGTGGAGCCTCTCTGTCTCCCAGAAGACCCTCACCTGTCCCTGCAGTGGCTCAGGAGGAAGCAGAGGGGCAGGAAAACCGGCTGGCCAGTAGTCCTCTGCCTGACACCCTCCGGTCCTCCTCCTCCCAGGCCCCGGCCAGGGCCAGCCTCTCCTCTCGGTGAGACATCCCACTCCTGGGCAAGAGGTAGAGAAGGCACCCTTTGTATCCTTGGGGTGCTCAGGGCTGAGCTCCTGGGGGAGGGTCTTTTCTCACTCTCCTCCTGCACCGCAGACACACAGCTGTACCTTTTGAGTGGAAGCTCGCAGCCGTGGAAGCCATCCCACCCTGGCAAGGCTGCAGCCTTCCGAGAGCCTCTTGGGCCCGACTTCCTCATCTGTAAAGTTACCTGGCCATTCTCTTGGTCACAGTTGTGATAAAAATGAGCCAGCTGGGGGGAGCAGGATCTACAAAGAACAAGTGAAATCGTCTGTCCCCACTGGTGGAGGGGTCAGAACCACAATGCGGAATCTTGCCAGGGATCAGGCACACAGGTGGCCCAGATAGTGAGGATGGCAGTGGCCACTGATTGCTGAGCCTGTGGCTGTGGGCATCTGACTGTCCCCAGTGACCTCCCTTCACCTTGTACCTGTGGGCCATGGGCGCCTGACTTGACTACTTGGTGTGCTGGTCTTCCCTGCTCTGAGATGGGACAGCAGCCCGCACCCCATGGGGTTGTGGGGATTAAACTGGGAGTATTTTGGGAGATGGTAAGAATAGACCTTTTTAATATTAACTCATTATTGCAGAAAGGTTCTCCAGGCTACCCCCAAATCACCCAGAGAATCACGGTTTTAAAGTCCCATTCCTGACCCAATGCAGTCCCCATTCCAATCCCAGCTGTCCCCCCCTCCCCCAAAATGCTCAAGTTAACCCTATAATTCCCATGGAAATGCAAGGGACCCAGGCTAGCCAAAACAATCTTGAAAAAGAACAAAGTTGACGCACATGTCCTCATTTCAACACTTACTAAAAAACTGAAGTGATCAAGAGCGTGTGGTGTTAAAATAAGAATACATACATTTATTGATGGAATAAAGTAGAATCGAGAGGCCAGAAATAAACCCTCACAC
Source organism: Phyllostomus discolor (assembly GCF_004126475.2). Lineage (NCBI taxonomy): Eukaryota > Metazoa > Chordata > Mammalia > Chiroptera > Phyllostomidae > Phyllostomus > Phyllostomus discolor. Next base: position 76,492,933 of record NC_040914.2, on the reverse strand, counting down.
TTACAGTCAATTGAGTTTCGATGAGGCAGCCCAGACGACCCAACCGGGAAATAATCTTCACAACGTGCGGTGCCGGGCCAGCCGGGCTCCCACGCGCAGCAGAACGGCGCTGAGCCCCACCTCACGCCGCACACAGACCCACCCACAAAGGGCCGACAACCTACACATCAGAGCCCAAACTGTAAGCCTCTTAGAATAAAACAGGAATAAATCTTTGTGACCTGGAGTCAGGCAATGATTTCCTAGCTGTGACACCAAAAGCACAAACAACAAAAGAAAAAAAAAATAAGCAGGACATCATCAAAGTTAAAATTTCGATGTTGCAAATAACATCATCAATAAAGTGAATAGGTAACCCATAAAATGGGGGAAAATTTTGGCAAATCATATGTCTGATAAGGGATTTGAATCCAGAATATATATTTAAAAAAACTCTTGTAACTCAATAATAAGAAGGCAAAATATCCAATTAAATACTGGGCAAAGGACCTTGGCTGGTGTGGCTCAGTGGATTGAGCACTGGCCTGCAAACCTAAAGGTTGCCGGTTCAATTCCTGGTCATGGCACATGCCTGGGTTGCAGGCCAGGTCCCCATCTGGCGGCATGTGAGAGGCAACCGGCCCATGTGTTTCTTGCACATACATGTTTCTCTCCCTCTTTCTGTCCCCCTTCCCCTCTGTCTAAAAAGTAAATAAATAAAATCTTTAAAAAATATATTGGGCAAAAGGTCTGAATAGACATTTTTCCAAAGAAGATATGCAAATGGCGAATAAGCACAAGAAAAGATGCTCAACATCATCAGCTAACAGAAAAATGTAAATCAAAACCACACTCACTCACCAAGGAGGCCATAATCAAAACAACAGAAAACGACAAATGTCGGTGAGAATATGGAAAAACCGGAGGCTTCCTGTTGCTGGTGGGAATGTAAAATAATGCAGCCGCTCTGGACAACAGTCTGGCAGTTCCTCAAAATGTTAAACACAGAGTTATCATATGATCCAGTAATTCCACTGCTATGTATCTACCCAAGGAAAACGAAGATCTATGTGTGCTCCAAGACTTGGACATGAATGTTTATGGTCGCATCATTCATAATGGCTACGAAGTGGAAAGAGCTCAGATATCCATCAGGGGAGGAAGAGACAAACACCCTGTAGTATATCCATGCGCTGGAGTATCATTCAGTGCAAATGCAGCACTAACACAGGCTACAGCATGAAAGAACCTTGAAATCATTTGCTAACTGAAAGAAGCCAGCCGCAAAGGGTCACATATTATATGGTTCTATTTATGTGAATTGTTAAACCCATGGAAACAGAAAGCAGATAAGAGGTTGCCAGGGGCTGGGAGGGTGTGGAGGGGAGGAGTGGGGGTGTGATGGGTAAAGGGTTTGGGCTTCTTTCGGGGGTGATGACAATGTCCTGGGATTAGATAGTGGTGGTGGTTGCGCAGCTCCATGAGTACAAAACCTACTGAATGAACCGTACATTTAAAGAGATGAATTTATGGCATGTGAATTATATCTAAATAAAGCTGTTTGAAAAAAAACCTCACTTCTCTATACTGTCTGTGTGCAGCAGGACAGAATGAAGATGGAATAAAGTCAGGCCCCCTTGAAGCCTACCTCTGGGACAAAGAAAGACAGACTTTGCGGACGCTCATGAAACACGCACGCACAGCACTGAGGGGCCACGCACAGTGCCGTGCCCAGCGTGCTGTCGGTGCCTAGCACGAGTCATTGACCGTGGACTGGAGGCTTCCTCGTGTTCCTGAGCCCACAGCAGGTCTGATAGGAGCGCCTAAGCCCAGCGTCTCCAGGTCCTCCCACATGGAAGTGGAAACTGAGGTGTGTGACGCTCACATTCATGTATGTGTGAATGGATGGGTGTGAGCGCACGTGTGTGCATGTCCACGTGTATGCAAGTATGTGCATTCGCATTTCCTGGACATGAAGAGACCCCTTGACCTTGACCGGCCCCCCACTAGGCATGGGCATCAGAGGCTCCAGAGGGTTCCTGAGATTTTACGCTGGGGCATCATCGCATCTGCCGACATGCACCACTCGCAGTTTACCCCGCGTGGGTGCCAGAGACCGACCTGTCTCCAGCCTGGTCCTTGCTGCCCTGGCGTCCAGGAAGCCCCTGAACAGCCCAGAAGCTGGGTTGGGGAGGGGAAAGGGGGGCTCCCAGATAGAACATGGGTGTAGCTTGGAGAGGCCAGAATTCAGGACCTCGGCAGAGGGAGCCTGCTCCAGCATCCAGACCCTTGTGGGAGAAGCAAGTCCTCTGGTCTCAGGGCACAGGCTGCCCCGGGGGCCTCCCTCCATCGACAACACGTAGTGCAGTTTCCTCCTCAGCCAGATGAGACAAGGCAAATTCCTCAAAGAATCAGCCCAAAGCCATAAACTGCTTTTGCAACATCCAGGAGCAGCTGCTCTTTGGGAGGAATAAAATGCTAATAAGATGGGAAAGAATGCGCTGGGCTGGTGCTTGCCTTTTTATGCTCCTTGGCTTCGAACTCCTGAGGATGAGTACACCACGGAGACCAGAGCAGCTGGGCCCCATCGGATGCACAAGTTCCTAAGTGTGTCTGGTGAGCGTGGGGACACGCAGGCCCTGCCCGGCACCAGGGTGAGGGGTGACTCAGTTGCTGTAAGTCAAACACCCTCCCTGCCTGTTTGGAAAGGGAGTTTTGGACGGAGGCCAGGTCTGCTTGTTCCTCTGCCCTGTCTCGTCTCAGTTGCCCATTTTCAGATGATTCCAGGCTGTTGGACAAATGCATGTGTGGGCTCCATCATCCCTGTTTACCGGGCGGGGCCACGTCCGTGGCGCTGGGCTCTCAGGGCATCGGCCACCTCTAGGTAAATGGGATGGAGGTCCATTGTCTCACCCCTCCTCAGCCTCTCCCACACCCTCAGGATAGCTTCTGAAAGAGAGCTGCGTAAGGCTCCCCACCCGCTTGCAAAAGCCTGTGAAGACTCTCCCCACAGCAAGTCCCCACAGGGCTCGCTCCAGCCTGAGTAACAGCTCCAGAACTGGGGCTCCTTAGCCACCTCCGGACCTTGGCCCCACCGGCCAGCAGCTCCTGCAAAGGCAGGTCTCCAGGGAAACAGCGGCAGCCCTCGGACATCACCGGCAACTTTTGACAAGAGCAAACAACGCCAGGTGGTGGCCTGTGGTGTGTGCTGCACACGCCCCCTGAGATGAGACTGTCCCTGTTCCCATTCTCCAGAGGGAGCCTGGAGATTCGACAGGAGGGTCTCAGCTCTTCATGAAAGGCAGGAGAATGAGTAGGAGAGAAAACAACACAAGAGAAGCTGGGGCTGTGGATCCTTCTGGAAGATATCATGTGGGAAGACGGAGCTGAGCCTGGTGTCCTTTGAAGGTCCTTTCTATCTCTGTGGTTCTGAGATGCCTCAAGACGGCACAAGTGGGGCACTCAGCCGCGAGGTTCTGTGTGCGTCCGGCAAGCGGAGCAGCTGCAGGCCGGTAGCGGGCTCGGGAAGCTGAGCGCAGGACCACAGGCAGAGGTTTGGGGTTGGGAAGGGCCCCCTGGGTTAGACGGCACTCCCAAAGGTGCAGAGCAGCTGCACTGCCCAGGGGAATGCAGGCAATGATGCTCTTGAAGGTGGCTAGCATTACTGAGGACGTGAATGCTTAACTTCCTGTAATGATAATTTACTTAGCTGTAAGTAGCTGCACATGGCTAGTGGACACCGTATGTAGAGAGCGCCTCCAGATACATGGACAGCCTGTGAGCACAGAACCCTCAGACACAATTCCACACTTGATTATCGGGCCAGAGCTACAGGGGGACTGACGTTTTGGCCTGACAGATGGAGGCCAGGAATAAAGAAACTCACCTCTTGACTTATAGGTTTAAGTTGAAACCTCCTGGACCTGCCCCCTGGGGGACCAATGACATGGAGGCTGGCGTTCCGTGCCAGTGCTGGGGGGTGGAGTGCACAGGGGCCAGAGGAGGCTGGCGCTATTGGGTACCGAATCCTTCCCACCCATTTGATTTTCTGGGTTTTTCTGGGATTGCCGGTACGCACCCCTTTCAGGGCAGCCTCGCAGAAGCCCAGGGAGGAAGGTGCTGTGGTGCAGCCTCCCGCCACCACCCACCAGCCTCTGCAGCACAGAGTGGAACCGGGAAGTGGACAAAAAAACAGGGAGGACAGAGACCTGGGGGCTTTGGAAAGTGGGCAGACGGGGAGCGTAAGAAGCAGCAGCCAGGGCCTCAGAGTCCAGACAGAAAGCCAGAGCCAGGGAGAAGATGCAGGGCCACCTCCTAACGTCCTCACGTCCATTCTCTCTCACTGGCAAGCAGCTCTAGGTGCCTTCTGCTCGCACGGAACCTCCTCCGCCAGAAGGACCCCAGCCACAGACCCCAGTGAGCACAAGCAGCTGTGAACAGAAGGGGGTGGCGGGAACACGCTTCGCTTTTAATGGGAGAGAGCTGACAGACCACGTGCTGGGGATCAGGCCGGGTGGGCTGTGCGTCCTTGGCCAAGGGAATCAACCACTGAAATAGATTTTTAAGACGTATGAAGCACCAGATTTAATATATTTGCTCTTAAAAACAAAAGAAAGGAATGAACTTTATCTTGAGAGACTGTCAGCCAGACCCAGAGATGAAATATTTTTACCATTAATATCATCTGGGCTCGTATGTATTTGTTTCATAAGAGCTTGGGGCCCCGGGCCAGCAGCAAGGACAGCGGCAGGTCAGGCGGCAGACGGCCAGGCTCCTGTTCCCACCTTGTCTCACCTCTTCCTGATGTTGGTTACACCCTGGGTCTGCCACCACTCAGGACACTGCGATACCCCTCCCCCAGCGGAGACCCCGAGGGACACGGCTCTGCCTGGGCTCCGCCTGGAAAGGCCGGCGCTTGAGCAGGGACTGGCCCTGCTGAGATGCAGCTGTGGGCTGCTCTGTGCCTCAGTGTCCTTGTCTTCAAAGTGGGCACAGTGACGCCCATGTCACCAGTGTCATTTGATGATGAGCACCTGGGAGTCGCTGGTGAACTAGGAAACGGCAACCTCGGTCGGAGACCTCCACTCTCCCCAACAGTAATTCCCACTCTCCCACCACTGGGGGTGCCGAGGCTGGAGGGGGGCCTGGAGGGGGCTCAGGAGGCATAGAGGTGACAGAGAAGACGGGAAGAGACGAAGCCGGGCTTGACCTGTGGGTACCAGGAGGGGTCCCACGCTACCTCAGCCGACACCGCAGCTGGCTGCTCTGGTGGCCCCCGGGAACTCTCGGCTGGATTAACTGTCCACACGTCCCACACAGGCCTGGCTACAAAGGACGATCTGTGCCCTGCTGGCCCAAAGGCTCCCTGAAGGAGCAGTGTGGGGAGTGTTCCCCTGCCCCTACCGTGTTCCGCTGTGTGCAAAGGGAGGTTCTCATCTGGAAGGTTATCCCTTAAACAAGCGAGGCTGCTCCCTCTCAGCTGTCATCCAGCTTCTCACGCAGGAGGCCTGGTCCCAAGGGCTATATTCGGAGTGAGTCTTCTTAGGGGTCATGGTGGAGGCCCCATGGGACTGGGATTTTTCCAGATGCAGACTCATGCCGATTTACCTGTTAATTATTTCAAGGGGCTCAAGTCTGCCCTGCAAGTGTTAGCTCCACCTGTGGCCCCCCCAGGCTCCCTATGTGTGTAGCAGTGCAGCCTGTGAGAAGACAGCACCCTGCTGTTGGGTGGCAGCTTCCTCTGGCCTGGGTCCAATATCTGGGGGCGCCATCAAGTGCAGAGCCAACAAGTGCTCTCAGAGCTCTCTGAGGGACGCGTGCCTCAAGCTCTGTGTGGGTTCCGACTCCATAAAAGAAGATAAGGTGCGTATCTCTAATGACAGCAGCTGAAGATGGTGACAGTCAGTCAGTCAAGGTGATTGACTTCTGGGGGTGGAGCCTGGCTCTGAACTTGGGTCTCCTAGCTATAAATTCAGTGTCCACCCATGAACACTTTATCACTACCACCAAAGCCGTGTCCATTCCTGCACAGTAGTGGGAGAGCTTCCAGAGACCCATTGGCTCCTGATGGAGAACCACCCTTGTTTACATCAAAGTGACTATGGGCCCATGACAGAGGGCAGAGGAATTCCAGTTTGTTTTTTCCCTGGAACAGACAACCAAGGTCAAGTTGTGTAAGCTAGACCACCTGGAGTTGGGCCTTCCTCACTGGGCTCCGAGGCATCCAGGACCCACCCAAGTTCCTTCTCCTCTGCAGAGGCCCGGGCCCTGGCCCTGCCCCGCTGTCTCCACCACGGCAGCAGGCTACACTGCGACAAGCCTGGCAAGGGACCATGTAAACCTGCCACTTAAAGATCCGATCCTGCTCAAAGGAACACGCCACCCACCATGGGCAATGCTGGCTCACTGCCAAGAGAGGGGAGCCCCAGGCTCCTGGTGGAGAAGTCTACACGGCTCACAGCTGGGCGTCTCTCACTGGCACAAGTTCCCCGCAGAGGGGCAGACCCAGGGCCACCATCCTGTCCCTCCACCTCATCCAGTGGAAGCAACAGGAGAGCTGGCAGAACCTCTCACAGCTTTGCCCACCCAAAGTTCCAAAGACCACCCAGCACCTCTGGAGGGGTCGGGGCCCAGCTGGGTGGGTTCCTGCAGGACCTCTCGCTGCCCAGGAACAGACATCTGCCTGCCCTGCCCCTGGGAGCCTCTGCCCAGACTCCCACCATCTCAACTCCACTGCAGATTTCCACTGGGTTTTGCCCGTGGCCCCAGAAAGCTGCAGCCTCGACACGAGCCCTTCACGGCATCTAGTGCTACGTGGTTTGTCCCTGTCCTCCTGCTCCTACTTCCACAGCAACCTCTGCTAGTGCCTGGGACCGCCCTGCCCTCCAGCTCGTCTGGACCCCTCGTGCCTACCTCCTTCCTCACAGCCCCTGCGACACCCAGCCCCTGGCTCTTCCTACCCCTACTCGAGTGCCATCAGCCCACTATTCTGCAGGCCAGGGACTCCGGGAGGGCGGCCTGGGTTCTTCCCACTCGGCAGACATCTGCCAGGTGTCTGCATCCCCCAGGAACTCATCTGGCTCTGGGAAAGCTCACGGTCAAAGGTCAACATTGGAAGGGCTGCTGTGATGCAGAAGAGGGGCTGCCCCTCAAAGGGGACCTCGAGGGACCCTGCATGGATATGGGCTTTGGCTTCAAAGATGGAAGGAATTTCCAGAAGGTCTGTCCACTTAAAGACAGACGGTCCTCCTGCCTGCATAGTTGTGAGTGCCACCTCAGGAGGGATTCCCGTACAGCCTGGGGAAACTCTCAGGAGGGTGGGACGCAGGAGGGTCCGATAACAGAGAGTGTAGAGGGGCCCTGGGACCTCTTGGGGGTTGCCTTCCTCGGGGACGAGAGCCAATACGCAGGCATAAATGCTTCCACACCCGTGTGCTTTATTACATTTTCCTAACACAAGAAGCTAAAAACAACAAGAGACATTCCCGGGTTCTGCCTTCTGTGGGCTGCCTTGACCTGTGGTTGCCGCCTGTCAGCCTTTCTCCAAATACAACTTCCCGAGTGGGCGACGCCAAGAGGCTCCTCTCGGAACTCGGTGGCTGGGCCCGGTGAAACCTGGCTCCGCGCGCCGGATCCCGCCCGTCTCCCCAAAGGCGTCTCTGTGCGGCGGCACCGGGAGGAGGGAGGAGCCCCGAAGAGGATACTCTGTCTGGGGTGCTGCTGCCCACCCATCTCAGAGGGCCGCTGGTGCCTGCCGCCGCAGATAGCCACAGGCCCCGAGGCCCCCTTCCGGAAGTCTGGATGGAAGCGGTGACAGGGTTAGGGGAGAGAGCTCGAGTGTTGGGGACCTAGGTCCCCCTCAACACCAGCCTGTGCACTGCGGCACGGGTGGGGGTAGTCAAGATGGGAGAGTCATGTTTGCAACTGTCATTTTAGAGTACTTGGGCCATTTGTAAATCTGAAGACAGAAGGATTCGATGTCCAGGGTGCAGGGCCTTTGTCCTGGAGGTCCCCATCCCAACCTGCTTTCCCCTCGACCCCCTCCCTCCCCTCAACTCCGAGCCAGAGCTTCCTTCCCAGCCCTTGGTCCATTTCTAATGGGGCGGGGGAGGTCACGTCTCCACAGAGCAGTGTAAACAGGATGTCAGGCGTGGGAGATGGCAACTCACTTCGACACTTTCTCCTGCCACCTTGCTGCTTGCTGCGAGCTGCGGGCGTGAGATGCAGAGGGGACCTAGCCAGGCCTGTGACCCCCGGCTACTTGGGGAGGCAGACACAGGTGCCGACAGGTAAGTGCTCTGATAGAAGGTGGAAAAGAAGGAGAGAAGAAGCAGGGCAAAGTTGCCGTGGGAACAGCGGGCCTGTCACACAGGCGGTTGCCCTACATGGCACTCGAACATGTCTTAACGGGACCCGGAAAACACACCTCCAGTGTTTGGGCTGTTAGCATGGTCAGGTGACCTGCCACCCGCCGCCGCCGGCTGCTGTCCCGTCTCCGCCCAGTCGCCGGCCCCATGTGTGTCAGCTGGACTTCCAGGGCAGACGGATGCAGGTTGCAGACCTGTGCCAAGTGCAGCCCCCGCGCCAGGAGACGGGCCGTGGGGCCGTGGTCGCCGGCGGGGAGACAGACGTCTGTGGGCTGCACGTCTGCCCCAGCTCTCCGACAGAAAAACGGTTTCTCTGAAGTTTGGGAGACGTGCTGGTTGAACACAGCACTTGTTTCCACAGCTGTTGTTTTCACTTCTGACCCGCCTGGCACCCGAGGACCCCACTGGGGAGCCACACCAGGCCACCATTCCGCCGGGGGGGGCAGAGGGGCCCTCCCACCCTGCCCCATCCCACCCCCATGTGGCGGGAGCCCTGGGCCCTTGGAGGACAAGGACGCCCCTGTGGAGCCTGGTGGCCTGCCAGCTGCAGTCTGGGACCGGTTATTGGAGGCCCCGCTCCGTGGCCTTGGGTCTCTTGCAACACATGGGGGTCTGTGAGGGCTGCACTGGAAGGAAAGGCGCCTGGAGGAAGGATCTGCAGAGAAGGGGAGGTCGCATGGCACAGCCAGGCGGGGCCGCTTCCCTCCCTTCAAAGGCAATATCCTCCGCGGAGCCCGAGGGAGGAGGGGCTTATCGCCCCAGGCGCCCCACCAGGAACGGCGCCCAGCAGTCAAGGCTTGCTGTGAGCAGAGGGGCCCACGGGCGCGGCCTGCATCAGCTGCCTCCATGCTTCTCGGGCCCACTGAAGGCAGCTGGCAGGACTCCTGCTAGCTGCGCTGTGCACATCGAGGGCATATCACACTGGCTGCCACGTCTCACGTGTGCAGGGAGCACAGGCATTCACTCGGCGTCTTCCCCAGATCCTCCCCGAGAAATGACTCTTCTAGAGCTCAGCTGTCTCAGAGCCACGAAACGCAGCAGTGGGCGGGACTACCCCACCAGCACCGCCTGCCCCGCCCCCTGGCGTGGCCCGTGTGTGCGTGCAGTCAGCCGCAGTCACTGCTTTCGGACCACAACCCCGGTCACGCGCCTTGGCTCACTCAGCCTGGGCGTCTCTCCGAGACAGAAACGGAGGCTCCCGGCTGGAGAAGCACCTGGAACCCACCGGATCGCTCAGCAAGCCCATCCTGGGTGCCCTCTCTGTGGGAAGCACTGTTGTGGGCGTCAGGCAGGGGGCAGTCCTGTTCACGGGGGAGCACACGATTCTGCAGCCACACCAGGAGCCGCAGGCACAGGGTGGGGGTCCCCAGGGAAAATGTGTCCTGAAAACAGGATTGGCCGGATGTCTACCAGGTTGTTTTTGATCAGGGTTTGAATAATTGGGTGCCTACTAGCTGTTGCTTCACTCATTCCCTCACTCATTTATTCATTGATTCACTCAGCAGGCATGTATGGAACACCCCCAGCATGAAAACCCGGTGATGACGGCAAAGCTGAAGGAGCCCAGACTGGGAGAACTAGTCTGGAGGTGGGAGTGGGGGTGGCTAGACAGGAACCAACTGATATTAACGGTGCTACTTAACGTACGAAGCTCAGAGTTAGGGTTGTTTAAATTCTTAACATTTACTAATGGAAAATTGCATACCCAGGATGGAGCCCCAGAATTCTTAGGAATCCCTTAGGAAGGGAACGACGCCGCATCTCGCACGTGATGCTGGTTGGGGCTCTCTGAACTGAGTCCCGCTAGCTCATCGTGTGAGACTGAAGGTGGCCCCGAGCGTCACTGTCCCCACTCTGTGGAGGGAACTGTCTGTGGGGGAAGGGGCCTCCCATACCGTGCTGGAGGCAGGCGGCTCAAAGAACTTTCAACATCCGCCCCTTTTGTGCAAAAAATGTATCTCTATCTCTCCCCTTTATGGGCACAGTTCAAGAGGAAGTGAGAAGTATCCAAGAGACAACTCTGAGATCAAGGGCACAGGAAATTTTGCCTTTCATCTGGAAATCCATCAGCTGCAGAGGAAACGCGCAGCCCGGCTGATGCCTGGGCAGTGGCTCAGAGCACATATTAGTTCCTGCTGGTGTGAATAAGCCCGTGGAGACGGCTCCCGTCTGCGGTGAGCGCCTCATATCTCTGGGATGGAGCCACCCCTTAGACAGCCCATCTGCGGTGTCCACAGCTGCTGTGTGTGCTCCAAGCAATGCCCAGACAGAGTCTGTCTCCTTGTGTCCCGACAGGGCTCCAGGCTCCGGACACTTCCGAGTGTCCATTGCCCAGAGCAACGGCGTGAAGTTTCTTGGCCAGAGAAAGCTATTTCCTGGTGAGGCAATGTTGCAGGGATTCCCTCCCTCCATATAAAACATGCAACAGCCATGTGTTTTGGAAGGTTGCATATTTGTTCCATAAATCCTAACGGGAAGCCTGCTACTCTGTGCATTTCTGACGGCTGTCGTGAGGATCTCGAGGTGCATGGACCACGAGAGAGCTCGCCGCATGCTTGCTGGTATGCGCCTCTCTTTGGAGTCCCCTGCCTGGAGTGAGACGCCTGTCCCACCCCTCCCAAGCCACTCTGTTCTCTCTGTGTCAGTTTCTTCGTTTGTACACTCACTTCCACCCCCATGGAGTGGGGGCGGGTGTTTTACAGCATTTGTCATCTCTTTATATTAAGTTTTCTTTGTTCATAGTTGTTATCACAAGGAGCACAGAGTCTGGAAATCCAGAGACCTGGGCTGGTTCTTTGCTGGGCAAAGAAGTCCCATGATTCTCTGGGTCTCAGTCTCTGCATCTACACGACAGGGGATTTCATGGGGTGATGTCAGGCATCCCTTCTAGCTCCAAGATTCTAGGATCCTTCTTGATGGAAGGGCTTGTTTTTGATCCATTGTGAAGTCCCTCCACACACATAATAGGTGCTCAAGAAAAGCATGCTAAATTGATGAATAACTACAATGAGTATAAATGCCAAAAGGATAATGCAGGTAATATTAAGTATCATAAGGCCTAGAGGGAAGAAACCATTACTTATGACTGAAGAAGTCAGGAAGGCTTCCTGAAGGAGGTGGCAGTTGAATTTAACCTTAAAGATTCATAACAATTTGAGTGAGTAGAAGGGGAGGAGATACTACCCAAAGCAAGAGAAGTAGAGTGAACAAAGGTGCAAACGATGAATGGAAAAAGGTCCTGCCACAGAGGAGCCTGGGTGACAGAGTAGAATAAACCCATTTGAAGACGTGCAAGTTCTCAACAAAGGTACCTCCCTCGAGCTCTTTCTCAGAAAGCTATAGGGGATGCACTCCGGAAAAACAAGAGAGTAAACAAAAGAAGTGAAAGATACGGATCGCGGAAGGAGGGGATCCAGCACAAGAGCAAGGGGAAGGTATTTCGGGGAAGACGAGGAAAGGAGATCCCTAGAACATCAGTTGGGCACCAGGCACGGAGAACACACAGTCCAGAGTGGAGCCACAGAAGACTCCAGAAAAGCTTTGGTCATGAGTATGAGATGCAAAGATGGTCTAATGTGTTTCAAGGTATTGGGGGAAGATTTATACAATGGGGAGAGAGTTTGGGGTTGAACTAGTGATGAGTGCACAGAAACGCAAGCCAGCCAAACACAACCAACCAGCTGAAATCCCAAAACACTTATAGCAAAATGAGCAATAAAAAAGGAAATTAATTACGGCATTCGACCAAACTCAGCTAGGAATTGTGACCAGGTGATTGGTATGAAGTCGACACTGCGGAGCTAACGGCAGTGGGTGCGAGAGGTCTGGTGTGGAGAGCGAACACGCACTGTCCAGAACAGAACTTCACAAGGTACCAACACACAAATATTCATTGTGACTCAGAGGCCAAGGGCCCAGGAAACAGCACCAGGAATTGAGCACAAACACTCAAGGACAGGAAACAGTTCCTAGGGGATGGAGGGCCGGGGAGGGACATTGTTCCTCGTACAAGACTTATAGAGCTGTTTGACACTCTGAATGATGTGCATTTACAATAACGATAAAATGGTAAACAAAATAAACAGTGAGATGAACAATTTGCCACCACTCGATTGATGAAGAAAAATAGGAAACGCTGTGGTGGCAGTGCCTGGAGCCAGGGCTGCCCTCTGGTGGGCGTGGACAGTGGTGCAGCCCCTTTGGAAATGCCTGGCTCCGCTGGTGCAGTTGCGCATGCCTGTCCTCCACACGCAGCATCCATGTGGGTGCTTGCACCTGGAGCAAGCTTTGTACACCGGGGGCTCAGGACGTTCACAGCTGCTTCATTGGTGATGGTTAAACCCTGGAAACCCCCTTGTGTCCGTGACAGGAGAATGAGGCAAACAGTGCTGCATCTGCACAAGGGAATATTATATAGCAATGAAGACGAAAGACCTCCAGCTGTGGACAGCACCCCAGATGCACCTTAGAATCAGAGTATTCGGTGGAATAAAGCGAGTCACGGAATGAAATACACCCTGGATGACACCCTGCTAGTAGAATTCAAAAACAAGCATGACAAATTACAGGGCTTAGGGACACTCTGTATTTGGTAAGATCATAAAGAAAGCAAGAGAATAAAAGCACGAGGAGTGTGGCTGCCCCCGGGGGCACAGTAGGGGGAGGGCTCCCAGGCTATTCCAGAAAGAGGTGCTGTGGAGTGGACAGGCTACATCTTGACTGGGGAGTGGGTTCGCAGGGTGGACTTTGCCTTTGAGCTCACGGCTCTCTTGCGCTTTGCACATATTCACATGAGCACATCAAACACATCATTACAAGGATGGGTAAAAAGATTCCATGGGAACCTTTTCTTTCTTTTTCATGGGAAATGTCTTGCTTTCTTTATGATCTTACCAAATACAGAGAGTCCCTAAGCCCTGTAATTTGTCTTGGTTGTTTTTGAATTCTACTAACATGGTGTCATCCAGGTGTATTTCATTCCATGACTCACTTTATTCCACCGAATACCCTGATTCTAAGGTGCATCTGGGGTGCTGTCCACAGCTGGGGGTCTTTCATCTTCATCGCTATGTCATATTCCCTTGTGCAGACGATTCCACGGGGATCTTTTTCATTTCCTTCAAGGAGCCCTACGGTGTGGGCCACACGCCACTCTGGGAGTGTGACGGCATTTTTCGTTGCTTCTCCAGCTCACAGCAATTCCCCTATATGTCAGACACCCTTTCAGTTCATCCCCAGCTGAGACGTAGCATCTCCTCGGCACTGACATTGCATTCCCTCCCACACCTGCTCAAGACAAAGCCCCGGCCGAGGCCCAGCCAGGTGAGAGCAGGAGGGCAGGCAGGGAGAGGACGGCCCTCTGCAGCCCAGACGAGTGACCCCCGTGTGCGCGGCCGTGAGAGGATGGTCTGGGAGAACTAGCTTCTGCAGACAGGTGTGAAGAGCAGGGGAAGGGAGAGGAATGTGGGGAGAGGCTTAGAGCAGACTGGCAGGTGCAGATAGCCCTGACCACCACCTGGGATGGAGTCTCCTCATAATAGCAGGCAGATGCCCAAGCCGGGACTGCTGCCCTGGGCTCTGAAATGCACATCAGTCCTGCCACATGGGGAGGCAGGCTGAACCCTGAGTCTCAGCCTGTAAAGCGTTCTGTGGGCAAGGACATGGGCCTCTTAGGGGGTATGGCATGATGGTGCTGCCCTGACCCTATCTGTCTGTGCCTGCCTACAGCACCTCTTGTCCCTCCTTAGAAGGGGCCCCCACCCTGGGAATGTTGGGGGTCAATTTCATGCTTGTTTTTACTGAAGTCTGTTTTCAGGGTTAGCCGTGGGCTCTGTCTACTCACGGAGCTACGAGACCACCGCAGCAGCATCATCAAAGCATCTAGGAACCTGGCAAAGTTGGGTATACCTGGGGGTCACTTCGAATTGGTGTTCACAGCTAACCTGCTGTCCCTTACAAACTCAGTGTCAAGATGCTTTGAATTCTGTGTGCCTGTTCACAGAGCTTAAGGGCTGCCAGGAAGTGGTGCACTCTGGGAACACCTGCTCCCCCTTGCAAATCATTTCAGAAGCAAGCCCAGAGAAAGGACTTTCCAGAGGCAGGTTTTAAGCTATAGTCAACAGCTGCGGCTGTCCTGTTAGGAGATGGAAGATGGGACTGGTTCTCATAACAGGGGTTGCTGTTGTGGGCAGGACAGCCTCCCACGTTTATGGTCAGGTCCTTTCTCGTGGTGCTTCGCCACAGCCCACAGATAAGTGTCGTGTGTCGGCGAGTTGACACCTGGATGAGCAACAGCGGCACACTCTGCTCGAACCCGGCCACATTCTGCACCTCGTACGCATGCGCCCACTGCACACATGGCCTGCAGGTGTTCCCCCGGCACCTCCAGCAGCTGGGGCATTGGAAGATCTCTTTCTTTCCGAGGAGCATCGAGAGGCCGGGTGTGGGCCAGCACACCACAGGTGGTGTGAGCACGCTCTGCGTGAGGCTCCACTCCCATGCCTACCAGGGGCTTCCCTGCCAGGCCCAGAGACAGCCCCAGGTGATTTCTCAACATGGCACCAGGTGGCTGCTATCCAGCACCCAGGTCTGGCTTTAGATGTGACCCCGGTTTTCAGCCTGGAGCACAGGGTGGAGATGGACAGCTGGAGGCACTATTTCCGACCTCTGCCGAAGCACCCGGTGCTCACCCAGGGCTGCCTTCCGCCCTCCTGTGGACACAGCCAACACTGCCCTCTGAGCCACTTCCATCAAAGGCTGCAGACCTGGCTAAGGATGATTTTCCTGTCCTTGGTCCATTCCAAGAAACACTTGAATGCCTGGGTCACATGCCTTGTCCATGACCAACCCAAACCGTGCACAAATATTAGCTC
This sequence comes from Phyllostomus discolor, assembly GCF_004126475.2. Lineage (NCBI taxonomy): Eukaryota > Metazoa > Chordata > Mammalia > Chiroptera > Phyllostomidae > Phyllostomus > Phyllostomus discolor. The sequence goes on along the minus strand of NC_040914.2, from coordinate 76,477,716 downwards.
AATACTAACCACGTACCAGCGCTGACACAAAACTAACCGCCTGTACCAACATCAGCTCAAAACTCGCCAGGCACTGACGTCGACGTGATGCTAACCGTGCCCCAGCTCCGGTGCCAAACCAGCACAGGCATCATCATCCGCTCAGTCCTAACCTGGGCACAGTATAGCCTGTGACGATCAACCTCCAAAGAGAAGAGAAAGCTGCCTCTTACCTTTGCGATACCAGGTCCAGGCCAATATTTCTGCTCCAAGGGACAGGCCAGTTGGCCTGCGGGTCTGCAGTTCACACAGCTCTTCCTGCTCAGCCACTGGCGGACTCTGCAAACGGTAAACGACCACTTAGATGGAAACACGACGAAGCAGTGGCAAGACTTCACGCACCCCGGGAAACTGCTGTGGCTCAGACCCATGGGCGTGGGGGGTAAGGGGATGGCTGCTGGGGCGAGTGGCAGGTAGGGGCACTGCCTGAAACCTCCTCTTCCACCCCTTCTCACAGACCACCTTCACTGCCCTCCTCCATGTACGCCATTCAGCCCCTGTGTCCCGCAGTGACGATCAGATGTGCGCGGCCACATCATCGACCAGCACAGCCGTGGAGCTTTCCAGGGCACTGTTTCCCTGACACCTCCCTTCTTGTTCTCACTCCACATGCCCCCTTTGAGGTCAATGGGTACAATTCTAATGTGCCCTCGGTGGTCATTGCCTGGTGTCCCTGGGGGCGGGGTGTCACTAGAGAGAGGGGGGCCTTGTTTGCCCCCACACCGTGGGCATCATGTGCTGCCCTGCACAGGGCTAACTGAAGCATGCTGGGAGGGACCTTGCAGGGCAGGGTGGGTCTCTCCCACAGGCTCACAGGAGGGGACCCTCATCTTGATGGGCCTTCATTGCTGCTTTCTCCAGCCTCCCTTGTCCTCGTCCTGCTGTGGGCCTTCCAGCCGGCAGTGTGTGGTTTGGCACCTTCCCCTCCCCTCCCGTGTCCCCCGCCTGGCCCCTTGGCCGGTCCTCAGACTGTTAACTTGCTCATCCTCCTCTCCATCCACCGGACAGCAAAAGTGGCAAGAAGCCAGATGCCGACCAGGACACTTCCGTTCCCATCCACAGGCCCAGCGGGCTTTTGGGAAGGGAAGAATCAAAGCTGTGACAAACGTTTATTTAAAAACTGTGCTGGATTCAGAGTCAGCAGACTGGGTCCCACCCCAGCTTCCGGGCTGATTTTCCGGGGCGCCCGACACCCGCCCTTTCTTTTGGAGCCTCGGTTGGCCTGTTTAGGACACAAAGATAAAGACCCGTGTCTCCCTCTCAGGACTGTTACAAAGATGGAATGAAACTGTGAAGACTCGAGAAGCTCTCAGTGTGATAGGCTTTGGAGGTGGCTCCCCACCCCCAGCTGTCAACACCACGCTGGGGACACCGATGGCTACAGGACTGGTGAGCTCCGAGGGCGTTTCCCCGGGTGATTGCTCTGAGCCTCCGCCCTCGCTGGCCCCCGGTATCTGAACGAACTCTCGCGGATCTGCAGTGGTCCCCCGCAGAGATGCTCTCCTGCCCTCCAGTGATATTTCACATTTGCAAGTGAGCAGGCTGGTGGCTCGGTCTCCGTAGTCACAGCTGTGTTCTCAGGAAGCTGCTCGCGTTCATCCTCTCCAGGTGCTCGCGGGCTACTTCCACCCTCTGGTTTATGTAGAATCATTTGGACTGTCAGCAAAGCATAAAAAATAGCTGCCTTCGGAGGCCAAACACACCACAGCCTCCTATCTCATCTGCTGCCTAATGAATAGTTTCCAGGTCACCGTGGCCCTTGGGAACATCTGGCCTCCATCTCTGCAGCCCACAGACGTCAAGGTAGAGACAGGCACACTCTCTGGAGAAACCCCCGCCCTTTCCCCGTACTCACTCTCTCTTTAAGGAACATTTGTGTGTGTTTTTTTAATCTTTAAATTGGAGAATGCTGGTGTGCATGTGTTTGTAACATAGCCTGGCCGTTCGCACGGGGGCTGGAGAGACCCCTGTGGCCCGCCTTCTTCAGCACAGGCCTTCGGACCGACCGCGCGGGTGCTCTGAGGGAGTTCCTGTGACCCGTGGTGACGAGGGAGACTAACGGCAGTACGGTCGGTCCTCCATGAAGCTGTACACCTTTATTCCACGGTAGCCCTTCTGTATTATTACAACTTTTCTCTGAGTGTAACAGACATAAGAAAAGGCAACACACAGTGCTGAGCACGCCCGGTACCCAGAGCCCCATCGAGAACGAGAACGTGGCCCCTTTTCCCTGCACCTGCCCAGGAGTGGCCCGCGCCTCACAGCCCAGCGGGCTGGTCCGCTGGGGGACTTCTGTCGGTGGAATCACAGTGTGCGGCTTCTTTCCTTCAACTCTATGTTTATGAGATCCGTCCCATTTTTATTTTTAATTGTTGGTAAAATAAACATGACATAAAATTTACTGCCTTATTTTTAGGTGTAGAGTTCGTGGCGTCAAGGGCATTTGCACTGTTGAACCAACCATCATCACCAGCCGTCTCCATCACTCTTTTCTTGCGTGGAACGGAAACCGTCCTCATTAGGCAGTACCTCTCCATCCCCCCTCCTCTCAGCCCCCCGCAGCCGCCACCCTCCTTTCCGTCTCTAGAAATCTGTCCACTATAGGCCCCTCACGTAAACGGAATCATAAAATATTTGTCTTTTGTGACTGGTCTATCTCACTTAGCACAATGTTCTCAAGGTTCATCTATGTTGTCCCACGTGTTGGAATTTCCTTCTTTTTAAATGCTGAATAACATTCCGTGGTAGGGATAGAGTGCATTGTTGCTCATTCATTTGTCAGTGGACGCTTGGGTTGTTCATGCCTTTTAGCTATTGAAGACACCTCTGTGAGCGCAAGGGTGCAGATCTGTTTGTGAAGCTCGCTTCCACTCCTGTTAGGTATGTGTCCAGAAGCAAATTGCTGTGCCCCATGGTGATTCTGTTGTTAGGTTTCTGAGGAAGTGTTTTACTGTTTTCCCAGTTTGTATTCCCACCAACAGTGCACGATGGCTCTGACTTCTCAGCACCCTCATCGACACTTGTTGTTTTCTATTTTTTTTTAGGGCAACCGTCTTAATGGCTGTGCGTCGGCATTTCACTGTGGCTTTGATTTGTATTTTCCTGACGATTAGTGATGTCGAGCACCTTCTCATCGGTAAGAGTTGTTCATAGTTTTGTGTAAATTCTACTGTGTGAACTCGATTTATCCATCCAGTCTACTACTGATGAGCCTTCAGGGAGCTTCCAGCTTGGGCTGCTAACAATGTTCCAGTCCATGTCTCTCATGAACGCACATAAGCATTCCCACACAGGAGGGGAACAGCGGGCTTGTGGGCAGAGAAAGCTCAGTGGTTTTCTGGTCTACATTCCCCTACCTACGCACGTGCCTTCCAGGAACTTCCTGTTCTCTGGATGCTTGGCGTGGCCCAGGGCTCCCTTTCCTTCACTCTAGACCTTCTGGTGAGTGGACAGCCGTATCTCACGGGGGTTTCAGTTACATGCCCTTGATGGCTAATAAAATCGAGCATGTTTTCCTACACTCAATTGTTTCCTGTGCTCCTATGTTTACTATCCGTTTGGAGTTCTTCTTTGTGGAATGTATGTTCAAGACTTTTGTCCATTTTTCTGCTGGGGTGTTTGTCCTTTTCCTTTTGGTTCGTAGGAGTTTTTTAAAGACACATTCTGCATTAAGGTCTTTCGCTGGACGAACATGCACTGAGAGACTGCTGTAAGGGACAGAACTATAGCTGTCTCTCTTGGAAGGTCGTTTTCCCCTAACACACCATCATGCTTGTTGCAGCAAACGGCTTCCACTAGCAACTCCATTCCTTCATTTATGCACATTGGAGAGCATTTGCCACATCTGGAGCCTGGCACAGCTCCCCATCCCACCCCACTACTCCGGTCTCAGACATAGCTGGGGCAAAGTGGCACCAATTGCCATGGCAAGTGGCTTCCTTTCTATGCTGTCCAAACCTCGCTCCCTGGGCATGCGAGGCCCTCATGGGCTGGCCCCCCTGTGGGCTCACACCCCTCCCCAGGAGTTGGGAGCACTCCGGTCTCACACATCTGCCTGTGCTAGTCCCAGCTGGACCCCCTTCCTGCGAACTCACTCTCTACAACCCCTGAGCTGCCGGAGCCCCTCGCCTGCCCCTCCCTGGTGCTGATGAGCCACACCTGCTCCTGAGTTCACATGTGTCCAGTCAAGCCTGTTCCAGAAGCTTTTGCACAAAGGCCATTATTAATGAAGATGAAGGGGATGGTGGCCGACCTTGCTAAGTTCTGCTGGAGGCCAGAACGTCCTGTCCAGAATGTTCCACACAGTATCTCACCGACTCCTCCTAACAACTCAGAAAGCAGGTTCTATTGTACTATTATTCTTATCTTACAGATAAGGATGCTGAGGTTCAGAGAGGCAAAGCCACTTGTCCCAAGCCACACAGCGAGTAACAGGTGGACTCCACAATTTCAGAGAGGCTGCCAGCCCTGGATGGGGGACAGGGTCTCTATGTTCCTAAGCCAAAAACCAGAATACATGAGTGAAAAAATGAGCAAAGGCTCAAGTATACAGCACAGGTCTCAAAGACAGAAGGGCTCAGAGTTAGCCACCGACTGGGCGTCTCCCAACATGCCCTAGGACTGCCTGGTAACACAGACCTTCCTTCCTGCACAGGAACAACAAGCAGGAGGGAGGAGTCAAGAGAAGAATGGTCAGCAGAGAAAGTAGCCTCAGAAACTTCCCCTGCAGCAAGCGTGATTGCTTTGGAGATTTGGAATCTGGGCGCAGTTGGAGAAACATCAGGTCATGATCAGTGTTTTATTGCGTTTGCTGCAGGCAGATGAAATACGGCTGGAGCGGCTCAGGAGCGCGCCACTCGAAGGCCCGGTGAAGCCGTCCTGATAAACAGGACCTGACGCCCTGGGCTGTTCCTAGTGCCCGGTCACTCTGCAGGCACAGGATGCTCACATTCATGGGGCTCAGGGAGCTGGCTGTCCCGAGGACATCACAGAGCCTTCAGAGCCAACACGTTTCCTGCCCGGCTCAGGCCTCACTCAGGGCCCACAGGGTCTGGTGTTGTGAGCCTTCGTGGAGCTCACACATGGTGTGTCTCAGCTGCAGAATCATCTGTCCTCAGGAAGGGCCGAGGCCAGGGCCCGGGCCGGAGTCAGGAGTCGCGAGGTCCGTGCGAGCCCCAGTGTAGGACGGGGGAGGCCCTTTCCCCCTGGGCTTCGGTCTCCCCAGTGTACAGGACCCTGCTGGGCTCGAGGGCTCTGGGGCTGCCCCCGCGCAGGGCACTGGGAAATCTCACCCGTAGATCGTAGGTCCCTGTGCACCCAGGAGGTGAGGTGAGTGTTGAGTGCAATGAGAGAACCCGCCTAATCCAGCGTGGAGCTCCTGGCATGGAAACGCAGCTGTGGCACCCCCTGGGTGGGAGCACAGAAGGGCCGGGGCTGCACGCAGAGCGGGCATCTAATCTGAGGGTTGGTGAGGGGAGGGGACACACCTCTGCTCTGCAGGCACTCCTTCCCCGGCACCAGGGCGCCCTGGCTTTCCGAATGTGGATAAAATGCTGCCCCTGGGCTGGGGTCTGCTCTCTGGAGCGGCCCTGGCAGATGGGCAGAACTTTCGCTCCAACAGGGCCCACCCAGACAGTGGGAACAAGAGGGAAGGTGCTGAGCAGACACCTGCCCTCCTTTCTCTCCTGCAGGTGCTGTGAGGGGCGGTGCCTTCCCTCTCAGGGGGCCCTGCTCACTGAGCTGTCACACCGGCTGCATTCCTGCCTGGCCCCAGAGCTCCTGGTGACTGGCTCCCAGGCAGAAGGTACACCTAATGCACCCCAAATAACAGTAAGAGCCTATAATCTTTGCTTCCTCTCTGTGCTCTGGAGCACCTGACTGAGGTAACCAGAGCCATGGATCTCACTCCAGAGGTACTGGAATGGGGTCAGACCGGGCCAGGGGGGTGGCTCAAGGGGAAGGAGGAGAGGGATGTGACCAGAGGAAGACGGGGGCCTGTGGGTGGGGCCAGGGGCTGCTGCAAGCCTGACAGACAGCTCTCGTACAGGGAGATGTGGGATGAATCAGCACGTGTCTCCTATTAACCAAGAACTTCATCTTCTCGTTTTCTGTGGGCAGAGAAACATGTCACATGAATAAAGTGAGACACAAGATTTGAAAGGCAGGGAGGGCTCTCTGGAGCCCCACTGTCACACGTGTGAACTGGAGGCCAGATCCCACCCTTTGGGGGAAGCCGAGCCCCGAGGGCTCCGAGCCCAAGAAGGCCTGCACTGCCGAGGGCATTACACCACAGCACTGTAAGTCCGCTGCCTCGGACTGCTCAGGGTCAGAGGCGGCTCTCAGGGGGGCTTTGTTCCTGGGAACCCCATGGAACCTGCAGCCACTCAAGCCTGGGGACATTTGCTGAGACCCTCACCAGGCTGAGAGTACGCAACAGACCCTTGGAGAGCCACGGCACCCTCCTCCTCAGGCTGGGGAGGCTGTTTGGGGAACATAATAGACCCAGAGCCTTAAAGATTAGCCAACAAAACAGCAGCCTTTCAAAGAGTGAAGACAAAAAATTGAAGTTGAAAAGTACTGCAAGGCCCAGCCAAACAAACCATAGCAGAGGCCAGGCAGGGTCTTTCTGGGGAAGACAGGATGATGCAAGCATTCCCACACATGAGGATGTCTTCCCCAGAAAGAAAACCGGAAGAAACTAAAGCAAAAGCAACAACAACTAGAGCCAGAAACTGGGCAGGAGCCTGCCAAGGTCAGAGACCCCATACAGAGGCCTTGAAGTTCAAGGCCTCAAGACTCAGAAAATTCAGACAAGTCAGACTTGGAGTGAGGCACTGAGTCTGCTCCACGGAAGGCGAGCTGGTCAGGCAGCAGGTGGCTGAGGGCTGCCCTTTCCGGGGGCAGTCACACACTCTCTCTCCCAGGACCCCCAAGACCCCCTCCTTAGGAGTCCCTGTGACCTCCATTATTGCTTGGACCACCCCAGACTACCCTGCTGTGTCCAACACATGGCGAGGTGCCCTCTCTTCCCCAGCAGGCCCCCAGAGGGAGGACGACCCACACCTACCCTTCTGTTTGGAGACAACAGAATTGGGACACCCAGCAGCCAAGAGACAGGGCCACACAGAGAGTATGTCAGTCCTGGATGAGCAAGGTGGCTCCCAATTTTGGTGCCATTTATTTTCTCCCCTCCTCTCTCGCCCCTCAGTTGAGCTGTCCTGGAACCCAGTGGTCGCTTTGCTTTAAAAAGTTAGTACAACAATTATTCGCCACTGTCACTTCCTCTGCTGGCTTTCCCTAGTTAGCCTGGAGGGTCTGAGGCGCCCCCCCTGGCCCCCGCACAGCCAGTTGGCTGTGCAGCATGAGTTGGTGGGGGCGAGCGTGGTGGGGGTGGAGTCCCAGATCTGGCAGGTGGCCTCACAGGAGGGGCTGTGTGGGCACACTGGGGGCCGGGGCGGGGTGTGCGGTGGGGCAGCGCCAGCTCCCAGCCTTGCTTGGCTTCCCCTGGAATTCTCTGCAGGAGCCCCTCCACCAGGTCGCTGGGGTGGATGGGGTGTCACACCAATCCCTGACACCCCTGAGTCTTTGAGAAAACATGTCTGTCATGCTGCCATCACCGGACAGATGCCTCCAATGGCCACAGCCCCGTGGGCTGGCTGGTGCCAAAAGTGAGATGCTGCAGCTTCCCATCGGCCCCTGTGTCCACCTCGGTGGCAGGCCCCATGCCACAGCTGGCCTGGGAGCCGCAGCGGTGTCTCCCCTGCTTCTTCACCCAAGGCACACTCAGGAATGTGCTGGCTGACCCTGTAGCATCTTGGCAGAGGGGGGTGGAGAGGGCAGACGTGGCTGTGGCCACCACTTTCCTGTGGTGGCACAAGGGCAGCACCATCCACGTTTTGGTGCCCTGGCCAGCTTTTATAAATGACGTGCTGTGTTTAAAAGCTTCTGCCTGGAGAGAGCAGGTCAGCACATGCTGTGTTCTTTGCAAGGTGGACCCCCTCCTATACCCCAGCCCCGTGCGTGCCGTGGGCTTCACTGGCTGGCTGAGCACACACGTGACACTGAGCTCCCGTGACCTTGCTGTGGAGGAAATAGGGCCTTGTAGAGGGCCGATGGACTGACCTGAAGCTAAAGATGACAGGTGAAATTCCCTTAATGCACATACAAACTTCTAGAATCATGAGAAGCACCATGTGTGGAAACGCAGGTAAAGGATATGAGCAGATGGTTAAGGAAAAGGGCTCCCAAACATGTAATAAGATGCTCACCCTCATTCCTAACAAATGAAATGCAAGTTAACTTATGCTCAGCTACAGATCTACGTCGATAAAGACAGTGCAGTTTTGGCAAAGGGACACATACAGAGATCAATGGAATAGAACAGAGGTCAGAAATAGGGCCGTACCACATGTAGTCAACAGATTTTGGCCAAGTTGCAAAGCCCATTTAAAATGGGTCACATACCTAAATGTATAATGCAAAGTAGAAACTTGTAGAAGAAAAACTTGGGAAAGATTCTGCTTAAACTTCTGTTTGCCAAAGGGTTTTTAGATTTAACACCCAAAGGCTGATTCATGAAAGAAAATAAACTGATGAGTTGCATCAAAATTTTAAAATTTTCTCTGTAAAAGTCAGTGCTAAGAGAATGAAAAGATAAGTCACATACCAAAGGAAAATGTTTGCAAATCACGTTTCTGATAAAGGACTCATATCTAGAAAGTATAAAGAACACTTAACAAGAAAATAAACAAGCTAATTTAAAAATTGGCAAAAGATCTGAACACTTCACTTAAGAAAACACACAGATGGCAAACAGGCATATGAAAAGGTGCTCATCATTTGTTAGTGGGGAAATGGAGATTGAAACGTGGAGCTACCTCTGTACCCGTCAGCATGGCTGAAATCCAAGAAACCGATAACACCAAACGTCGGCGAGGATGTGGGGCGGCAGGAACTCCCTCCCACTGCTTGTGGGAGTGCAAAATGGTGCGGTCACTTTGGGAGGCACTTGAGCAGTTTCTTAGAAAGCTAAGCATCGACATATCACTCGACCCAGCAGCTGTACTGCTAAGTATTTAATCAAATGAGCTGAAAATACGTTCACACAAAAACTTGTGTGTGGATGTTTATAGCAGCTTTATGCCTAATTACCCCAAACTAGAAGTAACCAAGATGTCCTTCAAGAGGTTTATGGAGAAACGAACATCATGGAGAAATGCATGTGATGGTATAGTACCCAGTGATGAAAAGGGACACGCTATGATTCACAACATCATGGATGAATCTTAAATGCAACTTGATAAGTGAAAGACACCAGACCCAAAATGCTACATATTATATGACTCCATTCCCGTGACATCTGGAAAAGGCAAAACTAGAGGGACGGACACCAGGTCAGTGATTGCCTGGGGCTGGGAGAGACGCCAGTGGCTGATTACAAGACACACACAGAGGGTGTTCAGGCGGATGCAACGGCGCTGGGGTAGTGCTTGTGGGGCTCCGAGTGTTTACATCACAGAGATACCTTCGTGCCACGAAGAGTGAACTTGAATACATGCTAATTAAAAATAAACCAGTCCGCATGGTGGGAGATGCCAGGAGGGATGCAGACTGTGATCAGAGAATCTAACTGTATAGCAAACACTGACACAACCTCCCTGCGGGAAGGAGCGGACCTGAGTAACTTTGGGAAATGGGGCTTAGGCTGGGCACTCACAAAAAGAAGAGCTCCCTGTGCATCCAGACTTCAGCTGGTGGAGTTGCATCCCATGGGGGGACAGGTCAGTTCTCCAGCTGTTTTCCACGGATGGGGGGTTGAGAAGATGAGGACACAAACGGGGGACAGTGGAGCCACGTGTCTCTGTATTGGAGTGGGAGGCTGCACATGAGCCAGGACGATCCACGTGGTGCTAGGGTAGCCAAGGACATCAGCATAAGCTCATGTGTAGCTTTATAGATAGATAGATAGATAGACAGACAGACAGGCACAGATGGACAGATAAAGAAATATTTGCAGATCTGTGTGTATACATGAGCTAGCACACACATACATTCTCTAGTGTTCAACCTTTTGGTGTCTCTGGCCCACACTGGAAGATGCAGAGCTGTCTTGGGTCATACATTAAATGCATTGCAACATGTAATCACAAAAAAAAATTCCTAATATTTTAAGCAAATTTACGTTTTTGTGTTAGGCCGCATTCACAGCCATCCTGGACTCCACACAGCCCGGGAGCCACAGGTTGGACACCCCCGTGAGCCCATACACCCCCTGGTTCCATGTGCTCAGCAGGCGGACAGAGAGTGGCATCCATAGCGAGTGGCACACCTGATGCCCACACCTTGGTTTCTAATGCCACCTCCAATAAAGGGACCAGGGCTTCTTGGGGAAACAGCTGCCCCCAGGGCTGGGTCAGCAAATATGCGAGATGAGCCTGGAGTATCTTGTAGCACCAAAAAGCAAGGAAGTGCCCAAAGAGTAAAAGGATGGGGGTGTCACAGGGACGCAGGGACCAGCCCGAAGGAGTGCCTGCTGGCCAGAGCGGAAACACCTGAGCAACAGCACAGAGGATATGGAATCAGGGCCCAGCCTGCAAAGTCAACATCGTGGGTTCACACCGAGAGAAGGAAATGAGTGAATACCTAAGTACGCAAGGGAGAAGAGACACATCTGCCACACGAAAAATTTCAAATGACTTATGTAGGTATGCTCCCTTTAGGAGGCAGACCTTGACCTCTTCTGTTCCTCAGCATTGAAGGTGGCCTAGATTCAGTGGCTTGCTTCTAAAAATAGAGCAGTTTAAAGTGGAAAACCAGTCAACACACCCTCAGCCTGTGATCAAGGTCTACATCAATAGTGCTAGCCATGGTTACGGAGTGTACCCCTCTGTGTGGGGAGGGGTGGGGAGGGATGGAGCACTTGGCCTCTGTGTGTTCTTCCCAAGCCCCACGACCTCAGTCTAACCATCGGGAAAACATCGGACAAACTCAAACTGAGGGGCATTCTACCGATTGTCTGACCAGGTTTCCTCACAACTCTCACGGTCACAAAACCCAGGGGAGCCTGAGAAACTGTCACAGCACGGAAGAGGCTGAGGAGACTAAATGTAACATGGTATCCTGGATAGGAGCCTGGAGCAGAAAAGGAGACATTCGGGAAAACCTCCTGACATCTGAGCGAAGTCCAGCATTTAGTTCATTGTGAACACACCAACGCTGTTCCCAAGTCCCGAGTTGTGACGGCGGCACCACACCGACGCGAGATGTCAGCAATGGTGGAGACCGAGTGAGGGGTGCTCAGGAACTCTCCATGCCATTGCTGCAGCTTTTCTGTGGATCTACAATCCTTCCCAAATAGAAAGTTTATTTTTAAAAGAAAGGCAAAGACTTGAACAGGTATTTTGCCAAAGCAGACATATGAATGGCAAGTGAAAAAGTTTTTAACCTCATTAACCATCAGAGAAGTGCAAATTAAACCACCAAGAGGTTGCAGCTCACACCTGCCAAGACAGCTCTTGTCCCAGGGACAGGCCACACAGGCAATATGGGCCACAGGGGAGGGAGCTGGGGAGGCCACGGACACACCGGGGCTCAGCACCGCGGTGGCATTAGGATGGGACGGAGCTTTGCAGTCTGGTAGTATGTTAAAGGATAGACAGAGACTCACCCACTTCAGCCCTAGTAATCTACTCAGGTCAAGTGAAACCTGTCCACACGGAAACCTGCATGCAGATGTTCATGGCGACATTATTCGTGAGAGCCCCGAACTGAAACGAGAGCCCAGAAACATTCATGGCAACCCAAGTGTCCGCCGACTGGTGAGTGGATGAACCAAATGTGGCATGTGCATACACTGGAATACAACTCACAGTAACAAAGAACCAGCTTCCGATACAGCTGCAAAATGGATGAACTGCAAGTGTATTATGCTAAGTGAAAGAAGCTACATTTAAAAAACTGCATGCTCTGTGATTCCATTTCTATCAAATTTCCAGAAAAGGCAGCTCTCTAGAAAGGGAAAGCAGAGCAGTGGCTGCCCGAGGCTGGGCTGGGAGCTGGGACTGCCTCTGGGTGGGGGGCCCTTTCTGGGGTGACGGAGATGTTTTAGGGCCATACTGTGGTGAGAGTGATATAACTCTATACATGGCCTTAACGTGGGTTGTACCCTCACAACGAGTGAGTTTTGTGGTGTGTGAATTATACCTCAACAAAACTGCTGAGAGAAAAGAAAGGAGATGGGCAGTTCCGTGGGGCAACTTCACTTTCAGTAACTCTCAGATGGGTCTACTGTGAACGTGCGTCTTTAATTTCTGAGAGTTCCTTGGAAGAAGGAAGCAAGTGAAATGCAAATGCAAAGACTGCATGCTCTGGAGAAAGCCCGCACTGTGAACAAACCAGAGCACACCCAGGAGTCCAAAGAACAGCCGATTTGCTTCCCTGCTGCCCCAAATGGCTCTGAGTGCAGCCATCCTCGTGGACGTGGGTAAGTCAACCCACTGACAGACACCCTCCCCACCTGTCCTTGCTGTGCTGGTAGGAGACCCACTTGGTGCTCACCACGCAGTGAAGAGCCCCATGGAGGTGCCCCGCTGCACAGCGTGCCCACAGAGGGACGGATGTGGCCCCCCCCCCACCGAACCCTGCATCTCATCCGTACATCTCTCAACCAGTGACCAAGTGCCACTCTGCGCCCAGGGCAGGTCTGACCCTGGTGGGAGGCCCCCAAGTCCTGTTGCCGGTGACCTGGGGCACCAGGAACACAGCGACAGGCTCCGGTACTCACTGCCCCGAGTCTGATTTCTGAGATGGCCGTCCCCTCCCTGCCACATGGGCTCTGGCCAATGCCACCTCACCCCATGCACCCCCACGTCTCTCTTCTTGACCTGGCTGCCTGAAGAGCCATGCTGGTCACCAGTTCTTGCAGCTGGGCTTGCTCCTCACATACTTCGAGACCTGAACTCCCAGGGGCTGGTGTGCAGCAGGCACCCAGTCTCTGTGTATGTGGATGAAACGGCGAACTGCCACGGAAGGGTTCCAGCACAGAGGGTGAGAGAACACACTCATCACTGTGTTCATATGGGCTGTGTGTCCTTAGGGAAATCAGTGCGCTTCTCTGAGCCTTGTGCCCACGGAGGGCTGATGTCACCCTCCAGGGGCAGACACTCCCGGGCACAGGGCCTGGGGATGGAGAGCTCGGCCACTGGAAGCTTCTGGTGTTCTCTGCTCCCAGGGCTGCCTGGTTGTACTGCTCCAGGGGCATCAGCTTCGTCGTGGCCAGTATGAATGGCGACCCTCACCGACAGCCACCATGTCCTCATTACGTGAGTCACTCCTGGCTGACACGCTGGCATCAAACACTGCTGAGAAGCCGGGTGATTCTGCATAGGCCAAGGTTCGCCAAGGACACCTGAGTTGTCAGTAGGGGCAAGCTGCCATCCTATGGGATGCAAAGATGGCCGGCGCCTTGTTATAGAAAGCACAGCCTAGACAGGGGTACGTGCAGAGGCCTGGCCGACTGGGGAAAGTGGCTAGCCCACCCTGGGGGAGGGACACTGGCCAGGCAGTCAGGATCCAACAGGAGCGACTTTGGGCAAACCACGGTTGGTCAGATGAGCATGTTGGACTTTGTCCAAACCGAAGCACGTGAAAGAGCACGTGAACCGAAGACTCTGGGAGTCTGGATTCAGGACAGAAAGTGATGAAGCAGGCAGCGGTGCACCCAGCTGGGCCGCAGGCACACCCGGGGCTCACCTCCCTCCCAATGCCTGCGATGGCAGTGGGTTTCATCGCCCCACTTCACAGGTGGGGATACTGGGGCCCAGAGGAGCTTACCTCAAGCAGTGCTCCCACTGCCCTCAGGGAGTCTCCTGGGCTGGTCTGCTGGCAGGTGGGTGGGCAATGGGGTGCCTCCCCAGAGCACCAGGGTTACCCAAGGGTTCAGGGGTGCACCCAGTGTGCTCCCCAGTTACTCGGATGCTTTTCCTTGGGTTGCTTTCCCTCTATCGGGAGAATATTGGGTCTCAGAGCCAAACCCTGCGAAGTCACGCGGTGGTTGCTGGAGGAGGGAGCAGTGACTCAGCCGCACGAGAGAGACACGGGGTGCTTCCAGACCCCAGCGGGGAGGGACGGCCCGTCAGGAGGGCAGCTCCTTATCACCCCATTGGAATCCAAAACAGAGTCGGCCCCAGGTGTCCCATGCAGGGTCAGAGGTGATGTGGTAGCTGCTGAAATGTGCAGTCTCTCCCCACCCCTCCCTGCCCCCTTGACCCTAGTACTTCTAAGTGGTCAGTGTTGGGGTTCCGAAAGTCTTGCAGGGGAGTGAAGTTCTGTTTTGGCTAGACAGAAAGGTCCACTCTGTCTCTGCCCCCGATGGATGAGCAAGAGAGGAAGGAGGAGGAAGGAGAAGGCATGGCTTACGTCACCTGCCCCCTGAAGGTTTGTGGGGCACCCAGTCCCCAAAATACACTGCAAATGCAGCCCAGTGAGCACGGTGGGGACACTGATGTGTGGAGGTGAGGGTCCGAGACTGGGAGCTGGCTTGGTTCGGTGATTTGAGGCCAAGGCAAAGCTGAGCACCGAGTCCCAGAAGGAGCAGGACGAGCAAGAGCTTGGAGATGGAGGCGGAGGGACAAGCTCTACCTGGGAAACAAAAGGACCCGGGGGTCCCCTGAGTGGTGGGACCACCCTGGGTAGCGAGGGCAAGTGAGCTGTCCTAAAGTGGCTGAACCAGAGCTACAGAGGCCCCTGGTCAACAAACTCCCTGCTGCCAGGGCTCCAAATGGGAGGCTGGTGGGGCCTGGAGGCTCCCTGGGGGCCGGGAAGGCGAGGAGGGGCCTGGCCTCTCCTCGTGCACCCCTTCCAGGGCCTGCCGGTCCTCCCTCCAGGGTGCAGACCAACTGGCCAACCAACAGAGAGCACCGGGCCTGTGCCCACAGCTCCAACCGCCCCCCCCCCCCCCCCCCCCCCGGGGACCTCACTTCTCTGCAGGAGACGGGAATGGGGGGGGCAGGGCCACCGTCTGGAGAAAGTCATCGCTCCTCATGTTGACAAACCAATGAAACATCCGGGGTGAAAAATTCAGGAGAACTTCTGAGGAAGCCGCTGAGCATGGCTTGGTTTCCTGTTTGACTAAGGTCCAGAACTTTCCCCGCGCACTCCCCCGCCAAGTCTCGTGGCCATGACTTCCCTGGATGGGAAGGCTGTTGGGGTCCTGCCAGAGGCAGGAGGGCCTGCCTGTCTGAGCTCTGCCGGGCTCCCTGCAGAAGGCACTTGCGTGAGGCTAGGATCCCGGGGACCTGTTCTTGGGGCCTTCCCCGCACCTCGTTCCAGTCTCCTGCCAGTGGGACGACACCTGGTGTCGGTCTGCTCCCCCTGCTGGACGGGGGATGGGCCGTGTGATGGGTTCCAGACCTGCTCCTGGGAGGTAGTTTTTAAGCCGTCCACTTCTTCCCCTGGCTCTTAAGTGACTCCCAGCTGCCAACATCACGAGAGTCCCAAGCTCTTTGGGGACACGGAGACTTCTCTGCTCACGTGGCTGGGCTCCCCCCTGCCCACCATGTCCACTGTGTTGCTGAATTGACATCCTCCACCGATGGCCCTAAAGTTTCCTCTGCTCAGGCAACTCTTAGCGTAGGACCCAGGCTGAGCGCCGCCCCTCCGGGCAGACCCGTGAGCAGGTTTTCCTACTTCTGCAGGACTTCCCGCCTCGTGGCAGGGTGTCTAGCAGCTTCTCCCCAGTGACAGGTGTGCAGTTCCTGTGGCTCAGCCACTGAGTCCTGACTCGGCCCACATGCCACGGCCCGACGGCTGGGAGGGTCCCGCTCAGAGCAGAGGAGATGTGCTGAGGGTCCCAAATCTCTGTACGTTCAGGGGACACAGAACAGCCCAGCGCCTGACACGAACTCTAACACGAGTCCTGTGAAGACGCAGCCCTTACACAGTCTCAGTGCTTCTTCCCATTTGGGGGGGGGGGTGGGTTCTCACAGGTCTTGCTTCCCGTAGGAGGCTGCACCTTTGTGTTCGTGGGGAGCGAAGCGCCAGCTGTCTCTCATGAAACCCGCTCCCGACGGCGCTCTGCTGTGAGTCAGAGCTTGGCCACCGGGGCACGTTGTGCTGGTCATGCCACCACGCAAAGCAAATCTTTTTTTTTTTGCCAGAAGTCTCTGTTTTATTGTGCTTTGAATGATTTCCCAAGATAAACCTCCAAGAGTTTCCTTGTAAGCACTTAGGCCTTTGTTTATGAGAACCTTTGATCCACTGAGAGTGTTTAGAACTCAGGGAAGCTTCTTCCCCGCCCTCTTTACCACTCGGGGAGCTTGGCTGCCCAGTGACATCACCAGCCTGTCCTCAGTCTGGGGGTCCGGGGCCCCGACGGAGAGCTCCTGTTCCCAGGGGGGGCCCTTCCAGGCTCACAGCTGCCCTTTTCAGAACAGAAGTTCTGTACTGAACCCTGGATAGCTACTGGGAAGGGGCACATTTCCTTAAATCCTATATGGGAACTTGGCCTTCAAGCTGCAGCTCAGGATGGGGTCTGTTACCTCCGCCCCCATGGAAGGCAAGGCACTTACCAGCCCCTTGAGTTTGAGGTATAGCCCCCTCCAGCCCCCTAAAATGTATGACTGTCTCCCAAGTGCCCAGCCCACTTCTGAGTGCCCCCATCCCCTCCACGTAATGTTGTCTCCAAGAGCCTTTGCAACATGCCCAGTCCTTTTGTTATTTCAGGTTGTTTCACTTCCAGCCTAGATTTCCATTCTGTTACCACCAGGAATGGAAAAGGCCTCCTCCATCTGATTCCCACAATCCCGAGATTCCAACTCCTTAAACAAAGCCGAGTGTGGTTTGGGGCAGAAACAGCCTGCAGGATCCAAGATAATGTGAGGGTGGGCGGCCGCGTGTGGTTGGAGTTACGGGCACCGCGCTGAGGTCACCCGGCCTGGTGTCTGCGATGAGCCTGGGGAAGCTACGGACCAGCCTGGAGACTCCGGAGGCTGGTTCGGGTGCGCGGCCGACTCCCGTGCGTCTCAGGCCAGCGTCTGCCTCTTGGCTTCTGTTCTGCGGTTCTGGTTCTCTCGGGCCGGGAGGCCTTCCCCTGGCTCAGAGAGCACAGTGGAGTCCTCATGGACCGACTGACTTCAGAGGCTCCCGCAGAAGCCTCCTCCTAGCCAGCAGGGAACCTTCAAGTCAGCGGTGCCATCCCGAAGCTCTGATGCATTTCTTCGTCCCCTGTGCTCCCTGCTCGCTTCCACAGCCCCCACAAATGACACATCATCTGCAGGCAGCACCCCCAGCCCCGTCCCTGACTTGCTCCCCGGTGGGGACCCTCGATGAGCAGGACGCACAGAGGTCTGGGGGACGGACCTGCAGATGGTGGATTTGCCAGTTAATTTTACTCCTCTGTGCTTTCAATCCTGTCTCGATCAGTTCCAAGGCCAGGACTGCAGTCTGGACTCGGGTGGCACCAGGCCTCCATTCCAGATGGTAGGTTTATAATTCCACAAAGTCAAGGACTTGGGGTGACCTGCAGCAGGTCGTTTGTGGGAGGGACAGGGTCATCTTCAAATGCCTGTAACTCACGTGTGAGGTGAGGGGTCAAGCTCTGGGGCCTCAGACAAGCACTGTGGCCTCTGGCATCTTGTCTCTCACCTGAGGGGTTGTGAGAAAGGCCACCTGTGGGGATGGTGGTCACACACTCATATCCATAACCGTGAGTCGTGAGCCTCCCTGACCCAGAAATGGGGTAGAAGGAGGGAGTGCAGGCTGCCACAGGGCAGAGGGGCCGGGGCTGGTGGGTAGAGGTGTAAGGCAGGCCCGGGGCTATTCTCATGAGGCAAAAGGAGCCCCTGTGCAGTGTTGACCTTTCTGGACCCCTGCTCGCTGGACCGAGGCTCCCTTCACCCTCATCCCCTCAGTTGTCACGGCCCCTGAGAGACCCACACGTGTCCCCTCCCTGCCCACTACACGTGAGAACTGGATTGGCCCCTGGGCCACAGCATGCCCAGACCTCTCCAGAAACCCTCCCAGCTTACAGACAGGAAGCTCCTGTGGGCAGGGGACACTCTGTGGGCTGGCCCCAGGCCCCCATTTGCAGCTGAATCTGGCAGATTCATTGCCTCCCGCCCCTGCAGGCGGGCCTTGGCTTGTGGCCACATCCCTCCAGCTTTCCTCTGTGTCTGGGGCCTTCTCCTCTGTTTGCATCTCAGATCTCTCTTTCTCCTTACAGGGACCCCTTCAGGGTCCTTAACTCAACCATGTCTGCAAAGACCTTTTATTCTTACACGATCACACTCACAGGTCCAGAGATAGGACCTGATAGCTCTGGGGCCATTACGGGCAGGTCTAGGGTTTGCTAATGGAGGTAGGAAAAGATGGCATTTAGCTCTGTATCACAGTGAACAGCAGCCACTGTATATCATTGAGAAGAAATTGTCAAAAATCAAGTGTTTTTTTTTTTAAGATTACAGTCTCTCTGCTCTATCTCAATTCCAGCGAATTTCTCAGAAAACAGGGACCTCTCCTCTGAGAGGCAGGGCGCTGGTCTTCCAGGAAGGGTCAAGGGGTGGAGAGGGGCCTGTGGGCCTCCAGGGTGCCTTCCCCATGATTGTGTCACCCTGAGTGAGTGCAGGGGCGGAGGTGGGGGTTTTGACTCCTGCAGCACCAGCTGAAAGCTGCAGCCCCTGACGGCAGTAGCGTTGGCGCCTCCCTGCCTCCCTCTGTCTACCCACCCACGCCTGCTTCAAGAGGGGCATCCTCCCAGCGGCAAACACAGCGGCATATGTATCGCACACACTGGTATGTGTCATTTCAGACAGTCTCCGGTGTGAGGTTCGGAGCCAGATGGACCCCAGGAGAGACGGCTTGAGCCCCGCTGCTTCGGCTCTGTGTCCTTCCTGAGCAGCACGGCCACCGCAGCCAGGTCTTGCTGAAAGCTGGAGCTCATCAGAGCTGGAGGGGCCCCAGGGTCCATTGGCAGCGTCCTTGGCTGGCCCAAGCCCACACAGGGCCAGTTCCTTACCTGCCCCAGTCCCAAGCCCTCCCCGCTCCTCCTGCTCTACGGCCCCGTGGTCTGGGGTCATGTGGCACAGGGAAGAGTCGGAGATGCTGAGTGTGGAGCTGGGCACCAGGGGGACTGGGGAAGTGGGAACACGGTGGCGCCAACGATCAGAAATACGATTGTGACCAGGTAACAGGAGCAACAAGGTATCGAGAACCTTCTATGTCCAAGGCTGTTGGCACAGCCGATATGTGCCATGTCATACAAATGTCCATTCCTTCATTTAGTCAAACATTTTTTAAATAAACTTTTCACTTACAACACTTTCACATTTTCACAAAAACTGTAAGACAGTACAGAGAGGTCCCATATGCTCCACTCCTAGTTTCCTTACTGTGAGCGTCTTACATTACTGCAGTCCATTTGTTACAACTAATAATTAATATTGATACATTATTATTGACTGAAGGCCATTGTTTATTCAGATTTCCTTAGTTTCCCCCTGAAGTCCTTTTCTGTCCCGGGACACCAGGTGACGTTTAATCATCATGAATCCTTAGGGCTGTGGGGTTCAGGGTGTGGGCACTCCTCTCTACAGACCGAGGGGGCGGCACTTGAGGAGCCAGAGTGTGGGAGGGCACTTCACTCAGGAGGCACGTGCTGGGGCCCCGGGGGGCTGGGTGTGAGCGAGGGATGGGAGACAGGGAGAAAGAGGTGGGGGGGGCATGGTGCTAAAAGAGTGGCCAAAGTCCTGGAGGCCACGGGAAGCAGGGGTCCTGGGGTCATTCTGGGGGTCTTGGGAGCAGGGCTCTTTGGAGGCAGGAGGGTCCCCTGCAGCTGCGGCCCTGGGACAGTTGGGGGGCCAGGCCTCCGGGGTCCTGTAATTCCTCCCTAAATGAACAAAGACCGCGAGTTTCTGCGTGTGGAGGAGAAAGCATGCAGTGTATCTAAATCTATAAAGGCTCCAAAGTGGAAAAACCTGTTGTTTTCCCTGAAAGCAGAGCCTGGAAACAATGGCGGTTTTGTTTCACAGACTCTCCCCTGGCTGGCTTCCTGGTGGGAGAAGGGGTGCAGGGTGCCGGGGAGGAGGTGGGAGGAGGAGGAGATGCCTGTTGGTGGCCCTGCCATGCTGTCCCCCGCAGACACCTCTGCAGCCACCTCCCTCTGGAGGGGCCAGCCTGCCATTGTCTGCAAGGAAACCTCAGGAGGATCCTCTTCGCAGGCCGGTGGGTGGCCGTGAGACCTGAACTCAAACTGCTTTATTCCCAAGACTCTTTTTGCTCATGGACATGACTTTTTTTAAAGAATAGTTGCTTGAAAAGAAAGAAACAAATGCACTGATCTCTGGTCCTTCTAAGGGCTGAGCTGAGCGGCATCAGGAAGCCACCGCGCAGTCGCTGCTGGAGAACGTGCCCCCAGGAGACTCAGCAGGTGGCTCTGCCCTCTCACCCCGCACTCCGCTCGCACCCCAAGGCTGGGGCCTCAGACGCAGGCCGCCATCCCACGCTGTGTGGTGTGGGCAAATTCCAGACCTCTCTGAGGCCCAGCCCCTGAGGGTGAAACAGGTGTAAGGATAACGCCTGTGTCGTAGGGTTATTGTGAGAACTGTTCCCCGTGTGTCAGCCTCTGCTAGACGGCAAGTTCGTGACGCCAGAGTCCTGTCTTTTCCACCTACCGCATCAAGCTCTCCGCACTGTCAGCTGCTTTTGTCACCACCACGGTGACTATTATTATTATTATTATTATCATCCCAAACTCTCCAATCTCCGAGTTTCTAAAAGAAACAGTAGGTTCTCGCCAAGTGCTACAATGCTTAGCATCCCATAACAGGATCTAAGTCTGCCTTCCGAGGTTGCTGCCTGAGACTTCCAGCCCAGAACCTCGAATGAACCCAAACTGCCCCTGGGCTGGACCTCCTCCAGCCACAGCTCCAGGCCCCCAGCCGGGACGGCGAAAGCTGAGCAGCGCCGTGGAGCGCTGCGCCGTGAGGGGAGGCCTCCTGCCCTGCTGCGCTGGGCTGTCACAGGGGCCAGCCTTCCCCTTCCAGGAAACCCCCCTTGAACAAGATAATCAGACATCATCCAAGTGGTCTTGAAACCCCTTCCTCTGGGGCCCAATAATTCAGAGATCCTGACACAGTCTCCCTGAAGGCGGAGCCAGGTGGCTGCTCCCTCCCTCCCTCACACACACACACGCATGCATGCACGCACACACTAATTTTGTCAATTATGTCATCTCCCACAATTTTTGCTTTACGCTGTGAATGCCTACTTCCATTGGTCTATACCAGATTCTATTAAAATAACTTCTGGTTGGGGCAAAATCGCACATTTAGTTATTTTGCGAGTGTTTTTTAGTGTTCCCTAGTAGGTCCAGGGGCTCTGGGAACAGTGGTCGGAGAACGCAGACGGAAAGGGAAGCATCGGGGCCACGATTCTGTTCTCCTCGTTTCGGAGTCAAGGCAGGGAGGGTGTTTGGAAGGGGAAGTGATTCTAGAGCTTTCTGTGGCCTCTCACACAGCTCAGTTTGCACAAAGCTCGGCCCCAGCTGCATCCTCTGGACCGCACAGAGTTTGGGGCTCCTCTCCTGATCAGTGGGGGCCTTTGTCCCCGTTACTCAACCTCCCCAAATCGCATCTGTGAAACAGGCCTGCTTTATGGTCTTGCTCTGGGGTCTAGTGGAGAGTGAGTGAGGAGCCATGGGGGGAGAAGACGCCTGGCCCACAAGGGGAGTCAGAGGGTACCTAATTATCACCCACACTGAACCCACGGACTGCACCTGGGCTAGCACAGCATGGAGGGTTGGGAAAACAGTACACAGTTGTTCATAGGGAACATACCACAATAATCAATAAACAATAACACAAGAGCAAAGTTGGTGTTTTGTGTACTCACAGTTGTAAGCCTACTCTTGCCCCACCCCGCATTCCCAGGTTTGGGCGCAGAGCCGGCGCTCGACGCACGTCTGAGGGACGACTGAGATGCCGGAGCGGCCGAACCCACACGGCGACCGGGGCGGCCCGCCGCTCGCCTGTGCACGCCAGCGCCAGCCCGTGTTACGGTGCTCCGGACAGACGCTCAAACTTTAGGCCTCTCTCTGCCACCAGACCCCCCACAGCCCTAGAACGGGGCCTGTGTCTTATACATTTATGTCTTAAGGAGCTTCTGACGGATTCTAAATTGAAACTACAAAACGTTATTTTGAGAAATTAAGAAAGACCTAAATAGATGGAGAGACACACCACGTCTATGGATTCACACAGAGAGCCGTCAGGATGTCAGCGTTGTCCCGGATTTAAGCATAGAGTCCAACCAGCCCCACTCACAGTCCCAGAAGGCCTTTTTTTTGGTACAAATTGATAAATGGTTTCTGAAAGTTACATGGAAATGCAAATGATCTAGAGTAGTCAGACAATGTTTTAAAAGGACAAATTAGAGGAGTTACATGCATGATTTTAGGCCGTACTATAAATCTACAATAATCCACAAAGTATTGTTGATGGGCAGATAATGCCGTAAAGGCCTAATAAGGAATCCAGAAATAAGATGCAAAAAGACAATTAATTGAATTCTTTTTGAAAAAAGGTGTCATTGGCAACTCAGTGTGAAAAGGAGAGTCTTTTCAACAGAGAGCGCTGGGACACCTGGCTTCCAAACGGAAGGAAGTGAACCTGTGCCTCGTCTGTGCCCACACACACTAGTGTGCAGGGTACTGAGGACAGGAGAGAAACACTGAGGACTCAGACCCCCACCCCCACACACACACAGAAACAGGGCTCGGCCTGCGTGGGTAGGCCCCTGGCGGGACAGCAGGGGTGGGAGCAAGAGGGAGCCAGCTCAAGACACCGCACGGTGGAGAGAAGGGGGCCACCGCAGCCCATAGCCCAGGTCCCAGGGCCCGCCGCCGCCGCCAGAGCTCAGCTTGCACGGGCGGCTCTCTCAGTGCCCGAGGTGCGGGTCTGGATCACACAGGGGTGGAGAGTGTTACGAAGGTCACAGGTCTGAAGTGTCATTATACTGAGCTCATAAACCTGTTATAGAAACACCCTCTTGCCCTGGCTGGCAACAGCTCAGTGGATTGAGCGTGGGCTGGGAACTAAAGTGTCCCAGGTTCGATTCCCAGCCAGGGTACATTCCTGGGTTGCAGGCCAGAACCCCCAGCAACCGCACATTGATGTTTCTCTCTTTCTCTCTCTCTCCCTCTCCCTTCCCTCTCTAAATAAATAAATAAATAAATAAATAAAATCTTAAAAAAAAAAAAAAAAAAAAAAAAAAAAAAAAGAAACACCCTCTTCTTTTATTCTATTTCACAATTAGTCTATTCCGCCCCTGCCCCCCAACACACACTAAATGGCATTCTTCTAGCATGCACTCGACTTTGTAAATTCTACAGAAATTAAAACTAATTGGGAGGAAACTTTCTAGAGTATTGCAACTCTTTGAGAAATAAATTGGAGCAATATTAGGAAGATTGCAAAATCCAAGGACGTCTGCTCAAAGGCTTTATCAGACGGCTCCAGCTGACCTACTTTCCCATGTTGGGCAATATCTGGCTTGATTCACACATGAACTCTTTCCTTGATGATTTCCATGGTGGCTTTTAAATGTCTCTGCATGTCCACGTGAAGTTTCCCACTCAGGGACTGGGCTTCATTCAGATTTGGACTTGGCTGTTGAATGGTGTATTTGGCTCCGTCTGAGTGGTCTGAGTGGCTACTTGGACTGGGCAAGGCTGGGCAGCTACAGCAGACTTCTGTCCCAGTGACTTCACAGTCTAGAATCTGCTATGAGTGATGCTCCCGGATGCGGGGGGCCAGGAAGGTGGACATGTGGGGCCAGATGGAGAGACCGGACGGCTGCAGATGATTCACCTATGAGGCTGGGCTTGCCGGCGTGGGGGAATCCCTCACAGCTGATGGGGGCACCCATCCTGCCCACACACAGCCTCTCCTACGGCTTCGCTTCCTCCAGCCTGGTGGCCCAGGGCACTCAGGCCTCCCACGTGGAGGCCCGGGCCCCAGCACGAGTCCCAGGGACAGGGAGAGGGCCAGCCTGCCACGCCAGCCTCCGAAGTCCGGCTGCATCTTCCATCACCGTGTGTCAGAGAAGAGCACGTTCCACTTTCAAGGGGAGAAGACCCAGTTGTAGACCAGACCCTTCTCTCGGAGGTTCGGCAGGCTTTAAACCTCCATTTCCTTGGGCTCTACTCAGTGGCAAGAGGGAGCAACACACACGATTTGTCGCTGCCCTAACTGATTCAAACTTTCTGTGGACGCCCTGCCCCTGGGGTAAGCCCTCACTCTTGGCTCTGCCCTCGGGCGGGCTGCCCAGCCCAGGCGTCCCCACTTCTTTGCCAGTAGCACCCTGCTTTGTGTTGGCTTCCTACGCAGAGCATGGCCAATGGTCAACATGGCAGCTCTGTCGTGCTAGGGTGACAAGTGGGGAGTGTCCCTAACATAGCTATTTTAAAAGATCTGGCAAATTCTTCTGCCTTGGGTTTTCCAAATGAGCATTCATTTTAGGCCAATACAGATTTTACCATGGGAAATGCGGCTTACTCTCCACTTTTGTTAGTGGTTTGTTTAGGAACTTTGAAACTCAGTGTAGTGAAACTGTTCCAATACGGAAGTAGGAATAGTAATAGTTTAAGAATGTATATAGTAGCCGAAGGTCTGCTCCCTGAGCTCCTGGGTTACCTTGAATCGACTCCCTAGGGCTGGGGGCGAGGACAGCACTCTGACCATGGACCTCACCAGAGCCTCTCCACCTTCATGGGCTTCCGTATTGGGTGGACGGGCCATTGGTTTCTTTGGGAAGCAACAGTGATCCTCCTGTTCTGGGGAAGTTGGAGCAATGACGTTTCTACAATGTTCTATCAGGACGACAAGTAGCAATGTTCCATGAACCTGCTTCTACAGAAAGTAACCGGCACAGGGAAGGGATGGTGTTGGATGAACAGCATCTGAGAGTCAGGTTGGAGGAGACCCAGGGAGGAGGCACTACATGTTCGGGGGGTCAACCACATGGAGGTCCTCTCCAGGCTTGTCACAGCTGTACTTGTGTGTCCCCTCCACACTGACCCTTGGCCTCATCCATGGGGTTTGGAGACCAAGTCAAGGCTGACCTTCCAATTGTGTGGTTAACATGGTTGTCAGCCTCAGACCCTATACACATGACCTTGTCTATAGGATATAAGAGAGAAGCTTAATCTTGGTAGACCCAATTCTACCATCGCAAAAGCAACTCATTCATTTGTTCGTTTGTTCATCGGCGCTTCCACCCCTACCCTTTGCACTTGCTACTCTGTCTGCCTAGATCAGTGGTTCTCAGAGTGAGGTCCCCGGACCCACAGCAGCAGCATCCCTGCAGGCCTGTTCTGAATGCAGATTCCTGGGCTCCCTGCTGACCTGTGAATCAGAAACTGGGTAAAGGAAGGTCATCTGTGCTACAACAGGGCCTCTGGCAGATTCCAATGTGGGCTCAAGTATGGGAACTACTATGCCAGAACATCCCCTCCCATCCCCCTCTGCCCAGCCATGCCAGCTCAACACTCCCCTCTTCCCGGAAGCCTTCTGTGACTGCCTGTCCCCAGCCCCTCTAACCTCCCCACCATAATATATGTTTCTGCTTGTCTCTTGGGACAAATTCCCTGAGGATGAAGCCCATACCTCCCACAGCAGGTGCACGATAAATGTTGTACGGATGGATGAATGGATGAATGGATGAATGAGCGAGTGAATGTGTGAATGAATGTAGACTTTATCAAGCCTTTTCTCACTGTGGAATTGGGGTTGTGAGCATGAATGAAGTGGAGCTCCTACTCTTGGATTGCTCTCAGTCTGCTGGTGGCGGTGGAGAAGAAATGGGTGGAGCTTTTGAGGGCCTCAGGTCAGGACGGGCGGCCTCCGGGCGGCTGCTCTGTGAGCCCTGCTGGTCCTCGGGGCCAGTGATCTTCACGCAGCACCTGGATCGGTGCTTCCCAACCGCTTGCACTGGGTGAGCCAAAGCAACCATTCTGGCCGCGGTCCAGGCTGGAGGATGTCCAGGTGTCATGTGGCTACTCCAGCCCCATCCCTGTGGTCTGGCTGGGCTGCCATTGTCACCAGGGCACACGGCAGCCGTCCCTCCTCCCTGCCCCCTGTTTTGGAGCCCACAGTGGGATGGAGCGCTCCCAGAGCAGCTCTGGTCCAGGGTAAACAAGTCTTGCTCGCCGCGACGCTCCGGAGAAACAGCCTAAAAATAGGTGGGGAGGTTTGACTCATGGAGGGGAGGCACCCTGGGGGATGAGAAGCTCCCTCTTCGGGGCTGACTTGTTTGGGCTTGTGGAGGAGGAGGAAGGTGACTGTCACTCGGTGACTCATCTGGGAACTCTCAGAGGCGACCACTGCCCATCAGCCTTTGATTTCTCCCAGGCAGCTGACCTCCTGGCCTCAGGACGGACACATCACCAGACTCACACAAGAGATGACAGCAGGGAGCCGTGGGAGGGCAGGGTCCAGGGTGGGAAAGGCCGGGAGCTGACACATCCTCTCCCCCACTCTTGAGAAATGGTCCTGCCTCGGCGGCCTACGGACTCAGTCAGCCTCGCCTCCTGAGGTTCTTACGTGCATCTGCCCCGAGCTCCTCATGCTGCAGGCAGCCTGCTCCGAGCACCCAGAGGAAGATCCTCATCGGGAGGGGCAGCCTCAGAATACACTCCTCTCCCTTTGTACCCCAATTGCAGCAGGACCCTCAAGGAAGCCGTCAATACCGCACCAAGACTGACCACCTGGGCAAAGTCCAGTCTTCTGGAAAGTCCTCGGACTGGTCCATGATCTTCCCTTCAGCAGGGATGTGTTGGTGGGGGATCTCTTCTTACCACTGGCAATGAATTCCAGGTCTCCTGGGGATGATCAGTTTCTCCACTTTCCCAGATGATGGGCTCTCTGAGCCACCGCCCTGGGCAGATAACATGCCTGGTTGTCACTGTCAGGTGAATGGTTTATGCTCATCAGCCCATCCATCCACCCATCCATCCAAAAAACACACACGAAGCAGCTACTCCGCACTGCTTCCTGCATGCCCACTGGGAGCACAGGGTTGAATGAGGCACTCCCTTCCCTGTGCTCCCCCGGGGACTCGGGCTGAGTGGGGTGTGCTGTCTCCTTGAGACGTACAGTCTCTGGGCGGCCCAGGAGCAGGCAACTGCAGAGCAGGGGACAAGTGCCAAGTGTGGATACAACTTATAGGCACCTATGCTGCCTGGGGGGACCGAGGAAAACTTCCAGGAGGGCTTGTGTGTGTCCTGCATTCCCACTGCAGTCAGAAGCCACTTGCAGACAGGGCCTGGCATCCATCTGTGTGGACACAGGGCTGTTGAGCAGGACCAGCATGAATGAAGAAGGCTCACAGATGAGCATTCACAGGCTATGGACAGTCCTGCCCAGCACCAGCGGCCATGGCACCAACACCAGGGACTGCCTCAGGTGAGGGCCTTGGGACGGAGTGGAGCTTCTGTGCGGAGCCAATGAGTGCGCTGCTGGCCAAGGGCACCTCGCTGTTTTTCCAGCCTCTGAGAGCCATCTCCTGACATCTTGTGCCATTATAAGCAGTGACTTAAGCATCTGGAGAGCGGATGCAGGGGAATGCAGACAGCCAGGGCCCCTGGGGCAGGGCAGGGAGCTGGGAGCTGCGAGGATGGTAAACATTCCCAGTCAGCGGCTCCCCGCGGGGGGCTCAGTGAGTGAGTCAAACGGCTTTTGTTCCTTTTGTTTTTGCTCATTCCATAAAAGATTTCACTTGACTCATGGTTTCCCAACCAGCTCCTTCTGCAGCTTAAGAAAGCTAGAGTGAATAACGGCTCTGGGTTTCTGCTTCTTGGGTTTTCCTTCATTACAGGAATGTGTAAACAGCCGAGGTTTTTGGAGACGGGCTGCCAAGCCTCATGTGTGAGAGACTCCTCATGCTTTCGGGCAATGTCTGGCATCCTCCCTGGGGGAACTGGGCTGACCCTTTTGGTGAGGTCTGCCGCTTACCAAGCCATTGAGGACCCTGGCCTTGGGAAGTAGCCTTGGCCGTGCTGGATCTTATCCATCTGCCAGGGGCTGAATCATGTCCCCACCCCACCCCCCCACATGCACATGTTGAAGTCTTCAGCTTCAGGACCTCGGATGTGACCGTATTTGGAGAGGGGAGACTTGACCAGACACACACGGAGGGCAGGCCGTGTGGTGACAGAGGCGGAGGCTGGGTAACGAGGAGCAAACTCAGGAATGCCCGGAGTCCCCAAGAGCTGGAAGAGGCAAGGAGGAGCCTCCGCTAGAGCCTGGCCCTGCCCACACCTTGATCTCAGGCTTCTGGCCTCCAGGACAGGGAGAGAACAGATTCCATTGTGTTGAGTCCCCCAGTTTGTGGTCGTTTGTTACAAGAAACTAATTTAGGACCATATAATTCTTTGTGTGTCAGTGGGGGCGGGCCAGGGCACTGTGGGATGTCCAGCAGTGTCCACCCACCAGAAGACAGTAGCACCTACACCCCCAAACCTGATGACCATCAACAATGCCCTCAGACGCTACAAAGCGCCCCCTGGGGGCAAAGTGGCCCCTGCTTGGTGGCCTCGGGGGCAGAGAAGGAAAGCTGCCTGTGTTGGCACCTGGCCTCCTTTGAGGCCTCTTCTGGCCTTGCCTCCTCCGGGACTCCAGGCCTGGGACTCCCGCCCCCGCCTGCACCCCAGGCTGTCTGTCTCCGCTCTGTGTCCTGTGTGGAGCTCCCCAGTCCCGGGATGACAGTGGGGGTGGGTCTGGTGAGGCCAGCGCCCAGACTCTGAACTCCCTGAGGACAGACAGTTACCGGTGGTGTTTACCTGGATACTGAGAAGGGGAGCACGAGGGACTTGGCCATTGAGCTTAATAAACTGGGGAGCATGAGCCTGCTTGCTGAGCCAGGAAGCCGCAGCCTCACACTCCAGGGGACGGCAGCATCGTGCTCCGCCAGGGGAATTAACACTCCTCCCTCCCCCCTCTGGTACCAGATTGGTGGGGGGCATGGGGGAGATGCTGGACCACAGAGGCCTGCCAGTCTAACTAAGGGGGTACGCCCATCCAAAGCTTGCAGAAAGTTTGGGACGTTGTCTGGTTCTTTTGAAGAAGGCACCTGGCCCATCCCAAACCCAAGCTAATACAATCCCAGGGAAACAGAATTTCTCTCTCCCTCCCTCCCTCTCTCTGGCGATGTACTGACCCATCCCTTCTACTCTCTTGCCCGAGAGCATGTAACCATGTGGGCCTAGCAGCTACCAGTCCCGCAGCAGATGGTGGGATCCAAAAGAACTGAGCTCTCTCTCTTTCTTGCTCATGACCTGCATTCACATGGTGTGCTCACCTGTTCTCTCCATGGCCATGTGGCCCTAGCTGCCACATGGCCTATGACCATTGGGATTCCACATGCAATTTCCAGAAGGGAGGCCATTTACCATGGCACAGCAGTGGACTGCAGCTGGAAAGATACACTAAGCTAGCCAGATGCTGGACTGGCTGGACTTTGACAGGGCACAGAATCTCTAGACACTGACTCTCTCCCTGGCCCTGGTTTGCCATGTCAGGATGGAAGGAGAGGGAACATTGGAAACCCAGGGGGCAGCTTCTGTTCCCATGCAAGTAAACCATCTCGCCACCCACAACCTCCTGTGCATGGGCCCTTGGAATGCTTCCCCTGTGATCATGTGGAAGAACCTAATTTCCACCGACAACAAAGCTTCTTCTGGAACCTTCAAGAAGAGCCTGTCCCCGAGGGATCTGGCCACCTTTGACAAGTGGGTAGGTCACTGTTACTGTGCTGAATCCCTGATTTTCATGTGGCCTGTGGGACACGGGTACAGACCTCAGGGGACTTGGCATGTCACGCCTGGCCCCCGAACTGCCTCTCTAACCTCATCTCATTATGCTCCCCCTACTCTCGCCCCTCACAACCCAGGCCCGCCTATCTCCCGGCGCAGTCAGGGGGCCACCTGTATCACAATGGCCTGGGTGCTCACAAAACATGCTGAGCACTGGGCCCCAGCCCAGACACCCAGCTTCGGAGGAGTATTCTTGGATTTGCGTTTCAACAAGCTCCCCAGGCGTCCTCGCATCTGCAGATGCTGGAGGAGCACAGCCCAGGCCCTGAGCAGACCGAGCCGCTCACATTCCCCGCACACAACCCGCTCTGGCCTTCCTACTCTCTCTGCCTAGCAAACTCCTACTCACCCTCCAGGACCCAGGTGAACTGTCTCCCCTCTGAATCCTTAGAGGCTGCACCAGGGGTACAAATTCTTCACTCTGTGCTCCCCTAGCACTTTGCAAACAGCTCTATTAAACCTCTAATACTCTGTGTGGTTTGAGTGTATGAGCACGTTGGAGTGTGCATGTAACACTATTCGTGTGTATTGTGAATGAGCTTACACGATAGTGTGTGTGCGACACTGGGAGTGTATAGGTGTATGTGTGTAGTGAATGTGCGCATTGTGAAAGTGTATATGTGTGTGTCCATCATTCCGGCAGGGCGAAAACTCCAAAAGGGCCCCTGTGTGCACCTCCAGGGTGAGACTCAGCGCCTGGTGTGGAGAAACGAGGCTTGGGGAGCAGGAGCTGATGTGGCGATGAGTATGTCACAGCCAAGGGCCTGGTGGGCTGGCCCAGGGCTGGAGGGGCAGGACCTGTCCTCAGAGTCTCCCATTAGGGGTGGGTCCCCCCAAAGTGGATGGACAGAAGAGGAAGAGGAGAAAGTTTGTGGGGTGGAGAGCATCTACCATCAAAAGTTGTGATGGCGTTTCGAGGGAAAGGCCTGGCAGCAGGCAAGGCTCCCCGGCTTCGGGCACGTGCACACATTTCTACAATCCTGGTGGCCATTTCTAGCAGCTGACAGTGACTGGTTTTTCACCAGAGGGTTTGCAGGTGATTTCCTGACAGGTGTGGTGTCTTAGAGAAGGTGCCCTTTGTCCAGCTTGCTCAACCCCCCACCGAGCACCTCAGGGGCCCCCCAGCTACGACAGCAGAGGGCTGCCCTGTGCTCTGAGAGGCTCTGCCAGGCCAGAGGGCTTCACTGCCCCAGTTACAGAGCGGGGCTGTGCGAGGGCTGGTATTCAGGAGTGGGCTCACTGCCCCCCTCTTTCCCCCCAACCCCATCCCCTCAGAAATGGACCAGGACACCAGCAGGCACGGCGTGTGCCTGCTGCCTCCCTACGTGCAGAGAGGGCTGGGAGAGGAGAAGGAAGACTTGATTTCATGCTTCCCTGGCCTGCCAGGTGCAAATGGTCATGGGCTTGCAGGGAAAGGTGAAGATGCTCCCGGAGGGTCATGGAGGGCTTCCAGACAGACCCCTTCACTGTGGGGAAGGACCCACAGAGCCCCAGCAAAGGGTGGCCGTGGAGGCTTCCAGGGCCCAGTGAGCTGGTCCAGGCTCCTGGCCTTTGACTGCCCAGAGCCAGCTTGCAGAGGGCTTGGCTTGGTGCGGTCATGCTTGAAAGTGGGCCCTCTAGACAGTTGTTGTGCCTATGATCTCTGGAGAAAGCCCTCCTGGCTCCAAGGGCAGCGTTGCTTCCTTCCAGAGGCCCATGCTGGCTCTGTCCAAGGCGCCTGAGCTCCTGGAATGGGCCCTCCTTGCACACAGTCTTCAGTTATCTCCCCAAGCCCCATGGGGGGGCTGTAGCTCACTTCCTCCTGTCTCATCAACAGCAGTGATGGGAAGAGCTCCTCCCATCTCCTGTGCGTCCTACACTTCCAGGCATTTCCAGAACATCAGAGCACCCTCAGTCCCCTCCTCCCTGGTCTCCCTGCCTCTCCCCATCACCTCGTCTCCCAGCAGTGTCCTGGCGGCTTTGCTCTGAGCTCCTGCCGAGACCTGTCAACCTTCCTCAGTGTGGAGGGCCACAGTCTGAGGACCCAGGACTTGGATCCCTTACCTACCAGCCTCCCGAGAGGCAGACAGGAGCGGACTGGGCCCCTGTTCAGTCATTTATATGCCACAGCACGTGATCCCTGGTACCTCTGTTTCCCCTGAGGAACGGCCTCTGTCACCCCAGCTCCAGGTCTGCAGGAGGAGAGCTCGCACAGTGTTGCGGCAGGACATGGTGGGACATGAGGCACTGTATCGGGAGGGTGTCTGGAGACCTGGTGCCACCTCCCCCTGCCCTGGGGGGTCGGGGAAGTTCCTGCCATGGACCTCAGTCTGCCAGCGTGCAACAGAGAGAAACAACCCTCACCACAGGCCTGCCTCTTTCTGGCCGTGTCCCTGGCCTTCACCTGGGCCCTGATGGCGGCATCGGTTCCCACTCTCCTGAGCATCCCAGGTCCCAAATAAACAAACTTCTCATGAAGCAAAGAAAGTACTTCTAACTCACCCCACTGCACTGAGAATGAATGAAGGTTCACGAGTCGAGTGTGTGAGCAGACATATGGTGTGCAGACGTATATGTGAGAAGATGAGCATGTGCAAGACATGTGTGAGCAGACATACCTGTGGAAGTGTATATGACATGTACATGAGAAACACTTGTATGGGATGTGTACAAATAAGTGCACGAGCAGAGGCATGTGAGATGTGCAGACATCTAAGGGCAGACGTGCACGCGAGCAGCTGTTCCCGGGCCACGAGGACGCCGGCGTGGGCGGGTCTGCAGGAGGAGGGTTTCCAGTGGGTTTGCACCAGCCTCCAGTGTGGGCCTGGGCTGAAGGCACTGATGCATCTCTCACCCCCGCCCCACTGAGAGAGGGTGGGCGGCTGTGCCTTAGACATACTGAAGGTCCCTGGTGAAAACTGCGAAGCGGCCAAGGGCTTGGGGAGGTGGCTTTTCACACTACAAGTTCCTTCTCTTTCCAACAGTCTCTGAGCCAGCTGGAGGGAGCCGTGTGGCTGTAGACAGCAGCTGGATGATGTGCCCCCCTCCCAAATGTCCCTGAGTCACATTCCACCAAGAGGGGCTCATTGCCTCCTCCTCATAGCTCTGGAGTGCTGCTCCATGCTTCACGAGCCCCAGGTCCCACTCTGAAGGTGCTTTTCTGTGCTTTCCAGTGGAGGCATCTGCATGCCCGTGGACCTGAGATTCAGCTCTGCACTGTTCATCACTGCACTCCCCTTTCAGTCCTGGGACGTGGTGGTGTGTGATGGGTGCGGAGGACCAGTGGCTGGTGTGCACACAACAGCCGACCTGTAGAGGGAACCCAGCACCCTCACCCCTGCCTCTGCCAGCTGCTAGCTATGACCCTCCCTCCCTGCTCCATCCTTGTTTCTCTCCTTCCCCCCAATCCCTCCTATCTGCCTTCCTCCCTCCTTCCCTCTCCCTCATCATTACACAGTTATTAGAGGAATGACTGGAATCGGTCCTAGTGTTCCTCCAGAGAGTCATTTCTAAATGACAGGAAGAGCGATGATTGGGAATTGTTCACTCGCAGCACGGCCCCCAGCAGATTGGAAGAGGCCGGGGCAGACCAGGCGCTGGAATCGCCCCTTACACTGTCACAGGCAGCCAGCGTTACGCTCAGGGCTGGCTTTTGCAGCATTCTGTGGGGCAGCAGACGGCTCTGAGAATGGGGCAGAAGGTCCTGTTCCGGGACAGGCGCCTCCCTCTGGCCTGTCCCACCAACCTGTTTTTCCTAAACCAGGGCATCCTGATGCCCTGGCAATTGGAATCCTGAAATGACGTGAAGGTGGGAGTGCCCTGAGCTGCCCGGGCCACTGAGAGCACACACGCAATTTCATGAGCAGACCCAGCTCCAGAATCAGCCATCACATCGCACATTCCGTGTCTTATCTAAAGGCAAAGCAGCGTGTAAAAGACTCCCAAAGTTTCCTTGATATCTTTTTTTAACAAGTCCATGTTAAATATATAAAGAATTCTCTTCATCTTCTTTTTAACCACATAAAAGAAAAAATGAAATTAACTACTTTTTAGTTTTTTCCTGGCCTATACCACCAACCTACAATTCTGGGTTGTAAAATAAACAAAAGTCAGCAGGACCGATAGGAAAAGCCGAGAGCATGGACTACCTAATGGTAGAGCCTTGAGCCTTATTCAAAGTCCCACTCACTCCTGCACCATGGCAGACATGTCTAATCCACCACAGAGTACAGATCCGGTGCTCTGCACAGTCATTACCAATCCACCCCAGCTGGCTGGCAAGATGAAACCTGTCAGTCACCCCTCGCCCTTCGTTTGACCCCAATCAAGGAGTCAGAAGGGGGAGGTGACTCACTCAGTGAGGCTGGACCTGCGTTCAGCAGAGTGATGCCCCAGGAGTGGTGCCCAGGGCTATAGAAGACTAAGAACAAGAACTTTCAGCTGCTTGTTCTTTACACAAGGATTCTGCTACAAAGCAGAGCATTTTGGTTTTTTCAACAGAGGACACTAGGTGTTTAGAGGCTCTGGCAGGGGGGTGAGAAACAGCACAGCCACCCTCTTGGCTGTGATCACCCCCCTGCACCCCAAGCCTGTCCCCTATTACTAGAGAAGACTGGGATCTAAGTGATCACACCTGGATGAGTAAAACAATATCAGCTTCACTCAATTGCCCTTTGATTCTGATTATTCTCAGACATGCGCATTTTAAAGAGTTTTAATCAAATGGAGATTTGCAAAGCCCAGTCAGCAACCCCAAGAGATCTGAAGGGAGGCCCTGAGTGCCCTGAGCAACCTGAGATGGGTTTGGACAAAGCAGCCTCTCCAGGGTCTGCCCCTCCCCGCAGGGTGCCCTCCCACCCGCCCCCCACCATGACTGCCACTTGTGTGGCCCTCCACCCTGCCACAGGGTAAAGGCCAGCTCCTCTCTCTTTTCTCAGTCAGGATCTGCCCTCTCTTCTACTCCCCACAGCCCAATTCAACACATACTGATGAAGCAGTGGGCATGTCTGTCACCCGGAGCGGGCACTGCTGGGCACACGGACACAAGTGGGCGGAAACCCCTCCCCCTGGGAACCCAGGGCCTGGTGTGGGTCACAGAGGGGCAAACCGACGAAAGTCAGAAGATGGCTTCATTCAGAATGGCCCAAACCTGAAAGAACCGAGATGCCCTTCACTAGGTGAACAGATGAATAAACCGTACTTCCAGACAAGAGAATATAATTTGCACTAAAAAGAAATAACTATCAAGCCATGAGAAGACATGGAAGAACCTCAGATGCATCTTACTAAGTGGAAGGAAGCAACCCGAGAAGGTTGCGCTCTGTGCAATTCCAACTTGATGACGTTCTGGAAAAAGCAACAATAATGAGACAGTGAAAAGATCGGTGGTTTCTGAGGCTTGAGGGGAGGGAGGGGGGAAGGTGGCGCACGGAGGATGGTTAGGGCAGTGCAACAACTCTGGCTGATACAAGGATGGGGTGCAGGCCTTTATGCGTTTGCCCAGACCCATAGAATGGGCACCACCAGGAGTGAGCCTAGTGTGAACTGCACACTCGTCGATGGTGACAAGTGCACCACACGAACACCCACGTTTGATGCGAGGAGGGGAAGCGAAGTGGGGGAGTGGTGAAGAGGGAAGGGGAGGGAGTGCGTGGTAACTGTACTTTCTGCTTAATTTTCTGGAAACCTAAAACTGCTCTTCCAAAGGAAGTCTATTAAAAAGAAACAAATGAGGGAGACGGTGGTGTGTGCCACACACCATGAATCTTGTCCTAACAGGGAACAATGGTTTGATGTCTTTCTCTTCTCAGATCTGAGCTCATATGAAATGTCGATCTTCAAAATGCTAACCCGGGAGGCCGAGATAAAAGACAGGATAGAGAATCCTCTGGAGGTCCCATTTCCCTTTACTGAAAAACCCCTGACACCCTTGAAGGGAAAATAGCACTGGAGTCCGACAGGGCTGGTTTCAGACCCAGCCTTGCAATCTGATCTGGGGTAAACAGGTTTTACCCTTGGAAGAACCAGGAAATGCAAAGCCTCCCTCCGTCAGACCCATGCCTGGGGTCGGGGAGCAGTCTCCGGAAGGGAGGGGGATGGGAAGGTCCGGTGCAGGCTGGCGGTGCTGTCTGGGCTCCAAGCGTGTGTTTTGGAGCAACGCACATGAGTGCGTCTGTGCAAAAGGAGGGGACTGGGGACACGGGCCCTGCTCTGAAGCCAACCTTGCCCGGAGATATCCCAAAGAAAGGAGCTGTCAGAATGGACAGAAATGGAGCTTTACATCCCAAACTCTAAGGACAGGCCGGGGCACACAGAGAGAGTAAGGGGCTGAAGAGTGACCCCCAGGACTTAAGCACGGTGCAGCAGGGCCAGCCACGTCACTTGTGGTGCAGAGTGAACGTGCAGGGCCCCTTGCCAACAATGACTGAGATTCCAAGATGGCGCACGCGTGGGGCCCTCCTGTCACTCCGCCACAGCAAGACGCCTGTGCCCTTGGGGACCTGAGACCTTGGCTGATGCTCCTCTCCTTTCCCAGCGTCCCGGGCACATGGCGGCATCTTCTCGGGTGGACACTGTGGGTGCCGGGAAGGTGGAGGGAGGAAGGGCCGGTGTGAGGCCTCAGCTGCAAATCCCTTTTACTTCTGTGAGCCCAGAGCCCAAAAAGAGCCCAGGAGGGGAAAAGCCTCCTAACTTCTGCCCCAGTTCCTATTTTTTTACCTTCCTTGTGAGTCAGGCCAGGATAAATCTGCATCCGTCCAGATCATCCCAGCCTTTATCTGATTGGAACGAGGTTCGCTGAGAGCCATGTGGGGCTTGGGAGGGCGTCGGGACACAGAGAGATAAATACCAGGGATGAGTTGTCTGTGTTCTGTCAGGAAGAGGGCTGTACACCCGCCTCAGAAAACCACGACCGACCAGCCCAATGGCCATCTGTGAGAGGCGATTTCGGCCAACCTCCCCAGATGGGTAAGGGCGCCCGGAGGGAAAGCCTGGCCCCACAGGCTGACCCAGAGAGCCCTCTGGCACCCTTGGTGCATGACCCCTCTGGCACCCTTCTGGGTGATCCGGAGCGGAGCCCTTCCTCAGTGTGGCCCCTCTGTGCCTCTGAGTGGAGGCCTCCCTGCCCCCAAGTCGTGCTGTTTCTGAGCTCCTGGGGAGCCTGGTTCTGCGGGATATAAATCCCAGCCCATCTTTAATTAATATTTGAAGTTGACAGTTTAATCCTGTGACTCACTGGAGAGGGAAGCTGAGATCACAATCATCTGCATGCTCACTTCTCCTCAGGGCCCTCATTAGAAATCCGCGGTGATCTCAGAATGCCACAGAGCTTCTCGTACCCCACTGACCACTTGGGTGGGTGTCCCGGAGACCCAGCGCCTTTGGGCTCCGCAGTGTGTCTTCCCCTGGGTTCCGAAGTACATGACCCCCTCCGATGAACCAGCTCCTGCCCGAGCCAGTGAGCTCATTCAGATAGAAAACAGATAATTTCATATTTCAGAAAAGTACTTAACCAGCAAAAGTTCTTGTGGAAACCGCATGTGGAAAATCCACTTACAAATGGGCCAAATCCCCAAACCGAGGTTCAGAGCTGCAGAGGGCTCGTGTGGTGCTGGTGGGAGGGGGCGGGACAAGAGGATGGGGTGAGACAGCGGAAGGTCCGGCAGAGCGCAGACCACAGCAGCGCAGCCCTCCCTGTGCGAATGCGCAGGCCAGGCTCTCTGGGCTTTCGCCACCTCCTCATCGGACCGTCCCCAGCACTGGCGAGCTGAGCAGCTCCCCCAAGGCTGTCTTGTCTCTTGAGCATCTCTGTGTGTCCAGGCCAGAGCCACAGCTGCAGGGTGCTCTGCCCTCAGGAGGAGGGGAGCTAATCAAAGACTCCAGTTTGGGCTCCTATTTCTTGCCTCCACCAGCCAGAATTTTTTTTTTCAGATTAAGCAAACTGTCTCATCAAAACCAAACTCTTTCGAGTCACCTGTCACCGGGGAGACTAACTGCTTCGTGTTTGGACACCTATGCACGTGGCTTCCCTCCCGCAGAAATCTCCAGAACGAAGCACGCAGGGCCTGTGTACGGCCACACGGGGCCCATCCAGGTGGCTGCTGCTGAGCATCCAAAAGCAATTCCTGGGAAACCCATGGCCTGGCCCAGCCCGGCCTGGCCCGGCCCAGCCCAGACAGGGTGTTGAAAGGTCCAGGCTCTGAGTGGACCGGACCAGTCCGGGCTCATGCTCTGGGCCACAAGCAGGGAAGAGAGGGAGTTAACAGACCACTGACCTCGGTGGTTTACCCGACAAGAAGGTCAGGGGTTTCCTCCCAAGCTCCATGACGGAAACAGAAGCGGAAGTCAGGTACAAGTACGAAGAACTGAAAGGGGCCACTCTGCAGAACGCCATGGGCCAAGGACGCTGGCCCAGCTGCAGTCCGAGGCATCCTCTCCCGTTTGTCACAGGGGTTAGTTAGCCAGTCTTGTCTAGCTGCGCTGACTCGGGTCCCCCAGGCTGGGAGCCTCCTCCCTGGATGACTGGAAGGGGCAGGACCATGAAGCCTGAGCAAGCTAGGAGGACTGGATGGGGTCAAGGGCATCTGCGACCCAGGGGCCTGCACTTGGCAAGGCAGTGGCTATACCAGCACTTACCAGAGCAGGAGCCTCGTCCACCCCCTGCTCCTGGCTGTTACTGATCTAAGAAGGATTTAGGCACAGAGCCTGGGGAAGCAGCTCCCAATGTCAGGCAGTCAAGGGGCTCCAGAGGGAAAGACACATTGACCTCGCCCCAGCACATGTCAGTTGCATTCTGAGTAACCTTGCCACATGTGCCTGACCCATCTGCCAAGAAGAGCGTTCCCAGGGGTCAACATAAACCACTATGGTGGTTTCTCTGCCAATAGCCGTTGGCACCTTTGGACGGGCCTTTCCCAACCATTTACCGGTTTCAGCTGCAAGCGTGAAGACTGTTCTGCTGTCCTCTCCTCCCTGAAGTCTCAGGGAAAAACCAGTAAGTAGGACTAGAAACCAAAATTTCAATTCCGTTGTCAACGAAGCTGAGAAGCACCCAGAGCTCTGGAACACACGACACGAGGAGCCTCTTCCGAATGGAGGGCAGAGTGGAGGGACAGGAAGTGGAAGGGCCCACAAGAAAGGCTGCCTGGCCAGGCTCCGCCAGCACAGCCCGGCGCTCCCCAGAGCAGAGTGTGTCCCCCGGGAGCAGAGCCAGCCTCCCTGCCATTCCTCCCAGGGACCTATGGGGACAGCAGGTCTAAAATGTGAGGGCGGCTGGGGCATCACTGGACCCCTTGGGCACGTAGAGTGGCAAGAAGGAAAGTGCAGACGCCATTGCTAGAGGAAGCAGTGTGTGGGCGAGGCCGGAGTGGGGGGAAGACAGACTGTAACCGCATCACACACCAGACATGTGCACACACAGTATACATGCTCACACACACCACATATGTGCAAGCACCATACACACATGCTCATACTTACATGGCACCGCACTCACACACCACACATGCACGCCACCACATGTATGCACATGCTCACATAAGTTCACAGTTACACACTAACCCACACCACACATGCCCACATGTATATACTCCAAATTTGCTTATACACACCTACACCACACACTGCTCACTCTCATACATGTTCACGCACACTCACACCCCACACATGCTAACACACAGTCACACACGCTCACTCACACACATACTTGTGCTCTCTTAGGCACAACCTCTACATCACAAGGAGCCCCACACTGGACTCAGGAGAGCCCCTGCCAGTGCCATGCCCTTCCTGGCCCCTCCTTGCTACAGCGCACAGCTCACACAGGAAAAGCTTTGGTTCAAAAACAACTGAGTTCAGTCAGGACCAGCAGTGAGCAGGGGCCACACCAGATGCCCACAGGCACATGCCGGGGGGCATCTGCCGCTGACTCCTCTGTTGGGTCGGAGTCCGTGGGGACATCCCTCACGTCTAGGCCTGCTGGACGCGTGGCCTCCCCTCCCCTCACGGCTCCGCGCAGGATGGGAAACAAGCTTCCTGCCTCCTTCCCTCCAATCACTGCCAACCACACCCACGTCTCTGGAAGTGGGGCAGCCCCCACCAGCAGGCCCTCCGCTTCAGAAGTGATCCATTCCTGACGTCGGACAGGAGGACAGTCTCGGGGGAGCCGGGGACTCAGTGCAAACACTGTCGGTCAAGGCCTTCAGCGAGGTCTCTCAGGTACTTCTTCTTGAGGAAAAATATTGGAAAATTGGTGAAAATATTTACATGAACTTTGGCTCCTTATCCTGGTTTGACTTTTCATTTTCTTTTTGGTCTACTCATTTTAGTGAGACGAAAAACGACTCCATTTACGTCTGCAGTCTCAGGGAGGACTGAAATCCTCAGAGAAACGATTGGGTCAGTGCTGTTTGCCGAACAGGCACCGCAGGTGGTTCAGTTCTCACCTGGATGAGGACGAGGACGAGGACCGGCTTGACCTCACTGGCCCACGTGCCGATCCGTCCTCGACAGGGCTCCAACCCCAGCTCCCCGGCACGTCAGCACCAGCTGCCAAACTCTTGTGTCTCGCACTAAAAATAAAGCCCATTTATGATATCCGACCCAGCCAAACCTCCCGA
The DNA here is from genome assembly GCF_004126475.2 of Phyllostomus discolor. Classification (NCBI taxonomy): domain Eukaryota; kingdom Metazoa; phylum Chordata; class Mammalia; order Chiroptera; family Phyllostomidae; genus Phyllostomus; species Phyllostomus discolor. The sequence continues at coordinate 76,437,222 of NC_040914.2, read as the reverse complement.
GGGCTGTGTAAAAATTGTTTTCCGGATCAGTCCCAACTAGTAAAACAATTTACAGTAAAAAAAAAAAAAGTCTGAAAGTAAATACACCAAAACATGAATATTGGTTGTTTTTGGGTCTCTTCTTGCTCTTTTATCGACTTTTCTGTGTTTTCCAAATTTCTTAACAAGGATGTATTACCAAACAGAGGAGTTGCAGGTTTGGAAGAGCCAGCTCCCAAAATCTGCTACAAAAATGTCTTCCCGCTCTGGCCGGGAGGCCAGCTGGTTGGGGCGTCATCCAATGCACCGAATGGCTGAGGGCTCGATCCCCGGTCAAAGTGCGTGCAGGAGACAACCAATGCTGATCGATGTTTCTCACATCAATTTTTTTCTCTCTTTCTCTCCCTTCCTCTCTCTTTAAAATCAATAAATATATCTTTGGGTAGGGACTTAAAAAAAGTCTTCTCCCAGAGAGCACTTCTCTGCTTGAACCAACTCATGGCAGAGTAAGAATGAAATGGTCACTTGAGCCCTACCTGCGCAGGGGTCCTGGGAGGCAGGTGCTGTGATCCCATTATCGTGAGGAGGAGGAGGAGGGCCAGACATGTGGCCTGAGGTCCCAGGAGGCTCATGTGCATGCCCTGTGCCAGGCTACAGAGCTGGCCACCAGCTTTGGACCATCTGGCCCACCTGAGCTGGAGAGGCCAGAAAAGTCCTCCCCAGACACCCTGGGAGCAACCAGCCTCCAGAATGTCAAGAGAGGCGTGTGGGCCTTTGTAAGGGCAGCCCCAGGGCACCGACACACTCTCAGTTTCTACTGGTATCTGGTGACCACAGGGTGATGGTCCCTTAAAGGTGACAATGCAGAGTCGGGGGGGAACTGGACTGGCTTACCAGGGCCTGTGTCGGCCACTGGGGCTGAGTAAGTGCATGGAAGACGGCAGAGGGATGGGGGGAGCCCAGAGGTCAGGCACAGCTCAGTGGCCACAGGGTCCTCCCTCCCTCTCCCTCCACGGGTTTGCACGGAACTCTAGCTGCACCGGAGGCATGGTCCCAGGCCCTGCAGGCCAACGGCACGAGCCTGGCTCCTGTCTTTATGGATACTCAAGGTTAGCAAGTGTGGTTCAGGAACACCCACGGCAAGATCTTGCCACCACCCTCTGAACGAAATTGTGAAGTGTGGGGGCTCCCAAGAGGAGGAAGGAGAGGGCATTTCCGGGGGTGAGAGAATTCCTTCTCCGAGAGTTCTGTGAAAGACTGGAATTTCAACTTGCAACCCTGTGGTGTAATTATTTTCCAAATGTCCTTTGCTTTGAAATCCACACTTCTGAACTCTAAGGTGAAGTGAGCAGGGATGGGAAATAAGAATGTAAAATGACCAAAGGGCAAGGAAAGAGAAGTAAACAAGAAGAAAACACAGGGGAAGCGAGGGTGGCCGTTCCGCATGCTTTACGAGAGCCCCCCACCCGGGGCGCAGGCGAGCCCCGGGGCCTGGAGAGACTGCCACTTGCGAGTCTGGGCCGCTGTGTCCACAGACGGGGCAGCTTGAACGACAGGAGTCTATTCTCCCGCAGCTCTGGAGACCGGAAGTCTGAGATCTGGGTGTTGGGAGGGCTGGTTCCTTCTGGAGCCTCTAGGGAAGAACCGTTCCTCATGTCTCCAGCTTCTGTGGCTCCCGGTGCTCCTTGGTGATGCTTGGCTGGTAGATAAATCACCCAACCCTGCCTCACTGTCACACGGCCTCTCCCTGTGCGTGTCTTTTCCTTGTCTTATAAGGACCCCATCCTAATGACTTCATTCCAACTTGATCACACCTGCAAAGGCCTATTTCCAACCAACTTATATTCTTAGGTGCAGGGGCATTAGACCTGCACATGTACTTTGGGGACACAGTTCAACCCACAGTGACTGTCCAAAAGAGTGAGGACTTGGAGGAAGTGGAAGAAATTTAGAACCCTCACCACACACACACACACACACACACACACCCCCTACATGGAAAAATCTCTGGGCACGGCATCATGGGTGACTGTGGATACAAGGCCACATCGAAGCCCTGGCCGCCACATCACTAGGCGCCGGAGAGAGACCCTCCTGTGCGTGGGGGCTCCAGGTGAGTCCAGTCACCAGGCTAAGCAGGCAGAGCCCCGCAGACGTTTCAGGGAAAACGTCTTTATGGATGCTCCTTCTCCACCTGTTTGCACTTAACCTCTACAAGAGGAAAAAGTTCCTGCTTCCGGCCCCCTGACCAATCTGCACCCACTGATTCCCTCCTTTCCATTAAAAAGGGCCCCTTTGTCTCGACCCTCCCCGAAGTGCTCTGCCCTGTGGGAGATTTTAGGAGAAGGGGAGAGAATGTGTCTCCAGCTTAACCCTTGGGTGCAGGCATCCAGTGGGAATGCAGCCAGCACGGAGAAATCAGAAGCAAAGACTCACCAGGGTGCCATCAGAGGTGACTTTAAAAATATTGAAATACACCTGAAGAAGTCTGAGAAAGGGGCCCCCCGAGGAAACCAGCGGGGACCCCAGGAGGGAGGCCAGGGAGTGGGCGGAGCGCTGAGAGTCAGGGGTCTCAGGCCAGCGCAGAGGCTCCAGCACAGCGGGTGGGTGGGGAGGAGCGGGGTGGGCGTGGGGGTGGCAGCCAGCAGGGGCATCCTGGTGGCCTCTCCTTGCACAGCGGGTGCGTGCTCTTCCCTGCTCAGCTCCCAGAGGGACTGGGGCCAAGGAGGAGACGTGCTGGAAGTGTCTTGGAAAAGGAGCCAAAGGCTGTGAACACATGAGCACACGTGCAGGCACACACACACCCGTGCATGGTCATGCACACAGAGCCACCTACATGCCTTCTCAGACCGTCTCACACACGCAGACACCGAGTCCACCCCCACTCTCACCCGCTCCACACACACACTCACACTCACACTCACACACTCACACAGATGCCCTTCTCTGCCCTCTCCCCAACATCCCATCATTATGATTTTTCCATATACCACTGCACATTTTTTCTGAAATGCCCTCTTTTTTCCACTCTACGGCACGGCCACAGACCCAGCTCTGGTGCTGTAACCAGATACACGTTGGGAAGGGCCCGCTGATGGTGGTGAGTTCTGTCAGATGGGTTGGTTGTTCTAGGAGACGGACCTGGGGTGGGCTGGCTGCACTCAGGCCTTTGCCCTGGAACTCCCCCCTCAGCCCGTCACTCGGCTCCTGCTGAGAATGCCACACATCCTCCTGAACACAAGGCGAGCATGCAGCCCGTTTTGAGTGTAACCACAGCCTCCTTCCAAGCCTCTGAGCTCAGGGGGCAGCAGCAGCCCAGGACCTTGCCTGGACCCCAGGGTCAGCCCCCAACTGGCTGCTGAGTGAATGAATGAGGATGCCCTGAGGGCACTGACCCTCCCCCTGAGTCTGGCCTGTGGGGGCGCTCTAGAAGATGCCCCTGCCCTCCACTTCTGAGAACTGTGGCCCAGCCAGGCAAGACCCCTGCCATGACCCACAGCTGACCTCACTGTCCCTATTGCACCCCCAGCCTTGGGGCACCCAGCACCTTGGGGTCCCCCTCCCAGCATAGGTTCGGTTGAGGGTGGGAGGAGAGCAGAAGGCGCACAACAGGAGGATGTAGGATGGGCCCAGGAGGAAGAGAGTGATGACGAGGCACCCCCGCCACGACCCTGGCGGGCAGAGCCCTGCACAGTGCTGCTGAGGCCGTGTCATGAGAGGCTGACTGAGGAGACCTGGACCAGGCCCCAGCTCACTCCTCTTGCTGTGTGGCTTTGCCCAGTCCCTCAGCCTCTCTGAGCCGGTCTCCTCCCCATTACTAAAATAGAGCTGCTGTGTTCTCCCTAGGACATGTGAGAAGTGGACGGGGCAGGCACACACACTAGTCCCTGTGGCAGGTCCCCCGATGTTTGTCGCTGACGTGAACCAGAAAAAAGGATTCCTTCAACTAGCGAGGATCCCGTATGCGAGACTTGTGGTGTTGGTGCTGGCGGCAATATTAAAATGGGAAGAAATGACTCACCTCCGTGGAGTCGCACGATCCTTGTGTCCTGATTCTGTCCACGTGGCTTATTAATACTGGGCCCTGCCACTGTGCTCTGAGGGTCAGGAAAAAGGACAGCCTGCGTCGTCAGGGAGGGATGGCCCAGCCCGGGTGCTCGGGGTGGCGTCTCAGGGCCATCGCTTCACCATGTGGCTTGCGTGAGCAGGGAGCTCTGTTCTTCCAAGCCCTTCCTCAGGCTCCAGCAGTTGGGAATCTTGCTCTCCAGAAGGAACTCAGCTCCCTTCTGACACCTGTGTGGGGAAGCAGCAGCTTCTTTAGTTTTATTTTATTTTGTTTCAAATGTAGAAAAATTAGTAACACACTTGCCATCTGAAAGAAAACGGTCTGCATCATGAGTGACCCGGGAAGTTGGGAAATGCCCAAACCATCACCCACAGGCCATTCTGTCGTCTGTCACTCACTCACTCAGCAGACACTCACTGGGCCCTGTGGGTGGGTCGGGTTGTGTCACACGAAAACAGATGGAATGGGCACTCACGCCGCCTGCATTCCACAGGGGACAGGCGGCTGAGAGGCACTGAGAAAGAACAGGACCAGCACAGAGTGGGAAAGTGTGGAGGATGGAGGATGGAGGAAACGCAGACATGGAAGCAAATCTTTTCTAGGCTTTTCTCAGGCTGTTGTTCACTTATTCAGTCAGCAAACATGTACCGGTGTCTCCTCTGCACCAGGCACTGCTGTGGGCATTGTGACTGTAGCATTGTGCCCAAGTATACATCTTCTTTAGATGCTTCACCTGCCATCGTGTCGGAGCCTTTCTCCATGTTTCTAACCCATATCTAACTGTGGCCTTTGGGGCTGCATAACATTCAGTGAGGCCCCACCACTTGGTAAGCACTGAGGGTGTCTCCATCCTTCCCTATTATAAATACCACTGCTATGAACATCTTTATACTTAAGCTTTTCACCTGCATGTGAGGCTCTATGCAACTGGGCTCAACCCTCCTTCTCCAGTCCACATGATCGCCTCAGGTGCAGACCTGAAATGTCAGGTGCTACACAGACAGCCTGGAGCCTTGCAAAAGGAGCCTTTGATACAGGCCACCGGGAGGCCTGGAGTCAGTTTAGAGAGTTTGCAACCGGTGTGGAAGAGAAGGAAACAGAATAGAAAGAACAGAATAGAAAATATTGCTGTGTGAAACAGTAAGTAAGGGCTGATATCACTGTATTTCATCTGTGGGTGTGCGATTGCACACAGGGTTAGGGTCAAGATGAAAACCGCATTCCTCACTGTGGACCTCTGTCAAAGGAGTTCAAAAGCATGATGTGGTGTGTTGAACGTGACCCTCTCCCGAAAGGTATGCCCAGGCCCCAGAACCTGTGAATGAGATCTTATTTGGAGAAAGGGTCTTTGCAGGTGTGATTAAATAAAGGATATCGGGAAGGGGTCATCCTGGATTAGGGTGGGCCCTAATTCAATGTCTTCATAAGAGGAGAGAAAGGGGAAAGGACACACAGAGGAGGCCCTGGACAGTGGAAGCAGAGATCGGATGGTGCATCTAAGTGAACACGTGCCTGGAGCCACCAGAAGCTGGGAGAGAGACAAGGAACGGATTCTTTCTCAGGAACCCCAGGAGGAACTAGTCCCGTCCACACCTTGGTCTCTGACTCCTGGCCTCCAAAACCTGAGAGAAGAAACTTCTGTCGTTTTAAGCATCCCCATCCCAAGTTTGTGGTCAGCCACAGGAAACGAATGCCGGGGTTCAGGCTGGTCTCAGGTGGCACATGTCCGATGTGCGGCAGGCCTCACAATGGCTTTTGCCTGGGGCAGAGGGCCAGGCAAGGTCCCTCCGATGCTGCAGTCTGGAGGGAGCATGCTGAAGCCTTCCCTTCCCTCTGGAAACCACCACATTTGGTGATTCTGCAAAACCCTGTATACTCTGGCCCTATAACCCCCTCAGAAAAACATCTACGTGACTAGTGAGGCCTTTGCTGGACTGGAGAGGGCAGGCAGCGCCAGAACGTGATAACAGCCCACAGAGAGTGTTTTACAAGTGACAAAGCATTTCCTCTTACATCATCTCACTTGAGCCCGCACGACTGTGGGAAGCTGGTTTTATGGATTCGGGAAGGAGGAAACCAAGGCCAAGAAGAGATTGCAACTGTGGCGGAGCTAGCCCTGGCCTGTCCAGGGCACTTCAGTAGGACAAGAAAGTGGCTGGCATTGTTCTAAGACAATGGGAAGTGTGGGATTAACTACACTCGCTTCCTATTATGAATCCCAAAGCATCTCAGCAGAGCTGGTACCTCATTGCTTTTTCCATTAAAAAGCAACGATCCAGGTTCTACATGTGGTGGGAGTGACCTCTGGCCCACATAGAAGGCCTTGTCCAGATCTCACTGGAGGATGCGCTATCAGAGGGAACCGCAGAGCTGCAGGCTTCAGAATCCTCATAGTGAGCTCCAGATGGAAACAAGAGCCAGCATGCAGTGGTCACTCTTGCTGAGAACAAATGGAAAGCTCTGGAGGACACAGAACTGCTGAAAGACATCGGGAACTGCTGAGTGGTGTGAGCAGGAGGAGGACTTCAGCAAGGGAAGGACCAGGGAGGTATGCTAACTCCCACTGCTCCTTTTTTTCTGGAGCACCTGCCAACTGTAGGCACTGGCAGGAGGCTGCCAGTCTCTGTGGGTTTGTACCCAGGGGCCACTGCTGGGGGGTGGAGAATTAGTGAAACTCAGTGGAGACCTGAGAGGTTTAAAGGATATGGTTGATTATTCCCCTGGAGGCTCATGGTAAGTTCTGGAGTTGTGGGAAAATGGGATATATCGGAGGAGCTGAAGAAGTAGAATCACAGCAAAGTTTACACTTAATGAACCACCAGGAGGGGTGAAAAAGAACACATCAGGCTATCCATTGAAAATCCCAAAGAGCCAGAGGGCAACGAGTGGGACACTGAGCTTGCTAGAGCTGCAGCCTGCTTACTTGGCAGAATCCCTGGTTGGATTAAAGCCATCCCAGGAGAGGGGAGCGTAGAGCCTCTTTGAGAAAAATAGCATCAACAAGAGCCTCTACAATGCTCTTTATTCACAGTGTTTAGCATTCAATTAAAAATAACTTGTCATGACAAAAGACAAGACCACCTAACCAAAAACCAAGAAAAAACACAGGTCTTAGAAAGAGACCCAGAAATAAACCAGGTGCCAGATTTAGAAGGCAAACACTTTAAACTTAACCATGTTGAGTAAGTTCAAGAAAATAGAGGAAAAGTTGGAAAAATTCACCAGAGAACATTCTAGAACTGAAGGCAAAATATAATATCTGAAAAGGAAGAACATACCTATATGAGACAAAATAGAAGACAGAGTTAGTAACATGTAAGACAGGTTAAGAACATAACCACACTGAAACAAGAGAAAAGAACTAATAAAAAATATTGGAGACAAAGGATAATGGTTAAAGGTTAATATGAAGTAACTGGAGTCTTGGGAGAAGAGAAAAGGAAGAACAAAGAAGGAATATTTGAAAGGTAATAAAAGAAATCAACCCCCCAAAGCCCATAAAATCCAAAGCATGATAAATACAAAGAAAACCACACTTAGGCACATTATATTTCGATTTCTTAAAACAAAAGACAAAAATCTTAGAAGGAGCCTGAGAAAAATCTCATTATCTTCAAAGGCACAGCAGTGAAATTGATAGCCAACTTCTCAATAGAGAGGATGGAAGTGCAGAGGCATTAAAATAATGTCTTTAAAATGCTGAGAGACAACCCTGGCTGGTGTGGCTCAGTGGATTGAGCACCAGCCTGTGAACTGAAGGGTCACCAGTTCAATTTCCAGTGAAGTGACATGCCTGGGTTGCAGGCCAGGTGTCAAGTTGGGGGTGTGCAAGAGTCAACCACACACTGATGATTTTCTCCCTCTCTCCTTCCCTTCCCCTCTCTCTAAAAAGAAATAACATATTTTTAAAAGTTTAAAATGATAAATTATTTTTAAAAATGCTGAAAGATAGACTTTCAATCAAGATGGAGGCATAAGTAAACACATTTTGCCTCCTTGTGCAACCACAGAAAGAATTACAACTAGACCTCAAAACAAATAACACCAAGAACCATTAGAAAACTGAGCTGCATGGAAGTCTGACAACCAAGGATTTAAAGAAGCCACACTCATCCAGATGGGTAGGAGGGACAGAGACATTGAGATGGATGGAGAGGTATAGAGATGTGGTGTGTTGTGGAGAGGGGGTGGCAGTGGAACTGGTGGTCTAACATTCATGTGTGGTGGATACAGATCAAGAGGGATACCTTGGGAGTGAGAGATCCCAGCCCTAGACCAGACTGCACAGCCCAGGGTTCTAGTGGCAGGAAGAAAAATCCCCATAACTTCTGGCTGTAAAACCAGTGGGGATCAGGGTGGTGGAAGAAACTGCTTGATTTTCAGGAGACTCCACTTAAAGGGACTGCACAGACTTAAAACATATGCAGACACAGCCCCCCTGGAATTCAGCACTAGGACAACACCTGGAAGGTTACCAGTTGTGTACAGGGCGTAAGGGAAATGACTGGGAAGTGAGAGTAAATGAAGTGACTGGAAATAGGGCAAGTTTCAGGCAAACCTTCAAAAGCTGGGGAGCAGAACGGTCCCCTCTCTGAGCACCACCCCCCGCAGAGCCACAAGGCAGTGAAGTGGATAGCCCCACCCTGGCGATTACCTAACACTCCCCTCCACACAATTTAGAGGTGCTTTTTCTACAATAGGCCACACTACTAAAACAGGGAGTCAAAGCAGCTCTACCTACTACACAGAAACAAACACAGGGAGGCTGCCAAATTGAGGAGACAAAGAAATATGGCCCAAATGAAACAACAGAACAAACACCAGAAAAAGAACTAAACAAAATGGAGATAACCAACCTGTCAGATGCAGAGTTCAAAACACTGATGATCAGGATGCCTAAAGAACTCACTGAGAATGACAACAACATAAAAAAGACTCAGGAAGAAGTGAAGTTTATACTACGTGGAATAAAGAAAAATCTACAGGGAACCAACAGTGGAGGGGATGAAGCTGTTATTCAAATCAACAAGTTAGAGCATAAGGAAGAAGGAAGCATTCAAACAGAATGGCAAGAAGAAAAAAGACTCAAAAAAATGAGGATAGTATATGGAGCCTCTGGGACATCTTCAAATGTACCAACTTCTGAATCATAGGGTTGCCAGAAGGAGAAGAGGAAGAGCAAGAAACTGAAAACTTATTTTAAAAAATAATGAAAGAAAACTTCCCTAATTTGGTGAAGGAACTAGACATACAAGTCCAGGAAGCACAGAGAGTCCCAAACAACTTGGACACAAAGAGGGCCACAGCAAGACACCTCAGAATAAAAATGCCAAAGGTTAAAGATAAAGAGAGAATCTTAAAACCAGCAAGGGAAAAGCAGAGAGTTTCCCACAAAGGAGTTCCCATAAGACTTTCAGCTGATTTCTCAAAAGAAACTTTAATTGGCAAGAAGTATTCCAAGTCATGAAAAGCAAAGTCCTACAACCTAGATTACTCTGTCCAACACAGCTATCATTTAGAATGGAAGGACTTATACAAGTGCTTCCCAGACAAGTTATAGCTAAAGGAGTTCATCATCGCCAAACCATTATTACATGAAATGTTAAAGGGACCTCTTTAAGAAAAAAAAAGATGATAAAAACTATGAACATTAAAATGGCAACAAATTCACAACTATCAACAAGTGAATCTAAAAAAAAAAAAACCAAACTAAGCAAACAAGCAGAACAGGAACAGAATCATAGATATGGAGATCATTTGGAGGGTTATCATCTGGGAGAGGGAAGGGGGAGAATGAGGGAAAAGCTGTAGGGATTAAGACGCATAATTGATAGGTACAAAAATAGACAAGGAGAGGTTAAGGACAGTATTAGAAATGGAGAAGCCAAAGAACTTGTATGCACAACCCATGGATATGAACTAAGTCTGGGGGGATTACTGGAGGTAATGGGGGTACTGGATGGAGGGGGCAAAGGACAAAAATTGTAATAGCACAATCAATAAAATATATATTTAAAATGCATAGAAAAAATAAAATGCTGAAAGATGTAGGCACCAACCTAGAATTCTGTGTCTATTTAAATTACCCTTAAAAATGAAAGTCAGATGAAGACATGTTTAGGTTGGTAAAAGCTGGGACTTCGTTGCTGGAAAAACTGCTACAACAAACAAACAAACAAACAAACAAACAAACAAAGGCAGTCCAAAAGGGACTTTCAGACAAAAGGAAAATGACCCCAAAGAAGAACATGAAATTGAGGGAAGCAACAGAAAGAGTAAATATATGGATAAATACAATGAATGCTTCCTGACTATTGGCTGCACAAAGCAATGATACAATAAATTGTGGGGTTCAAAGTACTCATACATGTAGAATTAAAATACGTTGCCACAAAACCACAAAAAGCAGTTGGACTTAAAGAGAGTTAAGTCATTCTAAGTTTATATCATCAGGAAGAGGCCAAGGTGATAATTTGTATTAGATTGTAATAAATAAATGTGCCTGTTTTAATCCTTGGGATAACCACTAAAAGACTTATAAAAGTTAATAGAGGAATATAATGAAATAATAAAAAACTTTAATGGTCCCAAAAAAGGCAAGGCATGAAAAAAAGAGAATATAAAAGAGATGAGTCATATAGGAAAAAATTATGGTGGATATAAATCCAAATAGTTCAGTAATTCCTTAAATGCAAATTGTCTACTGCAACTTAATGACTGCGATTATTAGAGACTAGGTAAAAATGTAAACACTAAAATCTATTTGCTGATTATAATAGACATACCTAAATTGTAAGGCAGAAAGTTTTGAAAAATAAAAATATGGAATGAAAATAATCATTCAAAACATCACCAGAAGACAGCTGGTGTAGCTGTCCCAGCGTTCCACACGAAGCTCGAAGGAAGGAAGTGTTGCCTGAGACACGGGGACATTTCCTCGTGATGAAATGGTTAATGCACCAGAAAAATATTAGCATCTTGAGTTTGTGCTTATTCAATAAACAGTCTACAGAACCTGAAAAAGAAGTAGAGAGCCCTGACTGGTGTGGCTCGGTGGATTGAGTGCCGGCCTGTGAACTGAAAGGTTGCTGGTTCCATTTCTGGTCAGGGCACATGTCTGGGCTGCAGGCCAGGTCCCAGGCTGGGGGCGTGCAAGAGGCAACCAGTCAATGTTTCTCTTGCGCGTGGATGTTTCTCTCCCTCTCTTTCTCCCTCTCTTTCTCCCTCCCTCCCCTCTCTCTAAAAATAAATAAAACCTTTAAAAGAAAAAAAAAAGCAGTAGAGAAACCTACATAGTGGACTACATCAACACACCTCTTTCAGAACACCAAAAGTGATCCTGGCTGCTTCCCTTGGACACCCTAACTTCTAAAAACACTGAGCAAAGAGCTAACCTAGCCTTTCTGGGGAGCATCCTCCCTCTCTGAAACCCTTGCTGCAAGCCAACTGCAGATGGGCACTCGTGGAGAAAACCTGGGCATGCTCTTGTCAAGAGGGATCAATGAATCCTTTCTGAGGGAACACAGAACACAGCCTCTTTATGGAGCAGGCTAGTTTTGAGTGGACACACATTCCCTTGTATTTAATTTCTGTGCCCACATTCGTTGCTCTTTTCATTCAAAAGTAAGCTCAGTACTTCCCCAAGCTTATTCATTTCAAGGTATGAACAGTTCCCTATTGAAAAAATGTAGAGGTAGGGGTTAGGCCTTCCCTGGCAGCCGAGATAATAGTGCCCACCTAGATCTGAACCTTTCCAAACACCCTCTAAAAATCATGCAGAGTGGCAAGAGCAAAACCACACAAATTCCATGCCTTCAGCATATCAACATGACAAAGAACACCAAAAATGTAAAAATTACCTGTAGGTAGAAAAATAAACATGTGTTTCAAACAGCTATTTCTTGAATTCCCGCTGCAGAAAGCTGGGTGGGAACAGAAAGAGTCTGGAAAAGCTGCATGGAAAATAGAAGTGGAGACTGGGCTAAGAGCACTCCCAGAAGGAGAAAATCCATTATAATGTGAAAATACTAGAAAAAGAGTCCTGATAAGTCAGAATACTTATACACAGAAGACTCTCAGAAGTACACATGAGATTTGAGGTGTAGTCTCAAAAAGGCACTTCTAGGTAGAAAGGGGGATGTGCCCTACAGAGAGAGCATGGTATTTAGGATCACACAAAACATGAAAATGTAGAGGAACATACCCCCTTCTCCATGCTCATCCCTAAGGCTCTTTGTTATCCTGGACTCAGAATCTTATAAACCACCCCAACTTGCCAACCCTATCCATAAAATGCAGATATGTAAAAGACCTTTATCTGTTAACATGAAGAATTTGACTCCTTTGAAGGAGGTAAAAAAAAAAGTCTAAAAGTCCAAGTTCTAGATTTTCCATTCTCACCCTGGCTCAGCTACTTGCAGAGCCTTTGTAAAGTAATACAGCTTCTGTGTGTGTGTGTGTGTGTGTGTGTGTGTGTGCGTGTGTGTGTGCAAGTGAGTGTGTGTGTGACTATGTGTGTATGCATGTACACACACACTCTCCATGAAATACAAGAGCTGAGGTTTTGGAACGTGGGGGGAACTCCTGGTCAAGATGGCAGCATAGGTAAACATGGTTCACTTCCTTGCAAAACCACATCAAAATTACAACTAAAATATAGATTAACCATCACCCAGAACTGTCAGAAATTGAGTACAGTGGAAGTCTATAACTACGCAATTAAAGAAACCACATTCATCCAGACTGGCAGGAGGGGTGGAGACCTGGAACAGGCTAGTCTCACACCCATATGTGGTGGATACAATTTTGGCAGGGATATCTCAGGAGTGAGGAGTCCCAGCCCTACACCAGGCCTCCCAGACCAGGGTTCCAGCACCAGAAAGATAAGTCTTCATAACTCCCGACTGCAAAACCCAGCAGGGATTGAGTCAGTGTAAGAAACTTCTGGAGTCCCAACGGGTCCCTCTAAAAGGACCTACACATGGACTTATTCAAACTCACTCCCTCTGAGCTCCAGCACTGGAATAGCAGCCTGAAAGGCACTAGTGGCATACTAGGAGGAACTGAAGTGCCTGTTGAGAGCTGGGGAACAGCTTTCTCCCCCAACACAGCAACTGGGTTGACCTGCCCTGGTGAACACCTAAGACTCCACCCCTTACTACATCACAGGTGCGACAAGACAAAAAAATGGCCCAAATGAAAGAACAGATCAAAGTGCCAGAGCAAATACAACTAAGCGACTAAGAGATAGCCAACCTATCAGAAGTACAGTTCAAAGCACTGGTGATCAGGATGCTCACAGAATTGGTTGAATTTGGTCACAAATTAGACAAAAATAAATAAATAAAGACTACGCTAAGTGAAATGAAGGAAAATGCACAGGGAACCAATAGTGATGGGAAGAAAACTGGGACTCAAATCAATGGAGTGGACCAGAAGGAAGGAAGAAACAACCAAATAGAAAAGAAGGAAGAAACAAGAATTCAAAAAAAAAATGAGGGGAGGTTTAGGAACCTCCAGGATATCTTTAAACATTCCAACATCTGAATTATAGGGGTACCAGGAGGGGAAGAAGAAGAGAAACAAGTGGAAAAGTTATTTGAACAAATAATAAAGGAGACCTTCCCCAATCTGGCAAAGGAAATAGACTTCCAGGAAGTCCAGGAAGCTCAGAGAGTCCCAAAGAAGTTGGACCCAAGGAGGAACTCACCAAGGCACATCATAATTACATTAGCCAAGATTAAAATGAAGGAAAGAATCCTAGAAGCAACAAGAGATAAGGAGACTGTAACCTACAAAAGAGTTCCCATCAGACTGTCAGCTGATTTCTCAAAAGAGACCTTGTAGGCAAGAAGGGGCTGGAAAGAAGTATTCCAAGTCATGAAAGGCAAGGACCTACATCCCAGATTGCTCTATCCAGCAAAGTTTTCATTTAGAATGGAAGGGCAGATAAAGTGCTTCTCAGATAAAGTCAAGTTAAAGGAGTTCATTATTACCAAACCCTTCTTACATAAAATGTTAAAGGGACTTATCTAAGAAAAAGAAAATAAAAAACATGAACAGTAAAACGACAGTAAACTCACAATTATTAACAACCACACCTAAAACAAAAACAAAAACAAAGAAAAACAACTAGAACAGGAACAGAACCACAGAAATGGAGATCACATGGAGGGCTAGCAACAGGGGGATGGAGGGAGGAGAGAGGGGGAAAAGGCACAGAGAATAAGTAGCAAAAATGGTAGGTAGAAAATAGACAGGGGGAGGGCAAGAATAGTATTGGAAATGTAGAAGCTAAAGAACTTATAAGTATGATACATGGACATAAACTAAAGGGGGGAATGTGGGTGGGAGAGGATGTGTAGGTTGGAGGAGGGTGAAGGGGGAAATGGGACAACTGTAATAGCATAATCAATAAAATAAAAAAATAAAGCTAAAAAAAAGAAGTATTCAAAGTCATGAAAAGTGGGGACCTACAGCCAAGCTTGCTCTACTCAGCAAAGTTATCATTTAGAATCAAAGGGCAGATAAAGAGCTTCCCAGACAAGAAAAAAATAAAGAAAAAACATCATCACCAAATCATTATTATAATGAATGTTAAAGGGACTTATTATCAAATCTATGAACAACAAAATGGCAATAAAAACATATCTACCAACTTGAATCTAAAAAGCAAACTAAGCAAACAAGAAGAACAGAGACAGAATCATGGATGTGGAGAGTGTTTTGATGGATGCAGGATGGGAAGGGTGTGTGGGGGATGGGTGAAGCGGTGAGGGGATTAAACAGTACAAATAGGTAGTTAGAGAATAGCCACAGGGATGTAAAGTGCTGTCTAGAAAATGGAGTAGCCAAAGAACTTACACACATGGCCCATGGACATGAACTATGGTGGGGGATTCCTAAGGAGTTGGGGGGAGCTGTGTGGAGGGTGACAAAGGATGAAAAATTGGGAAAACTGTAATAGCATAATCAATAAAATACAGTGTTAGCAAAAGAAAAAAGCTATTGTAAAAATAAACAGATTAGTAGGGTCACAACATTTTAAAAATGATTAAACATACTGCTATCTCCCATCACAGTGAAGCAGAAGGAAAGGAAGATGGCGCTCCAAACTGCAAGGTGTTCTCAAACCCGCATCGGAGTATGTGGAACTCACCTTGAGATGTAAATTCAAACCTAACAACAGAATGGACGCGTGCGCGCGTGCACACACACACACACACACACACACACAAACCCCACAGGAAGAAATAACATAAACTCAAGAAAGAAATAGAAGAAAAAGACAAAGTCACATAAAAAACAAAGACTGAATTAAAAGTACTCCAACAAGAACAAATTTGAATAAAATTGGAATGATACCAATGAAGAAGATCAGGAAATCGACCATAGGAATGAAAGCGAG
Source organism: Phyllostomus discolor (assembly GCF_004126475.2). Classification (NCBI taxonomy): domain Eukaryota; kingdom Metazoa; phylum Chordata; class Mammalia; order Chiroptera; family Phyllostomidae; genus Phyllostomus; species Phyllostomus discolor. Next base: position 76,421,770 of record NC_040914.2, on the reverse strand, counting down.
ATGAAATAAAAAAGCAAAAAGTGTTAGAGAAAAAGAAGTTAACAGAAGACAAGTAATGAGAGCCAACTATGTATGATTGGGGTCACTGAAAAAATAATTAAATGCAATAAAGCTTTCCAGAAATAGAAGACCCGAATCTATACACCTGGGCCCACCACATACCTGGGAAAATTCACTTGGAATAATAAACTCTGAGACATACCCTAGTGAAACTATCAGACATTAAAAATAAAGAAAAATCCACTGGTTCTTTAGGCTAAATAAATAAGTTAGGATAACACCAACTAATACACAAAGCGAAGCAACTGAAATTTCATTTACACTAATGGTGACTTAACCCCCATAAGATTAACCCTCCCACACATAACAACTGTAAGTGCTAGACACCTGAAGGAACTGGGAGGATTTGAAAGCAGGAGAATATGGAAGAGTGTCTACACAGAGATGAAGGGGATGATACTGGGTGAGTTCCCATTTCTATAGTGTTTTGCTTTGGCAAGACCCGTTGGCACTGCACAGATGGCTCACATTCTAATAGAAGACACATGATCTTACTGGGTTTAAAAAACAAAAGGACAGCATTTGTAGCGATCGTACAGCTGGAAAGTAAGGTGGGATGGGTGGGGGGCAGGGAGGATCCAGGAAGAGATATAGGCAGAGAGAGACTGAAATTCAGCCCTAATCCCTGTCTGACATCTGAGCTATGTATGCACTTGTTCAGCTAAGTGAACTGCCCAATAAAAAAGGCAAACACAAAAAAATCTACACACATCAGAGGAACATTACAGAATCCAAAACTGTACAATATATTAGTCACATTTTAAATATTAAAAATTTAAAAAGCACAGAACACAATGAATTGAAGTAGAAATCAATAACAGATAGATAACTTGAAAATCTCCAAATACGTGGAGATTAAACAATGTATGGATCAAAGAAGAAATCTTAAGAGAATTTAAAAATACCTGAACTAAATGAAAATGAAGACACAACTTATCAAAATCTGTGAGAGCTTCAGAGGCAGGGCTTCGAGGAAAGCTTGTCGCGCACGTATCAGAAAAGAAGAAAGATCTAAAACCCACAATCTACACCTCCATCTGAGGGCGCTGGAAAAAATGAGAGCAAATGAAATCCAGAGTAAGCAGAAGACAAAAAGTAATAAAAATTACAGCAAAAAAACAATGAAATTGAAAAAAGAAAATCAATAGAGAAAACCAACACACCAAAAGCTGGCTCTTTGAAAAGGTGAATAAAATCAATAGCCTTGGGGTAACTGAGAAAAAAGAGAAAACAAAAAATAACTAATATTCAAACTGAATCCCTACAGACCCTATGGATATTAAATGTTTAAGAAAGGAATACAATGAACAACTATAACCTAGGTGAAATGGACCGATTCCTTGAGGGACACCTTCTGCCAAAACTCTCACAAGAAGAAATAGGTGACCTGAGTGTGTCTGTATCTACCAAAGAAACTGAATCAATCATTAACAACCTTCAGAGGCAGAACACACCAGGCCCTGATGGGTTCACTGGTAGAACTTCCTCCTTAAATTCGACCAAGCATTTAAGGATGAAATTGTGTCCGTTCTGTCCCATCTCTTTCTGAGGACAGACGCAGAGGGAACACTTCGCTCTGTGAGGCCAGCATTGCCCTAATGCCACAACCAGACCAAGACATTACCAAGGTCTTTCACGAACATAGATGCCAAACTCCTCAACAAAATACTAGCAAATTGAATCCAACAAAGTATAATAGAATTACACACCATGATCAAGTGGGATTTATCCCAGATACACAAAGCTGGGTCAGCATTAGAAATCGATTAAAGTAATCCATCACATCAATAGATGAAAAAGAAAAAGACGCGGTCATATCAATAGATGCAGAAAATACATTTGACAAAATCCAACACCCATTCATGATTTAAAAAAAAAACAACTCTCAGTAAACTAAGAATAAAGGGGAAGTTTTCAACTTGATCTATTTACAAAACGTTATGGCTAAGATCATACTTAATGATGAGAAGCTCGAAGCTTTCCCACCAAGATCAGCAGCACGTCAAGGATGCCCTCCTCTCTCCCCACTCCTTGTCTGTATCAGACTGGAAGTTCCAGTTCATTCAATCAGACAGAAAAGGAAACAAAGGTATGCGGATTAAGACGGAATAAGTAAAACTGTGTTTGTTGGTGGATGACATGATTGTCCATGTAGAAAATCTGAAAGAATCAATGAAAAAACAATCTCCTGGAACTCATAAGTGATTACAACAAGCTTGCAGAACGCAAGGTTAATGTGTAAGAGTTCATCGCTTTCTTATATACCAGCAACGAACATGTGAATTGGAAGCTAAAAACACAACACAATTTACATTAGCACCACAACATGAAATAGTTGAGTAAAAATCTAACCAAATGGGTATAAAATCCATATGAGAAAAACTACAAAACTGAGGAACAAAATCAAAGAACGAAATTCTGTACATGGAGAGATATTCCAAGTTCATGAAGAGGAAGATTTAATATTGTCAAGATGTTAGTTCTTTTCAACTTGATTTATAGACTCAATGCAATCCCAATCATGATTCCAGCAAGTCATTTTGTGGACACTAACAAATTCTAAAGTTGATAGGGAGAGGCAAAAGACTCAGGACAGCCAACTCAACACGGACCGGGAAGAACAAAGCCGAGGGCTGACACTGCTCCATTTCACAACTCATTATAGTGTCACAGTAATCAAGACAGTGTGCTGTTGGCAAAAGAACAGACAAATGTAACAACGGAACGAAATAGAGAGCCCAGAAACACACCCCCATAAATGGAGGCAACAGATCTTCTGCAAAGGAGCAAAGGCAATACAATGGAGCAAAGACGGCCTTTTCAACAAATGCGCTGGAACAACTGACGTCCACATGCAAAACCAAAATGAATCCAGACCCAGATCTCACACCCTTCACACACATACCTCACGAAGGATCACAGAGCTAACTGTAAAACACAAAACTGTAACATTCCTGGAGGATGACATGGGAGTAGACCTAGACGACCTTGGGTTCAGTGATGACTTTTGAGATACAACACCATAGGCATGACCCATAAAAGAAATAATTGATAAGCTGGACTTCATTAAAATTACAAAAAAACTGTTTTGTGAAAGACAATGTCAAAAGAATGAGAAGACAAGCTCAGACTGCGGGAAATAGTTGCCAAAGACGCATCTGATAAAGGATTGTTACTCCAAATATACAAAGAATCTTTAAAACTAATAAGAAAACAGATAACCCGATTTAAAAATAGGCCAAAGATCTGAACAAATACCCTACCAAAGAAGATACACAGATGGCAAATAAGCACATTAAAAGATGCTCCATATCTTATGTCATCAGGGAAGTGCAAATTTAAACGATAGGGAGAACCACACACCTATTAGAATGGTCAGAACCCTAGAGCACCGGCCCCACGAATGCTGACGAGGACGGACGTGGAGCAGCGGGCGCTCTCATTGGCTGCGGGTGGGAGTGCAGACGGGCCGCCGCTGCAGAAGGTAGTCCGTCGGTTTCTTACAAAGCCAGATACACTTTTACGATACTATTTCGTAATTGTGCTCCTTGGTATTTGCCCAGAGGTTTGAAAAGCTATGTTCATATGAAAACCTGCATATAGATGTTTATAGCAAGTTTATTCATAATTGCTAAAACTTGGAAGCAACCAAAATGTCCTCCACTAGATGAATGAATAAGTAAACTGTGGTACATCTGTACAACGGAGTGTTACTCAACGTTAAAAAGAAATGAGCGATCAAGCTATGAAAAGACGATGCGGGGTAAACGTAACTGCATGTTACTAAGGGAAAGAAGCCAGTGTGAAGAGGCTGTGCGCTGTGCGGTCGTATAGGACGCTCTGGAGCAGGCAACACTGCGAGACACCGTGAAGACCAGCGGTTGCTGGGGGTTCAGGGAGCCGGGGGACGAAGAGGTGGGGCGCAGGGGATTTTTAGCACAGGGAAAATGCTCTGTGTGATACTGTCATGGGGGTACACGTCATTGTACATTTTTTCCAAATCCACAGAGTGACTCCTAGAGTTAACTTAGTGTGAGCTGCAGACTGGGTAATGACTAGGTGTCAATGCGGGTTCATCCTTTGTAACGGAGGTACCACTCTGGTGGGGTGTCGATCACAGGGGAGGCCGTGCGTGTGTGTGGGGTCGGGGGTGCCTGGGAAATCTCAGTACCTTTCCCTCAATTTTGCTGCAAACCTTAAATGGCCCTAAAGAAAAAGTAAAGATTTAATTTAGAAAATCTACCAGCTAAGAGTACAAGAAAAATAATAATAATAATAATTTAAAAAGCAAGCTGTCCGTGGTTAAGAAATACAAAATGAGAAAATTTAAAGGACAAATAAAAATTGGGGAAATATAACATATCAAAAATAGAAGGATAATACCTTACACAGAGAGAACTATTAACACTTGAGGGTGGGGGAGACCGAAGACCCAAGAGAAAAGTGAGCAAAAACATGAAGAGATAATGCACCAAAAATATATGGGAATGGCCTTTATACCTATGGAAAGTCGCTCAACTTCACTCACAACAGAAATGCAAATGAAAAGAGCGCTGTGACATCACGTCTCACCCCTCGGAGCACAACCATTTTAAGGCGCCTTTGCCATTACATTCTGTTGTCAATGCTTTGGGGAGATCAGCACTTCAAATGCTTTTGGTAAGAATCCAGTTGGTATGATGTGTATGGAGGGAAATTCAGCATATCTAATAAACTACATGTGGGCTCACCTTTGCTTTAGCAATCTCACTGCTAACGTTTCCTCTGGATACAACTCTAACAGAATGGAAGTTCATGTGCACAAGGGTGCAAAACACTGCGAACAACCTAAACGCCGGTAGGCAGGGGAGAGGTGGAATGAACTAGGGTACGTACACACATGGTGGAGTACTATGCGGCTCTGAAAAAGGAGACGGTCCTCTCAGATGAAATAATTTCCAGGATTTGTTGTTAAGTGAAAAAAGAAAGCACAAAGGTATACCACCTTCTTGATAAAATGAAGTGGCATAATAAAAAATATGCTTACTTTTGCAAAGAAAAACATGGGAAGAATAATCCAGAAACAAATGAGACTGTTTATCTGCAGGAAGCAAGGGACAGTGCAGTGGCAGAGATGGAATACGGCGTCGTACACTTAGACACTTTTCTGAACGCACTTGTGTGTGGTTTTGTGGAACCCACCTTGACATATCACACACTCAAAAAAAGGGTGTTGCTCTCAACAGATTACAGATAGAGCAAAAGAACCTCACTGTATTTCAAATTAATAAAGTTTAGGGAGGGGGGAAACCCAAGCCATGTTTGAACAGCATTTTGACTAAAGACAAAAAGAAATGTAAGAAATATTGAACTTTGGGTAATGGGTTTCCTTTTCTCAGTGGTGTGGGGTAGCAACTCTGAAACTATCTCCTGTCTGCTCTAGGACGGAACAATAAGCAAGCACACAGAAGACGACAGAAGCCAGGTTTCTCCCCGTGGAAGAAGAGTTGCAGCACAGAACAGGACGGGGGATGGCGGCCATGAGCCGGGGATCCGAGACTGGGATTGGCAGTAGCAGCAAGAGCGCACAGTCACACGTATATCGTGTGCATACACATCCTCTGGAGAGATTATGGGTATAAATGTGTTGTGTTTTTTTTCCCTGCTCCACCTCCTTCTCTCAGATTTCCTCGTTCAAGCCACTAAGGAGTCCCAGAAGCTGTGTCCTGTCGGCAGCAACACGCACACCTACTTCCCAGATCTTGGTTTCTAGAGGCCACTCTCCAGCAAGAGAAGGCTTCCTGGAAAAAATGCCGGGTTGTAGGGTTGTGCAGAGAAAGCACAGGATGAGCCGGGAATGTCTTTTTTCACCAGAAAGTGAGGAATTGCTCAAAGAGTGATGGGGACAGGTCAAAGGGCACAGGAATCAGCTTGAAGGCGGTTCCACCAGACAAATCTGGGCATCAAATATGTAATGACAGTAATGGATTAAAACCCATAAAATAAAATAAATTCTATGAGCCCATACTGATATATAAATAAAAACATAAATAAATGGTAGAGAAAGGAGATCTCTTACTTATAGTAGGATGTTTACTAATACACATAGAAAAAATGATACAAGCAAAAAAATCTAATTTAGTAGCCATGCAATTTAATGAAATACTACAGGACATTTATATATTCTTGAAGCATATCAGAAAATAGTTATTAATTGTTATGGTGGACTAGATAATGGGCCCCCAAACAGGTACGCACCCGAGTGCCCAGAACCTGTGAATGTGACCTTACAGGAGAAAACAGCCTTTGCAGATGCGATTAAGTTAATGATCTTGAGACGAGATTTTCCTGTACTATCAGGTATGCCCTAATTGCAGTCACTTGTACCTTATAGGGGAGGCAAAGGGAGCTCTCAGACCAAAGAGGGGGAGGCCACGAGAAGGCAGAACAGAGACTGGACCGATGCAGTCACCACTAAGGGACCCCTGGAGCCATCAGGAGCTGAAAGAGGCAAGAAGGACCCTCCCCTTGAGCCTACAGAGGGATCACAGCCCTGCTGACACCCTGAGTTCAGACCTCCGGCCTCCAGACTGTGAAAGGACAAATTCCTGTCATTTTAAGCCGCCCCATCTGTGGTGCTTTGCACCAGCTTCCCCAAGGTCTTAACAACACTGATCAATCACTTTGCAGTGGAGAAACCTGGAGGGCCCCTAACCAGTGGTCATTTATCATCATGGCGAGGGGCCCACTGACATCGTGTGCCTCTGGGCAGGACACATGGGACAGCACAGCCCACCTCCATGCTGCTCCTGCCGGAGACGCACGATGGGGCTCTCATGTCCAGGAGGCTTGAGGTACGTCCTGCCAGAGAGCCATCTGCATCCCGATGACAAACATGGCCAACACTGGCTCCTGCTCGGACCCTGGGCCATGTATATATTTCTATAAAGAACCTTATCAGGATAAAAAGCAGAATTTGAATGAGGTCTGTAGACTAGATAACAGGAGTGTAATAATGTTAATTTCGTGACTTTAAAAGTTGAGCTGTGGCTGTGGAAGAGACTATCCTTATTGTTGAGAATCACACCTGGAGTATTCGGGGGTGAAAAGAAGTCAATGAAAAGTTCTGGAAGAGGCGCCCTGCCCTGCCCTGCCCTCACCAGGTTTCGTCTGGGCTGCACATCTGCTCTACCAGGCATGGGACAGCCGGGTGCAGGGCCCTTCCCTCCCTGAGCCCAGGGCCAGGCCGGCAGCAGGAACCCCTCCAGTCAGAGCGGGCTGAGTTCGGGCGCGGAGAACGCAGCACAGACCAGAGCGAGTCATGGACCCTTCACGCCCCACACTGCTGTGGGCGAGAGCAAGCCCGGCCTCCACTGGGACCGAGTGGTGCTGGGCTCTGCTCAGCTTTTCCGAAGGCCACTGCCCAGGCCCCTTCACGTGCCTGGAACCCTGGCAAGGAGGCAGCGCCCCCTGCCCTGACCCACACAACCCTGTCCCGAGGCCACCCTGGTTCCCTTATCATGTGCCCGGGCCCTCTCTTTGTCTTAGACCCTCCAGTGCCCCCAGCCCCTGTTCCTCCTCGGAACATTCCCGAGGCTTGGCCTCCCTTCGACTTTCCTTGGTCTGTAGGACTCCTGTCCAGGTCCTCGTTAAACCCATCGGTTTCCTGGCCTGCACGTGTCCCGACACACATCACTCTTCTCCCCCCTCACAAGGTTCAGAAAACCCAGTTTCCTCTTCCTAAAAATGTCTGACGGGACAGCGCCTCTCTGACACCTTGTCACGGTGATGGCGGGTGCTGAGACAGGGAGACGGCCGTCTCGATGCTTTGGGCCCTGCCTGGGTTATTTGTGGGGCCAGCTCGGGCGGGTTTTTCTGTGCAAAGTCTTATGGAGCATTCCAGCATAACTCCAGGATCTTATATTCCACCTTTGGGGTTGCCATGCTGGAGCTCAGCCCATTAAATTGATGTGAAGGAAAAGATTGTGAGGTTGATGGTAGGTGTTTAAGGGTGTTGGAATACAGGATTAGAATCCTAAAAAACATGGCCCTCTCCAAATACAGCTGAAATGGGGAACTCTGCCAGGAATCACATTTCCAGCCTGGCAGTCCTGCGCTCCTGCACCCTTCAGGGAACTTCTCAGCTCCCCCTCATGTCCCCGGGGCCACCAGAGTCCATTCAGGAACCCCCTGGGCTCTCTTTCCTGTCCCTTGGGCCACCAGAACCCCTTTAAGCAAACAGGAAAATCATCAGGGGTCATAAGATGCTGACTTTCTATCGGGAAACCTCTCTATGTGGTTTGAGGTTATGTATTTGGACATTATTTCCCTCATTCACCATTTATTTTCTTAAAATTATCAGCTCCCTCAGATTTTTGTGGCAAGGAGCTTCCAGTAATGTCTGCGGTGAAATCAGGGTGCTGGGAAGGTTGCATGCTTTTAGCAAGGACGTCTCATGAAAGAAAGTCCGTAACATTCCGATAATATACGATAGGTCTCTGCTCCCTCAATGACACCTTTGAATGTGCTCCACTGCTTTTTACATTATAAATAAAGAACTGGCACAGGCTGAGGTTGCTATTGGACGCCTGCAGCACACCGCTCGCCAACTTCCTAGACGCTGGGAGTCAGGCTGCCAGCATCCAAGCTGGAGCTCCAACTCAACTTCACAGCAAATGACTCCGTTTTCCACGTCGGGTTGGATCCAGGGCTCCAGAGTGATAGTGAAAAGCTGCAGACTCCTCAAGGAAAAACACGCCGCCGCCCCACCTACAACCTTCAGCTTTCACAAGGCCAAGTTAAATCACGTGGGGACAGTAGCAGAGACGTCTGTAACCACCCCAAAACAGCCAGCTGCCCTTGCTCTGTCCTCAACTTATGCCTGGTTTCCTCTCAGGAAGGTAACCCTGTGTTCTGGCCAACATGGTTTTCAGCCATTTTAATAGGCCAAGGCATCTCTTCTCTCTTCTCCACCCACCTCCCCGGGGCATGTTCCACAGTGAGGGGAGAGCAGGTTCTGGAGGGAGGGGATGAGGCACGGGGGCACTTCCACTTGGCTCGGCTCCCGGGAACCTCAGAGCCAAAGCCCTGGGCACTGCTAGCCACTCTGTGCTGTTTACGACACACTTCTCTCAAAAACCATCTTATTTCAAAATTCATACTTTCTGGGTTGAATTATGCCTACTAATGAAGTCCTAACCCTGGTACTGGTGAATGTGGCCTGTTTGGAAATAGAGCCTCTGCAGGTGTGGTTAAGTCAAGATGAGGCCCTGAGGGTGGGCCCTGACCCAATGACTGGTGCCCTTGTGAGAAGAGAGGGACCTGGAGACAGAGAGACACACAGAGATGCAGAGAAGGAGGCCGTGTGAGGATAGAGGCAGAGATGGAGGGATGTGGCTGTGAGCCAAGGGGTGCCCGCAGCCACCAAGAGCAGGAGGGGGCAGGAAAGATCCTCCTCGAGAACCTTTAGAGGGAGTACGGCCTTGCTGGCCTCCAGGTCTGTGAGAGGATAAACTTCCGTTGTGTGAAGCCCCTGGTTTGTGATCATTTGTTACAGGCTCCAGGACCCTAGCACAAGTACCTGCGCAGCCGGGCTGCTGTGAAGGCAGGAGGCACAATGCAGGTGAGACCCCTAGGCACACCCTGGCACCCTGAACAGCAGGTGTGCTGATGGTGGGGGAGGCCTCTGGGCACAGAGAGGCGGTGGGGGACCCACAGCTGAGGTTCCGAAGACCCTCTTCCTCCTGTGCCTGGGTCTCGGCAATGTCCAAGCTGCCCTGTGCGGCTGGGGGCTCCTGCCTCCCTGGGAAGTTGGGTGACCTCTGCTCAAGCCCCTGGCTGGGCCAGTGTGTCCCCTGCAAGTCCAGTCTCCCCCACCTCTGGGTCTCCCCTGCCCACTTCCCGCTCTCAGCTCCAACTCCCTGATGGCTGATTTGAGCATTTCTTTTGTTCCTGAAGCCTTACTCGCCTTACATTTGTTACAGGGCTCCTTACCTGGATGTGCACAAGCTTTGCCTGCACTGCATGGTAAAGCTTTGTTACAGTAAAGAGGACTCTGTGCCCAGCACTAAGAACCTCACAGGCATGACCCTCCAGCGCTCAAAGCCTGCCCTGGGGGGCCCTATCCCACTGGGGCTGCTGGACTGCCCACCCAGAGCCCTTGCAAACCCCCCACTGCTGCCCGTCATTCACTCCACACTGGCAGGCGCTGGCTCAGAGATGGGTGCTGAGAATGTTGCATCTGGAAGGAGGGTGAGGAATGATGCACCCTCATCAGGCCCTGCCCTGAAAGTGTGAACTCGGTCACATTTTCCATAGCTCCTCTCCAGAGCCACAAAGCCTATTCTGCACCCCAAAGCTTGGGTTCTAAGGAAAAATGAACCTGGATTTGATGTGCTCTCCAGTACTGCCTTCTGTGTTGATTCTGTCTGGGATGAGGGCCATGAAATGGAAGATGAGACATCCCCTGTTCCAGAGGCCTTCGGGGATGAGGTCTCCATGCAGCTCCAAGCCATGGCTCCCCTTGGCCTGGCATGGGTGGCTGACCATGGGAACATCTGGGTCCATTGCTGGGACAGCTGGACACCACTCACCCAGAGGGACCTCTATGGTGAGGGACAGGGGCCGGAGCCACACAAACACCCCTGACCAACAGACTTGGGTCTGCCACGGCTCCTGTGGTCTGGGCAAGCTCTGGGCCTTGTTTCCCCAAGTGAAGCACAGACTGTGAGTGCTGACCTTCCGTGCAGCTGTCACAGGCATGAAGAGTGTGTGGAGAGTGGTGTGATGATCAGTCTCATGACTGAGTAATAACAATGGCCAGTGTGCATGAGCAGTAATTAGGTCTCAGGCACCTGAGCACCATGAGGAAGGAGCCCACGGATGCCAGGCTCTGTGTTCAGCATTGCCCTGTCTGGGATCACTGGGATGCAATCTCCCTGGGAGGGGCCTTGCTGGAGTCCCTGGAACCCCTAGTTTGGGGAGGGGTCTCCTCCTGCAGGGAGAAAGAAGGAGAAAGGAGGAGGAGCAGGGCCGAGGGGACAGGCTGAGCCCCTGGTGACAGCACAGACGCCTCTGTATGACCTGTGTGTTAGTCAAGGCACAGATGACAGGGTTGCAGGACCAGGCTGGGACAGAGGCCCTGCCAAGCAGCAGCCAGGATACTTTGAGAAATTCTCATCCTTTCAAAGCTTCAGTCTCCTTATCAGTAAAACACAGAGCTAACGCAAGTGACTATGAGAGCTAATACTCTGCCAGGTCCCAGGTGCTGTTCCAGGCACTTCTCTGTGACCCTCGAGGCCGCTGCTGTTCTCACCTCTGCAGTCTGCACAGGGTATTGCCAACTCTCGGCCAGACCTGGCCCAGGGCCCATTCGTGTGTGGCCTGTAAACCAAGGCTGGTGTTCTACCAATGTTAGAAATGACAGAAAGAAGAAGCAAAGCAAGATTAAGTGACAATGGCATTATTTACCATGGAGCTCCTTACAGAAAAGAGTTTGCCACCACAGATCTAGATGGGTAAACTGAAGCTAAGAGTGGGCCAGTGGCTTGCTGCATGTCACAGGTCTAAGGAGAAGTGTGCTCAGCACAGTGACAGTGTTTGAGGCCTGGTGGGGGGTCCACAGACACAGAGGGGACCCCTCCTTTCCTGATAGCACAGAACTCCCCAGGTCCCTGCCCAAGTGACAATGTGCTTGAAAAGACTGGGAGCTTGTACACCCTGGCCGCCTCACCACACACACGGGGGCCCCACGCAGGCAGGGCCAGAGGTCTCTGAGGCCAGAGCTGCCCACGGCCTCTCCTGCAGCTGGGGCAGTGGGACAGCACCAGGAACCTCGGCTGGAGCATGGGTGGAGGGCATCTGTGGGCGAGCAGTAAAGAGGTCACGGCAGTTCACACGTAGCGAGTAAGAGCCTCAGGGGCTCGCAGGAGACTGGAAGCATATCTTGTTTATTAGAAGTCTTCTACAAAGTTACATCTGATGTGTTTCCCCATCCAATAGCTTTGACAGTGAGACCAGGCAAAGGAAAACAAGCTGCTGGTTCCTTGTCCAGGCTGCCCTCACCTGGCCATGGCTGTGACATCTAGCCCCAGAACTGGGCAGACAAAAAGCAGCAGCACCCATCAAAGCAGAGTTAGGGCAAAGCTCCTGAAAACTCTTTTTCTCTGTATCACAGGTCATCTGTCCAGTAACAGGGGACAGCCAGTCTTTCTGTTTCAGCTCAGCCGGGGGTGGAGGGGCGCCAGTGTGCAGAAAGCACTCTGGTCCAAACCAGCCCTCAGTTCTGGGCAACAGAGGACAGGTCTTGTCCCTTCTGCAATCCCTTGGTTCACACTCTGAATGTGAGGGTCAGAGCAATGACGTCCCAGCTCTTCCCAAAGGAAGGTTTCTGCCTATGAACAGGAGGCAGTTTCTGAATATGATGGGACTTCCTCCTGGGCCACCTTTGAAAACCAGGCACATGCTGGGTCCGTCTCTGCTTACTGCTTCACCTGCTGGTTCCTGCTTGGTTTAACCTGTTTCCAGGTGCCACCTCCTCTAGGAAGCCCATTAGAGTTTTGTGGTGCCACCACTGCCTGCATGCCCCTCATCACTCCTTGCTCACTGACTATATGCACACGTCCCTTTCATCAGTTTGTCATCCTCCCATAGGGACAGGAATGCCTCCTCCCACCTGCTTGACTGTCTCTGCTGCCTAGGGGTGGGGCCTGGAGGTGCTCAGTGTAGTGTGTCACACAAATGGCTGGGTGACCAGAGGCAGGCGGGATGAGCCCCATGGTGTGCCTTCTCGGACTCAGGCCGGTGGAGAAATCTTTTGGGGCTGCCTGGACTGGAAACTTTCGGAGTTTCAGCCTGGCCCCTCTCTGTGGTCCTCATGCCCCTTTGTCCATCTCGCTTTTGGTTTCTCCACCAAAGAGAGGTGAGAGCACAGAGCGCTTGCCTTGGGCTGTCAAGAACACACGCGTGAACCCACTACCAGGCTCCTCAGCTCCACGGATCCCGGGCAGGCCACTCTGCTCCTCATCGCCCCCTGTCTGAGGCCCTCAGTTTGCTGGGGCTCGAACGAAACAATGCAGGAAATACAGGATAGTCAATGGGTTTCTACAGCCCTGTTGGTGTGTGCTGCCAACTGTCCACACTGTGCTGGGGGCCACCATCCCCTACCCAGACACCCCCAGACAAGTGCCATCTGTGAAAACCAGGAACCCTGAAATTAGATCTTGCTTTGCTGTGAAAATATGTGGGTGGTCTGGGCTAACTGGTTCTTGAGGAAAAGATGGGACGTTCACCAAAGAATGTCCAAGGAGAGAGAGGTGGGTTCAAGGGCGCCTTTATTCAAACAACAGTTGGCACAGAGGCTGGAGATGACCTCTCCGATCCGCATACTTTCAGCATCCTCAGAGGCCTGAGGTTCTCGGTGGAATGCTCTCCTGCTGGCCCAGCCCACCGCAAAGACAAGGGCACCTCGGGGCCGGGTGGACTCCACTCTCATCTATCAGGCGCTTGCCCCATGTTGGCTGGAATTTTTCTCCAAAAACACCTTTTTTATAATGAAAAGGTCTCATCTTTCTCTGGCAAGCTCCATTGTTTGCTCTCACATAGTCCTTTTGTCTTGGGGCTGTTGGATGCCAGGAGGCTGGGGGACGTGCTGAGGACAAGCTCCTAAATTGCAGAGCTTCCCAGGCGGGCCAGGCCAGCACCCCGCCAGTTTCCTTTGGAAGCTTGCGTTCATCTGCGGCTCCCTCCTTAGCCAAAAATCCACAGGGGCACGCAACCGGGGACTTGGCCCTGAGCTCTCGCTGTGACCCAAGGGCCCCCTAGCTGTATGACTAGCAGGTGCACAGCAGCTGACAGGCTGTCCTTGGAAAATATCTGCAGCCACCTCAGAAAGAACCAGCAAGGCCTTCAGCATGCCTGATGAAGTGTCTCTCAGATGAAACAGAAGTTTGAATCCCCAGGGGCATTTTGTAGGAGGGAGAAGGCTGGAGCTGGGCCATCAGGGCAGACCTTACCACAGATCCCAGAGATTCCCAGACGCGCTGAAGAGAGCCCCAGCGGAACCCGGGCCGACACGGGCCACCAGAAGCACACCAGGAGGCAGCAGTGTTCCTTGCTAAACGGAGCAGGGACCATAAAAGTGGGGCTCTCATCCTGGCCACTTGTTGGGGCCACTTGAAGCCCTGAGAACTTTGCATGGTGACTGCCTCTGTTTTTAGTAAACTTGGCAAGGTTTCTGGATTTGACCAGCTCACAGAACCACTAATGAATAAAGCCAGAATTCAAACCCAGATTTCACAACCCTGAGGCCTGGGCCACTAATGACTCATCCTGTTATTCATCAACACAGTTTATCATCAGGAAATCCATCAGACCCTGGCTGGTGTGGCTCAGTGGACTGAGTGCTGGACTGTGAACCAAAGAGTCACCAGTTCAATTCCCAGGCAGGGCACATGCGTGGGTTGCTGGGCCAAGTCCCCAGTGGGGGGTGTGCAAGAGGCAACCACATACTGATATTTCTCTCCCTGTCTTTCTCCTTCCTTTCCCCTCTCTCTAAAAAAAAAGTAAGTAAAAACTTTGAAGAAAAGAAATCCATCAGCCCAACTCTCAAAATGTACACAGGCTCTGGCCACATCTTACCTCCTTCACCACTGCCACCCAGACCCAAGTCATTGGCATCTGGACTTGCAGTGTCCCCTGTGCTCACCGCTAACCACGAGTGGCTATTTAAAGCCAGAGTGATTAGATTCAAATGAAATTTAAAGTTCAGTGCCTTGGTTACCTGAGACACGTTCCCAGCAATCCACAGTCACACGTAACCGGAGGCGATCATAACAGTGCAGATGTAGGACACATCCAAGGAAGAAGGTTCTACTGAAGGGTGCGGGGCTGGACCATTGCCGTAGCCGTGAACTGGTCTCACGGCTTCTGCATTCTCACCCCACTTCAGCCCCACGTTTCTATCAAAGTAGAATCCCCACCCTCACTCACATCCTCTAAAGAGCTTTTTCTTCAGCACATACAATGTGGAATACACCCGTGTATTGTCCGTCTCGCCCACTACGATGTGAGTTCCATGGTAGACCACTTATGTCTGCCTGCCCTCAGAACTCAGAACAGAGCAAGTATTCATTAATTATTTTTCCAATGAATAAATGGTCTAGCTTTATTTAGATTTGGTGGGCACGGTGGTTTTAAAATGCTCCCCAAAGGCTTGGACACTCCTTCCTTCAGAAAGGGGGAGCTAATTCCCTTCTCCTTGAGTGTGGGCTGGACTTAGTGACTCACTGCTCATGGTGTGCGACTTGCAAGATGAGTGCAAAGATACTGCAGGCTGTGCCTGGCTGTCCTGATCGCTTGCTCTTGGCGGGGGAGGGACATCAGCCACCATATTGTGAGGACCCTCAAGTAGCCCCTTGGAGACATCCATGTGGTGGGGACTGGGGCCTCCTGCCAACGGCCAGTGCACGAGTTCTCCAGGCGTGAGCTTGGAGCTGGACCTTCCAGGCCCAGGCAGGCCTTCAAGTGACTGCAGCCCGAGTGACAGTTTGACTGAGAGACCGTGAAGCCAGTGCCACCCTGTTGCTCGTGGGTTCCCAGTCCACAGAAACGGTGTGATTTGGTAAGCATCACTTGTGTTCAGCAGCTGCATTCTGGGGTGGTTTGCAATGCAGCCATGATAATTAACACGGTGGGAAAGGTCTTTCTCCACATCTGGTCAGTCATCACAGATGCTGGTTCACACAGTTAGGAAAGACATCCGCTTTCCTAAAGACATCAGTCCCACACGACACACACTGACTAGGTACTGCTGTGCTTCCAGTACTGGGAATGGAAAGATAAAATATTAGCTTGTGCCTAAGTCCGTGTGAGGAGGCTGTCCCTGCTGGTTTCTGCTCTGTGGCCAGGGAGCCCCCCATCTCTCTGTACAAGGAGGCAGCCCACCCCGCTGCCCCGAGCCAAAGGCAGGTCTGGGCTACTGTCTTCGTCTTCTCCCATCTCCTGCCTGTACTTCGGGATGCGCTTACTCCACTGCGGAGGCCAGAATGGCAGCTCTCCCCTGCAAGCATGGTTTATCCAAAGGCCTCAAGAGAGGGAACAGCCAGCTTCCTAGATGTGACGGCCTCGGCGATGCGGTCCAAGACCAGTAAATCGCAACGAAATGGGCGGCAGCCATGACTGAAGACGGTCAGTGGAAACCGACAGACAAATTATGACCAGCTGAACAGGATGTTCCTACTCTTGAGAACCCAAGTTGAACGTGACCCAGACAGAAAGAAGCTGGCTTTTCAAGATCACATTGTCCACTCTGAGACATCTCACTAGAGGCACAGGCAGTACTCGCTGTCCAAAAGAGCAGGGAAAAGATTGGCATGGAGGTCATTTGGTCTCTGGGAAAGATTCCTGGTGTGGGATGAAACCACATGCGAGTCCCGTTCCTGTTCTTCCTGCTGTGTGGCCTCAGGCCACTTGTTGCTGTCTCTGAGCCCCACTTTCCTGTCTACAAGAAGCAGCTGATATTTCCGTGCGAAGGGCCAGCGTGAAGACACAGGAAATGTGAGACACCCTGGTGGTCCATGGCAGACAGCCGCTAAACGCCATTTATTCTCCATTCCCTCACAGCATCTCTCCAGTTACTTTCAGTGGTTGGTTCTCAGTGGGCTCTACCAAACTCTCCTTCTCCTCATGGGTGGGGCCCGTGCTTGGCAGAGCAGTTTCCCCAGTCATGGCTCTGCTGGACCTAGGGAGAGCTGGACAGGCTGGGCCCCTTTCCTCATAAGATCACAAATGGGGAAAATCCCATTCAGAGCCACCTCTTACTGGATCCCAGCATCCTCCTTCTCAGCCCTCTCCCGCTGGTCACAGCAGCAGATCTGACCCGGGGCCAGCTCCTCAAAGCTGATGGCTGACGAGGTTGGGTGCCAACCGAACAAATCAAGGCTGGGATTCCGGGCATTCAGCCTGTGAGCACAACTTCACATTGTTAGTGTCACTTTGGGTGAGCCACACCCCTCCCCCTTTCTGGGCCTCACTTTCCCCACAAACTGAAAGGGTAGGGCTGGCCTTAGAGGTGCCAATGTTCTGAACACAGCTGGGCAGATGGGGATGAGTCACAGCGCAAATCTCAAGTAAAGATAGATTATTGCTGATTTGGCCTGAGACGTTGGGACACTTCTGCGGATGGTGTCTTGGCCTCCTCTGGGTGAAATAATTCCAGTTCCCCGAGTCAGTCATCATGGGACCGGTTATCCAGCCATCGAATCATCCTCACGGCTGTCTTCGGAGCTCCCGCCTGTCTTCCCAAGCCCACAGAGAACGTCCTCAACCAGTGTACACAGAATATAAATTACTTTGGAAGAGATTCCTGTTTAGATAACTCAGGGTACTGAAACCAATCGGGGTCACTGGGGCCCTTTCTGGATGTCCCCAGCCCTGTTCTTGCTCACGCCTCTGGGACACCCCAAGGTCTCAGAGCAATTGCCCATTTCCACTGCTCCTTTAAACAGACTTCCACGTGCCGTTATTTGCTGGATTGCTCCATCCGGTGAGGACTGTCACCACCTGTGTGCCAAGCCCTGATAAGAAAGGTCGGGTCGAAAGTAGGTTTGTAGTTGTGAGTATATGAAACCAAGTTTATTCTTGTATTATCATTTATTAATTGTTGTATTGTTTTCCATACAGACACCTAGAAACCTACTTTTGCCCACCCTGTATCCCAGAGACACCCTCAAACCTACCCTGCAGCCTCAGTCCTGGAGGGTGGTAGGGGGCAGGGCAGAGGGCCACGGCCTCCAAACTCACCAACAACCAACCTCTCCCTTGCTCAAAAAATTGTCACTCAGCAACAGCCTCAACTCAAAACATTAGTGTGAACCGAGTCGAGAATTTTCAGGAGACCACTCGCCGAGGACCCCAAACCCACCATATCTGGTGGCACAGCCCTGGTGCCCAGGCTGCACGCGGAGCAAGGCCGGGAAGGCAGACAGTCTCTGCCACCTTCCATCGGCTTCCTCTCGTTCTTTTTTAAGGCTGGGAGATTTTGTTTGTACACACTGAAAATTCACACTCTCCTGAAAGCATGTCTGTGTGCACATTGTTTATTGCCAAGGTCTATAAGTGATTACGAGATAGCCCAGATGTATGCTGAGAAGAGGTGGTTTATGAGATTGCCATGCCTTGGAGCATGGGCCTCCTCACCCAGATTGGCTCTCCATCGGGGCTGAAGTTAGAGAGAATTGTCCCTGGGAGAGGAGTCGGGTCTTCCCGACCAGACCCCCAGACACTTCTCTGCGTGTCTTCACTCTGCCACCGCCCTCGGGACCCATCCACTCCATGTGCTTAGCCTCCTCTGAATTGCAAAAGACAACATTATTCTTGTCCCTGAATCGCCTCTTAAAAGGGCAGAACAAAAGCTGATAGTTTCCTTTTGGCCGCCTCTGTCCTGGCATGGGAAAGGTAGATTTATGCAAGTTCACCGAAACGTTGACAAACCACTGGATTGGAAAATAGTAGTGGCATAAATCTGCCCCACAGCAAATGATGACAACACGGGGAGCAGGGGAAGAGGCGGTGTGAAATCCTGGGCTGTCCCGCCCCACGCCAAGGTAGGAAGAGCCAGGATGGTGATGTTGCTCTCCCCGGCGAGAGCTAATCGCTTCCAGACACTGGCCAGGCACCTGGAGCCCAAAGCCACCAGGCCTGGGAGTTGTGAGGTCCTGCCGGGCAGAGGGTAGGAGTTACTGCAGGCTGTTTCTTCCCTGTCCCACTGCCCTGTATGTGCAAAGAAACTGACATCTGCCTGACCTGAGTTGTGCCCAGATCGACTCTCCCCTCTCCTCTAAAAATCGCAGCCTCCTCCCTCCTCAGCTGGAATGACCATGCAGCGTGCTGAGGGGGTGGAGAGTGAGCTCTGCACTGGCCACCACACTGCCATCTGCTGGCTGTGACCTGGGCAAGCTATTTCAGCTCCAGGCCTCTAGTTTCTTATCTGGAAGAGGAGAATAAGGAATAACCCCAACCTAGCAGATATGTGAGATGAAATAACCAAGTAATCAAGGTCAAGAGCTTGAAAGAGTGGCTGGAACAAAGCCCATGCTTCACCAGGTATTGACCTTCATCAACAATGTTATCATCACCATCACCCCCATCGCCATCACCATCACCACCATCATTGTTATCATCATCTGCTTCGGACTGAATATTTGTGTCCCCCCAAAAGCCATATGCTGAAGCCCTAATCCCCCAAATATTGGTATTTGTAGGTGATATCTTTGGGAAGTGACCTGGGGGGTCGAGAGGGTGGAGTCCTCATGCTGGGATAAGAAGAGACGTGAGGGATATTCCTTCTCTCTCCTCTGTGTAAGGACATAGCAAAAGAGGTGAGTGTTTCTAAACCAGAAAGTGGGCCTCCACCAGGCACTGCATCTGCAGTACCTCCTAACCTCGGATGTCCCCGTTCCCAGACTGTGAGGAGCTCCTGTTGTAAGCCCTAGTCTATGGCATTTTGTTATAACTGCCCAATCTGGCTAATATGGCCCTGCGCCTGGTGAAGTCTTTGGGTGAGCGTGTCCCTGTAGGGAGAAGGGGTCCGGGAGGCCGTGCCAGTGCCAGGGATCTGTGGAGCTTCAGTTTCTTTGGTTCAAGCTAGGTAAAGTGAGAATTCTAGACCTGGCAGTTCTGAGCATGTCTCTTTTGTAACTTTCAGAAAATGAAGACAGATTTCAGCGCTGGCCCACCTTGTGGAGAAAGATGATAAGTCATAACAGGGGAATGTGATGGGAAGACCGTCCCATGAGATCTGAGGTCACAGTGACTCTCAGGCTCACAGGCCGTTACTGGATCTCAAGCCCCTTCCCCTCAAGAGCCAGGAGCCCAGGATCGTGGGTCAGCTGAGTTCAGAGTTTCAGCACGGGCTCTCTGTCTGGCTCCCCGGTGGCTGCCTTCTTGCCACGTCCTGCCTGGCGGTAAGAGGTTGGGGAGAAGGGGGAGGGAGAGGGAGAGAGAAAGAGTGAAAGAGAGAGAGCGAGAACGCCCTGACCGGTGTGGCTCAGCTGGTTGAGCATTGTCTCACAAAGTAAAAGGTCGCCAGTTCGATTCCTGGTCAGGGCACACATCTGGGTTGTGGGCCAGGTCCCCAGCTGGGGCACGTAGGAGAGGCGACCATTCGATGTTTCTCTCACACTTTGCTATTTCTCTCACTCTCCTTTTCCCTCCCTTTCCCTGTTACTAAAAATAAATAAAATCTTCAAAAAAGAGAGATGGAGACAGCGACACACAGAGAGACTTGTTTCTCCTCTTACAAGGGTACTAATCCCGTCATGAGGGTCCCACACTCACGGCCACATCTACCGACCCTCGAAGACCACACCCCCAGAGACCACCAGATTGGGGGTTAAGGCTTCAACTTATGAATTTCATGGGGCGGGGGGGTGCAAAAAGGCAGTTCATCACAGGCAGGCTTGAGAGAAGCACATGAGCGCCCCACTCCGGCGGGAAGAGCCCAGCAGGACCGCCAGCAACGCTGCAGAGCCGTCCCCGCAGTCCGCTTGCACATAATCATCACTTCCTATCTGGCTGTGTTCTGTGATGGCCGGAATGTATCATTTCTTTGTATATTCTCAACAGGACCTATTACCCTGTCTTGGTGTTTAGGAAATAAATAAATGAGTGAAGTCTACCCGTTGGTTCCCAGGGGAGATGCTGATGGAATTCTGCTTTTTGTCCCAATACACACTTTTTCTATTCCCTGTCCCTCAATGCTGTCTTTCTCCCCCTCTTGTTTATCGAGCTCCCTCAGCTCTTTGTTTTTCTCATCTGTGACTGAGTGAAGGAAAATAAGTATATTAAAGATTTGTTCAAAGTACCTTTAGAGGCAGTTCGTCCATCTTTCCATGTTACTGCCCCTGTTTGCCAGGGGTCAGGTGAGATCACACTGCTGAGGCACCTCACAGACCCAGACCCAGGCTTTCAGAGCTCAGATCCAGTGCCCACCGGGTTCAGGCTGCGTTCTGGTCTGGCTGCAGCCTGGGCGCCCCTGCCGCCCGGGCCCAGGTGGAACCCAGGGTACCTTGGGGCTTTCAGCAAGTAGTCATGCTGATGCTTGGGGATGCGGGACAGTGCTGCAGGGGGAGCTGAGAACCAAAGCCAGCAGGCTGGGAATGGCAGGGTGGAGAGGTAGGACCAGCGGGGTCCTTAGTGCCACAGGGGAGCTGCTGGTCGGTCCTAGCCCCACCCAACTCCATGCTTGTCACAGGAGGTAACGAGTGTCTGGAGGTTCGAGCAGTGTTCAGTTGGGCCTGGCGTTTTATGAACATTGAAGGCTTTACTAGAGCATTTGAGAGCCTTTATTACGGTTTACACAGCTCTGAACCTCTTTTCTCTCACTTCTGACCTCCCCCCACACCCAGGGTTCAGCCACAGTCGGTGTTCAAGCTGGAAAGGAGCACCCTTAAGAGCTTAGCACCTGCAGTGCTCAGGACGGACTGAGGCTGTGGACAACCCGGACTGCCAGTTCCTGCCAACACGTATACTTTCAAAGTAGCAAGGACTTACAGAAAGCCATTCACACACTGACTTTCTATCCATACTGCTGGTGCACATTCTCCTTCCTGTTGGTGATCTTCAAGTCCTTCTCAGCACCTGCCCAAACACTGCCATACTGGTCCGAGAGAATGAGGGTTCTCTGGGTGACCAGGAAAGGAGCCCTCAGGGAAATCAGGACAGGGACCCTCAGAGGCTTAAGGCCAGATGGAGAGAAGCACCCAGAACAAAAGCAAAGAGCACCCAGGTCATTAGCACTGGACTTCCCAACAACAGCACACACAGCTCTCTCTCGTTAACTCCTCTGCACACCCAGGGGCCGAAGCCCCGGCTGTTGACTCTGGACACTCCCCTCAAGAGCAGCGTACAGTCTGCGCACTGTCCCCCTGCCCTCGCTCCCCTCCCAGACCCACACTGCTTGGCCATCCGTGGCGGCTCGCACGCTTGGCAGGACAGCACCAGCGATGTGTTGTGCTGTGCTTGGCGCGGGCCCCGCGCAATGAAGGATGAGCTGGACAACGGCGGCAGCGCTGGTGCCAAACTAATTGATTTCACAAGCAAGAGGGCAACCTGCCAGAGCACCCCGCCTGCCTGAAGCAAGGAGGGTGCCAGCCGTTCCCCTCATAGATGGGAGGGGAAAGAAGGCAGGGCAGGGGAGGGGTGGAGAGGGGTAGCGTGAGGGAGGGGAGATCAGGGGCAGTCAGTGGAAGGAAGGGGAGGGAAGAGAAGGGGAAGAGAAAGAAGACAACGAGGGGGTGGAAGGGCAGGGGAGGGGACAAGCAGAGAGGGGCAGGCAGGGGAAGGAAGAGAGGGTGCAGGATGACTGCATCGATCCTCACTGATGACACACGCAGCTCTGACAAGAGCCTGGGGGACTCAGGTGCCACTTGGTGGGTGAGCCACAGCACCTAGGAGGGTCACAGAGACCCCACCCAGAGCCAGGTTTCAGGCAACACACCCACTTAGCACACACGCTATCCTGGCCCCTAGGCCTTGCACAGCCAACTGGCTGGACAGCGGCTTTCCCTCAGAAGCAGCCCCATGCCCTGGTCTCAGGGGTCTCGTCTTTAAAGCAGGTGTCACAGACATGTGGGAGCCGGAAGGGCTGTGGGAGTGGAAAGGCAGTGCCCAGCCTGGTTTCTACTGCCCTCTAGAGCCTGCAGAGCCGGAAGTGCCTCCCAGCGTTCCGGGTGCTCATTACAGGGGAGGAAATGAAATCTCCGGGTAAGAAAACAAAGCAAGGCAGAGACACCCGCACACCATACAATGAACACACGTACGAAGTGGATGAGCAACCGTGGCCATTAGAGTGATGGGTCTGGAGTCTGAAGGCCTGAATTTGAACCCTAGCCCTTGCCTTCCAGTTGTGGAACCTGAATCCGGGGTCATTGTGTATGAAGTGGAGACCCTGGCACCCATCTTGTTGGTCTATAAAATAGGACCAACCCGTTCCTATATGAACCCGGTATGAAATGGACCACCCGTTCTGTGGTCTATAAAATAGGGTTGTAGCACTGAGCCCAAAGTTGGCAGAATCTGAGCGCGGGAGAGGGGAGGATGTGGGGGACCAGGCTTCGAGGTGGTCCAGCTTAAATAAGAGGTGAGATTACCTTCCACAGACAGCGTCCGCAAAGACTGGGAAATATTGCAAGGTATTCAGATCCCGCTCACTGAGGACAATGCTGTAAATGCAACATTTGTTCCAAGTCCAGCTGCACTCTCTTCCCAAGTAGCTCCCTCCAGATTCTAAGGCCCAGGTGGCAAACACGAGGCCCGCGGGCCGAATCTGGCCCTCCACCTTGTTTTATCCAGCCCAGCACCTTGTTTCTACCCGGCGGCAGCGCCAAGCTCCTTGCCCCTAGTTAAGGAGTAGTTACATTATACAGTCCTAAAATTACATGCAGCCCTTTGAAGGCAACCTCGAGGCTGATGTGGCCCCCGGTGAAAATGAGTTTGACAGCCCTGTCTAGGGAAACCCAGAGACTCTCAAACCCGACACTTGATTCCCTTCTCTGGAGAGGGGTGGCATTTGAGAGGCTGTCTAGAGAGGGATGGCAGGCTACTCCAGCACAGCTGGAAATTAACACTTTCGCTCCTGTGTCCTCACGTCCGAAATGCACAGCACACATCATCCTCTGGGCTCAAGTCCTGCTCTGCCACCTGCTGCTGTGTCACTGCACGTCTCTGAGCCTCAATTTTCTCACTCATACATGAGGCTAACCAGAGCCCCTTCTCAAGGTCATTGAAGATTAAAGTGATATGTCTGTCAGATGCCCAACACAGCGCCTGGCACATAGCAGATGCTCAGTAAACACGCACTTCCGTCTGTCTCCCCTTGCCGTGATTCGAAGGCTCACGACTTTGCCCCCAGCACAGGACTGTCATGAGAATGTAAACAGCTGAGCCTTTTTCCTATAAAGTTCAGGACCTCACTGGTGTTGGAGAGAACCGAGCTGACTGCAGACATGTGAAATTGTATTCACATGAAACTGCCCTCATTTTTTTTCAGTGCTCATTTGATGTGGTCGCCAGAGTCTTAAATATCTGTAGCTGTTTACAAATGCGCTCTGTCCCCCACACTCAGGAGGGAAGGCCTAGGTGGAAGCCGAGCCTGCACCCCCAAGCTCTGCGTGCACACTGTAGGCGGCCTCCTGCCAACTCTGCCAGACTGGGGACGGCCACCGTCTAGCCTGGTCAGAAGGCAGGCTCTGGAGCAGGCTCTGCCACTTGGCGTCCCAAGACTAACACGTCCCCAGACAGAGCTCAACCTTCCTGTCCAATACGCACATGCTGGCCACAGCTCCACCCAGCATCCACGCCCCAACTCCTGGTGCTGGGACCCCAGTTGTCCTCCCCCAGCCCCTGACTCCCTCTGGTCAAATGGTCTGGGCCAGGCTGACCGGTGCCATGAACAGCCATGTCATCCAGCCCATCAGAGCATCTGTCCCCTGGACTCAGGGACCGGTCCAGAGGGACAGCGACTGAGTCAGGCCCAAGACCTGAGGTCCTGGAATGTGGCTGGGGGTCCTGGAGAAAGGGGGTGTGAACCAGACCTTCCAGAGGCTGCCCTGTCACAGTGAGGACCAGGTCCTCCTGAGAAGAAAGCAGAGCCTTGAACTGGAAACACGCCCATCAAACCTTCAAGCTCTATGGCCAGCCACCCCAGGGCAGCATTCCCATCTGTGCTTGAGGCAGCTGGGCTGGGTTTCTCTTACTTGCAGCCGAAGGGTCCTTTCAGTAAAATTTTCTCCTAGCTTCCCCAGCACGATGGGTTGCGTAGCTTCTCTGCAATTGCTTTCCCAGGCAGCCCAGCCACCCTGCTGTCCTGTCTCCAAGCCCCGCTCCTTGCCCCTCCAGCCCATCATCAAAGCACGTGGCTTGTGTCTGTTGGTGCCTCGCTGACTGGGCACGCTGGGCCACATTGCTTACTCTCTCTGAGTCAGTTGCACCACTGTCCAGGCAGGGGTGCAGCTGCCTCTGCCGGCCCCTCTTGCCAGGTTCCTTGGGGGATCAGGGGCCATGAAGTGCTTCCCAGTGACAAGGTCTGGGTGAGGTCAGAGACCATGGGAGCCACTTCCACATGATGGAGAGCCACCAAATGTAGGTGAACCCTCAACCACATGTGGGGCTGAACAGAAGCCCAAAGACATCAGGTTCCAGTCCCTGCAACCCGCAAATGCTACCCTATGTTGCTAGGACACTGTAGATTCAGGAGATGCTCCGGGGCTCTCAGGGTGGGCCATAAATGCAACCACAAACACCCTTCAAAGGGGAAGCAGAGGGAGACGCGACACACAGGGGACCATGTGACCATGGAGGTGAGACTGGAGGGATACAGCCACGAGACAGGAGCCTTTGAGCCCCCAGGAGCTGACAGAGGCAGGAAGGATCCTCCTCCAGAGTTTCTAGAGGGCACTTGGCCAGGTCCACACCTTGATTTCAGATGTCTAACCTCCAGAACTGTGAGAGGATACATGTCTGTTATTTAAAGCCACTAAGTTTACGGTACTTTGTTACAGAGGGGACAAGAAACTACTGTTCCATGTAAGTCAATTGGAAAGTCAGACGATGACAATGTGTAACAATACCATTCACACACACACACACACACACACACACACACTGTCCTAGTTCCAGCCAATGCCACTCCCTTCCCTGGTTCAGCCTCAGCCTCCATCTCAGCCTGGCCAAACCCAACAGGGACGCTTCTAACGCACAGTTGTGCTTGTATTGCCCCCCGCTCAGAGTCTCTGACGGCTCCCTGGTTCCTGTAGAACAACGATGAATCTCAGACATGTACTACACGGCTGTGTGTGATCTCATCCCAGTTTACCTTTCTTGCTTAGCCTTTGCTGCCCTCCGTGTTCTGCCCTCCCTCCTCCAGCGAACGCGAACCCCTCTTCGTTTCATGAACATGTCGTCTCTCTCATCACGTGAGTCGGGAGGGTGAGGTGCGCCAACTGTCTGGCCTGGCGCCTGCCGAGTGGGGGCTACGGAGGGAAAGGGCAAGGCATGATTTCCCTTCCATGGGCCCCTAAGCTCCCTCTTTTCTCCTAAAAAAATGGGCAGTGTTGGGCCTGAAACCGGCCTTCAAAGGTCTTCGCCACTGCTGCGAGCAAGTCCACAATAATCCAAACATTTCAGATCGAGGAAAAAAATACATTATCCAAAAAATGGGGAGATGTTGGCTTGACGTACCCAGATTAGCTGTTTGTGTGGGCCTGGACCCACCGGACTGAAGCCCTGCGTGTGAGTGCCGGTTCCGCAGTGCGATGGGTCGAGACGAGGAAACCAGACAGAAAAGTCAGCACAGCAGCGAGAAGGGCGTGGGAGTTAGAAATCATGCGTGAGGCCCTTGACCTTTTTCTGAAGCCTGTGTCCTTCCTGCTTAGTTAACATTTCTGTGGCTTTTTCTACAGTGACAACCAGCACAGGGAACAATTCCTCCTACGAGCGTGTTTCTCCAGTCCCCAGCCCAGTGCCCTGCATACAGTAGGAGCACAATAGGTAAGTGTTGAGTGGATGAACACGCCCAGGGCTTTCCCAAGAGGAGTTTCCTGACCTGTGAAAGGCACACACGTCCACATGTCCCAACATTCCTCCTGGACTCTGATCAGGGGGCACCCTGAGAAACCAACTGGGGTGAATAGTCACAACCCTCACAGACCTTTGTACCCCTTTGCTCCTGGGGTACGGCACCCAGGAATGGCCATGTTTACCCTCCAGCTCCACTCGCTGTTGCCGTCCTGAAACGTGCATTCAGATTTTGTGGCCGTCAGAAGTGACAGTGGCGGTTCCGTACTCTGGAAAGCCTCACAAAGGCACAACTGGATCGGTGAAGCCTGATCTTATTTTACGTGTGTTTTCCTGGAGCCACAATTCCTCGAACCTTCAGAAACTGTGCAAAAGACAGCTGTGTACGCAATGCCCTTCCATTGCTTTTAATAGAGCATCTTCCCCTCATTCATCAGGGGACATGTTATACATAAGGTTTGGGAAAGACGCTTTTCCTTTTCCCACAGGAAAACGAGGCCACCCTTGTTTTCCCGAGCACTCATTCTACAAGCACGCACCAGGGGCCTCCCCTGTGCACGGGCTGCTAGTGACACAAGGACCTGGGACACACGAGAGCTGGGCCCTGCAGCAGGAAGCTTAAGGGGCCCTATGGGCCTCACATGTTGATACTGAGAGGAGCCAGCTGGGGGTCTCTTTAAAATGTACATCCTCTTGCACTAGGTCCGGGCCAGGTAAGTGTCTACGTTGCTCACAGGGTCCCAAGGAATGCTGAGGCTGCCAGCCTGGAACAATGGTCACTGTCCCTCAGCCTGAGAATAAGTGGCGCTGACAACCCTTGAGAGCTTGTTAGAAGTGAAAACTGGTGCCCACCCCCCAAGCCTCCTGTATCAGAAGCTCTGGGTGGTGCCCAGGAAGCTGTGCTTAACAAGTCCGCCGGGGTAGTCCGACGCTGCCGCAGGTGTGAGGACTGCAGGCTCCAGACCGTCACTGGCAGATGCCTGTCCAGAAGCTGCCACTTCCTCCTTGCTTGCACATGATAACAGCACTAAATAAGATGTCATACTCAGCCTCAGAATCCTTCTCAATGCAGCAGTCCAGGCAACTCATGGCCCTCAGGATGACAGCTGTGCCATGCCAGGTCTGCACTAAACAGACAACAGATGGGCCCCACAGTGTGACAGATGCTGTAATAACAAGATGCACAGTGATGTGGGAGCTTGGAAGAGAGCAGCTCATGGGGTCTGAGGTGGGCAAGGGATCACAGAAGAGGTGCCACAGGAACGGACATTAGGAGGATGAGTAGGAGTTCTCCAGGCCAATGAGGGAAGGCACTGGGGTGGGGGCTAACAGCGTGGGCAAAAGCAGGGATACAGACACGCATGCTTTGCTTGGAAACTGTGAGTGTGAATCAGTTTGGGGCCAGACCAGAGCTGCGAAGTAGAAATGGGTCACGGAATGAGGAATGGTGAAACAGGATCCAGGAGGCTGGTGTGAGAGAGGCAGAGCCCAGCGGGGTGGACGCCACAGTCCCCGCAGGAGAGGCTGCGTCATCCAGGCTGCCCCCGCCCACCCTGCCTGCATGCCCAGGCCCCTTCTCCGAGACCCCACTGTGGGGGAAAGGGACAGGCGGCAGCACGGGAGGAGGCGAGAGGCCTGACTGATGAGATTCGAGACACTCCAAGATAAACATACAGAGAAACTGAAAAGTTGGGACCTATTGCATTAGACATGGGAGAAAAATTAGCTTTAGGCACAGCATTTTAATAAAGCATTCTGTCTGGTTTTGATTTCACAGATGTAAAATAATGCAGGCAATCTGGAAATAAGTTGGACTACTTTAAACTGTTTCTATAAACCACATTTGGGATTCTCTCAGCATTGCTGAGATTCAATTTACAGAGACTTCTTCAAGTTCAAAAAAAAAAAAACCAACTAAATAAACTCCGGTGGGGGGCGGGCACTGTCGGGTCCGTGGTGTGTAATCTGTTACCACAAAAAGCATCATCCAACAGAGTGAGGCAGACTTTCCTGTATTATTTTAATGTTGCTCTAATTATGGAGATGCTGTGAAATGCTGCCTTTAGGAGACACGGAGATTTTCCTTCCTGTGTGCAATACAATCTATACAGAATCTGGCTATGAACAGAAAGCACGTGTTCTCGGGTTGACCAGGGGACTGCAGTGTTGCATCAGGGCAGACGCAATGTCCCCTGGGGCGTGGGTACGCGCTGAGCTTCTGCGGATCTTGGCAAGACCCAGGAAGCTCTCAGCTTTGAAGGGTTTCTCTGGGAAGTGCCTCCAAGCAGGGGCCCTCTGGGGCACCCACACCCCACTCCATTTGCTCAGGGCTCACAAGCCTGCAGAGCTGGACCACCAGCGACCTTGGGCAGGGACCTCGGCTGGACCTGACCTGCGGGCCAGAATCCCACTGGCTCTGGCTCCTCCTTATGACAGGGGACACCTCCCACACCCCACCACCTCCCACCCTTGCCACCTGTGGAGTCACTAGAACCTTCTTCCAAGACAAATCCTGATATCACATCCCCTGCCCCCTGCCTTGGGGAGTCCTGTGAATGTCCACAGTCCAGTGTCCCCAAGGGTCTGTATCAGCAGTGGTGCCTCTGGATCTCACCCCCGCTCAGTCATGGCTGCTTCCTCCAGTCCTTTGGCCAATCACATGCCCCAGCCAGACCAGAACCCAACAAGGGGCCCTCCCAATGAGGTGGTGTTTGTTTTAGCTTGCACACATTTTTTTCCAACACAAACGAGCTCAAGCCTACACCACTCCAAAGCCCCAACTGACATATCCTAGCAGCAGCCCGTGCCACTTGGACTGAGCTACCTTCTGTCAGGGGAAGTGGGGCCCTGCCACATTGGGGGGGGTGCACCAATCACAGCTGGCACTTATATTTTAGAGCTATCTTTTGACTCTTCACTCCTAGCTGGTCGGTCCTCTCTGGGAGAAAAGACAGCCAGCAACCCGGCAGCTAAATGCTTCTGAGGAGCCAGTGCCAAAACCAGCTCTCCGGCACATGATACGAGCCTGGCTCATCTTCCCCCAAACACATCACTGAGGGGGAGCCCGCGGCGGGGCCAGCCAGGTCCGCACACATGGCTCCCAGGGTGGCTGGGACAAAGCAGCTCCTCTTCCAGAGGCTTCTGGTGAAGTGCATGAGCTCTCATTACTGGCTGATTTATAAGGAAAGGGGAAAAAAGGCCCAGTTTAGATATCCATCAGTATGACCTGATCTATACCCTCTGACAAAGCCAGTATCCCACCGGGAAAAATGACGCCCTAGAATATCGAGACCCAGGGCTGGGAGCTCCTCTTCCCGGAAGGAAGGTCACGAAGCCAGCCTTCGTACCTCAGAAACACCCCACGTGCCTCCTGGTGCCCCTGGAATCCAACACGGTTTCACTAACAGCAGCAACAGTAATGAACAGCAACGACAGTAATGATCAACAACAACACCCACTGCTGGTGAGGCGATTTTATAATGTCAGAGTTTAGGGCACTTACATTGTTTCCCTTCTCCCCAGAACAACTCCTATGAGCATGTATGCAAGTGTGTGAGCAAGTGTGTTCCTGTCTTCAAGTCTGTGTGAGAGTGTATGACTGTGTGTGTACTGTGTGTTGGTATGTGTGTTTGTGTATCTGTGCATGTTTGTATGCGTGTGCTTTCTATGTGAGTCTACTCACGTGTGTATGTGTGTGCATATGTGTTTGTGTGCACATGTGTTTGTGAGCGTGTGTATAGACTGGTGTAAGTGTGTGCGCTTGTGTGTGAGTCTCTGTGTGAGTCTGTGTGTGTGTGCGCATGTCCTCATGCCCAAGAGGGACAGCGAGAGGGAGTGCCCCCTGAGTAAGCCCGTCAGCAGCACTTGCGTACTGACAAGACTACGGACACAACATTGGCGAGCTCACAAGCGCCCCCAGCACTTCCCAGCACACTCTGAAGTAACAGCTCATGAGTGCGGTCCGTGTGGCCGTGGGTGTTTTCTCTGTCACCACTGGTTGTTTGCTTGCGTGGCCAGTGGCACTTCCTTGCAAACTTCAGAGGTGACTGAGCTGATGGGCAGATGAGGAGGGCACGGGTGGGCGGAGCCCCCACCCCCTGCGGCAGGCCCACGGGCACCGCTGCCGTTCAGTAGTGAGGAGAGAAAACACACCCAGTGCCAAAGCGGAGGAAACTGAGACCACACGGCCAAGAAAAATCGCCTTTTTCTTTCCAGTCTCTTGCTCTAAAATAGCTTTCTCGTTGGCTGCACCATTGGGGAATGGCAGACGTAACACGTTGAATAGCTGAGCCCTCCTCTTTCCGAAGGGTTTTTCCAGCTGCAGGCAGACGGCAGCACTGTCGCTTCTCCCTCAGCGGCTCCTGCATGGTCACCGCAGAAGGGCCTGAGGTTCCCAGGACGCGGAGCAGTCCTTCCCAACACGGAGTCCTGTGAATCCGTCACAGTGATGCGTGGCTCCCATCCCACAGGGAAGGAAGGGCCACCAGCTGGCATGCCACCCTCCTGGCGTTCTACGCAGCCGCAGGGGCAGATGTGTGCTGACTTGGAGCTTCTCTTCGCCTGCCCCTCCTCAAACTAGTTAGAGCTCTGTTCCAATGCTGGCTTGCTGGAGTCAGCTCTCCCAGTATATGAAGTCTTCCATCGCTTTGTCGGATGATTAGCTGCCCGTCACGTTCCTTTAACCACTTCTTCTCCTGGGCCCCCATTTCCACCAAGCCTCTCATTTTCTGCTGCACCTGACCCAGTGGTACGGCAAGGCTGAACTCTGTTTCCCATGGCATCACCCTGGTTTGCCAAAGAGCTCGGCCAGAGGAAGGGAGAAGGGTTGGCATCTTGGGAAAACCAGTTTGCTTAATAATGGGTGAGGAGGCTTGGGAGGCAAAGCCAGTGGATAAACCCTCACAAGTCTGGCTGCCTTCCCCAAACGCAGCTGAATTTCCACGCTGGGAAGCCTGGAAAGGAAGTTTCGTCCTCCCAGGTAGGAGCAGAGAGCTGGGAGAGGGTGGGCGTGAGAAGGACGTGTGCTTGAAGGTGGGCAGGATGGGAAGGAATGAGGAGCTCCTGGCAGATGTCTGAGCAGGTATGAGAGGCTGGGGGTTGCCTCTGTTCTCTAGTGGCACCTGGACAAATAGACCACCAGACAGAGCTCTGAAATACAGCTGACCCTTGAGTAACGTGAGTGTTAGGGGCACCGATCCCCCTCCTGAAAGGTAAAAATCTGTATATAGCCTTTGACTCCCTAAAAACTTAGCTAATAATAACTGACTGTTGACAAAAGCCTTATTGATAACATAGTCAACTAGCGCACATTTCGTATGTTGTATGTATTACACACCATATTCTTACAATAAAGTAAGCTAGACAGATGTCATTAAAATCATAAGGAAAATACATCTACAGTACTGCACACGTGTGTTTTTAAAAATCTGCATATAAGTGGACCCGCACATTTCAAACCTGTGTTGTTCAAGGGTCGACTGCATGTGCCTCAGATCCTTGGCTGCTCCCGCCAAAGCCATGCCTCCCCTCCCACTTCTGGCTCCTCCACCCTCCCAGCTCCCCAGGGGCACAGGGGACAGGCTCTCACTTCTCCAACTTCACAGGCAGTTCCAGCAGGGGGTAGCAACCTGCTTGCCATTCCCGCCTGGGGTCTACAACAAATAAGAACAGGGCGGACAACAGTTTGGCTCACAGAGATCCAGCGGTTGCTAGGGCTGTTGAGATTTTGTGCATTCTCTCTCCAAGTGGAACCAGGACCACAGCTGAAACCTCGGCTGGAGCCCCAGAGGTCTGAGAGCTTCCGGTAGTCCCCACCGTCTACCATAGTCATCAGAGCTTGGGGACACAGGACACGAGTCCCATGGCTCTCCCTGCTCCCCAAAGGCACTCCAGCACACTACCCACCAGACATGCCCGCGCTCTCCCACCTCTTGCCTGTGGCGGGCTTTCCCCTCCGCCTAGAGTGCCTCCTCTCACCCGTGCCCGTAAGGTTCACCTTCTCCCACAGGACACCTTTCCCACCAGACAGACAAGATGGGCGGCAATAATAGGATCTTTTCTTTACTGAATACCTAATTCTCCTTTATTGAGCTTGGTAGTGTGTACCATTCAAGAAATTTACTCAGAACATCTACATTACTAAATTTATTGTCATAAAATTAGTATTCCCTTATTATGTTCCTTAGTATTCCATTTTGTGTCTGTAGGATCTGTAGTGATGTCCCTACTTCACTTTGAATGTTGGTAACTTGTGATTCTCTCTTTTTTCCTCAATCAGTCTGGCTACAGGCTTATCAGTTTGTGTTGCATTCGAAGAAACAGCTTTTGGTTTTGTTGATTTTCTCTATTGTTTTTCTCTTTTCAAGTTCATTGATTTCTGTTCTTATTTATAGATTCCTTTCTTCTGCTAACTTTGAATTTACTGTGCTCTTCCTTTTTCAAACTCTTCTCAATGGAAGCTTAGATTATTGATTTGAGAACTTTCTCTTTTTCAATATATACATTTAATGGTGTAAATTTTCCTCCAAGTATGGCCTTACTAGCATCCTACAAATTGTCATATGTTGTGTTTTCTTTTCAATTAAAACTTTTTTTCAAATTTCTCTCTTGATTTTTTTGACCCATGGTTTACTTAAAGGTATATTGTTTAACTTTCAATTTGCAGATTTTAGATGTAGATTAAATACTTTAATATCGTGGACAAATAACATATTTCACTCCTCAAATCTTATGTTGAGATTTTGTCTCATGGTCCAGAATATGGTCTATCTTGGTGAATGTTCCATGAGCACTTGTAAGAATGTGTATTCTGCTGATATTGGGAAGACTTTCCAATTAATGCCAATTAGAGCAAATGGATGATACCCGTGATTAGGATTTCTACATCCTTAGACTTCCTGCTCACTTGCTTTGTAACTTACAGACAGGAGCATTGACGTTTTCAACTACATTTGTGAATTTTTCTATTTCTACTCTGCTTTTTGTTTCATGAGTGGATACAAGCACATTTACAATTGTTGTGTCTTCCTGTAGAATGGCACTTTCATTATTATTATAAAATATTGCTCTTCTTCTCCAGTAATATTCCCTGTTCTGATATCTATTTTATATGATGGTAATATTTCCAATCCAGATTTATTTATTTTTTATTAGTACTTTCATGGTCCAACTTTTTCTGTCCTTTTACTTTCAATCTGCCTATGTTTTTATTTTGATACTGTGGGTGTTGTTTTTTTTGGAGACAGTATATGGTTGGGTCTTTTTTTTTAACCCAATCTTATAATCTCTATTGTTTTATTGGGGAGTTGAATTTAAATCTATCATCTTGCTATTTATATTTAATTTGTCTTACCTGTCCCTTTTAAAACTTTTTCCTTTTCCCTTCTTACACTGGATTGAGTAGTTTTGTGATTTCATTTTATCTCTACTATTTCCTTAAGTTTTATACCTTTTAAAATTTTTAGTGGTTTCAATAGGGCTTAAAAATACAACTTGAACATATTAAGATGTATCTCTAAGTAACACCACTTCACACAGAGTGTAATAAACTTACAGCAGTGTCCACTGATTCCTTCCTTCCCACCCTTTGTACTATTGTCGTCACATACTTACTTCTCCATGTTATCAGCTCCAAAATTCACTGTTATCATCTTTACTTCAGATAGTGTATCTTCTTGTTTATGTTTTTGAAGTCTTTGTTGATATGTAATTCACTTGCTTAAAATCCACCCGTTTACATGCATGATTCCATGGAATGGAGGTTCTCAAAATGTCAGAATTGCCTGGGGTGCTTATCAAAAGGCATATGGCTGTGCCCACCCTTGGCACTTCAGATTCAACAGATCTGGGGTGGGGCCTGAGAATCTGCATTCTGTTAAGTTCCCAGGTGGTGCTGAGGTCCAGGGACCCCACTATGAGAATTACTGCTATAAACAGAACTACAAACACAAATTATTAACCTAGAGCAAATGGTGATTCAGCCACGTTAGAAGGATGGGGAGAGGTGGGTTGGGATCTGAGGGGAAAATCCTGATGGCCAATGAAGTGGTCTGATCCCGTGGGTCTGTGGAAGTACAGGAAGCCTGACTCTGAAAGAGAGGGGGCATCTTCCATCAGACAGCGGTCAGTACCCTGTGGCCAAGGCAAGGCTGCAATTGGAACCCCATAATTACTTTCTGTGAATGAGTGATTTTTGTTTTCCTCTTCCTCTGGGCACTGTGACTCCTCTTCAAGCAAACCTGACATGTAGGAAAACTTAAGTCTACACAAAATATGTTAGGTAATGAACATTTGTTTTATAAATATTACTTTTTTTGCTCTTCTGACATAGCGAGTTTTAAAACAGACTCCTGGTTATATTGAAAATGGCCAGAATGCTGACAGACATGCTTTTCATGTTCTCCCCTCCAATGGCAATGATGACCCCTCCGCACATTGGTACCTCTGGGAAGGGTCTGGCCCGCCGTCTGAACAAGTCCCCACTGGGCATTGTCCCTTTTATCCCAGTACTTCAGAGTGCTTTAAATGCACCCAGCTCACAATCTGCAGCATCCCTTCCTGTCCCTCCACTCGATTCTCACAGCCCACCCCCCAGGGCCCCTTTTACCAGAGCTCTCTTCAACCTTCCCTGTTCCTCTCCCAGGCGTCACCTCCCCGTCTCTCTCAGTTCCATGGTTCCTCCTGCCCCACATCCAGGAGCCAGCTCTCCCCACCCATCTCCGTTTCTGCATCACATGTCAGAGGGAGGGAACAGTGGGGCGGTCTCTGTGGTTTGGCCAATGAAATAGGATCAAAAAGTCACAAAACTCCTACGAGAGCAAACAAACCATCAAATTCCACTGTTGCCTAAGTTATAGCCCAAGGAGATTTCAGAAGCTCTGGATCGCAAGAGTCAATACTACCTCCATGAGAACGGTGCCAGGTGGCAGTCGGAATGTAGAAAGAATTTAATGAGTGGGTTTCACTTTGCTCCAACAGAAAAGGCTGGCTAAGCTGTGACTGTGACTGACCATGGCAGGAGGAGCCAGCAGGGTGTCATGGTGCATCCCTGGGGCTATATTTGGGATGCCAAGTGCCAGTGTGGAGACCTGACACCTTTTTCTCTTTCAGAGGAACCGTAAAAATGTTGCTTCCAATAGAGCTAGCATTCTGATTCTGATGGATTCACATGGCAAGAAAAATAAGTTCATTTGCCAGTGGGGAGTGAGGACTGAGGAGGGGAAAATAGGAGGAACAGAGGAAATTCCACAAGTTGCAAAAAGTTGGACCCCTCTATCCCTCAATAAATAGTGTTTTAATTTGTTGTGATTAATTCAACATTTCATTTTAGTTATGGAAGTTGGGCACATGGTATGTGTAGTTTGGCAAACGAGTTCAACTTAGCCCCCTAATCTGCTTCTATTTTCTCATTCTCTCCTCTAACTACCCCCCTTTTTAGCCAGATGAGTGAAGGAATAAATTAGTTGGGAAATGTTTCTGCTCCAATAAAACATTATCACCTGCCAATCACTGGATAAGTACATGGAAGCCCTCTCCTTTGCTCTGTGATTTCTATGACCTCGGAAAAGCTTGCATTGTTCTGGAACTGGAGCTTCCTTGCCATGTGCCACATGTGAACGGGCCGTGCCCCTGCGCTGCCAAAGCTCTCGGGCACAGCACGAGAACCATTGCGTTACTATCTACAGTTCACATACGTTTTCTGTGTAACATCTGTTTGGATTTAATTCTCTCTTTTTTTCAAAGCTGCTTTTTACCCAAACTTACTACAAAAGCAGACAAGTAAGCAAAATGATGGACTGGTCATACAAGCATTTTGATAGATGATCGGATTATGGTTGGACTGGCAGGTCACAGTCTACCCACCACAGGCAACTCAGAAACTTGCCAAGGGACAAGACAGTGATAACACAATTTTTCCCACCTTAATATCTCCCTCAGCTAATGTTTCACGTTCCAAGTTCAAGACACTTGGAGCAGGACCTGCTATTATCTCATAGGAGAGAGGGTGGTGTGCGAAGCTCTCTGAGCTGGCTCAGGGCGCCACCACCCCACTGTCCCGTGTTCTGTTGGAGAGGATGCTGGCCGTGTCTGGAGGTTACCGGATGGCCCTGGCCAAGCTCCTTGGCATTGCAGAACAAATCTCCTTCTCCTAGGCCTCTGAATTTTGAAAGGACACAGGCTCCTCAGCCAGCTTCCCCGGTGGCCCCAGTCCAGTTCCGCATGTTTGCTCCACTGCATCTCTGAGTCCTCCAGAGAGACAGGCCAGCGGTTATCAGTTCACGCTGACGTCTCTGAAGACAAAGCACTCCAGGGATGGAGCACGTGAGGTCCTTCATGATGATGGATATGAGGCTGAAATTCATGCTTGTGCAGTCTGGTACTAATAACACACTATCACCAGCAACTTGAAGCGTTTTGCAGAGTACAATTGGTGCAGGATGCCAGACGTCTCCAGTCCACCAGACACAAGCCCGCTGACTCTTCAGTGATCTGGTCACCAGCCCTGGGCAGTAGGAAGTGGGTGCAGCTTGAAAAAGCAGGAAACGTTTGTGTTCAAATCCCAGCTCCAGTGCTTCCTGGCTACCTGGTCTTGGAGAAGTCCCCTGACCTCTTTGAAATTAATTCCCTCATTGTCAGAAAATATACTTTGTAGGGCTTTAATCTTTTTAATTTATTAGGACCTATTTTATGGTCAAGAATATAGTCCATATGGAAGAATGCTCCATGTGCTCTCTGTTGTCGTTGGGTGGAATGTCCTGTAAATGCCAATTACGTCGAGTTAATTGATAACATTTTCAGTCTGATTTTCAGTCTACTTGTTTTAGCAGTTGTTGGGAGCCAGTTCTGATGGCTTCTGATGTGTCTGTTTCTCAGGCTACAGTCCCCAGTTATCCGAGCAAAACTAATCTGGGTGCTGCTGTGAAGGTATTTTGCACGTGTGATTAAAGTTCCTAATCAGTTGATTTTAAGTGAGGACGATACTGCAGGGAGGGCCTGACTTAATCAGTCAAAAGACCTTAAAAGCTGGGCTGAGGCTTCCGCAGGGAAAGAAGAAATCACTCCTGTGAACAGCACTGGCAGCGCTTGCACCCACGTTGGCGTGCTGTCGACATGCGTGGCCAGCCCATCACTTCTTGTACTTCCTGATACATAGAACCTCCCACTGGTTCTGCTCCCCTGACTGATACAAGGATATTGAAACCTCCAGCTGTGATTGTGATTTATTCATTTCTCCTTTTAGTTCTGTCTTGTTTTCCTTCATATATTTTGAAGCTGTTATTAGAAATCTAAGCATTTAACATTTATACCTTCGTCATGAATGGACTTCCTGATCCCTGGAAATCTTCCTTGGTACAAAATCTACTTTGGTATGAATACAGTCACTACAGCTTTCCATTGACTCATGTTAGCAAGATAAATCTTTCCCCACCCTCTTACTTCGAACTTGTCTGTGCCTTTCTACCACAAATGAACCTCTGTAGGCAGAATTTCCTTGGTTTTTGCTTCTTTATCCTATCTCACAATTTCTGCCTTAATTTTGAATGTTAGAGAATTCACATTAATGTAATTATGATTAATTAATAAGGTTGAATTTAAATCTATTTCCATGATATTTCCATGTCTCTTTCAGATTAACTGGGGATTTTATTTTAATGATATGCTTTTATCTCCACTATGGGCTTATTAGCTACACCTTAATTTTTTGTTTTTACTGAATGTTCCAGAGGTTAGTTACAGAGGATAATCTATATCTCATCACAGTCTACCTTCAAATAATATTATTCCATGTCTCATACAATGTAAGAGTCACTCAAAAATCTACTCTTAAGCCTGCTTCCCATCCTTTGTGCAATTACTATCATATAGTTTACTGCCCCATATACTAAAACCCCCAAATATGTTGTTAATTATTTTTGCTTTAAACAGAGAATTATCGTTTCTAGAGATCTAGAACTGAGAAAACTTCTTTTACATTTACCTATATAATTAGTATTTCTGGCACTTTTCACTGCTTTGTGTTGATCTAAATTTCCGTCTGGAATTATTTTTCTTCTCTTAGAACTCCCTTTAATATTTCTTGTAGAGCCGATTTGCTGAAAATGAAATGAAGCAAATGACAATAAATTCTGTTTCTGTTTGTCTGAAATAGTCTTCATTTTATCTCCAATTTTAAACCATATTTTTCCTGGATAATAATTGTTGACAGGTTTCCTTCCCACCCCCACCTGTTAGCACTTCACACATGCTAACCCATTGTTTTCTGGCTCGCATGGTTTCTGGGGAGAGGTCTGCTATGCCTCATAGCTCCAGGCCTCTGTCTATGGTGTGTCATTTTGGATGTGGCTGCTCCCAAGATTTCCCTTTATCTCTGGTTTTCAGCAATTTGCTTATAATGTACTTTAATATGGTTTTCTTAATGTTTATTTTACATGGGTTCATTCAGCTTCTTAGATTCGTGGATTTATAGTTTCCATCGAATTCAGAAAAATTTTGGCCACCATTTCTTCAAAATATTTTTGTGTACCTGCCTCTCTCTCTCTCTCCTTTTTCTAGGACTCCAATTTATGTTGAGTACATAGGCCATATGACTGGATATTATCCCTCAGCTCACCAGGGTTTTGTTATTTTACTTTTTAGACCTTTTTCTCTCTGTTCTGATTTGAATATCTATGCCCTCAAACTCACTGATCTTTTCTTCTAGAGTGTTTACTCCTCTGGGAGTCCCATCCAGCATGTTTTTCATTTCAGGTATTATTAAATTTTCACTTGTTGAAGTTCCATCTTTTACTTTTTTCTCTCTTATCTCTCTTATGATTATGTATTCCTCTTCTTCTTGAACATATGGAGCATATTTAAATAGTTATTTTAACATCCTTAACTGTGAATTCCATCATTTCTGACACTTGTAGGTATTTTTCTATTGATTTATTTTTCTCCTGATTTTGGCACTTAATGTTATGCTTTATTTTGTGCATGATTATTTTTTGATAGAATGTCTGATGTTGTAAATGTCTGTTGTTGCTTTCTGGCTCTTGTTGTACTCCTTTAAATGTGTGGCATTTTATCCTGGTGTGTAGTTAAGTTATTTGGGATCAGTCCAATCCTTCTGCGGCTTGCTTTAAGTCAGTGGTCCCCAACCTTTTTGGCACCAGGGACCAGTTTCATAGAAGACAGTCTTTCCACGGATGGGGACCAGGTGGGAGCGGTGAAACAGGAGGCAGAGCTCAGGCAGTAATGTGAGTGAAACTCACTAGTTCACCTGCTACTCACCTCCTGCTGTGCAGCCCAGTTCCTACCAGGCCATGGACCAGTACCATTCCACAGCCAGGGGTTGGCGATCATGCTTTAAGTGACATTAGGGTAGATCCGGTACAGATCTTAGCCCAGTACAGACTTGGGCTAAGATTGTTACTATCATTATTCAGGAAAATACTCTTCCGATGATTCTGTCGATTCCCAGTGTATGATTAGTCTTTCCACCCCGACTGTCATAAATACAAGCCGTCCCCAGCCTGATGTGAGCTCCAAGGATTGTTCTGCTTGCTCCTTTGGACAGTTCCCTCCCCTAGCCTTCTGTAGTTTCTTAACACACACGTGCACATCAGCACTCAGCCACAACTTGGGGGGCCTCTCTGCAGAATTCTGGAGTTCTCCCCTGGCAGCATTTTCCTCTCCAGCTCTCTGTCCTCCACTTCTTGCTAATTTGGCCTCCTTAAACTCCAATTTCTATCTTTTCCACTCAGTAGACCCCCACCTCTATTCATCCCCTACCTGCAGTGAGGTATCATGGGGCCTTATTTGTTTTCCCCATTGTACTCTCTGTCTCCAATGTGTGAAAATTGTTTTTTTAATATTTCATCCAATTTTCTGATTGTTTACAATGGACAATAGATTTCATTCCTGTTACTCCATGTTGGCCAGTATCAGATGTCCAAAAATCAATAAAATTATCAGAAAAGTTTTTTGGTCTAATACAGGGATGATAATTTATTTATTTCCACATTTTAAATGAAAAACCTAGAGATCATTACCTTCTATTATCATTGTATCAAATAATAAGAAGTACATAATTTCAGGATTAAGGGCATTTCTCCTAAGGTAGGACAGCTCTGATCTTACACCAATTTATAAACTCTCTGTAGTTTCCTTATTTAACCACAGACGATGTTTTCATAGAACACCCAATTTAAAGATGGCAGCATAGGCAGACACGGCTCACTTCTTCGCACAACCACATCAAAATTACAACTAAAATATAGAACCACCATCACTTAGAACCATTAGAAATTGACCTGAACAGAAGCTTGACAACTACAGAATTAAAGAAATCACATCCATCCAGACTGGTAGGAGAAGCACAGACGCAGAATGGGCTAGTCCCTCGCCAGGGTGTGGTAGATAAAAATTTGGAAGGGATATCTCACTAACGAGGAGTCCAAGCCCCACACCAGGCTCCCCAGCCCAGGGTTCCAGTGCCAGGAAGATAAGTCCCTACAACTTCCGACTATAAAAACCAGCGAGGATTGAGTAGGTGGAAAAAAACTGCTGGAGCCCCAAGCAGTTCCTCTTAAAGAACCCACACATGGACTCACTTGCTCAAACTTACTCCCTCTGAGCTCCAGCACCAGGGTGGCAACTTGAAAGGGACCACTGGCATGCAGGGAGAAACTGAAGTATCAGGCACCAAGGTGAGCAAAGGCCATTGACCCTCTCCCTACAGAGCCAGCAAGGTGGTGCTATATCTGAGGCTCCATCAACTTGGTTAACACTGTTTTACCTGCCTTGGAAATCCCCAGAGACTCCACCCCACCCAACTTATGGATCTACTCAAGCTGCTTTTCTATATGTATGGATGGTCTCGGCTTATGCTTCACAATTTCCTAAATCCTCCCAAACAAGCATCAGTTGACCTCAGTGAGCCCCAGGCCTGGCAGTTGGAGCAGCCAGCCTGGATTCATGGCTAGGCTTTGCCTGGGAGTCTCCAAGCCCAGCACAAGTAGTAGCGATTTCAGATTGCTTTATAGCTCAGGCAGGGTGGCCCCTGGAAAACACAGGTAGGGGCTGACCTTTGGCCTGCACACCTGGGAAACCACAGAGCCAGAACACCCTGTGGACAGCTGCAGACCACATCAGAGATCTACCACCCTGACCTGACACAGCTGATCCTCCACAGTGGGTGGAGGTTGGTAGTTGCTGGTCACAGCCAGTCCTTGCAGCTGACTAGCCTATGTAAATCCCTCCCATTGATCTGCCAACAGCAACCAAGGCTCAACTACAAGAGGAGGGAGTGCTCAGCTCACATGGAAGGTGAATCTTGAGTACCCAGCTTGGGTGATAGGGAGACTGTGTCCCTGGGCCCTGTAGGACACCTACTACATTAGGTCACACTACCAAGACACAGAGTCAAAATAGCTCTACCTTATACCCAGAAACAAACACAGGGAGCCTGCCAAATGAGAAGACAAAGAAATTAATGAAAGAATAGATCAACACTTC
Source organism: Phyllostomus discolor (assembly GCF_004126475.2). Classification (NCBI taxonomy): domain Eukaryota; kingdom Metazoa; phylum Chordata; class Mammalia; order Chiroptera; family Phyllostomidae; genus Phyllostomus; species Phyllostomus discolor. The sequence goes on along the minus strand of NC_040914.2, from coordinate 76,379,665 downwards.
AGAAAAAGAGCTAAATAAGATGGTGACAAAATGGTGATAAATGGTGATTTATCAGATGCAGAGTTTAGAACACTGGTTATAAGGATGCTCAGTGAACTTAGTGAGGACCCCAAGAGCATAAAAGATGTCCAGTCAGAAACAAAGGAATTGAAATAAAAAACAATTTACAGGGAATCAACAGTAGAGTGGATGAAGCTGAGAACCAAATCAATGATCTGGAACAAAAGGAAGCAAAAAAACAATCAATCAGAACAAGAAGAAAAAAATCACAAAAATATGGAAAGTATAAATAGCCTCTGGGACAACTTCAAGAGGTTCAATATTCACAACATAGGGATGCCAGAAGGAGAAGAGAAAGAGCAAGAAGCTGGAAATCTATTTGAAAAAATAATGAAAGAAACTTCCCTAATTTGAAGGAAATAGGCATGCAAGTCCAGAAAGCACATAGAGCCCCAAATAAGATGGATACAGAAAGGCCCACTCCAAGACATGCCATAATTAAAATGCCAATATAAAGAGAGAATATTAAAAGCAGCAAGAGAAAAGAGGTTAGTTACCTGCAGGGGGTTCCAATAAGACTGTCAGCTGATATCTCAAAAGAAACTTTTCAGGCTAGAAGGGATTGGCAAGAAATATTTAAAATCATCAAAAGCAGAGACCTATAGCTAAGATGGCTCTACCCAGCAAAGCTATCATTTAGGACTGAAGGGCAGATAAAGAGCTTCCCAGATAAGAAAAAACTAAATGAGTTCATCATCACCAAACCACTATTATATGAAATGTTAAAGGGAATCACTTAAGAAAAAGAAGATCAAAGCTATGATCAATAAAATGGCAAAAATTCATAAGTATCAACAATTGAATCTGAAAAACAAACTAAGCAAACATGAAGAACAGAGACAGAATCATGGATACAGAGAGCATTTTGATGGTTGCAAGATGGGAGGGGGCTGTGGGGAGATGGGTGAAGAAGGGATGGGATTAGGAAGTACAGATAGGTAGTTACAGAATAGCCATGGGGATGTAAAGTACAGTATAGGAAATGGAGAAGCCAGAGAACTTGTACTCATGACCCGTGGACACGAACAATGGTGGGCGTGTTGCCTGAGGGAGTGGGGGACATTGTGTGGAGTGGGAATGGGGGGAAAATCAGGACCACTGTAATAGCAATATGCTATTATAGCAATAGCATAATCAAGAGATACAATATCTGTCAATAGGAGTTTTTTAATATTATTTTTACTATTAGATGTGTATGTTTGAAGCAGATATTGTGAGCCTGCCCTTCCCATGTGTGGCCCTGGCAGAATTAAAGACAGATCTCTTATTTCTGGAGCTACTGGATGTGCCTGGTGGGCTGGGGCTGGAGTGGAGCAGTCAGAGACAGGGACTTGGTGACTAATCTCCTACGGCAGTGATGTCCACACACATCTAGTGAGCACTTTATGTCATCATCATATTAAGTTCTTAAAAGGTTACTGTAACAGGCCGCCGAAGGGCCAACCGCCCTGAGAGGTAGAGCTGGGACTGAAACTCAGGTCTGCTCAGCAACAGTATAAGGGATTCTCCACTGTTTCAGGGTTTTCCAACCAAGCAATCATGCACAAACACCCTCATGATGTTCGTCACATCTCCATGATGCCTATCTTTGTTGTTCACTTAACATATTTTAAAAAGTCAACTCATTTCTTAAATATCTAAATTTATTTTCAAAAGAAATTTATGTCACTACCAACAATGGGGTGTCAGTATCACTTGCTTTTAAAAAATGAGGGAACCCATGAAAAGAAAATACAATGATACATTCATACTAAATTCTAGCTAAATGCTCGTGGTTTCCGGTGGCTTTCTCTTTCTCCATTAAAAAAGAGAGACCAGCCACTTTGTGAGAGGTATGGAAGTCATAATAATACCTAATGGAGACTTTCTCTTAGATAATAATCAGAAAACTTGAAAAAGTTGTCATAATTTCCAGTCAAGTCTGGCTGACTGAATGCCATGCCATTTTTTCCTGCCCCTTAACAAAGCCCAGATGAAGGCACAAACCCATCAGAAGTAAAAGAGCTAAAAGGCAGACACATCACAGGAAAGATGGAACACAAGAGGAGAGAAAACCGGGGGGTCCGAGAAACTGAGAGGAGAGTAGACAAACCTGGAACTTGGGTGCCTACAGAGAGGAACCCCCACTGAAACAATCTGATTCAGGGAGAAAGCCTGCCAGCACTTCAGGAAGAGAAGACCCCAGGAAGCCCCGAAGGTGGGAGTGCACACAAAGATGGAAACAGAGCTCTGGTTGGGCCCCTTTCCTCCCCACACCCAGTCATCCCTCCCCCTGTCCCGGTTTGCAGGCTAGAAGTTCCAAACAGGGGGATCCAAAGCATAATGTGAGCTGAGCGCCTACTGCCTCACCCAACCATCAGTTGAAGGCTACCTGCCACGCTCCCAAAGCTGCTCCCCTTTCTCCCACTCACCGCTGGGGTCTGGAGCCGGGTTCACATCCTTCCTTACCCTCCGATGGAAATTGGTGGGCACCACTCCAGAAAACTTGCCATCCCAAGAGCGATGGCCACAGGTTTGGAAATGCTCCAGTGGAACAGCTGGTTTCCATGTCTTTGCCTCCCTGAAAGTCCATTGACAAGCCCTGTTGTGGTCCCAGCATCAAAGTCCAGGTCTTTCGTGTCCACACTAAGGATGTGGCCAGCCAGGGACCACTGCATCCTGGGTGAGGTTACCACAAAAAAAGACAGAGACCAGCTCCCTACTGTGGAAAAAAAAAAGAGGGAAAAAGGAAACAAAGAGGAAATTCTGTGTATTCACAGGAAACAGAAAACACAGAAAGGAGAGAACTTCAGAAAAAGCACATTTAATAACCTCCAGAAGAAAAAGGATAATATATTGATTAAATAAGAGGAGAATAATATAAAAAGAAATATTCAAATAATTTTCAATTTAAAGCATATTAGTAAAAGAAAACAAAACCAAATCAATGGAAAAGTCAGAAGAAATAGTTGAGGAAATTTCCCAGAACGTTGAACAACTAGAGGGAAAAAGAGAGATTGAGAGATTAAAATAGTGGGGGGAAAGATATGAAAATGAAAATATTAACTCCAAAGACCCAAGACATGAGCAACGGGAGCTATAGAACACAAAATAATTAAAGAAACAATAAAAGAAAATTTGCTAGAACCGAGAGGCGTGAAGCTGGAGAGAGAAAGACACTGCGGAGTCCCCAGACGCGTCATCAGAAGAGACACGAGCCGCAGCCCATCTCTGGGAGAGTCCAGGGAGCCCTCGGTCAAGAGGGGTCCTAGGAGTTTCCGGAGAGAATACAGATCACCAAGGATCAGGAATCAGATGACATTCGTTTCGTAACAGCAACCCCAGATGCTAGAGTATGACGAAGAAGTGCCTTTGGTATTCAGTTACTGCTAGGTTAAGAATGATTTTAACCCAGAATTCTGCAGTCAGACCTGTTGGCTGGTATGAGGGCAGAATAAGGGCATTTTCAAGCACACAGGTCCTTTTTTAAGGTTACCTACCTCACAGTTTCCCAAGAAGCCAGGGAAGGAAGGAGAACACCACAAGAAGGCAAGCCACGAGGTCCAGGAAATGGTGCTTCCAACCAGCAAAGAAGAGGCAGGAATGGTGGGGATGCCGGGGGGCGGGGATAGAAAGAAGGGCGGAGAGAGCGCTGGTGTACGCTGCAAGAGCGCTCAGCAAGGACAGAGAGAACACATGAAGGAAAATGGAACTGATGAACCGTCTGATGGCCTTCCATTTGGAGAAAAGTCTGAGAGCTGAGTTTAAGGGCATGGAGAAAACTAGAGGGGACAGGCACATGGAAAACCAAGCAAGTAGGAGAGAAGCATTTACTAAGCCCAGAGGAAACAGAAGGTTGTACAAGAAAAGAAATGTGATCATAAGACATCATGCAGTTTGACGTGAACATTATTTACATAGCCCATTAGAATTTACACACGATATATTTGATTTAGCCGGGGTCACCATTAAGCTATATTAGGAAGATTGGGAAGAAGTGGCCAGAATGTGAATATTCAGGGTGGGGAATTGTGTATAGGAGACAAAATTTGCAAAAAATGTAAAAAATTAAGAAGTAGCAATACAAGCAAAATATGTACATTTTGTGAAAAATAATCAGAACTAAAAGAAATAAGAGCAATTGGGGTGGTAAGTAGGATTTGAGATGGGAAGGTTGGCAGGAAAGGGCTATTGTTCAGTGGAAAGTATCTCCTGTTGGCCTTTCAATACTATGTGTGTGGATTGCGTTGGGGAGGATGGAGGAAATACTCTGAAGAACAAATAAGCGGGAAGATCATTGGAAAAGGGGGGCGAGTTCTTCATGACAGCTGGCCACTGCACTCCCAGATCAGGTGGCCGTGATGTGTCTGCATGGCCCTTCTGATGGTGCTTGGTCTTCCTTTCCTTGAATAAAACTTGACTGTAAAATGGCAACCAGTGAGCTTCTGCCCTGCTTCCTGGAGCAGGCCTTGAGGCCCCCAAGCAGGAAGCCCCTTACCCCAAGGGCTCCAAGGACCAGAGAGCCACCCCTACCATCAAGCAGCCCTGCCTCTAAAGGAGGGTTCCCAGTTTGGGCACAACTGACATTTGGGGCCAGGCCACTCTGCGTTGTGAGGGGCTGACCTGTGTGGAGGGCGTCCACTCTGCCACTGGATGCCAGTAGCACCCCCCAGTGGCAGCACCCAAATTGTCTCCAGACAGTGCTGGAGGCCTCCCGGGAGCAGGGGTGCCAGATGTAGCAAACAGAAACATAGGACACCCAGTTAAATTGAATTTCAGATACACAGCAAATAATTTTTAGTATAAGTATGTTCCAAGCAATATTTGGGATATACTTATGCCTCTTTTCAAACCTGTTAGTTTATCCAACCAAGTCTCTCGACTTTCTAACTGCACATCTCCATCCGTAAATAATCGTGTCTCCTTCTTCAAAGATCACCCGCATATGCTATTCTATTACTACACTGCAGACACTGTTAAACACACATACACACTGCAGTGTCAAAAGAATGATATTCAGAAGTTTGTGAAGTTTTCATCCTTCCTTCTCACACCCTAATGGGTCCCCTTGCTCACCCCATTTGAACACCTCCACTCAGTAACCACCTGTGTGAATCTGGCCAGCCCCTGGTGATGCAACCTTCAGGGGCCCCTTCTGACTCCTTGGTGGCTTCAGAAAAACAATTGTCCTCTTGACACGGATTTTGCGCTAGGACTACCACAGCTCTTGGCTGTTACCATTTCCTGATTGATTCATCAAGTCATTTGTGTGTCTGTTTGTTGGGCAAGTATCCACGGACCCCACATGTGCCAAAGGCTGGGTCCCGGTGTACGAGGGTGCAACCTGGGAGCCCCCACAAGAAGGATTTGTAATGAGGTTCAGAACTCAAGATGTCCAGGAAATATTAGACAGATATATAGGATGTCCTCACCCTCCACCACAGGTGTGAGTTGGGGGAAGGGACACAGGGAGCAGGGCCATTCAGAGCTATTTTGCATAGCAACAGCTTTGCAGCTAACCTCTGGCCTGGTCATTTAACACATCTATAACCTTTAACTGGTTGCATAGATATGTTAAATAGCTGTGGCCATGCTCTGAGCCAGGGGGATGGAAGGAACTTCCCCCCAAGATGTAACTGGGAGGCAACTCCCCCTAGTTACAGTGCCTGCGTGAGAGCTTGCATCTCACAATGATTGGCTCCATGACATGGGACCACCCCTGCGCAGACTCGTGATGGCAGCCCAGTAAAGCTGGAAGGATATTTAAACCCAGACTCAGTGGCCATTGGAGAGAGAACCATGCAGTTTTGGCTGAGTGGAGACTCCTGCAGCCATGTAAGGAGAGGGACCATGTGGCTGTTGCGGTGAGGAGAACCATGTGGCTTTGGCCAGAGTGCCCCTCCCCCCCACAGCCATGAGAAGAATCACCACGCACCTTTTGCAGAGAACCACCACGCAGCTTAAGCTGGAGATCCCAGCAACACAGCTGATGGTGCTGGGAACCGAGGGAGGCGCACCAGCCAAGCATGGATTACTGGGAATGACCGGAAGCTGCCTGAGCTATGGACTTCTGTTTCTTTCCCTGAGATACGGTACCCCAGACTGAGCAAAGGGGGGAAGGAAGGACTGTGTGTGTTTGTGGGTGTTTTAAGGGACTTTGGGATTTTGATAAAGACATTAAGTCATTACTCTTAAGTCTGTATAACTTGGATAAATAACTCCTTTCCTTTTCACCAATCTCTAACATGGAGAGCTGTAATTCTCTGGCAAAGGGAAAGGTGAACCTAGTACAGGGGGACCCCATGAGAAATGGGTGTCAATTTGGTAGCATTGTGGGACCTCTTCCCTGGTGGTCAATCAGGGAAAATCATGGGAGACCACACATGCTGTAGCTTTAAAGTAATACAACTACTTGTACATGTGCAGTAAAGCCCACCAAAACTAGCCAGGAAGGATCCGCCCTATAAGAATAGAAACCCTCCAGCCCATGAGGTCAGTCTGCTTGGAGTTGGCCTGCTCCCAAGTTCTCTGCTATAAACCCTGGGTGTTCGGTTCAATTCTTTGTCCCGATCACCAAGAACCTGGTTACCTGTGCCCACCTGTGACACCGGGATTGAGCAGTGAACAAGACCAGAAACCCCCACAGCCCAGGGCTGGTATCCTAGAGGCAGGACAGATACGAAATACTGAATATGTACATCCAGTGTTGGCTGGGACTGCCGTGGGGGACAGAATGTGTCTGGGGCGGTGGCCTTCAAGCAGAGCCCAAATGGAGTGTAGGAGCAAGCTGGCAGCAATGGGTCTGGGCAGGAGGTCCCCACACAGAGGGCTAGGATTCCCACCCTGGGCAGAAGGGCGGGCAAGCAGGAGGTGTGGGGACCTCTCTGGCTGCACCTTGGAAGAACTGGCTGCGGGGCCAGCAGGGATTGGGGGACCTGTCAGCACGCCATTGCAATAGTCCAGGTGAGAGGTGGGGCTTGGGCCCGGGTAACGGAGACGATGACAAGATTTTGGATCTATCTTTAAAATGGCACCAGAGGACCTGCTGAAGGACTGGATGTGGGTGTGAGAGAGAGGGGCTGGAATCCAGAATGATTCCAAGGTGCTTGGCTCGAGAAAGTGGGAACATGGAATTGCTCCGAAGGGGATCTTGTCGGGGGAGCTTGTGGGAGGAGTGGGATAGGGCAGGCAATGGGATGCGTGGAGTTGGGGGATGGTGTCATAAACAAGTTCCCAGAAAGAATGGGTCACTGTGTATCCACCTCCCTTACCTCAGAAAATAAAATGACAAGTATGTGAAAGCAACCTGCTAACCGTAAAGTTCTGCATTTAGATTAATCACAGCCATCTTGGTTATTGATTTCATCATGATGACTGCAGGAGGAAGGAGGAAATTTGCTAAGTCCACTGGCAGAAACAAAGCATGGTGTGGAGTTATAACAAGGACGATGTAACAAACCTGAAATGGGTTTCAGAACTCAGGGTGCCTGAGAATCTAGGAAAACCCCCCACTAACCTGGCTTGGGGGATGAGAAAAGCAGAGCACAGCCATTGAGAGTTACTTTGCATTACTATGACAACTTGGCTAGCTTTACAGTTATGTTAAAAAGCCGTGCTTGTGCTGGGGCAAGGGAGATGGGTGAGGTTTTGATTTGTGATGTAGATCATTGTGGGAGGAGTCAGAAATGGGGACTTTACAGCACCTTTGAGAGAAGCCAGGAGCTTGGAGTCAGAATTTAAACGGAGCGAGTGGGTAGCCAATGGGGAGCTGATCATGAAGTTTGAAAGCAAGCAGTAAGAAGGGAGAAGTGAGCAAGCAGCTATGTAGTTTATAGTGAGGGAGAGGGCCATGCAGCCTGGACTAATGAGAAAGGAGAAGCTGCTGTGATCATACCTGCTCTCGCTGACTCTGGAGCTGCAAAGGACTTCTTGCAAGACCCTGACCTGCTGCACCTGCATTTTACCTGGACTTTTAAGACCCGGGCCTTTCCTGAGTTTCACCATGATACAGAGTAACACAGCACATGCTTTTCTGGACTATTACACGGAGGCTGGTGACAGTGTATTTCATATCCTGCACAGATAAGATATAGGGAACTTTTGGGGGTGTTTTTGGCTTGTAGCCTTGTGGGGAGCACAGGAAGTGCTTGGTCTCATGGGAAAGGAGGCTCTGAGCTGAGGGGCTCTAAGCTCTCCCAAGGCTGGAATGTTGTAAATAAAGACCTGTTTCTACCAGCATTAATCGTTGGGTCATACACCAAAGCACCACATGAATGGGTCCTGGTCTGCTCAGTAACAAACGTGCAACTGTAAAGTGACTTCCACATGTTGCCTTGGCCTCCATCCTCATAACAACCCCGTGACACACTATTATCCCCGGTAACAGGTTAGGGGAAGGGATTTTGCCCAACATGACACAGCAAGTTAGCAGCTAAGCTAAAACCAGGACTCACGCCCCAGGCCCCAGGCTGGGGCTCCTTCCACCACACCCAAAACAAATTCCTTTTAAAAACAATGGAAGGCCATGGAAAGATGCACAACATATCAATATAAGGAAATGCAAATGAAAGTCCTGGGGAGGAGCCACCACACACCCACCAGGAGGGCCGAGAAGAGAGACACTGAAGAAACCAAGATTGGAGCCTAGGGCTTCACCAGTGGAGATGCCTCATGGTACAACCACTTTGAAATGGCTCCGCAATTTCTTATAATATTAAATATATTCTTATGTACAGCCAGAAATCCCTACACATATGCATGGAGCATTGGCCAGGAGTGGGGAGAGAGGGGCAGACATACCAGTCTGAGCACAAAGCCCACAGCAGCTCTATGCACGGCTGCCGAGAACTGGAGTCTGCCCAGACGTCCTTCAGCAGGTGTCTGGATAAACCAATGGCAATACGTCCAAATCACAGACTCAGCAATCAAAGATGCAAACTGCTGCTGCCCGCACCAACCCAGGCATCAGATGCATTATGACACGTGAAAGAAGACAGACTCAGAGGGTCTGGATCATTCCCTTTCGATGACGTTCTGGAAAAGGCAAAACCAATCTCTGTCACAGAAATCAGATGGGGACTGCCAGAGGCTATGGGATGGAAAGGGGTTGACTATAAAGGTCAAGAAGAAGTTTGGGGTGTGGGTGATGTAAAAACCTTCTGTATCTTTAAAGGTTTTAATTTTTTAATTTATCTTTTGAGAGAGGAGAAGGGAGAGAGAATGAGAGGAGGAGAAACATCAGTGTGCGGGAGAAACATCTATCAGTTGCCTCTCACATGCCCCCAACCAGGGACCTGGTCCACAACCCAGGCATGTGCCCTGACCAGGAATTGAACCTTCAACTTTTTGGTCTGTGGAGCAATGCCCAACCCACTGAGCCATACCAGTCAAGGCCCTTCTGTATTCTGATTGATATGTTGGATATACAACGGTAAGCATTTGTTGAAATCAGAACAGCATAACAAAAAGAGTGAATTTAACTAATGTAGATTCTATTCCAATAAACAAGACTTCAACAACAATAAAAACTGGACCAAGTCCCTCTGCACATGTGTCAACATCTCATCACTCTTTGGGTAAACTGCAAACTCCTTGCTACCACCTCTGAGCCAAACACGAGCTGGCCCTGCCTCCTCCTTTTTGTTAACACTCCCACGTGGCAGCTTCCTGGTCCTTGAGCACACCCTGTCCTGCAGTGACTCCGGGGTCCTGCATATGCTGTCTCCCAGCCAAATGCTCTTCCTTTCACCGCTCCCCACATTTTCCTTCTCAAGCTTCCGACTTCTGACCTCCTGCCAGAGGAGATCTGGTCTTGTCATACCTTGTTCTTTCCCTTCATCACAAGTTGCAATCATATTTTTATTTGACTATTTACCTGTGAGTCACCTATCTCCCCCATGAGAGTGTCAGCTCTAGAAGGGCACACATATGTGCTCATCACTGATGCCCAGCCCTTACTGTCATGCTTGTCACACAATAAGTGTTCAATAAAATTACTGAATAAGTGCATGAAGAATGAATGAATGAAGTTCTAGAGAAAAGAAACAGACAAAATTACTTCTCTACATTCCATTCTTTGGCCAAAGAAAAAGGGCCGTTAAAAAAAAAAAAGAAGAAATTACCTAGACTCCTCAAGACCCTGCACAAGGCAACATAGCCACATACTGTTGGGCCATCGCAACCAACAGAGGACCAAGTGACACTGAGCTGTACCTGTCACAGTGGTGGGCCCTGGGTTCCCTGCTCAAAACCTGTTGTCAGCCTAAAAAATATAAAGGCAAAAAAGAGTTAACAACTTTGTCTAGAGTCTAGTCTTTCCCAACTGCCTGGCTTTGCTCAGCCTAAAATCGGTAGGAAATGTTCGGCCAATTTCAGTGCCCACTCAAACACCAGAGCTTCTGAGTTCTGGACCAAACATCAGTCTTATGAAGTGGAGGTCCTGTTAACACTTGGCTCAAAACAACAGGGTCAGTAAGAGGCTTATAAAAAAAGAGTTGAAACGCCACCCAGGCGCCAATTCACTCCTAACTAAAGTCTATATTTTGATGAAAAACCTGGGCTTGCTTTTTCTGCGTAGGTGCTAGTCTGGGGAAGTCAGTAAATGAATTAGCTCTACATGGATTACATTCCCTGGAAACACATAAAGGGTGGCTGGGAGAGGCGGGGCCCAGGGAGAGGGATCTTTGGGACCAAACGTCAGTGCAGGTTTTGCCAGATTCCTAATGTTGGGAGGAGGTAAGTAGTTGAGGACATCTGGCTGACATAAAAACATGGCTGGGTTCATCCTTCCTCGAAGCAAATATTATTCTCATTAAAACATAACCAGATCATCTATTGGGAGGAGCGAATCATCGTGGAGAGTGGTGCAAAGAATCCCTTTTGTTACACAACAGCTGCTTCTACACGGGACACCAGGAGGGAGGCACAGACTCACCACCACCATTGTGGTTCCTGCCCAGCATGGGCTCCCTCCAATGACTGGTGAGACACAGCCCTTCCCTTCCAGTTAGATCTCCAGGAACCACCTTCCCACAGTCTCAGCCAGGGTGGGGCAGAAGGTCTCAACTCAGAGGCATTGCACAGTGTGTGTTAATTTTATGTGTCAACTTGGAGAGGCTGTGGTGCCCAGTTGCTTGGTCCGACACCAGTTTCAGCATTTACCATCAACTAGCTTTCAAGAACGGAGACTATTCTTCATAAAGTGGGTGGGCCTCATTCAACAAGTTGAAGTTCTTAGGCGTAAAAACTGAGGTTTTCCAAAGAAGAAAAAGTTCTGCCTCAGGACAGTAACAGATGTCCTGCCAAGTTCCAGCCTGTTGACCTGCCCTACAGATTTTGGACTTGCTGGCCCCACAATCCTTAAAATAAAAATCTCTCTCTCATTTGCTTGTGGGTAGCAGAGGAGGTGACTGAAAGCCCACCAAGAGCTGAGCAAGTGGCATTGTTCTCTCTCAGACTCCTCCCTCACATACAGCCCCACAACACTACCGGGGTTGCCCTGCCTGGCAAATACCTAAGGCTCCACTCCTTAATACATAACAGGTGCACTGAGAAAAAAATGGCTTAAATGAAAGGACAGATCGAAACTACAGAAAAAATACAACTAAGCAATGAAGAGATAGCCAACCTATCAGATGCACAGTTCAAAACACTGGTGGTCAGGATGCTCACAGAGCTGGTTGAGAATGGTCACAAAATACAGGAAAAAGTGAAGGCTATGAAAAGTGAAATAAAGGAAAATGCACAGGGAACCAACAGTGACAGGAAGGAAGCCAGTATTCAAATCAATGGTTTGGATCAGAAGGAAGAAGTAAACATTTAACCAGAAGAGAATGAAGAAACAAGGATTCAAAAAACTGAGGAGAGGCTTAGGAACCTCCAGGACAACTTTAAACATTCCAACATCCGAATCATAGGGGAACCAGAAGGAGAAGAGGAAGAGCAAGAAACTGAAAACTTATTTGAAAAAGTAATGAAGGAGAACTTCCCCAATCTGGCAAAGGAAATCTGGCAAAGTCTGGCAAAGACTTTTAGGAAGCCCAGGAAGCTCAGAGAGTCCTAAAGAAGTTGGACCCAAGGAAGCACACACCAAGGCACATCATAATTACATTACCCAAGATTAAAGATAAGGAGAAAATAGTAAAAGCAACAAGAGAAAAGGAGACAGTTTCTTACAAAGGTGTTCCCATGAGATTTCTGGTTTCTCAAAAGAAACCTTTCAGGCAAGAAGGGGTTGGAAAGAAGTATTCAAAGTCATGAAAGGAAAGGACCTCCATCCAAGATTACTCTATCCAGCAAAGCTATCATTATAATGGAAGGGCAGATAAAGTGCTTCCCAGATGAGGTCAAGTTAAAGGAGCCTTTATTATATAAAATGTTAAATGGACTTATCTAAGAAAAAGAAGATGATTAAATAAGTGAACAGTAAAATGACAACAAACTCACAATCAACAATAGAACCTAAAAAAACAAAACCAAAACAAACTAAATAACTAGAACAGGAACAGGATCACAGAAATGGAGATCACATGGAGGGTTATCAGCAGGGAGAAGGAGGGGGAGAATGGGGAAAAAGGTACAGAGAATAAGCATAAATGGCAGGTACAAAATATACAGTAGGAGGTAAAGAATAGTATAGGAAATGTAGAAGCCAAAGAACTTATATGTACAACCCATGGACATGAACTAAGTCTGGGGGGTGGGGGATGCAGGTGGGTGGGAGTTTGCAGGGCAGAGGGGAATAAAGGGGGGGATGGGACAACTGTAATAGCATAATCAATAAAATATATTTTTTAAAAAAGGTAAAAAATCTCTCTCCATGTGTGGATAGGTAAGATTATCTTAGATGAGATAAGATAACATAAGATGGGATGAGATATCCTATTGGTTCTGTTTCTCTGGAGAACCCTGGCTGATTTACAGAGAAAGCAAAGCCCTTGAAAAACCCCTCACCCAAGTGGCAGTATAGACTGATGATTAAATATGCTGATTCTGATGTACATGAAGTTCTGGAAGAAGCAAAACTAACCTATGATGAAAAAGGTCCAGAACAGTGGTTGTCTCTAGTGGGGTTGGGGGAGCCAGGGTTGCCCAGGAAGTGAGGGGACTTTCAGATCTCATAGGGGAGGCATGCCACAGGTGTTTGCTTTTGTTAAAATTTGGAGACTATCACACCCAAGGTTTATGCATTTCACTGCATGGGAATTTTGCTCAAACACATAAAACAAATATGGAAATGTCATTGATGAGATGTGAGGTCAAGTGTTTAGGGGCGAGGGCAGTTGTGTTTGAAATGCACACAGAAACAAGATTGATCTGCAGATGAACAGGAGGATGGAGAGATGGCGAGAAGACATGTGATAGTAAACACACTTTATGTTAATGGTGGAATCAGGTGGTGGGTAGGTATGTGGCTGTTGGCTGTAAAGTCATTTTAATTTTCCTTCGTGTTTGAGTTTTTTATAATAAAATGCAGGAAAAGAGAACAAGTGCAGGCTGTGGGGTCAGCCCATCTGTTGTGAGTCCTGACTGTGCTGTTAGAACAGCTGTGGGCCCTCGGTCAGTTTCCTGACCTCTCTGTGCCTCAGTTCCCCCAACTAAAAATGGCGAGTGATGACAGCACCCACTTCTAGGTCCGTGTGTGGGTTAACAAGTTAATGTGCATAAAGCCCTAGGAGCAGTGCTGACACAGAGCAGGATCACCAGCAATTCTTACCCCCAGAGTCATTTCCCCCTGGAACCCTCGGAACTGAGAAGTTGAGATTTGACTCTGTGAGACAGCTCAAAGCCATGGATTTCTGAAGCTTCCAAACATAAACTCCTGAGTAAGCACCTGACTGAAATGGTGAATAGAAGATTCGCCCTGGTAGTCACACCCTCATTCAATTTCCTTCCGTAAGATCAGGGGAGACCAATATTGGAGGCTCATGGGGACTTGGATAAATAAGATGAGCCATAGTCACCTGGGGCAGCATGAGCCAAAGGCTCGGGGAGCCCAGAGCAGGCAGAGGTATGTTCTGTATGGACAGATGATGAGCGGCCTCTTGGGAGAGGCAGTCAAGGTGGGTAGGACTTTAGGAGATGGACACGGGCCCCAGGTTGGATAAAAGATGCTCTGTGACGTAAGGTTGTCATCCACAGGTATGGTGGGTCTCATCTGCCTGCTGCCTGCTGAGTCAATCTGGAAACCACACTTGTAGAATGTGATCCTGCCTCATGCAAGGGTTCCCTCGCTGCAAGGGTCCCTCCCTGGCTAGTCCTAGCTCCCAGTGGGCAAATGCACTGTCCAATCATGAAGGATTCCACAGAGCACCATTCCAAAACCCGAAGGCCAGCTGTTTCCCAGCAAAGATTGTGAGGGTTATGTTAACCCTTATTTTCTCACCCACTTTCCCTGATGAGCAGGGGCTCACAGAGCCCAGAACAATGTGAAATGAGCTAGCCAACAAAGACATTGTATTGTAATGAACCAGGAGAACATGTTTCAGATTCAGAAAAAGAAGAAAACTCACCTTTAAAGTACCAGTGATGCCCTTATGAATGACTAAATTTAATCCACTTCCCCAGTCATCCATCGATGCATCCATTCCATTGATCAACCCATCCGTCCATTGTCCATCCATCCAACTATCCCTCTATCCATCCATTGAACAACCACCTATCCACCCATGCATCCACCCATGCATCCATTCACCCATCTGTGTATCCACCTATCCTTCCAACTGTCATCCATCCATCCATCCATCCACAGAACTTTAAGAAGCCTTATATTGTTATAACCCTACTACATGGTGGGTTTACAAAGTTACAGTATCTGCCATAGAGTAGGCATTAAGTATTTGTTGAATATTTGGATTAAGTAAATAATGATTATAAAACAGGTAAGATATTTGTATCTTTAAGGAGAAAAGGAACAAAATAATGCCACAGGTGGGTGTTACGCAGTACAGTCAGGGCAATGACGTAACCAATGAAACAAAACAGGATGCGGGGGACAGTAAAAGGGGCACTGGAACAATTTTTAAAACACATACTTTTTTGAAATCCTATTATCTGACAATTTTATTTTCTTTATTGGTGGGCCTATAAAATAGCTATAATTATTATCAGAAATAAATTATTCAAAGTCTGTATCATATATATTAAAGCAAAGCTTTAATAATTTCTTTGTATTTATTATCTGGGCATTTAAAAACAAGCAGCATAATTATTCCTGCTACACATTCACCAACTTTAACTCATTTTTCCAGCGTGTCTGGCTCTAACCCTATGTCACCGATATTTTTTGAAGAATGCTTTTTTCATCATTTATTAGTTTTACTTTTTCATAAATTATTACCAGTCTTCTTCAGTGTTATACTTTGTGACTGATACGTTCAAAAGCACTGACACCTCTGATCGACTCTGTAAAGTGTAATATTTTATTGAAAAAATACTCTCCTCATAGGTACTGACAGACATGGCCAGCCCAGAGGACAGTGGCTAAGTGGAGGGTCTCCTCAGCCCCGGCTTTTCCACGCGGACTTGCGAGGCTGTCTCAGCCGGGCATCCGGGCAGGGGCTGTGTCTCTGCCTCCGTCCAGAGACCTGCCCGTCAACAAAGGGTTCACCAGGCAGAACTCACCAAACAAGCTGCTTCTATTCAGGATTCTTTTGAAATGTTTTAAAATCTTAAGCTGTCTCAACTCCATTCCATCTGGGCAGAAAATGTAAATTTATCCAATTAAAAAAATGTGAACTTCATTAGAAGATTCAAGTCCAGAACGTTCCAGAGTACAACTGTAGCACTGCACATGAAGCCCAGCCCCAAGTTCACGGAACTTGGTGCCTCTGCTGCTCCCTGGCTTTTGCAGGGCAGCGTTTTGGCGTCTTTCCACAGACGAGCTTTCCAGGTGGTAACTGCGCTTCATTAAAAGCTTCAGGGACTGAAGTTTTCTGGTACAATGTTCACTGGGAACTTTGAAGTTTCCAGTGCATCTTGAATAAAATGCAACCAAAATGTAAGGGTGCATTTACAGAGCCAGTCAACGCCACCGCGGGCCACTCCGTCTCCTTCCCAGGGACCCTGACCCGGAGCCCCCTGATGGCGGGAGCACAGCGCGGAGGCGTGGACTGCTCGGCGGAAGCCTCTTCTGCTTTGTAACTCAACGCCGGCTTCCTCGCACAGATTTGCGGTCTCCTTCCGCTGCTCCTGTGGTCCATTTGGACAAGCTCAGCCGCTGTCGTGATCGGGAGATTATTCTGATGCAGTTCCTGCCTGAGGGGCAGCATTGGTTGCGAGACTGTTTCTGCCCCATACCCCTCCCAGTTCAGCAAAAACATTGTTTTTACTACTGATGTATGAGCGCCCAAATCCGAATTTGCATTAATACTGCATAAAGAAATCACTGAACCTATCGCATTGATCTTTTAACGTAGTCAACAAAAGCCTTGATAGTTCCTAGGCTCCCTACTGCCCCTGCCAGCTGGGGCTCCCTGTGTCCCACAGGCCACTGGTGGGGATGGCACGGTGTCCGGGAACCAGAGGCTGGCAAGGCAGCAGGGTCTGCACCCTAAAAACATCCCTTTGTTTAAATCCTCAGATTCTAGCTAGATTCTCTGGCCCACCAAAGTCTCTGCGCCGGATGCCTGCTGCCTCTTTGTTTTACAGGGAGACTGGTGAGTGTTAGAGATGGCCAGCTCATGCCTGGACGAGTCTCCCCTGGTCACAACCGCAGTGTGGATAAGAACAGCGACCTCGGTCCCTTTGTGTGGTTTCCAGGGCATCTGGATGCTGCACGTGTGAAGTCACCAGTGTGGGATAGACCATGGAGAAGCAGGTTCCCCCGGCCACCCCAGCCACTGTGGAACCAGCACCCTCCACACCCCCCTCCACAGGCTGCCCATGGAGACCAGAGGAGGCCTCGCCTGTGCTGTCTGGCTGTGGCCCTTGGAGCTCCTGGCATGAGGACGACAGCCTGGCCCCCGCCGCCCATGACAAGGTGTGGAGACTGCTGGCTGCGCCGTGGGACAGAAAGCTACTGCATGGCAGGAAACACAAAACATCCCTGAAATGCAGCAAATAATTCTAACTTATAGGAGGAATGTTAAAATAAATATTTAGAGGTTTTGATGAAATGCAGCTCTGTTTTGAAGGAAAATGAGAAGCTGAAAAACAGGTTCAGATGCTATTTTTGCTTCAAGAAGCTGTGTTGGATGTAAGAACATGCGAGGAGAAGGCTTTCTTCCTACCCTTGACAGCCCAAACCATGATTCCATGTTCACTGCTTCAGTCCTTTCCTTCATAGTAGCTCTCACAGCAAACACGCCTGTTCCCAGGAGCACTGGGAAGAATGGCAGGCGGCTGTGCCCTCACAGGGGCCAGGACAGTGATGGTGCCCAGCCATTGTGGGCTCTCCCAAAAGGCCAGGCACAGCTGGGCACTGTACTCCCTCCACTCCACTAGTCTCCATTGGGTTCAGTGACCACGCCCGCACCCTGGAGGAAACCGAGGCCAGTGAGTGTGAGAGCCCAGCCCAGCGTCACACTGAAAAGTGGGCAGCCTTCCTGCCTCTGTGTGGCTCCTTCCCCTTAGCTGCAGCCCAAGCCATCCAGGGCGGTCTGAGGACCAAGGGCCGGGCTGTTTGCTCCAGAGCCTCCTCCTGACAAAGCAGGGCAGGGCAGGGCAGGGGGCAGGTACAGCCCCTGCAGGGGAGCAGGGGACAGGCCATGTGGACACGTGGACAGGACCAGCTGCCTGGGATGGAGTTAGGGCACAGGAGAGACAGCAGAGGTCTCGTGTATTATCCTGGAGGAAGAAGGAGTCAGGTACCTGTCAGAGCTGTTGAGGGAGGTGCTAGAAAAGTCTCTCACTAGCAGAGAGAGGGTGGGATCAGAGGGCACAGGAAGGGCCAGACCTGACACTAACCTGTGGTCATTCAGCAAGACCCCAGCACCCCCACCAGCTGCCAGCACGCAGCAGTAACTAGGATCACTGGTCCCTGCCTCATGGGGAAGTACAGTCACATAATGACAACAGAGAACTGAAAGGCACGGACATGGGGGTTTCAGAAGAGCTGAGGCTACATGAGTGTCAGAGGCCGCAGGGGACTGCAGCATGGAAGGTGTGAGCAAGCCAGACTGACCCACCGTCCTAGCATTGTGGAGGCTCTGGTCAAGGGGGGCTGCCTGGAAAGAGGATTTGGCTCTTCTTCATTAGCTCCACTTGCACTAAATCAGACTTGCTCGTCAGAGCCTCCTGCTGTGGCATCTGGCCCCTGTGAGGGTCTGCACGGTGTGGCCACTGAGTGAGCAGGGTGCTGCTGGCCTCAGCAGGTGGAGAGCAGGTCAGAGAGACCCTGAGAGATGGGCGCTCCCTACCCTTGAGGGATGAGAACTTGCTCTTGATGGGGATGGTGGAGGTTGTAGGGGACAAGGCTGGGCTTCCCTGGGAGCGGCTGCTGAGATGGAAGAATAACTCTTGCCAGGACACTTATCTAATTCATTTTTGCATATGATTTTGCACAGGAAGTAGAATTTGGTGCAAGCAGGATTCCCAGAGTATGAGAAACAGCTTGGAATCCACATCTTCCCTGCAACCAGAGACAGGGTGTCATCTCATGCAATGAAGTGAAATGAAGTAGCACCCACTCATGCTCCACGAGGTGGAACATGGAGGACATGTTCCCCCACCCAAGTTTGGAGGCACTCCATTGAATCCAGCTGCACAGAACATTCTAGTAGAAAGAAAGTTGAAACACCAGCCCACTCAGAAATTCCCGAGAAAGCCCATGGGGATGGCGGTCTTTGCCTCAGCCCTCAGCCCACAGCAGAACAATGCAAGTATGGCCCCAAGTCGGTGTTGGCAGGGGAAGGACACTCCCTGGGTGCCCCCACACCCTTTTCTTTCGAGAAGCCTGAGGAGAGCCACACTCTGGAGGGAAGAAATGACTCCTACAGCTGCTCTGCAGGCAGCAGGCGCCCAGTGAGAAAATCTGGGCAAAAGGGCCTCCCTGGAAACCACTGTTTGGGGCCAGGTTTACTCTAAGCCTTTGTTACCAAGGACATTTTGTTCCAAACCCCTACACCTCACCTGAGATCATCGTCCATCTTTGTGAAATGACAGAGTAATTCTTTCCACGAGTGCTGGCCAGGTTGGGTGTGCATGGGCCAGGTCATGTTGGCATGGCAAGGAGACAGGGATGGGAGGAGTGAAGCCCTACCCCCAGCCTCAGCCACAGCCCCCTGGCCTGCCCCTCCCAGCCGGCGTCTCTGCAGCAGTGCACTTCTTCCAGGAGAGAACAGCCCACCCCCTGCACCTACACAGTCTTCCTCACCACCACATCCTTGCCCAACCCCTGAGTGCCCATTAGATGCCAGGCCATGTATGGGAAGCTCCTCATGTGAATTATTTTATTTAACCCTTGTAATAGCAATAGGATGCCAGCATTCATTTTTATCCTGAGTTCAAAGATAAAAATCTGATGTTCTAAACCCTCACATGTATGGTCAATTGATTTTCAATAAGGGTTCCAAGACAATTCAGTGGGGAAAGGACAGTCTTTTCAACAAATGATGCTGACAGCTGAACACCTACAGGCAAATGAATAAAGTTTGAGGCCTATGAAGCAGCACATACAAAAGTTTACTTGAAGAGGCTCACAGACCTACATGTAAGCTAAAACTGTAACTCTCAGAAGAAAGCAAAAGTGCAAATCTTCATGACCTTGGATTAGGCAATGGTTTTTTAAATACAACACCAAAAGCACAATGAGAAAATAAAAAATAGATGTACTATACTTAACATTTAAACTTCTGTGGTGCAAAGGACACCATCTAGAAAGTAAAAGGACAGAAAGCAGTGACTCAGCAATCTGAAGACGCATTTACTGTGGGAACAGTGCATCAACCATAGGAACATTTCACAGGTAAGTTAATTGGGCATTCAAGAGCAAGGCTCCTGGCTTTGGGTCAAAGATGGCAGAGTAAAAGATCCTGAGCTCACCTCCTCTTGTTGACACCAAAACTACAACTACATATAGAACAGCCATCTCTGAGAGTGACCTAAAGACTAGCAGAATAGATTTTCTACAAATACAGACACAGAAAATGCCACATTGAGACAGATAGGAGAGGCAGCGACTCAGTCTAGTCAGGGCCTACCCTATTTCCCACTCCCCATGTGGTGACTCACAGGTAGGAGGAATATCACAACCATGAAGGTCCACTCCTAAAGAATGAGGGTTCCAAGGCCCAATCTCAGGGACATGCACCAGGAAGAGGAGCCCCCATAACATCTGGCTTTGAAAACCAGTAGGGCATAGGCCTGGGAGAGCCAGAGAACTGTAGAAAGCCAAGGTTGTGCTCTTTCTGAGTCTTCCCCACCCACCTGGCCAGAGGCAGCAGTTTGAAAATCACCCGGGTCATACATGAAGGTGATACATTGAATAATATATGTAATGTGTATGGTGGAGGGATAGGGATTTGCTGGAACTTTCTTCTGAGTCAGAAGCACTAGAAGGTACCATTTCCCTCGTATTTCCTCTCCTTCCACCTAGCTGGTCTGACACTGGCAGGCAACGTTTCTGACCTCTCCATTAACCTTGCTAACAGTGTTCCCCCCATCCTGGTGCTTCCTTGAGGACCCACCCAGGCTGGCAGCACTCCAAAGTGGCTCCTACCCTGCAACACCTGGTGGGTGGTCTCAGTCACCACCAGCACACAGCAGTGTGTCTGCAGTAGTGTGGCTGGGCCTCTCAGCCAACCACACTAAAGACCTGCCTTGCACACCAGCATATTTACAACAATTGGGACCAGGCCTCACAGCCAGCTGGGCCAGGAACCAGCCTCACCTGCCTACAGTAGTTGTTGCCCAACCAGGAGGCCACACTAGTCCACACAGGGAACACCTCTGTAGCACCTGGCTCTGATGACAAAGGGGATTCCACCACCGGGCCCCACAGGACACCTTCTAAATAAGACCACTTTTTAAAGACCAGGAAACATAGCTGATCTACATAATACATAGGAGCAGAAAGGAAAAATGAGAAGACAAAAGAATAAGTGCAAACAAACAAACAAAAAAGGCAAAACCCCAGATAAAAGAGGAGGTAAGTTGTCTAAATAAAATGGAGGTAAGCTGTCTACTAGCTAAAGAATTCAAAGTAATAGTTACAAAAATGCTCATCAAACCATGCAGACAAGTAGATAAAATCAATGAGAACTTCAACAGAAATAATAATTGTAAAAAAAAAAACAAAAAACAAACAAACAAAAAAACCAGAGAGAGAGAGAGACAGAACTTATCAGAACTAAAGAATATAGCAACTGAAATGAAAAAAAAAAAAATACAATAGAGGGAATCAACATCAGATAGGATGACACAGAAGAATGGTTCAGCAATCAGGAAGACAAGATAGTGAAAATCACTCAATTGGAAAATCAAAATTTAAAAAAAGCTAAAAGAATGAGGATAGCATAAGGGACTTCTGGGACAAGATCAAGCATATTAACAGTCACAGGACACTGGGTCCCAGAAGGAAAAGAGAGACAGAAAACCTGTTTGAAGAAATAATGGTGAAAACGTTCACACCATGGCAAAGGAAACAGGAGTCCAAGCCCAGAAAGCACAGAGAGTTCCAAACAAGATGAACCCAAAGGAAGCCACACTAAGACACATCATAGTTAAAGTGTTAAAAGTTAAGACAAAGAGGGAGTCTTAATAGTAGGAAGAGAAAAACTAGTTACATACAAGGGAATGCCCATAAGGTTATCAGCTGATTTTTCAACAGAAACTTTGCAGGCCAGGAGGGAGTGGTACGATATATTCAATGTGGTAAAAGGGAAAACTTATAACCAAAGACACTCTACCCAGCAAAGTTGTCATTCAGAATTGAAGGGGAGAGAAAGAGTTTCAAGGACAAGCAAAAGCTAAAAGAGTTCATCACCACCAAACCAGCATTACAAGAACTATTAAAGGAGATTCTTCAAGTGGAAAAGAAAAGTAAAAAACTAGAAACAAGAAAATATATAAAAGAAAAAAATCTCACTAGTAAGGGCAAATATATAGTTATGGTAGTAGTAGGCCAACCATTTATAAAGCCAGTATGAAAACAATTAAAATAACAATGAGTACATACCTATCAATAATTACTTTAAATGCAAATGGATTAAAGGCTCCATTTAAAAGCCATAGGGTAACTGAATGGATTAAAGAAGAAAAAAAACAAGCCCTTTACATATGCAGCCACATGAGCCTCATGTCAGACTGAAAGACACACACAGACAGAAAGTCAAGGGATAGAAAAAGATATTTCATGAAAATGGAAATGAAAGAAAAAAAGCTGGGATAGCAATATTTATACCAGACAAAATAGACTTTAAAACAAAGGCTATAACAAGAGAAAAATAAGAACCCAGTGATTTCACTACTGGGTGCTTATTCAAAGAAAACAAAACACTAATTCAAAAGGCGATATGCACCCTCATGTTCATTGCATCATTATTTTCAATAGCCATGACACAGAAGCAACCTAAGTGTCCATCAAGAGCTGAATGTAAAAGAAGTGAGGTGTTCACAAACATGTGCATGCACACACACACTGGAATATTACTCAGCCATAAGAAAATGAAATCTTGTTATTTGCAACAACGTGGATAGAACTAGAGGGTATTATGCTAAGTGAAGTAAGTCAGAAGCAGAAAAAGATTGTTATTTCACTTGTATGAAAAATATAAAAAACTAAACAAATGAACAAACTGGGCAGTGGGGGGATGGGCAAAAAGGTGAAGGGAGTTAAGAGGTACAAAAAGGCAAAAAGGAGTTAAGAGGTACAATGTTATAGTTATGACAAGTAAGTCAGGGGATGTAAAATATGGCATGGAGAATACAGTCAATATCACAATAACTTTTCACAGGGACAGACGGTTACTAGACTTCTTGTGGTGATCACTTCATAAGGTTTATAAATGTTAAACCACTAGTTTGTACATGTGAAATTAATATAATATTGTATGTCAACTATACTTTAAAAAATTTACAAAGGACACATGGACAAAGCCAAAGGGGGTAGGATTGAGTGGGAGAGGTGAGGATGGCTGGGGTGAGGGGAAAATGGAGACAACTGTATTTGAACAATAATAAAAAAAATAAAAAACAGAAAAAAGGAAAAAGGTTTATATTCCAGAATAAAAATGTTTTAAATAGAAAGTAAAATGAGAGAAAATAGTTGCAAATCAGTTACTTGATAAGCAACTTGTATCTAGAAGACATAAAGAATTCCCACAATTCAAAAATAAAAAGACAAAGGATATACGTAACTGCCAATAAGCACATGAAAAAGATGCAAATTGAGGACTTCTGGCTGAAATGGAGGTGTAGGTAGGTACACTTTGCCTCCTCGCACAACCAAAAGAAGGACAACCACAAATTTAAAAACAAAAACAAGAACTGACAGAATATAGAACTGTATGGAAGTCTAACAACCAAGGAGTTAAAGAAGAAACATTCATCCAGACTGGTAGGAGGGGCAGAGACGGGCAGTAGAGCAGAGAAGACTCCTGGTAAGGCAGCAGTTGGCCGATGGGGTGGTCAAGGGGGCCTCAGGTGGAACGGGCAGTCCCACGTTTGCTTGTGGATAAACCAAAGGAATAACTGGAGAGCAAGACAGAATGTGCAACCCAAGGTTCCAGTGTGGAGAAATAAAGCCTCAAAACCTCTGACTGAGAAAACCTGTGGGGGTTGAGGTTCTTGGAGAAACTCCCAGCCTCACAGGAGAGTTCACTGGAGAGACCCACAGGGTCCTGGAACGTGCACAAAACTACCCACGCAAGAATCAGCACCAGAAGGGCCCAGTTTGCTTGTGGGTAGTGGGGGAAGTGACTGAAAGCCTGCCAAGAGCTGAGCAAGTGGCATTGTTCTCTCTCAGACTCCTCCCTCACATAAGCCCCGCAACCCTATGGGGGTTGCACCACCCTGGAAAATACCTAAGGCCCCACCCCTCACTATGTAACAGGTGCACTTAGAAAAAAAAAATGGCTTAAATGAAAGGACAGATCAAAGCTCCAGGAAAAAAATACAACTAAGCAATGAAGAGATAGCCAACCTATCAGATGCACAGTTCAAAACACTGGTGATCAGGATGCTCACAGAGCTGGTTGAGAATGGTCACAAAATAGAGGAAAAAGTGAAGGCTATGAAAAGTGAAATAAAGGAAAATGCACAGGGAACCAACAGTGACAAGAAGGAAACCAGGACTCAGATCAATAGTTTGGACCAGAAGGAAGAAATGAACATTCAACCAGAACAGAATGAAAAAACAAGAATTCAAAAAACTAAGGAGAGGCTTAGGAACTTCCAGGACATCTTTAAACATTCCAACATCCAAATTATAGGGGTGCCAGAGGGAGAAGAGGAAGAGCAAGAAATTGAAAACTTATTTGAAAAAGTAATGAAGGAGAACTTCTCCAATCTGGCAAAGGAAATAGGGTTAGGGAAGCTCAGAGAGTCCTAAAGAAGTTGGACCCAAGGAAGCACACACCAAGGTACATCATAATTACATTACCCAAGATTAAAGATAAGGAGAAAATAGTAAAAGCAGCAAGAGAAAAGGAGACAGTTTCCTGCAAGGTGTTCCCATGAGATTTCTGGTTTCTCAAAAGAAACCTTTCAGGTAAGAAGGGGTTGGAAAGAAGTATTCAAAGTCATGAAAGGCAAGGACCTCTATCCAAGATTACTCTATCCAGCCAAGCTGTCATTTAGAATGGAAGGGCAGATAAAGTGCTTCCCAGATGAGGTCAAGTTAAAGGAGCCCTTATTATATAAAACGTTAAAGGGACTTATCTAAGAAAAAGAAGACCAAATAAATGAATGGTAAAATGACATTAAACTCACAACTATCAATAACCAAACCTAAAACAAAACAAAACAAAACAATAAACTAGAACAAACTAAGCAAACAACTAGAACAGGACTGGAATCACAGAAATGGAGATCACATGGAGGGTTATATCATCAGGGAAGCAGAGGAGGGAGAATGGGGGAAAAGGTACAGGGAATAAGTAGCAGGTAAAAGGTACAGGGAATGGGGGGGGGGGTGTTGTTAAGAACAGTATAAGAAATGGAGAAGCCAAAGGACTTATATATATGACCCATGGACATGAACTAATGGGGTAGGGGACAGGGAATGCGGGTTGGAGGAGAGGTGCAGGGCAGAGGGGAATAAAGGGAGGAAAATGGGACAACTGTAGTAGCATAATCAATAGCATGTATTTTAAAAAAGAAAAAGAGGCAAAATGAAACCATAATCAAATGCCACTTCACACTTCTTACAATAGCTCTAACCAAACAGACAAAATGAGAAGTGTGGGCGAGGCTGGGGACAATGGGAAACTTCACACACTGCTAGTGGGAATGCACGGTGGTGAAGCCCCTGTGTCTAAGAACTGCTCAAAAGGTAAAGCTAGGAGTGACCACATGACCCAGCAATTCCACTCCTAGGTATATGCCCAGGAGAAATGAAAATATGTGTCCACACGACTGTACACAAATGTTTGTAGCAACATTATTCATAATAGCCAAAATCCAAAAACAACTGAAATGTTCACCAAACTAATGGATAAACAAAATGTGATCTATCCATACAATAGACTATTACTCGGCCATGAGAAGGAATGAACTGGTGGGTGTTTTCTTTCTTCTGTTCTCGTGTACCTTGGTAATGCTGGGGCCCGGGATCTGAGGTCTGCACTGGCCCAGAGGGTAATCTGAGCCGCTGGACCCGGACAGGTGTGGGTCTCTGGACTGAGACATGACACTGAGCACCAGAGAGGGAATGTGACCTCCCCAAGTCAGGGAGTAATTGGTAGAGACAGGCAAGAACCTGAGCTTGTAACTGAGAAGACCAGAGATGTTCCTATTATACTCTTGGGGAGCAGACCCTAAGATCTTTGCAAATTATCTTCTGGGGGGAAATGGCTAAAGTCAGAAGAAGCCAGAAAGCTCCCCCAATTGGCTGGGAGTTGTTTGAGCAAACACTGGACAAATTAGATTAAAAAAAAAAAATGAAAGAAGCTAAAGCAGAACCTCATGAGGGAAAGAGGAAAGTGGAATCTCTGGGGCCCATCTTCAGGATCCACCACCTGCAAACCTGCTACATTTCTGATCTGTTCCACAAGCAGAAAGCCATAAGCAGAGAACTGTACAAATGCAGGATGGGACAAAAGTAGGTTTATAGTTGTGAGTGCATGAAACAGAGTTTATTCCTGTATTATTATTCATTAATTATTGCATTATTTCCCACGCAAACCACCTCAAACCTCCTTTCACCCTTCCCTGGAACAATCAAAGAATGCTACACAGAAAAAAACCTGATCTCAAAATGAAAAACAGCAGGAGTGTGGGAACTGATGCTGCCTGCAGAGCATTCAGACATGGGACAGCAGTTTGGGGACAAATTGCACTTGCTGGTCCCCAAAAGCAAGCTGGAAGTGGGCCACACCATCATGTGCCTGCTCTGTGGCTACGGGGCTGCTCTGGCTGAGGCCTTGGTCCCTGACTCCTCTGTACCCAGGACTTTGGGCTGTGCGGGCTCCTGCCCGCCAGGGCACCCTGGTCCTCAGAGCAGCGCTTCTGGCAGAGTGGGGCCCCAGGCTGGTGCTGGAGCTCGGCCTCCACCAGTGAAGGCACTGGTGTCCACCAGCTGGGATTTATAGAAAGAAAACTTTTAAACCTTTGGGAAAGAAAAATAATGAGCCTTCCTTGAGAACATTATGCTGAGGGAAATAAGCCCGTCACAAAAGGCCACATAGTGTGTGATTCCATTTATATAAAATGTCCAAAAAAGTTGCATCCTCAGGGACAAAAAGTAGACTCGTGGTTGCAGGAGCTGAGGGGGGCAAATATGGGGAATAACTGTGAATGTGTTTCCTTTGGGTCAATGAAAAGTTCTAAAATTGGCTGTGGTTTGGTTGTACAATGCTGTGAGCACATTAAAAATTATCAAAGTGTACACACTTTAAATGAGTGAATGATATCTTAACAAGGCTGTATAAAAAACAACTGAGGCTCAGGACAGTGGTCGATGTGCCACATCCTACATGGAGGGCAGAAGGCAGGATTTGAACCCAGGCCCTCAGGTCAAAGCTCTTCATCACCTCCTATGGACTTAAGTCTTCCATGTGAGATCCCTAACTCTGGATTTCCTCGTCACTGATGACCCAACCCCACGATATTCACAGATGGTCCATAAGCCAGCTCCTGGGCAGCCCCTGCCCGCTGGTTAGTGATGCAGAATCTCAGGCCCCACCCAGTCCTGGTGATCAGAATCTACATTTTAACTGGAACCACAGGGAACTCATGTACACATTAGGGTGCAGATTATATCCCTCACCTCCTCATAAAAGTGTCTCAGAAGGACTCGCCAATCATTCCCATTGTGTGGTGTGGGTCACCACGGTAGTGAGAAACACACATGGTTTGGAATGAAAAGACCCAGTTCCAAGTTCCAGCACTGCCACTTCATTCATTCATTCATTCATGCATGCATTCAACAAGCACTGATTGATTGATTATGAGGTAGCAGACCTGTTTGAGGGATACAGAGATGGACGAAAGAGACAAAAACACCTGCCGGCCCTCACGTAGCTTACACAATACCGACGCTAACTAGCTCCCGCAAACTGAGGACACTCAGCAAGTTGGCCCCTCTCTCTGAGCTTCAGGCTGCAGGTCAGTGGAATGGGGATGGCAATAACACTGGCTGTGGAAGGATCCGAGGACTATGTGGGAAAACACAGGGTCTTGGCAACAGTGAAACACCACATTTATAATGACACACGAGCTTTTCCCAAGAGTTTTTTTTTTAACAGAAGCAAAGGAGAAGTTTATGGTTAAAATATCTGAATTACTGCTTTGGTCCTAGCTGCCAGTCCATTGTTGTCTCAGGGTGCGGAGGGTGGGTACTGCATCCCGCCGTGTGAGTGGGAAACACCTGTTTGAGGAGAGGAGCTGAGGCCGGCCTCCCTGCCTCCAGAGTAAGAGGCAGCTGCTCCCTGTGGTCTGAGGGGAGCAGTTCATCAGTGTGGCCCAGGAATCTGGAGACGGGAGCGTGCCCTACCGGTGAGCCACAGGCAATTACAGCTCTGGCCAGACTCCCTTGGAGTCTGTGTTGTGTTGGAGTCCATTGTGTTGGAAAGAACTTTCACAGCCATTGACTGAGTCAGCTTCCCACCTTCTACAAGAGATGCCCTCCTAGTATTTCTGATGGGGTCCTCTAGCCTCACACAAGACAAGCCTCACCTGTCACCTTATTGCATTGTTAAGCAGGACCAAGCCTTTTTGAAGGAAGTGGCAAACACTCTCAAGAATCTGACTTTTCCACACTGAAGCTCCTGAGGGATCACTGTAGCTCCCTGACCCTACATACCTTCTAAGTCAGCAGCTCTTCTGGGTCTAGATGCTGTTTTAGAGACCTCTTCTAGTCACGGTGGAATGGATCGTTTGGACCAGCCCACCTACTAGAAAAGTTGGACAAAATGCACACACACAAAAATGAAAAAGATTTGAAGGCAAGTTAACAGCAGTGAAGACTTGTAGGAGTGAGATTTAGAAGGACATTATCTAGAGAGGGAAGGTTGACTTGGAGTCTCCTCTCCGTTCAAGACATCTGTCATCTGCCCATTCCAGGGAGGCAACTGAGGAGCTGACACTTGGACAGATAATTTGACAGACTCCAAGTGTAAGGGGCACAGGCTAGGAGCAGGATCTGGAAAACACCAAAGGCTGAGCTTGGGACCCTGAAGGACTGTGCTCCAGGAGTAAAGGAAAACTGGCAACAGCCCATCCCTTGCAGATACTGGAGGCCAGCTTCAAAATAAATAATCCCTGACTAGCCTGCTGGGACAATGGCATTCCTAATGCCCCAGAAGCTTACATAAGTCCTCTTGTGGAGGAAGATGACATTGTCCTAAGCTTCACGTTATCTCTACATTTTTCCTCATGTGAAATGTCCAGCACAGGATACAAAATAACACAGCATACAAGGAGATGGGCAACATGATCAAGAAACAAAGAAATGACAGACTTTGGAAACAGAGCCATGGAAGATGGTAATGGGGTTATCAGAATGTGCACTTCGGAGAATTTCTTTAAATATTCCAGGAAATAAAAAGACAAGATCAAGAATTTTGAAACAGTGGAAACTATACACAGGAGTCATAAAATTCAGAAGCACAGTAACTGGAATTAAGAACTTAATAAATAAGACCTAACAGAGGAAAGAATTAGTAAACTGGAAGATAAATCAAATGAAATTTTCCAGATTAAAATGATAAGTATTCTGGTATGTGTCATATTTGTTGTGGTTTACATTTGCATTTCCCTAATGACCGGTGACATGGAACATCTTTGGATACGTTTACTAGCCAGCTAGAGACTTTTTATGAAGGGCCTATGTAAGCTTTTTGCCCATTAAAAAAATTGGGTTGTCTATCTTTTTAAGAAATACTAGTTTTTATGAAAGTTTAACAAGTCATAGATGCATATTTCAATTTCTATGGCAACCTAAAAAAACAACAAAGGTATTTATAACCATCAAGCTAATAAATGAGGGTGTGAAAGTATAAAAAATAATCATTTTTCAAGTCAAGAAAAAAGAAAAAGCTACATGCAGTAGTTGGGATAAATAGAAAGCACATAGTAACTTGGATGGGAATGTTGGAGAAGTGACATCACGAATATATCAGCATCGCATTAGATGTAAACAGGCTAAAGGCTTGAATTAAAAGACAAAGACGATCTCTTTTTGGCGTGACTTGTTCCTCAAGCCAGTCGCTTTCTCAGCAGCATGGTTTTTGTCTCTGCCCCCCCCGCCCCCCCGTGGGTGCTGCACAGTGAAAAGCACTCTGTACGTCTGCCGTCAGCTAGCTGGACATGCCTGCTCGCCATTGCTGACAGGAGGTTTGAGTTGGCTACTGGAAGCTAGTTCATTCTGCAAGACAGACTCCCTTCCTGAAACAATGGCTATGAGTCCTACTTGTCAAGATCCTTTAACAAGTGTGTATTTAAAAATCTGATCTATCATTATTACAGTTCCCTTTAAATTCGCCATTCTTGCCTCTGGAATATTGGTTAATGCCACAAGCTCTGGAGCTGCCTAGGCTCGAATCCTGACACTTACTGGTTGTGTTTGGATATTTATTTCATCTCCTGGACCTCAGTTTCCTCCTCTATAAAATGGCGTAATGGTCTCTACCTCACAGGGTTGTTTGTGGATTGAACAAGCAAATGCATAGGTTAGTACATAATGAATCACAATGATCTACAGCTGTTATTATTACTGTACCATGAGAACCATTGTATGAGTACTGCTCTCCCACCACCCTTTTTGCTCGGCTCATTCCTCCTGACCCCCATCAAAACCCAATTCAAAAGCCACTCCCTCCTGTGGCCACTGTGGCCGTGCCTCACAGACTCACAAAACCGTGCCCCTCTAACTCCCACAGCCCCGTGCTCTCGGGCTGGAAGTCATATAACTTTAATTGACCACATATTGGCAACCAAATACCCATGAGAGTAGGAAAGGAATGATTTCTTCCTCTTCTGAT
Organism: Phyllostomus discolor; assembly: GCF_004126475.2. Lineage (NCBI taxonomy): Eukaryota > Metazoa > Chordata > Mammalia > Chiroptera > Phyllostomidae > Phyllostomus > Phyllostomus discolor. The sequence continues at coordinate 76,349,048 of NC_040914.2, read as the reverse complement.
GCAATAGCATGGAGTGACATCTTACATGGGAGATTCTGAAGTCAGCAAGTCAAGTCACAGTTACATAATCAAAGTGCCCCTTGAAAATCCTCTCTGTTGTCCCTGCAGAGCACACGTGGTTTGGTGTGCACACCCCTGACTCTAGGTCTAGCATGGTGAGGGTGGAGACCCACAGGGCCAGGCAGAGAATGGACCCAGAGGACAGTCTGCAGGCCACTGCGGGGACACTGTTGTGCTCATCTTCGAAGAGGACCGGCCAGTCCCAGGAAGAAACGACAGCAATGGAGGGGAATGGAGATGCAGGGAGGGGAGTTCCAGTGTCCTGTTCACCAGGAAGGCTTACTCAGTTCTATCCTGGTCCAGGTTGACACCCTACGACACATGAACAGGTTCAGCATTCACCAAGAGGGGGGAAAACAGACGGAGCTGTGCCCACCGTGCTGGGTGGACTCTCAGCCCCAGGAGCTGGCTCAGCGTGTGCCTGATGGAGTCCCCAGGTGCAGACAGCTTTGAAGTCCTACGACATGTCATTGAAAAATGATTAAAAATACAGAAATGAATCAGGGAGTCTGTTGCTTCAGGTAGATTCCATTCTCTTCTGTAACAACAGCGGGGAGTGGGCAGTCACCTAAGTGGATGTTTCAGCAGAGAAATTGCCCTCCCCTCCATTCCAAATAGACAGTAGGGTTTGGTCAGTGTTTGTACAGTAGTTCTACTGAATGAACAAGAAAAACGGAGGAATGAAACCACCATCAGGGAAGTCCAAAGCGCACATGTTAACAGCTCCTGACTGAAGAGGCACTAGGGGACCACAAGTAGCTGTTGCCTCCGTATTTTGTGTCCGAACTCTACTTCGGGAACATCAAGATCAGAAATTATGGCTCCCGGTGGCCTCTCCCATTTCCATGCAGGCAGCAGCGGCGCTCTGCTCCGTCCGCAGCACTGTGAGCACACCTCCATAAATCCTCCGCGCTCCATTTCCACGCCCTAGGGGCTGCCGATCCTGCGCCCCGCTTTCATCACTTTGAAGGATGAGCCGTTACCTGGCTGGACGCTGGCCGGTGGTGCTCCCTCAGGTCCCACGCTTACTCTGAGACAGGTCTGGGAAGGAACTCCTCACTACAGATGTACGCACGTTTTACGTGTTCTCCTGCCTTCCCAGGGGTAGTCACCATGGGCACCCCCTACACTAACACACACACACAACAGGGCAGAGCCCCCTGCTGCCCTGCTGGCTGCGGACACAATGGCACAGATGAGGCACCTGCAGGTCCTCCCTCTTTCATGCAGGTCCCCCAGTTGTTCCCAAATGAGAATGGAGCCCACTGTTCCAACAAGGGGGCAGGCTCGCCGTCCCGGGGAGCAAGCCAAGCCCGGGAGGGTCAGGAGTTGCAGCTGGAGACGCATGGACGCCTACACCATGCAAGTACACTCCACCCCTGAGCTGGAACAGGCAGCCTGTCCATTGCTTTGTCCTCTCAGCATCAGAACTGCCACCAGGCCAACTGAAGCCAGGAAGGAGGGGCCCCATGCACCCACCAGGTCAACACAGATCAGAAGGAACTTTAATACACAGCATCGGACAACGTGCAGACAACTTTGCAACTGGATATCTAAACTGATGCACCAACATTTAAAAGCTACATGGACACAGCGATTGCATCCTGGGTTTGTGTGGTGCAAAGATGTGGGTGCAGTGTGATGTGAAATGGTGAAATCTCAGCTCAGCGCCAACGCTGGCAGCAGGGAGCAGGTGAAATCAGCGCGGGTCACCTTCCCCATGGAGTACGACGCCGCTGTTCAGAGGAATGAAGTGGGCCGCACCTATGGAAGTGCAGTGACTGCAGGTAAGCCAAATGAAGTCAGCAGGGGGGAACACTGTGTGAAGTCCAACCCACCTCTGGCGTAAAGGAGACCTGCGCGTGAAGGTCTGTGCAGGCACAGACGATCCCTGGAAGAAGGGAACTCGGGGAAGTGAGAGGTTCCATGAGGATGGAGACTCGCTCCCCCTGAACTGCCATCTGGGGCGTGGACAACTTATTCGAAACAGTGAATGCTGTTGACTGCTCTTTGCTGACATTAGAGCTGAGAACCCAGCAACCGTTCCCGTACGCGTCCCTCTTCGCTCCCCAAGCCTAATGTCCGTGGGGAAGGCCTGGGGAGCTCCTCAAGGTGCCAGACGAGTGGATTCAAGAATTTCTCACCAAACTGCCTCTCCTTACACTAACGGAAAAGACACCCGATTTCAGTACGCTGGCGTGGGGCCTGGTGGTGATGTCACGGCCTGTTGTAGAGATCTTGAGAGAGCTCTGCGCTGCAATGGAGACAGGCTGAAAATACAAATACACACGTGGGAGGGGCCCAACCGGGTCCCTCTAACTCGCTCACGCCTGGCAGCCCTACCTCCCCACATGACTGCATTTGGGGAAGGGGCCTGTGGGGGGAGGGATTAAAGTTGAGTGAGGTCATAGGGGTGGGGCCCTGATGGAACAGGACTGTTGTCCTCGTCAGAAGGGGACGGGGCACCAGAGCTCTCGTTCTTCGAGAGGAAAGGCCACGTGAAGACACATAAGGAAGGTGGCCATCCAAGCTGAGGATAGAGGCCTCTGGAGCAGCCAGCCCTGGCCTTGGACTTGCGACCCCCCGACTGTGAGAAATAAATGTCTATTGTTTAAGCCCCCAGTACGTGGCCTTCTGGATGGCAGCCGAGCACAGCCGCTATGTCCCTAAATCTTTGAGCTGGGGACCTCACAGATGGTGGTGACCGCCCTCCATGCCCACACACCTCACTCATTTCCCCAAAATGCAAATATGAAGTTCAACCTCGCCTGTGGTGGGGGGCACAAGCTGCTCCCCACTCAGAGAAAAATCTGCATGGCTACCAGCAAATTCTACCTTATTTTCCTATTCTTTTTTCTCCTTCCCAAACACCAGGTAGCCTCACTGACTCCCAGGTGTCAGCGTGGCAAGAGACAGCGGAGAACCGTCTGGAGCACCCTCCTAATTTACGCCCAAAGGGGCCCGGAGAGAGGTGTCAGCCAGGTGCGCAGTGCAGAGCCCGGCAGCCCCACCACGACGACAGGAGAGACCCCACCTGGGGAACACTGGTGTCGAGACAGGCTTTTGGCACACCTGGTCCGTTCCCTCACCTGAGTCCCAGGACAGGGTGACAGAAACCGGACCGTGTGGAAGTGGGCTACTCTGTCTGGGCTGCTCACCCTCTGGTGGGGCGGCAGACACCACCAGGGCCATCGGTGCCGGGGGCATCCACCATGCGACGGGACGCCTTTGTGGCAGGCGAGGAGGGAACAGCATTTGGAGCCAATCCCCTTGACAGAAACTTGCCCCAGGTCCAAAATCATCAGTGAAACCCAAATGGTTTAAGTCTGGCAGCTCATCAGACGGCTGTTTGTGTAAGAAACGTGCAGTGAGCGGTCACGGCCAAGGCAACGGTCCCAATGCTGCAGGCAGGTCTTTAGGGCCTTAGAAGACCCAGGAAGCGACAGGCAGCCTCTCTGAATGGAGTGCATGGATTTACCAGTTGCTGAGTGATTCTCACATTAAAAAAAAAATTCATCCAGGGACCCAGGTAGAGGTTAATGGTTTCTTTCCGATTAGCACAGAGGGGCGCCTGGCTCTCTGTGACTCAGCGGGGAAGGCACCAGCTCCAGGCCTGGCGCAGACCCGCCGGAGCAGCAGATTCCAGCACAGTGCTGTTCAGTGGGCCGGGCAGACATCGGCCACAGGGGTGCTGGGCCTCTGGGGCGGCCAAAATCCACAGCTGCCGAGGCCCGGTTCCGGCCAGCCCCTCGGCGTGCGGAGCAGCAGCACCCCCCTACCCCACACGAGAAAACACCCTATAGGGATGTGAGAAAACCCTCTGGAAACCGGATACCTGCCTGCGGTCTGCTCACGGCCTCTCGATGTTTTTCTACCACCGAAGCCAGCCCGTCTCAGAAGGTTACGATCAGCTCCAGTGCAAAGCAGTGCCTGGTGCGGAATTGTAGCCAAATGCTAATTTTTTTCCAACACATTTAAAGATGAAACCTTCCTTTTGCTGCTGTTCTTAGAATTGTTTTTCCATCCACCGTCTCAGATGCCTGCCCCTTCCGCCTACCACCTCACCCCCTCCGCCCAGTTTTCTCTCAAGTTAGCCCTCTGCTGGGTTCACCCACTCCCGGACCCCGAGGGCTGGGGAAGCAGAAAGTTTAATTTTTAAAATGTTCACTGTATGCCGGACCTGGGAAAATCTGTGTTTGGTGTAAGACAGTTAGCTCCTCTGCAGAAACACGTCCTTTGCAAAACTGTTGGTTAACCAAGAAAAAGTTTTCTGAATTTCCTGGGTCCTGCAACTTTGTTACCCAAAGCAACTTCTGAGCTTCAGTAGTGATTAACTCGTGAGCGCCCACACTAAGGTGTTTTAAAAATTATGTAATGCTTCCTTCCCGACTCTGAGCTCCATCTTGTGAACTGAGGTCTGCAGTTCAGAAGGGGCCAGCACAAGGACGGACAACACTCACCAGAACGCGGTGGGTGCACAGGGCACCGGCTGTTTGCTGGAGAATGAGCCCAGTTGGCGCCCCCAGTCTGCACGGAAGACACTAGTAGTGGTGTGACAGACGTGACTATGACAAGGGACGTTAGCAGATGCGATTTTAACACGTGTCACTTGGAGCAGTGTCTCCCCAGAGGCCAGTGTCCCTGCAGACGTTTCAAGGACCGTCTCTGACGGGCAGCATCCCTCAGGGAGCTGGGGCAGCACAAAGGGACACTGTTCAGAGCAGGGAACTTTATGGCCAGTTCTGTTCCATGATTCCACCGGGGACACACACACACTCCCAGTGTACTCCAGTCTCCATATTTTAAGTTATTGCTAGGTAACTGAATAAATTAGGCTAAGCAACCATGGGGACTTTGCAGGCCAACCAAGATCCTCTATGCGGGTTCTCAGAACTACCAATGACCTAGAGGGGGGGTGGCGTTTCTCACTATCCAGTAACTGGTTGAAGTTACTTTGGGCAAAATAGATCTCTCTTTCCTTCTTTGCTTGTGTTTTTGTTGTCCGACAACAAGCAACGTCCAGGCTAATACCCACCACTTCACTGAACAGCATGGCAATTATTTGGCTTTCTTACTCCAGGGGTTTCCTTTTCCTATCCTATTTTTAAAAAGAAAGAGCTGACAGTTGAAGCCTGGGCAACGTGTCCTGGCTCAGCTGACACCCATGGCCAGCCGCTGGTAGCCTGGGCCGCCTGGGCCGCGTCCGGAGATGACCGAGTTCCTTGGAGGGTCTGCATGCGGCCAGGCTGGCTGACAGCTCTGGGATTCTGGGAGCTTTGCCCCACAGGGTTTCACTCTGAGGGACCCCAGTTTAAGGACAAAACAGCATGTCTGCGTGTTTAAATTGGTGAGTCTTAAACACTTTCGAAAGCACTTTCCTCCTGGATGTTTTGAGACTACATTTTTAAACTGATGGCCATGATCCCCTCCAGGGGCCCGAGGAATCCAGACCCTCTGCCCCTGCCCTCAGTTTCCCCACCACAACGTCAACTCATGCCTCGGGGGCGAGTCCCGGGAGCAGAGTTTTAGTGCCCCATCCAGGGGTCCTGCCACGCTTCCACAGCTGGGCCGAAATCACTCTTTTGCTTGATTGTTAACACCTCCCCCCACCTCCCTCTGCACCAAAAATAGTGTCCTGTCCTCCCTCTGTCCCCATTCTGCACTGTGACAGCCTGTAACTGCAGGTCCTATACCTGGACGTGCTGTTGTTCCCCACTCTGGCCCCAAACCCGCAGGGCAGGGCTGGGCATGTGAACGCCCCGCTAGTGGGCATTTGTCAAGAAGGGTGAGGAAGGACCCCAGGCTGCAAGAACACTCGGGGGACCTGGGGCTGCGGCTCACCGCACCTGTGCTCCACGGCAGGAAGCCCCGGCGTGAACACCTTCTGTTGAGACTGGAGGTAGGAGGGGATGTGGCCGATGAGAAGTGAGTTCTAGAACTACACCCCTGAAAGGCGACAGGGAAGGCGTTCCCCCGTGTCGCAGAGCATGCCAAGTGTCCAATAAACCATGACTCCAGCTCCCTCAAAAAAATTAAGGTGGGATTATCACATGATCCAGCGATTCTACTTCTGGGTAAATACTCAGAGAATTGAAAGCAGGGTCTCGAACAGAAATTTGTGCATCCACATTCACAGCAGCATTGCTCACCACAGCCGAGGGGTGGACGCCAACTGAGTGCCCATCAGCAGGTGAGTGGATAAAACACGACGCGGCAGAGTATCCAGCCTTAAACAGGGAGGGCGTCCTGACACTCGCTACCATGTGGGTGAACCCTGAGGACGTTCTGCTGAGGGAGACAAAGCAGTCCCAAGGGGACGAACACTGCATGAGTCCACTCATCCGAGGTCCCTGGAGGAGTCGGCCACAGGGACAGAACGGAGAACGGTGGTCTCCAGGGCCTGGAGGGGGTGGGGAGTTGGTGTTTAGTGGGGACAGAGGCTCAGTTGGGAAGATGAGGAGTTCTGAGGGCGGCGGGGGTGGTGGGTGCACAGGAGTGGGAAGGAACTCAGTGCTGCTGACTGCGCACTTAGAAACGGTGACCATGGTGGCTTTTATGCTATGTGTATCTCACTGCAATAAAAATGAACAAATAAATAAACCAAGAGTCCAGACCCAGTCCTTCCACCTAAGCCAAGGTTTATGCAACGTCTCCTGGGCACCGTGGCTTCAAAGCTCGACAGCGCGACGCGGCCGCAGAGCACCGTTTTTACGAGTCCTGCTCACTCAGCCCTTCCCATGACCCAGACGGGGATCTCCGATGCGCGGTCAGAGGACCACCTACGGTGGGGTTCTCGGGGGGCGGGGGGGCTGGCTTGCAGTGCAGCTTCCTGGGCACCACTCCAGGCTCTGGCTCCACCTGGGAGTGGAGGGGCTCAGTTACTTGTAATCTAGCAAGCTCCCCACAGAGCTCGGGTGCCCACCAAAAGGAGAACGCCGGTCCTTCACCCTGATCCTTTGCCCAGAGTGCCCTTCAAAATACTGATTCCCAAACCAAACCTCGGCTCTAGTCAGATCCCTGAGAGGAAAGTCATTCGAAATTGCTTTTCATCGGCATGTTATGTAATATTTCAAGCCCCCAGCTCTCCACACTGTCATAACCTTTTTAAAAGAGTGTTCATCTAGAGGTGAGCTTAAACTGTTACTTACTGTGGAAAATGTATACAATCACTGAGTTTTCAGGAGAGGCCGACAGCACCCAGCCCTCTCCCTTGCCACCGAGGTCACCAGGCTGACAGGTGCAAAGCCGCAAGTCCAGGGGACAGTCCTGGCAAGTGACAGCTGCCACCAGGACCACTCGTTGCTCTCAGGTATCCACGGTGGCCCGAAGTCACCGTGCCCGGGGGGGGAGGAGGGGGAGTGACACTTCCACACTGGGAAATGGGAATTTCCCTTGGATTCAGGGGCCTCACCTGGCAGCCTGCCTGCGGGAGGAAGAAACAGCGGTCGGACAGGTGGGAGGGTGTCAGCCCCACACCGTCGGCCTCTCAGGGACACTGGCCAAGCAGGCAGCCCCCCAAGGACATTCTCCCTCTCTCCCCTGATGAGCGAGCCACACCCAGAAACCAGTTCCAGTCAACAGCAAGCAACCCTCTCAGTCCAACCGAGCAGGCTGGTGGCGAGGAGGTCAGAACTGAAACCAGACAAAAGCAACTCCGGGAAGATAAAGTGTTGGAGGGCGCGTCCGGCCCACCGAAACCAGGCCCAGGGTGGGCAAGGGCCTCTGCGGTGGGCTGGGGGCACACTGCGGCAGCTGCCCAGCTCAGGTTCCCTTCCAGAAAGCGGGCTTCCCAGGCATTATCTTGCTCATAGAGGAAAGAACAAGAGCTCCTTTAAAACAGGCCCATTCGATGAGGGCCCCCAAGAAGACTACCAGCTTTGGGGTAGTTTGCACTCTCTGCTTTTGTTCAGTCCATAAATGATTTTTGAATCTGCAGATGTGCCAGGAGCTGTCTCCCTGCCTGCCCACAGGAAGTGACAGAGGTATGTGACCCATGGCAGATTCTACGTTGGGACACAACAAAGACCCAGAGGACAGCAAACCATCTCCACCCTGAGAGGAGGGGCATGTGAGCTGGGCTTTGGAGTATATGTAGGAGTCTGCTGAGTGTAAGATATTAAAGACCAGCTCTGCCGGAACTGGGACCTAAAGAGAGAACAGAATCTTCCCAACATGTGTACGTGCTAAGAGTGGACCAGGAGCTGGGCCCCGACAGCCAGTATTATCCGTGTCCCGGGGAGCAATGGGGCAGGAGAGGGAAGCAGCTCTTTGGCAGTAAGACCACCTGACTCATCAGTCCTCTTGCTTCTTGGTGAAACATGTTCTCTTAGCTTGAGTCTCAGACATACCCAGATGTTACTACGTTCCTCTCCACCTGGACTGAGCCTTGCAAAGGCTGGCAGCCCTGAGCAGGGCTGATAAAGAGCGAGATGAGTGATTCTCTCAGCTCTGCCCAGATGCGCTGTGCTCTTGCAGGGTCGGGGAGAGAGGCAGGGGCTGGACAAACAGTATCTGCAAGGGGTTGGGCATACCAGCCCAACAGACGAGGGGACGCTGAGACGGCTGCAGTCTTCTCTGTGGAAACGGACCCAGGGAAACCTCCACACACCCCATCCGACGCCAGGCAGGATGAAGTGGCCCAGGAAGGGATTGGAGGCCCCGTAGAAAGGTACCTTCGCACATGCCCTCCCTGGAACAGCGCGGAGGAATGGGCTGGGTGCCGCCCTGCAAAGGGGAACAAATGTTCTGGCCCTTGCCCTGTGGCCACAAGGGACACAGTTGGCAGTGTGACCTTGGAGAACACTCCCCTTTAGATGAGTTCTGTTCTCTCCTCCCAAAAATGGCAACAGAATCAGGTCCAGCCTCTTCTGACCCCACCGGGGAAGGCGGAGAATCTGACTTGATAAACTGGGCAAGCACATTGGAATCCAGGAGGGGTCTGACCTCACTCTGAAGGGACAAGCCTGACAGTGGTCTGGCAGCGAGTGTCCCTCTCTTACCTGCCCCACCCAGAGCCTTCTCCAGCACCCACTGTGCACCTCGGTCTCCCCATCATCTCCCTGCACAGCAGTTACCTGGCTCTGGAGGTGCTCTGGGACACAGAGGCCCAGCCGGGGCCTGACACCCCCACTCTGGTGTGCTATCTTCCTGGACCCCTGGGGCCCTGGCAGTAAAGCTCCCTTCAAACATCCGGAAGGTGAGACTGAGCAGCAGGAGCCCCCAGCCCTGGGCCTCTCCCAGGTGCCCCTAAAGGACAGTAGCAAACACGTGAGGACAGCTGTTGGCTGGTGTAGAGGGGCCACGCGAGGCTGGCAGAAGTCAGGCAGCAAAGCTGGTGCTGCCTGACAGAGAAGTCAGGATTTCAGCGCATTATCTGGGAAGGGTGTCTGGGATTTGCCCCCACGTAGCCCAGTGGGAGGGGAGGCGGGGGATGGAGAACACAGCAATGGCCACCCCACGGCTGAGCGCTGGGGGGGGGGGGCAGTGACGCGCCCCCGTGTGTGTGTGTGTGTGTGTGTGTGTTTGACACTTCCCAAACGACCACCCTCTGAACCCTGACCGATGCCACTGTAAAGCCAAACTGATCCCCTCCCCCAGGACTTCAGGTCACTTAAGATTAAAACAATTTTTTTTTAATCTTTAAGATTGAACATTGGCATTTAACTGGTGCCTGAGGTGAGAGACTCTAGTCCAAAATTCAGGGGCACATCCACAAAGTTATATGAAAAGTGTTGCAAAGTCCGACACAGCAGACTCCTCATTCCATTATTTTAGGTTGAAAAACAAGGATGTAGCCCTGCCTTCGCATCAGAATGAATGGAGTTTGCTAGGCCACGCGGTGATCACAGAGGCGAACTGAGAAAACTTGTCCTATCTTCAACAACCTTGGGGGTCAAAGGCAAAAATTAACCTAAAACATTTCAAATGCAGCATGTGTTGCATCAATGATCACATCTGTCCTTGAAAACTGAGATAGAAAAATGAGCCTCAAATAGCAAGAAAGAACTTAAATGTAATGTATCGAAGGCAAAGGCATTTGGAGGGACAAGACAGATTGCAGCCGCCTTGTGAGAGCAAAGGCAGCCGGCATTAATCGCATGCGATCCCTTATCTTCTCACTTCCTCCCAACAGGACTTCAGAGAGCTAGGTTGACGCCAAGCAAATATTTAGTAATATTTTATTCTATTTACAGCACCTCATGGCAACACTGTGCGTGGTTATCGAAGTTAGACACAGCCCAGTCAACAAACAGACACAGCTGCAGCTGGTAACGCAGTTCAGCTCCCCGGGGCAAGGCCCTATCCCGGACCACCCCGGAGAGCTCCTGGGCTGTGCAACCAGCTGGCCAGCTGCCCCTGCCCACAGAGTACCTCAGCCCGGATGCACAATCTCAGCCTTGTGGCCCGAACCATCATGGTATATTCAGACCACTGATCATCTCTTACTTCCAAACCCCACTCTCACAATCTGAAGTGTTTGGAATGCTTTCAGGGAGCACAGTTTTTGTTCCACAATCAGAAACCAAGTATAAAATGAAAATCGACCTACAGAAAGCAACATCCTGGCTTAAATTCATACTAAAGTGTAAATGACTGAGAGCAGACACTTCTAAGCCCAACAAAGTCTGGGCTTCTTTCCATTAACATGTTTAAGGGTTTAATAGAACAGTTGGGCCTGCCTCCCCTCTCACCTGCCCCCTCTGTTAATTGCTTGGCACTTTGTACTGAACTGCCCCATGTGCTGAACTTGGCCCTTTGGGCTTCCTGCCCTTCCCACTGTACCCCCTTCACCCCACTCTGCTGTTCCTCACTCATACAGGTCAGACCAGGCGCTCCTCGGCTCCCATCTGCTCCATCGCTGCTGAGGTTCGTCTCCACCATCTCACCTCTCCTAGGTGTGACCTTGCATCTTCTCCCCAGACAGACTGGTACTGCTTCTAAGCCTTGGCTGTTTTTCTAGCACCTGGCACAGGACTGGCTCCTGGTAAATGCACGTGATAGAAAGAAGGAAGGCAGGGAGGGTGGGAGGCCCAGGCCAGATGCTATCAGAGGCTTTGGGAAGAGTAAGGCAGCTAACACACACACACACACACACACACACACACACACACACACACAGAAATAGCAGGAAGTCCTTGCTCTGGCTAAGGACCCAAACTGTGTCAGTGACCCCAAACTGTGCATAAGGAGGGCCCAGGAAGATGAGCTAGTGCAGCTCAGGGACAACACCTGGGCCACTGGCGTGAGCAGCGCCCAGTGGGCCCAGGCTGTAGGTGAGAGGCCACTCATTCCCTGGCCGGTTCGGCATTCCCTTCCCCTCAAAGCTCTTGGCAGCTTGGCGTGGCAGGCACATCCACTGGGGTTCACTTGCATCCACTTTGAAACAAATGGATTTCTTCCATATTTATATCATAGAATAAACAGAGATTTTCCTGATCAAAGGCTGCCCCGGGGCCTGGAGACAATTACTGGAGTGTTTTCCCAACTGAGGTCATGCTGCCCATTCAGGAGACGAGTTCTGGCTGTGTCCAGCACGTGTTCCAGCTTGGTGACCGTCAGCATATTCCGAAAAGGAACAAAACTTCACACCCTTTGGGGTAGGCGGCTCCCTGCTTGAAAGAGCCATCAAGAGCCCTGCTGGTGGGAGCCAGATCACGGCTGCCACGCAGGCAGGCAGACAGTCACTCAGCAGGCAGGCTCTGCCCGCCACACGGCGCTGCGAGGCTGACGGTCTCAGGCCCCTCACAGACAGGGCGTGAGGGCCTGGTCTGACAAGCGTGCCCGAGGCCACACGGCATCGAGTGGAGGAGCAGAGATCGGAAACCACGCCAGAAGCTGCAGGTCCTGCTCTTGGTCACAAGGCGACCTAGCGTGGCTGGTTTACAGAGCAACGGCTCGGGGACGCATTTCCGTCTGTAATGAGGGAGCGTGCCGAGGACGGCAGAGCATTTAGCTCTTCAGTCCACACGGAATTTATTTTGTGTGTGAGGTAGGGCTCTCACTTTATGTGTTTCCAAAAGGTAGACTAATGGTACTAACAATATTTCTGAATGATCCTTTCCTCCATTTGAAATGTTACCAATTTCTTAAATTAAATTCTCCTTTCATATGTTAGACTCTATTGTTCATTTTTTTAAATCCCTGACCTTTCTCTGCACGTGCTTCTGAATCCGCACAGCGTTGGGGGATGGTTAGATAACCGGGAGGGCAAGGCCCCTGCCCCTCCCAAACATCTCCTGATATCGCTTCTTTTGGGTTCTACCTGTTCATTTGTGTTCTGGCAGCTGTCACTGGACTTTTCCACTCTATCCTCCCTTTTCTTTCTTTTTTAAAATTGATTTTAGAGAGAGAGATGGGGGGAGAGAAATTTGTTGTTCCCCTTACTTATGCATTCATTTGTTGATTCCTGTATGTTCCCCGACTGAGGATCAAACCCATAACCTTGGCATGTCAGGACGATGCTCTAACCAGCTGAGCTACTGGGCCAGGGCCTTTTATCCTCCATTTCCTAACGGATTCCGTCCCCTTTTCCGTAGGCCTGTTTTTCTCTTCTGTACTGTAATTTCCTCAGATCTGTCTTCCAAATTGGCTGCTTTTCTCATCAGCTTTGTTAGAATTACAGTTTAACTTATCCAATGAGTTTTTTATTTTAATGACTACATTTTTCATTTAAATAAATTCCACTGGTTCAATTCCAAAACCATTTCTCCTGTTCTGGTCTTTCGTTCTGAATCCTTTTATATGTCATAATTTTAAATAAACACATCTATTTCATATTGTTTATTTCTGGTTGACAGAGTATTGGTCCTGTGTTGGTTAATTATTCCTCAGGAGAGTTCATTTCTCTCTAATGTGGTTTTTACCGTGTGCTCCTGTCCGGGAGGAGCTGTTTTCTGGGCGTGTCCCAGCGACATCGAGTTGAGAGAATGTATATGCGTTTACCAGCTCCCTGCGTCTGGCCTCAGCTTTAAGTGAATTCCTGTCTTCGTGACTCTGTGCCACGCAGACGGCATAAATGCGGGCACCAGACCCACACACGGTGAGGTCTGAGTTGATTGTTCATGGCAAACGGCTCCCTCTGCTCAAAGCCCTGGACAGACAACAGGTTTCCTCATCACTTCCCCCGCCGAGGGGCAAAGGTTTTCAGTCCACGTTTTATGGTATCGCAGCCTTTGAAACTTCACGGAAGACTGTCTCAGTCCCCTGCGGCACCCAGAGTTGCCGGCACCGGTAGTTATATTCCCACCAGCCTGTCCACAGATGTCAAGGCTTTTGAGCTCAGGAGACAGATTTGTCCCTACACCCTCTGCCGTGGCCAAGCCCAGGATGAAGCTTCAGGCACAGTCCTCACTCAGAGGCACTTATCTTAATCCAGCAACAAAAGTCTGGGTGCTCACCACCCGGCATTTTTAGTCGTAATACCACTTAATCCTCTCAAGAAGGAAAACAGATTGGATTAAGGGGCGCCTGGCTAGACGCCTGCCCAGGGGCCCACTTGTCGTGGGCAGGAAAGGATCTCTGGATGGAGGGGACTCCGGGCGGGTCAGCCAGGTCTCCTCTCCCTTCTCTTCCTAATCAGCAACAGTGAATAGGTCCTCAGGGGTCCCCTCCCACAGTGTATCAGTTGCGCCTACTTTGATGGACTGTTATAGCAGGGTGCTTCTTGCCAGGAACACAGAATTTATCTGTATTTTCAACCCTTTCATATAAAACCCAGGAAGCTGTGTGGTTAAGAAAAATGCCAATTAAAACTGACAAGAAAATAAGGACTACTGTTTCTGATTTTTTTTTCCAGGACATCAATTCAGCCAGAGGAAGTGAGTGAGAAAGTGGGCCTGTTTCTGGGCAGAGAGAAAAGCAGCTTCTCCGGATCTGCTCAAAGGCCGCCTCCGACGCTGCACCAGGCAGTGAGCCCTCTGCATTCAGGCCCTGGACCCGGGGGTTGTTGCCCCCTTTGCAGGTGAAGAATTTGAGACTTGCACAGAATAGTCCCTTGTCCAGGAGGCCACACAGCTGACGAGTGCCTACGGGGGTCTTTGAGGGCCCCTCATCGAGGACCTCCCCCTCCACGAGATCCCACCTGTCTGCTGAGGCTGCCTGGGGCACAGGCCCTCCTGAGGGATCAGAAACCGTTCTTCACATTCCCATCCACAGGTCGACTTCTGGTTAACTGTCTTTCTGCAAACCAAGCCTTCCATCAGCCTGCAAGCAACCGGCTGATGATCCTTCCAGAAGGGACTGGCCTTGCACACAGTGCCCAGACACGCAGCTATCTTCCCAGCTCATGACGACCAAGTCCCTCCCGGAACCCAGAGAAAGAGCTGGAGGGAAGGAGGTGGCATAGCCCTGCAGAGACACAGCTTCCGCCCTCTGGCTCCCACCCCGCCTTCTGTCCAGACCAGAAGCCAAGAACAAACCCCCCATCTGGACCCAGCCTCATGGCCAAGTCAGAGACGACTCTGCCCATGTCATCCCAAGGCCCCATGACAGCTGCACCCCTTGGGAATGCCTTTGCTCTATTGCAGCCATTTGTGTTTGAAATTGTGTTGAAATAACAGAAATTGGGAGGTGAGAAGGCGGCTGTCGGTGCCTGTAGAGGCGGTGAGGAGCAGGGGCAGGGCCAGACTGGAAAGAAACCCAGATCTGACCCTGCTCCTCAGGGTCTCCCCTGAGTGGCAGGGATGGCTTTGAATACAGCAGCTGGTATCCCGTCACAGACAGATGCTGCGGGCCAGTCCCACTGTCTGTGATCCTGGGAACATCTTGTGGGGGCCGTTAATCAGCCGACCACAAAAAACAAAATGACACATCATTGCCCCTATGAAACAGCAAGGTCCTTAGGCCTGATCTGCACCCTGTGGCTCATGAGGTCCCAGCACCCAGCTGGTGGTTGCTGGGCAGCTGAGTAATCAGGAATAAGCAGCCCTGGTTGTCGGAATAGGTGGGCCTGCGTGGGTGTCCTCACCCTGTCCCAGTGGCACGGACACCCCACGCCGTGCAGAGAGGCACAGTGGAGCGCTCCATCCAACATCAGGCCCCTTCCAACGCCAGTCACCGGGAGTGAACCCTCTCCAGCAGTGTCACTGACAACAGTCAATGAGCCTCAAATTCTTCCCAACTTCTGAGATGACATCTGAGTGCGCTGAAATCCCAAACGTCACTCGGGAGAACAAAGCCGTGGACCAGCGGTTTGGGTCAGAGAAAAGTCCTGAGCAGATATGGGCTCAGGACAAGGAGCCTTTGTGAGATAAAGGGGGAGCAACGGGCCCCACGGAGGAACTCAGAGGTTCTTCCACGGCCCTGTGCCAAGGAATGCTGAGGTCCGGCCAGCAGCCTTCCCTGCCGACCCCAGGGGGCGCCCCTTCCCCCACACTGCACTGTTGGGGCCTCCCTACCTGTGCTCCTCACGGCCACGTCATCAGAGCAGAGAAAACACGAGCAGTTATCACGCCTGACTAGCCAGCCATGACCAGCGCCTGAGACGAGACGTGTCCTGAATGAGACAGCAGGGTCACACTGGTGGCTGTGCCGTGCGACAGGGGCATGGGGAAATACCGGGCTGGCAAAATGGAAGCGGCTGCAGGCTTTTTAGGGGTTACTTAAACACGTGTCCAAATTTTCAATGGGCTTACTCCCGGCTGTGTGATCCCACTGCTGGTAACTTACTCTAAGGCATTGACAGGACACTCACACAGAGATGGATAAATAAAGATGCTCACTGAGACCTGGGTTTGTAGTAGGAAAAACTGGGTCCCCTAAATCCATCAATGAGGGATTTATCACATGAACGTTGATGCACCCGCACAGATCTCATCCCTCTTCTTCATTTCTGAGCCTCAGGCCCAGAAAGCACCTGGCACGTCTTGGGAGACCCTCCGCCAGAGTCTGCCGACCGCGCCCACACACCAGGGCGCCATGCAGCCACTGAAGGAAGGTCACCGAGACACAGTTTGTCCTGTCAGGAAGGATGGCCACAGTCCGAGGAACACTCCGAAGTATTTAGACAGTAGGTATAAAAAAAATCCATTTACACAAAAAGAAGTATGGAAGAGATACGTTCAAATCTTATCCAGTAGGACCACTGTGCTACTTCAGTGTTTTATCAATAACATACTATCGGAGAGCCACAGAAAGACGTTTCCGATATTGAACACACATTAAATCTTATCACTTCCATGTTCCAGCAGCACAGAGAATTTGCTTCCTGCTTGGACTCAGAGGCCGGCCAGCATTTCCCACCAGCACGTGACTCAGCCGTCAGCTTGGGGCCTCGGGGCCCTGGGCTCTGACCCCACCCAGCTCTGGGGTGCCTGACAGGGAGGGGCACAAAAGGGAAATGAAAGGCTGTGTGAAAATTGTTCGCAAGCAGAAGGGCTGCTGAAATGGGAGGTTACGGGCAACGTCACCAGGCACAGGACACCCTAGAAAGATTACCTTCTTCTTAGGCCATCAGATAACACCCGGAAGGGAGCCCCACCGCAGCCCACCACCGTCTCCACGCCCACGTCTCCTGAGTGGCTGTGGAATGGCCCAACGCTGTGACCAGCCACACCTGAGGGGGGCGCTTCGTCATGAGACTGCATTTACTAACAGCAAAGCCACACACACCACGAAGGTGGCCTTGCTATGACACCACCGTCACCCCAAACATGCTGGCGACCCTCCTGCTGGAGCCGACCACGGGGCCTCCCCACATCTCTCCGAGGCGCCCTCACTGCACCCACATCCACGCAGACCTCCACAGGCGCCGGGGCCTCCACTGGAGACCTGCTGTGTGCGGAGCGCCCTGCCGGCCCGACGCCATGTCTTGTTTCACAGAGTCCTCCCCCAGGGCCACCAGGGGGGCTCCCAGCTCCCACTCTGCCAGAGAAACTTGGGCATCCAGCCGGGCAGTCGCCCGTCAAGGACGCTGAGTGAGTTTCCATTCCAGACATTTCCATTTTGTGCTGAAACTCAAATCCAGCCTTGCAAGATAAAAGTCACCACTGGGAACATTCAAATGAATGAAATATGGATGCTTTCAACAATGCCAAAAGTATTTTGGTAAGTGGCAGCAGAGCTGGAGCGAGCCAGCGGTATCCGGAGCTGACCCCAGCAGCCCTGCTGTGCAAGTCTGCAGCGGGTGTGACACTGGACAGGCACACTGAGGGGACCCAGAAACAACACGGACTCCACATACAGAAGCATTGCGTAGCTCAGGAGGCTGCGGAAACTGCAGTCGGCCAGGGCAGGGCGGGGGCCGTGCGTTTCGGCCGATACTACCTGACCTCGGAACGGAGCGGTCATCAAGTTGCCATCCACAGTCTCGCCCCTGGGCTTGTATTTACAGTCAGTCCAGGGAAGGAGGGGGAAACACGGGAGGGGGTGTCTCCGTGACCTGTGGCTGTCGGAACAAATGACCACAAACCGGGTGGCTTAGGGCAACACAAGAGGGTTCTCCTCAGTCTGGAGAGCCGAAGTCCACCGTGGTCTCCCTGGGCTGGCTCCTCGGGAGGCCCCAGGGGAGGACTCCCTCCCTGGCCTTCTCCAGCTTCCAGGGTTGCTGCCGGCCTCGCTCCTGGCCCCTTCCTCCGTCCCGCAGACCAGAAGGACAGCATCTTCCCAGCTCTCTCTGACTCCCTGGGACCCTGTCTCCTCTCCGCTCCTTTCTGACCTTCCTGCCCCCCTTTTCGGGGGTCCAGGGTCACTTCCCCACCTCAAGCCTCTTAACTCAATCACACCTGCAAAGTCCCTTTTGCCATGTAAGACCACATATGCACAAGTTCTGGGGGTCAGGATGCGGACGCCTTTGGGGGCCAGCATTCTGCCAGCCGTGGGGCAGTGGCGCCCGGGCCAGGCTCTGAGACAGAAGGCCAGTGCACACACGTCGCCGTCTTGGAGCTCCATGAACCCTGCGAGGCAGGTGCTGGTCTACTGCTCCCTGGGGAGGAGCCTGAGATTCGGGACCATTTGGAGTTGTGACACAGGTCCAGGAAGCCCAGTATTGTCACTAGGCTGCTGCTGCTGCAACTGAGTCCCACAGGTGGCCACAGCACAGCCTGCGGCAGAGGCAGGACTGGGCCCCAGCTGGCCTTCTAGCCATGATCTAACACTCACCATCGATACCCCCAGGCCGGCTTTGGTGGATCTTCAGACCCGTTCAGGGACACAAGACAAACCCATGGAGACATCACATGTGATGCTAACATTTGCAAAGAACTTGAGCATTTGTTGCTTTGAATCCTGCTCTCACGAGAGAAACGGGCTGGGGAGGGCAGAGTCATTGACTCCAGTCACCCGGGAGGGAGTGATGGAAGCAGCTAGCCAGCTGGGTCTCCGACACCCCGTGTGGAGTGTGCCTCTTGGCTGAGTCCCAGTGAATGAATGACCAAGGAGGTGGGAGCCACAGCAGTCTCTTCTGGCGCTGGTGGTGGCCAGGGGAGCCGAAGGTCAGGGCGGGGGGTGGACAGAGAGACCCTGGGGCCCTGAGCGCTCTCCCAGTTCTGAGCTAGAATGGGAGGCAGGTGGTGGGTCCTGTGCCATGGCCACGCAGAGCGTGGCCAGCTGAAGTCATCACACGGCCAGCTCACAGAGGGCAACTTCCAAAACATGTGGCTGGGAGTGATCGTGAAGCTTTGGCTCTCCAGGCCACGATGCAAAGCAGATGGAGAGGCTGGGAGTGTCCTCTAACAGCTGATGGGGCCCGAAGGGGCCAAGAGCGAGTGCTGCTGTCCTCAGCTCCCCTGAAGATGGGAGGAGAGACGGGCAGCACGAAGCATCCTGCCCAGGCCCGTCATATGTGGACAGCTGGAGATACCAAGCCACCCACCAGGATGTCACAGCAGTGGGTCCTGACCATGGGCGTGTCTGAGGGGAGTGCGCATGCTCCTATCAGCAGTGGACAAGGCTGGCCCTGTCCCATGTCCCTCTCCTAGAGGAGTGTCCACCGAGACACCCCACGGACCCCGGGTTGCCTCCCGAGTCTGCTTTCCCAGGCCCCACCAAACACATCTGCAGCAACCTCACTGAGCCTCTCTCGCCTCATCAGCTTGAATTCCCCAAGAGTCTGCGCAGCACTCCAGCCAGAGGGGAATTTGGTGTGTTTTTCGGAATTGTGGAAATGTGAAACCATGCTTTCTTCCCTGCCCAAGAGTTAGCAGACCTGGGGACGCGCCTGTGAGGGAAGGGACAGCCGAGAAGCACTGACTGGCCTCCTCTCTGCGTCTGGACGGGGTCACAGACTTCCACGGCGCTCCAAGTCTGTGTTTTGTTTGCTTTCTTTTGTTTTGCTTTTCATTTTTCCAACAGTCTCTGGCTGAGAAAAGCAATCATTCTTCTGAAGAAACTCTGTAAGACAGCTCAAGCCCCCAGCACAACGACCCTGCTGCAATGCTTGTTTTGAAAATGTGAATTTGCTCCAACGTGACTGATGCGTGAGGGATCAGTCTGAACGTAACACAGAGGGCATGTTATCTCACATACAACCTCGTCCGCCAGGAGCACTCGTGTGCAGACAACAGCGTCTGCTGAACACACGACACACACACCTCAAAGCCCGAGGGGCTGCTCCCAGTGCCCCTCAGAGAGCGAAGGCCACACCCTCCACTTTGGGGACCACCAGGCATCTGACCTGGCTGTGGCGACGCTCCCAGGCCCGTGTCCCAGCGAACTCTGCCTGGTGACGTGTTTACTGTACTGGTGACATGTTCAACCATTCAACACAGGATCAGGGCTCCGTATTTATTAGATTCTTATCTTTGCATGTCACTGATAAAGTTTTGAGTGCTGTGCCCACAACCCCATTTTCCCCACAAGCCCTGTGGCTATTAATTACATGATTTTGCAGTTTGGTGATTTTTAGGAACACATGCATCCCATGTGAGTGTGGTTTGTCTAGAGAACACCCTTGGCCTTCATCCTCCCCAAAGACCCAAGGAGTCTCTTGGCTCTGCCTTTGGGGCATGTGGGGCAGATCCGCACCCTTTTCCCACTCCACCTCTGGTGACACAGGGCGTGGTCTGGCATTCGGATCGCATGCAACAGTGCGTAAGGACTGGGCCGTACTAAGCTCTAAAGAAAGACCCCCTCACCTACACTGTATAGCGGTCCTTTTAATTCAGACATATGAGCCTTTTTCACTAAAAACTACAAAGCTTTCTTTCTGCCACATGACGAGGTTTTGACTAATAGTAAGAAGGATTCAGCCCCAAATTGGCAACTTTTTCAAACCAGAGACCAAAGAACTTAAGGATTAACTCAGAGCAACTCCGGCAGCTGGCCAGGCAGTGGCATCCACTGAGCGAGCATTTACTTGTCACCTACTGAGTCCTCAGCCCTGGCCGTCGCGCCAGGGCGAGTCTAGACAGAGCAGCAGCAGCTCACATAAATTAACAGAATACAACCAGCACTTGCAATAATAAATAATAATGTGCAAAGCACTGAAGCAGACAATGATGAGTCTGCCCCCGCCCCCCAATCACGAGCTCGGTGGCGTCCAGGGAGAACAAGAGCAGCAGCCGGGTTCTCCGCCTCTCCACCAACAGGCATGGCCCGAGGCTGCCCCTAGAGCTCACTAAGCTCTGTGGCAGCCCTGAGGTGGATCCAGCCAACGAGGGGGTTGGAGGCTCAGAGAGGGTAACGACTTGCATGGATTTGCACAGATTTGCACAGAGCGAGTGGCATGGCAGGGCACTGAACACAGCTCTCCGTGAGTGAACGAACCAGACACCTCTCCACTGTTTGGGGGATTTTATTCTGTAGCACTCTATTACAAGTTGTTTTTATTAACTCATTTTGCCTACTCTTAACCATTCACACTATATTGGTAAGCACAGGATCTTTATAGGAACAAAAGTATGTATCTTGCATATTCACTTGATGGTACAAGTTTTCCGTAAGTTGAAGGACTCTCTCTGTTCTCTCTCATTCCTTGAACAGTGCGTGTGCATGTTCAGAATGGGTGGCAATGCTGCTGAGAGCAGACCCGCCTCCACTCGGCTCCCCCTGAGGTTTCCTTGCAGCCCAGTGAGCAGGGCACCCAGCTCCGTGACCAGATTCACAGGAAGTGGGCAGCAGGACCTGGGAAAGGCTCTCTCAGGGGTCCCATTGCACCCCCAGGGCGAAGCCTTGGGAATGCACAGCCTGGAAGGGTTTGCACAACTTTCTCGAGATGGCAGGAAACTGTCCAGGGCAAATATTGGAACCCACTGGTGGAGGGAGACTGGATGGGGGAAGCAGAAATCCCTGACTCCACCTGGAAAGGTTGTCTTGTCTGGGCTGGGGCTTCGTACCACAGAGGTGCACCTAGTCCTTCGCTTAGAAGCTCAGGTTCCTGGGGGTGGAGAGAACTTCTGGAACGTGCCCAGCCAGCACTCATGAAATGGGGTGAATGCATCATGAACAACACGGGTGCATCTTCCCAGAGCATCAATTTTATTGAAGGGTTGAGGGGTAAGAACAGGGCAAAAAATCAACTGGCCAGTTATTTTAAACATTATGCTTCCACATCCAGAGGGAGGCATTTGGGAATCAGCTCTGCTCCTCAGTGTCGGGACAGCCCTTCTAAGACCTGTCTAGCCTGAGATGACAAGATAGAAAGATCCTCTGATAATCTGGGGGAAGCGCTGCTTTGAGTGACAGAGCTTTTTCTCCTAAACACAGTTCCAGTTGTCACCAAATCTAATCTTCTTCATCTCAGATACAGAATCCGGTCAAAGGGAGACCCTCCCCCACCAACAGCCGGAACCTGGCTGGTGCCTCCATACGCACGCACACGCACACTGACTCGGGAGACGAGATGTCCCCAAGGCCACCCCTTCTGGCCTGCTCAGCGTTTTTCATACTTCAGTCTTTCCATGTCTATGCAGAATTCTCACCACGTCTAAATGCCCCTATTCCACTGTCCACTTATCTTACTTTAAACAGGTTTATGTGTAAGCTCAAATATATGCATGGAAACCAACCTTGACATTGCTACTGCAAGTGAAGATCAGAATCAATGGACCAAAGTGTAAGTGACCATGAAAATAAAGACGAGGTGATGCTATTAAAGTCCACCTAGGTCCTGAGATCCAGATGGACTCAGTGCTGTATGTCTACCAGACATTTGAGGAAAAAATAACCAAACTTACACAAACTCATTCAGAAAACAAAGGAGAAGGGATATCTTCTTATTCATGTTATGAGGCCTATTACCCTGGTATCAAAACCAGATGAAGACATTACAAGAAAATAATAGACCAAAACCCCTCATGACCACAGACATAAAATTCCTTAATATGTGAGTAAATCGCTTTCAGCAACATTTGAAAATAATGCACATTATTACCAAGTCCTGGGAATGCCAGGTCAGTTTAATATCAAGAAATCAATCAGCCTAGTTCACCTTACAAATAGAAAAAGAGAGAAAAACAATAATATCCTCTCAAAGATACATTAAAACACTTTTGACAAGACCTAGCATCCAGTTATGAATTAAAAAAAAAACCCTGAAGCAAATTAGGGATAGAAGAGAACCCTTCAATCAGACGGAGGGCACGTGTATAAACTCTGATGCTCACATCGTCCTTGATGGTGAAATACTGGGCTTTCCTCCCGAGACGAGGACAAGGCAAGCGTGTCCCCTCTCCCTGCACTTCTCTTTGCCGTGTGCCGGAGGTCCTGGGCGGGGCAACAGGACAGAAAGTATTGATAAAAGGCATGCAGGTTGGAAAAGAAGAAGTTGAACTTTATTCACGGACAATGTGAACATCTACCTAGATAATCCCAAGGAATTAAAAAGAAGCTACTGGAACAAGAACTAAGCAGGGTCCAGGATAAAGGTCAATATCAATATTTCTCTACATAGGGACAAGATATTCGAAATTGAAAAACATGAAATATCATTTAGAGTTCAATCCTAAAATGCTCAGGGATAAATTCAACAACATATGTGGCTAGGCCTGATGATGAAAACTCCAAAACGTTACAGAGAGAAGCTGCAGACCTGAATCAAAGGAGAAGGTGAATGAAAGACGAGGACAACCCTAGTCAAGGACCCAGGAACAGTCAGCTGGTCGGCAGCTCTTACTGAGCTGGCCGGCAGATTCCCACCAACCCCAGTCAAAGGCAAGGAGGCTGTTTATGTAGAAATACACAGGCCGATCCTAAAATTTCTATGGAGACACAAAGGAAGTATAATATCCAAAATAATTTTGAAAAAGAAGAACAAATTTAGAAGACATATCACTTCAAATGTGCTATACAGCTACAACAATCAAGACAGTGTGATGTTAGTGCAAAGACAGAAAAAGAGATTTCCAGCCAAGATGGAGACGTAGGTAGACACACTGTGCCTCTTCGCACAACCAAAAGAAGGACAAGGAAAATTTAAAAACAAAAACCAACCAGAATTGACAGAAAATTGAACTGTGTGTTAGTCCAACAACAAAGGAGTTCAAGTAGACACATTCATCCAGATGGGTAGGAGGGGCGGAGTCAGGCAGCTGTGGCTGAGAGGGGTCACAGGCAAAGTGGCGACTGGCGGACCTGGCAAAGCAATGGATTGTGGACGGGCACAGCATGCAAGGCGGCTGGGGGACCAGGCAGCCCCACATTCGTGCACAGAGAAACCAGGAAAAACTGGGGAGTGGGATAGACCACAGAACCCAGGGCTCCAGCGTGGGGAAATAAAGCCTCAAAACACCGATTGAAAACACCTGTGGGGGTTGAGGTGTCGGGAAAGACTCCCAGCCCTACAGGAGAGTTCGTTGCAGAGACCCACAGGGTCCTAGAATGTACACAAACCCACCCACGTGGGAATCAGCACCAGAAGGGCCCAGTTTGCTTGGAGGAAGCGACTGAAGGGACTGAAATCTGACACACAGCAAAACAAGCGCCATTGTTCCCTCTCGGACCCCACCCCCACATACAGAGTCACAATACAGTGACCAGGTTACCCCACCCTGGTGAACACCTAAGGCTCTGCTTACTATGTAACAGGCATATCAAGACAAAAAAAAAAATGGCCTGAATGGAAGAACAGATCAAAGCTCCACAGCAAATATAACTAAGCGACCAAGAGATAGCCAACCTATCAGGTGCACAGTTCAAAACACTGGTGATCAGGATGCTCACAGAATTGGTTGAATTTGGTCACAAATTAGATGAAAAAATGAAGGTTATGATAAGTGAAATAGTGACAGAAAGGAAACTGGGACTCAAACCAACAGTGAGGACCAGAAGGAAGAAAGAAACATCTAATCAGAAAAGAATGAAGAAACAAGAATTCAAAAAAAATGAGGAGAGGCTTAGGAACCTCCAGGACATCTTTAAATGTTCCAACATCCAAATTATAGGGGTACCAGAAGGAGAAGAGGAAGAGCAATAAGCGGAAAACTTATTTGAACAAATAATAAAAGAGAACTTCCCTAATCTGGCAAAGGAAATAGGATGGGACTCTCTGAGCTTCCAGGAAGTCCAGGAAGCTCAGAGAGTCCCAAAGAAGTTGGACCCAAGGAGGAATTCACCAAGGCACATCATAATTACATTACCCAAGATTAAAGATAAGGGGAGAATCTTAAAAGCAACAAGAGAAAAGGAGACAGTTACCTGCAAAGGAGTTCCCATAAGACTGTCAGTTTATTTCTCAAAAGAGACCTTACAGGCAAGAAGGGGCTGGAAAGAAGTATTCCAAGTCATGAAAGGCAAGGACCTACATCCAAGACTGCTCTATCCAGCAAAGCTTTCATTTAGAATGGAAGGGCAGATAAAGTGCTTCTCAGATAAGGTCAAGTTAAAGGAGCTCATCACCACCAAGCCCTTATTATATGAAATGTTAAAGGGATTTATCTAAGAAAAAGAAGATAAAAAACATGTATAGTAAAATGACAGCAAACTCACAATTATTAACAACCACACCTAAAACAAAAACAAACTAAGCAAACAACTAGAACAGGAACAGAACCACAGAAATGGAGATCACATGGAGGGTTATCTACAGGGGAGGGGGAGGAGAGAGGGAGAAAAGGTACAGAGAATAAGTAGCATAGATGGTAGGTAGAAAATAGACAAGGGGAGGGTAAGAATAGTACAGGAAATGTAGAAGCCAAAGAACTTATAAGTATGACACACGGACATGAACTAAAAGGGGGGAATGGGGTGGGAGGAGGTGTGCAGGGAAGAGGGGAGTGAAGGGGGGAAATGAGACAACTGTAATAGCATAATCAGTAAAATATATTTAAAAAAAGAAAAAATTTTATTGGAACATTCAGAAAAAGAGTCAGAAAGAGACCCACACATGAATAATCAATTAATTCACAACAAGTTCCCAAAGTAGCTCTGTGGGGGAAAGAATGGCCTTTTCAACAAACAGTGCTCGCACAACTGCACATCCTCACGGAAAAAATATGAACCTCAACCCTTTCTTCACAATACACACAAATTATCTTGAAATGAATCATAGATCTAAATGTAAAAGCTAAATTTATAAAACTTCTGGAAGAAAACATAAGAAAAATTATTCATGACCTTGGGATAGACAAATCATCCTTGGAGAGGACACAAAAAAGGATAAATTAATTTAAAAATTGGTAAATTGAACAAAAATTTTTGTTCTTCAAAAGACAATATTAAGAAAATAAAAAAACAAGTCACAGACTGGGAGAAAATATTCACAAAACACATATTTCATAAAAGACTTGTGTCCAGACTACATTTATTTTTTTGAGCTTGAATTATTTTTCAGACTACGTCTAAATGCTCTCAAAATTCAGTAATAAGAACACAAATACCCCAATCAAAAATGAGTAAAAAATGTAAGTAGTCACTTCATCCAAGGTTGCAAATGGGTACATGAAGAGATGCTCCAAATCATTAGTCCTTAGGGAAGTGAAAATTAAAACCATAATGTGATACCACCACATACATACCTATCACAATGGCTGAAATAAATTTAAACAACTGACAAGACCCAGTGCCGGCAAGAGTGGGGGTCACTGGCAGCCCCAGGATGAGGGGGGCAAGTGAGGCATCTAGGGTGAACATTTAAGGAGGCACACCCTCTGGGGATCATGCAGGCTGACCATGGGGACCCCTGAGTATGCACACCTCCTTAACCTCTGCCCGAGGTGCCTCGCTTGCCCACCCAGTCCCAGCCCTGACATCTGGCGCCCTCGCGCACTGTTGCTGGAATGCACAATGGAGCAGCCTCTTTGGCAAACAGTTTGACGGCTGCTTGTAAAGTTAAGCACACACTTGTCATGAGACCCAGCAACTCCACTCCTAGAGAGGAGAAATGAAAACACATGTCCGTAATAAGACTTGTACATTAATGTTCATAGTGATTTTATTCCTAACAGCCAAAAGCTGGAAACAGCCCAAATGTCCATCAGCAGGCGAACACGAGTCGCCGTACACCCGAACGTCGGAGTACTGCCGACTTCAGAAAGGAACGAGCCCCTGGTCAACAGTACTGTGAGACAGGTCCCAGCACTGTGCTCCGTGACAGAAGCCAGACACTCAAAAAGTGCATTCTGTATGATCCCATCGATGCGAAACTCTAGAAAAGACATCAATCCATGTGAGAGAAAGCAGATAAGGGGGACTATAGATGATGAAAATAATGGATCTTAATTGTGGTGTTGGTTACGTGCATGCATAAATTTGTCCAAACTCATCAACGTGTACAATAGAAATGATTACAAGTATTTCAAGTGAAAAAAGCTTTCAATGAGAACTTAAAAGGACGCAGGAAAGGGTTTTCCACCGTCCCAGCGGCCAGCGACGGAGCCATTCGAGCATCAAACAGTTACTGACTGCAAGCGACTGAAGCAAACAAATGCGTGTGCAAACCCGTGTGCATATCCCACAGACATGGGCCTGGCTGTTTGGGGGCTCATTGGGACAAATGCCTGGTTACCCCTCCCACCTCATTTGCCAATTGCTGGAACCAGACATGATTCTGTGTGAGCTGGACTTCAGGGCAGCCTCATGGTCAATGGAGAACAGTCCCCGTCTGTAAAGAACCACCCTGAGAAACACAGAAGGGACAGAAGAAGCAGACAGTCCCCACCTCGCAGCCCTGGACACAGCCACAGACCCAGGCACGTGTGCCTGCTGCCCTGCGTCCCGGAGAAGGGCCAGACGGGGGTTGGTAATGAATGGAGCAGGCCCAGGACGTCCCAGCCTGCAGGTCAGTCCCACTGGGATTTGCTTTACATCCTCAGGTGGAGGAGGGGGGTGTGCATAGGAGGGGGACTTGATGAAACCAGTACAACCTGCTGGTCTTTGCTGCAGCTGGTGACGGACTGACTCACTCAGATCGTCTTACTCCTGTGTGGGTTTGAAACGGGGAGGAAATAGCTTCGATGGGGCTGATAGACCCACATCATCTCTGTGCGTTTTAATGAATGTCTACTCTGGTAGCCAATGGGGTAAGAAAGAAAAGGCATATTCTGATAAAAGAAAGCCAGAATTATAGCGTGAACTTGATTACAGCAGGGATCTAGCTTGTTAATATTTACGTAGTTACATCAGAACTGTGTAATTTGGTCTAGCAATTTCTTTGCCAACTAGGAGTTAGGAAGGCAAGACTTAAAGATTACTGGACAACAGGCAGAATGATTTATTATTCTTAGGTCATTGGAATAAAACATAGATATGCTTAACTATTTACGGAATTTCACCTACTCACTCCCACACAGGCCCAGGGCCAGATTCGGACACACGAGCCAGCATCACGATCCTCCAGCCAGACTTCGAGGGCTGTGCAGCCAAAGTCAGATTCCTCTCAAGGGTGATTGTGTTTCTCTGCTGATGATGCCATTCTGATGGTTGCACCCACCAGTCCGTCCAATGGCCTCCATCAATAGTTTTGGAAGTGACAGCTCATGGCACAGATTGAACAGCATTGCTCAGTTCCTATTTTCTGTCTGACTTTGAATAAATCTCTTAAAGTCTCTGTGCCTATCCTTCTTATTAATCTCCACAGCAGGGCTCACCTCTAGGACGGTGTTGGCAAAGACGGGGTCGAAGGAAGGAAGCCGCAGCATAGACTCTGCCTGGCACCAGGCAGGCCCCCGGCCACCTCACGCCAGTGCGGAAGGGACAGACATCTCGCACCTCATGACAAGGCTTCTCCAGAACCTCAGAAACAAACTCCCCTGACTGAGATCCAAGAAAGACGACACCAAACCCCCACCGAGGCCCAGGGCATGTGGCCGCAGCGGGAGACTGGCTTGGCTGCTCAGCCTGCCTTTCTGCCCCACAGTTTGTCTCCTTCAGGGCCAGTGCTAGACCCCAGCGACAGTGTCTGCCCACCACATTCCCCTTCTCCAGCCCAGGCCAACCAGCGTGCAGTGCCTTCTGCCAGCCAGAAGCCGACGCGGAGGAGCATGGGAACTGTGTCCTCGCCTGTGAGGCCCGCCTGGGAGGCGGTGACTCAGGCTTTCTGGCGGGTGAGCACTGAGCACAGTGAGCCCAGCCGAGCCATCCAGGCCGGAGGGTGGCGCCTTCTCTGGGAGTGGACACCCGCCTGCACTCAGCCGCCGAGTTCAGGGTTCAGGTCATGGTTGCGGCCACCAGTGGCCTGGAGACGCCCAGCCTGCAGCCCCTGCTGCCAGCCATTAACCAGTTTTCAGGGGACCATAAGGACATCCGGCCACTTCCACCAGCTGCCTGTGGTTCTGGGGAGGGCCACCTTGGCATCCTTTCCCATCTCCGTAGCTCGGAGTGCCTCCCTAAAGGGCCCGTGACTTCACCGCATGGAATGCAAACAAAGCTCCGAGGCACAGATTGCTTCATCATCGGCCGCTTCTGCGATGTGCACACGAGGGAAGAGGCTGCCGCCTCCTTCTCGAACCCTGGAGAAAGTGAGCGCTCAGAGGCACCGCCAAGGAAGGGACATGCTCCCCCGGGGGCCTGCTCTGGCTTCCTTTGAAGATCGTTCCCATCCTCAAAACTCGATCTCGGCCAATCCAAAGCTGAGGAATGGATTGGGGCAAATGCTTCCCCACCTTCCATGACCACGGCCCCCCACCGTGGAACCAGCTAACGTTAGCTTCTGTCTCCAGATCCCCACGCAGACTTGGGGGGTGTCTTGGTCCTGCTAGTGACAGATCCAGGCGAAAGCCCCACCCGTTCCATCCAGGAGAGGGAGCTTTCCATACTGCGAGCAGCTGGACTGGAACAGGCAGCCCCAGCGCCCAGACGCTCCGAGCCAACTCCCGCTTCCGTAAACCCTGGTCTGACCAAGCCCTCGAGAGGCCTCGTCCACGGTCAGGAAAGGACCCATGGGTTCACATTCCTTCCCCCATGGAGGGGCCGCATTCCCCTCGCACTCACACTGACATCTTTCCGATTAAGAAAGACCAGGGTTTAGGGAGTGGGGCAAAAGCTCCTTTTCAAACTGCTCCCCACTTCCTAGAAAAGCAGGGAAGCAGGGAGAAGGAGGCTCCTTGGGAACAGAACACTCTTGTGACTTCCAGACCCTGGCTGGCCAGCACCTCCCACAAGGGTGGACAACCACCTGGCTGGGGATCGTTTCTGGCACCTGCATCTGCAGCCCTCGCCCTCTGTGGAAATCACATCCCAGGTGTCCGCCCTGACCCAGTAGTAGGGGTGTTCATCTCTGCACGTGGCGTGAGGGACTCTGCTGAAAACTCTGGTATTTGGTTACTTTGAGCAATTGGCTTAGAAGGAAAATTGGCGACCAGGAAAAACACTGTGCTGTTCCCAGCAGCGCAAGAGTAGCCATGGTGCACTTCATACTGATGGACGCACCACAGGCTGCCTGTGTGCAAGGCTTCCAGGCAGGAACCTTGCCCCCAAAGGAAGAGTATGAGAAGGAGAGGAGGGGAGGGAGAAACACAGCACAGATGGAGTGGGGAGGGAGTCCTAGCCCGGGTTCCAGCCGGGGCCTTGAGCTGACCATGGACACGGACCCACAGCCTGAGCTGCATGCACCGCCACCCCAGGCTTATCGATGCAACGCCCACACAGATCTGCCTCTGCAGACCCCTCCCTCCCAGGGTATCCTTCTTTCCCCCTGACAACGATTTGAGGATTAGAGAAACATTACTATTCAACAGTTACAAGTGTAAGGAAAATGTGCAAAAGACTTAGAAATGGGCTAAAAGCAACTGAGCATCCTGTCTGGTCTCCACCTTTGATTGTCTCAGAGCTGTTTGACAAGTGGTGATGGTAAAAAGTGACGTCAGTGCAAGTGGCGCTTGGCCATAGAAATGCAAACGAACAGTGTCTGGGTGGAGTGTGGCTCCTGGCCCCAGGGCCAGCCCAGCGCCTGGCACTCCCCACCGCCTCTGTGTGGTTCTCCAAACTCCCCTCGGAAAAGCTCATAATATCCAACTGGACCCCTCATTAGATCATGAGTTAAACAAAATCTCTGGGTTGTGTGTCCTTTGTATGAGTTTGAGTCACAACTTTATCTTCTTTTTATTTTATTCTCCTTTCCCCCTAGGCCTCACTGCTAGTCGGTGGCAGAGCAGGATCCGAGCCAGCTCAGCCTACTCCATCCAGAGACGAGAGGAAAAGGAGGCTATCTGGCGTGTCGATGATGTGTCTGCCACCTGTGCTTTGTTCAGTCCTCTCTGCAGACGAGGGAGCTGAAGTTCTGGGTCATAGATGAAGCAGGGAATCAACCAGACCGACAGACTGCTCCTAAATCCGTGATCAGCCCCCAAACTGGCACCTCCACACAGAAGGGGCGGGACACTCCTGCCCTTGCTGTGGTCCATCTCCGGGCAGCTGGCCAGAGCCTGCGCCCAAGGCCTTCCCATCCCAGGGACATGTGTGCACAGCCGTGAAGAAGGTCAGAAGTCAAAGTACTGCCAAGACTTCCAGAGAAGTTCCACCCAGAGGGAACACTCCACCTCTGGAAGCACGAAGGCAACTTCTCACTAACCAGCCAGCCACAGAGAGAACCATTCCACAGGAGAGATCGTTGAAGGAAGGAAGGGAGGAGGGGAGGAAGGAAGGAAGGGAGGGAGGGAGGAAAAGAGAAGAGAAGAAAGATTGATTAGCACTGGCCTTGGGGACCTCTGGGTCCCTGCTTGGCCATTCCTGGCCTGTGGCTGAAATACCAGCACCACTCTCATTGTTAGAAGCCCCCCTGCATCATCACAATGTTCGCCAACTTTCATAAGTGTAACCGCCCCCCACCCCCCACCCAGGAGGTTAAATGCAGATCCCTGGGCTCTGCCCATGGAGCTTTAGTCTGGAAGCCTCGGGGAGCCCAGCGTCCGTGCTCTCCAGGAGCAGGCCCCATTGTTTCTGAAGCTGCACTCTCTCGCCCAGGTTCTTCACCTGGCTCCACCCACCACCATCTCCTGTGTGAAAAGCTCCGTGAAGGGAGTCGCTGAACTTGACTGGGAAAGCAACAGCCTCTTCATTTTCACTAACCTTAGCCGAAATGGAGTGTTTCCTTCAAGTGCAAAAGGTAGGTTCCCACACCACGCCTGAGACTTGTCACCGGTGCAGCTGCCGGCGACCCCGCCCGTGCCCTGTCCACTCACCAGGCACTGAAGCGCAGACACGGCTGGAGCTGCCTCTCTGTCTCCTCAGAGGCAGACCCAGCACTCTGCCTGGCCCGTTTTACCGCGTGTCTGGGCTGCAGTACTGTTGGCCTCCTTTGTGCGCCCAAAATGTAATTTTTATTTTACACATGTATAAATCTTTACTCTGAGACATGGTCGGCAGGCCCCCCCCAGACCGCCAGAGTCACCCCCAGCCGGCACCGTGAGGTCTGGGAACCTCTGACCTGAGTGATGGCCGCCAGCGGCACCGCCACGTACAGCTGTGGGTTCGGCTGCAGTGAGGCGGGAGCGGCCCCCTCGATGCTGCGGCTGGGCGCTGACCGCCACTGTCCACCCGAAAGGTGGCGGCCAGACGACCGCCCCCATCCAAATGCGGCGGCACAGAGGAGGCTGCCTTGGGGAGAGCAGCACCGAGCAGTGTCGCTGTGCTTTTTCTTCCTCACAGCCAACCCGTTGTTTCTCCATAATGATGCTGGGGACAGGTGACCCACAGGACCAAGACAACGCCATTCCAGAAAGGCTTGCTGCTCCTCACAGAAAGGAGAGGGGCCCCTCCGCCTGAGCGGTAACAGCACTCCCCTCTGACCAGGCCGCAGTGAGGAAAGGAGGGCAGAGGCTTCCCTGGGTCCCCACTGCACAGCCCGTCAGAGCCTGAGGGTAAGAGGCCACGGCCCGGGGAGGTGAAGGGGCTCCCCTGAGGTCACACAGCACAAAGGGTCAAAGCCAGGGCTCCAGGCAGAATTCAGGCCTCCAGGGCACTGCTCACCTCTTCACCAAACTGTCTTCTCATCAGGCGGTCAAGTCCGCGGGACCACATGGCAGCGTGTGTGGGACGCGCTGGACATGCTGCGCATGCGCGGTTATGGGGGCCGGCTGGGCTCAGAGCAGACCCCGTCCTGTCCCGATATCTGCCGGTGCCCTGGACAGAGGCTGGTCCGGGGCCAGGAGACTTGCTGTGACTGCTGAAGGACCCCACGGAGGCAAGGCTGCGTTCTTGGGCCAGGTCTAGCTTCCTCCTCCTCCCTTGAGCACTGCTGCCCAAGAAGCTAGCCTCACCTCCTGTGCCCTGGGCTGTGTGGAGGAGAGCGGGCCGGCCCAGGTCAGAAGCCACAGGGAAGGGGATGGGCTGCCCAGCACTTCTCAGCGGAGCCCTAGCGGCCAGGACACAGGCTCACCCTTAGTTTTATCAGTGGTGTGATCATCAGCCTCCTGGGGCCAGAGAAATGCCTTCTAGAGCTGGATGACCTAGAATGGACTTGTCCTACCTGGGGAAGGAATTCCAGGAGTGTGTGGCTGCCGGGCACCAGCTTTTTTTGCATTAATTTTGTGTTAATTTTGGCTAACCATGTGGCCTCAAGAACCGGAATGAACTGGTTCAACCCACTCTGCCACTCACTAGCTGTGTGAGCTTGGACAGGTTGCCATACCTCTCTGTGCTTCACTTTTCCTCCTCTGTGCTGGCAAACAATAAATGTGCAACAGAAATATCTGTTGAATGGATGCTGAGTAATACAGCTGACAACTTCATAGTTTACTCATCAGTTACCAAGGCTCAGAGAGGGTCACGACCTTCCCGGGAAAGTCCTGCCTCTCCCCATGGGTGTGTGAGAAAGCCTGAGTCTCAGCAACCCTGGCCTCCCCAGAGCCCTCTAGTAATTCAGACGCTAATTATTTAAAGATCTTAGTTCTCCAAGTTTAAAAAGATTAAAGGGACAAGAGAATCTATGGCGCTTTTTTCTGTTTTTTTTCTTTTTTTTAAACTGTCAATCGTGAAATAGTAAATTCATGGGAAACTGTAAAGAAGTGTACAGCAGGTCTCACACATCTTTCCCTACTCCTGTCTCCCCTGTGTTGACATCGGGCTCACCTGCAACATCACTGCAACAGCTCAGCCAGGTGGCTGGCGCAATCTCCGGAGCAAATTCTGGTTCCACCAGTTCTGTGGGCACGCGTGTGCGTGGGAGCAGGGAGGGGTGCAGTCCGCTCTCTACTGAGAGTTTGTTTCTCTTTATTGTCAAATAATAGTCCATGGTGATCAAAATTTTAAAAAACACATCTGAGTTGTTTTCCAGATTTTGTCTTTTAGAAATACAGCTGCTATGAATACGCATGTACAGTTCTTGTGTGACCACAGGTCTTCATGTCTCTGGAATAAATGCCCCAAAGTGTAATTGCTGGTCTGCATGTTCAGTTCTAGAGGGAGCCACCAAACCGCTTTTTAGAGGGGTGGTGCCATTTTGCATTCCCGTCGGCAGTGGACGAGACACCTAGTTTCTCTGCATCCTTGCCAGCATTGGGTATTGTAACTGTTTTTACTGCGGCCGTGCTGAGAGGCTTGTGGTGACACCTCAGGTGGTGGTAGTTTGCCTCCCCCAACAGCCCATAACAGGGAACAGCCTCCTTATTTGCCATCCATATCGCCTCCTTGGGGAAGTGCCTGTTCATGTCTTTTGCCCATTTTCTAACTGGATCATTTTTCACCATTTTGTTTGGCGAGTTCTCTGTATACCTGAGACCCAAGTCCTCTATTGGACACACAGTTTGCAAACATTTTCTCCATTTGGTAGCTCCTCATCCTCTTGACAGAGTCTATCAATGAGCAAAGTTTTTCATTTTGATCCAGTCCAGTTTATGGACTTCAGGGCATGCTTTGAGTGCCAAGTCTAAGAACTCTTCGCCTGCCCCTAGATCCTAAAGATTGTTTCCTGTGTTTGTTTTTTTCTGAAGTTTTGTAGTTTGCCATTTTCCATTTAAACCCACAACCCATTCTGCATTCATTTTGGTTTCAGGCGTAGGGTTATCTGGCAGCTCATTTCCCTCTGGATGTCCAGCTGCTCTGGGACCAACTGGTGAAAGGCATCTCTTTCCCTGGGAGAGCCTCTGACCTTTATCGAGAAGCAGTCAGACATGTCTATGTGGGTCTAATTCTGGGCCTCCTGTTCCGTCCCATCAATCCGTGTGTCAGTCTCCCTGCTGACACCACCGCCTTGATGGCTGACGCCGTGTATGTGCTGGCATATCTGGTGCAGTGATTCCGCCCACTCAAGTCTTCTTTTCCAAAGTTGCTTTAGCTCTCCCAGGTTCTTCACCTTTCCATATACATTTTAGAATACATGTGTCCATGTTGACAGAGTTCTTGCTGAGCTTTTATTTTCTCCTTTTAAAATAAGCACTTGAAACTATCTGTATTTACATGGGCATTTCTGCAAGGAACCCTGGCCAGTGATGCCTCTGAGGCTCCCCAGAGCTCTGGGTGGATGTAGCCTGGATTTCCTTGGATGCCGGTGTTTACTACATAGTACCCTCCTGGGCGGCCCTCCTGTGCTGGCCTCCGCCAGGGGGCCCCCTCCCCCAGCACATTCACAAGACCAGTGCAGAAAGAGTTTCTCCCAGCAGCCTCTTTGGCTGCTCCTTTGGGGCTGTGCCTACTAGGCGTGGGCGTGGGGAGGAAGTGCTCCTTAGGAGCGTGGCTTGAACACCTGCACAACATCAGTGCCCTGAGGGCCCATAAAACACAGATGCTTGCCTCACCCAGAGCTTCTAATTTGGGAGGTCTGGGGCCCGGGAATCTGCATTTTGAGCAGGCTCCCAGATGCTGCTGCTGGCCAAGGGAGCCCACTTAGAACCCTGCACTACATGATAGACTGTACTGCTGAAATTTTAAGTAAAAATCATATCCCAATGTTGTTTAAAGGAAGGGTGGAAAAGTGAGGAAAAAATTTTTTTCAGAGTAAGTCTAATTTAAACGGTTTGTCAGTGGTTCATACAATCTTTTACTTATGGAAAAATTACAATTACGTGGTGTAGGAAAACATAACAAGAAAACAGGCCACAGCGTGTCACACACTCTCTGCACTAGCCCCGTGTGGAGGGCTTCTCAGCATCATCTCAGCCCTTTTCCTGCTGTTCTGCCCTGAGCCGGCCGGGTAGGGCCCGGGGCTGCCAGGCCTACAGGCCTCCGGAGCAGTCATCAGGCTCTTCTCAGAGAACCGGCCCACAGTACGATCCGTGAGGGTTGATCACCCCCCTCCCAAGACATCATGTCTTCTTCCACGTGACTGTGACCTTACAAGGACAAAGGGACTTTGCAGGTGTGACTGAGTTAAGGATCTTGAGAGGGGGAGACTATTCTGGGTCATCCTAGTGAACCCAAGAGAAGGGGCCATGTGAAGGTGGAGGCAGACCCCGGAACAATGTGGCCACGAGCCAAGGGACACCCAGAGCCCCCGGGATCTGGAAGAGACAGGAAGGATCCTCCCCTCGGGCTGGCGAGGGGAGGCGCCTGCACAAGTATGTCTCTCTTGCCTCACTGGGGCCCCTCGTGAATAATGCATGCAGGGCCAGCTCCCTTTCCTGGCTGCAAGGCCATGGAGGGCCCACCTTCTCAAGATCCAGCTGCCCTGATCCCCAGTGGCCATCTCCTGCCCCTTGCCCCTCTGATGGAACAGCGATGTTTCTTCTAGGGAAGTTACCTTAAAGTGAGTGTGTTTTGTGGTCCTTAGCTGAGAGCTACAGCTCACACGCTAGGAGCACTTTTCAGTGCTGGTTCATGCTGCATCACGGGGAAGAACCAGAGCCCGAGGCCGCAGGCTGGGCTCCAGGGCTGTGGTGACCTCAGGCAGGTCTGAGAGGCCTGTGAAACTGCTCACTTGTGACATGGCCCATGGGTCTTAAATGCAGACCCTGTCCCTAACCTGCATCCTAACCAGATGGGGACACCCAGCAACATCCGTAGAGCTAGCCCTGCAGCAGAAGGTGGGTGAGAATCTCAGAGGGGTAGAGGAGCTGCCAGTTCAGCCCAGCCAAGGAGCTGGAGGGGGAAGCATGGGCCCCAGACCGGCAGCAGCACCACCACCTGGAACAGGTTAGAAACACAGATCTGAGGCCCCAGAATCAGAAACCTATGGGTTTCTGACTTTAACTGTTTAACTGCCATCTGTTGTAACTCGGTCTCCAGGGAACTCTGATGCACTAGCTCGAGAAGCCCTAGGCTGGATGATTTCAGAAGGGGTGGG
This sequence comes from Phyllostomus discolor, assembly GCF_004126475.2. Taxonomy (NCBI): domain Eukaryota; kingdom Metazoa; phylum Chordata; class Mammalia; order Chiroptera; family Phyllostomidae; genus Phyllostomus; species Phyllostomus discolor. The sequence goes on along the minus strand of NC_040914.2, from coordinate 76,312,465 downwards.
TGGTTGGACTTGTCCATGAAAGCCAATGTTAATCCTTTCATCGAGTTTTCTTCCTGTAGCATCTGATTAATGAGGGCAAAAGATGGATTATTAACAAAATTCCAGATATGTGGAGGGGTTCAGGAACACTGTTTCACAACAGAAGGGTCTTCCTGAGTCGCCCGTGTGGACGGCCATCCCTGCACTTCTGCTATACTCCGCAAACGTGTGCAAGAGTCTGCCACGTGTCTGGGGGTAAAATGTGAGCCAGCTGATGAAGCCCCTGTCCTCGGGGAGGGAGGAGAGACAGGAGCATGGACACAAATGCCCGATACGATCTGATCCATGTGACATTGGAGGGGCCAGGGAGTAGCCACCGGGTCTGTGTCCCAGGCGGGTTCCCAGGACATGACGCAGAGGCAGAGATGTGGCTGCACAGGTTCCGCCGAGGGCGCACCCGGGAGCAACGTCTGCAAGGAGTGCCAAGGCGTGCAGGCAGACGCAGCTGCGCTGGCGTGTGGTTGGGCCCCAGGCATGCATCTCACTCTCCGGGACTCTGAAATGGGACGCCCACAGGGAGGCAGGAAGGCTGGCCACTCATGCCTGTCATGCACCAGCCATTTCCCCAGGCTGCCCCCCCAGAAACATAATCGTGGGGAACACAGCAATTTTCCAAAGGGGGTCTCAGCTGTGAGCCACCAACCCCTTCCTCTACCTGGCTGTGTTGGTAGACTAGTTCTCTGTTGCTGCGTGACAGGTCATCCCAGAACTCTGTGTCCTAACATGATGACAGTTATCAATTACCTCATACTTTCTGTGGGTCCAGAATTCGGGTGTAGCTTGGCTGGGGGTTCTGGCATGGGGTCTCTCGTGCAGCTGCCATCAAGACGTCATGCTGGGGTCATCCAAAGCTTGGATGGGCTGGTTGACCCACTTCAGGGGTGGCCCCCTCACACCCCTGTGTTGGCTGGGCCTTGGCGCCTCTCCCTGTGGGAGATCACGCCAGAGCATGACCACACAAGGCAAGGGTCACGGGGAGCATCTTGAGGCCACCTGCCTGAGAGACGGCGTGTCCTGATGCTGGGGGCCGTCTGCCTACCGCACGACAGCACCCACATGATCCACTCTGCAGGAAGTCTTCCCGGGAATGGGGCACTTGCACAAAGCTTGTCCGGGTTGACGGAAGACGGAGAGGAGCCTGGAGCTTCTCTACGTCAGTGACTCAGCCCTGAAGCCCCCTCGTCCTAAGGACTCACCTGCCCTGCAGGTTTGTGGGACCATGTCTTCGCAGTTGGAAGAGCAGCTGGCTCCTCCCTCCCACAGGAGACATTGGGCACAACAGTGAACTCATCCCCAGCACCGGCCTCCCTGAAGAGTCCACACTGATAGCAGAGCCAGCAGGGGGGCTCGAGCGCTAACCTGGAAGCTTCCTCTCCTTGTCGCTGCTGTGTCTCCTATCCTGCCCGTCGCAGCCATTTCCATAAACACACATAGAATGGTGAGTAGTTGGTGCCACTGTGGACCCACAGCCCCAGGGCTGCCTCCCAGTGGTTGTAGTCCTGGCCTGTCCAGGCAGAGAGCCATCCACGTGGCCTGGCCAGGAGGGGCAGATGGGTTGATGGTTGGACATAGTGGTGAGCTCTCTATCCCAGGGGTGGAACTTGGAAACTCTATGCACTACCACCCCCTTGCTTTACAAATGTGAAGAATGAAGCTTGGGGCCTGAGACCCTTGTTCAAAGCCATACGGCACCATGCTGGATCCCTGGGTGTGTCTGTGCCCACGGGACCCCTCTCCCCTGCTGAGCCACATCGAGTTGGAACTCTCAACACACAAGCTCGGGTTCAAGGAGAAATGCAGACCACAGACCAAAACAAACCTGGGTACCCTGGTACCTGACTCAGTCCTGGAGAATCAGCTTCCTCTAGATGCCCAGAGCAGAGAAAACAGCACCCAGGAGCTTGGGGGACCTTCGAGGGGTGCTGTTCCCCAAAACAGGCAGCACAACACCCATACCCCCAGCCCCACCTGGAAGGGAGCCACCACGCTTGATCTGGGCTCTTGCTCCAGTTTCTGCCTCGGAGCCAAGTAACATCTCTCCTACTGGCTCCTACTCCCTGCCCCATCCTCACCACCCTAACCCTGCCCTGACAGTTGGGTGGGGCCTCCTCCTGGCCGGCCATGTGCTGAGCCATCTCTGTTCCATGCACCTCAAGCATTCCCCTCTGCCCCCCACACACCGCTCTAAGCTTGGGGACTGGAGTGGGCTGAATTACAGCCCCCAAAAGAGGTATCCCTGTCCTAGTCCCCTGAACCCGTGACTGTGAACTTATTTAGGAAAAGGGTCTTTGCAGGCGTGATTAAGTTAAGGGTCACAGGATGAGATTGTCCATGCAGGGAAATGCCATGTAAGGATAGAGGCAGAGACCAAAGAGATGCAGCTGCACTCCAAGAACCCCTGGGGCCACCTGGGGCCGTCTGGGGCCACCTGGGGCTGGAAGAGGGAGGAAAGGTCCTCCCCTAGAGCCTTCAGAGACAGAGAACCTGCTGAACCTTGATTTCAGACAGCTGGGTCCAGAACAGAGAGGGAAAACATTTCCGTTTTTAGCCCCCTGGTTCATGGGCACCCCGGGATCTAAGACATTGCCCAGCATCCCTTAGGCAGGACAGGTCAGCTAAAATGCCCACCAGGCATCTGGGTTCAGCTTCTTAAAGTGCAGCAGGCAGGAGAAGTCCAGGAAAGGGGCATCAGACATCGAGGGGACCTTCAGCGCCTGGCAGGTTCTGGGTGAAACCTGAATATCCTGGTAATATCGGTTTCCTGGCACAGTTTTCTGCATAAACAATGATTTGAGCCAATAAATCTGGCGGAAGTGCTCAGGCGTGCCCTTGCCCTGCTCCGCTTAAAGTCCACACAGACCTGGCACACACACTCTGGTGTTGATCCTTACAAACCCGTGCAATGACATCGCATGCAGCTCACATTCTAAAAAGAAAGAAATGGAATTACTTACTTATCTTAACAGCCAAACTCACTGAAGCTGCTCACACAGTAACTGGGCCTGTTAACTTCCCTGAGCTTCTTTGGCCTTGCCCTCTCATTTTAGCCTCATCACAGTCCCCCAACCCCAGATGGTGCAGGAGGCACCTGCCCATTTCTGAGGTGGCGCAGGTGCTGGGGAAGAGGGGGCCAGCCTAGGGCCACAATTCCTCTGTAACAGAGCCCACTCTTCCACAAACCAGGCTGGTGCGCACCAGTGGGACCGGCCGCTGGAGAGCGCCAGGGCTGGGTTACCGCTGCCCCTTCATACTGGCTCAGCTGAGTGTGGGGTGTCTGGGTTGCCCCACGAGAAATGGCTTCATAAGCTGAGGGATTCAGGGAGCATTTTCTGAGTAAGCAAAGAGCCTCATTTCTTCTTAGAGAAAGAAGGGCAAAAATGCTAGGAAAAAAGTCATCTCTCCTCCACCCTCATTCATTTCCAAATGATACAAAAAATGGTGTGAAGGAACATGGACCCTGGGGTCAGCAAGCCTGCATTCAGGTCCTGGATCTTAGCTCAGTCACTTTGACTCAGGATCTTAGCTGATGACCTTGACCTCAGTCACTGCACAGATTTCCTATGGCTGCTGCCACAAGTTACCACCATTCACTGGCTTTAATCAACACAAATTTATCTTCTCATAGTGGGTCACATGAGACTAAAATTGAGGTGACAGTGGGGTTGTGCTTCCTCCAATGTCTCTGGGAGAGTCTGTGGCTGCCCCTGCAGCTTCTGGAGGCACCGGCGATCCTCAGCTCACGTGTGGCTGCGCTTCTCTAAGCTCTGCCTCTGATGTCACTCGGCCTCCTCCTCCTCTTCTGTCTGTGCCAAATCTCCCCCCCGCCTCTTATGAGGACCCTGTGATTACATTGGGCCAACCTGGACAATCCAGAAAGACCTCCCCATCTCAGACCCTTACCTAATCACATCGACAGGGTCCTGTCACTGTGTAAGGTCACATAGCCACAGGTTCTGGGGATGAGGACGTGGACAACTTTGGGACCATTTGTCAGCTTACCATAGTCACCCCATTTTAAACAGTTATTAATGTGCGCTCCTAAGCCTGAGAGGGCAGGGGCTCCTCGGCACATGCCCACTGAAGGCCAGCAAGGGCTGTGGGGGTGGCAGCCAATCTGGGCTCCAGCACTGTCCCGTCAAGAGCTGGCGGCCCCCATCTCAGGTTGAACGCCCCATCTCTCCAGCCCAGGAGGGGCCTCGGGCCGGTTAAGCTCACCTGCCCATAGGCTGCAGGGCAGAGGAGATGGTGGATGACGCTCCAAGTCAACATCCCGAAGAGAAACTTCTGGTCAACCCAGGTAGGGAGAGCCTAACCATACAGCTCCTCTCTCTGGTCATGTTTGTTGTCTGGATTGGTTGTTAAGGGAAAAACCTGATCTTTCTCAAGAAATAAATTAAGCAGGAGGTAACAAACAAAGGAGATAAGTAAGGTGACACTGAAGGAAGTTCTAGAATTCTGGCAGCATGCGTCCAGACACCCTACTCCCTTGAGAAAGTACACAGGGTTCTTCCCATTAGGCAGCCAGTCTCATCTGTGGGAGTTTATTGTGCTCAGCTCAGTCTGTGTTGGAAGAAAATTCCTTAGGGAGTCCTATCTGCCAAGGACTGTTTGTTAATTATGAGCAGGGAGGCTCAGGGGGCAGGACGGTGCAGGGGGAGAGGACGGGCTTGCAATTCCTTTGCAATGCACTGACTTCAGAGGTGTGGGACATGTGGTGGGAGGCTGGAACCCAGCCCGTGGGGCTGGCCCTCATCCACGCCGTCTCCCTCTGTTGGGACCCACTGGCCAAGAAGGAAATGCATTGTGCGAGCCCAAATATTGCCAGATGTGACGAGGCAGTGGATTCTGGTTTTTAAATCCTCGATTACTCAGAGGTGGCTGACCTGGGACATGACTTCCTCCTGGACTCCCTGAAGCCAGCTTGCTGGGCCTGCGCCCAGACCTCGCCTGCCTGAAACTTGGCCTGGTCACTGCACGGCTGGGTCTAAGGATGTGTCCACACACACACACACAAGCTGGTGTAAGTACTTGTCTTTTAGATGTGCCCCAGTCCTGACCTCTGGGATCCAGTGACTTTCTCTCTTCTTACCAAATTTGAACCAGACGCCAAAGCATAGCACACTTGCTATTACCCCATTCCCCAGTCCACAGCAGGCATCACTAATCAATCACCAAAATCTCAGCAAGCGCTTTGGGATCCTTTACAACCCAGTGCTTCAGGCCCTCGATATTTTATCCATCTGAAATGACACATATTTACTAATCTTGCCTGAGATCACTATGTTTGTTTTCAAATAGATATTTCATACAGTATTTTGAAAGTGTCCCCCAGGGCCCCCTGAAAATGCTGCATGTGTTCCAGAGGCTCTTTATACTTTTAGTGTTCAAAATTCCTCTTATTATCCAAGTGGCGTCCTCTCCAGGAGGAAAGCAGCCACAGGTGCATGCCATTAGCAGGAGAATGCTGGTCAGGCTGCTAACTCAGCGAACCCAGCCAAAGGCCGCCCAGGGTCCGCAGCCTTCCGTGTTCACTGGGGGACAGAGGGCGAGGGAGCAGTGGAGAGGGGTTTTGTCACGACACAGAGAACAGGGCAGAACACGGGACTGCCACGAGGAGGGTGAAGTGGTCCTGCGCGCGGAGCCACAGCCGGTGAAGAGGGACCACATGCAAGTCTGCTGGTTCCACCAGGAAAGGCTAAGACCTCACTGCAGACACACCCTGCAGCGCCTGTGCTACAGAGTGGAAGAGGCCGAACACGAAGGAACACGAACTGCCTGACTCCTTCACAGGGACTGCCCGGAACAGGCAGATCCGTGGAGACAGGAAGGGGGCCTGGGTGGCCAGGAGCCAGGGGGACGGGCTGACTGCTAACGGGAATGGGTTTCGTTTATGGTGATGAAAATGTTCTAAAATTGATAGTGGTGAGGGTTACACAACTCTGTAAGTACACTAAAAACTATTTGAATTGTACTCTTTAACGAGTGGACTGTATGGAACATGAGTTACATTCCAATAAATCTGTTGGCATTTTTTTTTTAAGATAGTGTCTGGGAGGCAATGACCTCACAACAGGATGGCCAGGTTGCTGGCAGGCTCAGAGCTTCCGGGCCACGAGGCCTTGGCCAGTGTCTTAACCGTCCCGAGGCCCAAACTCTGTAATTGTAAAATGAGGTTAAGACAACTCACCCTGCTGGACTGTGGGGTGCTCTCGTGAGGACTAAAACCCACCAAAGACAGCCTGGCATGCAGGAGACACAACACATCTCAGTCCCCTGGGAACAGGCTTGGTGATTCCCAGACATGGATGTAAAGGTGACCAACAGTGATGGGTGATTGACCGAGGCCCAGGCACCCCCTGGCAGGTCCTGGGGGGGCAGGACCCACAGCCCCCATGCAGCGAGAGCATAGTCGCTGCAAGAGAAAGGGGGCCAGATGCCCCTCACCCCCACCCAGATGGTCCCCTGGCATTGCATAATGGGAGCTCGGTGGGGCAGGGCCCCAAACTCTTCTGGGGAGTGCCCAGCCAGCAGCCCCTCCATGAGAGGGTCTCAGGGAAAGTGCTCAGGCAGAGAGGACCTGCACCCACCCCACAAGCAGCTACTGCCTCCTTCTAGACTCTCGTCAGGGAGGAGGGGAGTGGGTGCAAATGAGGCTCCCCTGGACACTGCCAAACCCAGAGGTGGCAATAAGGGCACTTGGGGCACCTGAAGGCCTTTCCCTGCTCACAGACTCTACCCAGGTCTGGAGAGTTGGAGGCAGGCCAGTCCTTTTTCTGAAGGGCCTTCAAACTCTTGCAAATTAGGACACCATTTCAAGAAAAACCAAAACCATGAAAAGATGCATTCACCCCAAACCTGGGTTTCCTTCCTTCCGGGGTCACAGCCACAAGACACACGTCCTGGGACACAGAACTGAAAGGACAGGATCCCAGCAGACAAGTGTAGGAACAAGTGCACTCAGGTCCCGCAGCAAAGACACCACCCCGCCCAGCTCACATTCCGTCTTTTCAGCTCACGCCGAGCCCCAGGGTGGGAAGGACCCTCCTCAGAGCCCAGTGCCGGAAGACTGTGGGAACAGCAGATAGACGGCATTTTCAAATCTGGAAGCCTGACCTCCAGCGGGGACAGACTGGACAAAGGCCATAGCATGGTCAGGAAGCCCGAGTTCTTAGCCGTCCGCACGGAGCAGGAAATCCCGCCAATGTTTCCAATAACCAAAAAGCCACCTCCGCCCTCTCCCCCAATACAGCTCAGGACACAGAAGGCATGAGCAATAGCCAACACATGGCAACAGCTCGCCAAGATTTTACATCATGCCAGATTTTTACATAAAGCGTAATGACACGGAGGAGAAACGGAACTTCTGAAACGGCCTTCGGCAAACCCCGTACACTTTCGTTCCTGTTCCGATTCTCCAGTCTCCTCCAAACATCCCTGTTAACAATCCCAGCCGCCATCCTTCCCAGCTGGGAAGCTCCAGACCAGGGTGCTTACGGCAAATACCCGCCAAGAACGAAAGCTTGGGTTGAGTTTACGTTTTATGGGAGAACCTTCCCAGGGAGTTTCAGGAAGTTCGTGTGCGGAACCCTGATTGTCACTTGCGCTCATTGCCCGACTTTATAATGGGAAACAGACATGTCAGTAAGCACCAGGAAGAGACCCGCTTCGGAACTTGCTCAGATGAAACTGTCGTTAAGAGACCAGCACTCACACGTACTGTAAAAGTGGCTTATCATCAGTGGCGCGTGCTTAAGATAGCTTGTGTACAATCACAAGCTCTAGATCCCCAATTCTGCTACTGGTTGGTTGGGGGGACGCAGCCCTACACCTCCATGCTTGGTTGGAAAAGCCGTAATGAGATGCACATTCAGCAAAAAGAATAGCTAATTGGGGTTTGTTCATGGCACATCTGAACCCGGGTGCTGAGAGACAAGCTTGTCACTAGGGACATGTCACAAAAAAGAAAGAATAATGCAATAATGGACAGAAAACCTTAAGGAAGGAGGAAGCCCCTGATTGCGGTCAGATCAAAGACTGCAGACAGACCACTTTCTACCAAATGAAATCTGCTTTTGCGCTCCTAGCACTCGGAATTTTCAACGGGAAAGCAGAATGCTTTGTTTTGCTTAAAGATATTCCCAGACAAGCGTTTGTCCCATGATTTCATTGCAAGTCGGAATGCATTAATAATAATCTTAAAATACAGTTTGCCCTTATAGCATCACATTCAAACTCCTAAGAAAGCACTAATTTCCATGTCCAGGCTGGTGCCCAGAGCCAGCTCCTGAGCCAGGGAGCCTGCACTTACCCCGGAGGCAGCGGTGGGTGTCTGCCGTGTGTCCTGCTGTGTGGAGTGCGGCAGGTCAGCTAATTACGTGTCCTCCCTGATGCATTGGCCCAGGTACCCGCAGTAGCCAAGGGCGCTGACTCTGTCTCCTGGACTGGCTCGCGCTCAGCTGGGAAGTCTCAAGTTCCAGGCAGTCTGGGATTCCCTCTCCCCTCGCACACACTTAACCCTGCTTTTGCCTGGTTCAGAGGGATCCAACTGAAATCAGTTCTGCGTGCTTGGGGACACAGTGGCTGTGCTCAGGGGAGATGGACCAGCTCTTGTTCTCCATCTGGCTTCCCTCCTGCTTTCTCCTTAATAAACTGGAGCATGTGGGGAAGATGCTAGATGCTTCTTTGAAGAGGGTTTCTTACCCTCTGAACTGTTCTTCCCCAGGCAGCAGAGGGCGCACCTGCTGGAGGGAATTCAGGAGTCCTCCCTGGGGATTACCAGGCTGCGGGTCTCTGGATGCGGGGTGGAGGGGAGGGCTTTGCTGGGCTTCTGTTCAGGACCTCTCTTGGAGGGTTTAGGCTCAGACCACTGTACTTCCTGGGCTCAGAGAGGCTGGGGCACCTGGAGAGAAGCATGGCCGGTGAAATCCAGCGCACTCCTAATTGTGTCAGGATGCTCAGCCACCTCCTTTCTTCCAGAGCCCAGGTCTTCATCTTTAACATGTAAATAGAATCCACTGACCAATAAACTCTGGGAAGCGGTTTTACGTGCCCAGTGGAGGCTATGATTGCCAAACATCTGAGCCCACCTCTCCTCTGAGCCCTCACACATCCCCTGGCCCCTGAGTTGCCTGTTCTGTCTGCTTACCAAGGCATCCTGGGCTCTCGTGAGCTACAGGGAAACTGAGTCATGAGAGCTTGACATGCCGTAATTACCCCACAGTGGGCACTGAGCTCCCACCGTGCACCAGGTGGGGGTTCCATGGTGGATACAGGAAGAGACTACAGCAATGACACACTCACACACACGTGCTTGCACACTCACGTCCATGCTCCCATCCAACTGTTGACTGTAGGAGGCCATCACGGTATGTTTCTTGGTATGGGGGTCATGCAACCCTCCAAAGGGGCATCTTAGGTGTCCTCTCTTCTTGATGAAGACATCTTCAAGAAACAGGTGTCAGTAGCTGTTAGGCTGGGGGACCGAAAAGACACGTCCCTAGTCTCTGTTCTGATTCCTGATTCCAGAACTGACACCCAGGGTTCCAGCCGTTGGAGGCGCTCTCGGAGCCTCATTCTGAGGTCTCCATCAGTCCCCAGAGGAAGGAAGAGAGGGAGACAAACCCTCGGCACCCACACCACATGGCCCAGAGAGGCAGCAGCCCACAGGGGTCAGGTTCTGACTCTGCAACCCAGCTGCCTGGATTCAAATGGGACTTCACCACTGATTGGCTGTGCCACTTAAGGCAAGTTGCTCAACCCCTGTGAGCTTCTGTGTATGCACTGCTAATATTCGGGTAACAGTACCCTCTCGTAGGGATGATGTTCGGGATTAAATACTTTAATACTTGCAGCATTTTTGGAAGTGTTATTGCTGAATTCAAAAGAGAGACCCCATCATCCCCTGGTCCTATCACAGTGGCTCCTGGGAAGCCCCGGGGGCTGGGGCACCTGGGAGCCAGGCCGGAACTCATGCCTGTGACTGTAGCCGATCCGATGTGTATCTGCACGTGAAAATGCGGTTAGCTTTTGCCACGGGCATTCCCCAGCATCTCCTCCACAGCAGCAATCCAAGGTCCAGGGAGGAGGGTGCAGGTGTGCTAATTAACCAGAAACTGAATGTCCCAAAATAGAGGGATGGCAAATTGGGAAATGCCACAAAACGGGTCGGGCGGCAGCCCATGGGCGATGCTTAAATTAATTCTACCTCCACAGGGTTTATAGATAAACGTATATTTAAATGTAATCAATTATCTAGAATTAACAAAATAAAACCTTGAAGATAGAGGACCAGTGCATTAAAATAAAATCATTAGGAGTTTAAATCATCTTACTGATGTCTGAAAACATTGAATTTAGCATCTGGGTGAGGGTGTGGAGGCAAGGCTGTGCCGGCTGCCCTACAGTACATGCTCTTTGTGGGACATCTCGTGGATGGTGGGGTTACGGGGGGTCTTTATATCTCTTTGTCCACTTTTCTGTACTTTTGAAGTTTCTACAACAAGCATGGATTTTTCTCATCCTCAAAATCAGACATGTATAAAGTAAAAGAAAAAAAAACAATCCTGACTTCTCTGTGCCTCAATTTCAGTCATCGATTGGTTCCTCCTTCGCAAACATCAGCAAACCTCCCACCACCCCCTCCAGCTTCCCAAACAGCCCCTCGCCCTCTGCCTGTCCCCAGCAACCCGCCCACTTCAATCACGCTCACCCTCCCAGCCACCTGGAGGTTGCTGGTACTACTGTGCCCAACTTGCAGATGGGAATGGCAAGGCACAGACAGGGTGACTTGCCCACGTCCGCCAGCTAACAGGTGGCAGGGCTGGGACTTGAACCTTTTTACAATGAAGCCCTTAGCCATCCTGGAGGTGAGACATTGCACACCCATGAGGTCTAGTTGGAAAAATGCCAAACTTAGTCCTGGTGGGGCTTCCCTTTCAGGGCTTGTCCGGATGTTGCCTTTCAGGGCCGTGGCCTCACGATTCTCATCCCAGTCCTCAGTGGTCCCATCACAGTGGGCATCTGGGGGCAACAATGTGTGCAAAGCGCCACGCGGAATGAATTCGAAGGTCCACTTATTCAACGCACACTTTTGGACAACTTTCATCCAGCAACAAGGACCCTGCTGTGAATGAGATGCAAGTTCCCAACTCGGGAGCTCACACTGTATTGAGAACGGATGGACCATCAGCACAGATGAGCAGGGGAAACGCGGAGTGCCTGAGAGAGGTGTATTCGGCAGAAAATTCCATCTTGGGTCTCTATTTAGGGGTGACCAGGAAAGGCCCCTGTGAGGACGGGACAGAAGGGTCCCAGGCCGAGTTTGGGACCCGGGATGGCTCGCCAGGCTGTCATCTCTGATGCAATAAAATGCTCATCTGGGGTTGCTGTGAGGGTAATTGCAGGCACGGTCCAGCCTCTGCTGCCAGACTCAGGTAAAGATCATCACCCTCCGTAATGTGGGTGGGCCTCACCCACTCAGCTGACGACTTCTGGAGAAAAACAGAGGTTTCCACGAGGAAGGAGAAATTCCGCTCTGGACAGCCGCGTCAGCTCCCGAGTTTCCTGCCCTGCCCTGCAAACTTCAGACTCTCCAGGCCCGCGCTCCTGTGAGCCAATTCCTCAAAACAAGCTTCTTTATATATCTATAATCTCCTCCTGGCTCTGTCTGACAATAACAGATGGAAACTCTGAGTCCTGAGAACCTATTGTTTGAAGGAGCCTCGGGGGTTAATAAAACATGGGTTCTCTCCAGTGTTTCCTTTCGTGAGGAGGTTTGCACAGTTGGGAAACCACGTGCAAGGTGGGCACACAACCGGTTAACTACGGTGTCCACAGCCACTGCTGTTTAGAAAGCCAGGCCGGGCACCCTGCCCGCCCAGCACCACGGCACTTTTTCCTGTGGCAAAACGCGATTCAACACAGACATTTCAGTTAGACCACCGTTTCCAGAAACACAGTTTCCTCAGATGTGGACTGCCAGGATTTGTTGGATTCTACTTTTTAACCAAGAGGCTCTATTTGGTAAACAAGGCCCCGAAAAACTTTACAAGCATGAATCTGTACATTTTAAACCGGTGGTTTCAACCGCATGCTGCACATGAGAGCCCCGATACGTCTGTTTGGAGAGAACCTGGTCAAACTCCGGACACGGAGCCAGCCTCGGGGCTGGGGTGGGGCACCGGCGCTCCGAGATCCACCAGCTATCACCACAGCTCCGGCGAGGCCAAGAGTCTCTGTTCACCGCAGGGCTCTGACCAGGCATTTTGGGCAAGCGTTCCCTTCACGGGGCAGACACAGAGTGTGCCCTCTGCTAACAGCGTGCCCAGCTTCAGGAGGAATCGAACCAAACACGGCCACCCAAGAGGTGAGCTTGCTAGGCTGGTTGTCATTCAGGGAGGGTGACTGGTGGCGGGCCTGTTTAAATGACCAAAGCCATGAGGACGCCTCCCCGTGTCCCTGCGCACTGCAGTGGACATGTCAATATTGGTCGAAGCTGAAACCTCAAAGCAAGTACTTGCTGCTGGTCAGAGGGCAGTTAGCCCAGGGTTGTTAGCCAGTGTCTTGGGGAGGAAAAATAGTTGGTATGATTTGCCTGTGCTCCTAAAACACGGTGCATTCCCTCTTTATACTCTGTGTGGAGCTGGGTGCTTATTTCAGTAATTTGTTGCTATTACATAGCACCCCAAAACTTGGTGCCCCAAAACAGCAAAATCACTTAGGTTCTTACACTCTCTGTTGGCCAGGACTGTGGGGAGGGCTTGGCTGGGCTGTTCTCACTTCTGCTACGTCATGCAGTTGTGGTCGCATGTCAGCGGGGCTGCAGCCCCCTGAAGACTGGACTGGGGCCGGAGGACCCCTTCCAAGGTGGCTCCTGACACAGTGGGCAACTGGTATTGGCCGCTGAGGCCTCAGATGCTCTCCACACGTCTGCTTGAGCGTCCTCACAGCATGGCGGCGGGCTTCTCCAAGGGTGAGTGATCCCGTAGACCAAGGTGGAGCTGTAGGCTTTTCTAATCTAGCCTCAAGGGCAAGTCCCACACTGTCACCCCGCCATGTCGTATTGACCGTGCAGGGCCAGCCCTGGTCCCGAGTGGGAGGGGAGCCCACAAGGGCTTGAATGCTGTGAGGTGGGGACCACTGCCGCCATCTTGGAGGCTGGCCCCAGAGCCTGCATGTGTCCCCAAATACACACACTCCTCCCATTTCTTATTTTTAGCGTTGTTTGCCACTGTGAGGGTTTGGGAATGAAAACAAGCTCTTTTAAATCACAGAAGCTGTCCCCTTTATATTTAACCATCCATCCTTCAGCTTATCCATCTCTCATTTTACTATAAGAAACTAAAAGAGGTCACACTCACATTCTGCTTACAAATCTCGCTCTCTCCGTCACTCAGCGCACTGGGTGCAGGGTCTGTTTCCCACGTTACCTGCAGTGACGGTGTTTGCCTCAACTGTGACCAGGGCCCCTTTCTCCAGAGAGGGCTTGATGGGCATTCTTGCTGCAGTCTCTCAGGCAGTTGTGGTCCTGGGTTGGCTGGGGCTGCGGGTCTCACTGAAGTCTTGGCTGGATGCAATGATTGCTTCCAAGGTGTCTCCTCACGTGGCAAGTTGGTGCTGTGATCAGAGACCTCAGGTGGCCCCTCCACAGGGCCTGTGGCGTCATGGCGGCCGGCTCCCCTCAGAGCGAGCAACCCCAGAGACCGAGGCGGAGCCGCAGTGCCTTTCACAGCTTTGCCCTGGGACTCCGCTACGTCAGTCCCACCACAGTCTGCTGGCCATGCAGACCACCCCTGACTCAGCTTGGGAAGGTGTGAACACCAAGAGGCACGGGTCAGTGGGGTCACCGTGAAAGCTGACCACTACAGTGCTGTCCTAGAGAGAGGTCAAAGTGAAGAGAGCTCAGAGAAAAGCAATAAAAGGTCAAGGGAATCTGATTAATCCATCCCATTGGAAAATGACCACATTAGACAGGGCTGGGGGGCAGGGTTAAACCGTGACAGTTCAGCTCCCAGGGAGATGGGGAAAGAGCCACAGTCAGAATCTATGGACCGAAGACTCACCCTCCGCATCCTGTCTGGGTCTGTGATGTCACGTGACTTCCTCATCAGAAAGCCAGAAAGGCGCCCAACCTCCCTTCTACATCCATTTGTAGGAAGAGCAAAGGGGTGATGGAAAGCATAGTAAAGAACCCACAGTTATGCTGTTTCCATTAATTTATTTATTGTAATTTGAATAAGGCCCTTTAACAATTCCAACTTTATTGTGATATAATTCACATACCATACATTTCACTGATATGACATGTGCAATTCACCAGGCTTTTGTCTGCCATCACCACTCTGGAATAATAGGGTCCCTCTGACACGTGAGAGGGCCTTGTGAGACCACGAAGAGAAACACCAGTGGATGAACAGAAGTTAACTGGGGACCTCCTTCCCCAGGAGGGACAAGGACCACTAAGTTCCCGCTGAGAAAGGGCCTCGGGGTCTGCACACGCCGGGGCTGGGCCACCTGGGCAGCGGTCTCGGGAGAGTCAGCTGCTCCTCCTCAAGGTTGGAGTGGAGGCTGACGGCCTGTCCCGAGGGGCCTGGCACCACATCCGAATGCACCTCCTGGATCCTGGGAACCAGTATGGCTGATATCCCTTCCCGTGTTCTCTTTCTCCAGGGGCACAGGGGCTCCTTTAGTTTCAAGGCAAGTTGTGTGGGGGCACGAGTCTGTTTGGGGGCCACGAGTCTGTGCCCCTCCCCTCCAGCAGAGATTGCCTGGCCCTCACAGCTTGGCTCGTGGGACCCATCCAGCCCTGCAGGATGGGGAGAAAGGTCTTGAGTTTGGGGGTTTAATATTGCCCCTCTGTCAGACCCTCCTGCAGGCCTTTCCTTCAGTACTTCTGGCTCCAGCCAGGCCACTCTGCAGCCCAGCGAGGGGAGAAAGGAGGGTGGGGTCTCTCGGCCAGAACACCCGTGATCGGCTGAGCAAACGGTGGTAGAAGTGGGAAGTAGGCTTGGCCCTGCCCAGGTGCCTCAGCCAAGGAAACGGAAGCCAGGTGTGGTCTCCCCTTGGACCAACCACGTCTGTGAAGGAGACAGGGCACACAGGGGCCAGCAGCAGGGGGAGGAAAGAGCTGGGAACACTGGCTTACTGGCTGTTCCGACTTGGACTTGCCTCTCCCGGCCCCGTCCTTGTTCTACAGCAGTCCAGTGAGCAGCAGCCGGTGCTGGCCCCAAGCCAGTGTTCTGGAGGGAAGCTGTGGGGCGGCGTCCATCGTGACCCCAGCAAACAGGGAGTCCCAGGTGTCCTCGGACACAGGTCAGAGTGCTCTCTCCTCCACTGCGCTGCCTCGGAGCCAAGTCCAAGCTGTTTTGCCAAAACATTCTCTCCTCTCCACAGGCTTCAGCCCTCTGACCCTGACCCGAGGTCAGGAGTCAAGAATTCTGTGTCAGACGCCCAAGCCACAGTTCACAGACATCAGTGGGCATGACTGGTTTTGCAACTTTTTCTTCTTATAAAGAACACAGCGAAGGTCAGAAACCTATTCAGAGGACCTCAATTGCAAATGGAGCTCTCCTGCTTGTCCAGGTTTCCTGGTGGACCCACATGCTTATTCTGTCAAATTAGAGGCCTGAGGGAGATGCTTCTTCAGGGCCACAGAATCCTGGTCTGGATCAAGTGACAAACGCTGTGCACCAGTGAAGTCAAAACAGTCCGACCGGCAAGGGACGGGGGAGCCAGCAACTGGCTGACTGGAGGGACTTGCTGGCAGGTAAGTACGGACAAAAGTGTGTGAGCGAGTGAGTGCATTTGCGTGAGTGTACATTTGTGTGGGTGTGGACCGCATACACACATGTATCTGTTACACCCATGTGTGTGCGCACACACACTGCCCAGTTCTGTTCACTGGGAGGGCTGCACCTGGGATGCCCCAGGAGCAGGAGCAGGAGCACCCCCAGCACCCAGACCTTGGTTTCTAAATACCATCTCCCTCTAAAAGTGAACAGGACTCCTTGGAGAGACGGCCAGTTCCAGCCTGGGCAGGAAAGATACCAGATGCTCCTGGAACATCGTGACACGTCAGACGGCCGGGGAGCCGTTCAGGAGCCTGGGCGCTGTCAGTGCCTCGGGAGCCAGCTGGACGGGGTGCACGGAGAGCCGCAGATTACACCCTGTTGGGAAAAAAATTGTAATTCATGAGTTCATAGGCAGACGAACAGACAAGTAAGTGCAAGTCTGAGGAAGCATGAGATGTTTACATAGTTTTCAAGTACTTGCCTACAATATACTTATTTTCAATAAATAGGGAAAGAGTAACTTTGCAGGGAAGAGGCCTGGCAGACACCGTATTAATTAAACAGTCAACACTCACATGGCCAGTAATGGGACTAATTAAACGTGTACCCGGCCACCCCGCCCCCTGCTTCCCCGCCCCTATAGGGACCTACGGAGAGGCTCGGCCATGCCTCCTGCTGTTCCTGCCCAACTGGAGTCTCATCTCCAGGAGACACCAGACATCCTGTGAAACCAGCCATGTGCCAAGGCCAAGAACACGGGGGCAGATGAGAGGAGCTGCACAGACTGAAGGAGAAGGCAGTGTGGGGGGACGGGCCAGTGCTGAGCACAGGTGGGCCCTCTGCTCTCCAGCCTGGCTGGGGCGGGGCTCAGACGGACCATCTTGCTTTCCGGTTCTGACCACACTGAGGCTCGTGGAGGGCCTGTGTTTGCAGGGGACGCATGCCCAAGTGCTCGGCTGTGGAGGTCACAGCTGGCCCTCACCCCGCACAGCGCTCCCCGCACAGTGGCAGCACGCTCTGTGGGGCACTCCCTCGCCTCTGCGTGGATCTACTGTTTCATCCACGTGGCCCTGGGTGTGGAGGCCAGTCCTTCTACACCCTCACCTCTGCTCATTCCTCTGCTGCCCCTACCACACCCAAACGTTCTGCCACCTGGGCCTTCCTCCCAGAGGACGGCCCAGAGCGGGAGGGACTGTGAAGGCATCCCAGGAAAGAGGGCCCCCCGCACTGGCCATGAGTCTGAGCAAGGCCCCCAGGGCAGGCATGTCCCTTGCACCCTGAGCCTCCACAAGAAGGCCTTGATCTGGTTGATGCACTGCCCACTCCTCCAGTAAACGCTGCATATAGACGTCAGGCTGAGAACACCCACCCTTGGGGCTAGGGCATCCCTCCACACACTTCTCGCCTCTGCCCTTGTATGTCGCTCCACTGTCACCCCTACAGCCAGGCCAGGGGAAGAAAGGAGTGTCCCGTGGATGGGAAGCCAGCTGGGCCCCGAGGGCACCTGGCCTCACCGGGGAAATAGGGGCCTTTAGTGCTTTCCTCCCTCCCTCCCTCCCACCCTTTTGCTCACTCACATCAGCTCCTGCGCCAGCAGGTCCTGCCTCCCTCCACCTGCTAGATGCCAACAGCACCCCCGCCCCAGTGTGACCAAAAAAATGTCTTCAGACATTGATCAGTGTCCTGTGGGAGGATGAACTGGCCCTGGTTAGGAGCCCACCCTTGTCCATGGTTAGCCCTCAAAGCCTCAGCTCCGTGGCTTATGAGCAAAATGACTCCACCAGCTGAGGGGGGTGGGTTGGCAGGAGCAAGGCCTGGGTGCTCCTGGCATTCAGGCCAGTACCCTGGAACCCCTGGGGTTCTGGTCCCAGCTGGAAAGGGAAGCATGAGAAGAAAGCAAACTGTACTGGGGACACAAGAGGTCCACCTGCAGGGTCTGTGACCAACTCCAACAGAGCTCACACACAGGCTTTCCTTGTCGTCAGCAGCCCACAGCCCGAGTCAGCTTCGCCCACTGCACTGAGGTCATTCTTGAAAATCCCCCAACCACAGACCAGGGAGAGCTGGAGGAAGCGAGTAAGAGGGAGCTGCTGGGCTGTGATAAGGCAGGTCTGGAGCTCACGGGGTTCCTGGGGCTGCCCCAGGCCTGTGGCCAGCATGAGGTCATCACTTAGGTATGCCGCCCCCAGGGGTCAGCAGAGAGCCTGGGAGTCCACAAACAGGCCTTGACCCACTCCCACTCAGCCTGGCTGGGGGCCAGGTGCCCCCGTGTGGTCACACCCAGCGGTCCCCCCAGGGAGCAGGTCATCAGCCAGGGCAGGGAGGGGGCAAGTCCTCCCGGCTCACTTGTTCCTGACCACCTGGTGCCTGAGCAGGGCTGGGAAGGGCGTGGTCAAAGGGAGTGATTTGAAGGGGATGTTTAAGCCAGACCAGCCCCATGGGTAGGTGAGTGCTGGGCAGGGTCTCCTGGTCTCCTTCTGGGTGCACTTCCTCTGACAGGTGGGGCCAAGGGGGGAGCACGGGTCTGCCTAGGAGAGAGGCTGCTGCTCGTCCCCCACAAAAGGGGCCTCAGCTCGGGGGTTCGGACTGGCTCAGGGTTCAGGCAGTAGTGAGGTGCGGCTTGTGACCCGAAGGGTCAAAGGGGTGGAGCGCAGGACCCGAGCTGAAACCCAGATTCCCACACTCCAGTCCACCTCGGTGGTCCTTCTCTTTGGGTCCTCCTGCTGCCCTGCTCCCGCCGTCTTTCTACCTGAGGAACCAGGGAGCTGGAGGACAATCCAGGTTTTGTGTGGCCTGCAGTTTACGTAGTTTTAGAGGATCTTTTCAAGGAAAGCAGTACAGAGTGACAGATACTAGACACGGCACAAGGGTGGACGCTCCGCCCCTGCTCTGCGGGGCGCCCTGGGGGTGGTGTGGCAGTCAGATAACCTGGGGAAACTCAGGGCACGGGGTTACTCTGCCCGGAGGGGCTGCGGCGCCACCCTCAGACACCCGCCAGTGTCTTGGGCTGGATCAGCAATATCCCACCTTTGCTTGAGACTTGCGCTCTAGCTCCCCTCATCATACTCTAAATCTATTTTTAAGCCCCCCCCCCCCATTTCCTTTACACTGTCAGTTTTTTAGACTATTCATACATTTACCACTTTCCTGCATCTCAGCTCTCCCATCCGGGATCACTTTCCCTTTGACAAAAGCATGGTCTTCAAAACTTCTTTTGGCGCATGTCTGACAATGGCAAACTCCTCCCGTATGTGTGTATATTTTATTTAATTTTTTTTTAAGTTTAGATTGAAGAATGACAGAGGTAAGTGCGTAACCACAGCACCCCTTCTCCCAAAGGGCACGCATACAGAACGCAGGGACACCAGGCTCCCACATCACTAAGGCGTCTTCCTCCAGGGGGGCTTCCGTCCGCCAGCCAGTGTTCGGCCTGTGTTTGAAATGGGCACAAACAGGCCTAACGGCATCCTTTCTTTCCTCACCACGTGTGTGCAACTCGTCGGTGTGACTGCAGGAGCGGCATTCCATTCATTTCCATGGCTGTTCCGTGCCCCGTGGAATGAGTCAGCTGTGAAGAGTGGCCCATCCTGCTGGTGACAAACATCTGAGTCCCCTGTGGGGCTCATGAACTGGCTGCAGGGCTGTCCTGGCAGGTCTTCTGAAGCACACAGAAGCCCACGTGCTGCTGGACAGAGATAGCCCAGAGGGGCTGCTGCATGATCCGCGTGCGTGTGCTCACGTCAGGAGAAGGCGCCTCACTATGTACCACAGTGGTTTCACCAATCCCCACCCGTATCGCACAGGAAGCTCCATAGTTCACCTCCCTCAGTATCGTCAGTGTTTTAAGTCTCAGAGATTCTGGAAGTGTATCACGGTGGTTTTGATTTGACCAGTGAGGTTGAATACCTTTTCAGATCTTTATTGACCATTTGGAGATCTTGATTACATGTTCATGTCCCCCTCCCCCCTTTTTTTTTTTTTTTTGAGGGGTGGAGGAACAAAAATTCATTATTCCTCAGGTAATTCAGCAGTGGTGCGTGAATGAGAGTCATAACCCTGTTTCTGAAAGTGATCAGGGCGGCTTCTCCCCTCCATCCCCAATCCTTCTGTTGGCTCCTGAAGGCCCCTCTGGGCTCGGCCCGTCCACACACAGAGTTGTCTGTCTGTTACTTCACAGGTAATACGCCCTATTATCTTACACATCATGGAAATAAGTCCTTTATTGGCTAAAAGGAGAGCAAATGTCTACCCCACTCTGTGGCTTGATTTTCTGTCCTCTTTTAATGCTGTCTCTGATGAACCTAAGTTCTCAGTTGGAATGAATGCCAGTTCACCCATCTTTTCCTTTATAGTCAGTATTTTTGTATTCAGTTTAAAAAACCGTTATTGACTCCAAGGTCATGAAGAGATGTCCTTAATTATGTCCTTAGAGTTAGTTCCACGTGTTCCTTTCCCATTTTCTCCATAAATGATCTTTGTGTGAGTTGCGAGATGGGGATTAGTCATTGTTTTCTTTGTGAATATCTAGTTGACCTGGAACTACTTATTGACAACAGCGTCCTTCCTGACTGGCTGTAGTGTCTCTGTATCACCCAAGAAAAGCTGCACAAGTGGGTCTGTTTCCAGGCCCCTTATTCTGCCTGTTCCCCTCTGTCCAGTCTCACACCAACACTGCCTTGCTGTCTGAGAGCATGTCTGTCCGCCAAAGTCATTCGAAGTCTTCAACACTGTCTTCACTCTTCTTAGCCTGTTGCATTTCAAATACGTTACAGAATAACTGTGTCAGTTTCTACAAAAATCCATGCTTGGATTTCTACTGCAACTGCACTGGACCCACCATTTAGGGAAGGACTGACCTCTTCACAGTACTAAGGCGTGCAATCCACAGACATGCCCTGTGACTCCATTTCTTAGGTTTTCTTCACTTCCTTCAATAACATTTTGCAACTTTCTGCCTCAGGTATCTTTTGTTAGATTATTTCCAAGTAGTTGAAGTATCTGAAAGGCTATCAAACATTTATAAGTGATCATTATCATTTGTTTCTAATATTTAGAAGTACAATTGATTCTTATATGTTGAGCAGGAATCCAGGGATCTTGCAAAATTCACTTAATATTTTGTTTTTGGATTTCTTTGGTTTTTCTTTTTATATAACCATATCATCTGCAAATAATGGATTTGTTGTTGGATCAGATTAGGGAAGTTGCTTTCCACTCCTAGTTGCTAAAAGCTCTCTTAATCACGAATGGGTGTTGAGTTGTACGAATGATTTTGCTGCATTTATTGAGATGACCACATGGTTTGTTTCTTTGTTGATGTGGTAAGTTACGTTGATTAAATTTTTTTGAATATGATTCAAAACTTACATTCTTGAAGCCAACCCAACTTGGATATGATAAGTTATCACTCAGCATCACTGAATCCAGCTTGCTCATACTTTGCTTGGGATTGTTTAGGATTTTCAAGAGAAATACTGGTCTGTAATTTTCTTTCTTGCAGTTCTCTTTTCTCTTTTCAACATCCTTCTCAGGTTTTGATGTCAAGGTTATATTGCTCCATGAAAAAAGACAGGATATGAGCCTCTCCTTTTTGCTGTGTGGAAGAGTTTATAACAGATTCCTATTCTTTCTTAAATATTTGAAACATTTAACAGTGAAATCATCTGAGCCTGCAGTTTCCTTGTAACAAAATTTTAAATTATAGGCTAAGATTTCTTTAAGATAGGCACTATGAAGAGTGATCTCGGTGAAATTCTGGTATAGAAGTTATTGGTGCTCATTTTGTTCCAGAAACATTAATTTGAACATCTATCCACACACGAAAACGCCTTCACCAGAGTTAAGGATTCCATGTGAGGAATGACAGCACCTGGGTTAAACCCAGATGAGAAAAGACACTTTGAAGAGGGTAGAAAAGACTGTTTCATGTTACCCCAGTCACTGCCTCCCCTAGACCTGGCAGCCCAGCACAGAGAGAGACACCCTCTGCACGGGGAGAGAGAATAAAGTGAGTGCCCAACCTCACCATGGACTCCGGGGCCAGCCGCAGGTGCCAGGTGTGTCCCAGTAAGCCCAGGTTCCAGGACCAACCCTGTGGACCCAAGCGCCAGGCCTGCTCATCTGCTGACCCAGGTACCAGGCTGAGCCTGCCCGTGAACTCCACCCAGGTTCCTAGATGCGCTGACTGGTGTAGGACTTCCCCTGCCATAGCCAGTCGGTGAAGGCTGGAAAAGGTGCCTACTCCTTCAAATGTGCACACACCAAGAGAAGTCCATAAGAATCATGAATAATCAAGGAAATATGATACCACAAAAGGAAGCTAATAAAACTCCAATGACTGACTCTAAGAAATGCAGGTCTATGAAATGACTGAAAAGAATTCAGAATAATCTTTTAAAGGAATTCAGTGAACTACCAGAAAACAGAGATAAACTAAATAAAATTAGAAAAACAATGCATGAACAAAATGAGAAGTTCAACAAGAAACAGAAAACATGTTTTAAAAAAACAAACAAAACAGAAATCCTAGAGTTCAATATGATGTTTGAAATGAATCTGATAGAGAGCTTCAACAACAGGCTGGATCAAGCAGAAGAACTGGTGAACTAGAAGACAGACCATTTGAATCATCCAATCAGAGGAGCAAGAAGAAGAGTGAAGAAATCCCTACATGAATTATGGGATACTAAAAGAAAAAGAAAATACTACATATTACTGGAGTCCCAGAAGGAGAAGAGAGAAAGGGGAAGAGAGCTTATTTAAAAAAAATGGCTGAGAACTTCTCATATCTGGGGAGACATTTAGATATCCAAGTTCATGAAGCTCATAGATTCTTGCCCACCCCACTATATTTCAACCCAAAATGAATTTCAGCAGGATACCTTATAATAAAACTGTCTAAAATCAACAACAGAATTTTAAAAGAAGAGAAAAAAATTCTCACATACAAGGGGACCTCCAGAAGGCTATGAGTAGTTTTTTCAGTAGAAACTATGGAGGCCAAGAGACAACAGGATGATGTATTTGAAGTGCTGAAAGAAAAAAAACACTGCCAAAGAACACCAGGCAAAGTTGTCCTTCAGAAATGAGAGAAAGACTTTCCTACTCAAATAAAAACTGAGGGAGTTCACCACCATTAGACCTGTCTTACAAGAAATGCTAAAGGAGTTCTTCAAGTTCAAATGAAAGGACACTAATTAGTAACATAAAAACAGGTGAAAATAAAAAGTTTACATTGGTAAAGGTTAAGTATAGTCAAAATTAGAATACTGTAATACTCTTGATATGATGGTGTGTTAATCACTTAACTCTCATATAAAAAATTAAAGGATAAATTCTGGACAAGATGGAGGCATAGATAGATACACTTTGCGTCCTCGCACAACCAAAAGAAGGACCACAACCAACTGAAAACAAAAAACAACCAGAACTGTCAGAAAATTGAACTGCACAGAAATCTAACAACTAAGGAGTTAGAGAAGAAACGTTCATCCATACAAGTAGGAAGGGTGGAAACAGGCAGCCAGGGTGAAGAGGGTGCACAGCGAGGCTGCGGCTGCAGATTGAAAGGGCGAGGTGGCAGCTGGTGGGCTGGGCGGTTCCACATTTGCACGCAGGTAAACTAGGAGGAAAAACTGGGGGAAGAGAGAGACCGTACAACCCAGGGCTCCAGCACAGGAAACTAAAGCCTCAGAACCTCTGGCTGTAAAAATCTGTGGGGGTTTCGGTGGTGGGAGAAACTCCCAGTCTCACAGGAGAGTCCATTGGAAGGACCCACAGGGTCCTAGAACATACACAAACCCACCAGAGGGGCCCAATTCACTTGTGGGCAGTGGGGAAAAGGAGAGAAAGAGGGGCAAGAGCCAAGCAAGAGGCACTGTTCCCTGTCTGACACCTCTCCCACATACAGTGTCACAATCCGGCAAAGTGGGTTGTTCCACCCTGCTGAACACCTAAGGCTCTGCCCTTACAACGTAACAGGTACAACATAACAGACAAAGAAATATGGCCCAAATAAAAGCACAGATCAAAACTCCAGAAACTTAGCAATGAGGAGATAGCCAACCTATCAGATGCAGAGTTCAAAACACTGGTAATCAGGATACTCACAGAAATGATTAAGTACGGATACAAAATAGAGGAAGAAGTGAAGGCTCTGCAAAGTGAAATAAAGAAAATAAACCAACAGTGAAGGGAAGGGACTCAAATCATTGATTTGAAACAGAAGGAAGAAATAAACATTCAACCAGAACAGAACCAAGAAATAAGAATTCAAAAAACTAAGGAGAGGCTTAGGAACCTCCAGGACAACTTTAAACATTTCAATGTCTGAATCATAGGGGTGCCAGAAGGAGAAGAGGAAGAGCAAGAAATTGAAAACTTATTTGAAAAAGTAATGAAGGAGAACTTCCCCAATCTGGCAAAGGAAACAGACTTCCAGGAAGTCCAGGAAGCTCAGAGAGTCCCAAAGGAATTGGACCCAAGGAGAAACACACCAAGACACATCATAATTACATTACCCAAGATTAAAGATAAGGAGAGAATCTTAAAAGCAGCAAGAGAAAAGGAAACAGTTACCTACAAAGGAGTTCCCATAAGACTGTCAGCTGATTTCTCAAAAGAAACCTTACAGGCAAGAAGGAGCTGGAAAGAAGTATTCCAAGTCATGAAAGGCAAGAACCTCCATCCAAGATTACTCTATCCAGCAAAGCTATCATTTAGAATGGAAGGGCAGATCAAGTGCTTCCCAGATGAGGTCAAGTTAAAGGAGTTCATCATCACCAAGCCCTTATATGAAATGTGAAAGGGAATTATCTAAGAAGAGGAAGATCAAAACTATGAACAGTAAAATGACAACAAACTCACAACTATCAACAACTGAACCTAAAAAACAAAAACAAAAACAAACTATGCAAACCAGAACAGGAACAGAATCACAGAAATGGAGATCACATGGAGGATTATCAGTGGGGAGAGGGAAAATGGGGAAAAAGGTACAGGGAATAAGAAGCATAATTTGTAGGTACAAACTAGACAAGGGGAGGTTGATAGTGTAGAAAGTGTAGAAGCCAAAGAACTTATGTGTACAACCATGGACGTGATCTAAGGAGATTCGAATGCTGGAGTGGGGGTGGTTGGTGCAGGGCAGAGGAGGATAAATGGGAGGAAAAAAAAATGGGACAACTGTAATGGCATAATCAATAAAATATACTAAAAAATTAAAGGATAAAAGTATTAAAAATAACCAGTTATACTAATTTGTCAGTGGATACACACATAAAATGATGTAAACTGGGGGCAGGAGGAGTAAAGTATGGGGTTTTCGCATGAGATCAAAGTTGTTACAGCTTTACAAAGCCTGTTATATTTATGTCTTAGGTAAGGCCTCATGGTAACCACAAAGCAAAATCCTAAAGAAGATATACACAAGATAAAGTTTAGGGGAACCAAACATACCACTACAGAAAGTCATCAATTCACCGAGGAAGACAGCAAGAGGAAGGAAAAAGAAACAACAAGACAGCAAAAAAAACAGTAATATGACACTGTCATTACCTATCAAAAACTACTTTATGTGTGAATAGATTAAAATCTCCAATCTAAAAAAAACATCAAGTGGCTGAATGGATTAAAAAAAGAAGACTCGAGTGCATGCTGTCCACAAAGAGACTTGGTTCAGTTTTAAGGACACACATGTGCTCAAAGGGAAGGGATGGAAGATATTCAATGAAGGTGGAAAATGAAAGACAGTAGAGGTAACTACGCTTATATAAAAAATAAACTTTAAGTCAACAACTGTAACAAGAGACAAAGGTCATGATACAATGATAAAGGGGTCAGTTTGGCAAGAGGATATAACAATTGTAAATGTATAGATAGCTCACAGTGTTGGTTTCTGAAAAGACAAATACAACCGACAAACCTTTAGCTAGATGAGGAAAAAAAGAGAGAAGACTCAATAAGTATAATCAGAAATGAGAGAAGACATCTCACATGATTCCACAGGATACCAGATCTTAAGAGAAGGACTATGAATAATCACACATCAATAAACTGGATAACCTAGAAGAAATGGATGGAAGACTCCTAGAAACAAGACTGAATCGAGAAGAAATAGAAATCTGAAGAGACCATGAATGAAGAAGGAGATTTAAACAGTAATCAGAAACCTCCCAACACAGAGAAGCCAAGACCAGGCGGCTTCACTGGAGAAGCCTACCAGACATTTAAAGGAGAATTAAGGCCAGTCCTTCTCAAACTCTCTCAGCAAATTAAAGAGGAGGGAACATCCCCAAACTCATTTTACAAGGCTAGCATTACCCTGATACCAAAGACACGTGAGGACGCTACAAGTTGCTGTTCCTGATGAATGGAGATGCAGAGATTCTCAGTAAAATACTAGCAAACCGAATTCAACAGCACGTTGAGAGTACAACACACCATGATCAAGTGGGATTTTTCCCTGGGATACAAAGATGATCTGACACATGCAAATCAATAAATGTGACACGCCACATTAATAAAATGAAAAATAAGTATCATATGATCATCTCAATAGATGCAGAAGCATTTGACAACATGCATCCTTCATGATAAAAACTCAACGAATAGGGTACAGAAGGAACATACTTCAACATAATAAAGGCCATATATGACAAGCTGAAGGCTAACATCATACTCAACAGTGTATGAAAACAGGCTTTTCCTCTAAGATCAGAAACAAGACAGGGTGCCCACTCTGGCCACTTCTATTCAACATAATACTGGAAACCCATGCCAGAACAATCAGGAAAGGAAAGGAAGAGGAATCCAAGTCAGAAAGAAAGACATTAAACTGTTTGTAGATGCTAGGATTTGATATAGAGAAAATCCTAAAGTCTCCCCGCCCCTGACCCCAAATAGTAATATTAATGAACAAATTCAGTATGGTTGTAGCATACAAAACCAATATACAAAAATCAGTTGCATTTCTATACACTAACAACAAACTATCTGAAAAGAAATAAATAAAACAATTCCATGTTACATGGCATAAAAAACAATGAAATACTTAGGAATTAATTTAACCAAGGAGGTGAAAGTTGCACACTGAAATCTATAAAGCATTGATGAACGAAGTTAAGGAGAAATAAATGGAAAGATATCCCATGTTCATGGAAAAAATATTGTTAAAATGTTCATACTACCTGAAGCCATCTATAGATTCAAGGCAGTCCCTACCAAAATTCTAATGGCATTTTGCATAGAAATAAACAACCCTAAAATTCTCAATGGAACCAAAAAAGAACCCAAGTAGCCAAAGCAATCTTGAGAAAGAAGAACAAAGCTGGAAGCACAAAAACAGACACATGGAAAATGCAAAAAAACCCCCCAAGAGCCCAGAAATAAACCCACACCTATACAAACTAATATTTGACAAGGGAACAAAAAATATTCAATGAGGAAAGAACAGTCTCTTGCAGTGCTGCAAAAACTGGATATTCACACGCAAAAGAATGAAATCGGACCCCCTATCTTAAAAACATGCACAAAAAATTAACCTAAAATAGATTAAAGATGGAAATATGAGACCTGAAAAAATGAAAATCCTAGAGGAAAACAAAGAGAAAAAGAACTTTGACACTAGTTTAAGCAACAGGGTTTTGTTTTGTTTTGTTTTGTTTGTTTGTTTGGATATCACACCTAATGCACAAGCAACAAAAGTAAAAATATTCAAGTGAGATTACACCAAAATAAGAAGGTTGTGCAGAGCAAAAGAAATAATCAGCAAAGTGAAAATGCAACCTACAGAATGGGGAGAAAATACTTAACAAGCTATCCATCTGATAACAGTTTATATCCAAATAAATAAGGAGCTCACACAGCTCTATAGCAAAATAAACAAACAACACCCAAACAATCCAATTGAGAAGAAATGAATAAACATTTTTCCAAATAAGACAAACCTGGCCAACAGGTACATGAGAAGATGCTCAACATCACTATTCATCAGAGAGATACAAACCAAAAGCATGAGATATCATCTTACACCGGTAGAGTGGCTATTATCAAAAAGGCAAGAGATAGTAAGTGCTGGCAGGGACGTGGAGTTAAGGAAACCCTTGTGCACTGTTGGTGGGTACTGTAAACGGGCCCCACCACCATGCAAAAGTCTGGGTATTAAAAACACAACTACCATGTGATCCAGTAGTCCCAATCTGGGAATATAACTGAAGGATCCCACGAGTTTTGTTAAGTCCCTTTGTCATATTTAACTGTCTGTTAAAAACACTTCCCATTTTGATTTCTTATTTGACCTTTATGGCCTGGCCCGTGGCCAACTTTGACAAAGTTCCAAAGGGCACGTGTGCTCCTGACTGCTGGGTGCAGTGCTCTACATGCCGAGCAGGTCCTGTTCCTTGATCACGGAGTCGAAGTACCCCACTCCTCACTGACTTTTTCTAGACTGCTTCTTCAGTGTTTGTCACAGACACTGAGTTTCACGTCTTCTTGATGCAGCATCTTGATGCTTTTTTTCCAGGGCAATAAAAGAGAGCTTTAAAACAATTTAACTTCTTTCCAGGCCATCCCAGCATAGAGAGTAATGTTTCCCAGGATTTTGTTTTTGACAGCTTCAGTGAGACAGTTTCATGCTGAGCACGCAGACGTATCCGTGTCTTTACTGTCCTGCTTGTTCCCTCTCCCGCTTGCGCAGAACCTCCTCCCGGAATCCACATTTCTCCTCTTGAAGAAAGCTCCTTACATCTGCAGGTACCACCTTCATTTTTGTTCATTCATTATTTAAATGTCGCTCAATTTTTAATAACTTCGAGATATAATTTACATACCAAAAAATTCACCCTCTTCAGTGCAATTCAGAGATGTTTAGTTAGTTTACGGAGTTGTGCTGACATCACCAAAACATCTTCATCACCTGAAAAAGAAATCCCGCATCCCCAGTGCTCCCTCCCTTCGGCCCAGGGCAACCACTCATCTGCTGTCTGTCTCCGTAGATGTGTCTATTGTGAACATGCCATATAAACAGGATCATATAAGATGCAGCCTATTATATGTGGCTTCTTCCACTCAGAATGATGTTTTCAAGGTTCACTCATGTTGTTTGTCAGTGCTTCATTTCTTTTCATGGTCGAGTAATATTCCATTGTATGAATGGGCCGCATTTTGTTTATCCATTCATCCTTCGACGGACACCTGGTTCTTTCCATTTTCTGGCCACTGTGAATAGTGCTGCTATGCTATGAATATTTATATACAAGTTTACATGTGGACATATGGTTTAAATTCTCTTAAGTGTATACTCAGGAGTGGAACTGCTGGGTCAAATGATGTTTGTCACTGGCATTCTTGAACCACAAAGTTCACTGTAGAGAATTTTTTTCCTTCAATGCCTCATTGGTACTACCCTCTGCTTCTGACTTCCAGTGGTTACTGAAAAGTCTGCTGTGATTCTTTCATTCCATTGTCAGTGGTCTGGCCTTTCTCTCTGGCTGCTTTCAGAATTATTTTGATCTTTAATGTCAAGGCATGTGTGTCCAGGCATGGACTTATTTTTATTTCTATGTGGGATCTGTTCTTCCCCCTGAATCCCTTAAATGTCATCTTTTTTTCTGTTGTCTTCACTTCCCCCACCTAGGATTCCAGACACATGTTAGTTAGACCTTCTCTTTCCAGCAGTGTGACTGGTCTTTCTTCCCATTTCCATCTCCTCGAGAACAACTGCTCTCAGGTGACTGTCCGGGGAGGTCCTGAGTCTTCACGTCATGATGCCCATTGTTGGAGGATGAACGCAGGCATGGAATGTGACATGCTGTCCCACTGTGGGGAGGTGCCTGCCGTACCCCTCAGCATGCCCTGGTATAGCCATTCAGCCCAGGAACCATCATGGGACAGAACGGGAAGAGGCATGAATGTTCGGAATGGCGATTTTGAGTGCTTCCCAGAAAAAGCACCGAGCAAGCACCGTCTAAGTCAGTGAATGCAGTTTTGTTGTGGGAATCTCCCACACCCCACGGATATAACTGCCCAAACGGTGTGACAACAGCAGGCCCCGCACGCTGGTCATGTGTAAAGGGGACTCCCTCTGTGTTTGTGCTTGGAACAGTGTCCCTGCCTTTGTTCCTTCACTCTAGACAATGAGGCAGGCTCCTCCGGGCAGGACTTTCTCTAAGAAGCCCTAGAGCTGCAACTTTCTGGAGCCGGAGAAGGTCCTTGTCATTTGACAGCACCTGCAGTGCCGAGGCAGGCTCCCACTCCTGTGTCTGAGGGGACGCTCCATCAGGCAGTGTTCTGCGTTTGGGGGAGCTGACGCTCCAGCCTGTTACATGGGCCAACAGAAACACCCGCAACCCTTCCTTCCTTTGCAAGGACCCCACAAGTACTGTCAGCACAACTGGAAGGGCTTATTGGGTGACCCCTGAGTACCCATCTGGAGAGAGGCTGGCCTTGGTAAACCATCTCTTCAAAGGAAATAACATTAAAGCTGCTGTGGTCATAAATACATTTTATTTCATTAGAAATGCTTAATTACAGTGTTGAGAGCATTTCCCCTAGAAAAGTAGGTAAGCAATATTTCCATCAAAATCGTTAGTTGTCTTTGCAAATACCTATTTTCATTACACTGAACAGAGCACACAGCAAAAGGCTTCTGCTACTCCATTTTTTTTTCAATTTTCTTTTTTGTTATAAACACCATAGCAAATTAAAAAAAGCTGTTTAAACACAGAAAAATATTGTGGTTCTTGATTTTCTGCATGTACTTAACGCAATCCACACTGTGCTTCCCCACTCTTGCTCCAGACACCAACAGTGTGACTCAAACGAAAGGGGTCTTCTGCCAGGGGCGGCGGTTGCTGCTATCATCTGTTTATTTATCGGGACACTCTCCCCTGTGGACGAGGCTCAGGATGCACTTTAACAGAATAGGTGCAGTCACCTCCGTGCAAAGCCGTGGGGTCAGGGCGCCTGTAGAACTGAGAGGTTGGCTGCGGCCGGCACTGAGAGCGGCGACAGCGCCATCTTGGGTCCTGTCGTGGTCGGGCAGCCTGTCCTGCATCACTGGATCTGGATGGCTCCGTGCTCAAGCTGCATTTCGGGCTGCAAGGTGGGCTGCAGTGCCTCAGCCGTCTACAAGAGGGGAGAGAGGAGGGCTTTTCTATAAAAGTACCCACCAACTCAAATCTGGGACACTCACTGATCACAAACCCCAGTGGTTTCTACACATACAGCAAACATGCAGCAGAGCTGGGAGGGTCCTCAGTGCACCCCTGCCTGGAGCGATGGCTCTCCCAGAACCTGAGCCACTAGCAGCAGCTCAGACAAACCCAGGCTATGGTTCCTCCTTGTGGGGCCTTCTGCTTGCCCAGTCCTGACCAACCCTCCCACACAAGCCTCCCTAAAGCCCGTGGTACTGATTTCCTATTCCCATCTGCTGCTGTCCCAGGGAAATACTCTTGAAGTGGTTAACTCATCCTTAACCTAACCTATTTGCCTAGAATTTCAGTTACTATTTTGCCTTTCCTTATAAAAATTGTTCTATAAAAGCATTTTAGGGATAGCTACATTTCTCCCTTTAAAAACATAAGTTCTGGCCCTGGCTGGTGTGGCTCAGTGTGTTGAGCACCAGCCTGCAAACCAAAGGTTGCTGGTTCGATTCCCAGTCAGGGTACATGCCTAGGTTGTGGGGCCAGGTCCCCAGTAGGGGGCATGTGAGAGCTAACCGCACATTGATATCTTTCCCTCTTTCTCCCTCCCTTCCTGTCTCTCTAAAACTAAATATTTTTTTAAAAAGACAGAAGTGCTAAACAATGAGTTTCAGATATTAAGAGGATTTTAAATGTATATTCATAATTTGAAGGTATGTTAACAGGAAAAATATAATCTTGAAATAAGTCACCAATCATCCATCTTGACCATGCAGAGCTGGACCTCAAGTGGAAATGTGGGGATTTTCAGGATCCCTTAAGCTGTCTGTCAAAGGCGATGTCAAAGACTAGACTCTCATAGGTGGGCTTCCTGGCTTCCCTGGCCGGAAATTTAGCTGGAGGGGCCTGGCATGGTGGCCAAAAAGAAAGAGACAAAGAAAGCCACAAAGACTGGAAGGTAGAAGTTCCTGGATATGGGGGCTGGAGCTACAACTCCTGCTGCAGTTCAGGCTGCACGTGAAATGCTGTACACACGTTCAACACAGTGTTTCCTTGAAGCAGAGGCCTCCCGGCTCCAGAGGAAGGACTCGCCACAGGCGTCATCTGCACTGCAGACAGAGCCCACAGAGCAGCTGGGCGAGAGCAATGAGAAAGGGATGCCCTGTGACGCAGACAGGGGTGGGGGCTTCCCCAACGTTTCTGGACCAGGAAGAGTGGATTGGACAGTGCTGGTGGCAGCAGGCAGAGGGAGGGAGGAGAGAGGCCCCAGGCCCAGCAGTGAGCATGCACCTCACTCACTCTCTGCTCTGTTGCTCTTTGTCATCACTAAATGGGTCTTGAGACCTGCCAGGTGTGAGTCGACACAAAGAACACTAACAGGATGCCACAGTAGCAGGGGGCTAAGATGGACACAGCTTTCCTAAGTTCCAGAATCTGCACGATGACCACAAGCCTACCATCCAGTGAGATGACCCAGCACACAGCCCCAGACCTAGAGCACACACCGTGTGACCTTCTGTGCCTGCCCAGCGGCAGTGAGCCAACTGCCCTTGCATACAATCCTTTCACAACAATGTAGAGGTCAGGCAAAAAGCTGGTTGGGGAGAATTCATCTTCCCACACGCACACACCCCTCCCTGGCTCCGGGCCACATCTCATCCATTTCGGTCAGTGTCCAGAGCGGAAGGAGCCCCCGTGGTCCCTGCTGTGTGAAAGCCCAACCCCCGGAGCGGGGCAGGCCTGGGCTGTGGGAGCGGCTGGAAGGGTCGGAGGCATGGCTTCTTCAAGACACACCTTCCCAAACTCTGGGCCAACTGGGGCCTCACTGTGAATCAGAAGCCTGAGATTTTAGGTCCTCACAGGACTGTTGAGTTCACCCAGCTGGCCACCAGAGTCACCTTGGGCAACCTACTTGGCTCCACGGGGCCCCATTCCTCAGCAACCACCTCACGAGGCTGCAAGCAAACCAAATAAGAATTTCCTTTCCTCCAAGGGCTATGGAGAGAGCACAGTGCAGAGCAGAATGTGAGAGGGAAGGGGGACCACCTGGAAATTTGGGGCTCTAAATCTAAATGTCAAAGACTGATGGCATTGAGACACACGAGGTTATGAGTGCCGGACCACAGAAAGGCATGGCGCAGACCTGGAGAGGAATGTGGAGTGAGCCGGAAGGCAGGGCAGGAGCCAACACCCAGCAGCTAGAATGGAACATGGACAGGGTCCTGGGGGCGGGCGCTCTGAGGCCACCCTGGGCCAAGGCTGCTTCAGACACAGGGCATCCCCCAGGCTTCCCATGGACACCAAAAAGCTCCTGCATCGCACTGGCACTCATCTGGAGCTCAGCAGTCAGGTTAGTGATTTAAACCTGCAGCCTCTGAGGTTTGCGAATTCAGGCAGCTAGCACATCTTTGTCACCCACGGCCTTGTGCTTCGTTCCAACAGACCGGCTGCCCTCTGGGGCCAGGCTGATGCTTGAGCTCGTGAAGCAGAACGTGCACTAACTTTAGAACTGGTTGTTCTAGACACAACCAGCCAACCAGACAGAACCCACGCGCACTGTTCCCTGAAGAGGCTCGGGCTGTCAGGCTTCTGCCAGCTCTCCCTGCTGGTATGAGGAGTTGAGAGGGCAGGCCTGGGTCCCCCACACCCAGGGAACTCTGAAGGAGAGGTCACAACGCTTGTTCCATGAAGCAAACTCACTGTGGGGCAGCTCCATGAACACTTCAAATATCTAAAGAAGCAGCCCTCTCCTCCGACATTTTAGAAAGTGCCCAAATGGAGTGTGAATGCTGGAGTTCCCAGTGCTCCTGGGAAAGCATGGATAAGGGACAGCTTAGGAGGAAATCCAGCAAAACCAGACAATGAGAGGCTTCCATGGGAAGCTCATCGGCGCTCACGGTCAATCAGACATGCTGACTAAGCGCATAACACACACAGGTGGGCCTTACAAATGCGGAGTTCCCGACGAGGCTGTCAGGCTGCCATGTTAGAATACGGTGTGGGAAGCTGGAAACCTGGCCACCTGGTGCCCCCAGGACCAAACGCAAGCCCCATGGTGAGTCAGGTCATCCTGCACTCCCACCCCAAGCAGAGTGCTGCTCAGAGGCAAGTGCCCCCAAACTTGCCCCTGGGAAAAGGATGGAGGCCGAGGGGTGTCCCACACAGAGGAGCAGCGAGGTCTCAGGTCAACAAGGTCCCCTCACTTATGGAGAACTGAGCAGAACTAAATTTTTGCCTCTGAATGTATAGACAAATATTTGCATATGGCACGATAGCTCAACAATCAGTTTAAGACTGGCACCTATGCCAGGATTGAGCTTCTCACCATCATGTTTTTAGGCACTTAAAAACTATGTAATTCCAAGCGAGTGCGTATGTCCAAATTATGCATCTTTCAATGGTAACTACCTTCCTGCCAGTAAGAACACGAGAACCAGAAATACCCAGGCTGTGTTCACGCCTACAGATGACCCAGGACCTGTCCACAGACAAAGGCAGGACCCACCTGAGCTGCCGTAGTGTGGTCAGCCACTGGTGCCAGCTGGACGTACTGGACCTGGATGTCGCTTCCCTGGAGAGGCGATCCATCCACCCCTGCAGCAGTAGGGTCTGAAGAGGCCACAGCTATCAGCTGGGCCCCCTGCAGCACCTGGGGAGAGAAAGCAGACACCATCAGCACTGTCACCGGCACCAGTGTAAAAGCGAGCGCCATGCATGCAGACTCCACCACGGCCGTGCGAGCCATGGTCAACCTGGACTGCACTCCATGCTGTGGGGTCCGTCTGCCTCGTGCATCCTTCTGCAGTGACATCTGGTTGGCAACTGTATGTGCATAGTGTGAGCGGGTGGGAATGTATGTGTGCTCGACCAGTCTGTTCCACTACACAAGGCTCTTCCCTCAAGCATCCACATCTTGGACACAAAGATGGCCTTTTAAGCCTTACAGGAAAAAACAAACCAGCTCAAGTTTCTGAAGAGTGAGTGTGGGGACACAGCCAAAGGCACGCCTGAGAACACTGGGAGGGAGAGACAGCAGGGAGTGCAGCAGGAGGTAAAGCACTTGAAGACCTCCCGCAGTCACTGCTGTTCTCGGTTCACGGGCTGGGGAGACATGAAGGGCAGCCAGGAGGGACAGGTGATGGCAGCATGTCCTCAACCCGCAGGCAAGATATGTTCACCGGCTCTTCCAGGAGCCCCTGGAGCAATTTCAAGCCAGAGGAGATGAAGAAGCTGCCAAGAGTTGACCACTGAATTTAAGAAATGGTAGAACGTGTGCGAGTTACAAAACCCAATGCTCCACAAAGAGTCGAGCAGACCTCTGGGTGAGGAGTGGTGGTCAGGAGAGAAGACACTGACAAAGGGCAGTAAAAGAGCTCCTAGGGGGTGACACCAAGTTTCAGACAAATCACCCGTGACAACTAGGGACAGTGCCCTGGACTGTGGCCTGGAGGTGGGGACCAGGCAAGGCCCTCAGGGACAGGCTTTGGGTGACCCCACCACTCCTGAGCACCCCCACATCCAGGCCCACTTCCTACCCAGACCACATGGTGCTCCAGCAGCTGGAAGGCAGGCTGGTGCCTTGCTATCCTGAAGGTCAAGACAGGGGTGGGGGGGTGGGGATTTCTGTGGCTTCATATTCATTACAGTGAGTGCCGTAAGTTGTGAGAATTTTTACTTGGGGGTTGTGTCCCAACCCTCCTTAAATTATATGTCCATAGCACCACCTCCCAGGGTCACCTGTGGGCCACGCACAGTGGGGCGACAGTGACCATGGTCCCCAGCCAGCCCGCAGCCTCCCCCGACAGTGTCAGAGCTGGGGAAGAAGGCGCGGGTCTGCAGCAAGAGGAGGGGCTGCCCGCCCTGGGAAAGGCAGGCTTGGAGTCCTTATGGAAACACAATCTGTGGGTTTAAAATAGCATTCAAGGTTTTGATAAGCAAGAGTTCTATTTCTTTAACAAGGAACTCATCAGTGGAAAAACAGGTAAATAGGATTTTTACAGAAGATGGCAGAAAGCTCTCAGAAACCTCAGTCTCACATTCCGACGGCAGCCCGCTATGCTGGGAGGAACACTGCCCCGAGAGGTGCCCGTCGGCAGACCCTGGGAGTGTCCTGCCACGGGCAAAAGGCACTTTGCAGATGGGACTAAGTTGATCATCTCAGGCTGAGGAGAGTGTCCTGGAATATCAGATGGGCCCAATGTCACCAGCATGTCTTGAAAAACAAAATCCTTCTCAGCTGCAGAGGGGCAGAGGGATGCAACGTGAGAAAGAGGCCATGGCTGGCTTGGAAGACAGAGGAAGGGGCCATGAGCCAAGGAATGCGGCACCTCTAGAAGCTGGGAAAGGCAAGGAAATAGATTCTCCCTTGGAGCCTCCAGGGGGAACCTTGGAGCACCTTGACTTTGGCCCAGGGAGACTACTTCACAAACCCCAGCACAGACAGAAGGTCAAAGGACTCTAGTGCAGAAAAACTAGCTGGGATCTCAAGGGAGGCACGAAGCTGTATTTATTCATGGATGTGTTTTAGGAGCCGCTGTCTGTCAGAGGGGAGGGGAGGTGATTCTACTTTTTTTGGAAAAAAGGGAAGGGCAAAACCATCAAAGCCTATTAAAACATCACAGGTCAAGATGTCTTGTAACCTTGACTGAGCAAACTGAACTGTGTCTGCTCCAACTGTTATCATCCATACAACACCTCAAGGCTCTGCCACATATAAGGAAGAGGTCACCCCCGGATCAGACTCACGGGGGGGGGGCTGGCTGGCAGGTGACTTGCCCGTGCACACCCCAAGCCGTGTCGGCAGGCCCCAGTGCAGACCCACCCATGCTCCGCTGCCCCATGCCTGGTGGCCTGCCCTTGTGTCCAGCCTGGTTGACCGTGCTTCCCTCTCTGCTGCTGACCTTCTTCCCATCCTCCGAGAGAGGCCGGCCAAGGGGACCCCAGGATTCCTACAGGCCCACTGTAACCCTCTCTGGAGCCCTGGCCACCTCCAGGCACATACTGCATCTTGCTCCAGCATTTGCTCACACTTGCTACCCCCACTCCAAACACATACTCTCCCCCTCCTCCCCCCCTGCCCCGCCAGAACAGGAGCTCCAGGATGGCACAAGGCGGTAGTGGCGTGGGGTATCTGTCCGTCTGTTTTGTTCACTGCCAAATCCCTAGCATCTAAGACCATACCTGACATTCAATAAATATTGGTTAAATAAATGAAAACGAAGATAACATGGATGAGAAAGACTAATGATGAGAAACAGGTGAGAAAACAGGCTGGCTCCTCCACAGGTCCATCAGACAGGAAGGAACTGGTCGTGAGGGACAAAGGAGCACAGAAACGTGCGCACTCCCACACAGGTCCTCCTCGTGTCTACCGCAGGGGTTGATGTGGCTATTCCTGAGCCAGGCAGTTCCAGGGCAAAGCTTGGGAGACTCCGATGGTGAGTTTCAGAAGAAAAGGTTAAGTGGGTAAGAGCAGTTAAGAGTTAGAGATACTTTTTAACTAGAAGGGCATGTGAGGGAGGACTTGCTTACAAACACAACATCCCCTGAGGTGTGAGTGGAGAAGAGCGCAGGGCACACAGGCCAGGTAGATGGGAGGAGAGGCCACACGGGCCAGGCCTGCACCGACAGCCAACTCCACCCCACCGCCAGGCCCCTGGACCAGACGCCCCTCACTGCACCTCACTCCTGCCCTGGGCTGTGGGCCTCTCCGTGCCCCCATCACCACATGCTCCTTCCTTGGCCCTCTTCACAAGACTGAGCCAGCTGTAGAAGAACCTTTGTACTCTTGGATCTTGGAACAAGACCAATCCAGACTCCCACAAGGGGCCCGGTAACAGCTACGCCCATCGAAGGGTCTCTGAGCCCAACTACCACTCTCACGCCAGGGCCAGCCACCAGTGAGCAGACAAGATCGTCTGCCCGTGCACTCTGCAAAGCGCCCCCGGAAAGGTCACGCACAAACACATTGTAAGAACGGTTAGGAGTTCAGTGACTTGGTTCTGATACAGACATGCCAACTGCAGACACATTCAATTGCAAGATTACAGTGAGTGTCTAATGGAAGCAAATGGTACTCCCTACGCTGTCCAAACTAATGGAACGGACAGACATTTGCTTTTCTTTGAATTTTAATTTGGTATCTAAATCATCTTAAATTGGATTGACTCTGAAGAACAAATGCCCGAAGCACCCACCCTGCACTGCATGCTCTCCAGTGTGCACTGACCCGCACAGCTGGAGCTACTCGGCAGCCCTGACTCTGGTGTCGGGCCTCTGGCCCTGGCTGGTGCTGCCCCGCCCCGGGCCTGCTGCTCCCTGTGCTGCCCCCCACCTGCCCTCCTGGGCCGCAGCCCTCCACACGAACTCCTCCTCTCCAGAAAATCAAACTCAGAGATGTAAGGACCTACTATGTACAGGAGTAGAAATAGGTCCTGTCCACGTCTCTCTCTGTGAAGACTCAGGTAAGTTCTGAGGAGAGGTGGGGTTGGCTTGCATTTGAAGGGGGGATGGGGGGAGGAGTGTCTCAGGCAGAGAGAACGAGAAAGCTCGGAGATGGCAAAGGAGACCAGTGGAGGGTGGGGGTGTTACCGAGAGGAAAGAGGGGCTCAGCACCAAGCAAAGCTTCTAAGGCTCTTCTAATAACAAGAGGGCTGCAGGCTTGAGTTAACTCTGTCTGGCATTCCATGACCAGGACATTCAACTGGTTAGAAAGAGCGCAGTTCTTCCAGATTGGCCAGGGGGCCTGGAGAGGCCGGGGCAGGGCAGAAGAGACCCTGACCTTTTGTAGGCCCATCAAGAGACCCCACTGTTGTTCGGCAGTGGCCAGCTTATCCTTGGTCCCTTTGCTTCTCTTTGGAGTGACTGTAAGCACAGCCCCCCAACCTGGCAAATAAAATCCAATGTGTGACCACACTTTGCCAGCCCAGGAATGGACACAAGGCTGCCGCTGTTCCTGTCAATGCTCAGCACTGGGTGAAAACACGCACTGGGACCTGGGAGGGTCTCTGCGGGATCGCGCAACACATTCAGGACACAGGAGGGGCCGCCAGTTCCTTATCTTCTCTCCCCAGTTTGCTTCACCCTGGTCTTTAAGTCTGAAGGTGATGACTGAACTGCAATGGTTCAAGGATTCTATACTACTTGCCCTCATCCCCCATCTTCAAAACATTTCTGCAAACTGTCAATTCTTTCTGCTGCTGGTTGTATAGCTATGTTCTTGGGATTCTGGAGATTCAAAATCTCTAGCACAGCACAGAAGCCACTACAGAAACACTGACCTACCAATATGTCACTAGCTGGGCCTTTGTCCCATAAGACCCTATTTCAAGTCTAAGACTGGGACCAGCACAGCCGCAAGTGGGTGACAGCTGATTAGGGCCTGGCACAGTGCTCACTGCATCTGCACCTGTATCTCTTAGTTAGCAGACTTATTCCTGACTGACATGCATCTGCGAACCTTTTGTGAACTCGTCCCATGTAGGAATGTCCGTGTGGTGTTCCTGTTGCCAGCCCCCACTTTCCCCACGTGGGTAACCTCATGTCTGGTAGGCTCGTGTCACATGTGGTTTGCTCCCAGTGGCCGACCTGAGTGAAACGTGAGGTGGGCCACAGAGGCCCACTTAGTGGAGGTCTGTGGTTCAGGTCGAGGTTGTGCTGGGTGACAATGCTGCCCTACAACAACTAGGAAAAATCAAAACGAGGAAAAGGCAAAAGGCAACAGACGTGGTAGGAAGTTCTCAAAACCACACAGCCATCTGCCCTTTTGGTGGGTGAAAAAGGGGAGGGCACGGGCTGCAGTGGGCTGTGGCTGCCCTAACTCAGCACTGGTCTGCCAGACCCCGGATTGAACTTAAAATCTAGGCAAAGTTTTCAAATACTAAGCTAAAACGTTAGGTATTTTAATGCAGTCACAGTTTTGTAATGATGTCTATTCTAAAAGATCACTTAATTAGTGAATTTAAGGTCAAATCATACAACCACTTTTTAAGGAAACTTATAAAATCAACTTATTTCCGAAAAGGTTCTGCCTGTACTCTGGTTTTGGCAACAAGCCACCCTACACCCTCCAAACCGAAGGCCCTTTATGGTGTCCTGAGAGAGTTTTTCCCTGTCAGCACTGCCAATAAAGTGACTTTTTACATGACCCACACAGCTGATTAAATATTAAGAATTATAATGTCGAAAACCTCAGAATCTAAAAGTGCAGCATTATAATAGCAAAGGTAGGCACATTACCAGCCTGGCTGGTAAATGAAAATAAAAACAGGAAAAGGTTCTCCACTGGGAATTCATTCAAAATGCTCTGCCTTTAAAATGTTTCACATTGCTTTGGGTTTGTTAAGTTGATTCAGAAAGGAGTTAAACATTTAACGTGCACACCACTGGAGAAAAAGATCTTCCGGCCACTTAGTTATCATTTTCCTCCTTCCTCCTACTCCAGACCCTGCAGAACAAACCTGCCCTGGGGGGACCTCCCCCACCATGAGTCCTCAGCAAGACCCCCCCCCCACCCCCGTGCTGCCCCAGCTCCAGCGCCTTGACTCTGAGCACTGGGAAAGAGGGTGGGCACCTGACACTAAGCCCGCCTCCTCCTCAACCGACCACGGCCCCATCTCCTGTGGGACAAAGCTCGCTTAGGTGACTCCCCACTCATTTCTCAAAGATGAGCTTTCAGCTACTTCTTCATTCTTCCTGCTCACTTTCTGTTTGGTACCTCTTCCAAACAGGCTCTGGAACATAGTAAGATCAGAGTGGAATGCAGTGAGCTCCCAGGCCAGTAGCCAGCAGCAGCACCTCTGGGCTGCCGGCCACAGTGAGCCTGCAGCTGCGCTTACAGCGGGGCTCCCCAAAAGGCAGCGTGTGGCCAGGAGGCACTCAGAGATGGGGTGCAGGCGCCAGCTAGTTTCCCAGCTTCATTTAGAAGGTTCTCCGGCACATTTCCAAAGCACAGCCAGTTATTTTCGGACAAAAGAAAAATGGTCTAGGACACAAATATAAAGCAGCCTACTAGGGGGATCCTGGATCTAAATGCAGTTTTTCGGAGCACACATCTGGTCTTCCTGTCCACATTACCAATTCTGTTTAATACCCAACTGAGATACTGCAAAACTAGTGCAAAACCTAAAGTAAATGCAAGAAACCCAAGGACTTTTCTGTAATATTTTGATATAAAATTCCAAATCCAACCAAGAATACACATAGATACAAAAGAAGAAAAAAAGGGGGAAAAAAGAAAAAAGCCCAAATACCCCAGAACAAACCAACAAAAACCCCTCAATGCACTTACAAGATCTGCTTTTAACAGTCTCATCGAGTGTGTGGTCAGGAATGAGACCACTAATCTTGAGGCCTCCTGGAAACAGTCGCTTCCTTCCTTGTTTTGTGTTTATGGGAACTTGTTAAGGGAACACGATCACAACCAGGCTGAAAATCTGGATATTAATTCAAAGAGCAGCTTCCCTGCGTTACAACAGTGAGGAGCTGGAGAGCGATGCCTGCCCCAGGGCACTCCCAAACGACCACTGGCTGGGACACCTACCTGCCTGAAATCTTTTTTGTGTATTTGTATAGCAGATGCCAAAAACAAATTACCATGCTTAAGCCTTTAAGCCTTCTGACGGATCACTACTAGTCTGTTTCCCTGGATTCCATTTTGAATGCTTTCATAAACCACATCGCCATTAGTACACAGTTAAAAAGGAGCTCACACAGCAAGGCTCCTCTGGGATCATTCCTCAACAAGACCCAGCACAGAAACTTCTCACGGCCCTCAGGGTTCAACCCAAACTGATGCAACACTTTAGAAAGCATCCTATGGCCAGCTAAGCTAAACCTGTGAAGTTAACAGGCTAATAGCCATAAGCCGGATTTACAGCCTGGAGCCAATGGGAAGCTGCCCCAAGGAAGCCAGGTCCAGATTCTGTGCACACAAAGATTCCGCGTGGCAAGCAGTTAATAAAAAGCAGGTTCTGCTGTATGCTCTGCGGCTTGTTCCAGCACTGGAGCATGAATCTCAAACACAATCTAGGCAAAAGCAAATCAAAACCTAAAAAACAGAATAAAGCAGAAACGGAAGTCTGGAGATACTTGGTATTCATTCCCCATCATTCCAGATAGGCCAGCTTTCCTGGGAACAAATCTTAACCATGCATCTTAAAACTTTCCAGTTGATTGGGGCTGGGTTTGGGGTGGGGATTTAATAACTCAGCCACAGTAAGATCTAAGGCCCGCCACTTTTCCCCAGGGGTCCAGACCTCTAGTTTCTAGAAGAGGTGGGTGGGTGGGGAGTGGGTGAGACAGAGCAGGATCAAAATAAAAGGTTTATTTTAATTGTGTCTGTAAGTGATGCATCACATCACTATAGCCCCGTTCAGACCCTGGGAAGGGAGAGGGTGTGCCAGCCTATCAGCCATCACACTTCATGACCGCAGCGAGCTGGCAGCCCAACCACGGAGATGAATGCTGCCAGCTATCGTCCCGACTGATGACGTGGACAAAGTGGCCACCAGCCCGCAGGACAGAGACTGTACAAGCCCTGCACTCAGAGCTGCTTCCTCAGGCTGTCCCGGGACAGTCAGCGGTCTCGCAGCTCTGACTGTTCACGAACTCAGGAGACTCACTGCACGTAGCAGCAGAAACTATTGTTGCATTCACTGCCACGGGGTGAAGGGAAAATTAAAAAGAGGCAATGCATATTTCCTACTGAGTTCAACTCCGTAGGAAGCATTCATAAAGTACCACTTTATAAATGTCTGTGATTTACTGGGTGATATGAATGTCAACTCACATTCCCTTCTAATTGGAATGGGAAAGAGTGATTTTAAAATAGGACGTACCAGTCTTCAAACTCTTCAAGCCAGACTGCACGCGTGATCGGGAAAGCAATCGGCAGACCAGAGGCCTCCCTGGGGAAAACCAGGCCAGGGGTCTCCTACAGCAGGGAGCACCCACAGCAGAAAGGCCTTTAGAGTCCTTGCATAAATTCAAAAGCTCATCATGTTGCAGAAATGCAGCCTCGCTATTCCTGCCAATGGATGATTTGTTGTGAGATGCAGACTAACGGGACATCTACATTCCTCACACTGGTGATGAGCCTGTCAGCCCAGTGTCATTTTTCCATTCTGATAAACTACGGTGCCTGCCATCTCTTAAGAAAATTTCAGAAACTGATTTCCACACCAACTACCAACAGTAGGACTAGCACTACTACTCATTAATAGTAAGACCATTACACACCAAGTAAACAAAGTCTCATGAGGTGTGAACTTGTCTCTGTCCTCATCACAGAGGGCCTTTGTGGTGAGGACAGTACCTCTCCCTTTCAAGGCCCCAGTTCTAGAGGCAACGCCGTTTCCAGGGCTGACCTCAGTGCCTCAGGGAGTGCAGAAACCCCTGCCCACTGTCAAGCACACTTTCCTGTAAGCACCTATGTGCACATCAGATCGTGAGCTGGAGGGTCTGGGAGGGACGTGGAGACACAGAGGGCACACAGACCTCCCACGGGAAGCCCCACAGCACCCAGAATGTCACCACACTCACATCGCTTCACAAACAACTTGTTTCACGGTGCAGAGCTTGGGTCTATCACACATCGGCGTGGGATGTGGGTCCGAGGTGGGGCGGAAGGCCAACATTTTGCCAATGGTGGCAGGGGTATAGTGGGATCAATTGTCTCCCCCAAGATACCTCCATGTCCTAACCTCTGGAACCTAAAATGTGAATTTATTTGAAGTAGGATCTTGGAGGAGGCAAAAGATGAGGTCACAATTAGAGCAAGATGGGCCCTAATCCGATGAAAAGCATCGTTATGAGAAGAGGGGAATGTGGACACAGACACGGAAAGGAGGATGCCATGGGAACAGAGGCAGAGGCTGAGGGACGCATCCACAAGCCAAGGGCTGTCAAGGGCCCCCAGGAGCTGGAAGAAACAAGGAAGAATCCTTCCCTAGAGCCGTTGTGGGGAGTGCTGCCCTGCACCTGCAGACCATGACTCTGGACTTCCGGCCTCCAGAGCTGGGAGGGAATGCCGTTTTAAGCCACTCAGTAGGAGTCTTGGGATGATGGCCCAGGAGCAGTCTTCACACTTTCAGGCCCTCAGCTAGAATGCAGTCAGTCACTCCATACCCAGGGCCACCTGGTCAACTGTTTTGAGTTGACAGAAGTTCAAGCCTTTTGCTTCCTGGGAACATCCTGACAGCTCCTCTCCTCTCCCTAACACTCATCAGCTCCTGACAGGCAGGCCTCTGGTTTGCCCCTTGGCCCTTTTAAAGGAGCAGCCAACAATCCTCTTCCAAATCGCAGGCCTTAGGCTTCCTGGACACCCTAAGATGTATGGGAGCAGGAGTGCGCTGGGTCCAGTGGTTCCTGAACCGAGCGCAGCCAGTACAAAAATGACAGCACCTGGCAAGACACACAGAGAAGAACACTGTAGGGTGGGACTGCAGGTGAGAGCAGCTATACATCAGCATGAATCTTAAACTGTTCTTGTTGCTTAAAGGCCATCATAAGAAGCTGCCAAAATTTAGAAGACACAAGCTGATGGTCCCTTAAAAAGACAGATTCCAATTTCCTACTGAGAAGAACTGGCTGCCTTCAGAATGATTTTTAATTAACCTGCAGGACAAGGGGCACCTCCTCCTACATGCTAACAATGTGTCACTTGTCTGAATCAATGCTGGATAGGAGCAGCTCTTATGACCACTCAGTCCCCTCACCAAGACCCACTGTGCAAATGGCCACTGGGATGCAAATCCACCTGGGGCCAAGAACTCTCCAGGAGGCAATGTCTCAGAAAATGCCACGTTGAGGTAAAACACAATGAGAGTACTGCCTGGTCCAAATATC
The DNA here is from genome assembly GCF_004126475.2 of Phyllostomus discolor. Classification (NCBI taxonomy): domain Eukaryota; kingdom Metazoa; phylum Chordata; class Mammalia; order Chiroptera; family Phyllostomidae; genus Phyllostomus; species Phyllostomus discolor. The sequence continues at coordinate 76,267,653 of NC_040914.2, read as the reverse complement.
TAGAACCAAGTAGCCACAAATATTTTCAGGCCCAAATCCTTTTCAGCATAGCAGAGCTCAGTCACAATGTCCCAAATCCCTTCTAGGAACAGACACGGTGCTCTGGACTAAACATTTATGACCCCCTACCCCTAAATTCACATACTGAAGCCCTAATTCCCCAACGTGATGGTGTCTGTGGGTGGGACCTTCGGGAGGTGATTAGGGTTAGATGAGGCCATGAGGGTGGGGCCCCTGTGATGGGAGTAGTGCCCTCTCCACGCACGCACCCAGGAAAGCCATGGGAGGACACTGCCAGGGACAGAGGGTCGCCATAGGAACCTCACTGCCAGCACCCTCATCTCCAGCTTCTGGCCCCAGACTGGAGGAATACATGTCTACTGTTTAACCCCTCACTTACACCTGCCAGAACTCAGACAGAGGGTGACGGCAGATAAACAATGTCACCTTCCTTCTAATGAGGTGGAACAGATATGCTTAGGAGAGGAAGTTTCAAGGACTATTTAATCCCCAAAAGGACCCAGCTCAGGGAGAGACCAATCTAGGCACTCTTGGTCAGTCTGGAGATTGCTGGAAGGACAGATCGCTGTGCAAGGAAAAAACTGCTAATGAGCCAATGGGCATCTCTAGTAGCCTTCAGTTCAAAACCCACTGTTGTTAATTTTTGTAGGACTTTTAAATGAAGGGACATTCTCACACACACATGCCGTTACCTTCAATGGTTCAAAGCACTAGTTTATATACATTTCAAGTTCAGCTCAGGAAGAATACCTTGGGCGAGTCCCTGGACTCCTGACACCAGGGATCATTTCTCTGGGAGCATGTGGGGAGTTTACAGCACACTCACCTTGGCCCCTTGACACTGAGAGACTATGTTTCTGCCCTCTGGGGTTCAGAAAGTGAAAAATATAAGGCAGGCAAGGACAACTGCCTTTTAGTGTGCCCCAGCCTCTGAAGGGTTCCCAACCCTGAACACCTTAGCAGGAACCAAACCAGATCCTTCTCTCTCCCTTGGTGCACCCTTCAGATGGGACCAGGAGTTGTCTGCACTGTTAAAGCACAGCATGCCATTTGCAAACACTTTGGCCAACACAGAAAAGCCTGGTTTGAATATGACAACTGTGTGCTCTCACTGCATAGTGCGCTGAAGGCACCCCACTCCAAGGTCATATTAAATGACACCAGGAGTCAACAATGCAAATGGTCAACTTCAGGTATAAAAAATTGCTTTACACTTTGTCCAAATGAAAAACACTCAAAAAGCAACACTTCATATTCAACCAATGGTGGGCCACCTTTGGCGAGGAAAGTGTGGGCTGCTCGTGAAGAACGAGCTCAGACTTTATAGTGTGCTTCTGTGTCACACCCAGCGTGGGGCTGTGTTCAGGCTATCACTCATGCACTGGAAATGAGAAACCACCACCACAGTAACTGCAAGTGAGAGGCGGAAGAAAGGAGGGAGGGAGGGGAAACTGTTCTGAAGCACCATCTCAGAAGCACCATTTGGCAGATAAGGAGTTTAAGCTACAAGTTCAAGCTATTCTGGGGTGAGGGTGCAGCCAGGCCAGGGCCTGGGGCCAATCAGCAGAATAAAGGCCTGGAGCTCGGGGTTCCCTCTTCCTACACCCATCATTGGCCAAGCACAAGAGGGAAGCCAGTGGGTGAGGGAGCCTAGAGAAGACCGAGCCAGGAGAACAAGGGTTCATACAAAAGGAGCAAACAACCGGGATGCCCCTGCGTCCTGCTCTACCACACAGTGTGTCTCTCTGGGGGACGTCCTGGCTACTGCTGGTGGCTGCAAGTGTCAGGACACAGAGAAGCTACTGTAGTCATTGGAAAAGCCCCTGTCAATCATCATTTGGCCAGAATGTGAGCCGATAGGGACCCAAAGCCCTGGTGGTGGGCAGGACTGTCCGGGCCAGTGAGTTTACATGGGAGCAGTGGGACTGGCTGCGGTCCTGGGGCCTTGGCCACACACTGTGCATTCGGCACAGATGCCATCTTGTTTGTTATCATTAGCTCCACTTTGCCAGGAGGAAACAGGGCCTCAGTGGCTAACTTACGTGCCCAGGATCACAGGCCAGTAAAAGCAGAACCAAACAGAAGAGGCTTTGAATGCAGTTGCGGCAACTCCTCCTGGCTGCTTCCATTGCACCAGGAGGCCAGAGCCAATCCCTTGTGTGTGACTGAGATGTGTCAGAAAAAAGTGAAAAGAACGATTACACAGCAAATCATACAACTCAGAAACCTCGAGAGCCCAATTTGACTTTAAAAATAATTTTCCTTTAAAACAAGGAAAATTATAATATTTACGCTAAGTCCTCTATACTTCAGTGTTCGGGAATAAAACAGCCTCCAGCCCTTCACTTCAGCCCTCCTGGCTGACCTGTCTGAACACCTGCCAGTCACAGAGTATTTGGCCTTGGCGTACTTGACCTCTGGAGGGGCTTCTGGGAATTCAACTCAGGTGCCAACAAAGCATCATCCCAAATGGAAGATAATTCTCTCAAAAAGACTTGCCAAACTGTTAACATCACGAGGACCTATTTTTAAGGATCCACATTTTTTCCATCCTATTTCAGCAAACCTTCCATTAACTGGGCCCAGTTTACCTGATTGTCTTCAAATGTTATGGACCCACCAGTGGCGTGTGACCTAAGAGGGTTCACAGCTCACCGCTCGGTCACTGCCTGCCCCACTCCTGCATCCACTGATGGACAGGAGCATCTAGAACTGGATTGTTGGCCCACATTATCACTATTCTAAGGGCTTCCCTTTCAAAATCTTCAGCACAAATCCATTTTCATCTTTCACTAGCAAGAACACCATCCTCAGAGCTTACACTAACTTTCAATAGCAGGCACAGGGCTGATTTCTACAGACTGTCCCTAATACCAAGTGCACACCTTTGGGTGTCACACACACACCTGATGACACAGGAACATTAAGTGAGAATAGTTGTTGAGAGAAAGCAATAGCTCCAAGGGGCAAATGAAGAGGCAGAATTACAAATCAGTCTGGGTCATTTTATAAGTGTTTTGTTTGTTTTACTTTGGGAGTCAATATAAAACAACGGCCTGAATTTTAACAATAAGTGACTGTATTCGTGTACACATAAAAATCATTTCTAAATTATCTGCATGCCCTGAACATTATACACAAAGCAGCTATCAGTTCAATGTGTTCCTAATGCCCCCTCTCCCTGTCTCTCTTACCCACACACACACACACACACACATGCCTGTCTCAGATAGGCGTGAGATTGTCCCCGATACCACACTTTCTCTTCAATCCAAACCCAGTGGCATGTCACATATACTTCGTTTCATCTTTGGACTGAAAATCCTAGAAAAAATGTCAAGGAAGATGGTAATAAATTTTATCAAATATTTGCAAATTAATTAACCCTGCGAGAAGAAATGCAGAACCTTCCGGATGCTCAGAATAAGGGGAAGCACTCTGACCCTTTGGTGTGTTACTTGATCGGAAATTGACCTCTGCTCTGGAATTCCATAAAAAGTCATAATACTAGCATTTACACTGGTTCTGCTATGGACTGTGCCAAATCTCTCATAGCTCCTTATGTAGACAGAACACTGTATGCTCCTCTGTAAACCTGTCTTTGTGAAAATGCCCACGGACTGCAGTTTCCTGATAAGAAAGATAGGGATTTGGGCCTCATGTCCTCCAATTCCCCGCCAGCTCAGCAAGTGAGTTAAACAGCACAGGGTTCTCTTAGCCATTTCAACACACTGTTAGAGCAGCAGCTTTCACAATTTAAGCAGGGACTCTGATCAGATTGCGTCCATGGTTTCTCCATGAAGGATTCCTCATAAACACATAGTGAATTTAGCAGTGCCTTCAGCAGCTCACTCTCAAAGTGAGTAAAAAGTGGAGAATTACACTGTGCTTGAAATTTTTTTCCTTCTGCAGTAATGTCATTCAATGGTTGAGGGCTCAGTGAGATTTCAGCCAGGCTCACTGGTGTCTTCTTGTCTGTGAGAACTCAGAACACTGCAGGCCCCACTGCTCATGCCTCTTGCCACTGGACTGTCCAGCAGGTGGTTCCTCTGATGGCCTCAATCCCTCCCTGCTCAGCACCCTGCGATGAAGGCAATGTACTCCTGAAATCTGCGGCCTCTGGACCAGCAGCACCGGACACACTGCAAATTAGGGTGCCCTTACCAGTGCTGACTCCCTTGAGTTTTCTCCACTATCTGCACTTCCTTTTAGAAATGGCACCACCAGAGTCCAAACACAACCACGGTGAGGGGCAGGGAGAACAATCTGCCGGTTTTGTAAACATGGACCAGTTAGAGCTCGTAGAATTTGCACAAGGGAAAAGCCAAGGCCTGCTAGGCCTGCTAGGTATAAAATGTCCTAGTGAAATGTCCCAATTTCTCTGTCTAAAAGGAAGTGAGACATCTGGAGCTAATAACAGGTAAATTCCTGCTTCTGCAACTTCACCCTCCACCCACCTCCACTCTCCACAAATCAGAAGTTCAGAAACTAAGTTTCTGGTGCAGGAGTGGTTGGTTAACTTTGCTTCCTTTCAACAGACAGCAACTGCTCTCATGGCTTATAGAATGAAGTTCTTGGGTCTAAAGAATCCTTTACACGTTAATTAGATGCTCTGCATAGCCATGCAAACCAACAGGTACACTGGCCTGGCCCCGGGTGTGGGCTCAGGCCGCCCACCCAACCAGGTGGCGGTTCCTTCCTATGACAGAAGGCCTGCTAGCAGGCAACACAGACACATGTAAAAGAGGGTGACAAAAAGTTTCAGAAAAGCCCAAAGAAATGACCAAAACTTCCCCATACAGAAAAAGTTCAACAGCTTGAATCCCACTGAAAAGAAAATTAGAATTACTGAGGAGCCACAATTTTTCAGGTTTTTGAGCTGCAGTTTTTAAATAAGTACTCTTCTATACATTTCCAGGTAGTTACTCATGATTAAAATTATTAATATATGCTACATTTTTAATGGCTTAAAAATGGAAGAGTGTTTCAAAATGTCTTCAATTAACTTGTGTATCTTACAATTAACTAAGTGCTAACTGGCAATAATTACTATTGTATCCATCCATCAATCATCAAGTATTGATAATTTGGTACCACCCCAGGTAAGTGCAAAATAAAAATGAATAAAAATCAGATCTACCAGTATTAAAACTACTTAACCTTTTAAACATATATCTGACAATAACCAATTGATTGAAAAGGGATTCTAGAATTTTAAGCCCTGCCACCCCTCCTTGGACTATCTCAAGCCAGAAGTCTGACATGGAAGTCAACCGAAGGGGCCCAGGTGGCCATGAGCACAATGACCAGCATGCCACGTGTCCAAATCACTGGAAATCCTGTTCGGCGTTTCACTATAGAGCACAAGTGGCAAACACTAGGCCTGTGGGTTGAATCCGGCCCGCCACTTTGTTTGATCTGGCCGGGGACCTTGTTTCTACCCGGCTGCAGCCACCAAGCTCCTTGCCCCTAGTTAAGGAGTAGTTACATTTATATAGTCCTAAAATTACTTTTGGCCCTTTGAAGGCAACCGTGAGGCTGACGTGGCCCCCAGTGAAAATGAGTTTGACACCCTTGCCATAGAGCTAATTCAGCCTATACTAATAAGAGTCCCTTCAAAGAATCATCATTTCAACTACCTAAATTCTGAAAATATACATTTAAGTGATCATTTCATCCAACTTCTCTCTAAAAATCACTATAACACCCTGCTCAGCCCAAACTACTTTTCAGCTTTTTCCTGATATTTTCCGAACTAAAACAGTCTTGTCCCTTACAACTACAGGGACAAAACAGGCCTAAGGGGACTCATCAGCATTACCAACCAATCGTCACCTGAGCCTGACAGTCCACACTGCTCAGGGGAGACCAGAAAGCTACAGCACAGTGAGTTCTCGGGTCCTCTGTGCCCACTGGCACCCGGCCCCCTTTTGCTTCACAGAACAAGCCTCTGTTGGGGACCAAAAGGATTCCTGAAAAATCAGAGCCAGCAGCAGGGAATACCGTGGGCCCCTTGGCCCATCCGGGCCAGCTGCCTCAGACAGGGTGATGAACCCACAGTCCCATCCAGCCCAGAGCTGCCGGCAGGCCAGGCTCCTCATCCAGGCAGCAGAAGACCCACAGTGGTTCTGTGACTTTTCTAGGATGTTTTCTGAAACTAGTCAACACCAGACCCACTCCATTCTGACCTCTAATGGCTTAAATGATCTCTTCTACCACTTCTGGCATGGAAGACTCTTCTATAGGGATGAATTCCCTGAGCGACTTAGATTCTCCAAGGTTTCTGTTTGTGTTTTGGCATACAATGCAGGAACATATTTTCCGGAAGAGAAGGAACATTTTTAATAGAAGTGAAGTGATCAGAATATACCATTTGGGAGGCTCACATTGTTCTCTTCAGTGCGATAAACCATTAAAAGTGGATTAAAGCCTCCCAGAAATACAAGAATATTTTACTGCTACAGATAAAGGCACCCGACATGTGCATGCATGCACACACACACCCTGCATACGCCCACACACCCCCCCACACACACTTTTTTCACACACTCCAAAAAAGTTCTACACATAAAATGTTGGCTACTTCTCATTTCTTCAAATCTTTTTCCCAGCTGGGTTTAGAAGGCCTCATTTCATGGAAAAAATTCTGAAAGCTACTGAAATTTACCTTTAAGCGATATATAAGGCAGGACAAAAATGCCAAAGAAGCCAAGAAAGTTTTAAAACTTTAAAGAACGCCAAAGCCACTGTTAGCTGGATACTGGTCAAGTTACCTCGCAAACAGACAATGAAACTAACCTGGATTTATCACTGGGTTGCTTAACTTTAAGACTATTGCGTGTGCATGGTGTACTCATCATTACAAAGATGGGCTTACCAGAACACACACAGAAGCTCCCCGATTATCAAGTGACCTGACACAGTTTAACCTACAGACACATATAAACTTTCATGCACATTTTAGATGACATTAGCTACAACTGGGAAAAGAAAACCTATCAGTGTCACAATATACACTAACCCAAACAGTGCTAAACCAATTCATGATCCATAATCTAAGCAGCACGGCTAAAGCTCAAGACTTTCAAGATTTTCTGAGTGGCTGGAAATCTTCCAGATACAGAGAATTAACGGACCCAGATTTGAATATTTCGATATAATATTGCCTAGTAACAGAGTCTGGTACAAAGTCAGTTCAAATCTTACTAAATCTCAGTCTGCTGGAGTCAAATTCCACACCATGCATGCAGCCTCTATCTGGAAACAGCACTGTACGTCTTCCTGGTTCTGCTCCACATCTAAGCACCTGCTGAATGCACACTGTAACAAGGCAGGAAACAGCTTCCACGGATTTATCCCTTACTTTTCTTGGACATTTCATAGCTTCAGGTACCTTACTCCCAACAAACACTCCTATGAGCTGGGCAAAAGAAACACTGTCATCTTGGTCTTGACAGAAAGAGGCAGAGAAGTCAGGAAGTAGAGAAGATAGATTAGAACGCAGCTCAAGGTAATCAAAAAAGTCACTCGGTTCCTCGGTGATGGTGGAGGTGGCAGTGACGTCCATGATAACAATAGTGACAATGATGTGCTAGAGAAATGGCGCTAGTCTGGAGCTTCAGGAGTCATGAGAGTTGGGGTCTTCATCCACCCCTGATTTCGCCCCCCTCCACAACCCTAGAAAAGTGACTGTCTACTGTGCCCATGTATAAAAGGGGAGTTACACTTACCTAGTTCCTGAATTTGTCTCATTTCCTCTACAGAATACTACCAGAGGTTCTGACACGGGAGAAAGCCCATGTCCTGCTCCAGAAAGGGTACCTGAGTCACTTCAGGGAGATGGCAAACTCCCTGTGATGTTTTGGAAAGAATGGCATAATTTAGTGTCTGAAGGGATTTGTATATGATAGGGAACCTTCATATGTTACATCAAAGTTAAAGGGACCCCTGACTTCTTAGTTGTGCCTGACCTTTATTAGCAACTTAGTATTAACTAACACAATGAATGTACTAGCACCCTCTCAGGAATGGGTGCCTGTCCTTGGGTGTTAAAGAGCCCAGTAAACCGAGAGGAGCCACAGGCATGTGCTTCAAGAGGAATTTGAGGTCAGCCAGCAGCAGCTGCCAATTATTCATAAACAGACTGCTTTTGGAGCATTATTTCTTAGTCACATGAATAAATGTTTAGGCCTTTTCTTAAACTTGCCAAAGAAACAAGATGAGCAAAATGCAAAAGAATCTCAGGAACTATATAAATCTATATTTTTAAAAATCCAATTGTTTAAAAGCAAAAGAATTTCAAGACTTTTAACAGTTTGATAATTACTTGGGTGGTAAGGTAAACACAAAATACAATACACAGGTGATGGATTATAGAATTGTACACCTGAAACCTAGGTAATTTTATTAGCTGATGCCACCCCATTAGACAAAGAACATGTCTGAATGACCGATGGACATGGACAACAGTGTGGGAACTGACCGTGGGAGCAGGGTTGGGATGGGCGGAGGAGGGCAAAGGGGGGAAAATTGGGACAATTGTAAGAAAATAACAATAAAAATGATTAAACAATTCAATAATTAATGATGTATAATTATGAAAATGTACCTAATTTTATCATCAGCCAAGCTACCTCAACAAAGTACAGTTAATCAATCATATAAATTTTCTCGATGTGGATTTTATGCCACACGGGTGGGCTGCTATCTGCTGAGGTCACAACACTGGCATTGACACACTAACCCCCAACCCATCAGCCTGCACAGGGAAGGTCATTTCGGGGTGGGGGCAGTTGCAGCACGGGATTCTCCCGATAACTGTCTTCGTGAAAATATGTCCATCCTCCAACTGCAGCACTGCCTTGCCACAGCATCACCAGACTCCAGAGCAGCCCATGCTTCCTCGAGTGCCTCACAGGCACTCGGGCAGGGTGCGGGCCCTGTCTTAAAGAACTCAGAGTCAAGTCACGTCAGGCACAGCATGGGCACCGAGGGACGAGGGCAACCTCACACCTCCTCCTTCCCCATTCACAATTCCTGCATGCATGTCCCACACCACCCCTCCAGGAAAACAGTCATCATGTGGGCTTGCAGGGCCCACAGCCTTAGCTCTTAAATGCTGGTTACATCCCCCATCGGAATCCTGCCACAATACCATGAGGGCCCAGGCCACACAGGGAGCCTGCACAGCAGAGACCTGAGGGACTCAGGTGGTCACTCCAGCTGAGCTCGAGCCGTAGGCCAGCACACTCTAGCCCTGGGAGTGAGCCCCCAGACAGGGCAGCCTGCTGAGCCTCCAGATGATCCCAGAGACACCACCTGGAGCAGAGCAATCACCTGCTGGGTCAAATAAACCTAAAGAGTCATGAAAAATAATAAATGGTCATCATCTTCAGCCCTCAGTTTGGAGGTGGTTTATTAATACACCAAGAGGTAACTGAAACGAGAATGACAATTAACTCGTTGTGTAGGGAAGTGTCCTTGTGCTTACAAGTTCTATGATAAAAGTTTTTAGCATCTGCAACTTATCAAATAATTTAAAACACAACAAATACACATGCATCCATACTTATACAATGTATACAAATGTATGGATTTCTGGTTGTTTGTATTTTTCTACAACTGAATCAGGACTTGTTCACGACTGGTTCTCATTCAGGCACATTTAGAACTAGAACCCTCTGTACAGCAATGCCAATGTCAAATAATGTCTGAGATTTTATGGACACAGTAACTTCCTATTCAACCATCTCTCCCACTTACATGACAAAGTGGAGACATTACCCGGTTTCACTGGCAACTCAAATGCTCAAGGCAGTCGTCAGGAGCAGAGGCCACAACGGCAGTACAGACGCTAAATGCGAAGCGCCGTGTCTATGTTTAGCTGCATTTCTCCCAGGGAATCTTGCCTGAAACATCCGAATTAACCCCAAAGAGAAGGATTCACATCCTTGTTCATGTGGCTGAAATGCTCATCTGGCAAAGAACTGGAAACCAGGCCCACATGCCGGTTCTCTCCTAAAGAATGTTCTTAATTTGAGGAGTATTACATGACGCTCTAATTAAAAGAACACATTTTCTATGCCTTATGCAATCGAAAACCCCAAGAAACAATTATCTTTAGAGAAGTAAGAGGGGAAAAAATAAAGCATTTTCACTTCAGATCACTGAAATGAGTTACAGGAGATGTCTGGTTTTGATATGAAGTCATGTGGCTGGGAGCTTCATGTCACCAAGCGTGTGACCTCGGAGCACTCTTGCTTCCACTGTGGTGCCGAAGCCAGGCCCGCATCCTATGTTGACTCCACAAAGCCCCCTGCAGAGCGCAGGGCAGGGCACGCCTCATAGTTTCAAAAACCGCCATCACCCTCATCTGTCACACAGACGTAAACTTTTAACACCTTATACTTTCATATTGTGATTTGTTTTGTGGAAGCCAGCTGGACACTGAGGACATTTTCAGAATGAACATCCTTTCTTTTTGGCCACGTTTTTCCTCCACTATTCAAATTTAATCTCCCTGCCCAATCTATTTCCATGTTTAATTCTATAATTGCAACGTAGTCTCCTAAACTGAACCAAATTGTTTAGCTGTTTCTCCAAACGACGATACTTCTGGAAAATTATTTTGACTTGGCCAAGTGTTCGATCACAACACATTAATCAAAACCAAGGCATGTATGTATCTCTTGCTATCTAAAGTGAGTATCCAAATATTCCACATAAAAACCTGGGAATTTTTTACCCCAAATTCACCATTTAAATTGAAGTCAACTGTTTGAGTTGCATGTGATTTCTGAGAGGCTGGCGTGTGCTGTGATTAACTACATCTGAATCTGCCCCACAGTCTTTGTTCTCACGGTCTAGAAGTATTACCCATCGGTTTCCCCTCATCTTCCTATGGGTTAGCCTTCTGAGACCACAGTTTCTTTCTGCCAGCACCTGGGGATGCTGTTAAATGGGCTCAAATTTAGATCTCTTAGAAATTATTTAATCACAGTACATAGTCCTAGCCATGTAAATAGAAGCATGTTCACACCCAGCGTTCTAGTGTATTACTGCAAAGTACACCAAACACACCAGCAATCAGCTCCTGAAGCACCACAAAATCAGGTCATTGGTGCTTTAAAGACTGAATTAAGCAGAAATCCTCTGTGGACACAACAGCTGTGAGTGTTTTAGCGCTATCAGGGAAGAGGTGGGGTGAGGAAGGGATTGGAACGCACCACCACTGTTCCATTGAGAGCACCAAAGCCGAGAGCCCCCACGTGCCAAAGGCTTCCTGTCCAGGGCTCAGGGAGAGCAGGGATCTGAAGAATGAGGGTGCCCAGCTCGGGCCAGGCCCTGACTCACACCCATGGTGCTCGCCTCTCGGCCCTCAGAGGGGCTCACAAGACAGAGATGTGCACTATGCTTTATTTCACCAGACCCCACAATGTGCAGGCTTCGCTGTACAGAGGTGGCTTTACCTGTCCCACAGGGGAGGTGGGACAAGGGCAGAGCATGACTGTGAGCCACCCCAGGCTCTGCACATCCTCCCCTCCCCTTCTCTGAGGGTAATTGTGCCTGTTTTCCTCTTCTCACTGAAAAAAGCTCTCTGGCAAAGCACAGGGTGTGAGAGCACCACCGGGCCAACCAAGCACCTTCCTGAACTCACCTAACGAGGGAGGGAGTGCCAGATGCTGGGTCTGGGTGCTGATCTGCTACACTCTGTGGGGGCTGTGTGGCAGGACCCACTTTTGAGGCTCAAATCCAAATATTAATAGTTGAAAGGGGTTTCAGGGATCCTCTTTATTTTCCCAGGAAGGGCTCAACTTTGTAGCAACATTGTCTATGTCCACTGAGCGCCTCGGGCTCCTGCCCCCCACACTGTGGAGAGGGCAGCACACACGACTACCCGCCCGTGCCACAGGCCGCTGCTTCCAGAAACACCTACTCACAGGAGAGGTGCTCATTCCGGAAAGCAAACGTTCCCCCCACCTCAAGATGTGCATCCTTTTGCTCGAATCCTCACTTTCCCCTAAAGTATAGCCCGTGTCCCGAGGAGCAGAACCATTAGGCCGACACCACATGGGAAGTAAGCAGACCCTGGACGGCGAAATGCAGACTGCTATGTGACACATGTCTAGATGTTTTGGACAATGACTGAAGAAGTTCCAGGTGAAGGACAGTAACACTGTGTTACAAAGACACAGATACAATTAATCAGAATTTAAGGGTCACTCCCGAAATATGTTTTTAACCTCACCATTTTTCATCAATGCTCAAAACTGGGCCAGATCCTATTCATTTAAAAGTTTTTGTAAAATGTTTTGCCAAGGTTAAAACGTCCCCATAATTTTACAAGGATTTTCAATGTACAAAGGAGCAAGGCCGAGAAAACACAATCACCAAAGTTAGGCTGAACTGAATTTTGGGCCTTGACCTTCCAAGTAACACGAATGCTTTGAAGACTGTTCTGTTTATGTCTGCTTAAACTTGACTTCCTGGTTCAGGAAAAGGAACAAGCCCACTGAGACACATGAAAAGGCTGCCTTGACCACGATGTCCATTGTACCCAATGGAAGTTCGGTAAGAGACGTGACTGGCAGTTTTCCCCGAGGAATCAGAACAAGCATCCTCAGCCTTTTTCCGCCCCAGCATCCTGCACGGTCACACGCCAGTCAAGTCCAAACCTTGGCAGCACTGTGAGCCATAATCTAGGATTTTCAATAACACAAACATAATGCCTCCTGCCATCCAAGATTCCACTTGCTAACCATTCCCTAAGATTACTAAAACATGCTTATATTATGTTTGGCATTTCTTTAACAAATAATTTTAATTCATTTAAGAAAGTTAAGTTCTAATCCAAATTGCTTCACAGTAATGAGGTTCAGATGATCTGCCTTCTTTGAAAGGTTCATTCATGGCCATAATTTTAAGAAGAACTGGAGTATTTCCCATTCATGCTTTAAGTATATAGTTTTTTAAATAATGTCTCTAAACACACACACACACACACACACACACATTCTAAAGGGATATTCTCTGCCAGAACCTACACCTAAAATTTCTAAGGATCACAGTCCAGTGACATCACTCAAGAACAGAACAGATCTTACTTTTCCAAGTGTGTAGCATAAAAAACATCTTTCTTCAGAACCTATTCACGACTCCCATGCCCTGCCTGCACAGTCAGTTTCTGAGGGTTTGGACAAATGCACCCACTCTCCCAGGGAGATGCCTGGGTGTACAATGAGCATCCATCCGGTGCCAACCAGATGCCAGGCTGAGACTGGTCAGCCTTCCGCCCTTGGTGAAGGCACATCTTCCTGAAGCAGCTCCCATTTCAGAGTCGAGGACACCCAAGCAGAGAAAGGACACAGTAATGGAGTGGTAGCACTGCAGCAAGACTCGGACCCCAGTTATAACTCTCCCACCCACTTGGCTCTCTTTCAAACAATATCCCATCCCAAAATGGGCCTCCTCTGCGGCCAAAACAAGGGTGTCAGGTGATAGCACCACGGGAGTGCACAGACATGGCCAGCAGGGCAAGAGCCCTCAAAGGGTCATTTACCTCTCCCCCATCCCCTAGTTTGAGTGCCTAGCATCACAGAGCCTCCCGGGGGTAGGAAGCCCTGCAACCCTGCCTTCCTCTGACAGACAGTAAGTGGGAGATTCAGGTGCACTAGGTCTAACGTGGCTTCAGGGCCCATGGAGAAAGGCCTCTCTTTCTGCCAGAAGCTGGGCCGATGTCCAGGGCTGCTCCCGGCAGGACCTCCCAGAACAAAGCAGCTGCAACTGACCCTCCAGGACAGGGCTCCTTCTCTTCCTGACCTTCTTGGCAGGATGCCATGGAGATACATAGTAAATGACTAATTTAAAAATACTCACTGAGTAAGAAAGGAGACAGTAGCATGTAGTGGTATAAAAAGTCACCTATACTCTAATAGTTCCTATGGTCAGAATGGGGACAAGAGAAATCAGAACAATTTTAGCTTGTTTAATAATGTGACTTGTAACAATAAGAATTACCAGGAACAAAGCCACAAATGCATGTGAATATCTGAAGGACAAGCCACAGGCCCATGCGTCTTTCTCCAAGGAGGTGTCCTGGTCCAGAACCCAAGACCAGAATTAGTGACAGCATCTTAATTTCAACCCTAACGAATTTGGCCATCTGGCCAGAAACGGCAGATTAGATGAAGGACAAGGAATGATCACTACAGGAGAGTGTGCACGGCCAAAGACGGAGGGAAGAGAACAGGAAACACCTGAACACACCGCAAGGCCCAGTAATGCCTCAAACCTGCTGTGGCCACTGCCATCCCTTGAAATGTGGCTTCCCACCTCCGGTTCTCTGAGGGTCTGCAAGGTGGTCATCTTTCCAGACCCTTCCTTCCAGGACTGGGAAGCACTGGACACAGCTGCCCTAAGCCCCCATGTCTGTAAAGTACCAGGTGCTCATATGCTCTTATCGGACCCACAGTGGACCTGCCGGGTGCCACACCCCGACATGGGATGAGACTAGGATCTCTTGATATTTAATTTGAAGAAAATATATGACTCAAAAAGTATGGTCCTGTGCCAGAAGCACATTACAAGGTTATGTAAATGTAGTATAGTAAAGTCAATGCAATGTAAAGGCATCAGATTTCTCTCCTGGAAATAAAGTTTGCTGAGGGCTTGACCAGCAGCAGCAGCAGCAGCAGCAGCAGCAGCAGTGATCGGCACAGCACACTTCTTTCCCAAGGAACCGGGGAAAAGTGCTTTCACAGGCGCTTTGCACTGACTTAGGAAACACTCAGCCAACACAAGCAAGACAAGCAATACACATCTTAGTAGAAATGAGGACACCCATGACCTTATCACAGGAACAGAACCAAGAAGGGGCTCGACAGCCCCCAGCATCAGGAAGTAAGTATCCTTACCCTAGGAATCCTGAATCACCAATTCAAAAGAACCTATGCACCCCTATGTTCATAGCAGGGCTATTTACAATAGCCAAGTGCTAGAAACAGCCTAAGTGCCCACCAGTAGACGAATGAATAAAAAAAAAACTGTGGTGCATTTACACAATAGAATGCTACGCAGCAGAAAAAAAAGAAGGAACTCCTATCTTTTGCGACAGCATGGATGAAACTGGAGAATAAAAAGTATGCTAAGTGAAATACACCAGTCAGTAAAAGGCAAATACCACATGATCTCACTTATAAGAGGGATCTCATAAACAAAATAAACTGACAAGCAAAATAAAACCAGAGACATGGAAACGTGGAACAGATTGACAGTGGCCAGAGGAGAGTGGGGAAAGGGATACCGGTAGAAAGAAGGGGAGGGGACTAGTCAAAGAATACATATGAATGACCCAAGGACATGGACATGGACATGGACAACAGTGTGGGGTGTGGGGTGGACTGTGAGAGTGGGGGAGTAGGCTGGGCGGTGGAGGGCAAAGGGGGAAAAACTGGGACAACTGTAATAGAATAACAATAAAATAAAAGAAAGTGATCAGTGCAGTGGTTCTGTTTATTTTGTAGAGAGGTTGCTAAGAGAAACAGTGGGAACTTGGAGGAAGATGTGCCTAAACAGACATAAATCAGCAGTAAATCACCACTGCTCATGTGAATAGGCCGATGAGGCATGAACATGAACTTAGGTGAGGCAGCAGCACTTGGTGAGTGTGCAGAGTGAGAGAGCACTCTTGTTTGGGGAAGTTTCAGAAGGTGCTTCTTTGGATGTAAACTCTAGGAGTCCTTCCTGAGCTGACAACTGTGGACGGAGCTCCTTTGCCTGCTATACCTGTCCACAAAGCTGGGTTGTCCACGTTCAAGACTTACTTGGAATGGTGTTGCCTGATAAACACAGTGACATGATAGTAATATAATATGAAAACCTGATTGTATTTCAAAATCCCTAGTGCAATTTTGCTCAGAAATAGAGACAGAAACAATGGGAAAGTCAAAAGCAACAGACTTATTTTTCTCATCAGTTAAAGTTTAACAACATTTAATTAGAATCAAATTTCACTCCCAGGATGAATACAAACTACTAAATTGTCAAAAACAAAGAGATAAACTACTGATAGTGACCTGTCCTCTCCTGTCCTAGGCTGGACATCTCTTGCCTGACCTAGAGAAACATCAAATTAAAACTGCTGACAGCCAACTTCTCCTGGGCCTGGCAAACAACTTTATCACCAAGACAGCACAGAGAAACAACTGCGGGGGGGGGGGGGGGGGGGGTTAAATTTTGCATTTTTTGGCTTTTTGGATCTTTTCCACAGCAGCTATATTTATATACCAATACTGCTTCAGGACACTGATTAAAACCTCATGTGTATGCTCAAGAAGAAACTTTAAAACTAAGAAACTCCAGTTTAAACAAATGCTTTAATGTCTACTGCAATTCTCCCAAGGCACTCTGAGGCTTCCACAGAAAACCCAAGGGCCAGAACTATCCTTTCACTCGCTAGTCCAGGGATACATGCTCCACGACCCGTTCACGGCAGACAGCAGGCCCTTGAGAATGACAACGGAATACAGGTGTTTCAAAAGGGAGTGTGCACTTGATTTTGAGAATAACCAGTATTATTATCTTGACAATAAATAAGCTCTGTTTATGGTTCATACGTTTTACAAAAAAGGAGTATCATTCAGATGCGTTTTGACAACTGTTCAGAGGTTACAGCCATCACTCTAATAGGAACTGTTCAAAAGGACATGAAAATTTTAATCCTCGAATTCACCAGCAATTTTACTAGATCTTTAGGAAGCAAATCACTCCTCACTTTGTAAAGACAACTCACATTAAGTATGTTCAATGACTGCCTCAGGTACTTTTTGTCTGAGATTAGGAAAAAGATAGTAGTTGGAGTGTGACAGCAATACCCATGAAAAAAACCTCCCTTGTTCTAATATATAGCTGCCACAGAAACACTGTCATAAACAATATTCATGTCAATTTATAGAAAGCAGTGATAAACCAATAAGGGAGATTTCATCCGTAAGACAAAGAGCTGCCGAAACCCCACAAAGAAGCAGATGGAGCCCAGAGCCCTGCAGTCCACACATCCACAACCTTCAGGACCTCCTTAGCCACCAGGAGTAGAGCCTTTATTACCCTGGGACTAATGCAGCACAGCACCACCCTCTGGCTCCCTGCTCCCCAGCCCCTCCCTGGGCAATGCAATGTCTGGTGATCCACCATGGCAAGCCAGCATGAAGTAAAGGCAAGGTGAGCACTTACCTGCCCATCCTGTCCCACGTGGTGTATCTGTAGATTGCCCTGCAAAATGAATGAAAAAAAAGAGATAAAGGACAAAAATGACGCCAAGATGCAGACAATGGCAGGAACTTCCTCATGCTATTAGTGAATAATCTGCAAAACCATTGACACCAATTCTACAAAACTCAACCCTTGCAGCAATAAATACCCAAAACAAAAAATTTAAGCTGAGTTTACAAGTTACTGTTTTTTCTTGCAAAAACAAACTTAAAAAAGAAAAAACAAAAAACATCATACCCCTGACAACAAAAGCAAATGTAATTTTTTTTCTAATTTTCTGAGACAATTTTAGACTCACAAGAATCCAGAATGGCACAGAGAGGTCTCTGCACCCACGGGGACGCCTTGTACAGTTACAGAGCATTAGCACGTGCAGGGTGACTGGCAGGACACAGTGCCGTCAGCCACACCGAGGGCCTGCTCGAATCTCACCGATTAGAAGGCCATTTTCACTTGTTTAAAAAATAATAACAATTGCCTTAAGCTTGGTGGGCTCTGCTAAATGTCTCTACAGACATCCTCATTTTGACAAAATAATTACTTAATTTTTACATGAGTAAGACTATTGTGATAAGACAATTGCATATTATAACTTATTACAAAGCATTAATACTATCAGCAATTTCTTCTAACTCATTGCATTTAATTCCTAATGGAAACAAAAAATATGGGATTATTTAGACAAGAGGGGTTCAGTTACAAAAACTGGAAAAGGGGCAAAACTTATTTTAAAAATTGAAATTCAAGAAATATTCTAATGATTTTTTTCTCACAAAAACAATATAGAAACAAACATATGTTGGTTATTTCCTGTTACTATTATATCCAGTTTCCTTCTTTTCAAATGGCTACAGCAAATTAAGCATTCTGATTGAGGGCCCATGCCTTCTAGAGTAACACCTCTGAACAGTGTGGCCCCCACCTGTCTGTGCCTTTAAAAACGAAGCCTCCCTGGTTTTCAATGGGACACCCCATTTAGTCTGCGGGTTTCCTGCACCACTCTGCACATTTCCCATACAACCCACTTCAGGCTGAGCTGAAAGATTCCTCTGCCATCACCTCCAGTTCCTTAACCTTGACATTCAGGTCTTCCAGGACCACCTCCGAGTTCGATCACTGCCTGCTGCTCGCCTTCCCTTCCTTGCCTGATGCTTTGGCCACACCAGCATGCTCTCTCCCATTCACTCATCTAGCCACATGCCAATCAGTCAAATAATTATTCATATAAATGAATCAATCCCCTCCTCTGACCAGGTATCTACTGTTCCTCTCATAGGAATTCCCTCAGCCAGGTTTCCCCATTCTCCCCACAGAACCTCTGCTCATCTCTTCCCCTTTGCATGCTGTGCCCACTGACAGACCTTCAGGGTCCAAATGAAAAAAATCTCCCTTGTAAAACATCCCAGAGCCCCTCTCCCAAGAGCCCCCTGTTCTCTGGATGGGCCCCCCAGCACAATCATCTCCATACAGTGCTGGGAGCCCCCAACTTGCACTTCACACGGCAGCCACAGCCAGCACAGCAACCAGCACAGAATGGGAGCTCGGCAAGCGCCCCGTCCACACGTCAGTAAGCAAATACCTCCACCCCCAGCTCAGCCCCTAGGTTCCGGGAACTGGAAAGTCAAAAGGGAGCTAATGTCATATCTGCTTAAGAAAAGCAGCCTAGGTGACTGCTAGAATACAGAGAAATGTCCACAAAGCAGCTCTGAAACTAGTCCAATGCTTTTCTCAAGAGCTTCTCCTGAAAGGCTCTTTGACAAGCCAGGACTTTCCACAGTTGCGGCTGGTCCTGCACCTGCTTTTGCAGTTAGTATGTGAGGAAACCAGACACCTTGTAACGACACACCACAGTGCAGGTCAGGTACACAGCTGATACTATTTTCACGGCCTAGAAACAAGTATGTTCTTCTGCTCCTGGCCCACATGCGAAGGGCACGCTGTTCCACATCACACTCGGTCAGCACAGAGCATGAGCACCACTTAGCAGCCATGGGACAAAGTCACAAGAAGGCAAGTGCGCTGAGTCTGCTGACACTGTCCAGTGCTGTAGGAAACAGCCAACAGTGTCCCTACAACAGACAGCTACCAACCACCCATGCCCTGTGAAAGAAGGCTAGAAAGACAAGATCCCCCCGAGGAGCTCTGAGAATATCAGCACCACGACTGGCTGGCCTCACCTTCCAAAAACCCAGATGGTCAACCAGACCTTCATGTACCAACCCCCTACAGCAGCTGATACACACATATAACAGCACTGTGCAGCTGGAAAAGACTCCCTGAATTCTGTCCTTACCATGAATTAGAATTAATGAAAAGTGGAACACCAAAGCACAGACACCAGTGATAAGAAGCCTGGGTCTCATGAACTTAAGGCAGCTGAGGCAATCTCAGAAGTGGGAGGGGTGGGGAGACTACGAAAAGATGCACTGAAAGCTCACAGGACATACATGTGCTGTCTTAAGAAATTCCCAACCAGCCCTGGCTGGTGTAGCTCAGTGGATTGAGTGCTGGCCTATGAATCAAGGGTCGCCAGTTTGAATCCCAGTCTAGGACACGTGCCTGGGTTGCAAGCCAGGTCCCCAGTAGGAAATGCACAAGAGGCAACTACACACTGATATCTCTCCCTTCCATCTCTAAAAATATTAAGGGGGGGTGGAGAAAAACCCAGAAATTCCCAACCAACCCACAATATGGGCATTTGTCCTACAGAGACTGAGCTTAGGCCTGTGGAACTGAGGAGAACCTGTGAGGTCACAATCACAGGAGGGGGCCCCACCTCCTCTTCCCATTCCGGCATACTGGGGAGCTCTCCAGGCAGGAGAGCAGGGTCAGAGCCATGCTGAAAGCTAGGTCTGCATCTCAGCTGGGAAGACAGAGAGGGTGGGCAGAGAGAAGAGGGGTCTTCAGAGGGTAGCTCCAGCTGGAAGCAAAACCATAGCGAGTGTTTACAAAGAAAACCAGATGGGGATGCATAGGGAACTAGAGTCAGGTGGTCATCGCTGGGCTCCATGTTGCTGCCTGGGAACCCCCAGTCGTCCACCTCATTTAACGAAGATCAGACAGCAGAAAGCCCACAGGCATGGAGTGGGCACTGGGCAGTGCTGGGGGCCACAACTCACCTCACTGTCCTGCGTGATCTGCACCTGCTCCCCTTGAGGCACCTGGGTGATGTGGAGGTGACCCTGTGGGATCCACAGCGAGAGAAGACAACAAGAAGCATCAGAAGAAAATCAAAACTAGAGGAAACAAGAAATGCTTTCCGAAAGTTTTGTTCTTGTTTATCTGCTCACAATTCAAAAAAAGACTAAAATCTTCAATAGTGCAAAACAATATGTGCATAGTATTAGCTACTAAATAGCCTCTTGAAATTAAACTTTTAGTATATAACGCATACAGAACGTTTTGTAATAACTCTTAAAGGAGCAATGGGGCCTAAGAAAATTCTGTTAAGTCTTTAAATTTGCTTGAACAAGCAAATTTCAGAATGTGAAGGACAAACAGAAGATAAGGGGAATAGAATTTACCAGAGAATTAGAATAACTTTAAAAAAATCATACTGTTAACTCAGAGGGACCAGAAGCCTCATGGAACTAGCCAGCAGGGTCTCCCAGCGGTCTGGGGGTACTGGAGGGCCACCCAGCGATGTGGGGCTGCAGGGAGGGGAGCTGTACACATGTACCCACACTAAAAACAGGTCAGGCAGTATTTTTTAAATCATGGAACACATAACCATTTAAACAGCTGGAATAAACACTAGTAAATGTGGTTCCAAAAAAATCAAAGCATCCAACTATACAATGCATTTATGTTTGTAGATACAGGCAGATAAATAATTCCTATAAATCTTAACTTTGCTCAGTGCTATGAATACCCATGATCTTACTTAAAATTCTCTCTTGATGGAAATGGATCTTACAGTAAACTACTATAGAAATTTCTATTGATTTCATTTACTAGGTCTATGTGTACCCTGTATCCAAGTTATCTATTCTGGAATTCTTTCACAAAACTTTCTTACTAAGATTAACTGTTTTTGTGACTATCAATTAAACAAGGATTCACTAACTGTAACTACTTCATCTCCTCTGGAAAAAGAAAAGCCCAATTAAAAGTCCTCCTCAGCACGTTCTCGAAGCCCACCCTTTTCAGGCAGTGTGCTGAATGCAACGGCAAACTGAGGCCACCCTGAGATGGGACCGTGTGTTCCACGAGAAAGCCCAGTAATGCAGGCATAAGACAGAGAGGCTGGTGTGACTCCAACTTCACTGGAAACATCCCGTTCCCTAGCAAAGTTCCTGCCCCCAACACCTCAGCCACAGGACCCATGAAGGATCTGGAGAAATTTCCGCCTGGGCTGGCACAGCCAGAGACAGGGCAACGAGGCCAGGTGGGCTCACTGCCGAGCTAACTGCCCACACAAGCTCAGTGCGCACCCCACAACCCAAAGGAAGTACTACACAATAACTAAGACCACCAGCTTTGTCAACTGACCCCAAAAGGAAATTACTTTTTCTCTCCCCACTTAAAGGGTGCCCTGTTTCTGAAATGAAAAAAATATCTGATACATCTCTGATACCTCCCAGGAGGACAGGCAGCAGCACAGACCCTTGGAGCTGCCAGTGACCAGTGGGTGCAGCAAAGCAGGAAGGCCACGAAGGGGCCACGACAATGACGCGGTCACCCAGTAATCACCTTCATTACGAAATGCTAAGGGCTGGCTCGTACCCCAACTACTTCTACTTCAACATGGCACTTCCCGGGGATAGCCCAAGCTATCCATGCGACCCAGAGACACAGGGAGGACTGGTCTTGGTCCTCCCTGATCCCCTTCCTGATCCCCGCACACCCTCCCCTCAACCCACTCGCTGACACAGACTAATAGAGGGGTACATACTACTTGGACCTGCCCGTCCTCTCCAATCTGGTGGATCTGGACCTGCTGGGCGTGGCCAGGGCGTAGTGCAGGGCCTGAGGCTGGGGCTGCGGTATCTCCGTGGCGGGCGGTGGCGTGCTCATCATGGTCTCTGCGGGGAAACAGACGGCTCAGCAACAGCTCTGCAGATGAGCCACACAGGCACACGCCCAGGCCGCCTTCTCCTCCCTGATCCCCAACCCCAGACTCCCAGAGAACAGGAAAGGAGGCTTTTCATTCTGAAACCCCAGTCAGCATGTCCCAATGGAGTTCACTAGTAATTAGCGTTAGGTAAACAGATATCCGACCTGCACATGGAAGGAAACTAAAGAACTGACTATTCACCAACATAGACTGTTCTCATCTACTTACTTAAATGAAGTTCCTCAGGATGTATCGACAAAATGAAAAAAATATAAAAAAGTGGATATTAAACTCTGTTTTAACCAGCAATAAGTAATATTTGTCCTTGGTTAATTAAAGTAACTACAGAAAAAAGCTCCACTCCCTTATGAGATGATTGTACTGATGATGTGTATTAATTTTAACTGTAATATCTCAGAGAAATTTTCTCAAACACTTAGAACATTAAGGGCTCAGAAATCATTTTTAATTTTTACACATTTTGTTGCAGAAAATTATGATGGATCAATAAAAACTTTTAAACATAAATACATTACATTAGGAGGAAATTCTGTGAGAGAACTAATACGAATAAAGAAAAATATAAATGTCTGATTACTGAAGAAAACCTTTCATGTATTTTTTCCTAGTGATTTAATGGTGGGCATCAAATTGAGATGGTATATAGATCCCACTGCAAATATTTCTTTAAAAGTGATACAGCAACATGCCAGAAATTAAATCTTTTAAAATTATTTCAAAACATAATTAAAAAGTTTAGGTGTCAGTATTATAAAATGTCAACTTAAAAATACCCAAGGAAAAACACTTTTTCAAACTTCTTTAAGAGGGTAGTGACCAAAACATGTAAAATGCCCTCTGCTAGTTAATAAGAACTATATAACTACGTAGCTTCCCAAATAATTCCTGCTCCAACATTAATAAAAATCAAGTGATTTTGCTGGTTTTCAAAAATGTAACAAAAAGAATGATAGTCTCCAGGGTTCTAAAAACACCGCAGAAGATTTGTGTATGATGCTTCCCAAACCTAAGATTCAAATTATTGAATTCACCATTTAATCAATAGCTCCCTTTAATTATACAACATGAAGACCAGCTGGAATTCATGTTTTGTAACTCATACTGATAACAAAATCCAGTGCAAAAACTCTCACTGGTGACTTGTTTTTGATCAAGAACAGACCAAGACCCGTGGGAAGTGACAAGAGACAAGGGTGCTCACGCTGACATGAGGCCCCGGGGTGGCGCTGAGGCGGCCCTGGGCCACGCCGCCCACCGGAAGAGACTGAAACAGAAAGGAGAGGCCATCCAGCGGGCCTCCTACCCTCCCCAGCCTGGCCCTTCTCTGCACCTAGAGAAAACCAGCTGCCCACACAGATTTGCAGTTTGAGGATTGTTAAGAGCTAGTCTTTGAAACTCTAAAATAGTGGGCACTAAATAGACGCCCACCTAAGGTCTTCAACTCGCCAGTGAGACTGTGGGAAAAAACCAGCTGAATGTATTTCAGGCAATAAAATGTAGCCATCTTAAACTCAAGTACACATATAAATTTATAGTGTTGTTAGATAAAATACAAGTGTTTTAATAAATTGATTTTTAAAAAATTCCTTGAAAATAGTGATTTTATCGTTTATGTTCAAACTGGCAGCACTAACCTTGGCTCAGAATCTGATTTATAAGCATTTATTTGGAAGTTCTTTCTATGTCAGCTGATAATTCCAAAGTAAGCAAGACACCCCAGCTGGAAATACTACCAATAATAAAATCCTGATTTAATTACATATTACCGAACTATTTCTGTGGCCAGAGTAGCCTGAACGACAGATTTGCGTTGTTGGGCTCACAGTGTGCAGAAGGAAAACAGTGACAGAAACCCCAGAAGGCCCTTTAACGAGCCACCTATTTGCTTTACCTAATTTTAGCCAAGTATGCAGTATATTAAAATAGAGAACTACATCAACAGACCATACAAAGCAATGTACTCTTTTTAAAATTTTTGATTAAAAAAGGAGTATGTTCTGTGTTTCTCTCAGAACCCATTTGATCCCAGCACTCACGAGGAGGCAGCCTTCAGACCAGGATGCCTCTGGCCTCTCGCAAACTGAGCAGAAAGGAGGTACCTACAAGGGTTCATTAGCGGGGGCGTGAGACTAGATGCGACAGCTTGGAAACTCATTCTTCATCCTTTCAGCCACATAAATACCAAAAGGCCAAGGGAATATAATTATGCTCATCTCCCTCGTGTGGTTTTTTTTAAAAGCTGCACCTTGAATGCTACCCTTACCCAACTGTGGCTGTGCTTGCTCCTACTCCAAACACCTGGCACAGAGCAACACGGTAAATGACTAGGCAGACAGAGGAAGTAAAGGAACTGCTCAGTACAGCACCCAATGTGGTCCTCACTGAGCCCATGCTTCTGCCTCCCCGCCAGGCAACATCGGTGTGTGGTGGCCCTGGTCTACATGCCCTCTTCTAGTGCCTCCGGGAGGGAACCCTAACCTGTCACATAAGCAGCATTTGCTAAGTAACTTACACTGCACATGTGTGCCCAGAGTTAAGGCTCAAGTCACTGGGTTCCAAGTAGCAGCTGTAGGTTTTGCAGGCGAGTAGCCTCATTCAGGACTCTCCCCCGAGTCCCGCAGCTCGAACTGCTCCGCGCTGCCCCCGCAGTGTACCTGATGTGCTGTAGGAAGATGAGGACGGCGTTCTCCGGGAGAAGCTCTTGACGGCCAGGCTCTGGCCTCGCTGTTTCCGCCGCCAGGCTGTCCGGCATTTGGAGTCGATGCTCTGTTGATTCGGTACCAGTCAGATTCCGTGATTCCGAATTTATAGAAGAGGTGACCTGGAAGAGCACATCCCAAATAAACACCACAAGATGAAGGCCTCCCTTTAGCTGTCTGGGAACAACTTGAACACAAAAATGTGATTGGGGCTGCAAGCCTCCCCCTCAGGCATGCCAGTTAGGTTAACTTTTAAATAACTCTGGCACCACCCACACCAGAGAGAAATAAGGCACAAAGCTAGGCGCTGAGGGCTTACATGAGCTTCCCAGATGCTCTACAGTCAACGCTTCTCTCTATTCTAACTCCCTGGATGTCGAACATGAAAATCAAGGTGCCCAACAATTTTATCAAAACTGCTTCTCCAGACTCCAGCTCAAAATTCCTTCTGCTCATTCCTGTCTTCCCAGTTGTCTCCCTCCCTTCTTTCAAGTCTTGGCTCAAACAGGACCTCTACAATCCCACCCTTAACCAGTCCATTTGGCCCTAAGGGTCCCTCCCACCTCCACCCCTGTCCTGGGTCTTTAACATTTTGAAGAATTTGTATATTTATTGTGTTTACTCTGTTTCCCTCACAGACACAGGGATCTTTATTTTTGTTCACCCATGTATGCCAAGAACCAGAATATCCAGGCCCAGAGTAGATGCTTCAACGTTTGTCGATTAACTGGAAAACTATAAGACATTCTCCCATTGCTACTTGAGTCTGAGCCTGGCTTATGTAACTCTCCGGGTGTCTCCCCGATCAGGGTAGACACTCTCTAAGGGCAGAGGTGACTTTTTACTCCCCAGATACACAGGCAGTACCTCCACTGAACTGCTGGCCACAGAGGGTATATACAGCATCTTGCAGTCCTCCAGTAGCTTGCCCTGTACCCAAGAGCGTGTTCCTGGTACCCACATTTGCTAACATCTTACGTTACAGACAGCCCTCAAGATGTGACTGAATGGCATCCAGAGACCCCATATCAAGAACAAGGGGCCCAGTGATATGGGAGGCCACTGAAGAATAAATGACAATGGAGACACTCATTGCCAGCGCTGCCCAACTCACACTAGTCACTTCACAATCTTCTTTATGCTGAATCAACAGAAAGTAATGGTCCATGAACGTGGGAACCACAAGAAATGCTTTCAGCAGGGTGACCTCCTCTCTAGCTGGCCCGTGATGAAACTTCACTGATTAATGGAAAAACAAATGGATGAAATTCAAAAACTGAATAATAAAAAGATTAAGCTGAAAAACGTCCTGTTTTGACTACTAAGAGCTTTAAGTTTGGACCATCTACTGAGAATTAACTTGATGCCTAACTCCTAAAACCAGTTTCTATGAAGACCAAAATACTACAATTAATCAAAACAAAGGAACTGTTTGTTCTCCCCAGTACTATATAAGTATCAAAGTTCCTTTGTCTTGGAAAGACATTCTTGCTTATGCTTAAGACATCTTTGACTCTATATACAATAAAACCAAACCAAGTTTCTGTAATCTAAATAAAATAAAAAGGAAATTGGGTTAAGGAGGGGATTTATAGGATCAGAAGAACAAAACCTAAGATAGTTTTAGCAGCACTTCGCAATCCTGGTGCATAAAAGGAAATATATAAATGAAGCGGCAACTCTTGCTCTGATTTTCAGGTCATCTCTAAAATAATCACAGAATCATTAATCAATACCCACTAAGTGACTGCTACATGCTGGGTATGGCTTTAGGCACAGGGGATGATGACCTCTCAAAATTCTGGGCTAGTGACCAACTTTAACAACAAGAAAACTCAACTACTTGCTATCTTTGCAGAAGAACCTGAGTGTGAAATGCAGTTGTGTAGCTGCAGGAGAACTCAATTCCTGGCTGTAATTACAGAGGGTGCAACTGTCAGAACTTCAGCTATATGGTCACAGCAGAACCCAACTACTGCCTGTAGCTGCAGAGGAGCCCAACTACAACTGTGGTCTCCAACTCAAGAAAAGAAACAGCAATCACAGTATCCAAATATCCTATTAAGTGCATGCTTCAGTAAAGAGAAACATTCTACAAACCATTTTCATTCTCCTCATACCTTCACACTCAAGGAAAAAACCTTCTGAATAACTCAGGGAATTAATTAATTATACCCGATTTTAAAAATGTGTTAGTAACAGAAAAGAATATATGGGTGTATACAACATTAACATGTAAATTCAACTGTGTAAAAACCAGTTTGTGGCAAACAAAAGATGTCCGGCCAAGATGGAGGCGTAGGTAGACACACTCTGCCTCCTCGCACAACCATGACAGGGACAATAACAATTAGAAACAGAGTAACAACCAGAACTGACAGAAAACCGAACTGTATGAAAGTCGGACAACCAAGGAGTTAAAATAGACACCTTCATCAAGACCGGTAGGAGGGGTAGAGTCGGGCAGAGAGGAGTGGCGGCACAAAGAGCATTGGGAACAGCAGCATAAGGCATCCCGGGTGGACCCTGGGTGCACAAGCAGCAGCTGACAGACCCCGGCCGAGGGGTGGCAACCGGCAGACCCAGCCAGGCGGCAATTGTGAAGCAAGGCACTGTGCGCAAGGCAGCTGGCTGACCTGGCAGTCCCAGGGTCCCAATGCCGGGAAATAGAGCCTCGGGGAACTGAATGAAAACACCTGTGGGGGCTGAGGCGCAGGGAGAGACTCCCAGCCTTACAGGAGAGGTCGTTGGAAAGACCCACGGGGTGCACAAGCCCGCCCACATGGGAATCAGCACCTGCAAGGCCCAGTTTACTTGGGGGAAGCGGTGGAAGGGACTGAAGTCTGACAGAGAACGGAGCAAGTGCCATTGTTCCCTCTCGGACCCCGCGCCCACATACAGCGTCACAACCCAGCAACTGGGTTGCCCCACCCTGGTGAACACCTAAGGCTCCGCCCCTCATACGTAACAGGTGCGACCAGACCAAAAGGGGGGAAGAATATGGCTCAAACAGAAGAACAAATGAAAGCCCCAGAACCAATACTTTTAAGCAACTAAGAGATAGCCAACCTATCAGATGCACAGTTCAAAGCACTGGTGATCAGGATGCTCACAGAATTGGTTGAATTTGGTCGCAAATTAGATGAAAAAATGAAGGTTACAATAAGTGAAATGAAGAAAAATGCACAGGGAACCAATAGTGATGGAAAGAAAGCTGGGTCTCACATCAATGGAGTGGACCAGAAGGAAGAAAACAACATACAATCAGAAAAGAATGAAGAAAAAAGAATTCAAAAAAATGAGGAGAGGCTTAGGAACCTCCAGGACATCTTTAAACATTCCAACATCTGAATCATAGGGGTGCCAGAAGGAGAAGAGGAAGAGCGATAAGTGGAAAACTTATTTGAACAAATAATAAAGGAGAACTTCCCCAATCTGGCAAAGGAAATAGACTTCCAGGAAGCCCAGGAAGCTCAGAGAGTCCCAAAGAAAGTGGATCCAAGGAGGAACACACCAAGGCACATCATAATTACATTAGCCAAGGTAAAAATGAAGGAGAAATTCCTAGAAGCAGCAAGAGATAAGGAGACAGTTACCTACAAAGGAGTTCCCATCAGACTGTCAGCTGATTTCTCATAAGTGACCTTACAGGCAAGAAGGGGTTGGAAAGAAGTATTCCAAGTCATGAAAGGCAAGGACCTACATCCAAGATTGCTCTATCTAGCAAAGCTTTCACTTAGAATGGAAGGGCAGATAAAGTGCTTCTCAGATAAGGTCAAGTTAAAGGAGTTCATCATCACCAAGTCCTTATTTTATGAAATATTAAAGGGACTTATCTAAGAAAAAGAAGATAAAAAACATGTATAGTAAAATGACAGCAAACTCACAATTATTAGCAACCACACCTAAAACAAAAACAAAATAAGCAAACAACTAGAACAGGAACAGAACCACAGAAATGGAGCTCACATGGAGGGTTAGCAACAGGGGAGTGGGAGGAGGAGAGAGGGGGAAAAGGTACAAAGAATAAGTAGCATAGATGGTAGGCTGAAAATAGGGGGAGGGCAAGAATAGTATGGAAAATGTAGAAGCTAAAGAACTTATGACACATGGATATGAACTAAAGTGGGGGAATATGGGTGGGAGGGGGTGTGCAGGGTGGAGGGGAATGAAGAGGGGGTAATGGGACAACTGTAATAGCATAATCAATAAAATATATTTAAAAAATAAAAATAAATTTAAAAAAACAATTTGCCAGTTTAAAACCTACTTTACATCCTTTGGAGAAAAAAAATATACATTCACGTAGTTATACATTATCCATTTCTAAATTCTCCTAAGACATCCTATTACATAATTCCTTCCAAAAGCAACTCAACTGGATGACAAATGCCACCCTGATGGCTGCCAAGGAAAACTAATGAATCAGCAACACAAATGCTTCCCCGCTGAGAGCCCTAAGGGGAGGACACACTGGGGTCAGCTCCGCCCTCAGCAACCCTGTGGCACTGGTGGGCCAGCTCCAGGAAGGAGCCCTAGAGCAGAGGGGGCAGCCTCCTGACTACACCTGCTGCCAGACAGACACTGCTGTTCTGACTTTTCCTAAAGTTGTCTTTATCTGAATTTACCTGGTATTCACACTTGTGAAGCATTTTACCTCTGAAGTTATTTGATGCTCATAAGAAAAACTCATGAAATATGAATGCCATTATCCTTACTTCAGTTACAAGTTGAATTATCAGTTAGGAGTGAGATCCGGCTTTAAAATGCAGGTTTGTCCAGCATCCACCCAAGTGGAAAAGAAATGGTCATGGCATAAAGCCCAGGAAGTGCCTCACGGCCCTCAACAGCACCCAAGAGACCCACTGGGGGGACTCGGGAGACCAGGAAGATGATGACATCGATCTCACGCCACAGCCTCTGCCCCCATGACTCCCCTCAGCTGGGCTGTCGTCCTGGCTGCCCTGCGTAGGAGACAGCGCATCTCTAAGGCCAATTCTGGTTCACTGCCCCAGGGCACGGGGTCCTTGGGGAGCTGCAGAACCACGTCATCTGGAGGGTGAGCCACTCAGCCCCCTCAACATCTCTGTGGGATAGCCATTCAGCGGGCAAGCCCCCTGGGCCACCTCCAGAAAGATGGCCCCTGTGAGTCAGCCCATCTGCCTTCCTAGGAAGCTGTCTGGCCACCTCCTAAAGATTAACTGCCTTCTCCCTTTCCATAACACCCACGGCTGACACTGGCAGTTCAAATCACAAAACCAGACTCCCAGTTCTCAAACAATGAGGCTCACAGAGGAGCTGGGGCACACTGTGGGAAAGGGGACAAAGGAAATAAAATGAACAGAGCACCCTTGCATCCTTGGTGGGTGGCACAGGGCTTATCAGTTGCAAAGGAATGAAAAACACTATCACTACTAATGTAATCTCAAGTTCCAGGGGAAAGAGAAGCAGAAAACTGAGTGCCAGCAATTTATTTCTTAAAATTACAGTCTTGACTTTATAGTGACTGGCCTATAAAAACAACAGAAATCTTCAGCACTCTGAGTGAGAGGAAACTGGCCGGCACACTCTCTCGTGTGGGTAGGGCCAGCGTGCCTCACTGATGCACCGTGTACACCTCGCATATCCACAGTGTCCTAGCCTCAAGGCCAGGTTAGCCCCTTCTCCCCAATCAGTGGTGATCGCTGAATAAAGATAAGCACAATGGAGTGACACCACTCCTCAGTTCATAGGAGGAGAGAGGCCAATGTCACTGTCAGGCCTCTCTAAGCACAGCACCCAGGTGACCTGTGAGCAGGCCCCCAACTGTTCTGCATCTCACAGGCTCTTCCTGCCTCACCACTGGCCTACACTGACCAAAGCTTCCTCCCAGTTCTCCATTCAAACGGTGCTTCAGCCTCCCCACAGACAACTGATGGGACCCCCACCAAGAAGCTGTGTGAAACACATTTGATTACCGAAGTTCTAAAGAACCTAGGCCCTGTGTACTGTGCTGACATGAACCCCAAAATTCATGTCCTTCCCAGGACCTCAGAATTGATCTCCCTTGGAAAGAGGGTCTTTGCTGATGTGATTAATTACATTAAAATGAGGGCATACCGGAATACGGTGGGCTCTAAATCCAGTATGACGGGTTCCCTTAGAAGGAGAGGAGAAAAGACACAGGGAGAAGATGGCCATGTGATGACAGAGGCACCAGGATAACATGGCTGTGCAATGACAGAGACACAGGGAAAGACAGCCCCTGGCTGACACTGGCAGTTCAAATCATAAAACCAGACTCCCAGTTCTCAAACAATGAGGCTCACAGAGGAGCGGGGCACACTGTGGGAAAGGGGACAGAGGAAATCAAATGAACAGAGCACCCTGCATCCTTGGTGGGTTGGCACAGGGCTTATCAGTTGCAAAGGAATGAAAAACACACTATCACTACTAATGTAATCTCAAGTTCAAGGGAGATGACAGTGGAGACCCAGAGAGGTCGGCCACGTGAAAACAGAGACACGGGGAGAAAGACCATTTGAGGATCACTGAAAATGTCCGTGTCACCCAGAGTCTGCAAAGAAACAGCTAAGACCGAGGTGGGCGTGAAGAAAGTATCCAATGCCCACACTGCCACTATTTAAGCTCATGCTCAGTAGTTTTGATGTGTCTGTTCATTTGTCCCATTTTTTGAGTAACAATCAACAATAAACTGGGCCAAAAGGAAAAAAGGTCAACAAATACTTTCAACCTTTCAAAAGTCCACCTGAAGTTTAGCGCTGAGAAGGCGGCAGTTTACAATGGTTCCCAAATAAGGGACAGCTCGGAAGGCAGCCAACTGCCCCACATGCAGGGAAGCAGGACTAGCTCACTCGGACCACACAGCGCTTCCACCATGCCACTCGGACTCCCTGGGCACAGCATGTCCCCTTGTCCCCATCCCTACATGCTTATGAGTACCCCTGCCCAGCTTCCACCATGGAATGTTCTCCATGCTTTGCCTAATAACCAATGTGTTCCAAGGCACCTCTCCAAATCAGAGGCACCCCGTGCCGAGAGCCATGATTCCCTATGGGAACAGTAGCCCACCACCAAAAGACCATCACGCCTACAAAACCCAGAGCCCAACCCAGGCCATCATTGGAGCCTCTGCGCAAGCCACCGCTCTCTGTCGGGCCTTTGCCTCCAGCCACTGTGGTGTGGCTGACCGCCTCTTGTGATGCACTCGGGGCCACAGCATTCACACATACCTGACTGCGCACCGTACAACTGAGAACTGCTTTTGTTCCTCTTTGCATCCCAATAGTAACCTCTCGCACTGTGAGTTACACTGTCACACGCTATCACACAGTACCCTGTCACCATGGAAACCCATGTGTTGCACACACATTTGTGCCAGGCCCACAGATCTGAGTGGTGCCCTCTGTACTAGGCATCATGCTCTAAAGCATGGGCTGGCAGATAGTCCACAAAGCCCCTGCCTGCTTCGGAAAGTCACGTTTACATGCCTATTTGTTTACATTTGGTCTGTGGCTGCTTTCAGAGCTGAGTAGTTATAACACAGACCCTATGCCACAGCTAACTACACATCAACTTCATGTCCCTTAGAAAAAGTGGCGACTCCTACAACTCTCTGTTCATCTGAGAACTGCTTTACCCCCACCTGCGGGGCTGAAGTCAGCTGGTTTCGCATGCAGTTTGTCAGAAGCTACTTGAAATGATTTTCAGGGTCTAAAAGGCCCGCACTCCCAGTGTGTTTCCTCTGAGCTGGGCACAGGTGGCATTTACTAAAGGAAATGCTCTATCTACAATCCCCTCTCCTTGCTCTGTGACAAGTCCTGACACCAGTGTCCCCTCAACACAATAGTGGAGGTCCTGACTCATCCCAAAAGTCCTGCCTCCCAGGCCCACCCTGCAGCCAGGTCCTTCCTTCGCAGGGTGAACAGAGGACAGGAAGCCCCACACTTACACCGGATGGCCGTAGATAGTGAGGGGATCAAGCTGCTTCTTGCCATGCTTCCCCTGGCCCGAGAGGTTGGACACGGCCTGCACCTCGCGGTGGAAGAGGTAGTCCAGCAGCGTCAGCGCCATCTTCTCGGCCGTGCGGCAGTTGGTGCTGATGTGCAGCATGTCGGAAGGGATGATGGCGCAGCGCACCCGCATCTCGGGGTTGTTCTCGTCACCCAGCCAGGTGCCGTTTGGGGTAGTCCTCTGAGAGAGAGAAGGAGGTCTCAGATAAGCTCACATACTCCAAAGGGCCCAGAGCTCGGCTCAAATATACACAGGAAGGACTTGTGGGGGCTGGTCAGCAAATCACTCCCCCAACTTCCCAAATGTTGGCCAGGAGGACTGGGGTCACAAAACAGTGGTGTGGGACCTTACACCTGACCAAGAATAGAAACAAGGACATCGTTCCCAAAGAACTGGCCTGGGTTTCTGTTGATGCATCTCAGGAAGATTAACGTAACATGCTATAACATGTAAATGTTCTTCTGCCGTGGAGACTGGCTTCCACAGGCCTAAGCCCACCTTCTTAACTCACTTAAAAGCAAACAGAAGGCAGAGTGCTGTGTGTTGCTGGCACATCTGCCACCTACCCAATGGCCTGCCCAGCCAGAGCTCTCACAAGTGTGATAACAGGTAGCTGCAGCGGCCCCCAGAAGCACCCGGTGACAACGCTGCCTGGATTCCACACACGGACCCATGCATCTGGAAGAGGTGACATCAGACAAACCCCAGATTCTCTTTTACAACTCCAGCAGGGTAAGAGCTTTTAAAAAAGACTGTTTGTTTTCAGCTTTGTCCCGCCATCCAGAGGGCAGCACATCAGAGCGGTCTCAGAGCACCCGGAAGGGGATTACAGAGGGAAGCCACTCAGGTTCAGGCTGAATCTGGGCTCCCAGCCTGGGACAGCCACATGGAGTGCCCATCTCTGGGATGAGAACCAAGGCACAGTCTTGTGTCTAGAGGACTTGTGACTCAATCTCCACTTGGGACTGCTCTGAGAAGAGTGCTCTGGAGGCTGGGCAATCCTAAATGAGACAAACTATTGACATGATGTAAGCTCTTGCTCTGACCTGCTGAGGAGCTGGGGCAGCAGCCAGCTCAGCATGAGTAAAGGGCTCAGGGCTGCTACGCTTCCCATACTCTCCTCTCCTCACTCTGAGTCCTTCCCCTGTCCTGCTGTGTAACCTTCACCCCTCTGACCTCCCAGCAGTGAACCTGGAAATATACAGATCAGAAGCACCTTCCAACCTCCTGCTCAGAGCACTGTGACCCCTCTCCTCTCCTCACGACCAAATTTCCTTTCCTGCTACTCATTCTTTCTTTAACCCTGTGGAGACACACCACTTGTGACTTTAAGATCTCAACAGTTCCTAGTAACAGACTGAACACCCCCAAGCCTTGCGTCCACATGCCCCAGCCTTTGGCTTTCTCAGTAGTCATCTAAAATGCAAACACCCAGACCTCAACATTCATGACTGGGAAGGACCCCACTTTCTGTACCTTCGGCAAAGCCACAGTGATAATCACGGGTTAGGCATAACGCTGATGTGGGGAGAGAAGAGGGAGGGCAGTGAGGTGGCGAGCTCTCCCTCCCACCCAGGAGGAAAAGCACTTCACTTATGATCACAAGCCAAAAGAACTATCGATTCTCCCTGGAAACTCAGCAGCTTACAAGTAATCTATTCTGACCCTAACAGGAAAGCAAGTTAAGGTGCAAGGGACAATCACTGTGCAAGTATGCCACTGTGGGAGGGGAGGGACATTAACAGGCAGAGTTAGAACCTCCTTCTGGCTGGCTGGGATCTCAGAGACTCCAGCTTTCTTTGGAGTGTCTACTAGACCTGTGGCTGTCGAGTCATGTCACAGCCACAGTTATCACTAGTTCAAAATTTCTCGTGAACTTCATTCCCAAACGCCCTGATATTTACATTCCAGCCTCCATGCACAGAAGAGGTCCCCAGAAAGGGTGGCCAGCTTGCCTTGCTTTGCCAAAGGCCTGGAGCAGAGCAAAAGACCAAGTGGCTAGCTGTCTATGACTCCTACACCCTGTCCCCTTCACTGAAGCGCCCCCCCCCCAACCAAGCCCCGCTCCTGAATCGTGAGATTTCTAGGGATAGCAGGCAAGGCTAGGTGCCCGGGTGAGGTGTCCCCGTAGCCCGCAGGGTGCATCGGCGGGTGAAGGATTGCTGCAGGTGGCTGAGGTGGCTCCTGGCTTTGGCTGAGGGCAGCAAACAAATCACAGGTCTGAGGTTTGGAACCCAGAGTGAGAGATGAGTAAGCAGCCTCACTTCTCAGAAACACTGACAGTTGCGGTGGAGAGGTAGTGCCATGAGCATATGCTCAGATATATGCTTTTTTCTGAAGGTCAGTCAGCTACTGTTATATTTAGCCTTTCTACGGGAAAACAAAATAAATACATGTTCTAAATTCGATGAGATTAGACTTTCAGAGGGGCTATCATGAGGTCACAGCTGGCATGCCAGAAGGGCTCTAACATCTTGGGCATTTATTAATTATCTACAAATACTTCACTGGGCAACTCTATACCTGCCACTGAGTCTAATTACTCCAAAAAGAAGATCCACCCTCCACCTGCAGCAGTCAAGGCGTGAAGCAAGTAGAGAGAGAAAGTGGGGCTGGGGAGAGAAAGGGTACAAGAAGGAGCACGAGGAGGGGAGCGGGGAGGAGAAGAAGAAGAGACGGGGTAAGAGAGGAGGAGAGAATTGGGGGAGGGCTGCTAAAGAGAAGAGGGACAGTCTTCTGGGACCAGGAAACTGTATTTTAGTTCAAAACTTGGTTATAGACAGTTGAAGGACTCAGTGGGAACTGCATTATTCACGCCAGAGTCCTTGAGATGGGATACAAAGATGTGCCTCAGACACAGTGACCTAAAGGAACAGCAGAAGGACTCCAAGGACTGGAGGGTGAGGGGGTGAAAGGCCATCTATGCTTCTCCCCATCAGTGGGAGGCTCCGAGAAACAAACTCTGCCCACTTGGGCCAAATTCACCAAACCCCAGCATACCATTCCAATCCAATCAGGCCTAGGAGGCTGAACCTCTTGATGATGTTTAGCCCCTCCTGACAGAGGGCTTTGAGGAATGGAGGCTCTGCTTAGTGAGGAGCTTGCTAGAATGCAGGATTCCTGAGATCCCCTCGGTGGCTGGCTGCCTCACTAGCTGAAACAATGATAGGCCAAGCTTCCCCACACCTGGTTCAGAATCACCTCCACACTGCTCCGGGTCAAGTTGTAAGTGAACACACTGAAATTCATGGATACATCTCATGGATATCTGAGACCCTGAGTCAGCCAGCGGAACTACCCATACTGAGCTGATGAACAGAGGGGAGGGGGGGTACAATAAACAGAAAGGTGGCAGCTGCAAGAGGGGAAGCACCACACCACAGAGATGCAGAGCTGACCACTTCAGATGGAGACAAGAGACAGCCTCAGTAACAAGAGGACTGCAAGCAGCCACCCACAAGCAGGTTCCAGAGGAGGAAGCATTTTGCACTGGCCTGGGCTGGGAAGGGCTATGTGAATGAAATGGAGCGAGTGTGGCCAGAGCAGGAAGAGTTGGCCAAAGAGGTGAGTAGAGAAAACTGAACAGGGAGTAGCACAATCTGTGCTGACAGCAAACGGATGGGAGATGGGGTAACAACACAACTGGTCACCTCTGGGGCTACTTAGCAGTCCAGGAAGGACCAGGGGCACATGGGCATTAAATCACAGGACAGAATCTATGGCGTGCAAACCTTCCCACATTCAGGTACTGATGCTATAACTGATACCATGCATGTTTGGACTTAAATATTTAAACAAGAGGATCCCATGTAAGCCCTCAGGAAAGGGTGGCCGCATTCTGAACCCCTAGGGGGTCCTGGACAGTGCTATCCTGCCTCCCCGACTGCCATCGACACTGCACACGGGCCAGTGCCCAGACGGTGAGCTGGGGTCTCAGCCTAACTGCCAACACTGCCGAAGACTGAAATGGCCTTTCTCAGGAATAACAAGCAAAGTGAACTCTGCTTAGCAAGTCCTCTATGTTTACATAACATATTCAAAGCAATGTAAACACCAGGCGAGAGCTAAGTGTTGTCTTCCACAACAGCGAGTCAACATCTTGTCCAAGTGATACTGAGACGGTTGTGAGTGGAAGGAATGCAGGCAGGGCGGCCCTTCAGTCAAGAAGGGATGACTACTCGAGGTCTGTGTAAACTCTCTGTGAACCTTACTTCTTACTCCAGCCCTGAGAATTAGCTTCCTATTGGGCTGTCCTCCACACCCCATCCTCTTCTTCCACCAAAGCTGTGTCCCTGCACCAAGAGGTCTCCCACTGGCACCGTGGTGGAGAGGCCCCGCCCAGCCTCTGGAATCACATGCTTGTTGGGGAGTGGGGGGAGGGGGGAGTGGGGGGCTCTGACACTCACACCTGTACTAGAAGCACTTCACCTTGTCTAAACCCTACACTTTGCCCTGGTGACATGCAGGAGAAAGAGCCATGCTTCCTGCAAATGTCACGCACTGAAGAGCCTCACAATTCCAGGAACAATGAAGAAAACACGCCCGCAGGCCAGCGCTGTGGCTGCCCATTTACATGGACACAGGAAGCACATGAGTGTGTGTGAAGGCAGATATTTTCAAATTGCTTCAACAGGAAGAATGAAAAAAAGACTTCAATTATGCAACTTAATTCTTTTGAAGGCAAACCATGATGTAAAATTAACAAAAACAATTTATAAATGAAAGCCACTCTTTATGTAAAACCTGCTCGTCAGTAAGACTGATTAACCAGAAACGCCTCAGGGCCCACAGACCGGTTTCTGCCAACGGCGTTGTGAAGGGCAGTGCCGAAGGGCCCAGAGTGAAAAGTGTGGCGCTGCCCTCTTAGCTGAGGAGGCAACTGTCCAACACGGAGCATGAGAAGCACAGACTGGAGAGAGGGGCTGGGGTGGGCTCGGCGGGCCCTCGAGGGCTGTTTCCTTCCTGGGCCACCGTAAGATGTCAGCTTCAAAGTCCCACAACGACCCCACTCCCTGCTGGCCCCTTGCCTATGGACAAAAGCTGATAGGACAAAAGTGGACAGACTTCCAGAAATGTAACTGGAGTATTCTGGAGGATCAACAATGTCGTTTTAAACTGCTACCGTAGTTATTATTTCAGGGAATACTGTTGCTTCCCCCCAGAAAAGTAAATTAGTCTAAAAATTGACTTTTCTTACCAGTCCAGAAAACAATGACTTAAAATTTCTCTGGTAATGCAGGAAATTATCTAGAAACTTTATTTCAATCAAACATCTCAAGATTTTATAAGGCATTTTATACCCTATTTACAACCTACTCATTCCTAACTTCACGTAAATGCCCTATGACTCATGACTACATGGTCATCTCTAGAGCAAAAAGTCTGAACTAGGCAGCCGGGAAGCACAGGCTCCAGCAACTCAAACAACAGAGCTGAAAACCACTGCCCCAGGAAGGGACAGGAGACCCAGCTCCCCGGAGCAGAGGACAGGGACCCACCATCACCATCCTCGGGACCCTGGGGAGACAGGCAGCGCCTCCAAGCTCCCTGGCAAGGAGAGGTTCAGCGGGGCCACAGGATGCGCACTTCTCGCCCGAGTCGTGCTGGTGCACCTGCCAACTCAGCTCTGTTCCCTGGACATTCTCAGCCCTAATTCACCTCCGATTCGGAACCGGGTCCCCGTCTGGACCCCCACTTCTTCCCAGTGACAAAGAGTCATGGAAAGAGTCTTGTTTTCAAATGGAAAACAAGACAGAGTACCTGCCCACATAAATATTTGAGAAATTTGAGAAATTTGCCTTTTGACAATTCAGAAAGGGTATATTTATTTTACTAAAATTGCTTGGTCCAGTTTTGGCATGTGAAACAATAGAAAGATTCTAGTAGCTTTATTAGAAAACTACCAGTTGAATTATAAGAAAAATAAACTTGCTTTCTATTCCAATCATTTAAATCTTCAATGAAATTAACTGGCACTTCTGAAAAACCTACAATGAAAACCCTTCAACAGTAACTTGAATTTTCTTACCATTAAAATACACATACTTGTTTTGAGGCTCCATTTTAGTGCCAGGAAAATGAAATGAACAGGAGAAAGCACTGAGATGAAAAGGACGGCCACATTCCCGTGGTCAGGTTCAAAACCAAGAAACACAACCAGCCGCTGTTATGCTTCCTTCCCCACCTGTCAACACACATACACACATACACACATTCCCCTGAGACCGTGACGCACATTCCTGCCAACAATGCCAGTCAGCCTTGGCTCCCAGTCACGCTGTTCTCCCCAAGGCCTAGACTAGGAAACAAATCTCTCTTCCAGGGGCAAGAGTGGGTTGTGTGCGGCAAGAAACCAGACAATCATTACTCAGCACCTACTATGCACCAGGTCTTCTTCACATGCAGTACTGCAACTCAGGGGCTCTCTGCCAACCCAACTGGACAACTAAGCTGACTTCATATGACATATCCTCACTCCTCCAAAGCAAACAGCAAAACCCATATCTGCGGACAGTAGCACTATGCACATCTTGTGCATGAATGGCCTCATAAAGTGCAAGGCTGGGTAGTCTAAATGCCACCTCGCACCAATCTAGCCTAACCTACCACCTCACCTCTTTCCAAAGATGATGTGGTTTTGCCTGTGGTGTTCCGGCCGCCAGCCACGTGAAACATCTCAAGAGTCACGATGTCCCAAGGTGTCAGCAGCTCTCATGGGGAAAGAGTGAGGGATCTAGTGCCCACTTTCCACAAACATGCTGCTTGGACACCCCTGCGGACCCCAATTATGTTGCCTCTGCTCTCAGATGCCACCATACCCTTGCTGAGAGCTGCTGGCCGGTCGGCTATTAAGGCGACTACATCTTCAGTTCTTCACAGCTGTGAGAGGTGACTACTGACCTGTTTCAGCCTCTGCCCAAGGATAACAACCAAACCAAAAGGAGGCAATACTTTGTGACTCCCTACATGCTTCAGGGTTGTTCAAAGACACAAAACATGGTGTCAGTTCCACAATACAACGGACCTCATGTCAATCTGGGTCCCCAAGGTCGGCCTCTGCCATCTCTAAGCAAGTCTGCAGAGAGCAGATTCATCGCGGTCATGAGCTGGGGCCAAGGTGGATTCTTCACCTACACCCAAACTAACTTTCATCTGGCTTTGTAAAAGACGCCCAAACTGTGTATGAATTCAAAAGCAACATATGCATAAAATAAAAGAAATAGTTCCAATATGGATGGTAACAGAAACAAATCCACACAGAATTCAGGGAACAGGAAATCTCAGGCAGTGTTCTGAAACCTTCAGGCCGCATTACTGTATACATACATCATGGTTCAAAGTGTTCAAGAGCCAGGATACGGATTCACTGTAATTAAAAATAATTAATGTCCACCCTGGCTGCGTAGCTCGGTGGATTGGAGCACGGACTGTGAACCAAAGTTTCGCAGGTTCGATTCCCAGTCAGGGTACATGCCTGGGTTGCAGGCCATGACCCCCAGCAACTGCACATTGATGTTTCTCTCTCTCTCTCTCTCTTTCTCCTTCCCTTCCCTCTCTAAAAAATAAACAAATAAAATCTTATAAAAAAGGCAAAAAAATAATAATAATTATTAATTTCTTCCACTTGAGGTAGAAAGTAAGAATCCTATGTGTAATACAGGAAACATTTTATTGTTGTGCTACTTATAATTATCTGCCCCATAAACAATCATTTGTTGGGGTATTTCAGGGCCCTGGGAGGCTATTTTTATTTATGTAAAAATAAAGCTGCATTTTTCACAACATGTCAACTCTGGCCATCTGCTAGCTGAATATCTATGATGTCATACACAGACGCTTCAAAAAGATCGTCCCGACCGTGTATCAGTGCGATCCTGGGGTGGGCAGGGGCTGGAATGACTAAAAGAGAAGGGAAGGCGTGGCGTGTTCTGAACCACATGCACAGCCCCCTGCGGAGAGGACAACTGGGAAGGCCAGGCGGCCTTCCGGCAAGTCATCCTTCCTATGAAATCAGGATTTCACAATTGCATGGAACAAAATTTGAGAATTTTAGAAATCTGTAAGAATTGGCATTCCCCAAACTACAAATTACAGAGATTTTAATCTAGAAATGGTACCTTCTACCATTTTCTTGTAAAATGCTTTTCTGGTACAGGCTACTTTTGTTTTGTTTTGTTTTTTGAGTGGGACATTTCAGATCAACAATTCTACTACAGAGATTTTACCAGTAATGCTCAAATACTTCTTTAAAGTGAAAAATTTCTTCAACCATCCCTGAAGGAGTCTGTGCCCCGCCACGAGCCGAGTTCTCTGCAATTTGGCACCCAGATGGCTAACGACCACCTGCATGGAGTTCAAGGAAGGCCTAAATTACAGCCTCAGCATGTCCCCACCCCACATTTCAGGTCCCGCCCCAGCCTCCCTCTGCCTACCCCCTGCATTTCTGCAGGTGCTAGTGGGGCGTGGTTTCAATTATTTGCACAATTCTTCTGCTCTTACATCTCTTCGCCATCAGTTATCTCACCAGAATCAGAATCTGGGGTGGGGAATTGCTCGCATCTTTGGGAACAATTATGATTGCTCTGTTCTTCCATTTCGGTAAAAGATCTCAGAGTCTCCACCACATCCATGAGGTGAAGGGGTGGAGAGAGCTGGGGCCTGACTCACTCCAAGACATCCCTGGGAGAGGAGAAAGTGTCACTGAGCGGCAGTTGGGGTTAGGAGTTAAGGGACAGGACATCTCATACACATGATGACACACACGTGCTGTCTGAAATGACACAAATCAGTGTGATTTTTTTTTGATATCTCCAATGTTCAAGTCTTCCATGTTTACAAAGGAGTAGGTGGTCAGAAGACTGAGAAGCCTGCTCTGGGAGAGTCTTGCCCACACACCTGGAGTCCAGTGCACCAGACAGCTGTACACACAATACCAAAACTAAAGCCATGCTGTGCAGTGTGTGGTGGGCAGAATACTAAGGTGGCCCCGTGACCTCTGCACATGATTATGTCATGGGACAAAAAGGATCCCATAGATACCATTAAAGCCACTGATTAGTCACCCTTAGGGTGGAGGAGTCTCCAGGTGGGCCTGACCTAATCACGTAAGGCCTGTACAAGCAGAGTTTTTTCTGATGGTGGCAGAGGGGGACGGGGACATGGAGATGTTAAAGGGTCACTGTAAAACAAAGGAGCAATGGGACAAGAACCTGAGTACAGTCTTTGCCCAATAGCCATAAGAAAATAGGAACATTGGTCCTATAACTAAAGAGCCCAATCCTGCCAACACCCCAAATAACCTTGAAAGCAGACCGTCCCCAACACCCCCGATACCAGTCCAGCACGGCTGGCAGCATGACTCAGGCCTTGTGAGCCTGTGAGCCACGACTTCAGCCCCGCAAGCTGTGAGATAACAAACAGGGCCGTCCAACTACTGCGCTGGTTGCAATGTGTCATGCAGCACAGAGAACACGAATGTCTGTGTAAACTTAAAAAGGAACAATTAGAAAAGGCTACAGGGGAGGCCTCTACACCATTGCCCTGCTGCACCTGGAGCTCTAAAGCTATAGGACCACGCTGTCCATTGTGCCTCCAGGGGCTGCAGGGCTGGTCAGTCACAGAAGCTACTTTAGGAAATGTGTTGGGTCAAACATTAATACTCGGAGTACAAGGTATTTGTGAGCTATTTCCAAAATAGTATTAAATCCATATTCAAGCCAATCTCTAGACTGCCCTTTCCCAGCTTTAAGTTCACCAACAAGTTTTTACTCCCCAAGCCCAGTGTTCACATGCTTCTCCTCTGACCCTCACTCCAAGGTGCTTATTTAACTCCTGCTTCAAACGTTTCAATGTACTATCACCTCCACCATGTCCCTCTCCTACACCAGACGATCTCTGGAGAAAACATCATTAACTCTGGGGTGAGAGGATGAGCCAGGAAAGAAGGGCTGCGGCTTTTAAGTGATGGGTAAGTGCTGAAGGTGAGGACCAGGGGAGCCGGCAGTCTGGGAGGGACAGGGCCGGGAATGAGCCAAACGAGGCTTTTCCTCCTAGCACTGGATCACGTGGCATTTAAAATCTGGCACCGATCTCTGAGCCCTTATAAACTGAGGCATTTACATTCTGACGGTGAACCTCATTCACGTGTGACACCTCCAGTGCCAGTAACACCCTACCCCCTGACCCCTTTTTGGTTTTAGACACAGTAACTTTGTACCTGTGGCCCAAACACACATGCTCATTGGGAGTGATGTGACATCTTTAAGCTTTACACAGGTTAATAATTTGGTGTTTTTTAACTGGCAATTCAAGAAGGTTGAGTCACAAAGAGGATAATGATACAGGAAAATGGAAAAAAACAAACAGCTCTTGGTAGTGGAGTCGATTCTTTTCCCACTGCTGCCAGTGTATTTTCAGAGAAACAGCATGACCACACACCACTGACCAAGGCCAAGGCCACCTACTCAGGCCGGGATGGCCAGGAGGTCAAACCTCAACAGCAGAGTGGGGCCAGGCAGGCATCTTTCCCTGTGACTTCTGCCTGCTTATAGCACGGATGTTGTCACGAGTTCAACCATGAAAAAGCAAGTGTTGAAGGAGTGGTCACCCCTGGGCACAGACAGGGTGCCCCTAATCAGTGTCACATGCTGTCCACTCTGAAATGCACTCTGAAGTGGCATCATCCTCCCAGACACTGTTCTAGGCTGTCCTCCCGCCCGGTTTCTCCGATCTAGGAAAAGCGCAGCATTCACTATATGGTTACACTCAAATATCCACTGACATTCTTACACTAGTTCCTCTTTATTAACTTGATTTTACTTTGGTCACTAACCTGTCTATAATCCTATTCTTCTTAGTAGCCACTTTATGATCACTAATAAAATGTGTTTTAATGTTATCACACAAAAAATTTATGTAAAAATAAGTTTATGTAAAACAAATTATGGAAATAAACTCTCAAGAAATGTTTTTGGCTAAACTTCCCTCCTTATGTTTATAAGGCTGATGTTTTATGAATCCAGCAATTTGTATTAACCTTACTTCATAGTCCCGGGCACCAGAAACATCCCGGGGAACATGACTCGGCTTCCCATTGCTGTGATGGACCACCCCTCACAAATGAACTGCTTCTCCCAGTAAAATGAACTACATTTTACCGCCCTCACTGAGCACATCACAGCTATCTGCCATATGAGACAGCTTCTTGACTGGGCTTTGGAACATTCATGAGGCCAATCTCTGATATTAACCCAATTACACTTGAAGTACAACCTTCCCACTAAAATTAAGTACCCAACATTTTATGCACAGGATTAGTCAAGTTTTCTGAAAATTACCACAAGCATAAACAACAAAAATTTAAATTCTTCATTAAGAATCTAACTA
Source organism: Phyllostomus discolor (assembly GCF_004126475.2). NCBI lineage: Eukaryota > Metazoa > Chordata > Mammalia > Chiroptera > Phyllostomidae > Phyllostomus > Phyllostomus discolor. Next base: position 76,223,190 of record NC_040914.2, on the reverse strand, counting down.
AACCCCTTTATTAATCAACAGATTCCATTCTGGTCCACGTTTGCTCATTTGTTTCTCTAATTCATTAGCCAGCATACTCTTTGAAGGAGTATGCCCAACACACTTTCTGTACTTCATACAAGTAGAGGTACACGAAGACCAAAACCTCCAAGGATAGACAGAGTAAAAACTAGGGAATAAGTTTACTGTTCACTGCTCTCAAAAGTTAGCACATTTTTCTTATTCTACTGGAGTTTATGCCATGGCAGATGGAACTGCCTAAGCAAATTACTGGGATAAAATGATACAGTACCTTTGCAGTATATTAAAGTAACTCCAAATTTGATATAAAACAGCATGTCAATTCATGCAAACCATTTAGAATTCTTCAGAAGTAACCATTTTGATACCTGTGGTTCTCTAAAACTTCAGGTGCTTAAATATTTTTATAAGAAGATAAGAACAAGCTGTCTTGTTATAGCTCTGGGCTCTAATCAGGAACTAAAGACAAGCCTATGGCCCTTTAGCAGTTTGCATATTAATGTTTCTTTAATACAAACTAGCTGACTTGACATTCTCTCCAGCTGAGCAAGTTGTTCTAGTCTCAGGGAGGGCACAGCAGGAGACAGCTAATCCAATCTTCAGCGCATTCATAAATCTCACAGAAATATTTAACAGATGATGCCACTATAGGTCAGCAGTGAATCTGATACAAGAGACATGAATGGATTAGCTCTTTCTCCAACATGACACACACAGCAGTGACTTAGAGACGACTCCATCCGTCAGCCTCTGTGTCATCTTCCCCAAGCCACTGCACCAACTAAAGCTGCTCAGTCCAAGCTCTGGTCACACTGAAACCGCTGGGGGGACCTCCCCAAGGGCAGTGTCAGAGAAACACATTTATTACAAAGTGTTTCTCCTAATGAAATGGTAAAACAGGCTGGTCTTGAATTATGACCTCTTATTCAAAATAAAATTTAAAATCAGAAAGATGTCTGCAATTTGCCCCAATCCTAACAATCTGTGTTGTATATCAAAGTTATGTTTGATCAAAACAATGTTTTCTTTTTCCTTTTTTTATTAAAAAAGAGGGAAACAATAGGTTTTAAATGTTGTTATAAAATTTGTTCAAAGTCTTTGCTAAAGAAAAATGTTCTAGCCCTGGCTGGCGTAGCTCAGTGGATTGAGCACAGGCTGTGAACCAAAGCATTGCAGGTTCAATTCCCAGTCAGGGCACATGCCTGGGTTGCAGGCCATGGCCCCCAGCAACTGCACATTGATGTCTCTCTCTCTCTCTCTCTCTCTCTCTCTCTTTCTCTCTCGCTCTCTCTCTCTTTCTCCCTCCCTTCCCTCTCTAAAAATAAATAAAATCTTAAAAAATTCAAAAAAAAAAAAGAGCAAAGCTCAGTGGATTGAGCACAGGCTGTGAACCAAAGCATTGCAGGTTCAACTCCCAGTCAGGACACATGCCTGGGTTGCAGGCCATGGCCCCCAGCAACTGCACATTGATGTTTCTCTCTCTCTCTCTCTCTCTCTCTCACTCTCTCTCTCTCTCCCTCCCTTCCCTCTCTAAAAATAAATAAATAAATAAATCTTTTTTTTTTAAAAGAAGAAACCAAATGTTTAAAAAAAAAAGAAAAATGTTCTACACAAAGTGTATCGCCTCATATTTAAAGAACTTAGACGCAGATATGAAAAAAATCCATATTTTTTTCTTACAGGCACTAATATGCTCAAATTTTGATTTCCTTTTGCATGTTCATTTTAATTTCAATCTATTGTTTCCCGCCACTGAAACATATTTTACATTAATCAATCACATTAAGAAACATAAATTTAAAAGATGAAATCTTTTGCTTTTATGATAACCCCAAACTCTCCCCAAATTATCCACTATTATGTTCCTTAACTGATGCAGTTTAAACCAAACAAACATTAGACCTGAAGTGGGGAGCCAGATCTGGTGAGTATTTACTCAAAATCCACGTGAAAAAAGAGTAAGAGCAATTCGTGCAAATGTGATTTAATCCAATACTCATGAGGATAAATCAAATCTCTCTTTCCCTCAAATTTAATGTGTAACAAAACTAACTGCTCTGACCCAGCAATTTCACTCCAATTTCTTGGGTTGATTGGGTACCCAAGAAAAATGAAAACATGCCATCACACAGAAACCTGCAGGCATATGTTCCCAGCAGCACGATGCGTAACAGCAGAAAAGTGGAAACAAGTGTCCATCAGCAGATGAATGGATAGACAGAATGTGGTCTTATCCATGTGGTCGAATATTATTCAGCTATAAAAACGAAGGACATACTGATGCCTGCTACAATGTGGAGGACATTACATGATTCCCTGTATGTGAAAGGTCCATAGTAGACAAATCCATCGAGACAGGAAACAGATGAGTGCCTGCCAGGGGCTGGGAGGAGGGAGGGCTGGGAGGAAAGAGAACTGGGAGTGACTGCGTGGGGTTTCTTTACAGAGCGATGACAATGCCCTGGACTCAGTGGTGATGGTTGCATGGCTTTGTGTGTACACTAAAAACCACTTCAAGTGTGTGACACAAAATAGTGCAGTTTATGGTATGCAAGTTAAAGTTCACTTTTAAAAAGAAGTTGCCCGTAGTTCTCTTTTCTCCCCCTTACTCTGCCATCCCACTCCAATCAATTTATGTAAGAGAAATTTTGAGAAAAACATTATTTTTAATGTCTCAGACATGGTAACAAGTCTTTCTAATAGGAAAATATTTGTTCAGTAGAAATTCTACCTTTTGTTTTGGGGAAAAATCAACGACTTAGCCATAGAAGCAGAAAAACCTCACAAGTTCCTACTATTAAACAAATTTCAGACTTTTGACCTCAATAACAACACTAAATTTGTCCAAGCTCTCCCCTTTCTCCTCATGCTGTAGTGACCACTGTGTAGGAAGCAGTGAGTTAGCCCCCAAAGGCACGACAAAGTACCAGGAGGCAGAGTCCTTCGAAGGGCACACCAGGCCAGTCGCACTGACCAGGGGACAGGGGACAGTGTACCTCAGGCCTAGGCAGGAAAGAGGAAGGAGGGACAGAAACCCCGGTGTGGGTGAAACGGGTTCACTCACAGGCTACCGGCCACGCCACGCTGTTCCCTCCAAGTCTCCCCGGAGAGCCAACATGCCGCGTGGCGTGGACTGGACTGGAATGTGCAGGCACCCTGAGGGTCCACGTCAGGCCCTCATCAGTTCAGAGACAGGGCCCGACCTACTGTCCGAGACAACGAGCCCACTAGCAGTTATACCACCGGCTACAAATTACAACTGTCCATCACTAGAATGCCTCCAAAGCTTGACTAAATACATGAAATGGACTGAAAATGATTCTGTAAATCTGTATTAACGTGGAAAAACTTCTACTACGCCAAGGAAAAAAGCAAACTATAAAATTGTAAATCAGTGTGTACGTTAACATAGAAAAATCCCAGATGATTTACAGAGAGCTCTGGATGTTGGAATTTTTCAGGTTATTTTCACTTTATCATTTTTATATTTCATCACTTTTTAAAAACAAAAACATATATTCGTTTTCTAAGACGAGGGGCGCACTGCTACTCAGGAAATGAAGGGAGGCTTTGGGGGCGCACCTTCGGAGTTGAGGGTGATGAGGGTGACGTTGTTCCCTATGTTCTGACTTCCCGACTGTCCGCAGGTGGAAACGGAGTCGCTGGCTTCGGACCCGCTCTCCCCGTCCTCGTTGTGGCTGTCTTCTTGCCCCGGCACCTTCACCACAATGGTGTTCTGCCGACGCCCGGGAACCGCGCTGAGCGGAAACAAAAACAGCATCAGTGTGGTGAGAGCCGCGCAGCGGACAGCAGAGACCAGCCCGGTCCCTGCCACGCTCCTCTCTCCTTCCCTGGTCAGAGACTAACTCCGCACGGGGAGGCGGGCCAGGGTCCTCCCACGCAGCGCCTTCTACCGAGATTAACAGCCATTTAGTGCCAGGGAACAGTCCAGGGTTGGAGGAAACTGTATCTCCTTTTCCATGTTTAAAACAGTGTTTACGCCATGAACTAAAATCACAGCGTCTGTGACGCAAGGCCTAAACGCTGTCGTCTGAGATACTCCTACAAACGTTGACATTCGCAGAAAAGTACCTTTTAAGGCTATCTCAAAGGAAAAACGAAATTAAGAAGTTTGGCTAGAGACTTCCATTGACCCAGACTTTCTAGAAATGACTCGGCCTTTGAAAATGCAGTTATCACTCCCGATTACTCCCACTCACGAAAACACTGAAGTGGGTCTGAAAAGCCAGTCAAGTACCTCTGACAGAACAGTCTCACCACCACCAGGGACCCTGCACAGAACAATGAGATATTGCCACAAAAGCAGGACACAGTCCAGCTCTGAAATGTACTCAAAAAAGGAAAAAAGAAAAAGAAAAGATTATCCAGAGACATGCTACTTGCCTTTTTAATGACCCTTTCAACATCCCTTCACGTGGACTGCTATGCACTGAGAAAAAGGAGAAAAGCACAATTTCCCTATTTACACATCAAATTGTGTTTTGAATCCTTGCCCTACCCGGAGAAGGGCATTACATTTTCTCCATTCCACAGAGGCCTGTCTAAAAGGCTCAGGCTCTGACGGCTAACTCCACCCGAGCCATTCCAGAGGCATGCCTGACCCTGCCTCTTCTCCACCTGCCGGACCTCTTCGGCCACTGAGCACCCAGACACCCGGCCTTCACCGCCCTGTCTCCCTGCACCCCAGCACACGGGCCCTCAGCAGCACAGCTGGGCTCCCAGAGACCCTGCTACAACAACAAAGAAAATAGGACACAGATGGAAGAGGAACAGTCTGAAAAGGAGACTGAGAGAAAAGGCAAAACAGAACTTTGAGAAGACATGGGTAGGAAACAAAAAGCAAAAGAGCCCTCTTAGGGTCACCTTATCAGGAAAAGCTGAGCCCCTAGGGCCACCCGCTGCACACTTCACCATCACACCAGGGTGGCGACACAGCCCTTTATGCACTCCCATCTCTGACAAAGGTCACATTCAAAATGTCTCAAAAGAAAAAGGTGTGAGAAAAAAGCCACCACCTCCAAGTGTCTCCACCACTTAGCAAACTTACACGAGGATGTCTGTTCACCTGACATGCTGCTGGACAGACAGACAGACAGATGTGAGTAAGCCGTGAACAGGTAAGAGGATAAGGCTTGACTGACTGTTGTGAAAACACAGCACAGTGTCCCAACACCACACACTACACCGGACACAACAGTCCCAAACACCGCCTCCCTCGGAACCCCGCACTCTCGCTCTTTTCCAGTTCACCCGGCAGGACTTCAGCCCGCAGCCTGACACAGACCTTCCAACCGCAAAGAACTGTGGGCTGTGCCTACGTGCCCGACCCGAGTGAGGACAGAAATGCCCCACTACGCCCAGCTCAGAACACTGATCTGCCCTCTAGGGGACTCATCATGGTGGCAGTGGCAGTGAAAAGGGGAATAGTGTTGTGGCTACTGACTTGCTAATGATATTTTCCAGGGAATCCGGTGCCCTGTTGCTCAAGGGGTCTTCCATCTTGGCTACAATGGCGTTCTGCCGATCATTGTTGAGTATTACTGTAGTCTGGGGGACGACGCTAGGGAACAAAAGAATCACAAAGAAAAAGAAGACCTTAAAACAACAACATTCATTGTAAGAGTGCATAAGAGTAATTCAATACAGTCAGGTCCCAGTGATGAGCACTACAGAAGGGAGGTGGCTCCAAGAGAAACCACACTTAAAGGAGGAAACAGCTTACACTGGGCAGAGAATAAACAGGAGATGGGGATTTTTAAATAGAGACTTAACCTTCCTCCTTGTTGTTGGTATTCTCAGTTTGTACAATGGGCTAATACAGGAAAGGAGTATTTAAACCTTTATGCAGAATAAATCTAGATGTCACAAATTACGCACAGTAAATAAGGTTTCTAAAGTAGCATGCCTGCATGAAAAACAGCTTGATATTTTTACTCATTCTGCCCCAATGAATTCCTGCAGGAAAAATCTTGGCTTTTGTAACTACTGTACTTATCAATATCGTGCCAAAATGTTAGAGCTGCCCTGGAAAGAAAGGGCAAACACAGCAGAGGGCCTGCGGGCGGGCCGCACCGCACTGGCCGCCTCCAGGTTCCACTGGGAGAGTGCAGGAACCGTGACCAAGTGGCCTCAGGTTTTTGTTTCGAAGGAAGATGACCACAGGGAAGAAGTGAACCCTCACCAGGTACCTTCCTAGAAGTTAACACTCTATGTTCACCTGTAGCCAACAGCCTGTCTCAAGAGGTACACTCACTGAGACTTCTCAGTCATTAACCGCTAGCCCTCAGGGCTCATGCCCCAGGAAATTTTAGAGTCTGCTTTGTTGTGGAGGTCAGAGTGCCAGAACAAGCACTTGATACACACAGCAATGCTATCTGAAGAGAGTGTCGTTCTTGGACTTCACTCTCCAAAACACAGCTGTGGGGAAGCACTGCCTGTACTTGAGAAGATTCACGTAGCCAACAGCACACATGAAAACCTAGCCCACTGCCACAGCCACAGAGCTGTCCCCTCCCCAAACCATGGCACACAAAGACTGTCTCCTGCCTGAGTAAACTGCAGGGACATGGGGTGCTCTTCAGAAATAAGAGCATGATCCACTACACTTCACTGAAAGGTCATTTGTTCAATTATTCTACTTGTTCTTTGGTGACACCTAAAGTCACCACCAAACCCTGAGGACTTTGCAAGTGACACAGGTGGCCTCTGACTTGGTCACATACAGCTGATGATTTCATGCTTCTTGTATACCGAAAGAGACAAAAAGGTGTGCCTTTTTTGGGAAACACTTTGGTGTTTCCCAAAGTGTATTCTGCGGAACACTAGCATCCCCCAGGATGCCATACACATGCCGACACCCATGCCCACACCCTGAGCAGGTCACAGTAAGGAAGTTCTGCTGCTGGGCCACACAGCAGTCCCCTCGTGGGCATTAGCGCACTGAAGGTCTGAGAAGTCCCACAGGAAATGCACAGATTGAAGTTTATTCATGTCCACCTGGCAGCTTGTTTTGACTAAATGTACCTTTTCTCCTAAAGATTATTAGGCAACCAGCTTCATGTTGGAATAAACATAGCCCTAGAGGTATCCCAAGACTTCCAGGAGGTTCCTAAGTGTGGGCAGCTCTCAGCATCTCAATGTCGAGATCCTCACCTTTCAGAATGTACTATTTTCTAAAAATTATCTCCTTGTGAGGTCAAATTGTTTGGTCCACTTTAAAAAAAAAATCACCTCTCACTCTAATTATACTCGCTCTAATTATAATCACTCTGATTACACTCAGGTGCACTGTCCATCCAGGAAATGAATGCCTGAGGTGCGAACCCAGGACGGGTCTGAAACACGGCGGTGCCTCTGGTGACCCACTGGCAAACCCTTCTTCGCTTTCAACAACACTGACAGGACCGAGTTAAATATTCAGCTCACAGATCATCAAAAGTAATTTTTGATGATAGACCACAACAATTTCTGGCATGTAACTTGAAGACTTGAGGAACTCTTTCCTCTCCCACATATTTATTTATGGGAACATTTCTCAGAACTTAAAACTATAAAAACCAGAAAGAGAAATAAAACCAGTGCTGAACCCTGTCTCATTTTGAGCAATAAGTCATGAGTTCAGCGATTAACTAAAACTAAATCCACATCTATCTGAAGAATACATTCAAAATATTGGGTTATTAAGAATTCATTATAAACAAAAGTAATACATTATTTTGCTCAACTGTGTATTTATAATTGTAATAAACTTCTTTAACCCTCGGAGCCTTACTGTTGCAGGAAATAAATAGTTTAATTTAGCTTTGACTGCTATCCCCATTTGGTACTAAGGAGTCTGACAGACTGAAAGGTGAAACAGCAAAGGAACGATGTAAAATCTGGCTGTCAAGAGCCTATTCATGGGATTTTTTAAATGAATGATGGTTTTAGATTAAAATATTTAAAGAGCAATGAATCATATTTGTTTTTTAAATATCAATATTACAGTATGCCAGAAATTACAACCTTTCAACTAATGCAATTTATGTCAACCTCAAATTGTACAAAAGAATATTTTGTTTGTCAAAAATTATGGGACATCCATATCACACTAGGACAATGAAGTAGTTATCTAAGGGTTGATATGGAAAAAATGTCACAATATTAAGTTTCTTGACTGGGCTGAATTATGGCCACCATTCAATCAGACACTAATCTGGATGTTGCTATGAAGAGATTTTGCAGATGTAATCAAAAGTCCTAATTGGTTAAAATTATTCAAAAGAACGAACATGCTGGGTGGGCCTGGCCTGATCAGATGAAACCCTGAAAGACGGTTTAGGCTTTCCCTGGTGTTAAGAGACTCCAGCTCCTGCCAGCTGAACACGACCTCCCCTCCCTGCCCACCTGCCCTAGACTTCAGATATGCTTGGCTGCTCCCACAACTCTGTAAGCCAATCCTGTGTGATAAATCCCTCGTGGCGGTACTGTATTACTCTTTCTGCCCCCCTCTCTCTTAGACACATTATCTCCTGCTGGTTTCACTTCTCTGGTTGAACCCTGATGACACATTTTTAAGTAATTATAAATCCACAGGAAGTTACAAAGGAAGTAGTATATCAAGTCCTGTGTCCCCCGTGGTGACATCCTATAACCTGTAGTACAATATCAAAAGCCACAAAAACCATAAAAATCCTAGAAGAAAACATAGGCAGTAAAATCTCAGACATCTCTTGGGATAATATTTTTGCTGATATGTCTCCTGGAGTAAGGAAAATAAAGAAAAAATAAACAAATGGGACTACATTAAACTAAAAAGCTTCTGCACAGCAAAAGAAACCATCAACAAAATGAAAAAGGAACCCTCTATATGGGAAAACAAATACATTTGCCAATGATACATTGGATAAGGGGTTAATTTCCAAAATAGGAGCATATATAAATAATTTAATACAGCTCAACACCAAAAAGACAATTCAATAAAAAAAATGGGCAAAGGTCCTAAATAGACACTTCTCCAAAGAGGACATACAGACAGATAAGAGACATATGAAAAAATGCTCAAAGTCACTGATCAGCAGAGACATGCAGATTAAAACCACAATGAGTGTCACCCCACACCTGCCAGAACAGCGGTCATCAACAAATAACAAGTGCTGGTGACGGTGTGGAGAAAGGGGACCCTCGTGCACTACTGGTGGGAATGCAGACTGGTGCAGTCACTGTGGGAAGCAGTATGGAGGGTCCTCAAAAAGTTAAAACTGCTTTTTGACCCAGCTATCCCACTTTTGGGAATATATCCTAAGAATCCGGAAATAACCAATTCAAAAGAATACTTACACCCCTATATTCATTCATAGCAGCATTATTTACAATATCCAAGACCTGGAAACGGCCCAAGGTGCCCATCAGTAGATGACTGGATAAAAAAAAAGCTGGTACATTTACACAATGGAATACTATGTGGCTATAAAAAAGGAAGGAAATCTTACTTTTCCAACAGCACGAATGGACATGGAGATTATTGTGCTAAGAGAAATAAGTCAGTCAGAGAAAAACAAATACCATATGATCTCACTTATGTGTGAAATCTAATGAACAAAATAGAAACAGAGGCATGGACACATGGAACAGACTGACAGCTGTCAGGGGTGGGTGCTGGATGAAAGAAGGTGAAGGGATTAGCCAAAGAACATAAATGCATAACCCATGGACAGAGACGACAATGTGGTGATGGCCAGAAGGAAGAGGGAGCAGGGGATAGGTGGAGGCGGGGAAGTAGTGGAGGAAACGGGGGCACCTGTATTAGTGTCAACAATAAAGAAAAGTAAATTATGTAAAAATACTAGGAAAGTAGCATTGGGACAATCCTAACAAGACTACAGACCTTGCTCAGATTTCACTAGCGTGTGCATGCATGCACATGTGGTTCTATGCATCTGACATCATGTGCAGATCCACTTACTGTTCCATCAACACCAAGGAGCGGCCTCGTGCTACACCCACCCTCTCCTCCCACCCTATCCCTTGCAACCTCTCACCTGTTCTAACCTACAGTTCTGACATTTTGGGAAAGTTATAGACATGGAATCATACAGCCCACGACCTTCACAGACTGGCTTTTTGCACCCAGCACTGCGCCCGCCAAGGTCATCCAAGCAGTAGCACATATCACAGTTCGCTCGGTACTGGTGCTGCAGTTTTCCATGGCACGGTGTTTGCTTATAGGTAGACTGTTGTGTTTAACCTTTCCCCCCACAGAAGGCGAAGGTGTCTGCAGGTTTTGGTCATCACAAGTAAAGCTGCCACGGACATTTGTGTACAGATTTTTGTGTGGTCATAAGTTTTCATTTCTCTGGGATGAATGCCTAAGAATGTGATCAGTGGGCCATACAGCAAGCACATGTGTAGCTTTACAAAATACTGCCAAAGTGCGTTCCAGGGTGGCTGCACCATCTTATACTCCCACCAGTTTCTCCACATCCTCTTCAGCATTTGGTGATGTCGCTCTTTTCTTATTTAGCCATTGATAGGTGTGGAGCGGTATATCACTGTGGTTTTAATCTGCATTTCCCTCATGACTAATGACATTAAACATCTAGATGTCATATGCTTGTTTGCCCTCCTGTATCTCCTCTTTGGTAAGGTATCTGTGGCATTTTTTACTCATTTCCTAATTGGGCTGTTTATTTACTGTTGAGTTTTGAAAGTACTTTATTTTACAGACCAGCCCTTTGTCAGATAAGTGGTTTGCAAATATTTTCTCCTAGGCAGTAGCTTGTCTTTTTATGCTCCCAGCAGGTTTTTCATGGAGCATGTTTCTTATTTTGATCAAGTGCAATTTACCGTTTTATGCTTTCAGTGTCCAGCCTAAGAAGTCTGCTTAGCACCCAGGGATTTTCGCATGTGTTTTCATCTACAGGTTTTCCAGGTTTACACTGGATATTGAAATCTGTGATCCAGTTTAAATTAATTCTTCTTCAAGCTCTGAGGTTGACATCAGTGTTTTTTTCTTTTTTGCCTGTGGCTGCCCAATTGCTCAGAACCATTCACTATATGTCTGTCCTTCTTCCACTGAACTTTTTTTTTACACCTTTGTCAAAAACCATTTGGGTATATATGTATGGGTCTATTTCTGGGTTCTCTATTCTGTTCCATTGATCAATTTATCTATTCCTTGGTCATTTTGTTTTTAAAAACTTTCTTATGTATTCAATTCATTCTTTTGCAATCTTAAAATCATTATTTATGCCTCTACCTATATGTTGTTTAAGCTCATTAAGTAAAAATTTAATCAAGATTAAGGAAAAGGGAAATAGCTAGACCCATAGACTGTTCTGATTGTTGTCATTCTAAGACTATGCTAATTGACAAGCCGAATATTCTTTTTTTTCTTTTTTTACCTCCCCTCCTCCTCCCCACTGAAAACCCTCCATGTGATGTCCATTTCTCTGATTCTGTTCCTGTTCTAGTTTGCTTAGTTTTTGTTTTTGTTGTTTTTCTTTCTTTTATATTTTTAGGTTCATTTGTTGATAGTTTTGAGTTTGTTGTCATTTTACTGTTCATACTTTTTATCTTCCTTTTCTTAGATCAGTCCCTTTACCATTTCATATAATAAGGGCTTGGTGATGATGAACTCCTTTAACCTGACCTTATCTGGGAAGTACTTTATCTGCCCTTCCATTCTAAACGATAGCTTTGCTATATAGAGTATTCTTGGATATAGGTCCTTGCCTCTCACGACTTGGAATACTTCTTTCCAGCCCCTTCTTGCCTGCAAGGTTTCTTTTGAGAAACCAGCTGAGATTCTCATGGGAACTCTTTTGTAGGTAACTCTTTCCTTCCCTCTTGCTGCTTTTAAGATTGTCTCTTTGTCTTTAACCTTGGGTAACTTAATGATGATGGGACTTGGTGTGTTTCTCCTTGGGTCCAACTTCTTTGGGACTCTCTAGGCTTCCTGGATTTCCTTCTCCAGGCTGGGAAATGTTTCCTTCATTATTTGTTCGAATAAGTTTTCAATGTCTTGCTGTTGGTCTTCTCCTTCTGGCACCCCTATAATTCGGATATTGGGACATTTCAGGTTGTCCCAGAGATTCCTCAGCCTCTTTTTTTTTTTTTTATTCTTATTTCTTTATTCTGATCTGGTTGGATGCTGGTTTCTTCTTTTTGTTCCAAATCGTTGCCTTGAGTCCTGGTTTCCTTCCTGTCACTGTTGGTTCCCTGAATATTTTGCTTTGTTTCATTTTAGGTATCTTTCATTTGTTCTTTCACTTTTTGACCAAGCTCTATCAGTTCTGTGTGTATTTTGATTACCAGGGCCCTAAATTCTTCGTCAGATCGGTTGGCTATATCCTCCTCTCTTAGCTCTCTTCCTGAGGTTTTGCTCTGTTCTTTCATTTTGGCCCTATTTCTTTGCTAGGGGCCCCTGATAAGTTGTAAGGGGGCGTGGCCTTCGGTAGTCACCAGGCAGGGCAAAACTCCTAGCTGCGCTGTGGCGCTGCCAGCCTGGTTGTTCTCTTTGACTGTCTCTTTAATTCCTTGGACATCGAAGTTCCACGCAGTTTGATTTTCTGGCACTTCTGGTCCACAAGCTAAATATTCTTGTTTAATTCTAAGATTATGCTAATTATATAAGTTGAATACTCTTGCCTAAATATATTGGGTTGGCCAAAAAGTCCATTTAGTTTTTTCCATAAAAGATACATTTTTCATTTTCACCAATAATTTTATTGATTTGGATACTTTGAGTATGTCAGCTATCTCCTGCTATTGGCTTCTAGTGGGTAGAGGCCAGGGGTGCTGCTGAACATCTTCTAACGCATAAGACAGCCCCACAACAAAGAGGTATTTAGCCAAAATGTAATAGTATGAAGAAAATTTGCAAACCATTTTTGACATGTTTGATCAGTCACAGCACCTTCTCCATACACTGCGCAAAACTTTTTGGGGGTTTCAGTTGCATTTTTACCTTTCTTGAAATACTAAAGCATAATAAGCTAAAAATGTTAAGTATTTTCTTCCATCTTCAATATTAAAATGGCTGCACAGAAATGCATCAATGTTGATGTGTGTGTGTGTTTTTTCTTTTATGCAGGCTAAGCCCTGGCTGGTGAGGTTCAGTGGCTTATGCTGGCCTGCAAACTGAAAGGTCACCAGTTCGATTCCCACTCGGGGCACATGCCTGGGTTGCAGGCCGGGTCCCCAGTTGGGCACTCTCACACATTGATGTTTCTCTCCCTCTTTTTCTCCCTCCCTTTCACTCTCTCTAAAAATAGATAAATAAATAAAATCTTAAAATGCACACTGATGTGACAACTGTCACAATACAATCTAACAAAATTGTTTTCAATGAAGTTAAAGACACCTAAGCACTACCAGAGCCATCATATGGAAAAAAACTAAACGAACCTTTTCGCCAACCCATAGTATCACAAGTAAAACACACCCTATAGGTTTGTCCAGTGACCCATGATGGGTGAAACGAAGACCATTCACCCCTGTGGACAGTGCCTGTGAGTGTAGAACCCCACAGACTCCAGCAGGGACAGTCCCAGTAGCAGGACAACCCCAGGGGCTCTGTGTGAAAGGAATCACACAATTCTGGAAGCCAGAGGGGAAACTGCAGTGTCTTCACTGCACAGAAGGTCAACAACTTGCCCAAGCCTGCACAGCTAGTAACTGGCCAAGTTAGATTTGAGCCAAAATCTTCAGGCAGCAGAACCAGCGTTCTTAACCAAAATCAGTGAAGCAAGAGTCTAGAGCCCCCTACTTCTGAAATATCAGAATTTCCTAGGGAAGCTAGGGCCCAACCCCAGGCAGCCTGGGACTTTTTTTTTTTTTTAAAGCAATTTCCAAGGTGATTCTGATGGATGCCCCTGGTTTAAAACAACAAAATTATACACAACCTTATACTCCTGGCACAAGTCTGTTCTGTTCACTGTTCCCCCATAGCACATAGCACCGTCTCATCAATTACACAGTTAGATTATTTTACTTTAGTTTGTTCTGTGGTTGTCCGTGTATTTTTGTCTGTTTTGTTCAGCTGTGCATCACAACTGCTGAGGTGAATGACCAGTACACAGTCAAGCTTGTATGTTTAAGACATGAATGAATTCAAGAATGAGCCTCATAGCTGAGTGCAAGCCTCTGGCTGTTGCCTATAGATCTCCTTAGTCGCCTGCTGCTAATCCGAATGCTAAAAGAAAAACGGTTAAGAATCACAAGCCAGAACAGAAACCTAAGAATGCAATGCCAGGGGAAGGCCCAGGATGCTGTCACACATCGGAGTTCCTGAAGACACTGACCTGAGGGTGACCTAGAACCCTATGGTCTAACTGGTGTGCACCCAGCATGTATCACAAGGCCTGCCTGATACCAGACACAGGGAACACCAACATTAATATTAATTCTTTAAACCTCACCGAGTTGTGGAGAATTAAGGAACACTAAACACCTATATGCATGCTGTGTACCCTGGGAAGATTCATTCGATGTGAGCCCTGAGAAGGAATTTATCTGCTGGAAATGGACTCCCCAGGCCAACTGAGGGCCCAGATTTTCTAAACAACGAGAGCCTCGTGGCCGTGTCCCGACACGGGCCTCTCCCTTACTCTGGGCGCTGAGACCCTCGGCTTCCCTTGCTGCGCCCTGTTTGTTGACATTGTTTGAGTCAGCCACTGCAGGGAAACCCTGGCTTTGACTTTCTACCTATGGACTGAGACCTGCCCTATCCAATCAGTACTGCACAAGTAGATACCTTATTTACATAAAACAGACCTAATTTAGCGTCTGAGCGGGAAATTTTTTAAATAAAAGACAGCCTCCCCCACTTCCACCAGGTAAGAACACAGAGAAAAAGGCACTATGAACCCTGAAGGGAGCCCTTGCCAGACCATGCTGGCACCATGATCTCAGACTTACAGCTTCTATAATTATTGAATTATCTCCATTTTTCAAATAAGGAAGCTGGGGCCAAGAAAATCAAAGTACTTGTAGCAGACTCAGTACTAGAATTTAAGCCCTCTCCCTGCAGTCAGAAAGCCCCACTGCTTGTGTGGACTAGCACTGCTTCTTACAGCACGGAACGCTGGTGGAGCACCCGCCTTGGAAAGGCTGATGCTTAACGAGCTGCTGTGAGACAGGACAGATTGGGGCGACGGGCTGGGCTGGGGTTCCCTTTTTGATGAAGCAGACAGTTGCTCTCAAGAACTGTCAAAATGACGTGGCATGGTCAGCATTTACCATAAAGTTCCTACTGATAATGTCTGTTCTTCATATATTTTTTCTCAATTTCTAATAATTGAGCAGCAGCACTATCTGTAACATAATGAATAGCAACTGTCACATCACTCAAAAACAATAAAACAAATGGTAATGGAAGGGTGGTGAGCACACAATACTGTACACAGATGATGTATCATAGAACTGTACACCTGAAACCTGTACAATTAACCAATGTCACCCCAATACATTCAATAACAACAACAATGACAACACATAAGACAGCCCTTTTTGTCTCAGTGGAACACAATTTGGGTTGCTGGCTGAACCAGTATCTCCTGGGCTGCAGCTCCTTTTGGCTAAATAAATGCCTTTTATTCTTTACTACAGTCTAAACCTGATTTTTCTTTTTTGGTTTACAATTATCTCATTCACACAAACCCTAACTTATTACTTTTATTATCATTTTACTGATGAAGAAACTGACGTTCAGAAAAGGTGAGACTCTGCCCAAGTTCTCACCATTTGTCGGTGACGGAGCCTGGACCGGAAACCAGGCAGGCGTCACACTCTTAGCCGCTCGCTGTACAAGAGCAGGAATAACCCCATTTCAATTCCTGCTACAACTTCAGTGTTTCAGCAACTTAGCTGTTTTGTTTTGAAACCTATTTTATATCTTCAGCTTTCAGAGTTTTCATGGCAAACATTTTCCAAGTCGCACGCAGGAGGTTTCAAGTTCCTGTCAGTTTCAAGAAATTGCTGTCCTGTATCATTACTTTAAAATGTCAACTTCCTTGCCCCTTTTGCTCATCAGTTACAAAAAATGGACTATCATTTGAATGTACACTTAGGGGCTTTATTCAAATCTATGCCAAAAAAAAAAAAAACCCTACCAGAATAAAAAGACTTAGAAAATGGAGACTGTAAACTATGTTCACAAGTTTGTGTCTGCCAGCTTTGATTACAAAAGGAAAACTAAAAGCAAGTTGTACAAAAGCAGCCCCTTGGTTTGAACCAGAGCTTGGAGCCCGTACAGCGCAGGCAAGAACGGGGCGGGGGGCCAGGATAGGATCAGCCAACACTGGAGAGGAGGTCGGCATGTGACGTGCAGAGAGCCTAACAAGGGACACGTGCAGACCTGGGACCAGAGACGGCACCCAAGCGCCCTACTGAAGAACTAGAGGTGTTGGGTCTGTGTATGCTTAGAATGCTTCATAGGAACTCCAACACAGAATCTGCTAAAACCCCATACAGATTTCAGGGACTTATAACTGGGACACACATGCAGAGATACACCCGCCCCCCCTTACTGAACACTAACAGAGAAACAGAAAACCCCTTAGAACCAGCGAAGTCAAATAGTTTAATATTTAGAGCCAGCTCCATGTCTCTGAAAACGCCACACCGATCCAGGTGTCAAGCTCAAGGGGATGGGCAAACATCAACGAACAAGCTCTGCCTGCATTTTCCACCCCTACCCAGCTTCCAGGGCACTGCGTTCAACTGAACAAATGCTTCTTAGGCTCCCTTGCAGAATGGGCTCCCCTGGGAGAATCGGGTTTGTGTGAGCAGCACAGTCACTGCTTATTTCCAATTTCCAAAGATCAAGGAAAGCTTCCATGAGCGCCAAAAGCATTTAGTCCAAGCAAAGAACGCATCCAGGAATAAGAAATCGACCGCCACCAAGTCTGATATATCAGTAGTGACATGTCTATAGATGTTCACTCAGCAACCATCTAGGGCTAAGGGGACATGGGCTTGTTGCATCAAGTTATTCAGACTGTCCACAATTACTTAGGTTATTTGCCTAAGCCTCGCCTTACACACATGGGTGCTAAGGGCACACTCCATTTGAGGAGAAACTAATCTTCCAAAGACAAGTTTAAATAACTTAAAATGCCCAGAGGTCCAATTCTCTGAACCCTCCATCACCAACACTGTCCTGAGTGGCAGCAAGTGAGAAGCCCACTCCAGGCACGGCAGAAATGCCCCACCCTTGGGAGTTCACATTCTGAGCTTTTTGTATTAACCCAAACCAGTAGCAGATCTTACCTCAAAGGCTTAGGTAAGACAAAAACTTTACACAGCACTGTATTATTTGCAAAGAACTCCACAACTCATTACCTATGTGAGACAGTCAAGTCAGGCAATATTTCTGTTCACACAGTGATCTCCAATTTTGTGTTTTGTGGCTGGGTGGATGGAGTTCCATCAGAATATTTGAAAATTATTTGAGGGAGTTTTTGTCTCCCTCCCACCTATAATTGAGCCTCACTACATTATATTCTGCTGGCCACTGATCCTTCTGCAACTCAAAGTGAGTATTCATCAAGTTGAGCATGGGAAATCGACATAATATTAATTTTCTAATTTTTGTAAATTATCTCAAAGAAAACCTCTCAATTAACAAAAGCAAGCCAGCATGAATCTCAAGCAATTTCTTCTGCTTTCTACTTATAAGAAGATATGTCGGACAGATTCTTCTAAAACCCCACAGATACTTATTCCCGAAGCACACACTCTCTCTCTCTGGTTTTCACAATTACACTCCTGCACACCGAGCACAAACCTGGGTCACAATAAAGCAAGAAATTTTTCAGTTTGGTGCAATGTACATACAAAAACAGAACTGCTTACCAGTCTTAGAGTGTCAACAAGGGCAAAAAGGGGGGTGGGGAGGCTGGGGGTAGCAATCCTCAGCTACAAGTGCTCCTGGATGGGATGTAAACAGGACGGGGATGTGCCTCTCCCAGGCCAGACTGTGTCTTCTCCAGCCTTTCCTTTCCCAGGCGAAGGCCTCTGGGGCCTTAGGGGATGGCAGAGCACGGATGGTAGTCACCAGCCTCAGAGCTGCATGGAGGCGGGGAGAGAGCTGGGGGAGGCCCAGCAGCACCCACACTGCACCATAAGCATGAGCAAGGGGCCAGCTCCATGGTGTCAACGCCCAAGTACTGGGATTCTTTATCACACAGTTCGTGTTTCCTAATCAATACACCAAGCATTCAAATGAAACATTTACTAAAATTTACTTTAAAGGGTTCGTTTCTATTGTTTGCAGGTTAAAGATTAAAAAGTCCTAACAACCAGGATCCCCAAAAATACTCTTAGGGACAGGAATAAATTAGCATTAAAAGTTTCTTTCCAGTATAATGAGATGAGCACAATAGAGGATAAAACCAACCCCTCCCAAAAAACCAACTGCACCAAAGAAATGGGGAAAAGCTAGTGCAACAAACTTTAAAAATCAGCTGCTTAAGAGAGACTGCAGAGCAGACGCTGGAAAGCCTGGTTCTAACCTGCACCTTACCCCACCTCACAGGAGCCATGCTTGCACATTAGCAAACGCCTGTGGACTCAAACTAATGGCTGCAAATCAGGACAAGAGCACACTGCTTAGGAAAGCATATTTTTCCTTCTTTCCAAGGAGCTACAGAAACTACTAATAAGAAACTAATGAAAAGGGGAAACCTGAACCACAGGGCTGACCCCCACGTAGGAATAGCACCCATCCCCGCACAGAAAAGCACGACACCCGCATGTGGCACCCACAGGAATGCACCCTGTGGGGAACACTTAGAAGACACCCGGTACCCAGATCCAGACTCTGACGCCATCTTCCCATGAAAGGAGGAAAGGCTTGCTCTAGGCGAACACACAAGATGAGTGAGCCCGGAGGGTCTGATGGTGCCAGAAAGTACGGAAGTGCTCAGACCAAAAATAATCACACAGCGTTGGGGTGGAGAGGGGGGTGTCAAAGGCCATAGGAGCCACCTGAAAATGCTCCCAATGGCCAAAGCTAGAACAACTTGAGGAACAAAATAAAGTGTTGGGTTGGCCAAAAAGTTTGTATTTTTCCGTAAGATGGCTCTAATAGCACTTAGTTGTCTTTAACTTCATTTGAAACAATTTTGTTAGACTGTATTGTGACAGCTGTCATATCAGCATGCATTTTTTAAAAAAAATTATCAAAATTGATGAATTTCCATGTATCCATTTTAATATCAAAGGTGGAATAAAGTAAGCAACATTTTTGGCATATTATGCTTTATTATTTCAAGAAAGGTAAAAACACAACTGAAAAAAAGATGTGCAGTGTGTGGAGAAGGTGCTGTGACTGATCGAACGTGTCAAAAGTGGTTTGCGAAGTTTCATGCCGGAGATTTCTCACTGGGCAATACTCCACGGTCGGGTAGACCAGTTGAGGTTGATAGCGATCAAATCTAGACATGAACTGAGAAGGTTATACCATGTGGGACATAGTCAACATACTCAAAACTTCCAAATCAATTAAGCTGTGGGTAAAAATGAAAACTGTGTCTTTTATTTTACAGAACTAACTAAACAAACTTTTTGGCCAACCCAGCAGTACAGATGCTTTTCAACCTATGATGGGATTATATCCCAATAAAACCACTGATCAAAAATATCATTTAGTCAAAAATGCATTTAACACACCTAACCCACCGAATCATAGCTTAGCCCAGCCTGCCTTAAACGTGCTCAGAACACTCACATTAGCCTGCAGTGGGCAAATCATCTAACACAATGAGTACACCGTCGAGTATCAGTTGCTGACCCTGGTGACTGCGTGGCTGACTGGGACCGGCAGCTTGCTGCCACTGCCCAGCATCACCAGAGTACCGTGTTGCATATCACTAGCACAGGGAAACAGCAGAATTCAAAATTCTAAGTATGGTTTCTACTGAATATATATTGCTTTTGTACCACTGTAAAGTCGAAAAATCTTAAGTTGAATCATTGTAAATTGAGGCTTATCTCTATTGGCTTTCTAACCCAAAGTATAAAATAAATACCCATTTATAAAGGACTAAATTAATAAATGGGGAAGAAAAGGCAAATTTCCCACAACAGAGTGTGTACAGATGCTCTACCTTCCAGGGGATGCAGTGTGCCTCCCCACTTCATAAGTAGGGACTGGGCCTAACGACATCCTCCCAAAGAGCACGGGCCGAAGGGGGTGGGGGACAACGGCAACCACACAGTGGAGACACCCGACCCACACTCCGCAGCCCAGCGATCCACGTGTCAACACCCACGGGAATAGCCAAGGTGACAACACACACCCTCGGTAAGATGCAACCAGAAAGGCATTTTACCACTATGGTCTTCCTTTCGAAAACCACAATCCAAGCCTCATCATGAGGAAAGCATCAGACAAATGCCAATTGAGGGACATCCTATAAAACACCTGACCAGCACTCCTCAAAAAGTTGTAATAAGAAAAGCCTAAAAAACTATTAAGACATGTCACCTAAATATCATGTGGTCTTTCCAAGGGATATTATGAAAAGTGCTATGCTAATGTATTCTAGAAGTTAGATGAAAAGGGAAAACCCCTTGAGAGATACAAATTAAACAACACTAACTCAAGAGGGTCGACACTGACTGAAGTTCTATATTTATTAAAGAAACTGAATTCATAAGTGAAATCTAAGCACAAATAGCTTCACTGGCAAATCCTGTCAAATAGTTAAAGGATAAATAAAACTAAAACTATAGAAACACATTCAGAAAATAGCCAATAAAGGACAACTTCTAGCTCACTTTTTGAGGCTTATATTAACCTGGTAACAAAACAGACAGGTCAAAAAAGAAAACTACAGATTAATATACCCCATAAATATAAAGGCAAAAATGCTTAACTAAATATCAGCAACTCAATCCAAAAATATATAAAAAGAGTAATACGCTATGATCAAGTCAGATTTATTTTAACAGAAATGCAAGGGTAGTCTAGCATTCAAAAATCAGTCAGTATGATTCAGTGTAACGGGAGAATCATGAAGGAAAAGCATAAGATCATGTCAAGCAGATACATTAAGAGCATGTGAAAAGTCAACACCTGCTCATGATAAAGTATCCCAAAAATAATAACATAACTTTCATGAAATCAGAAATAGAAGGGAACTTCTTCAGCCTGACAGAGAATGTCTATGAAAAATTCACAACTAACATCACACTTAATGGTGAAAGATGAGATGCTTTCACTCAAAGATCAGATATAAGGCAAAAATATAAAAAAGAATACACTGAAACAGAGAGGCTAGCCAGTGCAACAAAGTAAGAAAAGATGTAGAAATTAATAGGAAATAAAACTTGTTATTTAAAAACAATGTGACCATACACATTTTTAAAATCCCTACAGAAAAGCTCCTAAAATAAGTTAATTTAACAATGATACAGAATAATGGTCAGTATAGAAAAACCTATTATATTTCTATATACTACCAATGAACAACTTGACAGTGAAATTTAAAATACAGCAGCATTTATGACAGCACCTAAAAATACTCAGAAGGACTTGGAGATAAATCGAACACAGTATGGGTGAGAGTCACACACCGAAACCCCCGACACTGCTGACGGGGAAGTCAAGCCCTCTGCGAGGGGAGCGCTGCACCGCGCTCACCCATCAGAAGACTCCGTGGTGGTGCGAGGGCGATCTCCAAATTAATCTACAAACTCAACTCAATCCCAGTCACCGAGGTATGAGTTATTCTAAAACCAGGAGTACAACAAATTATTAGAATATGCACAGTCTATTAACATGTTTGACTATGCTTATCTGTTTTAGTAGAGACTGTATTTGAGTCATCAGATTATGTGAATGATTCCCTAAATTGTATGTGTGTAAACTACTCATATGCTTCAGTTAGTACTCAGCCCTGACATGTACAGGGAATCCCAACAAAGTCATCAAAAGTCTGCAGGTGTGTGAGATAGTGTAGACCAATTGAGAATAGAGATCATATGTACACAAAATTAAATAGAAACATCAAAAATTCAAAATTTGGTAAGGAAAGAATTAAACAAGACCTTCATGGCTGAGACCAAACCATTCCATCACAATTCAAATAACCTTAGACCTCTCTGTACCCATAAGCCATGAGGGCTCGAAAGACCAGAACAGTCCTTCTGCAAATATCCATCAATGTTTAAAACCAAAGACTCTCTGGGAAGCAAAACAGAGACCCAGCAAACCAGCATACTAAAGGGAATTAAAATAATTTCTTGATCAAATATTTTAATTTTCTGTAGATCGATAATCACTTTAGAGGGGAAAAAAAGTTGCCCCTCCATATGTCTTACATGATACATCTCTCTATAAGAAAAACTTTAAAAATAACAAAATAGAAATCTATTGCTTTGAAAAATAAGAAACAAACATTTTCCTAGTTAGTCAATATGTTCAGTCAATAAAAACAAACCCAAAACATCTGGGTCTTGAGTTGCGATCTGACTTATCAGATAGTCTGTTTCCACAAGACCCCACCGGACAAGCAGCCGTTCTGTCCCACGATCCACAACCCACTGCCACATGTGCAGCCAGTCGTGCTGGCTGGCATTCCAGAGCCATCATCAGCCAGGACAGCACCCCAAATCGGGCCAACACCAGGCTCAGCTGTGTCCTACTTACTGTGCCCTACTACTGTGGTTTCCTCAAATGACTCTGTCAAAACTCAAAAACGTGCAAAAAATGGGTTTTCACACTGATCTATAGTATAAATGCCCTGGCCATAGACTTGATCCTGGCAGTCCCAGCTGGACATTTAAAGAATGAACCACCCTGGCTGGTGTGGCTCAGTGGACTGAGTGCCAGCTTGCGAACCAAAGGGTAGCTGGTTCAATTCCCAGTCAGGGCACATGCCTGGGTTGCAGGCCAGGTCCCCAGCAGGGGGTGCTCAAGAGGCAACCACACATTGATGTTTCCTGACCTCTCTCCCTCCCTCCCTTCCCCTCTCTCTAAAATATACAAAATCTTTAAAAATAAATAAATAAAGGAAGACCCTAGCCTACTCTACACAGACTTTCCTAGTACCAATGCAAAACAGGTTTAGAGTTAAAACCTCAAGTCGCAACTCCTAGAATTATGATGAGCAAAATCCAAATTACTGGCTCACTTGCAAGTAAGAAAAAAGCACCTACCTAAAAGAATTCAAGTCGATTTTTCTATTCCCCAAGGAGAACACCATTGTTGGGTAAGACCCCACCCAAGTGACCTCCCATTTTTACTACAATGATTAAACTTTAGCACCAAAGAAAAAGATTTTTCTTTTTTTCTTGAATTTATTTAAAAAGTCTCATTCAGGTATGGGATCTGAAAATCAGGATCCAAAATTCCAGTTGAGGTTGGCAGCAGCCTACCGCCTCTGGGCTCCGGGAATTAAAGAGACTAACTCCTAGAACTGACAGCATGGTCTACTCCACGCCAGTTTTAGTTAGAAATAACCAACAGGTGAGTGGATTTGGGGTTCAAAGCTGGGCCCCACAGCTGAGAGGCTGCACCAGCCCCTTGCAGGCGGGGCTGGCTCTGGGCCACATGCAGCCTCTTCAAGGGGAAGGAAGAGTGATATTTCAGCAAACGGCTTGTCACCCACTATCCACAGGCTTCGTTACAACTAAAAAGACCTTTATGGTGTCAGCATTTAGGATGTACGAGTATACTCAGAGTCTTCAACAAATCATTCACAATGTAATGATTCAAGTGAGTCTAAAGGAATCCTAAGTAATGTTTAAAAGCATACTACTTGGATATAAAATAATTTAGGACCTATATAGTTCTAATCTTTATTTTTCCTTTCTAAATTCCACTATCCACACTTAAAACACACAATTCTTATTTACTTATGTGTTTATAAGTTAGTGATTTTCTAATTTAAATATACATTTTTATTGATATACTGGGATTAAATTCTTATCCTTTAATTCTCCCCCAAATTTCTTAATAGCTTTCAATTGTTGGCAATTTTTTTTCTCATTTTCATAACTACCCAGAGAGAAATGCCAGATTTAGTGTCTTCTTTAAAAATCATTCACATGCATCCTATTTAAAACTATGCTTATGAGAAAATGGAATATTTTTTCCTTCTAATGACTAATCTTACATTAACCTTTATTAGTAATAATTGATTAATAATATTGATAAGCCTTGTTCCAATATACAAGTGTTTTCTATTAATAGGTTGATTTTATCTCAACAATACAGTTCTTAAAACTAGAAAACCTAACTAGATTCTACATCAGAACTAGTACAAGAACGCTTAACTTGACCACACCGAGAAAACCATGGCAAGTCTGCGCATAATGAAACCCGTCCCCCACAGAGGGAAATGCAGTGACAGTCCTGGCCAGGAGAGCTGCCTGTGGTCCTCCCCACAGCTGGTGAACAATGTGATGAGGCAAAGAAAGCCAGAGAGAGGTGGCTCCCTGCAGCCAGGAAACGCCCTTCCCCAAGCAAGCAGCTCTATTGTCAAACAAGTCCAAAACCCAAAGGACCACCAGTCAACTTCAGCAGAACTGGTGCCGCCCTCTCTCGCACACCTGCACGAGTGAGTGTGGCAGTTTTGTCATGAGAACAGTGAGAGAAACTAACGGGCTCCAGCGCTAGCCTAAGTCACCTTTCTCTGCTCTTTTTAAAGCTGATGAAACTGGTAACTAGAAACCAACACAACTATATGACTTAGCCCAGGACGTCCCAGCAGTTTCAAACCTGGGTGATTTGTGATGGGCTGAGGCCTGTTCGCCCAACACACCCCTCCTGACACAGAAGCAACGCCAAAACAAGTCACCCTGGAGGTCCAAACCACGGCTGCAGCAGCTCTTCAGTCCCTGGGCACCCACCCTCGACCACCTGACCTGGTGGAAGCACCACAAATAATCAAAGGTGGAATACGAATAAACAGATTTTGTCAGCATTTTCCCTCCCTCATCTCATAGGAGAGGTAACCATGATCCCTTCTTCCAAATACAGGTAAAGAAGTGATACCCAACCGAGGAAGGCTGTCCTGAGAATATGCAAGGTTCTTAGTAATGAACGGGAAGCATGTCATTCATTCTTTTCCTACCCCCAGAGCAATGGAGGTGCTGGGGCTGGGGGGTGGGGCAGTGCTGAAATCCAGCGGGACACATCTGGTTATCAGAATTAAGGGACACCACTGAGATTTAGTGGGTATGGGCCAAAAAGGTTAAGACATCCTTCAATGCATGAAACACTCTCAACTAACAAAAAAATCTTCTCGCACAAAGTTCAAATGTCCCACACATTCATATTAGTAAAAAACATGCTTCTAGCTCTCTGACCCCAGAATCTTACTCCATTCTACATTTACACACAAAATATTTTTAGAGAGTTATAAAACTTGAATTTTCCAGGAATTCAACTATTGCTCAAGTCTAGGGAAAGAGTATACTTTTATTTGAAACTTCAGCAAAACTGCTCATCATTTTATAATACTCCATCACCAACTAGTATGAGTCCCCAACTAGGACTCAACATGGGAGTTTGGGCATTTGGCCTATTCACTGCCTCCTTATGTATCTAATCCAACCATTTACATATTGAAACACATGTTATTTTATTATGAACTACTATCCTTCTGATTCTCCTTCCATTTCACTAAAGGCACTATGTTCGTATTTTAACTATAAGTTATATTATCTAAACATTGCATTCTAGAGTAAGAGGGCATTACAAAAAAATTATTCTTAAAAAAAAAAAAAAAAAAAAGCATTGGGTCTCAGAGGTTTGAGACTCACTGCCTGCCCAGAGGACACCCTCAACAAATGTTTGCCAGGAGTAAATGCATGGGTGATTTGTTAGGACGAAACATAAACCAGGACAAAAGGCCCCATCTCAGCCACAGTACAGACTGCACCAGGTTCCCCTGGGGGGAAGGAGATCCACAGAGTCTTTGACCCTCAGCTGGAGATCAAGTTTAAGGGCACGAGGTGTTTCAAACACACCAGGATACTTTTCAGAGTCAAAGGAAGCACTACGAATTATTCCCACCCAGCAGGTATCCTCCACAGCTGCCCCAGACAAACCAGGGCAGGTGTGACTACCTGGAAACTAAGGCATGTTTGTGAGCATCCCAACCAGGAACTCCTCAATCCCACATTCCCCTGAAAGATCCACAAAGCCCCTAATGCTTCTCCAGTTTCCAGGCACACGGGCAGGATGGAATCCAGGCGACCCTGGCAGCAAGGCCAGCTGTCCCTCTGTCTCACTGTGGCTCCTACTCCTCTGCATCTACCAGGATGCCCCCCCCCCCCACATCCCACTGCCCTCACTCCTCACGGACACACAAAGCGGGAGGCAGCAGTCAATCCAGAGAACCACAACAGAAGGGCCCTCAGTAAAAATGCTTCAAGATCTTGTTAAGTACAAAGACAAATTTTGCCACTGGCAAAAAAATATGGCTTCTTTGTAGCCAGCTGTGAGAAAGCATAAAAATGCCGACAGGATGAATGGAACTGCTATCCAAAGCCTGAGCTTTAGCTTGTCCCTGGGGCTCAAGTAGGTGACAGGGTGCTGTGGACTAACGAATATATAAGGATTTTGATCCTTAGTACCTCTTAAGTCCAAACACATCAAAGATTTTGAGACATCCTTCCAATCTAACCAGATTCTTCATAAAGTTTCAATTCAAACAGCACATACCCTATTACACATCCCACTGAGATAAGGCTCTAAATATTTTTTTTAAATCAGCACAATAAAAACTGCAGATATGAATGGAAAGTTTAATATACTCAAGTAAAATTTATAAATACTACTATGGAGAAAAATATCTAAGGATTTGTCAGAGAGAAAAGAAAGAAAAGAAAGAAGAAAAGGAAGGAAGGAAGGGAGGGAGGGAGGGAGGAAGTAAGGGGAGGGGGAGGGGAGAGGAGGGAGGGGGAGGGGAGGGAGGAGGGAGGGAGGGAGGATGGGTCTTCAAAGATCTGATGGGTCAATTCCAAACAAAAGATGAGCCAGTCTGGTTTATGTCAGAAAGAAAATATGAGAATGACTCCAAGCCGGTCCAGCAGGGTGTCACGTGTTCAGTTTGGGTCTAAGGGAAAGAAGTGCCGTGCCACTGCGGAGGCAGATGCCCTCGTGCGCAGTGCCACTCGATGGTAATGAACTGGGAGCCTGGGTGAGGAGGGGACACGGCCCACTGGTCTGCTCTTACCATCGCACTATTGTTGCACGTCTGCGTCGCACCGAGAGGGGAGCCTGCTACCATGGGAACTTGGATGGGACTGTGCTGCTTGTTTGTGACCAGATCCAGCTAGTTTCTTCTAATGATTACAAGTAGCCTCAAGAGCTTGCAGCTTGGCTTCAATGCTATCCATTCGTAAGCATATTGTCTGGTTAATGGAATACAGGAATGACTGGAAGTGAAAAAAAGAAAAACTCAGAAAGGGATATCTTGAACTTGAAGGAGATAGTTGCAAGGAATACCAAATGGCTATTTCCTAATTTGAACTGTGTCTACCCAATAAGAACAATGCCTGCACTTTAGCTCTTAGTTTTCAGCCAGAAACATTTGAGTAAACAAGTTCACCTCTTGTATTAAAATGTGATTGCTTAAATCATGGTTTTACTTCTATTTGTAGTTTTGATCCTTAGTAACACTTAAGTCCATATAATAAAAATGTATGTAGTCTTTAGGATGTTCTTCTATTAATCAGTAAGTTTACACATAAAACTAATCACATCTAACTATAAAAATATATTTACTCGCAACATCAAACTAGCATGGAAGCCATTGGTCCAACACATTCACACTATCCCCACGGTCCTGACGTTAAAACTTGGGGAAAAGCTCATGAACAGCACGTCTGCCACCTAGTGGTTGACAGGAAGAGCTGCCTCACACTCGGTTATCGTTTTTGAGCCAAGTCCCAATTACTAACTCCAATCGATTCCAATAAGCAGGGTCATGCATGACTCTGGACCCAAGAAATGGGTCAAATACACACCCAGCCAGGAAAGCTCTTCACTTCCCACAACTGCCACTCCTGCCATGAGAAGCATGCTTTCAGGTCAGACTTCCACTGTGCAGCAAATACCCTAGAGCTAGGCTAGTCTCACCAGCTGGCAGAAGGGTTCAGAGTGCTAGTTAGGAGCAAGTTCATAAAGCACCCAATAGTTCAATGTAGTGGAAAGGCTGGCCTGAGAGTCAACAGCTGAAAATAATAAATCTCCCTTTCTTTCCTCTTTCCCTCTGCTTGTCTGCCCCAAGTAAAAAGCTGGCCTCTGACGGATGGACAGGACATGCCGTCTAACTGCTGCTGACCCACAGCGTTAGCTAGGCCTGCTCTCCTAATTGGAAGCAAAAAAGCAAAATTAGAGCAATATCACATCATGCACGGGCATCAAGGCCTGGGAGAGGGAAAAAATACTTACTCTTAACAGTGTATTTTCAACAGATTCAGCTTAACTGCTGAAGAAGTTAAATGCATTAGTCTAGCTGCCTGGTAGACATGGCAGTAAGGGGGCAGCAGTGCGGAAAACGATTAATTCTAAATTTAAAATACTCCTGCCCTCAGTTTGGACAAAATGCAGTTACATACTAATAAAACAATTACAAACTAATAAAACAAATACTAATAAATCAATTATCCAACTAATAAAACAACAGAGAAGAGCAGAGAATATATTCTGAATAAACCTTTTCTATCAAGTGATATTGACCACAAACAGTCACATCCATTCCCTGAAGACTTCCGGGCAACCTGGCAGCACACCGGCTCCAGCAGCGCACATGGGCGGCGTGCAGACCACAGCCCCAGTCTGATGTGCTGACAGCGGGGCTAGGACTTGGGCTGGGCCACTTTCAGCTGTTACTTTATACATTTCTGCTCTGTTTATGCTTATAATAAATGTACCTCTGGTGGTAAAACTACAACTGCATTTTATTTTTAAATGTGATAATTTGGTGTTACTAATGCATCCATCTTCTATCCATTACCGTGAAACAAATTTAACTGTAAATATACTTTTAAATCACCTACATGTTTAAGCTTACGCTGCTTCCCCTCATTAATGAAATTAAGTTTTGGGCGACATGAATGTTTCTAGAAAGACACCCCATGTAAGTAGAGGGATTACACGAAAAGTTACTATGGTTTTCTTCTCTCTTTTTTTTTTTCTTTACTTCCTATACTATGGTTTTCATTTGCATGGCTTTCTTAAACTTTTCATATGTGCTGATATTTATCTCCATGATTCTGTAAACACTAAACCAAAAACGTAAACCCCAAAATCCAAAATCACTGACTGACTGATTCAATGGTTTACAAGACCACATCTAGTAAACTTTAAAATTTAGGTGACTTAAATGGTAGTACAGAAGTACTTCGGCACAAATGGAAAACGTTAGCCACTCAAATTGCTCTCTTTCCTTATGTCCACAACAGGTCTACGGTTCTACAGGAAAATGCCTCATTTGGCAGCAATCTCAATCTAAATAATGTTGATTCCTCATAATCTTTAAGGGAGAAAAATGGCTTTACGTGCCATGTAGGAGGTTGAACAGTGACTCCCAAAAATGATACGTCTACATCCTAATCCCCAGAATTTATACATGTAGTCTTATTTGGAAAAGGGTCTCTGTAGGTAAAACTAAATCAAGGATCTAGAGGTGAGATATTCCTGGATTAGAATGACACCTAAAGTCAATAATGATGTCCTTATAAGAGAAGAGAAAGAGCCCCATCCAGTGTGGCTCAGGTGGATGGAGCATCAGCCCATAAATGGAAAGGTCATGGGTTCGATTCCCAGTCAGGACACATCTAGTTGCAGGTTCCATCCCCAGTCAGGGCACATACGAGAAGCAACCAGTCAGCGTTTCTCTCTCACCTCAATATCCCTCTCACTCCCTTCCCCTCTCTCTATAATCATTAAGCATGTCCTTGGATGAGAATTAAAAAAAGAAAGAGAAAGCCCTGGCTGATGTGGCTCAGTGGATCGAATGCCAGACTGCAAACCAAAATGGTCACTGGTTCGATTCCTGCCCAGGGCACATGCCTGGGTTGCAGGCCAGGTCCCCAGTTGGGAGTGTGCAAGAAGCAACTGATCAATGTTTTGCTCACACATCGATGTTTCTCTCCCTCTCTTTATCCCTCCCCCCCTCTCTCTGCAAATAAATAAATAAAATTTTAAAAACAGAGAGAGAGAGAGAGAAGAATAAGGGAAACGGACACTGACACACAGGAAGGAACGTCTATGTGAGGATAGAGGCAGAGACCTGAGTGATGTGGCCACAGCCACGGAACATCTGGAGCCACCAGACATGGGAAGAGGCAGGAAAGAGCCTCCCCAGAGTCTCTGGAGCACGCACAGCCCCGCCCGCACCCCGAGTTCAGACTTCTGGTCTCCAAAGCTGCGAGAGGATAAATTTCTGTTGTTTTAGGTTCCCCAATTTTTGACAATTTGTTACGGCAGTCCTAGGAAACTAAGATATCACTAATAAAATACACTAGTATTTTTACCTTTATAGAGGGGTCCTGGCAATTGATCTCTAATCGTTGGCGTTTCAAAGATGGTTCATCTTCGTCTGTCACTACATGATTCTCCAGTACAACTGAAAACCAAAGGCAGAAACAAAAGATTTAAACTTCAATATAAAAAGTTCTACGGACTGTTTTAATATTAAGATAGTAAACCATCTGACACCTTAAGGTTAAATGAGAAGTGACACAACCTGTTCCATGGTTTCCTTTTTTATAGTTTTAACTTAAAATTTTCAGACATGACTTACAGAAAGTAAGTTCTCTCCTTAATCTCAAAAAAAACCCAAAAAACACGCTGACATACTGGATAAATAAATCCCCTAATGTGCTGCTGAGTTGATCCTAACACCAGAACTATGTGTTTCTTATTCAATGTTCTATTAGGCTACCCTGTTTGAACTTCAGCATAACAAAACCAAATGAATAATATTTTCACACTTTAAAGTCTTGTCTGTTGCCTACTTCATTACAAATTGAAATCCTTCCTGGTTATTACATTTTCTTAGGTGATGAGGATCAAAACAGTCCCAAACTTAACACACTGAGTCGCACAGAAAGCTATTCCACAGTGCTGCTGAAATCAATGCCTCCCCATCAGCAATTTTCAGCTGATCATGGCTTCCCCACAGATAAGCAACTGCCTTCCTGTCATCTAAAATTAGCTACAAAACAATATTGAAGATAGCCCCAAAATCAAAGACCAAAACTGTCCACAATCACATCATTTCTGCAAACCACGTTTCTCTGTTCCTGATTGCTTGCCCTAGACCCAGTCAATCACTAAACATTTCCATACTGGCAACGACAGATAGATTTCGTATTCAACGTTTTTTATTGAACATGATACCATGAGTAATTTTCCAGTTTGCTACAGTATTTTTCCCTTCTCATCTCCTTGCCTGAAATCACTATCGCTAACTGCCTGATGTAGTATTCCTCACCTCTTTCTACAAGTTCACACATGGACACAAACATAGCGCATATGTACCAGAGGGCCAAGGCCCTCTTATTTCAATAGAGCTGTACCTTTCGTCTTCACTTAGCAATGTAATGTGGACAGTCCTCCCAGTAAATAGCTTTAACTCACTTTTTAACAGTGATATCAGTTTGTGAATCTATTTTATAGAAATGAATGTCAGTATATGACAATATACAAATATAGAAGATATAGAACATGTATGTTATAATATTGTGTATATGTACATGTGCACACAGAAGTGCACTCACTGGAGCACTTGTGGGAGAGTGTCCACACGTGGAGAATAAAGCAGGGGCGTGCACACTTTGGCATATCATCCATCCTCCTTTCAAATGCATCCCACACTACACTCGAGCTGGGTAAACTCGCTGTAGACGGACGATGCCTGCCTCACTGGGACAGTGCTGTCTGACCACGTCCCAGCTCTTCCTCCTCCAATCCTCCCTATGCCCACAACTGTCCAACCACCTTCATTCAAGGAAACCTACCCACCTTCTTCCACGTGGAGGCTGGAACTAATGCCTGCTCATGCTGTGACACCAGCAGGGGCACAGTGACTACCCCAAACAGAGGCCCTCCAGCCCCTCACACAAGGCTGTCTACAGATGTGGACACAGCTCATCCTGCTGGCATTTGATTTTTCATCTGCTAAGGGAGGGTCGGGGGCAGGCACAGGGGAAGCCAAATGCATGGGTCACTGTGGCCCAGGCCCCATCTCAATCGAAGCACCTCCACTTCAACAGGCTGTATATGTTGCTGAGGTTCCAAATAATATCTTAATTTTTTTAAGCATCAATGCCTTTAAACCTATTGTTATAAAATGACTCATCTCAAAGCTCTTAAGTGTAGAGACACTGCAGAGGCCTATGACTCTAACACAAACTCTCCATGGTTCCTCAGTAAGAGCAGTAAAATGATCTCCCAGAGGTGACTACCCGAAGCTCCCCTGCAGAAACCAGCCAAGGACCAACAATAACAAGGGGCAGCCTGCCTACCTAAGATCTTTGCATCAGACACTATAGATCCCATTTGCAGAAAATGCCCTACCTACCTCCACAGAAGTAGATGGGAATGGATGTTCATTTAATTAAGTAAAAAGGGGAGAAATCCATGCCTACAAGTGTTTGTGGTTAACAAAATACAGGTTCTGAGAACTTCAGTCACAGTCTATTTACCTCCATAAGGAACCAGTAATTTTACTGGGACTGGGAGGACAGAAAGGAACCCTGACAATCATTATTGGAATCCTTTTAATCTGCTAAACAGACAGCCCTGCGTGCACAGCTTTCTGAGGCCTTCACAGGCAGAAGGCCTGCAATTTCTGACCCAATAGAACTCTCAGCACACCTGGCAAATACCGTGGTGCATTACACACATTTACACCAGAGAAGTTAAGTGACTTGTCCAGAGTCACAAAGCTGATCCCTGTAACTACAGAAAAAAAACCACACCCCTTGGCCGAGTGGAGCACCTCAATCTGGAAGCAAAGGGCAGTGAAGCAGACATGGAAAGTGAGACGTGTCCATGGCAGATGACAGAGGCACAGGAACCAGGGTTCAGCAATACCTTCCCATGGGCTGTGGGACTGCAAGTTTCTTTTCTTCTTTGTCTGTTGCTGAATTGCTTTTCATAATTTTGCATGCATTACTTTTAAAATTAGACTAAAGAACTCAATACTCATTTTAAAGCCATCACAATTAAATAGAGGTCTGGTAAAAGTCACATGCAGACAGGTAAAGTAAGTGCAGCTCAATGGCGAGTACCTGCAAAACCAGAAACTAAACATTTTTGTTTTAAATGGAAATCAGAACAAACTGGAAGGACGTACATGCCAACAATTTAAAAGTAGTCTTATTGCTAAGATTATGAGAAATTTTTGTTGCTTCTACTTGCTTAACTATATTTTTAAATTTCACAAAGGTCATATTTTAGAGATAAGGGGAAAATAATCTCAATCCTAAACTCATTCTGAATGCAAACATGTGTAATGCACCTTGGTATTTGCCAGGTGTGCCGAGAGTTCTTTTGGGTCAGAAATTGCAGGCTTTCTGGCTGTGAAGGCCTCACAAGAGTTCTGCACACAGGTTTTCATTAAACTGCCAATGAATCCTAGTTCTCAGTTATTTAAGGAACAGAGATGAAACAAAACGACATTAGAAATGACTTCTCTAAACCTTCTTTGGACTATAATCTACAGAGAAGAAATTTATGTAGGAAGTTACCTCTCAGAATTTCAATAGTTCTAGCCCTGACCAGCATGGCTCAGTTGGTTGAGCATCGGCCTGCAAAGTGTACGGTCACAGGTTCAAATCTTGGTCAGGGCACATGCCTGGGTTGCAGGCTGCTCCTCAGCTGGGGCACTTGTGAGAGGCAACCAAATGATGTTTCTCTCTTTCTCCCTACCTTCCCCTCTTGCCAAAAATAAATAAATAAAATCTTAAAAAATTTAAAAAAGAGTTTTATAGTTCTAAAAATGGCTAAATTTTATGTAACCGGAACATTTTTCCTTTATAACAATACAGTGTGCGCTTTCTAAAGAAACTGTTGTTCACCTACCAAAATATAAACATGGATTTTTTTTCATTGCTATATATAGTGGTAGGGCTGCTTCTTTTTTAAGTTCAATGGTATCTAAGGTGTGGTGCTAATGAGGTCAAGGCTACAAGTTCTAGTTCTAAACAAACTGGTTAGTTTTTACAGAGAAAACTGTAGTTGAATAGCTATACTCATATCCCCAATCTTGTTCAATGATCTGATTGAACAAGCCTCTTGATTTTGCCAGTTAACAGGTGATAGTGCTTCTTATTAAAAAACGGAACCAGCTTTTGGCTCTCTGAGCACACCATGGCAGTGGGCAGGAATAAGCAAGCGCCTTATGAAAGGTGGCAAAAAGGGAGTCAAGAAGAAAGTGGTTGATCCAGTTTCTAAAAAAAGATCAGTGTGACGTGAAAGCACCAACTGGGTTCACTACAAGAAATGTTGGAAAAACACTAGTCACAAGAACTCAAAGGCACCAAAATCACATCTGATTGTCTCAAGGGTTATTTTATTTTATTTTTTTAATCCTCACCTGAGGACATGCTTATTGATTTTAGAGAGAGAGCAAGGGAGAAAGAGAGGGAGAGAAACTTGGATGTGAAAGAGAAACATCCATCAGTTGCTTCTCATAGGCACCCACCATGGACCAACCCCTCAACCCAAGCACGTGCCCTGACCAGGAATGGAACCTGCAAACTTTCAGTTTATGGGACAACACTCTAACCAAATGGGCCACACTAGTTAGGGCAAGGTTTGTGTTTTTGAAGTGAGCCTAAATGACATGCAGAATGATAGAGTTGCACTGCATTTAGGAAAATTCAAGCTAATTACTGAGGATGTTCGGGGCAAAAATGCCTGACTAATTCCCATGGCATGGATCTTACCCATGACAAAACGTGCTCTGTGGCCAAAAAATGGCAGACCGTGATTGAAGCTCGTGTTGATGTCAAAACTACCAATCGCCCTGGCTGGCATAGCTCAGTGGATTGAGCTCGGGCTGCGAACCAAAGTGTCGCAGGTTCGATTCCCAATCAGGGCATATGCCTGGGTTGCAGGCCATGACCCCCAGAAACCGCACATTGATGCTTCTTTCTCTCTCTCTCTCCCCCTTCCCTCTCTAAAAATAAATAAATAAAATCTTAAAAAAAAAAAACTACCAATCGTTACTTGCTTCATTTACTTTGTGCTGGTTTTACTAAAAAATGCATCAGACTTCTAGCCAAGATGGAGACATAGGTAGACACACTGTGCCTCCTCGTACAACCAAAAGAACAACAAATTTAAAAACAAAAAACAACCAGAACTGACAGAAAATTGAACTGTATGGAAGTCCAACAACCAAGGAGTTAAAGAAGAAACATTCAGCCAGACCAGTAGGAGGGGTGGAGATGGGCAGCCGGGCAGAGAAGACTCGAGGCAAGGCGGCGGCCGGAGGACCACGGCGGGCAGGGCGGCGGCTGGAGGACCGGGGCAGGAAAGGCGGCTGGCGGGCCTGATGAGGTGGCAGATTGCAGAATGGACGGACCCACATCCTCATGCAGATAAACTGGGAGGAACAACTAGGGAGCAACACAGACGGTGCAACCCAGGGTCCCAGGGCAGGGGGAAATAAAGCCTCAAACCACTGACTGAAAACATCTGTGGGGGTTGCGGTGGTGGAAGAAACTCCCAGCCTCGCAGCAGAGTTTGTTGGAGAGACCCACAGGTCCCTACACAAACCTACTCATCTGGGAATCAGCACCAGAAGGGCCCAATCAAACTTTGATTATGGGAAGTGGGGGAACTGACTGAAAACTGGCAGAGGGCAGAGCAAGCAGCACTGTTCCCTCTCAGACCCCTCCCCACATACAGCATCACAACACAGCAACTGTGTTGCCCCGCCCTGGTGAACTCCTAAGGCTCAGGCCCTCACTACGCAACAGGTGCACCAAGACAGAAAAAAAGGCCCAAATGAAAGAACAGATTAAAGCTCCAGGAAAAATACAACTAAGCGATGAAGAGATAACCAACCTATCAGATGCACAGTTCAAAACACTGGTAATCTGGAAGCCCACAGAATTGGTTGAATTACAGGAAATTACATGAAAAAATGAAGGCAATGCTAAGTGAAATAAAGGACAATACGCAGGGAACTAAGAGTGATGGGAAGGAAACCAGGACTCAAATCAACGGTGTGGACCAGAAGGAAGAAAGAAACATTCAGCCAGAACAGAACGAAGAATCAAGAATTCAAAAAAATGAGGAGAGATTTAGGAACCTCCAGAACATCTTTAAACATTCCAACATCCGAATCATAAGGGTTCCAGAATGAGAAGATTAAGAGCAAAAAATTGAAAACTTATTTGAAAACATAATGAAAGAGAACTTCCCCAGTCTGGTAAAGGAAATAGACTTCTGGGAAGTCCATGAAGCTCAGAATCCCCAAGAAGTTGGACTCAAGGAGGAATACACCAAGGCACATCATAATTACTTACCTAAGATTAAAGAGAAGGAGAGACTCTTAAAAGCAGCAAGAGAAAAGGAGACAGTTACCTGCAAAGGTGTTCCCATAAGACTGTCAGCTGATTTCTCAAAAGAAACCCTGCAGAGAAGAAGAAGCTGGGAAGAATTATTCAAAGTCATGAAAGGCAAGGACCTACATCCAAGATTGCTCTATCCAGCAAAGCTACCGTTTAGAATGAAAGAGCAGATAAAGTGCTTCTCAGATAAGGTCAAGTTAAAGGAGTTCATCACCACCAAGCCTTTATTATATGAAATGTTAAAGGGACTTGTCTGAGCAAAAGAAGATAAAAAACATGTACAGTAAAATGAGAGCAAATTCACAATTATTAACAACCAAACCTAAAAAAAAACAAAAACAAACTGAGCAAACAACTAGAACAGAAACAGAATCACAGAAATGGAGATCACACAGAGGGTTATCAACAGGGGAGTGGGAGGGGGAGAAAAGGGGAAAAGGCACAGAGAATAAGTAGCATAGATGGTAGGTAGAAATAAATAGAAAGAGGGAGGGCAAGAAAAGTACAGGAAATGTAGAAGCCAAAGAACTTATACATACGGCCCATGGACTTGAACTAAAGAGGGGGGGAATGTGGGTGGGAGGAGGTGTGCAGGGTGTAGGGGAATTAAGGGGGGGAAATGGGACAACTGTAATAGCATAACCAATTAAAAAAAAAAGCATCAGATTCAGGAGACATCCTGTGCTCCACATCAACAGGTCCACCAAATCCAAAAGATGATGACACAAATCACAACCCGAGAACTGCAGACAAATTATTTGAAAGAAGTGGTCAATACGCTGACTCCAGATAGCACTGGAAAAGACATAGAAAAGGCTTGCCAGTATTTATCTGCTCCGTGGTGTCTAGAAAGTCAAAATGGTGAAGAAGCCCAAGCACGAAGTACGAAAACTCACAGAGCTTCGTGGTGAAGGCAGCAGTTCTAGGAAAGCTCCCGGGGATGAGACAGGTGCTAAAGTTGAGTGAGCTGATGGACGTGAGCCCCCGGTCCACGAAGAAGCTGTTTAAAATCTAGACTTTTGATGGTGACAAATTTTTTTAAATCTGACTTGTGAAAAAAATCAAAAGCAAAATAAGGGAGAAACTAAGAATAGTATTCCTGAAGAATGCCTCATTTCTTTATGACTATTTATTTAATTCCAAAATTATCTATATTACTCTCCCCTTCTGTTAAGATACCTAATTTCCAAATGAAGTTTTTTTTTAGATCATATAGGATAGACATCATGCTTTCTTAGAATTTTCTGAAAATTCTCTTTTCTATGGGAAAAAAATAGTTCAGCATTTCTACCATTCTAGAAAGAAAAATGGGCAAAAGACACTCTGACTTAATTATGTGCACTTGTGACTTCAAACTTAACAGAAATGTGAAACTTTAAGGTAGAAAAAAAGGAGGAAACTTACTAAGAAATCTTTTTATAAAGTAAAAGTGTAGACAAAGATTTTTCATAGGTGAAGTTCTTGAAATTTAGGGCCTTCTTAAAACAAACATTTAGTTAAGTTTTCAAAGTAGGGGTACACCTTTAACATCATTGAGAAAAATCACTAGCCTTTGCAGAAGTATAGGAAAAAGTTCTTCTCACTCAGCTGACTTTAGTAAAACATTTCTGGGAAGTCTGTCAGTATCTTATCAAAACTGTGAACATACAAAAAGCAATTCTACTTCTGGAAACTTAACATAAAAAATATCTGCCAAGATATATGTGCAGGAATCTTTATTGCAGGGGATTATATGATAGAAAAACAGTGCAAAAAATGAAATGCCATCCACAAGGGGAATTTTCAAGAAACGGCAGGGTGGGGGGGACACCTATAAATGGAATATCATGCAGTTGTCAAAAAAAACTGCAGTCAATCTGTACATACGAACACAGTAAGATTTCCATGGCCGGTGACAATAGTGAATCTTAGAAAGGGGCCACTGTAAGGAAGAAAGCTGTCACAGGAGCCCCTACGGGTGGGGTAGGAGGAGGGCAAGAGCGTCTGCCAGTGCCTGTGCCCGTCAGAAGAGGGGAGAGCGGACAAAGTGCTGGAGAGCTACCCATCAGGGAACGCATCTTTCACACACAGCATGCATCACTCTTTCTCTTGCCTTCTTTAAAGGATTAAAGACAACTTCTGGAAGAGGTTTTGGATGTTTAAAGCACAGAGAGAATCAAGTCCATTCACTCTCCCGCAGCTCTGTACCTGGGTGATGGGGACTCAGATCTTCTACTGCAATCTGCACCACATCCGCCAGATCCTGTTCTGACATCATCCAGAACGAGAGGAGAGGGGCCAGTCACCGAGGAAGAAGCAAACTCACACAGGACTGGGATTCTGCCACCTACAAAACAAACACAACGGCAGAGGAGAGGGAGATTAACGGTCACGACCTGTGAAATGAAAACTGCTAGCCATGTATATTCAAGAGGACATCAGACAGTTTTTAACAGAGTTCTTCTTGCCCCCAAACACCAAAAGGTTAGCATTCTTTGAGAATTGAGAAAGAGCCCCAAAATGTTTATTTTGTCTGTCCTTAACCACCAGACTAGCCCCTACCTGAGAACCTCTCACTTCATCAATCCATTCCACACCACCTCCAAAGTCACCTTCCTAAAATGGTTTGAACGTGTCATCCCAAGCCAAGTCTCCAGTGGTCCCCTGCTGCCCACAGAACACATCCCATCCTCTGCCTGCTTGCTCCCCATGGGGTCTCAGCTCCTGCTATACACACCACACCCTAGAAAACCATCACACTGTTGTCTCCACCAGTAACATACCTCTCACTCCCAAATTTCACCCAAATGGCCCCTTCAGCCAAGGCTATGCCCATACTCCATTTCTGCTATTCAAAACTGCCCTCCCCTCCGAGTTCCTCTCTTTTGCTTCCCCTTGGCTTCCAGCACAAGCCTGAGCTGTAGCACAGCCCCACTGTTGTGCCCGGGAGCACCACCATCCTGTCCACACTGTACCCTTCCGGGGCTGGGCCACCTGTGCTGTGAGCTGTCATCCCTGAGCCTAGCACTGTGTCTGGGACAGAGTCAGTTACTTTCTTCCTGCTCCTAAAACACTGTGAACTTATTTTCCAAAACAAAAATGAGGCCATGCCATTCCAAATAAGACCTATCAACCAGGGATCTAAATTTAGTACTGGAAAACAGGATGTCCTGAAGAACTCAGGAATCAATGTCACCATAATATTTTGTATCATATTATACTTTATTTCTAAGTAAATATTTATAAGATAAATTATTTATGTATCTTTCCCCATCTAGACAACATGCTCCCCGAGGGCAGAAACCATGCGCTCAACCCCACAGCACAGCTCCTTCCATAACCGTAAGCACTTACGGTCCCTAGTCACA
Source organism: Phyllostomus discolor (assembly GCF_004126475.2). Classification (NCBI taxonomy): domain Eukaryota; kingdom Metazoa; phylum Chordata; class Mammalia; order Chiroptera; family Phyllostomidae; genus Phyllostomus; species Phyllostomus discolor. The sequence continues at coordinate 76,183,264 of NC_040914.2, read as the reverse complement.
ACTCCTGTGGAGCAGGGAGGAGATGACTGAAAATTTTAGATCCTCTAGTTTCAAATCGGAATCTCCTGACAGCTTCTTTTAATGGTATATTTCAACAGGCATTAAATTAAATTCATAAGTTGTACATGTGTTCTTAATTCCTGTAAATAACGTGGTTCCTTTTCTCTTTTATCCAGATTTAAATTCCACAGCTTAAACAGTAGCAGCTCCAGCATTTCCCAGGGAAGACAACGTGTAGGAAGAACTAATCGCTCTCAAATCTTCCTTCGTGGAGTAAATGTAGCTTTTTTACATAAACATCTGGCCAAAGGTATGATCATTAAAATGGCAAAGGTGTTTTTATTCCCAGATTATACACTTCACACAAGACTGAAAAAGACGAGAAAGCATTCACTGTCCTTAACAAAGAAGAGACTGATGACCAACAATCTGGACGGGAACCAAAGGACCTCAGAACCACTCTGACCTAACCCTTGAATAGTCCCACTAGGCAAAGATGGCAGTAACAAAGACTTTTAATGTCCCCAAATCCTCCCATAAAGACACACGGAGCAACTAGGATAGCAAAACCAAAACTCAGGTCACTGTCTGTAACAGAACTGAGAGACAAGGTGTTCCTAACAAACCCCCAAATACAAGTAAGCGGGGACACACCACTGACAGCTGCGAGATCATCACGATAAAAGCAGGTATGCAGCAGGAAGCAGAGAAGCAACGTGTCAACTCGAGAACAGCAGGTGAGACCAGGAAGTGAGCACACTCCCACAGCAGACAAATACAAGAGGTCTGCAGTCAAGTCTGGAAGGCCTAGAACATTCTGGGCCCCAGTAACACTCAAAATTAATCATTCAAGGCTCCCTTCAGGTCAAGCACACTGAAAAGAAATGACTGGGAACAGACTACAAAATATACAGGACAGGGGAAACAGTGACAGAGGCAAATGAAAGTCTAACTAGATATGGGAGAGAAAAACAAAGCCAAGAGAGGTGCGAAAATCAGCTGCCATATTCATTAAAACTCCCTAAAAAACACAGAAAATAGAGCTCTAGAACACTGAAATTAGTAAAACTATTCAAATAAAGCCTCCCTACTAAATATTCAGGAAAATTAATTCTATATAAAAATGAACAACAGAAGAAATACTGAGGTCTAATTCATGCAGATACAATATATTTTAAAAGAGAATAAGGCATAAAATAACATCGCACAGAAGTGAAAACACGCTAGAAAGATAAGTCGCCAAAAGAGAGGAAAGTGATATGGAATATTTCAAAACAAGTTAAAATACATGAAGGTAATATTATACTGTTAATCATAAACCATCAAAAGAAAAGCCCCAAATGAAGTGACAGAACTCAGAAAAGATTAGAAGCAAAAGAAAAAGAATTCTGGAAATGAAAACGAGAAGGAATCCAAGAGCAAGTAAACACAATAAATGATGCCTTCAGAAAAACAATGAGAAAAGGAGAAAAATTTTAAGAGTAAAGAAAAGAGATGAAGAAGTAGTGTAGTGACACAGAAGATCCAACCCATGCGTAACAAGGTGACCCTAAGGAAGAAAACCGAAGCCGCAGGCACGCGGCCTGGTGCACTGCACTGGGCGCAAGTCGGGACGGAGAGCCAGCTCTCCTGTGCCTTTGGTGGGAGGCTAATCCTGAAGAGCAACAAGGAGTACAGCTATCAAAACACTTCTGGCTACAGGCCTGATCATACCTTTTCCCACTCAAGAATCTTTCCACCACACAGATTCAAAGATTTGTGCTAAAAAAAAACAAACAAACCCTAAGACAATGTTTTTAGCAGCAAAAGAATGGATGCAACCTAAATGTGCGTCAACAACAAAAAAATATGGCACTGCCAAACACTGGAATTCCAAACAACTGTCAAAGGAGGCAAGTATCTCTAAGGACAACTCCCAAAATGCAGGGCTACATAATAATAAATGGGGCAAAATGTGCACAACACGCTTATTTAAAGAAATAGACTGGATGGGGAGTAAAAAGGAGAAAACTGTATTTGAACAATGATTAAAATAAAAAATAAAAAATAAAAAAATAAGAATAAAATTAAAATAAAAAAAAAAGAAATATGCTAGGTGTGCACAGAATATCCCTGGAACACTAAGGGTAAAGGAAATTATTTTTCACTTTTCACCTTATTATACTTTTTTATCAAGTGCATTTATCACCTCTCCAAAAATGAAAAACACTTTTAAGGTGATCAGAAAACTAAATATTTAGGCATAAGAATTTAGGTATAAACTGTGGGGAAAATTCTCAGTTCCAACCTCAGTTATATCCAGTAATATTCTCTGCACCTGGTGCCTGTGCTGAACACTGGGAATTTCTTCAACCTTCATCCTCAGCAACTGCTCCAGGAGAACCTGTCAGGATAAGGAAATAGGGTGTCGTGCTAAATCTGTGCGCCCTGAAGATGACCTCCAAGTACAGATTAACTGGTGCTCAGTTTGAAGATCAAAGCTACTCATGCCATAAACTCAGTCTTCTTTTTTCCAAATTAAAAACCAAAGTATAAAAGATTACTAAAGGGACACACTGAACTTTAATGAAGGCGGCAGTTTTCAGATAATACCACTCAACTGAGCTCTGACTTGACAGATATAAAACACTTTATAGTCACAGACTGCTTATGGACCCTTTCCCCGGAAAAGAGCACACAGACAAAATTCTGCCAAGTTTCACAGGCTTCACCAACACCAGAGCAGGAGCTCTCGTTTATAGGGCCATGTGGCCACCCGAGGAGGCTCCCCACCTCACCTTCTGCACACTGCGGCTACCTGACCAAGTCTGAGCTAATGGGACATGAGCTCAGAATGGTGCATGGCAGCCCCAGGACAGCTCATCAAAGGAAAGCTGGCACACAGCTGTTGCCCTCCTTCTTGTCCTCCTGCTGCTGGACTCCAGGGATGAGGCTGGGACAGGACCACAGAGCAAGGAACATGAAAGATGTGGCCTGGGGTCCTCGTATCTACAGTGCCACCACACATCCTGGACTTGCCTGCCCCAGACTTCCTCATAAGAAAAAAAAAAAAAAAAGAACCAACAACCTGCTTTAAAACAACATATTCTGCAGTGTCATATGCAGCCAAGCTTAACCTAAGTGATATACCGTGGATATATTAAGCCCATTCATGATGACCCTGGATCTACAGCTTCCAGGTTAAACACCTGTGTCACACACAGGTCTAGTGGAAAGTTTTCAAAGGCACAATTCAAGCCTTCTCCTGGTTTCTAAAGGCTCTGCAAGTGGCTTAATACTCCAAACTCACCATTAAATCCTGAATCCTAACCTCTTCCAAATGAGGCCACCATACGTTATCCAAGTTGTTTACTCAAAATGATTCTGTGGCCAGGATAAAGAGTCATTTAAAATTCTGCTAACAGTGAAGATTTGAATAGAAAAAACTAGGGCAACAAGCCCGAGAAAACTGGAACAGAACAATACATACGGTTGCCATTTTGGCAAATTAAATTTGCCATTTCTCAGAAGTCATGGACAGTACAGTCTTAATATAACACAACAACTGGGCTGTGATGAATGTTCAATAATGTCTTTAATTGCAATGACTAGTTAGAACTCTGCTTTAAAACAACATATTCTGGACTCTGTCACATGCAGCCACCCCAAAGCCCCATTCGGGGTCTCCCTGGACCCAGAGCCTTCAAGTTAAATACTTGTCTCTCATAAAAGTCTAGTGGAAAGTTTCCAAGGGCTTCAAGCTTCTTCCTGATTTCTAAAAGCTCTGCAAGTGGCTTAAGAAAATACTCTGAACCCACCCTAAAATCCTGAACCCTAACCTCTCGAGTAGCTGAGGAGAGCATCGTCTTGGGTACACATGAAAAAGGAGCCCACCGACCAAATCAACAACTGAAGTGCTCGATCTTAGGAGGTGGTTCACGATGGCACATCCCACGGTGAAACACTGCCGACATCGATGTGAGCGACACTGGTCTGATCACGTTTACTGCAAAGGAAAGGTCTCCAGAGTATAATACTAATAGAAAGGAGTATAAAAGGAAAATTGCAAGACAGTATGTATATGACCCCTATTCCGTTTTCTGAAAGTCGCATGTGTACGCAGTCACATGTCCACATATCCCAATGCACACCAGATGGTCTGAAATGAGATACTGAACTTAAGGTTACCCATGAGGAAGGGATTACAGACAGAATGAGGTGACCTTCATTCTTGATCCTTCTGGATTGTTGAGTTTTCTATACGCCCATATTTGTGTATCACCTGTGAAATTGGTTTTCTAATACAAAGCAATACATATATAGCTCACAACTCTCGTGTGCATCCATCACACACAACCTTGACCACAGGAACAAAACAGCCCTTCCCTGCTCTGAGTAGTTCCATTCTCCTGGACCGCTGTGTCATACTTTCTCCTCTCCCTCCCAAATCCCAGCTCCTCCTTCCCTCAGTGAGCTGCCAACCTTGCTTTCTCTTCCCCACCACTTCCCTGGAATTTGGTTTCCCTGACTGTGGCTGGTATGGGCACCACCTGGCCTTCCTCTTGTCCACAAGCATGCCCTCCCCTCTTCACAGCTGGGGGCCCTCGCACTTCGACAGTTCTGAGTCCCTCACAATCGGCCTCCCAGGTTATTCCCAATACACACTGTGCTGCTATTTCCCCACCTCCCTCTCCTCCCTCTCCATTCCCCAGCTCTCCTTCAGAGCAGAATTCCCCAGAGTCACCTGTACATGCTTGTCTCCATTTCTTCCCCTCACATTCTCTCTAGAGCCAGCCTGATCAGACTCTGGCTTTTCCACTCACCAAACTGCCCCCACCCAACCTGTCCTCCCCACCGCAGCACCTGCCCAGGGCTTACTCCCGCCTCCTTCACAGCCGATCTCCCTCCCTCACCTTCCAGGTCTGGCTGCACTCTGCTGGCCTTGCCTTGCAGAGGTTCTTTGAAGGTTTGCATCATCTCCCTGACACGGAGGGCCCAGGGCCTGGTGCTGGACCTCTTCTCAATCATCCTGACATACTGTCTATGTGCTGGTGGTGCAGATTCACCTTCAACTCAGACCTCACATGTGAACTCCAGATCCACGAAGCAAACAGGCTACTGGACAGCTCCCCTGGGGGTCTGGTCCCGACTATAACATGCCAAACTGAACCCAATACCCAATCCCACAACCAACCTGCTCCTCCCACACTTTCCATCTCAATTTATGGCACCAGTTGCTTAGAACAAAAACCTTCAGTCCTTGGTTTTTCTCTCATGTCCTATCTGTGGGCAAATTCTCTCACGACAGGCACTCTGCACACATCTGAAGCCATGCACTGGCCTTCACAGGGGCCTCTCTGCTCTGCCTTTACCCCATCATTGTTCCCAATATCTGGTAAAAAAAAAAAAAAAGCTCTCTGGATCCTGTCATAACTCATGTCAGACTGTCTCTCATCTGTTCGGAGCCCACCAAAGGCATCCCACTTACTCAGGACGTTAACAGTGAAAACGCAACAAGCTGCTCACCAACTGTCAGCAATAGACGTAGCTGTTGCTCATCAGCTGAAGTGTAGCACTGCAAATTCATTGTTAAGGTTTACAGAAAACTTAACCTTGGATACCTATACTATAAAACCACAATGCCACTAAAACAGGAATAAAAGAAAGGCTCCTGTAATTGAGCAATCAATTTAGCTTCAGCAGTAAAGGCTAAAAAGGAAAACACTGTAGACTATCAGCTCTCATGACGAGACAAGGGCAGCAAGAGAAAAAATAACCAAACAAAGCCTCCCTGTATGGACTCTGGAACAGTCTCAGTCACTGTGGGAATGACATCACGTGGGTCATCTCACTAGGGATATCTCAACATATGGGATTTTTTTTTCCCATCAATTTTTTAGAACAGTTGTCACAGAGTTGTTCTTATACCAGTCCCTGCCGCGGAATCTGTTTTGGGCCAGGTGATTTCCACAAGAGGCAGAACAAGGCAGCCAGGTGTATAATTTCCCAGGCAGTGACCTGTTCTACTAGAATTATTTACCAGCCACCACATGCATGCAGAACGACTCAAGAGATGCAGTCCACAAGCCTGGGTAAAAAGCTTGGCATACCCCTTATATATCATTTTTATTATTATTGACTTTAGAGAGAGAGAGAAAGGGAGATAGGAAAAAAAACAACACGATTTGTTGTTCCACTTATTTACGCACGCACTGGTTGATCCTTGTATGTGCCCTGACCATGGACTGAACCCGCAATCTTGGCATATCAAGATGAGGCTCTAACCAACTGAGCTATCTGGCCAGGGCTACCCCTTACATATCTTGGAGGGGCCTTGGAAGTCACCTACTGCTATCCTAACTTCCTTTTATAGGTGACACAAATATTACTCTGAGGGTTAGATGTAGCCATGAACAAGTACAAGAGGGAGATGATCCTAAATACAATTCTTAGAGTGCAATTACACAGAAAAGATGCTTGGAACAGGACAGGAGTGATGGGGAAGGACCACTGTCACCAAAGTCCTACAGCAGGATCTGCCTCCCTGGATTCTTAAAATTAATGAGGCCCCAAAACCTTGTGCTTATATGGGGGTACATGGTATTGTGGACTTACATTTACTCCCCTATCACATCCACCCCCGAATGTCAAGTCCACGATGCCATAAAAATCGCAACAGTAATTTCCATTCCCACTTAAGAAAGTGGTTAATTAGTACCTAGTTAAAAAGCTAAATCTCTATCTAGAAACAGGGAAACCTCCAAAAAACTAAAGATCATTCTGTTTAGTCAAATCCTTTTGAATATAAGTAATAAATTAATTAAAAACCAGTATGGAGTAAGCAAAGAAACCAATTTTTATTAAACTGAGATAGGGAGAAAAGACTCAGCTTACTTATCTTTCTCCCAAACTCAGTGTGGACTGGTAGGGGGATATGCAAACAATGAAATGGGAAAAAGAAATATGACTAAATGACTGGCCAGGTACTAGATAAACTAGGGAACTGGCATAAAGCAAGAAACACTTCTTCCTCCGGTTTCCACTTAGGAAAATTCAGGCCACACTGTTTCTTCTTTAAGACCACAGGTGGCAAACACAAGGTCCATGGGCCGAATCTGGCCCTCCACCTCGTTTCTACCCGGCTGCAGCACGGAGCTCTCATTTAACTGCTAAGGAGTAGTTACATCTATACAGCCCTAAAATTACATTCGGCCTTTGAAAGTGACTGCGAGGCTGATGTGGCCACCCATGAAAATGAGTTTGACACCCCTGTTTAAGACAGTCCTCCCACCCCCCACAAAAATGTGTAAGTTTAAAATCAGGAAAAGAAGGTCAAATTAGCCACAGAGGACTGGTTCTTTCTCCTTAACAATTAATATATTTGATTAAATTTGCCACTTTTATTCATGCTTTCCAAACTATATAAACCTCCTCAAATATAAACCACAAAAAAAAAATGCAGGAAAGAGAAGCCGGATGTAAGCTGATCCCACAGCACCCACTGTCCTAATCCACACACGCACTTGTCTGAGGACCCCCCTTTACCTTCTTAAAATTAGATAGGCCCCAAAACCTTGTGCTTGAATGGGTATACCTACCAATAGTAATCACATTTGAAATTAGAACAGAAAATGTTTGAATATTTCTTTATTCATTTAAAAATTATAAAAACCAACATAGGACATATTAACATACAAAACATTTTTTATGAAAAATAACTGTAGTTTCCAAAACAACAAAAGCAGCAAAATCTTAACAAGAAGAGGGATATAATTCAGCATTTTTACAAGCCTTTTTAATGTCGGACTTAATGGGAAACAACTGGATTCTCTTATCTGCGTCAGCTTTCAATCTGTTGCAATAGATTGTTCTGGTTGGTGCATATGAAGAAATCCCAACCTTACACAGAGGTGCTGCTGGGGAAGGGAAAAGTATGTACTGTAATGGCCTTCGGGCAATTGCAGGTATTCTTTCATACAACACCAAAACTCAACAAGTGTCTAATTTTTCCCTAAAGGCCTGTTGCAATGTGGAATCTAAAACCATATCAGTGAACTTTGTACTTTGTGACTTTAAAATCCATTGGTCTGCTGTGCCCTTTAAATGGACCTTCATACAGGTGTGATTTTGTAACATTATGCATTTGTCATCTGGAAAATATTGATTCATGAGATATGCAGATCTTCTAAATGTTGTTTACTGTATATTATCAAAAGCATCACATTCGTTAATAGAAACCCTGATCTCATCGGAAAGTCGTTAAGTATTAGGAAGCTGTCAGGTTCAGAGCAGGAGATACAAGCTTTCTGAAATTCCAATTTCACTTGAAAGCTCAAATTTTATCACTGGCAATAGTGTTAGTACTTTCCTTGAAGTGGCAAGCTAATTTTGTTCATTTAGTAGGAAATTTTGGTCAAACTAGTCAATTCTACTCAATTATTCTTTTCTGGCAGTCCATGGAAAAAAAGTGGCTAGTTCAGCTAGCAACTCAAATAATTGCAGGAGGGCTTGTCCGCGAGGGAATCCTTTCAGTCCGAATCGCAGCACAAGTGCTTCCCACATATATCCTGTCTTGTCACAAAGAATATTTAAAAGAGGTGTACTCAAGTTGAGATTTAATAAAATGAACAATGTTCCCTGCTTCATCAAGGGCATTCTTAAGTGAAAAAGGTTTTTTTACAATTGCACGGCAGTAAATAATTCAATGGTACAACTGCAGTTTGAGGCCTCCACTTCAATTATGCAAAAGCAGCAGCAACTTGACCACCACTGACCCTGCACCATCAGTGCAAATGTCAACATGCAAAAAAGGCAATGACCCCTTACAATCATTATGGAAACTGGTTTGACCTCACAGACCCCCAGAAAGGTCTCAAGGACACCCCTGGGGTTCTGTGGACCACACTTGGACAACCACTGCTCTCAGGTACATCTCTAGAAAAAAAAACATAAAAACCACATATGCATTAATGTGAATTACAGATAAATTCTGCTATAAAATATAAACCATAAATGCATTTAAAAGTAACTTTTACTTGGTTTACCAACTGCCAAAGATAAATGTAAATATACTGCAGAAGCCTGAATATATCTTGCAACAAAAATTTTGGTTTTTACATACATAACACCCATATTTTAATTCTTTTCTTAGAGTTACTAAATTACTTACATTGTGAAGTATTTATTTTGATCAAATAAAATATGACATCTGCCAAAGATGAATAAGTTTAATAATGTACAATTGACTATAGGCTGTAACACCTTAACCTTATTTCTTAGTTCCAGGAGAAACTTGAATGAGTTTCTATGAACTCACTTACACAATTAATATGAGGTGATCTTTTTGCATTCATTCATACATTATTCAAAAAGTAATCACTGGGCACATACTGTATATACATATACCTAAACATATGCTACAAACATATAACCTCACCCCTAAGATGTGGACTAATGATGTAATAAGTCAAAGAAGTGACACTTGGGACCTACTGCTTAGTCAAGGCTAAAAACAGTGCTAGGGGAACACAGACTGAGACAGCTACTCCAGCCCCAGAAGATCAAGGAAGGCTACTGAGAACTGAGAGAGTCAGGAGGGGACAGGGCAGCAGCAGAGGGCGGGCGGGGGCAGATGTGCTGGCCAGGACTCGTGAAAAGTCCACAGCACAAAACAAATTAGCAGAGCTCTAATCTCGATGAACCGAGACTAAGACCTGCCATGTGCGGTGAGGTCCTAGGGATAGAGTGGGGTTCAGCCACAGAAAAAATTTCAGGGGAAATTTAAATATGGACAGCATCTTAAGTGACAGTGAAATTGTTGTTCATTTTTTAGTTGCAATTATGAAAAAGAATGCCCTTGCTCTCAGACATGAGCACTCAAACATTTAGGGGTGATCAAAGTTGATCTCTGCAACTTACTTTCAAATGCAGGGGAAAAACACACAAGGCAACATGCCAAACATCAACCCCTTGTGAATCTGGATGAAGGATATGCACCTGTATATTTGCTGCACTCTTCTAGCGGCTTTTCTCCAGATTCAAGTTAGGAGGCAGTGGTACAAAATCACTGATCTGGTGGAACACGCTCATGCTAGGTCAAGAGCTCCATGTTGGCAAACACTGCCCCACACCATGGTGATGCATGCTGTCAATGGGGAAAACTGGGTGTGGGATACATAAGAACAACCCGTACTATCTCTCATATCTGTAAACCTCGAATTATTCCAAAAGAAAACGTTTTAGAATAAGCAAATTTTTAGGAAACAAAAAAACAAAAATAATAAAACTCTCCAGTCTACCCTACCTGCCACCAGCTACCAGCATCACATCTCTCCTGCGCTGAACTGCTAGAGCACATTCTGGAGCCCATCTCCAACGCTGTCTCTTCCCTCTGCCTTCTGGATCCCAAACTAAAAATCTGGTTTCCAAACCCACTGTCACTGGAACTTTTCTCCAAGGAACCAGACGAGAGTCCTGTAATCAATGCCTGACTGCATCTTGGCACTGGGATTTCTTTTCCTTCTTCACTCAGACCACCCATCCAGATCTCCCTCCCTCTCCTGGGGCCTTGCTCCAAGGTCCACCTGAGATCTCTACCTTCCTCTGAAAGCTCTGTCCCTTGCAGAGCAGGTACATCCACCTGGCTGCTCCATGTCAGCTGGGTCACTCCAGCTACAATGCTTTGACTAACCAATAAGGCCCCTTCAGGGGTTCCAAGAAACAGAGGAGCACAATGGAAAGCACTATCTCCCAGGGGGTGCTGGCAGGCACCCACTTTGATTATGGGACTCACACCCATCTCTTCCAAATGTCTGTCTGCTGCCTTAAACTCTCACCAATGCTTTCCCTAGTCCAGTATTTCAAACCACCCTATACTCATTAAACAACAGACAATAAAATGCTCCAACATTTCCAAATTTGAAGTATTCTCATGTCCCTATTAGCTCTTTTTCCCCAAGAAGATTGCTCAAGGAGATGCCACTATATCCCAAATCCTCTGAGAAAGAACCCTGCAGACTCCTTTTTTGGTTAGCTCTGCTCTGTTCCACTGAAGTATCCAACCATCACCAGCCTTTATGGTTTCTTCACGCTTACAGCTTCCAACCTGACTCCCTCTTCCTCTCTCCCACTGAACCTGGTCTGCTGAGTGCCTCATCATCCATGAACTGGACTCTTCTCCAGTCCCTCTGATGTGTAGGTGTCATCTTTCTGGGACACACTCTAAAGTTGAGTCCACGGATCTGGCAGCCTGAGTGTCCCTTTGTCTCTCCCAAAGCCACAAAGGGCTGAGGCAGGAAGCCAAGGCCCTCTCATCCATCCTCTAAGTTTCAGAGTGAATTTTCCAACTCCCAGAGCCCAGCTCAGCACGTTCATGGCCCTCCTCTACCGAGAGCATCACATCTAAACTCCTCCATCCAGGTTTCAAGCCTTTCCCAGTCTGGCTCCCTCATCTGTCTGTATATAATCTTACTCACTCACTCGACAAATGCATTCTAAGGCAATGGTGGGCAAACTATTACCCCAAGGACCAAAACTATGATTCCACCTGTTTGTACAGCCCATGAGTCAAATCAAAAGAGCAATATTTCAAAATGTAAAATTACATGGAACTCAAATTTCAGTGTCCACAAATCAAGTTTTATGGGAACGCAGCCACATCTGCAATGCTGTCTATGGCTGCTTCGGGGCTGTAGTGGCTCCTCTGGTGGCTCGAAGTCTCACTTGAAGGTAAAAACAAGTACTCTGTGCCTGGGATCACCACTGCCATGAGCACCATGACGGGCGCACGGGAGCCATCCGCAAATACTTGTTCAGGGAATAAAGTAAAGACCCTCAGGCTCAAATGGTCAGACAGGTACAGATAATCATGAAATGTGTGCTTTGAGTCCCTGACAGCTCTTGCAATCCTTCAGCTGCAAGGACAGCAAAAATCTTGGTTCCAATCATCTTCTTATTTTAAAAAGTCAAAAGAAAGCAGTAAATACTGTATTTGGAGACCGCAGTTGATGCTCTCTCCTACTATCACTGCACTTGTACCTACATTTCTACAGTTAAAATGAAAAACATTCAGAGATGTGAAATGAATTAGGTGACGTAGGTTGATTTTTGTACCTCCATAGAAGAAAGTTACGTTTCAGAAAGACTTTATATTGATTTTGATTATTATATACTTAAAGCCAACTATAGCTCACTTAATGCTCAGATACTAAATTAGAGGTAAAATTTTAAAGTCATTTTCCCATGATAACATGTTCATATAAAAAATATTGGCCCTTAGGTAATAAAAACTCATACTCAACATTGCAAATTATCTAAAATCATCTAATTTAAAATTCTCAAAAAATTGTCACTAACAAATAATACACGGAAGTTACAACACTGTACAGTGATCACAATTCACAATACAAAGTACAAGAGAAAAGTCACCCCCCTGGAGACAAGAGGAGGGCGTCTGAAACCTAGTGACTGTTGAGAGCAGCGGCCGGGCCGGGCTGCGGGGCTCCCCACCCCCAGAGTGTGGGCCTGCATGTGACACTGGCAGGTTCCTCAGTGGCAGCACCAAGTCACGGTGCTTCTTGCACTTACAAGCGCACTTCACAGCCACAGCCAAGCTTTTAATCAGCAACTGATACTAATTTAAAACACCTCTAAGCTCCTGTCAAATTCTAAATTTCTAAGATTCTGTGATGTAAATTCATCAGACAAAATTCAGACTATATGGAAACTTCTATCAATTAAATCAGCAGCATTTGAGGCTGACAAGTATAAAAAGATACAGGACCTGGCACGTAAAGTTGATGATAATGCATAACAATAATTACAGGAGCTACCATTTATTGAATCCTAAGCACTACATTAAACGCGATCTCATTTAATCTTCACAGCCTTTGATGGAGGTGTGTCCCTATTTTATAGAGATAGGCCCATCCCTAACCGCTCCCCTTATCTGAAACATACATCATGCATATTTATGAGGACAGCAGAGAGCAGTGTAGGAGTGGCGGTGGGGTAGAAAGGAGTAGAGAATGCTCCCACAGTGACTCATTTTGTGTCTGGTTAACTAAGCTCAGAAGTTAGCCATCACCACATGTTCTCCTGCCCTTCTCTGGAGTTTGGGCTGGTGCATCCATCTGCCTCTCAGATCCCTCCAGAAATGAGAATCCTTTTATCGCCCATCCGCTCCTGCCGCTCATTGCCTCATACTACTAGGCTTGGGAGCGGGGTGGTCAGCAGCCCAGGGGTAAATGTCCTCCTAATCTCCTCTGTCCACCTCACAATTTTACAGAAACCGAACAAAACAACTAGCACATGCCAAAATGTTAAGGGGGGTTATAATCCTAACTAGCTACACAAAACAAAAGAAAATTAACTCCCAACTTGAAGTCATTAGAACAAGTAACAAACAAAAAAAAGTAACAGCAGCAAGTGGCAGATGCAGAAATCACTGCAAAGGTTTCTTACCCACACAACAGATGTCAGCAAGTGCAACCCCTCAGAGGCAGAGTGGGCGACCAAGCAGAATTAGTTAACGTGATCTAAGACAGAAAATGGACAGAAGTGTAGGGAGGCCCACGAAGATTATGTGGTGGACACTGGCTGACCCACGCAAGGCCCTGGCAGACATGTCCACATAGTATCACCACGGGAGCCAAATGTTCTTGGGAAAAAATATATTCATCAAAGTTCATAAAGGAGTCCCCTCTTCTTTCGCTATAAAGGACATTACTGGGATAATTAGTAAAATCTGAATTAGATCTGTTGCTTAGATAATAGAGCTACATCATTGATAAATTCCTAATTTTGATAACTGTACTGTGGTTATTTAAAGAACATTCTCGTTTTTAAGAAAGAGACACTTAGTCCTGGCTGGTGTGACTCAGTTGGTTAGAGTATCACCCTGTAATCAAAAGGCTGCAGGTTCAATTCCCAGTCAGGGCACACCCCTAGGTTGCAGGTTTGATCCCCAGTCCAAGTGCAGACACAATCCCTGGTCTGGGCATATATGGGAGGCAACCAACTGATGCTTCTCTCTTGCATCAATGTTTCTCTCTCTCCCTTCCTCTAAAAGCAATTTTAAAAAATGTCCTCAGGTGCCGATAAAAAAAAAATTGGACACAAATGTATTTTAAAGATAAAGAGATGCATTTTAACTGTTCAGAAAAAAATACATATGCACACATAACTGTAGAGAGGAGGAGCAAGGATAAAGCAAATAGAAAACATTAACATCTCAGAATCTAGAAGACTATACTGTAATTCTTTGTAATATTCTTGCAACTTCTGAGCCTGAAAGAAACCCAATTCCTATAAAGAGATGTTGAAACTTTTTCTCAAAAAAAAAAAAAGGCAGGATGGATAAAAGCATTTTCATTTGACCATAACTTTGCCAGTGCTAATTATACTTCTGAGAGGCTGCTACTGACATTTTCTTTCCAAGATTTTCTCGAAATAAACTACGCTTCTGACCTCCACTCTCAGTGACTTCACCAGACAGATGAGATGGTTCAGTGGACTCCTCCAGACTGCCCGAAGCTCTCCAGGTCAGCGGTGAAGCGCGTGGACAACAAAGGAGACTCGGAGAGTAACCCCTTACAGGACAGCACTCTGCTCGGCACCAGCTGAAGTGTGCCTCATTGTCATCTTACTGTTACTGAACTCCCCACCGTGACTCCTTTCTCCAACTTGCATTGGTATTTTTAGTCTAGAGCTTGGGGATCCAAAAACTACAACCTAAGAGCCAAATCTGGCCAAGTGCCAGTTTTTATAGGTAAGTTTTATTGAAAAACACCATGCCCGTGCAGGCTTCCACCCTCCAAGGGCAGAGTTAAGCTGCTGTGACAGAGACCTCCATCCCCCAAAGCCAAAAATATTTATCTGGCACTTCACAAAAAAGGTTGTTGACTTCTGCCCTAGTGTCCAATGATGTCAGCAGCATCAAAGAATCTTGAGACTGAGGGATAAAGAAATTAGAGACTATTATTGAAGAACAGTAATCTTGACCTCCTGAGAGGTGCCTCGGCTTTTACAGGATTTACCTCCAGATCTGGGTTGGCTTTTCCTGCTCCGCTTCCTGTTAACCATAAAGAGCAATTTCTGATTCAGGGCATAGGGGATTCACAGACATCCCAATGAGGCACAGCAGGCTTATTGAGCTCTTGAATGATCCCAGGAGAACCCACGAAGCAAGTTGAACTGGATTTTTTTTATTAACAACGACACACAGAGGAAGCCCCAAGCAGTGTGTATTTGCTTTCATCTTACTGTACGTCCTTGAGCTTCCTTTCTCCTCCCTAACGTATGACTGCATTTTATACAATTTCAAATTACACAAATTTAAATCACACAAATTTAAAATAATAGATATTAAGCCCTCATTTTGCAAAAAAATAAGCAAAATTAGTTGAATCCCGAAAATCTAAAAACATTTAATTTCAAGACCAGAAGACCAATTAATTGAAAGCTGTGTTTGCCCCTGATAGCTGCAACTTTTAAATGGTTAACAGGACATCCAGCCTTGTTGTCAGCTAGTCTAACCCAAGGGGAATGCGAGTTACTTGGCGTCTTCACACAAGTGTTCTGGATGGAAAATGAAGCCTAACATAGCACTTTGCTCCCGAGGCCCATCCCTGGCTCCCACTGATGCGAATTCCCGGGAGGAAGGCTTGGCAGCAGAAGGTCCCAACCTGGCCATCCACCTACCAATGGAACTGCAGGGCTGCACTCCGTGGTGACAGGAAGAACTGCTGCCCGAGTCCTCCCCTGCTCAACTAGTAAGACTGAGATGACTGTGCCTGGGCCACACTCAGGGGACATCAGTTCACTCAAACGAGGAAGTGCCAGCAGCACACATACCATGTTTTCACTGCCCGTGTATCCACACCCACTTCTAGTTCAGAAAGGTTAGCCTCTGCTTTGGTGGTTTTTCACATCGAGGGAAAACGAAAAATCACAAGACCACAAGCAGCACCTTCTGAAGCACACAATGTAAATCTTTATTACTGAAAGGTTTGCCAGGGCAGAGCCTGTGCCCAGTCACAGAGGCCACAGCCTGAACAGCTGAGTGCAGGCCCAGGTCTCCTGAACGCACTCTGGAGGGAAGTCTCGCCTCCACACCTACCTGAACCCTTCCGCCCACTTTCACTTTCAATGCATTATTCATGCTATTTAAAAGGCTAATACAAAATAACTTGGGACAAAGTAATGGTAGTCAATTTCCACATTCAATTCCACTTATCAACTTTTTCAGGGACTTAACTAAAAAACTTCTCCTCTCATCACCCTCTATGGCGTTTTCTGACAGATTTTATTCTTCCAAGATTGTGCCTTGTACGCAATCCAACCTTGTGGCTTATCTGTCTGGGGCACCGAGTCCCTCACACCCCCACCAGCCCCCTCAACCAATGTGAGGCTCCTTAAGGGGACAAGGCAAACCTCACTGTCTCCCCACCATGGAGGAAGATGGTCAAAAACACTTAAATCGATAAATGTGAAAGACACAGCAAATTGAAAATAGAGACCAATTCATGTGATTTGGGGCAAACTATCTGCTTGTGGCTTAAGAAGTTAATGAATGGTTCCACCATATTTTAACTCAAGATCATCCACAGGTTTCAAGCAATGGGAGGCTCCCGGTGCTGACATCAAGCTCTACTTCTTCTTAGAGACTTACTTTGAGGCACTATGCTGTAGATGCCCAACCTCAGCAGGGCCCTGGGGGGTTAAGTAGAGGTCAAGGGCAATTCCTCCTTGAGGAATGCTTCTTGCCTTCTATGACTAAGGACACCCTGTCTTCCAAGAGGACAGGCTGAGCACAGCCCTGGGAAGCGGACAGAGCCAAAGGCAAGGCAGAGGGCATGAAACGGGATGAGAATTGGAAGCTCTCATTTTTAAGCAGTTTCACAACCTGCACAAGACAAAAGTGGGAAACCCAAGAGTTAAGTGTTCTGTAAACTATCTGCTTGGGGGGATGAATAGTAATGGAAAAATACAATAAAAAAACACAACTATTTGGGAAGGCAGAGATGACTGCTAAGATTCTCCTCTTCTGTGATGTGCTGAATGAGCTCCAGGTACTGGCCACGAACAAGAAAACAAGTATAGCTCTTTAAGAGCAAATTGCAACCATATGGCCCCACTCAAGATTTGCTCTCAAAGTCTCTAAAACTCCTCACATCCCCCAAAACTGAGCATTTCAGAATGATCAGAGCACTTCTGACGAACAATTCATTATGTTATTTGTTTTTATTACCACCATGTATATGAAGTCATAGAACACAGGAACAATCTTTATTTACCTCTGGTATAGTGGGGACTTGTAAAGCTTTTATCTGAGACACTGTCATTGAGACCCTTAATATGGATTTTCCCCCCAGAAGTCTTTTCTTCAAAATGAGAAAACGTTTAATGTTTCCAAATTTAAGTAGTTATTAAAGTGGTTAAGTTACATGGGCATTTTACAGTCAGTCTTGCTCTGTCATGTACCATATTTAATTGTATAGCTAATGTTTCCAGGATACATACAGTATAGATCAAGCGTGTCAAACTCATTTTCACCAGGTGCCACATCAGCCTTGCAGTTGCCTTCAAAGGGCCGAATATAATTTTAGGACTGTAGAAATGTAACTACTCCTTAATGAGGGGCAAGGAGCTCAGCGCTGCCACCGAGTAGAAACAAGGTGCTCGGCCAGATAAAACAAGATGGAGGGCCGGATTCAGCCCACCAGCCTTGTGTTTGCCACCTGTGATACAGATGAAGATCATAAGGAAAAATTAAGGCTAATAAGCTATAACAGGTGTTATCAATAAACCATTAATATAAACTCATCTAGAACCTGTGCCTAACACACCTATTTACCAGCCCACAAAACAAGGTTTGTGGTTCATTATCTCTTATTTCCTTGGCAACAATCTAGCACAGGAAGTATTTCTTCAGCATCAAAGTGAATATACAACACCTGGCAATCTTCTTAAATGCAAATTGAGTCTGTCTTTCAAGATTGGACACTTCCACTCATGGCCACGTTCCATCTAGAGAATAACTAGAAATGACCTAAATGACCAACAATAAAAGAACAGCTAAACAAGTAATGATCCATCCACTCAAAGAAATATTATATATCCATTACAGCTTATCATGAGAACTACAGAAACAGGGAAAATAACAATGTCATATTTTTTAAGTGAAAGTCACTGAAAGTTATGTACGTATGTAGTCAAATCATATTATAAAAGTGTCTTTTAAAGATAAAAAACTGGAAAAGTATTCTCAGATGTACAACATTAATGTGATAGGATTAGAGGGGTTTTTTTTCAGAATTTTATTTTATGTTGATATGCTGCTTTACAACAATAAATGAAAATATTTGGGAAAAGTGTAGGTTTTTAAGAAAAAGAACTATTTGCTTTATCCTGAAAATCAATCTGGAAAAAAGCATATGCACTTAAAAAACAGCTGATCAGCCCTGGCTGGTGTAGCTCAGTGGACTAAGCATGGGCCTGCAAACCAAAGTGTTTCTGGTTCGAATCCCAGTCAAGGCACATGCCTGGGTTTTGGGCCAGGTCCCCAGTAGGGGGCACATGAGAGGTAACCACACATTGATGTTTCACTCCCCCTCTTTCTCCCTCCCTTGCCCTCTATCTAAAAATAAATAAATAAAATCTTCAAAACAAAACAAAAGAGTAGATCAGAAAAAGATCCCCAGACTACTATTTGGTAAGGGGGAATACCACAAGAAATGAGAGAAAGTTTATTAAGTTTATAATTTTTTTCAATTATATCAAAACCTGAAGTTTATTTCTGGAAGTAGTATTCATAATCAACTTTAAACCTCAGTGGAAGAGAAAGAAGCGTGGAAACCATTCCCATTTGCCTTTTATACATTTTCTGACAGCCTTTGTAAGGTTTTATCTCAGCTGATACTGATAATTACACCACCTAGGTGATGACCCAAGAATTTGGGGTATATTCTCAGAAAAGAAATTAGCTTTCTCAAAAATATCTGGGACTGCCTTCTCCTAACAAAATAAAATAAAACAAAAATTTTTAAAAAGACTTTTATTGAATTTGTCACAATATTGCTTGTTTTAGAAGAAAAAGATCAGTTCACAAAACTGGGAGTACTATTAGCCCAAATGAGTCATTTTTCTTTAACTTCTGGGGAAAACCATTATGATACAAATCACTTCTCTACTACACAGCTTATCATTTTAAGTTACTTAAAACCTCAGAAAATTCATTAAGTGAATGCTAACTGAAATAGATTTGGAAAATATATTCATATCATTTCTTTGGTTCTCTGCATTTTGATCATGGCAGTAACTTTGTTTGCTATTATTTTGTACATGTTAATAAAGTGTATGCATATAAGCTCTCTGCTTCCCGAGAGAGATGAGTCTCAGTTTCCAAATCTGTAAAATAGCAGCAACCTGTTTCTGTGAAGATCACATGCCGTCATGTCTGTAAAAAGCTTAACGCAGGCAACCAGTAAGCACTAAGTAGGGGAGAGCTAGCACCCTGAGATGGAGAAGCATACAATCCTGAAGCCATATTGCCTGCTTTACAGAGCAGCTCCATTACTCGTAAGTCACTTCAACTTCCTGTGCCTGAATCTTCACCTATCAAGTAACAGCGCCTACCCCACAACGTTGCTACACAGAACAAATGAGTTTGCATATGCAGAGCACTCAGGGCAGTGCCTGGCATATATTCAGTGCTCACTACACTGCAAACCAATGAGGCAGGCCTCAGAAGGAACCAAACCTGCTGACATCTTGATATCAGATTTCCAGTCTCCAGGAACTATGAGAAAATAAATTTCAGTTAAACAAAAAACCCAAAAAACCTGGAAAAGCACTTGTCATTACTTTGGTGAATGTCCCTCAATTTGAGTTTTCTCATGACTAGACTGAGGGTATGTATTTCTGACTCAGTGCGTCATACCAGGTCACATGATGTCACTCTGTCTTATTACTGGCAATGTTAGGGTGGTCTCTGCCAGGCTCTTCACTGTGAAGTTACCATTTTTCCCTTTGCAATTTATAAATATATTGGAGGAGATACTTTGGGGCTATATAAATATCACAGATTGGAGGAGACTTAAGGAGACATGACAAATGAACAGTGGGATCCTGGAGTAGATCCTGAAACAGAAAAAGGACATTAGCGGAAAACTGATGAAGTTCAATAAGGTCTGTAATTTAGTTAATATACTGTGCCGATATTAATTTTCTGGTTTTCCTAAGGATATTAGACTATGTAAGATGTCAGCATTAGGGAAAGTAGGTGAAGGGAGTAGAGAAGCTCTCTAAACAATTTTTACAACTATTTTCTAAGTCTAAACCTACTTCAAAATTAAGCTTACAAAAGCTGCAGATTCTGAATCCATATGTCTGGACAGGGCCTGAGTCTGCAACTCTCTAAAATGCCCCATGCTGGTGATGCTGCTGGCCCATGGACCACTTCACTAGACAAGGCCTAGGCAAACACAGCTGATGCATTTCCCAGTGCACAATTTTCAAAGGACAATCAATTAAAATACATCAAGATTATACTTCAAGTACAGTAATCACTCCTTAACTGGAGGCATTCCTTACATTTTGGCACACTGAAATGTTCTTTTAGTACAATGATACAGTGAAAAGCCAACTGAAGAATCTGAAATCACAATCTTTGCTACAAGGCCCATCTATGGTTGTCCTTCCCCAGTGGGGCCTGGCACCCGCCAATGCTGCAGAGACAGGAGAACCTCCACAAGGAATGCGCGCCATCTGCCCACACTTGCAATATGGAAGCTGACATGGGGATCATAACTGACCCCAGGTCCACTGACGGTGGACGCCATCACCTAGGCCACTCAGAGGCAGGAGAGGGGAGCACAGTAATGGCAGCACAGGTTCTGGAATTCCTACTCATAGTAAGGGACTGGCCAGTACACATGGGACCTCTGCTCATCCCATTAAAATGATTTTTAACATTGTCAAATAAACCCATAAGAAATAAAATAAAACGGCAGACGAGATATTGCAAATTTCTGGCAGGCTAAGAGATTCTAACAAGGGCAAAGGGAATGGCAGTCTGAAGCACACAAGAGCGGGCACAGGCAGAGGAGGGCCCTCTGCAGAGAGCGAGGGCTGCGCCTGCACACAGAAGACAGTCCTGGCACACAAGAGCTACACGAGGGGACTCCTAGACCAAGTGGTGCACCCCCTAACTGAAGGGGTCTTCCTTAAGCAGAAAGGCCCAAAGAAGACCTGCCATCTGGCATTCCAGCTCCAAGCAGAGTAACAAGTTCCCAACCACCCACAGGGAGACCCACACATTTTCAAAGCCAGCCCTCAGACTCAGATTCATCCGCTTCCTCTTGCTTTAGACAACAACAATTACCAATAATTAAGTAGTACTCGCCATATGAAGCAAAAAGCCAGTATTTTTAAAAGGACAACAGTGACACTAGATGAAACAAGAAATCAGAGAACCAAAAAAAAAAAAAAAGAACTGAAAAAAGTCCTTATTAGTACCCTCAGTATCAAGGAGATGATGCACAAAAACAATAAGCTACTATGAAAAAGGACAGAACAAATATACTCTTGGAAATTAAAATTTCAATAATGGCAATAAATTTAAAATAGAGTTGGAATAAGAACTGAAAGTCTTCTCCCGGAAATAAGAATAAAATAACACAGGAAGAAAATAAAGACAAGAGATTCAGAGGGTCAAGGTGTCCATCATCAAACTAACAGGAACTTGGAAAGGTGAAGAGTAAAAGAGTAGAAGAAATTCTCAAATAAATGATACAAGAGACTTTCTCAGAGCAGAAGGACAAGCCCCCAGGATCAAAGAGCATGTCTTTTGGCACTCTGGAAATACCCTAAAACCAGAGGATCCTAAAAAGTTACCCAAAAGGAATACTGCGACTTGGCTAAAGGTTCTCACTGAAATGAAGAAAGCCAAGATTAAAACACAGAGTCCTGAACAACCCCAGGTGTGCAACAAAGGAAAGCATTAGGATGACGCCTGTGCCAGCGTGGAGTAATCAGTCCCGATCAGAAAAAGAGGACAGAGGGCTGGAGAGGTAAGGTTAGAGAGATCTGACACTTCTCCTTGGAAATTTAAAACAATGTAAGAAGTTGATGGAAGCAGACAATGCAAAGAAAAAGAAAGGCCTTTACAAACAATAGAAAAAGCAAACAGCTGTATTAGAAGGGAAATGCACTACTTGGCTGGGAAGCAAGAATATTTGCACAGTTATAAACAATTTAAGTTCATTGAACTAGTGAATTCAGGGGGTAGAAAAAGTGGGATATGATGTGAAGAGCTAAATCATATTATCGTAACAAAGTCAAAAACGTGTACAATGAATAATTGTTTAGAGCTATGAATAACTTCTTGAAGAAACAAAAAGATGGAAGTCTCTGAGAAGGGGGACTAAAAGGTGGGATGGGGACTGTTGCTTCTCACTCTAAGTTTTTCACGACATTTCATCATGTACATTACTTTAAAATATTAAATATATAAAGCCCGGCTGGTGTAGCTCAGTGGATTGAGCTCGGGCTGCGAACCAAAGTGTCGCAGGTTCGATTCCCAGCCAGGGTACATGCCTCGGTTGCAGGCCATGACCCCCAGCAACTGCACATTGATGTTTCTCTCTCTCCCTCCCTTCCCTCTCTAAAAATAAATAAGTATTTTTAAAATATTAAATATATGTATGTTTAATTTTTTAAGGATATTCAAACCTTGGCTCTGTGTGTCTTAGGCAAGTCACTTAACCTCCCTGAGTCTCCGTCGCCTCACCCACCACACAGGGCAATCTCTAGCTCATCGGGCCACTGTGATGAGGGACACTGTACATGAACAGCGCACTCCCAGACACAACGCATGATCCGTAAATGGCAGCTGCTTTTTTAAAAAGTGAAGCCAACGATGGCAGAATACATGACAAGAACATATGAACTGCAGAACAAAGGGGAAACAGAGCTGAACGTATAGAATTAAATTTATAGGCAGTTTCAGTGTTTTGTTTTACCACTGGGTATTGGTACCAGGGTTGTCCTACAAGCTGCATGTAAAGTGATCAATCATCTACTTCGGGATGTACTGTTTCCCTCCCTTGGGAAGAAAACCAGCCTGCGCTCGGCCCTTTGACTCGCCCTCCCCCTCCCCCCGTCTCAGAAAGCAGGGGAATAGCGCCATTGAGAACCACTCAAATATCCTAAGTTATTTTTGTTTCCTGAACTTCCAGTTACAACTCTACCCTTAGAAAGGACTGTCTCCTCTCATCAATTGGTTTGGTTTAGTGCTAGTTTTACCAACCCAATCAGGCTTTGGAGTACATTCAAAGGCATTTGGGAAGAACAGGTAACTGCAAAGAGAGAGCAATCACCTGCTCCACCGCCAGACTCTAAACTGTGCCCTCCCTGGTCCGGGCAGGAAAGCCCTCTATCCCTCGAAGTCACTCTTGTTGACAGTTTTTCGGGGAATATTTACTTTTCCCATATCAAAGTAATCCCTACCGTCCCATCAGAAACAAATCGGTCCTCTATTAAGGCAATGTGTCCAATTCGCTCACACAGTGGAGGTGGAATGCACGTCTTTTTTAGCCATGGGGTCACATTCCCAAAGGATTAAACCACAGAAATAGCAACAAGTATGGGGGGGGGGGGGCTGAAATCCTCATTCATCAAGGTCTGGATAACGGGATCCGATCATCTCTGACGTCTAAAGTTGTCTATTCCTAACCCGGCACCTTATGCCCCTATTTCCCTTTGTGAAACTATAAGCAAATTAAGAGGATGCTGTTTGTGTTCCTGACTCTAGGGGCTCCATCTCACACTGGTAACTCAGGATGCCAGCCAGTCGGAAGTCGGACTGACAGGAACTACCACACCGCAGGGTCCTCCTCTGGGTGCTTTTCAGTTTCCCATTTCCCATAGAAGTGAGACCCAGCCCGCCCCCTCCTGTAACTGCAAGCCGTCAGTCTGCAGGGCAGCCTTCGGGACGTCTGGGAGCAACTATCGCAGGGCTGCTCCCCAAGTTTATAGGCAGCTGGCAGGGTCTCGGGGACCGGACCTGTCACCCGGACCGTCCTACGCGGCGCACCGCACGGGGGCGGAGGGGAGGGAGGCAGATTGCAAGTGCAAAAGAAAATTAATGACAAGAAAACAAGAGCCTCCTCTGGGAAGAAAACAAGCCTGCGCTCGGCCCTTTGACCCAGCCGCCCCGGTATCCGAATGCTAGGGGTAGAGCGCCGTGCGCCCACGGGAGAACGCAGGGACTGGGGGGCCGCAGAACCCGGGGGGGCTGACAGAGCTGAGGGCGCGCCAGGAGGGGCTAAGAGGAGCAGCGGGGGTTAAGGTGGTGCCGGCAGGACTAAGAGGCGCGGTGGTGCCCGGGGACGCCGAGACCGTTGGGACGTCCGGAGGGGCTGACAAGGCTGAGAGGAACGGCGAGGGGGGAAAGAGTACCCGCAGATAAAGGGGGGAGGGCGGCGGGGCCCGGGGGCGCTGAAGGGGCAACCGGACGGAGGCAGCGGGCCGTTGGCGGGCCAGGCAGGGAGTCCTAGGTAGGGGTGACGAGCGCGGGAGCCGCGGCCGGAGGAGGGCGAAGGGAGGAGGGAAGAGGGGAGATCTCGCTCTCGCTCTCGCCCCGCGGGAAGGGGGAGGTGGAGACGCGACCGGCTGCGGGAGCTGCAATTACCGTGTGGGCTGCGGAATTCTCGTGGTGTTTGTCGGGGAGCTGCGATAATGGCGCCCGTCCTCGCGAGAGAAGCAGTCGATCTGCGCAGGCGCTACGAGTCGCTTCCCGCGGCCCTCCGCCCTGCACAGTCTGCGCAGGTTCCCGGGACCGTGCTCGGAGAGCCGGGGCGGAGCTTACAGCCCTAGGCCTCTAGCTTGCGCTGTCGCCCCGCGCCGGTGACACCCGAGCATGCGCACGCGTCCTGCTCCCGCACCCGGTTTGGACCTCCGAAGAGTTCTTACTTAGACAGGGTGCGCCCGGCTTTCTCGGTAGCCGGTGAGAAGTCGCCTCGGTGGGCTGTTGGAGGAATTTGCATTTTCTTTGAGATTGAATGAATAGGAATTAGTCCCCCAACGACTACATATCCCGGAGGTCCCTGCGCGAGTTGCGAGCGGTGCATTCTAGGACTCGTAGTCCCGGCCTCTGCGCTATGCCTGCTGGTACTGGTAGTCTCTTCATACTCTGGTCGCCGGGTCCGCGCTGTTGGTTGCTGGGACTTGTAGTTCATATGCTCGGGGTCTCTGCTCCAGGAGCGTGCAATCGTTTCCTCTCTGACGGGATTCCCCCCCGGCAAAAATTGGTGTTGCTCAAGGGTTTCCAGTATCATAAATACAATCTTGAGTGCACGTGCGTGGTAAAAATCTATTTATTATATGTGGTATATTTTTATATGTAATTAATATGTGCCAATATAATAATATGTGCCAATGTAAATGTAAGCTATATGAATATAAATATAGTATGAATGTTGCTATAATATATTTATATAGTATAACTACGCGTTTGTGGGTACTCGTAGAAAAAAATCCCAAATTATGGACAATTCCCAGGAATGTTATTTCTATTCACTGGCATCATCTTTGCTTTTCATGTGTGCTGGAATTACCACTGCTTTTCATTTTTCTTCTTTATACTTGCCTGTATTTTCTGAGTTGTTTACACTGAGCAAGAATTTCTTTGATCATCCAAACGCAAGACGATGGAACTATTTTCATTTGGTAAAAAAAAAATGCTTTATATGAGTTTCTTGCTCATTTCCTTTTTGCCAATAATAAAAACCTGATTTAGGGCAGCAAACAGCTGTGCAACCTTGGGCAACCTCGTTAAGTCTTTTCCAGAATTATCACTCAGGGTTTCTGCTGAGGCTGGTCACTGGATTCCTTTGCAGGAAAAATGCCTTAAAGAAATACCAAAGAAGAACCACAGAAGGTCGTCTGGAAAAGCTACCGATATGGAAATAAGATAAATCCTAAGTGGAAATGAGAAGCCCATAGAGGTTGGAAAAATTGCTCAGTAAGCTCACATGGCTGGAAAGAGACAAAAGCAGGATTTGGAATCCCAAACACTGGAGTGCACTCACACAGAGGTTTGGAGGGTTCCAAACAATCACCATAGACATCGTGAGATGGGGCCTGGAGCAAGTTCTAGACAGCTGTGCCTTCTACCCACTGCCTCAGTCACAGCCAAACAGAAACACTCGGCCATATAAGAATTCTTAACATGCTGCATTTGACAGAAAAGCAGATAAACTTAGAATTATGTTTTTCATATTATTTCAAAGTATCACAAAATCCTCACTTGTAGCTCTCTCCCAGGTATGGGTTTGCCTGCTCCTTCCCACCCAGGCCTTGCACACTGCTTGGCTCCAAGACACTGATGACTAAGTCAGGGTCAAAAATTAAATCAATCAAAATTATAATTGGGCCCTGGCTGGCGTAGCTCAGTGGATTGAGCGCGGGCTGCGAACCAAAGCATCGCAGGTTCAATTCCCAGTCAGGGCACATGCCTGGGTTGCAGGCCACGGCCCACAGCAACCACACATTGATGTTTCTCTCTCTCTCTCTCTCTCTTTCTCCCTTCCCTCTCTAAAAATAAATAAATAAAATATTTTTTAAAATCTTTTTAAAAAGCCTTAAAAAATTATAATTGTGCTGGGTTGGAGTCACTGACTTCTCTTTTTTGTTTGCAGTTTTTCAGATTTATTTATTTTTCATTTTGCTGCCCAGGAAGCTCAACTAGAGGAAGGTGTCAATATTCATATCCAGCTGGTTAAAACAAAAAATTTAAATAGTTTGAAATTGGCAAAGACAGCTGTCTACCAATGAAGAGTCACTCCATGACCACAGAGGACCCTTCTCCCTGCCAATCAGGTTATATAAGAATCCAGTGGAAGTTCCTGAAGTTAATTAGGCTGAAGTCATGTAGGTGGGGACTTTATAGGAAGAGAGGGAGGTGCACTCTGGCCTGAATGGCACCAGAAATCAGGGACTACCTAGATGTACATGCACTGGGCACTTGCAAAGATCTCAAAGACACCTTCCTCAATACCAGGTAATGCCCACCTTAGCACAACCTGGAATCCTTCAGAATGGTTCTGTTCCTGAAGATGTCACTAGGGTAGAGAAAAGTGGCTTATTCATGAAGCCCTTAGTTGCCAAAAAAATTTCTCTGGAAAACTGAGCACACCTGTTCATAGCAGGCCTGACCTGGGCTTTGTATTCAAGCTCTTCTACAGTGAGTGGTTGAGCTTCACACTCACAGCTCGTGAGGATCTGGGGAGGAATCAAGAAGCAGAGTTTGTAAAGGGTTTAGCCAAGTATCTGACTCAGGAAATTACATATTACCACGTGTTGATTTACCATGCCTTGAGCCACAACTGTCTTAGTTTAATCCTCCTTCTTTGTGAAGAACATCAAGTTCAGAGAGATTAAGTTACACACCCCAGGTCACACAGCCACTAGAACTTTGAGGAGCAAGGTTGTGAGATGTGGCAGTAAAGGTAGTTAGGATGCAGGCTGTGCAGGTAGCTCCCTGTTGGCCAAGAGACAAGTTTTGTCTTGATCCTAAAAATGATGGGAAGCCTTTACAAGGTTTGGGGCAAGAGTGAATATGATCACATTTGCATTTTCAAAAGTCGCTCTGGCTGGAGTGTTGGAAAATAAACACTCCAGGGGTAGGGAGGACGGGTCCTGAGTAGATTTGGGGAGAGTACTGGAGGAAGCTGTGGCAGGGTTCCAGGCAAGAGATGAGGAAGACCTGCACCAGGACGAGCCTAGATTTGGATGCAGAGAATTGGACAGAATCAAGAGATTCCAAGGGGTGAAATCAATAGGGATGACAAACATTGAGGGCAGAGTAAGGGAGAGGAGGCAGCTGGGATGCCAAATGGGCCTACATTCATGTGAAATTGGATGGTCGGAAGCACCACTCCCTGAGGTGGGGAACCCTGGGTGCCACTGACCACCATGGTTGTGGAGACTGCCAGGAACAATGCTCTGTTGTTGCTCCAGCCAAGGGGGCCTCTTCTGTGATTTCTCCCCCACCCCAGGGCACTTTTGTCTACTTCACACAAAGGCACTGTGTGGGTTCCCGGCACCTGCTGGGAGAAATCAGGTTTGGGGGTGAACTGGAGTCCTGGAGATAGAGCCCACAGGGTAACCCAGGGGAAATGGGATAAAGCAACACCCAACACCCACTCTAGCCCCATCTCTCCCTGGCGTGAATTCCACCCAGACACAGGACAGTCCACAGCCACACACAGATATTCTGGGCCATCAAGATATTTAAGGACTGCCCTGGCCGAGTGACTCATTTGGTTGCAGCATCATTCTATACATCAAAAGGTCACGGGTTTGATTCCCTGTCAGGCACATGCCTAGGTTTCAGGTTGTGTTTGATCCCCAGTCAGGGCACAGACAGGAAGCAAGCGGTTGATGTTTCTCTCCCAGTTTAATGTTTCTCTCTGTCTCTCACTCTCCCTTCCTCTCTCTCTAAAACCAGTAAACATATCCTTGGGTGAAGATTTTTTTAAAATTTAAGAAAAGAGATTTAAGGACCAAGAAGTGATGTCTGCAGCATGGCAGAATAGGAGGTTCCCCATCATATCCTCCCTTAGCAACAATAATTTGGCAGCCATCCATGGACAGAAGCACCTCTGTGGGACCTTTGGGATTCAGGTAGTAGACTGTTGAAACCCTGGTGGAGCCCCAAACCAAGGAGGGTCATTTTGAGCCAGCTGCCCCCAAGTGACAGACCCATTCACCTTGGTCTCAGCTACAGATCTGGAAACAGACCATCCCACCATCCCCCTGTGGACTTGGCTACAGCTCCATTTGACCTTCACCCTGCCACCAGCATCATCTGCCAAGGGACCCAGCAAGAATCAGGCCTGCCATGCCCCAGGTAACAGGCCCACTGAATTTGGTTCTGTCTGTGAACCAAAACTGAAGCAGCTTGAGATCCGGCTCCAGCCCCTCTTAACCATGATTCAGAAGCAGTCCCACTCACCCAGGACGCAGAAGGAGGCACACCCACCCATAATTCAATATACCACATTAACAAAATGAAGGGTAGAAATTACATGATCATCTCAATGCATCTCAATGCAAAAAAAAATTTTGATAAGTTCAACATTCAACAAGGTATAGAAGGAACAAACCTCAACACAATAAAGTCCATATATGTCAAGTCTACAGCCAACATCGTGCATGATGGTGAAAGGTTGAAAGCTTTTCCCTTAAGATCAGGAACAAGACAAGAATGACTGTTCCTATTTAACATACTACTGGAAGTCCTAGCCAGAGCAGTTAGGCAAGAAAAAGAAATTAAATGCATCCAAACCCAAAAGAAAGAAGTTAAATTGTCTTTGTTTGCAGATAACATGATCTTATACATAGAAAACCCTTAAGACTTCATCAAGAAACTATTAGAACTAATAAACAAATTCAGTAAAGTTTCAGGATACAAAATCAGTATGCAAAATCAGTTGCATTTTTATATACTAACAACAAATTGTCTGAAAAAGAAATGAAGAAAATAATCCTATTTACAATAACACCAAAATAATAAAATACTTAGAAGAAATTTAACCAAGGAGGTGAAAAATCAGTACACTGAAAACTGTAAGAGCTTGATGAAAGAGAGGAAGAAGACACAAATCAGTGGAAAGAAATCCCGTGTTTATGGCTCAGAATTAACACTGTTAAATGTTCATGCCCAGACCCATCTACAGAGTCATTCTACTGCCTAGCAAAATGACAATGGTATTTTCCACAGAAATGGGAAAAACAATTTTAAAATTTGTATGTGACCACAAAAGACCCTGAATAGTCAAAGCAATCCTGAGGACGAAGTACAATGCTGGAAGTATCACACTTTCTGATTTCAAACTGTATTGCAAAGCTATAGTAATCAAAACAGTATGATAGTGCCATAAAAATAGACACATAGAGCAATGGCACTGTGTATAGGGAGCACAGAAATAAACCCACACATATTCGGTCAACTAATCTTTGACAAGGGCACAAAGAATGCACAAAGGGAAAAGAACAGTCTCTTCAATAAATGGTGTTAAGAAAACTGAATATTAGCAGGCAAAAGAATGAGATTTGCCCCCTAAGCATAAGATCTGAAACCATAAAACTCCTCAAGGAAAAGACAGTGGGGAAAGCTCCTTCATGTGGGTTGTGGAGATGATTTTTTGGACATGACACCAAAAGCGCAAGCAGCAAAAGCAAAAGCAAAGTCAACTACATCAAACAAAAAAAGTTTCTGCACAGCAAAATGAAAAGACAACCTTACAAAATGGGAGGAAATATTTGTAAACTATGTATCTGATAATCAGTTAACATCCAAAACATATAAGGAATTTGTGCAACTCAACAGAAAACAAAAAGCAACAACAAAATGACAAGAGCCTGATTTTAAAATTGGCAGAGGACCTGAATAGACGTTCTTCCAAAGAAAACAAATAGATTCATGAAGAAGTGCCCCATACCACTAATAATTAGAGAAATGCAAATCAAAATGACAACGAGATATCACCTCACACCCATTAGAATGGCCATTATCAATAGGTAAGAGAGACAATGTTAGTGAGAACGTACAGAAAAAAGGAACCCTTGAATACTGCCCGTGGGAGTGGCACTGTGGAAAACAGTAAGAAGATTTCTCAAAAAATTAGAAATAGAATTATCATATGATCCAGCCATCCCACTTCTGAGTATTTATCCAAAGGAAAGAAGTCAGTATGTTGAAGAGACATCTGCTCCCCCTGTTTCCTGAAGCATTATTCACAGTCAGCAGGACAGGGAACAACCCGAGTGTCCATCAGTGAACGAATGCACAGAGAAGATGCAAATAGGAATGCACACACATACAACAGACTATTATTCAGCCACGAGAGGGAAGGAAATCCTGCCATTTGCAACAAGGTGGATGGACCTAGAGGACATTATGCTGGACACAGAAAGACAAATACTGAATGATCTCACATGTGGAATCTAAAAAAGTCAGACTCATAGAAACGAAGAGAACAGTGGTATCCAGGGACTAGTGGTTGCAGGAAATAAGAAATATTGGTCCAAGGGCACACACTTTCAGTTATAAGAGGAGTAAGTGCTGCAGATCTAATGTACGGTATAGTGACTATAGTTAGTAATACTGCATAGCAGCAATATTTAACTGGCGTGCTGCAAGAATTTTTAAAACATGCAATACCTGACTGTTTAGTCAGGAACACTGACCTCTTTTCCCTTAGATTGTCAAATTAAAAAAATGACAATAACCATCCCGTATGAATGTCCTGTCTTCAACCATAAATATATTTATGTAGGTCACATCGCATAATAAGGTTGCACCTAATTGGTTTATTCTTGGTACCAGAAATCCTTATGTAAAAGTATAGGCACATGATTTTTTTTAAGTCACTTTGGAGCAAAAAGAGTAGGTAATTACTTTTATTATTTTTTGTAAGTCAATCAAAATTATACCTATCTTAGGATGACAAAAATATATTTGGGGGAGTGCCACAGAATTATTTTACATGCGCCACAAGATGCAAAAGGCTGAAAATGGCTGCTGTGTGGTATGTCTGAAAGGTGCTGAGATCGCAAGTGTTCTCACCACAGGTGCTGGAGTTGTTAATTCATCTGATTGCAGTAATCCTTTCAAGATCTGTACATATACAAGGTGTATTAAATCAACACTTTATTTGTCAATTATACCTCTATAAAGCTAGAAAAATAAATATTTAAAAAAATTTAAGAGCAATAAGGACCCTACCCAAATACTGTTGTGTAGATGTGATACCCTGTGAGCCTGGGAAAGCCCCCTACATTTCCCGTACCTTTGCTTCCTCCCTGTCAATGGGGCAGTAAGACCTCGTGCAAGTGACCTGTGAGTAGTGTGCCTTTGAGTATGGACTTACACAGGTTCCACTACCAGCTCTTATTATCTTGTTTGGCTCTGGACCAGTAACTAGTAATCCTGACCTCATTGTCCTCATCTGTAAAATGAAACAATAAAACCTGCCTCACAGAGTGGTTTCTACATTTTGAAATTGCAGAAAGTGCTTGCCCACCGCATTTGGCACGAAGGAGACACCCTGGTACATTTTGTAAAAAAAAAATATATATATATATATAGATATAGATATAGATATATCTATATCTATATATATATAGATAGATATATATATACAAATGACTTAGACAGTGCTGCTGCTACCTGTAAAAAAGAAGTATTAGCTGCCATGACTGATTGTTGCCTGGGCTCCCATTTCTGTGCCTTTGCCTAAATCACCTAATAACCCGCTGGTCTATCTATACTTTGCCAAACCTGCCTGACTGCTCTTTCTCTCACTTTCTTTCATTATATTTAAATACATATAACATAAATTTCACTGTTTTAACCATTTTAAAGTGTACAGTTCAGTGGCATTGAATACATTGACAAAGTCATGAAACCGTCACTGCTAAGGAAACCCTGTGCCCTGTGTCAGTCACTCCCCTTGCTTCCTCGCCCCCTCCTGCCCCCAGCACCCCCCACTCGGCAACCACTGATCCACTTTCTATCTCTACATATTTGCCTATTCTGGGTACTTCATGCTAGTGGCATCATACAGTATGGGGCCTTTTGTGACTGCTTCTTTCACTCAGGATAATATTTCCAATGTTTCTATGTCATCGTGTGTATTGGCACTTCACTTTTTAAAATTAATGAACTTGAGTTTTTAGAGCAGTGTTCAGACCACAGTAAAGTTGAACAGAAAGGCACAAAGATTTCCCATGTACCCCTTCCTACGGCATTATCAGCATCCCTCAGCAGAGTGCTGCATGTGCGGCAGCCAGTGAACTTGACACATCATCGTCACCTGGGTCCGTAGTGTACAGTAAGGTTCACTCTTGGTGTTGCACATTCTTTGTATCTTTTGCTAATATTTCCTCCCAGTCTGTGGCTTGTCTTGTCTTGACATTGTCTTTCACAGAACAGAAATTTTTAATTTTATTGAAGTCCACTTTATCTATGATTTTTTTCATAGATCATGCCTTTGGCATTATATCCGAAAAGTAATTGTCAAGGTCATGCAGGTTTTCTCCTGTGTTATCTGCCAGGAGTTTCATAGTTTTGTGTTATACATTAAGGTCTGTGATCCGTTTTGAATTATTTTTGTAAAGGGTGTGAAGTCTGTATCTGGATTCATTTCTTTTGTATGTGGGTGTCCAGTTGTTCCAGCACTGGTAGTGACTTTTTTCTCCATCATATCACCTCTGCTCCTCTGTCAAAGATCAGCTGACTGTATTTATGTGGGCTAGTCTGTCCTGTTGATTATTTGTCTGTTTTCTCACCAATACCACGTAGTCTTGATTACTGTAGCTTCATTCTTTTTTATGACTGAATAATTACATTTTGTGATATACCACTTTAATTTGCTCATTGATGGACATTTGGGCTATTCGTGTCTTTGGGTTATTGTGAATAAAGCTGCAGTGAACATGTGTGCACAAGATTTGTGTGGATGTGTGTTTCATTCCTCTTGGGTACATGCCTAGGAATAGAATTGCTGGGTCACCTGGGAACTCTGGGTTTGACTTATTGAAGAAACCACTTGACTTCCTAAATGATGCTCGTCATTGTTTGGGAGTGAGCAGATGCTGACTTCTGATTCCGAGAGGCCCACAGGCAGAGGAGCCGCCAGCCAGCCAGCACCACCTCGCCAGCGACATGAGGGCGCCACCTTGGAAGTGATGCTCCAGCCCCACATGAGCCATCCCAGCCGACGCCTCCTGGAGCAGAGAGGGGCTGTCTCCCCCGAGCCCTGCCCACATCATAGGTGTGTGAGTTCAATAAGTGATTGCTGTTTCCAGCCATTGAGTTTTGGGGTGGCTTGTTAGGCAGCAATAGATAACTGGAGCATAGGCTTCCACACACACTTTATATTCCAACTAAAAACCTCCTTGCTCCTGGTAAGAATTTAGAATAAATGACTGGGCATTTTCCTACAGGACAACATGCACTGATTGCGCACCTTATATGTGACTGTACAAGCAACTAACAGCCATGCGTTAGGGCTCAAAGAGGTAATGAGCTCAAGGCCATGTACTTGAGCCCTGAGTGGCTGTGCCACTTGCCATATTCTAGGTAGGGAGCACTTACACCATGCATGTCATGTTAGTATCCTTTGGAATAGAGAAAAAAATTAACTAGCTTAGTAAAAGGAACTTACAGGCCCTGGCTGGGTAGCTCAGTTGATTAGAGCATCATCCCAATATGCCAGGGTTGTGGGTTCTACTCCTGGTCAAGGGACATACAAGAATCAACCAATGGATGCATAAATAAAGTGGAACAACAAATCAATGTTTCTCTCTTCCTCCCTCTCTAAAATCAATAAATAAAAAAATTTAGATAAATAAAAGAGCCCTGGCTTGCGTAGCTCAGTGGATTGAGCGCAGGCTGTGAACCAAAGTGTCACAGGCTCGATTCCCAGTCACGGTACATGCCTGGGTTGCAGGCCATGACCCCCAGCAACTGCACATTGATATTTCTCTCTCTCTCTCTTTCTCCCTCCCTTCCCTCTCTAAAAAATAAATAAATAAAATATTTAAAATAAATAAATAAAAGAAACTTAAGGATTCACATAAATGAAAAGTTTGGAGGTGGACTTGCATATCCTAGAGCTTACAAGCACACCAGGGCGCAGAGAGCCAGGTCACTGGTGGAGAGAGAGCATGGGCCTGCAGTTCTGCTTTTATTGAGGTCCAGGCTGGGGTGCAGGTTTCATGGACTCACTCTTTATTGCTGAATTTAAAATTATAAGAGCAAGAGCTGTGGCCAGGTGGCTCAGTTGGTTGGAGCATGAGCTCATATACCAAAAGTGTGCGGGTTTGATCCCCACTGGGGGCATGTATAGGAGGCAACCAATTGATGTTTTTCTCTCTCTTCAGTCAATAGAAAAAAATATATCCTTGGGCGAGGAATAAAATTCATTAACTAATTAAAGTACAAGTACAAGAATGTAAAGAGTGGGAGAAGTAAACAAGTGAGCCACATATTCAGTTATTAAATCAACCAAGATCTCTAAACAAAGGTGTCTGAGTGTGGGAGGTGACCTGGCCCTTTATCTAGGGTGTGGCTAGTACTGTATTAAACTGAGATAGCCTGCTTTGAAGTGGCAATCAAAGCTTAACTGAAACACTCTGATTATGAAAAGAAAAGTCAGACTTTTGGTTGGTTAAGATGGCAGCATAGGCAGACATGGCTTGTCTCTTTGCACAACCACACCCAAATTACAACTGAAATATAGAACAACCATCACTCAGAACCATTAGAAATCAAGTTGAATGGAAGTTTGACAACTACAGAATTGAAGAAACCACATCCATCCAGCCTGGTGAGAGGGAAGCGGAAGCAGAATGGGCTGGTCTCTCACCCACGTGTGGCAGATAAAAATTTGGTAGGGAACTCTGGTTGGTGTGGCTCAGTGGATTGAGTACCATGTTGCAAACCAAAAGGTCACTGGTTCGATTCCCAGTCAGGGCACATGCCCAGGTTGTGGGCCAGGTTCCCAGTAGGGGGTGCATGTAAGACAACCACAAGTTGATGTTTCTCTCCCTCTCTTCATCCTTCCCTTCCCCTCTCTCTAAAAATAAACATGATCTTTCTAAAATAAAATACATTTTTAAAAAATTCGGGATGGATGTCTCAGGAACAAGGAGTCCCAGCCCCTCAAAAGGCCCCCCAGCCCAGGGTTCCAGTCCCAGGAAGATAAGTTCCCACAATTTCAGGCTGCAAAAACCAGTGGGGATTGAGGCAGTGGAGGAGCCCCAAGCAGTTCCTCTAAAAGAACCCACACACGGATTTACTCAGACTCAATCCCTCTGAGCTCCAGCATTGGGGTAGCAGCTTGAAAGGCACCAGTGGCATACAGGGAAAAACTGAAGTATCTGACATCAAGGCAAGGCCATTGTCCTTTTTCTAAATCTTCTCCCCACAGAGCTGGCAAGCTGGTGCCATATCTGAGACTCCATCAACCTGACTAACACTGTTTGACTCGCCTTGGAGATCCCCAGAGACTCTGCCCCACCCAACTTATAGGCCCACCCAAGCTGCTTTTCCTTCCAGTCTTGGCTTATGCTTCACAACTTCAACTTCCAAAATCCTATCAAATAAGCAACAGCTGGCCTCAATGAGCCTTAGGCCTGGCACTAGCAGCAGCCAGCCTAGATTCATAGCTTGATTTTGCTTGGGACTCTCCAAGCCCAGCACAGGTAGCAGCCATCTCAGATTGCTTTATAGCTCAGGCAGAGTGGCCCCAGGCAAAACATAGGTGGGGGTTGATCTTGACCTGCACCACCTGGGAAACCCCAGGGCCAGCGCACCCAGTGGACAGCTATAGACCACAATAGAGCACCACCACCCTGTCCCTGCCCAGCTGATCTTTCACGCAGGATGAAGGTTTGTGGTCACTGGTCACTGCCAGTCCTTATAGCTGACTAGCCTGGGTAAATCCCTCCCATTGATTTGCTAACAGCAACCAAGGCTCAACTACAAGAGAAGGGTGTACTCAGCCCACACGAAGGGCAAACCTTGAGGACCCAGCTTGGGTGATGGGGAGGCTATGCCACTGGACCCTACAGGACACCTACTACATTAGGTCACACTACCAAGACATGGAGTCAAAGCAGCTCTATCTAATACATAGAAACAAACCCAGGGATGCTGCCAAAATGAAGAGACAAACAAATGTGACCCAAATGAAAGAACAGATCAAAACTCCAGAAAAATAACTAAACAAAATGGAAGTAAGAAATCTATCATATGCAGATTTCAAAACACTGGTTATAAGGATGCTCAAGGAACTTAGTGAGGACTTCAACAGCATAAAAAAGACCCAGTCAGAAACAAAGGATACACTAATTGAAATAAAGAATAATTTACAGGGAAACAACAGTAGAGTGGATGAAGCTGATCATCAAATTGATGATTTGGAACAAAAAGAAGCAAAAAAACAACCAATCAGAACAATAAGAAGAAAAAAGAACCACAAAAAAGAGGAAAGCATAAGCAGCCTCTGGGACAACTTCGAGAGGTCCAAAATCCACATCATAGGGGTGCCAGAAGGAGAGGAGAAAGAGCAAGAAATTGGAAATCTATTTGCAAAAATAATGAAAGAAAATTTCCCTAATTTGGTGAAGGAAATAGACATGCAAGTCCAAGAAGCACAGAGAGTCCCAAACAAGATGGATGCAAAGAGGTCCACTCCAAGACACATCATAATTAAAATGCCAAAGGTTCAAGATAAAAAAAGAATTTTAAAAGCAGCAAGAGAAAAGAGGTTAATTACTTACAGAGGAGTTTCCATAAGACTGTCAGCTGATATCTCAAAGGAAACTTTGCAGGCTAGGAGGGACTGGTAAGAAATATTCAAAGTCATGAAATGCAGGGACCTATAGCCAAGATGGCTCTACGCAGCAAAGCTATCATTTAGAATTGAAGGGAAGATAAAGAGCTTCCCAGACAAGAAAAAAACTAAAGGAGTTTATCATTGCCAAACCACTATTATATGAAATGTTAAAGGGACTTATTTAAGAAAAAGAAGATCAAAACTATGAACAATAAAATGGCAAAAAACCCCACACATATCTATCAACAACTGATTCTAAAAAACAAACTAAGCAAACAAGAAGAACAAGACAGAATCATGGATGCAGAGAGCATTTTGAGAGTTACCAGGTGGGAGGGGGGTGTGGGGAGATGGGTGAAGAAGGGAGGGCATTAAGAAGTACAGATAGGTAGTTACAGAATAGCCATGGGGACGTAAAGTACAGCATAGGAAGTAGAGAAGCCAAAGAACTTACACACAAGACCAGTGGACACAAACAATGGTGGGGGTGTTGCCTGAGGGAGTGGGCAGTGCTAGGTGGAGGAAGGCAAAGGGGGAAAAATCAGGACAGCTGTAATAGCACAATCAATAAAATATAAATATAGGACGAAAAGCCCATGCTCAGGGCTCACACTACCATTCCTCGGTGTTTGTGGTGATGTTGGTGTACACGAGCCCACTCTGCCACCTGTAGGATGAAAGCAGAATGCACATGATTACAGTAGCAGACTGGACCACCCAGGTTTGCGTAAGTGCTCTGCGATGTTTGCACAACAAAATTACCCAGTGACCCGTTTCTCAGACTGTATCCCCAAAATTAAGCTTATGTAGCTTGGAAATTTCTAGAAAGAGCAACAAGAAACTGCAATCAGCAGTTCACTCTGGGAAAGAGAAACTTTTACTCTTTACCTTTGAACTGCTTGTACAGTGTATGGCTTTTATACATATTTTAATGGTAGAGATTTCAGTTTCTGTTGTTGATAGTGATTGAAATGATGTGCAAGTCAGCAGTGAAGGATGTGCAGGACGAGGTGGGTGATGATATTTTCTAAGTGAAGCAGAGCCCTGCCATGTGGCTATGGAAGATAGGGAGACACCAGCCCCCTGGGATG
Source organism: Phyllostomus discolor (assembly GCF_004126475.2). Taxonomy (NCBI): domain Eukaryota; kingdom Metazoa; phylum Chordata; class Mammalia; order Chiroptera; family Phyllostomidae; genus Phyllostomus; species Phyllostomus discolor. The sequence goes on along the minus strand of NC_040914.2, from coordinate 76,144,782 downwards.
GCCAGTGATGCAATCTACCTTAAGTAAGCAGGTTGAAGATGGCAGGGCAGCCTGGAATGGCAGAGGACATGTCCCCGAGAGGAAAGGGGACCTGCTAGTGTCAGCTGACTGGTTTGCTCATGCCAGGGGATGCCTGTGCTCATCTAGCCCTGCAACACGATGCTTGGTGTGTAGTAATAGCAGTAGTTCCGTTCTAAGCACTTTACTCATATCAATTCATTAAACCCTCAAAGCAATGCAACAGAGTGTTATTTCCCCAGTTATGGATAATGAAACAGAGGAAGAAGTGAAGGAAGAAAGGAAGGAAGGAAGGAAGAGAGGAAGGGAGGGAGGGAGGGAGGAAGGCACCCAAGGCTGGGTATATCTCTAAAGTGACACCGTGGGAAGAAAAGCACATATATTCAAGTTGGATTTTTTTGTGGATTGCAACAAAGGCAATCGAACTCATGGTTCCATCAGTGAACTGGATGAAAGCTACAGGCAGATTATGCAAGGAATCAATGGGATCCTTGGGTTCCTGGGAGCCCACAAATGGACTCAAGGTTCAGAACCCCTGTTCTGTGGGTTTTTCAGATCAAAGACCCTAGGATTCTATGTTAAGTTATGATATCCAGCCCTGGCTGGTGTGGCTCAGTGGACTGAGTGCCGGCCTGCAAACCAAAGAGTCACTGGTTCAATTCTGTCAGGGCACATGCCTGGGTTGCAGGCCATGACCCCCAGCAACCGCACATTGATGTTTCTCTCTCTCTATCTCCCTCCCTTCCCTCTCTAAAAATAAATAAAAATAAAAATAAAATCTTTAAAAAAAATTTTTAAAGTGTCTGTGGAATAAAATACTGTGAAGTCCAAAGTAAGTTCTTTTGTCGTCATGTACAAATATTATAAGCTGTATAATGAGGGGGACCATCTAATTACTGTCCAAATGTGGAGAGTTTTGTGCATGAAAGGAGCACCACAACCTGGGAGTGTCTAAGCCAGCCAGGACAGATTACTTGAGGCAGAACAAATTTGTATTATCAAGCCTTGTCTGTTTTATGGACAGTGGGGACTGGCTGCTTCACCCAGGAGACCTAGGCAGAGAGGTCACCTGCTCACGTGCCCCAACAACCTGGCAGCTTTGGCCGATTCCCATCCCTGCACTTGTGAACCTACCGTTCCTGTGCATACACAGTGTGGTTTGTGCCTGGCCTGGAGCAGCCCTAGGCCAGAGAGCTGCCCGTTCTGAACTAGAGGTCAAGACCAAGAGCAGGGCCTTCGCCCTCCCCGGTGTGTCCTCCTGGACTCCCCTGGACTTGCAGCAGGCCTGCCTCCCTGGCCCTCTGACCCGGCTGCTCACCGGATCAAAGCACGGTGGCTCCAGGGACCTGGCCATGGTGAAGGCCACAAGTCACGGACACCTCCAACTAAACCGAATGTCATCCTGGAAGCTGGGGTGGGTTAAAATTTAACCATCAGGGCTCATGGTTTGCATGAGTTTTTACAAAACCAGCTGGGTCCAATCGACTCCACTGCAGTCCCGATCAACGTGAGGGTGGTAGGAGGAATCACCCTCTCTCTCCCGGGCTCTGCGGGGACAGGCCCAAGATGCTGAGGACCCTGATGCTGGGCAGGAGCCACCTGAAGACCTCAGGTTTCCCCGCCGTGGTCAGGCAGGTGTGGGGGACTCTGCGACAGCCTCTGAGAAGGCCTGAGCGACCATGCTCCCAGGTCTCCTGTGCACAGAAAAACAGGAGGGATGGTCGTAAGTAGAATTTCTTAGAATTCCCGATTTCCCCAAACGTAATCTGATGTCTAATGTTATGGCGTGTTTCAAAATGGAAGACAGTCTGGAGCCAGAATGCTTGAGTTCAGATGTCTGCTCTCGTTCCCTGTGACCTTGGGCAGATCCTTTAACCTCACACTCACGGGGTAGTTGGTAGGGCGAGAAGCTAGGAACAAGACAAGTACCCAGTGCCTTTCCCCCAAGCTGTTACTATGAAACATCCAGCCCAGAAGGACCAAATGAGCCCATTGTTAGAGCTCCGAAACCCCTCCAGCAGAGGACATGCCCAGCAGACATGCAGTGAGTAAACCACCACCCAGCTCTGTCCAGAGACTACCTGCCTCAGCCTCATTCCGGCATCGGCACAGTTAATGCTCTGGGAACTTGGACTCATCCTTTCCTCTTCTCGGGTCTCAGATTCTTCCTCCGTCAAACAAAGGGCCTGAGCGGAAGGCTGATAAGTTGGCTTCTGGTGTAAACACCATATTTTGCCATGTGCATTGCACAGTTTTATGCCCAAATTTTTGAGAGGAAAATAAAAAGGTGTGCGTGATACATGGGTAGCACCTGAAATACCTTGTATCTGTTCTTGTGTTTTGTAATTATTTGTGACACAAAATTTCTCATACTAAAACATGTTCAAAAATAAATGCTAAAATTCCTTTATAATACAAAAACCAAGTCTCTAAATATAAATAAATGAATAATTGAATTAAAAAAATGAAAACGAAAGATTTTTTTTCCTGAAAGTGTGGACCAAAAACATGGGTGCACAATATAGATGGGAGGGCGTTATACACAGCAACACGCAGTGCCCCACACCCTCCAGGACGAAGTGGGGTTCAACTTGTAAATCTTAGTCCTCAACTTGTAAAGCCATGGGTTCCACAACCAGTCGCTCCTGGGGTTGGGCATTAGTTACACCTGTCTGCAGTGAGACCTGGGCATTGCCTCACCTCCCCGAACCTCGGTTTCCCCATCTATAAAATGGGATGACTGTCACACAGGGCCACATGAAAATGAGATGACGTGCGTGGAAAGCCTTGGCACACCCCAGGCTCTCAGTGAGCGTCATTAGCTCTGTCCCATTAATCTGTTGGTCCACACCTGTGGGCAATGCTGAACTCGCTGTCTCAAAATCACAGGGCGGTTTCCAGAAGCATGTTCAGGCTCCCCTGGGATTCCCGTTAGGCCAGAACTCAGGTCTGTGAAGGTGAGGGCGAGCAGCCTGGGGTAAGCCCAGCCCCAAGCTTTAAGAGGCCTGCGGTATTCAGGACCTACAGTAGGTCTCCGAGAGCAGGGAGCCCAGTGACACAGCACAGAGACAGAATCCACAGTCACCAGGACTCGTACCAAACCCCCCCCACCCAGAAAGGGCAGAAATGGAAGCCTTGTCCCAGCCCTAACCCTATCCTTTCAGTTGCCCCACACTCAGTGTGGGGTCCTCAGACTAGCACCCACAGCACTACCTGGGGGCTTGCTACAATTGAGGAACCTCGGGCCCCATCCCAGACCTACCTGTAAACTGCAGACCAAACAGAAGCTATGCATTCACATAGAAAGACCCCCGACCTGTCCCCCTCTGATCCCAGTTCCCAGAGGCAACTGCTATGAGTGGTTTTCGGTGCAGCCTTCTGACACTTGCCCCATGCACAGAGCAACCTGTCCACACACACACACACACACACACACACACGACTTCGAAAAATAAAACAGCACTGCACTGCACATGCTTATCCGCCCCTCGGTTTTCTTTCTTTACCTACTGTAGACATCTCCACCATGGTCTCTCCGCAGCTGTCCCCTTAGTGCTTAGTACAACTACGGGGAGCAGCAGGCCACTGGGACGGAATCTTGGCCCACTGCTTTGTAGCTGTGCACCCCTAGGCAAGTTTCTTAACCTCACAGAGCCTCAGTTTCCTCACCTGCAAAAGGTGGGTGACGAGACATCACACACAGCACCGCCGGAAGCATGAAATGAGGCGAGGTGTGGAGAGGCTTGGACCAGCAGCTGGCACCTTGTGAGAAGTCTCGGCCACCATGTAAGGACAGTAAGTGGGGTTCGACTCGTCAATCTTAGAAAGCTCACTCTCCCACATGTTTGCGCACTTGTGCGGGACGGAGTAACAGCAACTGCATGGAGAGCGCCTGGACTGGTCTGTGGGGCATTGCTCCACGCAGGCCCGCGGGGGCCGCCCGGCGCTGCTGTTTCAGCAATGGACCCCCCAGCAAATGGGGTCCATTCTGCTGAACAGGGAAGACTGGAGCTTGTTCCTCCTCAGTGTTTTGTTTATTGGGATTTGGCAAAACATTTCATTTTGAGAAATAAAAGAAGCTTTATTACTAACAATGATTGAGAATCGCTGGTGGTTTGGCCCAAAGAGAAAAGTCAGAGTTATAAAATGTTCAGAAATAATTCCAGGCACCATTCCAGCTGTGTCCTCTGGCCACGTTTCCACGTGTGCGGAAGCTGCCTTTTACCGGCAGTGGGCATCTCGTCCGACGTCTGTGACCGCGACTCACGGTGGTAGCTTGAGACGGGCCACAGTGGGAGTTTTCAGGGTAGTAATCAGTAAACATTCCACATCAGAGCTTCTTAATCCTCTGCTGAGCTGGTCATTAAACTTTCAGCAGCACACCGCTGCGTGCTCTCAAACATTTAAACAGCTTTTCTTGCTAGTTTGTCTGCCGGGATTCTTGGGTTCAGCGCCTCCGCCTCCGCCCCCGCACCCGCCCCCACCCCGGCTGGGCTGGGCTGGGCTGGGCTCCTGCTGGCAGGGGGCGTCCAGACCCGTTCAGTGCGTCTCTCATCCCTGGCTGCACTGGTCCCAGAGGAGGAGCACTATGCATATTTACTGAAGGGCGGAAAAAGTGTAGAACACTTTACCTTTATCGCTTCCTATCAGAGAGCAGCTTCAGTTACAAGACTTACTTTGCTGACACCAGCTTTCACCTGGAGATACACAGCCAACTTGAGCAAACATTGGAAACCGATTTAAGGTTTCTGTTTTTTAATATATTTTATTGATTATGTTATTACAGTTGTCCCATTCCCCTCCCCTTTTATTCCCCTCCACCCTGCACAACCCCTCCCACCCACATTCCCCCCCTTTAGTTCATGTCCATGAATCGTACATTAAGTTCTTTGGCTTCTACATTTCCTATACTATTCTTACCCTCCCACTGTCTATTTTCTACCTACCATCTATGCTACTTATTCTCTGTACCTTTTCCCCCTCTCTCCCCCTCCCACTCCCCTGTTGATAACCCTTTGTGTGATCTCCATTTCTGTGGTTCTGTTCCTGTTCTAGTTGTTTGCTTAGTTTGCTTTTGTTTTTGTTTTAGGTGTGGTTGTTAATAACTGAGTTTGCTGTCATTTTACTGTACCTATTTTTATCTTCTTTTTCTTAGATAAATCCCTTTAACATTTCATATAATAAGGGCTTGGTGATCATGAACTCCTTTAATTTGGCCTTATCTGAGAAGCACTTTATCTGCCCTTCCATTCTAAATGAAAGCTTTGCTGGATAGAGCAGTCTTGGGTGTAGGTCCTTGCCTTTCATGACTTGGAATACTTCTTTCCAGCCCCTTCTTGCCTGTAAGATCTCTTTTGAGAAATCAGCTGACAGTCTGATGGGAACTCCTTTGTAGATAACTGTCTCCTTTTCTCTTGCTGCTTTTAGAATTCTCTCCTTCATTTTAATCTTGGCTAATGTAATTATGATGTGCCTTGGTGTGTTCCTCCTTGGGTCCACCTTCTTTGGGACTCTCTGAGCTTCATGGGTGTCCTGGAAGTCTATTTCCTTTGCCAGACTGGGGAAGTTCTCCTTTATTATGTTTTCAAGTAAGTTTTCAATTTCTTGCTCTTGTTCTTCTCGTCTGGCACCCCTATGATTCAGATGTTGGAATGTTTAAAGATGTCCTGGAGATTCCCAAGCCTATCCTCATTTTTTTTTTTGAATTCTTTTCTTCATTCTTTTCTGGTTGGATGTTTCTTTCTTCCTTCTGGTCCAAATCGTTGATTTGAGTCCTGGTTTCCTTCCCATCACTGTTGGTTCCCTGTACATTTTCCTTTATTTCACTTAGCATTGCCTTCATTTTTTCATGTAATTTCCTCTAATTCAACCAATTCTGTGGGCATCCTGATTACCAGTGTTTTGAACTGTGCATCTGATAGGTTGGCTATCTCTTTTGTCACTTGGTTGTATTTTTTCTGGAGCTTTGATCTGTTCTTTCATTTGGGCCATTCTCTTCTGTCTCGGCACTCCTGTTACGTAGTGAGGGGCGGAGAATCCATGTTGCTGTATTGTGACGCTCTTTGTAGGGAAAGGGTCCAAGAGGCAACAGTGGCACTTGCTCTGCTCTCTGCTGGATTTCAGTCACTTCCTCCACTTCCCACAAGCACACTGGGCCCTTCTGGTGCTGATTCCCAGGTGGGTGGTTTATGTACATTCTAGGACCCTGTGGGTCTAACGAACTCTCCTGTGAGGCTGGGAGTTTCTCCCGCTGCCGCCTCAACCCCCATAGGTGTTTTCAGTCAGTGGTTTGAGGCTTTATTCCCACGCGCTGGGACCTGGGGTTACGTAGTCTGTCTCGCTCCCTGGGTGTTCCTCCCGGTTTATCCGCAAGTGAATGTGAGACTGCCGGCTCCACCAGCCGCCACCTCACTGGGTCCACCCGCTGCTGCCTTGCCAGCCAGCCAACGCCCTGACCGACCCAGTCCTCAGCCCCCACTTTGCTGGGAGTTCTCTCTGCCTGGCTGCCCGGCTCTGCCCCTCCTACCGGTCTGGATGGGTGTTTCTTCTTTAACTTCTTGATTGTTAGACTTCCATACAGTTAGATTTTCTGTCCGTTCTGGTTGCTTTTTGTTTTTAAATTTATTGCTGTTCTTTTGGTTGTGCGAGGAGACACAGTGTGTCTACCTATGCCTCCATCTTGGATGGAAGTCCAAGGCAAAGTCAGAAGCCTATTTAGGGTTTAAGTGACGTCATCTCTGTGCAGGCCACAATGGGCAGCACCCTCTTATTTGGTGGCAAGGACAGTGTTCCACACAGATGGTTGGGGTTGGCAGCCCCTTCACCCTTCGTGAAGTTTCGCAGATGTGACCTAAAGACCCCACTCTTCCCACCTTGCATCTCCGTGTCAGGGGCCAGCTGAGCCCCCGGTCAGAGGAGGGCTGCCTCTGTGGCTAGCAGCCCCTGCATTCCGTGTATGTTGAGGGTCGTGCAGCCGTGCGAATTCCGTTTGCCTTCAGGGAGGATCTCTGCAGGGGCGTCCAACCTTTTGGCGTCTCTGGGCCACACTGGAAGGGGAAGAGTTGTCTTGGTCCACACATTAAATACATCACGACACGTAATCATGAAAAAAGTCTCATAATGTTTTAAGTAAATTTATGATTTTGTTGGGCCACATTTACAGCCATCCTGGGCCGCATGCAGCCCGAGGGCTGCAGGGTGGGCGCCCGGTAGGAGGACGGCTGTGAGTGCTGTGCTGCTGTGTGAGCACTGCCCCCGTCTGGCTCGGGCCCCTTCTGCACGCAGGGGGCCTCGGGAGAGAACAGACAGCGGAAGGCCAGGTGCTGCCAGTAGAGATCTGGACTGAAGCAGAAGGAGGCCTGCTCTACAAGGACACCAGACAAAGGCCCAGGCCGATTACCCGGCTCTGTGTAGGTCTGTCTCCAAGAAGGGGAAGCGGAGGTGCCCACAGGCGCTTCAGGCTGCTGCTTCCCTGGGCTCAGCAGTCACTGCTCTAGCACACCGGGCCGGCATCTTTGCAACGGGAAGCACCTCTGCTGGGCTGTGAGGCCAGAGTGGGAGCCCTGTCCTCCGATCTTGCCAACCCGCTGTTATGCTACACAACTGTCCTTCTCTCTGCCCACAGTGCACCCTCTGTGGAAGAGCGCAGGCTCCGTGCCCGGGGGGTCCCGGCAGTCCCCCATCAACATCCGCTGGAGGGACAGCGTCTACGACCCGGGGCTGCAGCCTCTGCGCATCTCCTACGACGCTGCAGCCTGCCTCCACGTCTGGAACACCGGCTACCTCTTCCAGGTGGAATTCGATGACGCCACTGAGGGGTCAGGTGAGCCCGAATTGGGATTTGATCCCTTTCTTTCCTTCTGTAACATCCTAGGAGTGGGGTCATGGGCTTAGCACAGAAGGGGATGAGAGCTTTATTTAAGTGTGATGCTGGGGACAAGGAACAGCATTGCGGCGGCATGGAAAGGTCCGAGAAGGCTGTCTGCAGGAGGAACAGAGGAGTGACGCTTACTTTAAAGATCATGATACCAATCTCTACATTCTCCTGGTTTCACTGGGGACGAAACTAGGAGGAACAAAGTTAACTCCCTTCCTTCATGGTTCACACTCCAGGGACTGGGAAGGAAGAAACACCACGCTAATAAACACAACTGTATTGCACGTCAGAGGAGAACAGCAGAGCAGAGCAGAGGAGGGGGCAGGCTTCAGTGTGGCTGCACGGAAACAAGGGAGGAAGCTGTGCTGCCACTGGGGCGGGTGTCCGTGCCGGTCCCCCCCTCTCCACGGGTTCTTCCAGGGTGGGACAGGCCACCAGCAGACACTGACCTGGCTGATGTTTTAAGTTTTTGTTTTTATGTACAAAAACATAAAAACAGCCCTGGCTGGCGTAGCTCAGTGGATTGAGCTCAGGCTGCGAACCAAAGCATCGCAGGTTCGATTCCCAGTCAGTGCACATGCCTGGGTTGCAGGCCATAGCCCCCAGCAACCGCACATTGATGTTCCCCTCTCTCTCTCTCTCTCTCCCTCTCCCTCCCTTCCCTCTCTAAAAATAAATAAATAAATAATCTTAAAAAAAAACACATAAAAACAGAGTGGAGAAGGGAGGCAGAAAGAGAGGAAGAGAAACATCCATGTGAGAGAGAAACATCTTTGATCAGTTGCCTCTCATATGCACCTGAACCGGGGACAGACACCTGCAACTCAGGCACGTACCCTAACTGGGAATCGAACCAGTGACCCTTCGCTTTGCAGGATGATGCTCAACTGAGCCACAGCAGTCAGGGCAACCTGGCTGGTGTTTTAAGTGAACGCCCAGCTGCCATGAGGAAGAGGAGGGATGGAGGACAGGGTGGAACAGGGACCACCTGGGAGCTGTCTGGGATGATTGTGGTGGAGGGCTGTGTGACAGGTGGGCAGGGAGGTGGGAGAGAGACCCCAGAAGCGCCTGTCCCTTTACCGGGTCCCGATGCCCTGAATGGGCTTTATGTGAACCAGCTCATTAAATCCTCTCCAGGATGCTGAGAAGTTTGGGTTGGCTTGACCTCTGATACTTGGCAGGATTGGCTGCTCCATCCCAGCGGGTGTTTTTCAGCCCCCTTCCGTGTCATCATAAGCCTTGTTTACGTGGAACATCTGTTTTGTTTTGGGCATGGAGAATGTTCGTACATGCCAGGCAGAGGGTGCCCACGTGACTGGCCCCCAGGGAAAACCTTGGGCACCAAGTCTCTCATAGGCGTCCCTGGTGGACAACACTTCATGCACGTTGTCACAACTCATTGCTGGGGGTCAGCGTGTCCCTGTGACCTCGTCAGAGAGGGCACTGGAAGCTGGTGCCTGGCCTCCTCCAGGCATCGCCGCATGCACCTTTTCCCTTTGCAGATTTGGCTTGGACCCTCTCGTTGTAATAAATCTGACCTGTGTGTCCGTCTATATGCTGAGTCCTGGGAGGCCTAGAGAATCATGGATCCTGGGGGCCCTGATACATCCCCCAGCCCCCATCCTTTCTGGGCCAGCCCCTGGCCTACCTCCTTTGACATGCTGGTTCTAGTATATCGTTCACTCACCTGTTGCCCAGGCAGGGGAGTGAGCTCCTGAGGGCAGCCTGACCTGTGTGTGCTAGTCTTCTTGGAGCCCTGGCGGAGGGACTGGGAGCCGAGCGAGGCCCAGCCTCCCTTGTCTCGCTTCCGATGGACTGGATGGCTGCAGCAGGGGACAGAGAGTTCTCTCCCCCCCGTGCGCACACCCAGCAAAGTGCTTCCCACGCAGCCTGGCTCGGCCTCTCCAGGTCTCTCTCCTCATCTCATAGGTGAGAGGGAGTTGTGTTTCCTGAGCAGCCACCTGCATGCCTGGGGCTCACGGTCACTGGTCAGTCTTCACAGTGGCCCTCAGGGACACTTCTTGGGTGGGACTCCTTGAGCACAAGGGACAAGAGCCCAGACTCTGGCCAACATAAGCTAAGAAGATTTTCTTGAAAAGCCAAGCTGAGCTCCAAGAGAAGGGAAAGCTGGACACCCAGGTCTTGGAAAGCACAGGAACTGGGCCAGCTCAGGGCTCCGGGGAGCAGGGGTGATCGATTTATTTACTCAGCACACCAACTTTGTTTTCTGCCCACGCTGGCCTGGCCCAAGTTCAATTCCCAAGGAGCAACTGAAATTGGCTTCACAGGTTTAATATGGTTTGTATTATTTTTAAACATTTTATGCAGCAACTTTAGAAGATTAAATAAAGAATAATGGTCCCTGAACTTTTGCTTGATTAATAGTTGTGTGACTAGTCTGACAAGATTGAGAAAAACAGACATGGAAGTAGATGAGTTCACATCCTCCTATATAATTTGTATGTGTAGCTGTGGGTCTAACTGATACCTCTGTAACAGGTTTATATTTTTTAAGTTTTAAAATATAAAAAGGTTTTAAAAATTATTTATTTATTTATTTATTTTTAGAGAGAGGAGAATGGAGGAAGAGAGGGAGAGAAACATCAATGTGTGGTTGCCCCTTGAGTGCCCCCTACTGGGGACCTGGCCTGCATCCCAGGCATGAGCCCCAACTGGGAATTGATCCAGCGACCCTTTGGTTCTCAGGCCAGCACTCAATCCACTGAGCCACACCAGCCAGGGCATAAAATATAAAAAAATTTGAAGGTTACTTTGAACTTTTGTATGAGTATCATTAAGGTACAGCTGACAAAATAATTCAGATTCCCAGGCAAAAAGGTCTGGTGGCTGAGCTTGGCATTCACACAGCCTTTGGTCAGTGGGGGACCCAGCCCCCTGACCCATGTCCCCACCGAGACCACATGCCCAGGGAAGTGGGGTCCTGGGGGAAACTGAGGTTCTATTTCTAGAGGAAGGGAGTTGTGCTGGCCAAACACACACCCTCTTTGAAGAGCACCATCACTGATGGATAACAACACACACAAAACAGACACCACTCTGGAGAGCACTGGGGGACCCCAGTTCTACGCAAGGACAAATGGGGGCTCAGCAGGGAGGTGACTCACTCAGGATTGAATGGCAGAGAAGTGGAGGGGTCAGGTTCAAGCCCAAGTCCTGCTGACTCTAAAGACCCCCAAAGCCCTTCACTGGCCCCTTCTCCTTGTCAAGGGCTTCACTCACACAAACTTAAGTATCCTTTGTAACAACCGTGTGAGATGCATATTATTTCCCACTTTACAGAGGATGAAAACAAGGCTCAGAGAGATGCATGGCTGGAGGCCTCAGAGCCCTCCTGATGAGATTCTCTGCTCTCCAAAGAAGGAAGTGTGAGGAGCATGAGTCCTCTGTGGAAGGGGTCTGCACCCATAACCACAGGGTTCAGGTGGGAGCCGCTGTGAGGGAGGACAGGGCTAGTGCACAGGTAAATGCGGTCATGCTCACGTTAGGTCCTAGGGAGAGCCAGCAGCCTGCTCAGGGTCCAGGTGGGCTCCCAGCTCAAGCCCAGCCAAGCCATGTCCCGTGTGGTCACCCAACAGGAGGGCCAGTGGGCAGTGAGGCCAGCCTGGGCGCCGGGTGAGAACATACCAGGAGGACATCACCCACACCCAGACCCTCCTGACAGGTGGAGCAGGGGCATCTCCATGATGCTCCAAGGGCCCAGTTGTTTATTTATATTATATTATATTATATTATATTATATTATATTAAATTTATTTGGGTGTCTTAGAGCATGTGTGCCTTGGAATCTAGTTCCTATGTCCCACGGGAGTTCAGAGTCAGAATTTAACCTGGGAAACTAGACTATTATAGGTGACAATCCCCAGAGTCACAAGTCAAAACCTCCTTTGGGTCAAGAATTTCAACCTCTTAAATTTTCACCCCAAGCTTGAATCATAGGAGTGGGCATGGCCAGTCCCAACAGCCCTTTCTCTGGCTTCAGCGCTTGGTCCAGGGGTGGGCGTGTGACCCAAGCCAGGCAATGACAGCCAAGAGCTTTTCTTGGAAATGTTCAAGGAAAACCTCTTTTCTGCCTGCCATGTGCTGGGGCCAGCCTTGTGTGAGGCCAGGCCTGGGGGTCCTGCGGGCAAAACAAAGAGGTGGGTAAAAATTGAGGCCCGAGGCCATTGTCAGAGCCTCTGACTGCAGTTGTGCCTGAAGGCGAGCTAGCTCCTGGACTAATCAACCTCTTTTTTGCCTCAGTCAGTTTGATTTAAATTTCAGTCCCTTGTTTTCAAGAGTTCTAATACAAGTACACATTAAAAAGTCTACTTTCAGACTACATTAAGAGAGAGGAAATAGAAGGGAGGCAGCTGGAGAATGGCCAGTTTCAATCTTTGCTCAAATGTAGTTCAGATGGAAAAAAATAATAATAATTCAGCTATAGGCTGGGTCCGTGGCATCCAGGGTGGAGCGGAATGCTGGTAACGCTATGTTGGATTTGACCCAGAGAGATCGGTGGTCTGAGTGTGGTGCTTTAACAGCTGTCTGAGAAGCCAGGCCCACATAAGTTTGGCCCTTCTGAGTACATGGAGACCTGATAAAGTTTTAGCAGCTGGCTTTCTGGGGTGTAGGGTGTGGGTGGAGGTGAGGGGGACAAGAAGCCATGATTTGTAGTGTTTGCTGCTTCCCGTGGTGTAAATACTCCTGCACAGCCAGATGATCCCAACCCCCCAATGCAAAGTCACTGATCATGAGTTAGGAAGAGATGCACGTGGTGAGTTTGCAGGAGCCAGTAAGAGCCTGCCTCACACGTCACCGTCCTGTTCTTTCTTCCCTCTCCTCCCTGCTGCCTCAGATCTTATTTTTGCTCTTGTTTTTGCAAGACATTCACTGTAATTGGTTAAGACTTCCTTTGTGTTACATGTGGCAGAAACTCAACTCAAACTGGCTTAAGCAAAGAAGAGGAAAACTTACTGGCTTAGATTCCCAAAACGTTCAGGGTGTGACTGGGTCTGAATCCCCGCCCCCACCCCCAGCTCTGCCTTCCCCTCGTGGGTTCTTTCCAGATGAGGATCCTGGAGTGGGGCAAGGATGGTGGCCCGTGGCCCCAGGCGGCAGCTTGGTAGACCCCCCAACAGAGTGGCACAAAGGGGTAGCACCTCTTTCGCAGCAAGGGCAGCCCCGGCCCCAGCTCTTGTCCCCATCGCCCCGTTTCAGTCACTCATCTCGGGTGAGCTGATCACAGTGACTCAGAGGGTGAGCTGCCCTGGAGGAAGGTGAGGCCAGAGCAAAGGGCCCAGGGGTGCTGTTCCCAGAGGTAAAGTTAGGCTGGATAGGCACAGTCAGGGCTGTCTCCACTGGCCCTGACATCCTCGCTGCTGACCCTGGGCTTACCTCGGCCCACCCCTGATTCACATCACTCTCCAAGTGCAAGGTCTTTGCACCCATTGTTGCAGCCAGGCCTCTACGTTGACCCGGTCCTGACCCCCACATTTTGGCTTCCCCACCTTCTCTATCGGGTTCAGAGAGGCCCACCCCACCCCGCCACAGACTGAAAGAATTAGCTGGTGTCTCTCCGCGGCCACGTAAATTAGTTGGGTGATCCCTCCCGTGGCTCACGTCCACGCAAGCCAATCTGGTTTTACTTTACTTGTCATTTTCTGTGGAACCCAGTTTCCCTCTTTTTTCTTTCCTACTCCGTTTCCCAGGCTCTTTTTCCAGCCTCTGGTCCCACCCTTTTCAGATTATCTGTCTTTTTTTTTTTAATCTGTCTTCTTTTTTCATCTCTGTTGGAAATTGGGAGCTGCGAGAGCACAGGAAATGGAAAATACAGTGGAAAGAGAGAAAGTACTAAAAATAGTTTCGCAGCAAGAAACTGAGAATAACGAGACACATTAAAAAAACCTGGGTGGACTAAAAGAAAATGCTTCCTGAGCAAGAAAAGAAGTGAGTAGAGAAGGCACACGGGGCAGAAGTAGTTTTGCATAAAATGTGATGACTTACGCTGGGCAACACCAACAGGCGGGACCAGAAACTCAAAGCAAAACAGAACTGGGAGGCCAAGCACATTTTCCGTCCGCAAGGTGGGTTCCAGCAGTTTTTCCGTGGGCGAGGGACACAGGCGCTTGGATGCTCACACCGGCCACAAGGACCAATAACAGAAGTGGAGGCAGCGGCTCTTTCCAGGGAGTGTGCGTGGCCTGCGGCCCAGGGAGCCGGGGCTGGAGGAGGGGGCAGTGAAGGGAAACAGCCCCAGCTGGGGCTTCATGTGGCCCCCTGCTGTCAAATGCCACAGACTGCCTCACAGATGGAGGAAGATCCTTTTCCTTTTCTTAATGAGTGTCAGTGCCGTTTCCACCTGATGGGCATGCTAGTGCAGCAAACGTGTCAAAGGTCAGAGGCCACAGATGGGTCCCAGGGCTCCTTGACGAGACCCCCCTGCTCTGTGAACCAAAGCCCACACGGCTGCAGTAGCAACAGTCACTGCTGCTGCCCACGCTCGGATGCGCACACCAGTGTGCCAGCCAGGGAAGTTTCCAGGGCATCTAATTCTCACAAAACCCCCAGAGATGGGTAAGTGGTTCCCTTTGTTGGAAAAGGACACCCACGTCCAGGATTCAGACCCAGAGCTGTTTCCAAACCCTGTGCTCTCTCTGCCAACCGAGTCTTAAAGAGCCAGTGCGGCCAGTCCTGCTGTGAGTGTGGGCCTGACTCCGGGCTCTGGGCGCCCTGATGTCCCCGCAGCCCACCCACTTCGCTGAGTGGGCGAGTAGGGCGGCAGATGGCAGAATGCCTCTGTCTTCCACGCGAGACCCTTCGTCTTGGGGGCAACAGGGTCCTGGGTGGCCCCTCCAGTGCCCAGGGGAAGGTTCACCTTATTCCTCGGGAGCGGGGGGTGGGGGGACAGCATGGTATTGAGGGCCTCGCTCTGGAGCTGGCACAAGCAGGGTGTGAGGCTGAGTTCCCGCACTCACTGTCCAGCTGGCATGAACACATCACCTGCCCTCTTCGACCCTCAGTCTCCTCCTCTGCAAACTGCAGATTGGAACCCGTCCGTCTATCTGGCTAGTGGGAAGATTCAAAGAGGGCCCCAGCGAACCACTCAGCTCTGTGCCCAGTGAATTGGGTACAGTGCTTGGTAACGATAGCTTCACCTACCGTGGTGCATTCAGAATGGGAAGGCCAAAGCAAGGCTGTGTGCTCTGTTAGTGTCTTCCACCAGCGGGGGCACAGAGAGGACCAGGAAGCAGCTGCTGGCCAGGCCTAGTCCGGCTCTCTTTGGCTGGGGAGGACTCCGTGTGTTTTCAGGACGGGTGGGCAGAAGGAGGACAAAAGGATCCTCCCAGGTCCCTGCGAGGGCCACCGGGACACTTGGCTGCCCGAGGAAAGAGCACTAGAAGGAGGGTCTCATGGCCAAGTGCAAGGCTGGTGTGTAGAACGGAATGGGCCACTACACTTGCCCAGGGTTCTGAAAAACAGAGGGGCCTGTAGAGAGGAAGAGGAGGAGAGGAAGACAGAGGAGCCTGTAGGAGGAAGAGGAGAAGAGGGGCTGTGTGTGGCTGAGGGGACCACCTGGGGGACCACCTCGGGAGAGGAGGGGCAGGAGATGGTGGACAAGATACAATAGAAAGGAGGCAAGATAGAGAAGAGATTTGAAAGGAGCCATGGTGGAGGCCTTGGAAGATGAATTCAAGGGCCTCTGAATGAGAGGCTGAGTAGGGCCCTGTAACACGCTCCGGAGAGCCCACCATGGAGATGTGTCATTCCTCAGGGCTGTTGATGTTGGCCCTGTGACTGAGGACCATACCCACGGGCAATGGCCCACAGCCTCCAGGCCTCGGGGCCCCCGGCTGTGCTGCGGTCCTCGCTGCTCCACCGTGGTGGGCAACTGCCCAGAAGGACGCCGGTCCACACACAGTGTGGTTCCTCCCTGCACGCCAGCCAGCATGCCGGGGGAATTGAGGAATCGGTTGATTTGTTTGGGCAAATCTTGCGTGATGTGTCCATTTTTGAAGACCAGAACATTCAAAGTCTGTCAATGAAGCTCCCCTACTTGGCCACTGCCCACACCTGCACTGTGCTCCCCAACTCATCTCTCATCTCTCCGTGCTTCCTGCACAAGCTTCCCCCCACCCCGCCACGCCCCCCCCTTCTACCAGCCACTCGGACCATCCCCATCCATCTGTGCCCGCACGGTGGCCTCCTCCTCTCTCTCCCTCCAGGCTTCTTATCTCCTGTCCCCGGCTGCCTAGAACCGTTTCCATCTTCATTCTCGGGGCTCAGCTGAACCACCCCTTCCTCAGGGATGCCCTACACCAGTTTAGGTCCCCTCCAAAGACTTCTTCCTGACTGTTACAACACTCATACCTGCTTATGTTCATCACTCGGTGACTGTCTGCCTGCCTCCCTGGATTCCCCACCCCAGGAGGTCAGGATGGCAACTGACAGCTCTCTCCCGATCCCCAATACTTAGCAGGGGGCATGCACACAGTAGGAACTCAGTGAGTATCTGTTAAATATATGAATGATTTTTTCTCTTTTATGCATCTGTGCCTGGCTGAGCCCCTTCTAATGGACAATCTTTCAAGATAATGTTTATCCTTCAGTGTCTTTATGGGCAGGTCCTATCTTGGTACAAAGAGTGGCTGTTTCAGGTGACTGCAAATCTCTGTTTTGATGATGATATTGATGAAAATCTAAACAAATTTTTTAATCGTCACCCAAGGGCTTGCTGATTTTAGAGACAGAGGAAGGGACAGCGAGAATATAAAAACATCAATGTGAGAGAAAAACACTGATCAGTTGCCTCCCATAAGCACATCAACTGGGGACCAAACCTGCAGCCTAGGTATGTGCTGACTGGGGATCAAACCCCCAGACTTTTGGTGTACTGGCTGACACTTGGAGCGACTGAGCCTCCACCTAGCCAGGGCGATGGTGACAATAATTTTAACAAGAACAATAATACCAGTAACAGTAACAGAAAGTGCTGCCGCTAGTTGAGATCTTCCTGGTGCCGGGGGCTCTGCTGGGGAGCATTTTGCAAGCATCACTGTATTTGATCCTCACCATGTTCCGATGAACGAGGTGTCATTAACTTTTTCAAAGTGTGGAACCTGAGACACAGAGAGATAAAACAACCCACGCAAAGCTGAACTGCGTGAAACCAGGATTTGAGCTCAGGTTTGCCCGCCTATAGAACCAGAGCCAAAGCATGATGACCTGAGCATTTAGTTCCGGGGCAGCAATCTGGCCTCCCTCATCCCAGGGTCCCGGAGTGGGGTGGTGCCCCCCCCCACACTGACAATGTGCTGGCACCTGCTGGGCTCCCACTGCCTGGAGGGCATTACAGAGCTTTCTGGTTTGGAGAACACACAGAAACCCTTTGCCCTTGAGCTCGACGGCTTTGGAACATTTCCTAAATCCCAGAGTGGCACCAAGATCAGCCTCCTCCTGGGCAAAGAAGTCATGTTTGTTGCAGTTTTGACTAATTCGAACATCTCAAACATCTCTAACACTTACTTTAAATGTTAAGACAGATGTGCCTGCCAAAAGCCTGCTTATCCTGGTAAAAACGGACTACAAATAGGTGGCCATTGACGGCCACCGCTGGAAGCACAGAGACAGCAGTATCTGGGGCCAGAGCACTGCAGCGGGGAGTCGTCCTGCAGTGCCTTCGGTTCTCGGGGTGTTTGGAGGGTCTGGCAGTCACTGACAAAGTTCCCTGGTGACTTCTCAGTGGGGTCTGATCCTGCTCTCGGAGAACTCTGGGGCGGTGTGCGGCCTCCTCTCTGAGGACAGGCCCTGCGGACAGCAGAGTCTGGGGGCTGGGGCCGGCAAGCTAAAGACCCTCTTCTCATGTAGTGGGCTTGTCTTTTTAAATTGCTTTATGAAGTCTGGCTGGTGTATCTCAGTGGATTGAGTGCTCGCTGCAAACCAAAGGGTCACCAGTTCTATTCCCAGTGAGGACACGTGCCTGGGTTTGCGGGCCAGGTCCCCAGTGGGGCCATGTGAGAGGCAACCACACATTGATGTTTCTTTCCCTCTCTTTCTCCCTCCCTTCCCCCTCTCCAAAAATAAATACATAAAATCTTTTTAAAAATAAATTGCTTTATGAAAGGGATTTTTTTGACACTGTTGTCATTACAAAAAGTCACTTTTGGATTGCCTAAATCGAGGGCTGCAACTTTAAATTGGGTTCCTAACTTTCCAAGAAAAACCGCAGTTTGCTTGAACCCTGCAATGTGAGCCGATGTACTGAACCTTCAAGCAGGCCTGGGTTGGGGTTACCGGGTGACCTGAGGCACGTGACTTAACTCCTGAGCCCAATTTCCTCATCTCAAAAATGAGCAAATAGTACCTGCCACAAGGAGGTTCCGTGTTCCCCAGGGGACCTAAAGCACCATGTGCATTGCCCAGCACATAGCAGGTTCTCAGTGAGTGCTGGCTGGTTAGGTAGCAGCACATACAGCAGGTGCCAGCTGGCCATCAGGCACCGAGAGTCACACAAGCTGGTGGACGTTGGCGCACAGCGCCCGGAACCCAGGAGATGCTAACCAGTGAGAGCCTTGCTTCTTTAATCGGTTATTTCATCCCACACAGAGACATGCCAGTGGATGCATGGCTTTGTTCTTTGAGTGCTTCCAAATTGCCAGGCATCATACTAAGAACTTTGTATGTACCACATCGCTTAATTCTTGCAATGCCCCTCTGAACGAAACTAGGATCGCCCCCATTTTACAGGTGGGGAAATTGAGGCTGGGAGCAATTCAGTAACTGGAACAAGATCACTCAGTTTTGAAGAGATGGGGCCAGAATCTGACAGAGACCCTGCTCCTGACCCCCTACAGAAAGGGCGACACAGCACAATTTCCCAGTTTTTAAACAAATACATGGGCACTTTGCTAGTAGGTCGTCATTGCGGGTCAGGTCTAATTTAAGGGATATTATTACAATTATAGCTTCTTCTCTGTAGTCCGTATCTGCTGGCGTTCTTGAATTTATCATGCTTTTTGATGTGCTCTTGTAGGAGTGAGGCTGCATAGACTAGAATGGCCAATCCTGGAGTGTCTCCACCGATCGGCCACAGGAGGGCGCTCCAACCCAGCTCGAGTAGCTCATCCTCTGCCCACCTGCCCTACACCTTCTTCCTCCTCCCGCGTCCTCGCAGAAAAGCTCCTGTTTTGCTTATCTTCTACGTGTGTTTATATGTTATAAAGCTAGTAAGGGGCAGCAGGCTTCTGGGGGTTTTGTTATGTTTGCTTGGTCTCAGCCCAGGTTTCCAGCAAGTCCCTGGTTTCTGTATGAACGACCAGATGTCAGTTTGAACACGAGAAGGAAATGTATATTCTGGAGGCCCCACTGAAAAGGAACATTCTTCCTGTGGTGGGAGAGTCCCAGGGTTTCAAAGAACAGACTTCCATTTATATTCAGGCTACTGGGTCTTCCAGCAGCAGACAGGCAGGAGTCTGACTAGTAAGAGGATTCTTTAATAAAGAATTCTGGGGGCAGTTTGATGTTGGTAGGGGAGAGCGTGGAGCTGTGGTCCATGGGCTCCAGGCCTATCTGGAGGGTGAACTTGGGAAAGCCTCTGACCTCTGCATCTCTTTACCTGCCAGAGGAAGAAGCCAGGCTCTGTGCTCCCAAGTCCCCGCCCATCCCTGCAGTCTCTGGGTCTGGCTCTGTTGTTGGCAACAGTGGGAAGCGATTTTCTGAAGGTTATTTTTGGTGGGGATCTGGCGGGCATCCATCTGGGGGCGAGTACATGCCTCATGCAGTTTGTATCATTCCTTTTGGAGACATAGGTGCCTACATAGAACTCTAAGATGCTTGAGCTAGAAGGGACCACTAAAACCATTTAGGTACCCATTCTTTTTTTTTTTTTTTTAAATAGATGAAGGAGCTGAGTCCCTGAAAGGTTATGTGACATTCAGTGACCAGCATCATTATCATTGTCATCATCTGGCAGCACTTTACAAAGTGATTTCCCCGCCATTATTTCCATGTATCCTGCCAATGCTCCTCATTTTGCAGGTGGGGAAGCTGAGGCTCGGAGAGACTGAGCAACTTGTTCAATGTGACACAGCAAGTTAGAGCTAAACTGCAAATCCAGGTCTTTAAATAATTATAACGTTCTGTGGAATTCCCTAGAAAGCCCAGGCAGTTCCAAGGTGCTGTAGGAAAGATGAATTCTGCTGTGATACACAGATCAGCTTACTGACTGGATGAATGAACCAATCAGTGAGCTGAATAATCCCACTCACTCATCCGCTGGGTGCCCCGAGTGGGTGTGTCCCGGACTAAGTGCTGAGAATACAGAGATGAACAAGGCAAAAATGGTCCCTGTCCTGGGAACTTGACTGGGTGGTATTTAACTCAGAGCCTTACAAATTGTGTCCACCAGTTTGTGTCCAATTCCACTTTCCCTGACTTAGATGAAACACCCATCACCCCTGCCTTCTCACACTTGAGTTCTGGACAAGATGACACAGATGTGCATTAGTACCCATGGGGTTACCTTCTGTGTGCGCAAGCATGTTGCCAGTCTCAGTGTCTCAGAGCCCAGGGCATCTCCTGAAGGGCAGTTGGTCAGACAACAGGCTCTTGGTCACGAAGTGATGTGTTTTGGTGCACGTGGTCTCTGGCTGCCCAGTGCTCAAACTCATTCTCCACCTCTGGTACAAAGTGCCAGGCAGAAGCGCCACTGCCTGCATATCATGGTCCCATAACTCCTTAGATTACTTTTGTACTTCGAAGGGTAAAGTGGAAAGGGGCACATTTGGTGTCAGACATGGGTTCGAATCCTGCCTCCAATCATTACACCTCAGGGATTACTGGCAACCTATTTAACTTCTCATCATAAATTAAAACACAACACAAAACTACAAAGGCTGATCTGCTCAAGTATCCTCACTCATCAAAGGCAAAAAAAAAAAAAAAAAAAAAAAAAAAACACCACTCTTGTATTTCTAACCGCAGAACATTTCCATTAGTCTTGCAGTTTGAATCCATCTGAGAGGTTTTCTTCCTTCGTGCTCACAGCACTCTTAGCCAGCAACAGATTCAGCGTTTATGAGTTAAAATGTTTTTATATACCTAGTATGGAAAGTGATATTTCTACGTATTTTAAACAATTAAGACATAATTCGTATCTGGGGAATAGAAGATTATCTCATGAAAACACAGAATTTTATGACCAGATGAGAGCCTAATGACCTTCTCACCAACACCCTTATTTCGAGTCAAGAAAGGTGGCGGGAAGCTTTACAACTTGATCAAGAGCAGAGTCATGAGTCATCATAGTCCAGTGTTTCCTGCCACAAATACTTTCTATGGTAACGACAAAACAGAAAATACCACTAGCCCGTCGTATTTGACACACAGAGGAGCTGACGCACACAGGGACCCCGGGAACTCACTCCATGATGCTGCTGTGTTTCCCGGACTTGTCCCAGCCAGCCAGTAGCACAAGCTCACTCCAGTGGAAAGCGAGGTGCCCGATAGTGACCGCTGTATTTGTAGCAGTTGTCCATGCAAATCTAGTAGCAAAGTGCAACTAGAGGTGGGCTAAGCTGTCTACATCAGAGCCACCAAGGAGGTCATTAAAATACAGAGTCCCTGCCCTGACCCTGAACCTCTGGAGGGCCCCCACAGTTCTGCAGCTGAGAGCCAGATTCTGCCACAAAGGTGCTCTCCGAACTCGTGTGCCTCAGGCTAACAGCTCTTGGGGAGGCTACTCCAGGGGGTTAGAGTGACTTAGAAAGGAGTGTTCCTATATAAACTGGTCAGAGAGGAGACTAGATGGAGCTAGACTGCATAGAGACCAGATATGGTGGAAAAGGTAGCATGTTGTAGCTCAGAATTTGTTTGTTTTAAAATTTGCTCTTTACATACTAGTTTATTAAATTATTTGGTGATAGGATTTAAGCCCCCTTTTTTACTCAAGAAACATTTTTTTAAATTAAGGAAGTCTGGATCTTATAGGACGCGCATGCATCTCACAAATGGTTTTTCTTTGCCTTATTGCGGCAGGCAGGGGTTGAAGCCTCTACCGCCACCTGGTGGCAGCACTGGAATCAGCATTCTCTCAGGCATTTACTGTAAGGACCTAAGGGCTGGCTTGGGGCCCTGTGACTGGGACACAACGCCCACCTTCCAGTTTGTCATTTCAGGAGGACATCAACCGGGAGTGAAATCATATGATTTCAGTGTACACAGTGTCACAGCGATACCGCAGCCCACCGAACAGGCAATCTAACACAAGTTCCACTCGTTTCATTTTTCAGGAATTAGTGGTGGCCCCTTGGAAAACCACTACCGGCTGAAGCAGTTCCACTTCCACTGGGGAGCAGCGAATGAGTGGGGCTCGGAGCACACGGTGGATGACCACGTGTACCCAGCGGAGGTCTGTAGATGTCACCACCGCAGCAGTGAATATGTGGGTGCTCCCTATGTGCCCGGCTCAGTGGTAGGAGGACCAACCATCCCAGTGGTGGAGAAAGGGAGGATTTTCTGGGATGTGGGGCTCTCTCTGTGCTCAAACCAAAGCAACTGGCCACCCTGTCCATTCAATCACACAACGGTCCTAAAGGGAGGGTGTTATAAGCACTTTCATGTACCAGAAGAAGAGACTGAAGTTCTAAGTCGTTAGGTAACGTACCAGAACAAGACGGCTGGGGTTCAAGAACAGTTTGTGCCCCTGACGGCTTCTCACTCAGCCCTGTGCTTGCCGGTAGTCGATTTCAGACAGCCCTTCCTGTCCTTCGAGGCATTTGAGGCCTCCTGCTGAGAATCTGAAAAATCTCTGCAATAGAGATCATCCTAGAACAAAGTGATATTTGCAACATTCAAAAATGGGAGTCAGGAAAAACGAGCAGATAAATGTTAGGAATTGGTGTTTGCAGTTATGGTGGGGTGATAACCAGTGCCTTATAGATTTCCCCCAATATTGTATTCTGAAATTCTTCGGAAAAAAATGGAAAAAAATGTACAGGGAGTGAGAGCCCACAAGGCTGCCCCCCAGATCCTATGATTAACGTTTTGCCGTGTTCACTGTATCACACCTCTGCCCACACACCCGTCCCTTCCTCCACCCACCAACCACCCGAATTTCAAATGCATTTCAAGTTATGAACTGTGTTTTTTTTTCAACTTTTTGTTGCCCTTATTATGGAGTAATACTATAGCTAAAATCAAACTAGAGTCCAGCCAAAATAAAAAATAAAAATCACCTGTAGTCGCACACCCAGAGGTGACCTCTGGAGATAGCTTATAAGTAGGGAATTACATCTATAGTTATAATTATACACATATTTACAAACATGGCAAAAGGAACATTCTTTCATCTGACAGCACACCTTTTATCTTCATAACTGTGTATCCTCACCATGGCTTTTAATGAACAATTATTTGAACAGGGAGGTGGTTGTAATTTATTAGCATAGAGGCAAGATCCTGGATGGGACCCGCCAGGAGCTCTCTCTGAGTCAGATCCCTCCTGGCCTTGCCTGTGATGCAGGTTTTGGGGTGCGGTTTCCTGTGGGGGTTTGCGAGGTGAAGCCAGCTCCCAAGATGGTGTCTGTGAAGGAGGGAGGCTGCAGGCAGCACCCTGGGCCCCACTGCCTCCATTTCTGGGAGGTTGCAACAAGGCAGCAGTGGGGGGTTCCAGGTCAGCTATGGACGGGCCTCACCACCTTCTCAGGCCCCAGTGCACGTGGCTGGGAACACCTGACTTGGGAGTGAGGCGCCACCTAGAGCACGGGCGGACCCAGCATCCCAGCAGAGGATCCTGGGGCCCCAGGATCTGGCAACCGTGTGGGGAGGGCCTCGGGGTTTGGGTCACCATTCAGAAAGGCCTCCACAATTCATTCCTGTAGAAGGAAGTCTGTGTGGACACCCAGGCCCTTCTAGGTTCTGAGCCAAACCCAGCATCGCCATCCAAGCTCTCATCACGGGGAACCCAGAACCGGGCCCAGGGGTCCTGGCTCCGCCCCCCCCTTGCCAGTGACCCAGGAGAGCCTGTTTCCCAAGCCATCCCCGTTTTAAAAGCTCCTGTTTTAAATCTGTGTCATCTGGTTCATCCCGATGCCGAATCTGGACTTGGGAAAACGGAAGGAGGGATGCGAAATAAGGACACAGGAAGTTCCAGGGAGGGTGACCAATGTAGAAAAAATGCAATATCTAGGGCATCAGAAATTATTTGTTGTTTATCTGAAATTCGAATGTAACTGGGAGTCCTCTATTTGATCCTACAAAGCACATTCAAGGATATCTGAAACATATGAAAAATAGAAAGAAATCCAACCACCCATTTTTATTTTATAAAGTTAAAATGAACTTCTTGCTCTCCCACCAAAATCACGGAGGCGCTTGCTGTGCACGATGTTGTCAGCCCTCTGGGGGCTCCGAGCAGGCTGCTGGCACCATCCCTGAACCGGCAGCTCGGCGGTACTCCTCACGTCAGCGCGTGGGCAAGTGGGTCTGCCGTGCAGAGGGGCAGGCAGGCCTGCCGTACGGAGGGGCAGCGACAGCTCTGCTTCCTGCCGCACTGTGCCAGGTGTGAGTTCTCTTTCTCCTGTGTTTCAGCTGCATCTAGTTCACTGGAACTCCGTGAAATACCGGAACTACAAAGAAGCTGTGATGGGAGAGAATGGCTTGGCTGTGATAGGCGTATTTTTAAAGGTAATCTCTTGCTGGGGCCTCGCTCTCCTAATGGAGAGAGTGATGCTCAGTTAACGAAGAAAGGCTTTTTAAACGCTGCCTGCAGAGAATGAGGTGTGCCCGGCACCCTGTCCCCAACCTTTTCCAATGAACATGTGTGTGTCTGTGCTGTGCAGCTGGGGGCCCACCACAAGGCACTGCAGACGTTGGTGGAAGTCTTGCCGGAAATAAAACATAAGGTGAGCTACGTATATCCAAATCAGCATAATTGGGAAGGCAAAACTGTCTAGAGTATTGAGTCATTTGCGAGAGGAAAGTGACCAGCGTGGTAGAGAGAGTGCTGCAGAGAGGGCCTGGGCCCCACGGGGGGACGTCGGCTCCCTCCCTGACGTCATTGTGCCCCTGCTCCTCCCGGGGCCTCTCTTCTCAGTGTAACTGGGGTGCTGGACTCTATTTGAGTTTCCAAAACTTCAGTCATTTAGGCAGCATCTTCAAGATTTTTGCCATGTCCCCCTGTATTGGTCCGATCCCAGGCAGGCAATGACATCCATTAGTGAAAATGTTTGTTTTAAAACTGATTGGAATAGATACCTATTAACATTTAAGAGCGCCTACCCAAGTGCTACCTGGCACAGTCCTGGTGGGGGGACTTAGGACCACCCCAGCCCCAAGGGCACGGAGACTGCGGGGAGGGGAAGTCCTCTTGCCACCCCTCTGTGTGGCAGAGTGGACCTTGGCCCAGCTCCCCTGGGACACCTTGTTGCATTAAGCGTGGTTCAAAAAGATGACAAGGACAACAATGTAGCTTTTCTTCAACATCACCTAAGAAAGGACTTTGATGGAGAAGTGGAAATTCCAAAGAAACGCAGTTTATTTGTTCAGTACCAAACAAAAGCCTTCTGAGACAGAAGAAGTCACCACAGTCCTTGAACGCATGGACGGTTGGGGCTCCCACCTGTCTTAACAATGGTGAGCTCGGCTCCACAGGAAAACAGGGGGTCAGCCCTTCCTCGGTTGGTTCTCAGGGGTCCTTTGATCTGTGCGGTGCATTCCCCTTGATGTGGACCTCATGGGACTGAGACCAGATCACCCTTCCCACACCCCACTGCCATGTCTGCCAGCTCAGGAACTCCACAAGGTCAAGGTGTTCAGTGCATCCTCTTCCTCACTGGTCCTCGGCCAGAATAAACCTGGGATGTTTTCCCCACCAGCATCCACCCCCTACAAGTTGTGGTCTCCACCTCCTGGTGGGAAAGAAAGGAGCTGGCTGTGAGGTCCTGTTTACTCAGGGGGGTGTTTTCCTTCAATGGAAGGCTCTGCAGCACCCTCCCCCCCAACACACACACACACACACACACACACACACACACAGGGGCTAACTGAGAGTCTCCTGGGCCAACCGCACCGGAGAGAAGGTGTCAGCGTGGTGACAGAAGACACTTCCTGGGCTCCGTTCTGGCCCTGATGATCATCTCGGGGCCTCAGTTTCCTCACCTGAAGAATGAGTTAGAATCTTAAGAGGTAAAAGGCCCAGCCTTGGCAAGCAGGAACCCACGCTCCAAGGGCTGGGAAGCGTAATCCACGAGAGTCATTTATCGCAGTCTGTGCTCCGTCCTGCGTTCTGTGTCAATTTTTAAAATTGTGCAGTGTTACAAGTCCCCTCGGTGGTGTCCATTCTATCGGTTTTGACAAATGCTCAGGGTCCCGGGTCTCCCACCCAGGACCACTCAGAACGGCGCCCCACCCTGCACACTCTGTCCTGTGGTGCTGGTACAGTCAGGCCCCCTGCCCCCAAGCCTTGGTGACTACCGATTTGTTCCAAACCTGATGATTTTTCTTCTCCCACTTTTATTCTCCCATGTTGTACTGAACGGAGCTTTCTTTGTAAGCCACATCCCCCCTTCTGCAGAGGGATGTGCATTTGAGAGAAGAGAACAGCGAAGGCTGACGGCAGGGGCGTGCATGCACCAGGAGCTGGACTGTCTCTGTCCATGATGGCTGGTGGTCCAGATCGTGCCCTGGGCTCTCACCTAACACTCAGCCAGTGGGGCCGACAGACTCGTGCAGAAGGGGACCTGTCTGGCTTTGCCCCCCCCGCCCCCCCCCCGGGGAACAGCTTTCTGCATCGCAGGCTGCTCTGAATGCTAACGTGCTTTAGGGACAGGACACACAGCTCCTGGGGACCTTACTAGAAACACATAGATGTCCTCTCAAAATTTTAATTGGCTACCCTGGCTGGCGTAGCTCAGTAGATTGAGCTTGGGCTGCGAACCAAAGTGTCGCAGGTTCGATTCCCAATCAGGGCACATGCCTGGGCTGCAGGCCACGGCCCCCAGCAACCCCACATTGATGTTTCTCTCTCTCTCTCTTTCTCCCTCCCTTCCCTCTCTAAAACTAAATAAATAAAATATTTTTTAAAAAAATTTTAATTGGCAAGGAACCAGCAGTGAGCAGAGTGCTGGGAGCCCCTGCTGCTGCTCTGTGTGAGCTGCTGCCTTTGCGTCTACCCTGCAGCCCGCGGGGAGGGAGGACCCAGTCCTGGCTTTTAAAAAATTATTATTATATTTTATTGTTTGTGCTATTACAGTTGTCCCAATTTCCCCCTTTGTCCCCCTCCACCCAGCCCCCCACTCCCTCAGGCAATCCCCACACCATTGCCCAAGTCCATGGGTCATGCATGTGTGTTCTTTGGCTACTCAGTTCCCTATGCTGTACTTTACATCCCCATGGCTGTTCTGTAACTACTTGTTTGTACTTCTTAATCTTCTCCCCTCTTCACCCATCTCCCCACACCCCCTCCCATCTGGCAACCGTCAAAATGGTCTCTATCTATGATTCTGTCTCTGTTCTTCCTGTGTGCTTGGTTTGTTTTTTAGATTCAATTGTTGATAGATATGTATTTATTGCCACTTTATTGTTCATTTTTTTTATCTTCTTCTTAAAGAAAATCTTTTAACATTTCATATAATAATGGCTTGGTAGTGATGAACTCCTTTAGCTTTTTCTTGTCTGGGAAGCACTTTTTCTGTCCTTCCATTCCATTGCTGGACAGAGTAGTCTTAGATGTAGGTTCTTGCCTTTCATCACTTTGAATATTTCTTGCCTGTCCATTTTGGCCCACTAAGTTTCTTTCTTTCTTTTTTTTTTAACTCTGGTAATCTTTTTTTAAAGGTTTATTTATTTATTTTTAGAGAGGGAAGGGAGGGAGAAAGAGAGAGAGAAACATCAATGTGCGGTTGCTGGGGGTCATGGCCTGCAACCCAGGCATATACCCTGACTGGGAATCGAACCTGCGACACTTTGGTTTGCAGCCCGTGCTCAATCCACTGAGCTATGCCAGCCAGGGTTCCACCAAGTTTCTTTTGAGAAATCAGCTGACAGTCTTATTAGAGCTCTCTTGTAGGTAACCGCTTTTCTCTTTGTATTTGAGCTTTGGCATTTCGATTATGATGTGTCTTCATGTGGACCTCTTCAGGTTTCTCTTCCTTGGATCTTCTGTGCTTTCTGGACTTGCAAGTCTACCTCCGTCAGCAAGTTAGGGAAGTTTTCTGTCATTATTTCTTCAAATATATGTCCCATGTCTTATTCTTTCTCTTCTCCTTCCAACCTTGAGACAGACCTCCCACAGCACCTGGGTTCTGCCACTGTCTAACTGGATTTGAGAAAGTTGTTTTTACCTATCTCACTTTCTTCATCAGGAACATAACAATACCCCTTAAAGGGCAGTTCTGAAAATTCAAGGCAATAGTCTCAGAAGGTGTCTGGCAGCTTTTGGGGCTGGGCACTAGGGGGAGGAGAGGGGATCCATTTGTCACTACATACCCACTAGTACTTTTTGCATTTTATCCCGTGTACATAGATGACCTGTTTCCTTCAGGAACTAAGTAGAGCAAAAATGGAATGAACACCCTTTGGCCATAAAAAAGAATGAAACACTAACAGACACCATACCGTGGACGAACCTTAACAATATAAGCTGAATGGGAGAAGCCAGTCACAAAAGCCCACACATTGTATGGCCCCACTCAGGGGCAATGTCCGGAACAGGCAGACCCATGTGGGTGGCGAGCAGGGTAGCGGGCCTGAGGCAGAGCTGGGTGGGGCGGAGAGGCTGGGGGCAGCAAGAGCCACACAGCATTTACCAGGGCTCCTTTTTATTTCTGGAGTCCTTTTCTGAGTTGATGAAAACATTCTAGAGTTGACTGTGGTGATTGAGGGCTACACATATTTCCCTCTGAATATAATAAAAGCCATAAATTGTATACTTTATTTTTTAAAAAGATTTTATTTATTTACTTTTAGAGAGAAGGGAAGGGAGAAAGAAAGAGAGGGAGAGAAACATCAATGTGTGGTTGCCTCTTGAGCGCTCCCTACTGGGGACCTGGCCCACAACCCAGGCCTGACTGAGAATCGAACCAGCAACCCTTTAGTTCACAGGCCTGCACTCAATCCACTGAGCCATACCAGTCATGGCAATTGCACACTTTAAAGGAGTGAATTCTGTGCTATGTGAATTAGATTGCAGCATTGCTGTTTTGAAGACATTCCGAGATAATAAATTACAAAGTGGAATGACACCTGGCACACGCAGTGTGAACCAACTTACTTCCTTCTTGTCAGCAGCTTCACCAGCGTCTCCTGTGTCTGACCGATGAAAGCCAGCTGTTGGTGCACAAGCAAGGGTGTGTGGGCCCTTTGATTTTGCCTTTGAAGGCCAGGTGGGGGGATTTGACAGGCAGCGAGGCCTCCTTCCTGTGGGGAAAGAATGTCTGCTTCCTGCTTGAATGTCGCCCTGCAGTGCCCGGCCTGGGCTGGGGCCGGGGCTGAGGCTGGCGGTGCTGTGCTGCTTGCAGGCCTGTCCCTGAGTCAGCCTTCAGTCTCACCAGATGTACAGAGGGGCGGAAGCCACCGTCCTGGGCCTGTCAATCTGAGGGACCCTGAGGGATCATTTCCCATGCGTGCAAAAGCCTGCTCAGGTGCCGTTGGCCTACAAGGGGGCAGACAGGGGCCCAGAGGCTGTCCTTCCTCTACACGCCCCTGGCGCTGTGCCGGGCAGCATCGGAATAGTAGTCCCTTGCTCCTGCCTTTGCTGGTGGGTTTTCTCAGTGGTCCCAGCCCTAAGCAGAAGCAGGGGTGTCCCCACACCACATCTCTTTTTATTGCTTTTGGTCTCATTTATTCATTCCAGCCTCTTTGCTGTTCCTCTAGCCTCTCAGGGCCTCTACTCTGTCCACTCCAGAACCTACATAGCCTCTTCCGCCACCTCCTCCATGTCTTTGCTCGGATGACACTATCCCAGTGAGGCCTCAGGTCCACCCCCTTAAATCCACCCCCCGCCACTCACACACACTGCCCTGCTTTATTTTCCTCCATCATGCTTATCACTGTGTAAACTGCTAGATATGTGCTTATTCTTTGGCTTGTTATTGCTATCCTCCCGTAAACGGTGAGTTACGGGAGGGCAGGTGGTTTTGCACCCCAGCACCAAAGATAGAGTCAGACTCACTATGGATGCGAAACGCATGTGGTGGGTGCAAAACGCTCGCTGTGAGTGACTGAGTGAGTCAGTGGTGGCATCCGTAGGCATCCCTTGGAGCTCAGAACGGTGGGTTTCTCCTCATCCTTTATAAAGCACAGAAAGTGAGCAAACGTGAATTCTGAAGTTCAGAACACAGGGCTCCCAAGCAGAATGTGCCAGCGGGAGTCCCCGTGGGAGCAGCACAGAAATCCTGGCGCTCAGTGGCCAAGAACACCTGTCCGGGCCCAGTGTTTCCGCCCACTCCCTGGGGTACGGGAGATCCTGGCATAAGAGCCAGGGAACGAGCTTGACGTGGGGCGTCCTTCTGAGCACATGTCCTTACCGCGGCTCTTACAGCAGGGCCAGCTGCTTTAGGAGAAGTTCGGCTGTCTGGAAAGGGCAGCCACCATGGAACACAGTCTGGCAGTTCCTCAGAACACTAAACATAGAATTCCCATAGGATCTAGCATTTCCACTTCTGGGTATAAACGCAAACTAACTGAAAGCTGGGTCTTAAAGAAACAGTGGCTTATTCATGTGCACGGCAGCGTCACTCACTGCGGCCACGGGAGGAACGCAGCCCACGCTCTCTCCGTCGACACAGCACGGGTGGAC
This sequence comes from Phyllostomus discolor, assembly GCF_004126475.2. Taxonomy (NCBI): domain Eukaryota; kingdom Metazoa; phylum Chordata; class Mammalia; order Chiroptera; family Phyllostomidae; genus Phyllostomus; species Phyllostomus discolor. The sequence continues at coordinate 76,114,096 of NC_040914.2, read as the reverse complement.
CTTGAGGACATGCCGCTGAGGGAGCTGAGCCAGCCACAAAAGGACGAGTGTGCACGAGTCCACTCGCACACGGCTCCCACGGGAGCTGGATTCACAGACACAGACGGTGGGGTGGCGGGCCTGGCCGGGTGGCGCAGCTGGTCGGTGCGTCGTCCTGAACGCGGCCAAAAGGCTGTGTTTGATCTCCAGTCGGGGCACAGGCCTAGGCTGCAGGTTTGGTCCCCAGTCAGTGTGCGTGCAGGAGGTAACCCATCCGTGTTTCTCTCTCACATCGATGTCTCTCTCCCTCCCTCTCCCCGCCCACCCCTTCCTCTGTCTCTAAAATCAATGAGCATATCCTTGGGTGAGGAATTTTTAAAAAGTGGAGAGTTAGGATGGTGGGTGCCAGTGCCTGGGGTGTGAGTGTTTAGTGGCAGCAGTTCCGGGCTGAGGGGATGGGAGGTCCTGTGGGTGGATGGTGGGGACAGCTGTACAGCAGGGGTGGCTGGACAGCAGTGGCGGTTGTACAGTGGTGACGGTTGTGCCTCGGTGCAAATGTGCTTGATGCCACAGACTTAAAAATGGTTACAGCAGTAAACTGTATGTTGTGTCTGTTATTTTACCACAATTTTTTAAAGTGTGATATTTCCACAGCCTAGATATATGAAAACAAATAACTTTAAAAGAAAAAACATAAATATTCAGTGGGGATTCGTGTTCTGCTGCAAGTCATAGGTGTTTTTTTTATTTTAATTGTTGTTCAAGTACAATTTTCTATCTTTTACTCCCATCCCAGCCTACCACCCAGCCCTCCCCAACTCCCTCCCATTTCCATCTGCCCCTAGTTTTTGTCTGTGTCCTTCATACTTGTTCCTGTAAACCTGTCCCCCTTTCCCCTGAAATTCCCTCCCTTCTTCCCTAAGAGTCATATGTTCTTGTCGCTGCTTCCAAGTGTGATAACCATGGCCTCACAGTCTTTATCTTGGGGCACACACTTCCCCCGTAGCAACATGGCGGCCACATCTCTGAGATAAAGAAGGAGCCCCATTCCCTTCCTTCCTGAGCCCCCGTATCTCTGCCCAGGCACTGACACAGCCTGTGGTCTGTCTCTCAGGACACGTGGGCGGCTGTGGGCCCCTTCGAGCCCTCCTGTCTGCTGCCCACCTGCCGGGATTACTGGACCTACCCGGGCTCCCTCACCACCCCCCCACTAACTGAATCGGTCACCTGGATCATCCTGAAGAAGCCCATTGAAGTGGCTGCGAGCCAGGTGAGCTGTGCCTGTGGCCAGTGCAGTGGGACCCTGTTCAAGAAACTGCTGGGCAGTGTCACTAAGATGTTGTGAGCGAGCATCATGGGTTTTATCTTTTGGTGCATTTTGGATGTTTCTGCATGAGAAGAATTTTCCAGTTGAAATACAAGCTTGTTGAGATCGGACAGAGGTTCAGAAGTCACAATTCTTCTGATGTTGAGACATTAGTGTGTGAGAGATACAGAGAGAGACGGGGGATAGGGGGTAGGGGAGGAAGAGGGAACTGATATGGGGGAAACGGTTACATTTTGGCCGATATAATCTTTCGTGGCTTAGAGTTCAAACGTGGCAAGCATCCCCAATGACTAATGGTTGAACTTGGCCAATGCTTCCTCTTCAGTCTATGTCAGGGTAAAGCTACTTTGAAAGAACAGCAGTGACATTATAATGGTGACACAGGTGCTTGCTCACAATGGCCCACAATAGGTATTTGCTGGTGAATAAATTAACCAAGAAAGGCAGGCCACAGATGGTGTCGGACAGCCACCGAAGAAGCAGGACCGTGGAGGGAGAAGAGAACATTGTAGTTCGTCCCGCTTCTGTGGATGACAGACCAGTAAGAAACTGGGATTGCAGAGGATTTTCTCAAAGGCTGTATGAAGAAGTTACAGAGCTATATATGCCAAGAGAAAACTCCAGAAGGACCCTATCAGTCAGCTATTGCTGCAGTAATGCTGCATAACAAACTACCCCAAACGCAACAGCATGTAACAAGCATTTGTCTTTTCTGCTTGTGGGTCTGTGGGTTGGCTCGGGGGCTCTCTGCGAGGCTGTGGGTGGCTGGGCCTCACTGACTGTGGTTGGCGGTTGGGTCGGGCCCAGGGTCTCTCCTTCCCCCGGGACCAGTGACTACCAAGGGCTGCTTCTCATGGTCAAGGATGAAAATGCAAAAGGCAAACCACACCACACGTGCACACTTAAGGCGTATACTCGCATCACACCCATTCACACCCTGTCAGCCCAGGCAAGCTGCCACGGCGAGGCCGCAGTCAGTGGGGCAGAGAGGAGGTGAGTGGGTGTTCACTGGACGACCCCACAGTTCACCATGTAGACACGCACCAGAAAGTTGCTGTTCACTGTCCCAGGCTCATGGAGCTACAGTGGGTTTTATTCTCTTTTTCTTGTCTCCATGTTCTATTTTTTCTAAAGTAGATTTTGTGTACACATTTTTTAAAAGCTGCAGTATCTTTGTGTGTGGAAATCTCAAGAATTGGGAGGAAGTCCGTCTGTCCAAGACAGTTTGCGCTTAGGGAGGACGGCCACACAGCAAGCGTGGTGTCACTGGCTCACCGCCCTTCCCAGGGCAGCCGTTTCTGACCAATCACAGCAGTCCCTATCACCTCTGGTTCAGCTACACTCTTTCTGAGGGCTCTGGGTGTTCACTTAGAGGTTCTCCCAGGCTCACGAGTCTGTGAAAATAGTCTTTTATTTAAAAGTCATGGAACGATGCCCTTTGCTTCGAGAGGCCAACCGTCGAGATGTGGGTTGCCACTTACCTGCCCTACCCCCAAACCAGAACTGTTGCAGACGTCAGGAAGGCCTTGATGGGAGAGTGGCCCTAGGCACCAAGGCCCCTCTGTCACTCAACAAACGAGTAATAAGCACTCATTCTGTGTCAGGTGTGTAGCAGGAGAGGGTGGGAGGAGGTAGGAAGGAAGAGGGTGATACAAAAACAATGATGCCAGTCTCTGCCAACTGCTGTCTGGTGAAAAGTGGATAGTTTTAAGGCAGGGTGGTAAGGCAATATACAAAAGTACAGAGCAGAAGCCCCTTACCCCGACCAGGGGAGCTGGGGTGGGGGGTGTGTGCACCCCCTGGACAGTAGGAAGGAGACTGCCAAGTGGAGGAGAAGAGAAAGGCTGCGTTTCTGAGACAGCCCAAAACATGAGCAAACCAGAGCACTGAGCTCAAGTACCTGGAAGACCGTGTGCACCGTGCCCCACACAACTCTAGAGGGCGCTTCATCAACCATGCAGATCTAACTCGCTCCATAAGTGGTCACAGTGAAGGTAAAAATGTCACTTCTGCATTAATTCAACATGTGAGTTATTCTCACAGAGCTCATAAGTACTTTCTGAGCACAAATGAGATGATATATAAAAAATAATCTTTTTGTTCCTTGAGTGAAAAGTGAATCAAATATTACTTTAGCATTTAGATTGTATGTATTAGTTCTCCATCCCTGTGTAACAAATAGTTTCAAAACTTGTAGCTTAAGAAAACGATAATTGTTATCTCTCAGAGTTGCTGTGGCTCAGAATTTGGGGTGATTCTGGCCTAGAATCTCTCGTGGAGTTGCAGTCAGTCTACTAGGGCTATAGTTTTCTGAAAGCTTACCTGGGGTGGGAGGATTTATTCTCAAAGTGGCTCACGCAAGTGACCTGCAAGTTGGTACTGGCTGTCAGCTCAGTCCCTTCCCTGGGGCCTCCCCGTGGGGCTGTTGGCGTGTCCTCACAACATGGTGGCTGCCTTCTCTAGAGCGAGTGACCCAGGAGACCGTGGTAGAAGCTGCACAGCCTTTCCTGACATTGCTCAGGAGTCCCCTCTGCCATGTTGTGTTGGCCACACAGGGCCATCCCGACTCAGTGTGGGAGGGGACGACACAGGCACGAGGGACACCCAGGAGCAGGCTCGCTCTGTCCCTGCACCCAGATTACTCTGGTACCTCTCTATTCCAGCTGGCCGAATTCCGCACGCTCCTGTTTTCTGCACTGGGTGAAGAAGAGAGGATGATGGTGAACAATTACCGCCCACTTCAACCCCTGATGAACCGGAAGGTCCGTTCATCCTTCCAGGCCACGGAAGAGCGCACCACATCCTGAATCTGTAACATCCGAGTCAATGGGCAGAACTGACTATGAAAAGATGTAATGTTTTTCAAGTCTCACAGTCGGATCATATGCAATCTCTGAAATTAAAAAAGAGGGCAGAAATCATTGTTTTCTTCAATGCATGTTCCAGTTCTGATGAGAAGAATCACTTCAGAGAAACTTGAGTGTGATGGGGAGTGGTCGTCAGGGGCACACACTGTCTCAGGGAGTCACAGCGGTGCACAGCAGCCTCCGGGGCTGAGGTCGGCCGCCCAGCCCTCTGTCAGGTCCATGCTGTCCTCTCCCCAGGGGCCAGGTGTGCGCCTTCTGTTTCTCCACCCCTAAGGCCACCCGGTAGCTCCCAGGCAACAGAGTCTGGGCTGATGTCCTTTCACCCAGTTCCAAATGTCTGGGTGTGCCTGTCCTGGGGCTGCTATAATGAAGGACCCCAAACTGGGGGGTTAAACAACAGAAATGCTTTTCTGAGACTGGAGTCTGAGGTCAAGGTGCCAGCACAGCCAGATTCCGGTGTGATCCCCCACCTTGGCTTACAGGCGGCCCCCTCTCCCTGCGTCCTCACATGGCTTTCCTTAGCTCAGCTCGTGTGTGCAGAGAGTAAACTCTCTCTCCCTCTTCTTACAAAGCCACCAATCCCATAAAAAAAAAAGTCATGACCCCTTATGACCTCATTCAACCTTAATTACCTTCTAAAAGTCCCATTTCCAAATACAGACACGATGGAAGTGAAGGCTTCTGCATATGCCTTGGGACAGGGAGGGGGAGGTGCTAGGGGGACAGTTTAGCCCATAGCAGTCACCAATTGTGGCTTTAAAACAAGGGAATGTGTTGTCTCACTGCTCTGGGGGACAGAAGCCCAAATTTAAGGTGTCAGCAGGGCCAGTTCCTTCTAGAAGCCCTAGGGGGAAATCCATTTCCTCACCTTTTCTGGCTCCCAGAGGTGCCTGCAGCCCTTAGCTTGTGGCCCCCGCCCCCGACTTCAGAGCTGGAGAGCTCTCCAAAGCGAAGGCTCAGGACGAGCCGCCATGTTATTGTGCTCGTGGTTTCTCCTTGTTGTTTCCTTTTAATTGTGGTGAAATACACATAACACAGACATTGTCATCTTAACCATTTCAAGTGTATAATTCAGTATATTAAATATATTCACAATGTTGGGTAATTATCACCACCATCCATCACCACAGCTCTCTTCATGTAAAACTGAAACTCTGTACCATTGAACAAAAATTCTCCACCCTCCCCTCCCCCTAGCCCTTGGCACCTACCATTCTACCTCCTGTCCCTATGACCTGGAATGCTCTAGAAATCCACATGAATGGAATAATGCCATGTTTATCCTCTTGTGGCTGCCTTGTTTCACTCGGCAAGGTTCATCCATGTTGTATAGTGTAGAATGTCCTTTCTTTCTCTTTTGGAGGCTGAATAACATCCTAGTTGATAATAGATTTTTATTTTTGGAGCATTTAAAATATTCCCCTCTGACAGAGACGCGGCTCTACAAATACCTAATCCTGTCATCTTCCAACATTATCTTACAGGCAGGTAAACCAGGAAAAACAGCGCAGAAAAATGAGCAAATGGTATTCTGTCTAACCAAGGGGCATCGCTACACTCCATCTCATTTCGGGAGATTAAAGAATAAGAGTACTCATGAGAGTCCCCACATAACATCTAAAATCAGAGAGAACCTATATTATGAATGTGGTTTCTTTTGGCAGAGATTCATATTTTTCCCCCAATTGCAGGACGTCCTGTGGTGCCCACTGGGCGCAGTCTGGCCTGGAGTACTCAGTGCTCTGGCCCCACCCCAGAGAAAGCAGGCCTGAGGGTCCTCACACACGTTCTCTCCTGGGAAACAGAGCTGCTCGCGAGCACCCATCATGTTACCGTGCTCTGTCCAGAGCAGCACGGCAAGCCTGAACATTTGTTTACAAAGGCCCCAGAGTCCGTTTTGTTTCACCACAAAAGAAAAAAGTTGGGGTGCATTCGCAGTGGGTCGGGGCATGGATGTGCCCCTGGGCATAGGGCTCCAGACAGGTGGACAGCTTCAGTCCTCAGGGACATACAGTATCCGAGAGGGAAGCAGATATTTTTAAGTTCGGTTTGAACCCCAGAATATTTCTTGTCTTTTGAGAAAATGTAGCCATTCTTGAGGCTCTAGTGAAGTGGGCTGTAGCCCGTAAGGAGAGTTACCTCTGACTGTTGTAACAAATGACCACAACTTGGTGACCTCCTGCCTCCCTCTTACAAAGGCCCTGTGAGGACATTGGGCCACCGGATATCCAGGATAATCTTTCCCCTCGAAATCCTTAACTTACCCACACCTGTAAAGTCCCTTTGCCATGTAAGGCCACTTAGTCACAGGTCCTGGGGATCAGGATGTGAACATCTTGGGCTATTTTATTATTCAGTGGACTGTACAGGCAAAACCTGTCTGTAGCAACTTCAGCCAAGCTGCATGCAGCCGCCATGATGAGATCGGTCTTTGCTGGGGGGAGGGGGAGGGGGTCGACCGGGGAAGGTGCAGTGGAGCGGGGGCCAGGGCGGGGGTGGGTACTGGGAGTGTTCCGGAGCTGTGCTATCCTATAGCACTTTCTGTGGCGGTGGAGTCCTCCAGAGCTGCACTGTCTTACATACAGCAGCCCTTGGGCACATGCAGCCATTGGCACTTTAAATGTGGTCATTGTGATTCGGGGCTAAGTTTTAATTGTACGTAAGTTTAAGTAGTTAAAATTGAAATGCCACACGTGGCCAGCCCGGGGCCACCTTGCTGGACTGTGCAGCTCTCTATCTTAACCTGGGCGTTGGTTACATGGGTTTGTCTGTATGTGAAGCACCACTGAGGTGAACACTCAGTATTCATGCATACTTTACACACTGCACAAGATGTACATTACACGTCGATTTAAGCGACTACTTCACTTACCCACTCAAGAGCTCAGTTTCTGAGCTTCTGTGGGAAGGAAACGAGGCCACCTGGAATGTTGGCTCGAGCACTTCCAGGAGGAAGCAAAGCAGGCGGGAGATGAGGGCCCCAGGATGCACTGACAGGGGTGCGGGGGCTGCTGGATCCAGGATGTCACAGGGGTCGCTTAGCGGGGTCGCTTAGCGGAGGCCAGGCAGACAGGCCCTCCTTGGCCTCGTTCCTTAGCTACCTACAAAGCACATCAGGAAATAGGCCGCCCCACCCTGGCAGCCAGTGCCACCGAGAGAAGTTGACTCCGGTTACTGAGGCAGCCACAGGTAACCCATTCCCAACAAAAATGGTTTGAGATAAAATATGTTTGGTTCTAAAAGGATTGAGTTCAGAGAGGATGCTGGGTGAAAGAGGATTGGCTTGAAGGAGTCAAAGTAAGTGTTGAGAAAGGAGCCTGATCAAAACAGACACATTTGTATTCAACTTGTAAGCTGCCGTCCCTGCGCACTTAAAATCGACGATCAGGAGTTCGCCGCCCAACAGCAGGGTGTGCCCCGGCCGGTCACAGTCCACACAGATCTGGCCGCGCTCCCAGACAGACGAGGGCTGCGTGTTTTCACGTGTATACAGCAGTCCTGGACCTCCCCTCATGCGTCCGGACCTCAGGGGCCCGGCCCTGACCCTCAACGCTGGTGTCGCCCTAGGTCTGAGGGAGGGTTGTTGTGAAGCTCCCCGAGCCACTGGGTTGCGTGGCCAGGGATGACACCACAGCAATCCTATACAGTTGTTATAACAAGTTCTACAAAAGTCCTATACAATTACCCTTGTGGGGAAACTGAGGCTCACTTTGGGGGTGGAGACTCTTGTGATCTCTGGACTATCGCTTCTTCTGGGACCCATGCAGCCTTTCGCTTTTGCCCTCTCTGATGTGCGCAGTTAGATGAAAGAAGGAATGCAGCCTTACAGCAAAAACACGAAGTCCTGAACTTCACACTTTACGGAGAAATTGTATTCTACAACCAGCTGCAGTTGTATTTACAAACTCCATGCAAAAAAGGCACCTGCTCACACCTCCTGCAGCTTATAATGAGAGCCGCATTCTCAGGCAGGGAGTGAGAAGAGGGAGGGGCCCTGGAGTGAGAGCCTGTGGAGAGCAGCTGGGGGTCAGTTCTCCGTGGGGCATTTCAACAGGGACTTGGGGACAGAGAAAAGCCCCATGTCCAGAGGAGCCTTGCAGGAGGGAGAAAGGATTGCAGGGTCCTGAGCTCCGTTCCACGCATCACATGGTCGTGCCATGCTCCAACAAGAACTCCAGGACCAGGTGGGGCTCCTTTCTCTTCATTTTTCATGTTGATGTAGGTCTTTCCTCCGAATGCACAAATGTCTTTGTCTCCTGGTAGACGTTCTCTGTTGTCAGTTATTTTTTAAAAACTGGCGTTAGCCTTGAGATGCAGATTTTCCTGGTAAGCACACCGAGCCTGATGCAATGCCCCGGGAGGAAAGACATTGATCTTAGCCCTCAAAGCACAGCACGATAAAGCAAACACCGCCGCTCCCACTCCCTGTCCGGAGCGGCGGCCAGGCGAGGAAGTCAAGGTCTGGGGGGTTGTGGGATGGCTCTCACTGTGACACCATTGTGATTCAGGGTTGTATTGTGGAATTTCTGGCCCGACTTTTAAAGTTCAAGGCTTCCTCCCTTTGCTTTTATGTTATTTTCTCGTTTTGTAAAAATACAAACGTGTGAGAAGCTTGCAGGTTTGTGGCAAAGGCTGTCCCTCCTTCCCCTCCCTTCCTTTCTCCTGCTCATTCTTGGGTGATTGAGTAAGAGTGGGCCACAGGCCTGACTAAATCCCCTCCTTATTGCCCCCCTTGGGACAAAACCCACAGTTCTTAGGCAGTGACCCTGCCCACTCTCCCCCTCCACTCCAGGCTGTGCGTTCTGTGCCAGTGAGGAATCCAGCTGCTCCCCATAGCTGGTCCTGGCCAGACTGGACATCCCCTCTCCCACCTGGTCAACCAACAGCTGCTTCTCCTTCTGCTCTCAGCTGAAACACCCACTCCCAGGGGCCTCCCTGGGGCCCCCAGACTGCACCTGGTGCATAGCTGTACCCCAGCGATAAAGGGGTCCCTTGTCCCTTAGGTCTTGTCCCTTTTGCTGAAAGGCACTCACCAAACCCATCTCAATACACGGCACCTCCATCCACCCAGCGTTCAGGCCAGCCTAGGGGAAACCTCTCGTGACCCCCCGCCCCCTGCCCCCACATCCCAGTGTCAATGGGTCCTGTTGGCCACACCCCCACCCTAGTGCATATTCCAGATCCACTCACTGGTCTCCATGTCCTCTGCTGCTGGCACTCGATAGCTCCATCTCTAGCTGGAATTATATCACTAGCCTCCTGGTTTTCCCACTTCTTTCCAGATTCTCCCCATTCCCACCTAATCCATTCTTCTCTTAACAGTGCTGAGATTTCAGAGGGGGGAATGCCAACCTGATTTTCTGCCTCCCTGTTCAAAACCAAGGCTTTCTATTACACCTAGAGTTGAGCACAAACCTCTCTTATGTCAACCTCTGAGCATGGGGCTCTCCTCTTGGCTTCCTGCCCCCAAAGCTGTTTGCATGTCACCTGCACCTTCAATCTCCTCCTCAGCCTCTGCCTTGGCCACAGGCCTCCCTGCCATCCTCTACCCCCACTACATGGATCCAGACTCATCTCGGTCCACAGTAGCTTGTTACCACATTTGTTAGCTGTTCACTGCTTGCTTCTCACCCTGGGAGGTAAGCCCTACGAGGGCTGGACCCTACGAGGGCTGGACCCTACGAGGGCAGAGTCCTCAGATGCTCTCAGCACTAAATAAACATTCACAGAGGTAGAAAGTGAATGAGGTGCTCCAGCTTGTAAAGTTCAGTGCTCCTTGACGCCCCCAATGGGCCGTGTGCACTCTTGTCATGCTGTTCTCTTTCCTGGGAATGCCCTTCCCCTTCAAGGCTCAGTTTATAAACTTTTTTCATCATTCAGGCTCAGTTCAAGTGCCTTCTCTTTTGTGATATTTTCCTTGACACCACCCTAGGAGAGGTCACCCTCTCCTGTGTGCTGCCGCATACCCTACTGATGTGTGCAAGAGTGAGTGAGGGGGAACAGGTGTGGATCAGTGTGGATCAGCACAGAGTAACCTGGAGCAGTGTGGGGCAGCATGGAACAGCATGGGGCAGCGTGGAGCAGCATGGAGTAACATGGGGCAGCGTGGAGCAGCCATAGTTTCTGGAACCTCACAATAGGAGGCATTGTGTAGAGTGGTGAATATTTCTAAAGTACAGAATTGAGCTCTCAGCTCCCAAATCTGCCTTCAAAGACCTCTTGTCCCTGACCTGGTGCGTGTGGCATCTGCCCTGTGGCCTTGTGTCCAAAAGGCTGAGAGGAAGGCCAAGTAGCCTGAGAGACCAACTCTGAAAACCCTGTCTGCAAAGAGTACAGGTGTCTCCAAACTCTATAGAATTGTAAGAGTGGCTTCCTAGCTCACGCACACCTACCCTAGTGCTAGCACTGCTCAGTGCTGGGGTGTGGCACATGGGGCGAGTGCTCCCTGCAGTCCAGGGCAAGGTCAATGTGAAAGTCAGCCTATCTTCACGTCCACTAATACGCAGGCTGTTACACTTGTGAGGCTGAGCAGTAGGAATGCCTGGCTCCCATGTCTATGGAAATGTTCAAATGTATGTCAACAGGAAAAAAAATCTTCTGTTTCCGCCATGCTTAGGATATATTCACCAACTGTTGCATTGAAGATTGAGGCTGTGTATTTTTTCAATGTCAAGGGTATTCTCTTTATCAAAATTTCCTGTGTCAGTTTGGAATACTTTTTTAAGTAACAATGAAATAGGGGAATTAGTTTTAAGCGAAGTAAAATCTTCTGATCCTTTTTACTGAATTCTGGAAATTCAGAGGGGACCACCCCATAGGGGTTTCAGGTCCTTGAACACATTGACACAAATCAAAGCGGAGAAATCAGGCACGAGGGTTTTCATGTGTATCCACCTTACATAGTCCCTGATTTTTTTCAGGACAAGTTAGTGTGGAAGACAAGTGGGATACATCAGTGGCCGAAACCACAAAGTACCCAGGCCTTGGCCTGGGCGGAGCTTGTATCCTTGGGGCGGAGCTTGTATCCTGGGGGGGGGGGCAGAGAACCCATGAGGGTGGGTAATAAACAAGAGAGGGGTGTGCTAGGGGTGACCAGGGCTCTGGAAAAAGCAGACTGGAGGCAGAGAGCCAGGTGGCCTCGCTGAGAAGTTGACACCTGAGCAAAGACTTTCAGAGGTTCAGGGGGCGAACTGTGCAGAAACTGGGGATGGTTTCTGGAAAGTTCCGGAGCAGCAGAGAAACCAGGGTGGCCAGGGTGAAGTGAGGAAACAGCAGTGTCAAGGGAGGAGGAAACAGAGGGGACAGGCCCAGAAGAGCCTTGGGAACCACTTAGAGGTGGGGCTTCCCTGGAGGAGAGGACCCTTCAGAGCAGGCACGTCTCACTCCTGTTCTTAAGGAAGGGAGACTCAGGCAACCTGCGAACGCCCTGGCAGCCTGTGCAGCGATGGGGCGAGAGGAGTGGAGGCCGGAGACACGCGTACTGCGAGCCGGGCCTGCTGGCCGTGGGGTAAGAGAGAAAGGGAGGTGTGGAGGATGAAGCAGTGTTTGGTGCCAGTGGCTCGGAGGACAGAGTTGCCCTCGTGCACGGGGAAGGCTGGGGGTGGAGGAGAAAGCTGATCAGGCCAGACATCTCCCGTTCCCTGCAACTCTGACTTTACCTCGTCGTTGTGTGAGCTCCGCTTTTGTTTAGTCGCAGCTTGTTTTCCCATTTCCCACCTATTTCTGGAAATGAAAAAGGGCAAAATGCAGTTTTTTTAAGAAGGGCAAATGTGTCGCTGAGTGGAGAAAGATGGAAGTGACTGGGGTTGGGCCCTTGGCCGACAGGCGTGGCCTGGCGGGCCTCAGGGAGCCAGAGTGCTGTGGGGGTGACATGTGTAGCACCCCCAGAGTGGAGTGCTCAGAAGCTTTCGGGCAAAGTGAGCAGGATCTCATCTGGTTTCTCCCAAGGAAGCTTTCCAGTCACACGGGGTTGACAGCAGAGGCAGCCAAGACCTTCTATCACACCCGTTGGCTGTGCCCACTTGGGGTGAAACTGTCAACAGGGACAGGACACACGGTGCCAAAGCCCCCTCACCCAGTCCTTGCCACTTCCTTCCTGTCAGCCACCAGGAGCTGACTGACCGCTGGAGATAGCTCATCACCCCTGCCCCTCACCCCATGATGGAGGAAATGACAAGGTGCCAAATGTCCTGGAGACGGCCCGCCTGGTGAGGAGGAAGCCCTGGGTCCTGATGATGTGCAAGCTTCCATCAGTGTCTGCAGAACAGCCTGGGGGAGGCCAGCGAGTGAGGCCTCGGGGCCTCAAAGGGCAGCATCACATCCGTCCTGTCCCTCCCTCCAGCCATCAGCTGGCTCTGCATGGACACCCCTTGCCAGCTTCTGCTGGCTTTGTGTCCCACTCACTTCGGAGGCATCTGCACAGTCACAGTATCATGTGACCATCACTACTGTCTAGTCCCGAGACCAGTCATCACCCTACAGAGAAACTTGGTCACTCCCCATCTTCCTCCCGTGGTCCCAGCAACTGCCAGTGCCCTTTCTGCCACTGTAGATGGACCATTTCTGGACATTCATGTAAACAGAACCATACAGCTCCATGGGTCTGGCTTCTTTCACTGAATGTTTTCACAGTTCACCCGTGCTATAGCATGTGTTAACGCTTCATTTCTTTCTGTGGTTGGAAAATATCTGTTGTATGGTTATGATATATTTTATTTAGCCACCTGACTGCTGATGAGTAGGTCTGAACTCCTCGTCTGTTTCCTACTATTGCCTCTTCACAATCTTCAGGAAGCCAAATGCCGTTTCTGGGAACACTGACAGGGCCAAGCTAGGGGACAAAGCTGAGATGCAGGCATAGCCCTCACAGGGGCCAGTCACAAGCCCAGTGCCTGAAACACAAACTCCTTTTTCCTATAACTTAGCTGCACCCTGAGTGACACCACTAGCTCTATAGCCTCCAGCGTTGCTTCTCACCATTACTCAGAGTTCCCCAGGGCTTTGGGTACCACCTGGAGGTACAGACACTCTTACCCTGTGAACTGCAGAAAGTTGGGTGGCTTTGCTGAGCATTTGAATGCAGCCAAAAAGATTCTGTGAAAGAAGGTCACAGAGTCCTTTTTCTCACAAGAATGGGGGATTATTCCAATCAAGGACAACGAATCTGCGGGGAGCCACCAGGAGTAGCTGAAATACAGCTTTTTTAACCGAAAGAGTCTGCATGCTTGCAGGTTTGCTCCTGGAGGGCAGGAGACCTGCTGGCCGGTGTGAGAGGCACCGTGGGGCCCCAGCACCGCAGCTACGACTAAGGCTCACCCTAGGTCTGAAGCTGGCTTGGCCACTTAGTAAATTACTAACTGCCTTATTTCTCTAGCACAAATACACACCACTGGTAGGATCTAACTAATACTGATGTAAGAGTTAAATGACATCAAGTATCTGTAAATCCTGGCCCAGCTAAACACTCAGTACGTGGATTGCTGTTGTTGGGCCCGGGAGACTGTCCCCTTTCCCCTTGAATTCTCCTGGCTGGTCAAATAACTCAAACAACACACAGCAACCTAACAGAAAGTTACATTTTTAATATGTGCACGTGGGGAATTCACATGTGCATGAAAATTTCAAAGACAGTGAGGCAACATTGGGCATATATGACCTTGTACAATAGACAAACGGGGAAACCGGGGTCTCGGATTTCAGAAGTGAGAATGAGTGACGTGTGGCTGCTTGAAAAAAAGCCAAACACACACAAGTTAATTGTTTGCCAGGCAACTCAGGAACACTGGGACCCCCGGAGTAATGCAGCCAACACCCTTGGAGCCTTCTAACTAATGCTAAGGTGAAATGCTTAAGGTGATTATGCAAATATTCCTTTTCTGAAGCAGCCTTTCCTAGCTGAGTCTCTTTAAGAAAAAGGGAAGTAAAAAAAACTCTTCCAGAGTTTGTTGGGACCCCCACAGTTCCCTCTTCTGAAACTCCCCTAGGAATGTCACAAATCAAAATCAGCAGTGGCTGTGGAGAGAAGTGAGTTAGTAGTTGAGGGGCAGGGGAGCTGCAAAGAGAGAAAAGAACATAGATTAACTGGAAGACAAATCCCCACCCCCACACAGAGAAAAGAACCAATGGGAGCCCATTGCCCGACACCCCCTTAACCAGTCCCCCATTCCTGGGAATGAATCCATCCGATATAATTAACAGGACAAAAGCCACTTTCTCAGTCCTTCTGTCCCAGAGCTGTCTAGACCCCCAAGCACAACTGACCCTAATTGTTTTATGAGCCTTTATCCTCAGGACAAGAAAAGTACTGGAAGCACCCGGAAGGCGCAGAGGCTCTGGGAACCCACGAAACAGGACAAACCAGACCACGACCGACCGCAGGACGCTGCACCCAGAGATAACATCTGAACAAGCAGCTGCCCAACGGAAACATCCTGCGGCACAACCGCCACGAAGCCGGGACAGCTCGAAGCCCCACCCCTCGGCCCTGGAGCCCCTCGCCCTCTCTTGGGAAAGTAGAAATAACACCTTTACTCTCTTCACGTTCTTCTCTTTATGAATTTTCACAGCCTGTGTCACTGACACCCCTAGCAATAATGTCTTTGCTTTATTTGATGGAAAATGTTAATCCTTTCTTTTTACACAAAAGTCCCGTTCAGTTTACACAAAAGCAACATCCTTCACTGATGGCTATTATGAGCTCCACCTAGATTGCGGTGGCTGGGGACAACCACAGAAATTAAGCTGTTAACCCTTGTGGTTAACCTCTGGAGTGTTTTCAGAGTCTGTATAGTGATATTGAACCCCGGTTTCACTACCATGAAGAGTTTAAGACTGCCTTTTCCAATTCATAATCTCCAAAGCTTGGGAAGAAGACCTTTAATGTCAAACAGAATTTGGAGCTTTGAGTGTCTCTGGAAGGCTTCTACAAAGTGTTCAACAAGTGCGTTTGGAGTTTCTCCTTGTTCAGTACACAATTCAACTTTTGACCAGTTCACTTTGGGAGGCAAGAACTCCATTATCATTCTTATTAACCCTTGAATGTCGGCCTCTAGTTGGAGAGCCTGGGAGAGGGTCTGACCAACTGTTCCCCCTTGGGGGGCGGGGGGCATTCTTCAGGTGGTGTCTTAATGGGGGAACTCAAGAGTTAGAAAATTTTCTAGTTTTAAGTTATAATGAACACGTTTAGCAACTGATACATGTAAAAAGGTATTGTTTCAGGAATTGAAGCTATGACCCACCCAGATTCCAGGATTCCACCTTTGTGCCCTGGAGGGCTGCAAGCCACCCCCTTGTGCTCCAGGGAGAGAGGTCTGCTGCTCAGGACACAGATAAAGAACCCATGGCGAGCAGATGAAAGGATCGAGGAAAATCGCCAGGTGGCTTTTATCTGATTAACCTTTTCCCTGAATTCCAAACCCCTTACCTAGTTTTTTCCTGAATTCCAAACCCCTTGCCTACACTTTTTCTCTTTATAAAAAAGGTTGACTTGAAATTAAATGTAAGACAGTCTTTTAGGATATAACCTACCATCTTCTCGGATTGAGGGCCATCTGAGTAAAGCGCCCATGAAGATTCAACCCTTGCCTCTACTTACTGGTTCTGGTGGGGACAGGCCACATGAACCCGACCTCCCCGGCTCAGCCTGGCCTGTCCGACAACCACAGTGTGCCGTCACGGGTCTCAAGTGCTCCCTCAGTAGCCAGTCCAGCTCCTGGCATGTGGGGCTGTAACAGCTATTAACTTTTCTAATTCCCTCTGAAGTTTGTTGGGTCTTCTGAGAGAGAGAGGGTAAGAGGGCTTTATAGGTTAAAAGATCGGCTGCTGTCCCGGGTGTTACAGAACAACGGGGTCCAAGGACAATATACTATTACCGACACAAACTCCCCCTGGTTTGTTATGTCTGCTACCAGAGGAAAGATGTCTCTCAATGGCAGAGATTCATGAAAAGGAAAGGAAATGTCTATTTAATGCTATACAAACTTAAAGTAGTGACCTAATGTCTTCATCAAAATCCCAAAGTCCCTTAAAACACCCACAAACACACACAGTCCTTCCTTCCCCGCTTTGCCCAGTCTGGGGTACCGTATCTCAGGAAAAGAAATAGAAGTCCGTGGCTCAGGCAGCCCTGGGTTCTTCCCGGTAATCCATGCTCGGCTGGTAGGCCTCCCTCTGTTCCCGGCACTGTCAGCTGTGTCGCCGTGATCTCTGCTAAAGCTGGGTAATGGCTCCCCCTTCTAAAGCTTCAGGGGTCCCCGCTCTGGCAAAGCCAAGTGGCTCTCCTTTCTGTTGCCACAGCTGTGTGGTCCTCTCTGCACAATTGTCACAGGTGGGCACAGGTAACCAGGTTCTTGGTGATCGGGACAAAGAATTGAACCGAACACCCAGAGTTTTTTTTTTTTATTTTTTTAAATTTTTACTTTTTTTTTTTAAAGATTTAATTTATTTATCTCTAGAGAGAAAAGGGAGGGAGGGAGGGAAGGAGGGGGGAAGAGAGAGAGTGAGAGAGAGAGAGAGAGAGAGAGAGGCATCAATGTGTGGTTGCTGGGGGTCATGGCCTGCAACCTAGGAATGTACCCTGGCTGGGAATCGAACCTGCGACACTTTGGTTCGCAGCCCGCACTCAATCCACTGAGCTATGCCAGCCAGGGCTACGCCCAGAGTTTATAGCAGAGAACATGGGAGCAGGCCAACTCCAAGCAGAGATTGACCTCACGGGCTGGAGGGACTCTACTCTTATAGGGCGGATCCTTCCCAGCTAGTTTTGCTGGGCTTTTACTGAGCATGTACAAGTAGTTGTATTACTTTAAAGCTACAGCACATGTGGTCTCCCATGATCCTCCCCTATTGGCCACCAGGGAAGAGGGTCCCACAATGCTACCGAATTGACCCCCGTTTCTCCTGGGGTCCCCCTGTACTAGGTTCGCCTTTCCCTAAGCCAGAGAATTATAGCTCTCCATGTTAGAGATTGGTGAAAAGGAAAGGAATTATTTACTCAAGTTACACAGCCTTAAGAGTAATGACTTAATGTCTTTGTCAAAATCCCAAAATCCCTTAAAACACCCACAAACACACACAGTCCTTTCTTCCCCCCTTTGCCCAGTCTGGGGTACTGTATCTCAGGGAAAGAAGTAGAAGTCCATGGCTCAGGCATCTCCTGGTTCTTCCCAGTAATCCGTGCTCGGCTGACAGGCCTCCCTCGGTTCTTGGCACCATCGGCTGTGTTGCCGGGATCTCCAGCTAAAGCCGAGTGGTGGTTCTCATGGCTGCAGCGGGGTGGGGGGGTTGGGGGGATGGGTCCCCCTGTACCAAAGGTGCACGAGCTTCCTTACATGGCTGCAGCCGCATGCTTCTCTTCAATGGCCGTCAAGTCTGGGTTTAAATATCCTCCAGCTTTACTGGGCTCCATGATGAGTCTGCGCAGGGGCGGCCCCATGTCATGGAGCCAATCAGCTCCGAGCGCTCACGCAGGCGCTGTAACTAGGGGGGACCTGCCCCCCAGTTATGACCCGGTGGGGAAGTTATTTCCATTCCCCTGGCTCAGAGCAGGGCCACAGCTATTTAACATATCTATACAACCAGTTAAAGGTTATAGGTATGTTAAATGACCACACCAGAGGTTAGCTGCAAGGCTGATGATATTCAAAACAGCTCTCAATGGCCCTGCTCCCTGTGTCCCTTCCCCCAACCCACACCTGTGCAGGGGAGGGGTGAGGACATCCTAATATTTCCTGGATACCTTGAGTTCCGGACCCCATTCCAAATCCCTATTTGGGGCCCCCTCTTGGCTGCACCCTGTTACAAGGGGACACGTGTTCTTGGTGGTGCAGGGGAGGACAGGATGCATTCACCAGGGACGCTGCTCACGAGTCACTGAAGCTGGGCAGGCTTGTGTATGAAGCCTGGGACACAGGAGAAACCAAAGGGGACAGCAGTGGGTCTTTCTGCCTTTCCTGATGTCCAGCTTTTATACAAATTACCTGGCCACTTCTTAGCTTGGAGGTCAGGCCTGGATACCCTATGTAACTCTTGAGAGAAAAGGGAAATTAAAACAGGCAGCTGGGCATTTAGGGGCTCTTCTAGGGAGGTTGGAGGATACTTAGGGTGTAAGAGGTCTGACTGGGGAACTGGAGTTAGGTTTCAGTGGGGGACCATTTAGACCAGAAGATTCTCTGCAGTCAGGGGCAGGGAGTTGTGGGGAAAAAGACTCTTGGGTGTTCTGCTTGTGTTCTTTTCAAACTGATCTTCCCATAAACACCAACGAGGCAGTTGCTTATTATGAGAACTTTCTACAATTCATTTTAAATATAGAAGTGTCTCTAATTCAGTCTTGGCTGGTGTGGTTCAGTGGATTGAGCACTGGACTGCAAACTGAAAGTGTCACAGGTGGGCACAGGTAACCAGGTTCTTGGTGATCGGGACAAAGAATTGAACCAAGCACCCAGAGTTTATAGCAGAGAACATAGGAGCAGGCCAACTCCAAACAGATATTGACCTCATGGGCTGACGGTGTAACCAGAAAAGACATCGGCATTTGGGCTGCCTGTCACTACCAAATCCAATAAGCAATGACAGTGATTGAATCTTCTATAGGCGCTTTATTTAGAAGGCCCGAGATCCGAGAAGATGTCGGATTCATACCCTAACAAGCCATCTTACTCTTTCTTTCCCGGCCAGATCTTTTATAAGGGGGTTGGGGGAGGGCAAACAAGGTGTCAACAAAAGCCTTTGAAATTCAACAGTTGCCTCCAAGTGGAGAAGGGTGGTCACTTGCTTTTTCCTGATACAGATGTCTCCAGGTCAGCTGCTTATTCTCAGGCGCCAGGATGGGCCTTATCTGTAGTTACTGAAACAAAAACTTTACACATTCCTTGCTAGATTTGAGTATTTACCTTAAGCTAAATTTTCCCAAGTCTTAAGCGCCTATCATTCCCCACCATTAGTATTAAACTATCTCATTTCTATGAGATCAGCTTCCTATGGAAGTATTTACTTTTCTGCCATGCCTGTTGCTGGACACTGGATTGTTCAGCGGGGGTTTTAGGAATACACAAAACTGCCGACTTACATAAGGGGGCAGACTGTATACAACAACAAGCTATGATACTGAAGAAAATGACAAGGATGAAAACAATAAAAGCTTCTCGAAGACCAGATATGCTGGGCAGCCAGGAGGTTAGTTTAGACCAATCAATGCCAAAGAATCCTTTTCCCTGTTTTATATTGGACACCACATCATTTATTTGCTTTACTTTATGCTCTCTAAGCTGTGAAGTATCAGTTAGGTTAAAACAGCAGAGTCCCTTAAATTCCTCACATCCATGATTATGTCTCAAAAGAAGGTAGTCTATAGCTGCACGATTCTCCAGTACTGCTTCTCTGGCTTGTCCTAGTTCTTGAGTAATGGCACTAATAGCTTGAGACATGGCATTTAAGGCTTTCACCATAGCACAGGCTAATCTACTCATTTTTACATTAAATAAGTTACCATGGTTGACATTACAAACATAATTAAGGACACATTCAACAGGGCTAAAAGGTGTAAGTCATTGATGCAATCAGGTGTTAAGAGAGACATTCCGTCAACCCGGGTTAAGTGGGGCTTCTGAGGTATAAACACCGTCAGTCTTCCCAGAGAGCATGGTTCCCCAGAGCTGTTTGCTGAAACATAAGAATAAACTGTTATTCCACATATCAGGAACCATCCTATTGGCAGCTTAACATGGGCATAAGCATAAGATACATCAGTGGTGGTGGTGGTGCAACTCATCTTCACACCTGCTGAGAGCACAAGACAGTTTTAGTGCAGTTGACAAAAATTACATATTCTCTAGCTGGGGTTACATTAGCGACCTTTAATGAAAACATTTCCCTGTCTTTTATATTTACCACCGGTCCCCAATTATAAATGTCAGAGTAGACCATTTTCTTTTCAATATGCTCAAACATAGTATAGTTTCTAAAGCTTTCCAAAGGGGCACAGACGCCTATAAGACAGGAAGTGATAGTGTTACGGAACACACAAGGGGGGCCAGGGACGATATACTATTATTAAAAGAAGGCCCCGGTCCGTTATGTCCGCCGCCCTAGGAAAGACATCTCTTAATGCCAGAGATTCGTGAAAAGGAAAGAAAATGTTTATTTAATGCTATACTAACTTAAAGTAGTGACCTAGTGTCTTTATCAAAAAAAATCCTAAAGTCCCTAAAAATACCCACAAACACACAGTCCTTCCTTCCTTCCCCCTTTGCCCAGTCCAGAGTACCGTATCTCAGGAAAGAAAATAGAAGTCCATGGCTTAGGTAGTCTTCTGGTTCTTCCCAGTTAGAACTCCATCTCGACTGGGAGACCTCCCTGGATTCCCGGCACCCTCGGCTAAGTCACCAGGATCTCTGCTAAAACCAGGTGGTGGTTCCCCCTTCTAAAGCTGTGGGGGTCCCCACTCTGCCAGGCACGTGGTCCTCTCTCTCAGGGCTGCAGGAAGGGAGAGTCCCCACTCTGCCAAAACTGCATGGTTCTCTCCTCCAGGGCTGCCACGTGGTTCTCCCTCTCTCAGGGCTGCAGGAGTCTCCACTCTGTCAAGGCCGCGTGGTTTCTCTCTCAGTGGCTGCCGTGTCTGTGTTTAAATCCCCCGCAACAATCTTCTTCTGCAGCCCCATTTCCGACTCCTCCTACACTTGGGCACACTTGCCCTCAATCTGCTGTCTTCTCCAGCTTTTCTGGTAGCCATCGTGGGTCTGGGCAGGTGTCACCCCATGTCATGGAGCCAATCTTCTCCCAGCTCCCATGCAGGCGCTGTAACTCAGGGGACCTGCCCCCCAGTCCCGTCTTGAGGGGGAGATCCCTTTCCATCCCCATG
The DNA here is from genome assembly GCF_004126475.2 of Phyllostomus discolor. Classification (NCBI taxonomy): domain Eukaryota; kingdom Metazoa; phylum Chordata; class Mammalia; order Chiroptera; family Phyllostomidae; genus Phyllostomus; species Phyllostomus discolor. The sequence goes on along the minus strand of NC_040914.2, from coordinate 76,093,068 downwards.
GCCTTGAGCCTGGCCATAGCTATTTAGCATATCTAAGTGACCAGCCAAAGGCTATAGGTATGCTAAATGACCATGCCATGGATTAGCTGCAAAGCTGCCCTGCATGTTCTTGCTCTGTGTGCCCCTTCCCCAAACTCGCACCTGTGGGGGGAAGGGGTGAAGACACCTTAAAATCTCCTGGACACCTTGAGTTCTGGACCCCATTTCAAATGCCTATTTGGGGTCCCCCCTCTTGGCTGCACCCTGTAACAATAGTTTGTTTTACATAAGTTCCTCCTGCAAGACAAAAGTCAGAAATATTTAGGACATTTCCCCCCAAATATACCCAGATGTTTTCATCTCATTTGAATAGAATAAGTTGTCCATAACAAGGGGTCAAACAGGAGGTAATGAAGAGAACATGTCACTGTTTTTCAAAGATGACTTTCAGATCTTCTTCCTGTGCTTTCTTTATTCTGGTGTGATGAATCGAAGGTTTTATTCCTGCCAGCTTCACTGCAGCTGGGGTGGTGAGGAGTATATCCCAAGGTCCAGCCCACTTTTCTTCTAGTTGATTTTCTGGGGATCCTGTCCTCCAAATCTTGAGCAGCACCTTATCTCCTGATTTGAACGGATGCAGTGGACCTATGGGAGAGAAGTCCCTAATACAGGCAAAGTTAATCATCACAACTAAGGTCTGATTTAAATATTGCACATATTTTTTTTTCTTACCTTCAGATTTTTATCTATATACATCTTTCACCCCAATTGTGACCTGAAATGGCTATCTGGACACAATTTTATAGGGACTCAACTGAATCCCACTTTGAGGAGCCACCTTTATCCTGAGCAGGGTAATAAGTAAAGCCTGATCCCAATGAAGATGAGCCTTTTGACACTTTGGCTATATTTTTCTTCAAGGTGTGGCTCATCTTTTCTACTTTTCCAGAAGCCTGGGGTCTCCATGCCGTATGGAGTCTCCACTTAATTCCTAGGATTTTACTAACCTGTGTGATTTCTGAAACAAAAGCAAGTCCATTATTGCTCTGAATGCTGTCAGGGAGACCAAAGTGAGGGATTATTTCCTCTAATAATGCTTTTACTACTTCTGAAGATTTCTCTGTCCTACTGGGATAGGCTTCTACCCATCCTGAAAAGGTGTCCACAAAGGTTAACAAGTATTTCCACCCTTGGACCTTTGGCATCTGGGTAAAGTCTATTTGCCAGTCCTCGAATGGGCACTGTCCTTAATATTGCTTTCTTTCTTTTGGTGGGGTTCTGTTTTGGGGTTGTTCTTTTGGCATATAATACATCTAGCAGTTATTTTTCTTATTGCTTTAGAAATTCCAGAACCTGTGAGCCACAGTTGACATAGGTGGTTGATGAGTCTTTTCCACAGTGCGTGGCCTCGTGCAAATGCTTTATGACTGGCTTGACTAAATGTGTAGGAAAACAGTATGGCTTCTTTCTAATTCTTTTCTATTGGCTATCAGGACCTTTTTCATTAAACTCTATTTCTTAACTTTTTCTAAGTCTGCAGTCAAATATTCAGGGTCAAATTTTGACAAGTCCAGAACAAGTACTAATGGCATCATAAATATTCTTTTAGCAGCCTCTTTTGTTGCCCGTTCAGCCAGATTGCTTTCTCGAGCCACTTCAGTTCCCTCTCTTTGATGCCCCGGGTAGTGCATGACTGCCACCTGTAAGGGTGCCTGGACAGCTTCTAATGACTTTAGAATTTCGGCTGCATGCTTAATTTCCTTTTTATTGGAGGTTAACAGTCTTTTGTTTTCTCAGATGGAACCATGTGCATGCAAAATCAAAAAGCTTACCTTGAGTTGATACACACATTCACTCTCTTTCCATGAGACAATTCTAGCACCCTTGTCAATGCAGCCAGTTTAGCCTTCTGGGCAGAGGTTCCTGGCAGCAAGGCCTTGGCCTCCACTATTCCTTGAAGTCACAACTGCATATCCAGCTTCTCTGCTTCCTTTGTCCATATAACTGCTTCCATCTGTACAGAGAGTCCTGTCTGCTTCTTCTACAGGATGGTTCTGCAAATCAATTCTGCTAGAATACATTTCATCAGTTATTTCAGCACAGTCATGTATTAGTGCAGCTGAGTCAGGGTCTGGGAGAAAAAGGCAGGAATTACTTTACTTACAATTTTGAGGGAGACATTGGGATTGTCAAGATGAAAGGGCTTGGTACCTGCCCCTTCTTTCAGCAGTCAGCCACATATTTCCCTTTTGCTCCAGCAGGCTCAACACTTGCTTCGACATGTAACTGGCATAGGCTGCCCCAAGGCAAACTTTTTCAGTTTCCTCCAAGAGCTCGCAGGTGGTTGCCACTCTCAAGCAGGCTGACCACCCCAGGACAGTGTGATTTAATATCCTTGACAATTATGCGATGGATTGCAAATGTCAGTAAGCATTTGGGTGAGGAATTCTAGGGCAACACCCTGTTTCTCACACACATGTCATTGAAAGGGCTCCAGTAGGCTTGAAAGCCCCAAGGCTGGTGCTGAAGCCAGGTGCACTTTCAGAGACTCAAAAGCCTGAGTGCACTCCTTTGTCCACTCTAAAGGGCTATATTCTGGTCCCTTCAGAGCCTCACACAGTGGATTAGCAGTGAGCCCAAAGCTTGGAATTCAAATGCAGCAGTCACTTGTCATCCTCGGGAATCTCCTTAACTGTTTCCTGGTGTTGGGAGGAGTCCTCTGTGGACTTTTGCTGCACAGCCTGCACTTACTTAGACTTTCTGTTCAGGGATGCCTTTCCCATTCCCTCAAGGAGGAATCTTTTATAATGTTCTAAGAGATAAAGGCCAACCCCTTAAGGGTCCCAGTTGGGCTCAGTGACAGGTATTGCCCTGGGAAGGCCCAGAGCCCCATCTGGATTTTCTTGGCTTAACCTCCGAGCCTCTTCATTTGCCTTATCCAACACCAGCCTCTGCTCATCCCCCTTACTGAAGCAAATAACTCAATAAGGCTCCTATGTCTGCCCAATTGAAATGATAAGTGGCAAAAACTGGAGCGATCAAATCAGTCATTTTAGCAGGGTTATGTCCCTAAGAAGGGTTTGAGCTTTTCCAGTTTAACAGATCCAATGTACAAAACAGAGTATGTGCCAGATAACATCTAGCAGACTGGCCTTCCGACCTTACTCTAACAGAAAAAAGTCTCCAAAAAGAATATTGCCCTGCCTTGGTAGGGGCTTTTCCTCCACCGAATCTGGTTTCTTGACTGATTCAAGACAGCGATGCCAGTTCAGGTGCACTTTTCCCATTTCACTCACAGGAGTGGATCCCCTGGGGCTGCAGGAACTCTGACCAGCCTGCAGTGGTCTTAATACCTAGATCTTCCTGGACCCTCTCCTCTGACCTTCTATCTTTCATATGTAAATTCTCTTTTCTCTGAGCCATTAACCGACTTTCCTCTTTTTTTTTTTTTTTTTTTTTTTTTTTTGCTTTTTAACGCTGCATGCATCTTTATCATGTAAACCCAAAAACTTCTAGATAAGGCAATTTGTCCTACTTCCCTGATTTTGACAAAACAACTCTAGTTACAGTATAATACAGTAATTTAAAGACCCATTCAGTGACCAGCGCTCTCCTGAGTCTAAATTATACAGGACACAAACAGAACAGTACTACAATAAAACAACATACGCTTTCAATATATGCTGATATGTCGATCAATTTACCAGAACCCACCCCAGCGGGCTGTTTTTCAGAATGGAGGGTTCCCCCCCACCCCCCCATATTACCAGATGGAGCTCACCGGAGCTCCAGAGATGTCTTTTTGGACCAGACAGATGTCCTCATGGACCAGATGGAGCTCCAAACAGACGGTACCCAAACAGAACAGATGACTTAAATTGTGACCCAGGATTTCAACCTGAACCAGAAAGTGCAACGATTCAATCCAGTGTGATGCACAACTAGAGGTGCTGGTGTCACAGGTGGGCACAGGTAACCAGGTTCTTAGTGATCGGGACAAAGAATTGAACTGAACACCCAGAGTTCATAGAAGAGAACATGGGAGCAGGCCAACTCCAAGCAGAGATTGACCTCACAGGCTGGAGGGACTTCTATGCTTATAGGGCGGATCCTTCCTGGTTAGTTTTGGTGGGCTTTTACTGAGTATATACAAGTAGTTGTGTCACAGGTGTGCACAGGTAACCAGGTTCTTAGTGATCGAGGACAAAGAATTGAACCGAACACACAAAGTTTATAGCATAAAGAAAGAGGGAAGATTTATTAAGTGATAGTACACTCCACAGGACACGGGAGTGGGCCAGCTCTGAGCAGAGAAAAAAGGGCACGTGGGCTGGGGGATTCTATTCTTATAGGGCAGAAGCCCCCTTGCTAATCTTTGGTGGGCTTTTCCTGCGCAGGTACAAGGAGTTGGATTTCAAAGCTACTGCGCATGTGTGGTTTCCTATGATTTTCTTGATTGGCTACTGGAGAAGGGAGTCCCACGATGTTATTTCATTATAATGATATTATAATGAATCAGGGGTAGCGCGCAGGCGCATTCTATGATTCAGAGTTATCCCAGAAAACAGGAACAACCCGTCTTAGGAGTTCTTTGTCATGTATAGATGTTTTCTACCTCAGCCCTGCAGGGGCCTCTGGAGCTTCCTTCCTGACTATCTCCTGCCTCAGTTGCATTGCTTTAAAGCTACTGCGCATGTAGTTTCCCATGATCCTCCCCTATTGGCCACGAGGGAAGAGGGTCCCACAATGCTACCGAATTGACCCCCGTCTAGGTTCGCCTTTCCCTAAGCCAGAGAATTATAGCTCTCCATATTAGGGATTGGTGAAAAGGAAAGGAATTATTTATTCAAGTTATACAGACTTAAGAGTAATGACTTAATGTCTTCATCAAAATCCCAAAGTCCCTTGAAACACCCACAAACACACACACAGTCCTTTCTTCCCCCCTTTGCCCAGTCTGGGGTACCATATCTCAGGAAGAGAAATAGAAGTCCATGGCTCAGGCAGCCCCCGGTTCTTCCGAGTAATCCATGCTCAGCTGATAGACCTCCCTGGGTTCCCAGCACCATCGGCCGTGTTGCCGGGATCTTCAGCTAAAGCCGTGTGGTGGTTCTCTGCTAAAGCTGCGTGGTGATTCTTCTCATGGGTACGTCGGGGGGTGGGGGGGAGTGTCACCCCCACTCTGGCCAAAACACGTGGTTCTCCTCACTGCTACAGCCGCATGGTCCCTCTTCTTACATGGCTACAGAAGTCTCCACTCAGCCAAAACCGCATGGTTCTCTCTTCAATGGCCGCCAAGTCTGGGTTTAAATATCCTTCCAGCTTTACTGGGCTCCACCATGAGCCTGCGCAGGGGCGGCCCCATGTCGTGGAGCCTATCAGTGCCAAGCTGCTCTCACGCAGGCACGGGCGCTGTAACTAGGGGGAGTTGCCTCCCAGTTACCTCTTTCGGGGGAAGTTCCTTCCATCCCCCAGGCTCAGAGCATGGCTACAGCTATTTAACATATCTATGCAACCAGTTAAAGGTTATAGACATGTTAAATGACCACACCAGAGGTTCGGGGCAAAGGTTAGTTGCTATGCAAATTAGCTCTGAATGGCCCTGCTCCATATGTCCCTTCCCCCAACTCACACCTGTGGTAGAGGGTGAGGACATCCTATATATCTGTCTAATATTTCCTGGACACCTTGAGTTCTGAACCCCATTACAAATCCTTCTTTTGGGGACCCTCTGGTTGCACCCTCCTACAAAAGGTTGCCAGTTCGATTCCCAGTCAGGGTGCATACTTGGGTTGCAGGCCAGGTCCCCAATTGGGGATCTGCAAGAAGCAATCAATTGATGTTTCTCTCCCTTTCTGCTCCTCTTCCCCTCTCTCTAAAAATAAATAAAAATAAAATCTTAAAAAGAAGTTTCTCTAATTCAAAAATCTGCCTTCTGGTCATTGACAGGTAGGATCCTCATCAGTATATTTATTCCAATATCCACTCATTCCAATAAACCTTTTAATGGAAAGACCTGAGGTTACCTTCTCAGGCTTAGAGTAAATTTTTACCATGCACATTAAAGGTGTCCCTGGAGTGGGCTCATAGTGTAGTCCCTGTGATCTAAAAATTTACTCCAAAAGAAAATCAGAGAAAGCACAGACCTTCGTTACCTAGGCTACAAGGATCATGTCATTGTGGGTGCAGTGTCTCGGGTCTCCAGCCACAAACCTGCTAACTTGTGGCACCGGGCAGGCGCTCCTAGAATGAGATTTTTCCAGCACTTGCAACTAACAGTGGTTTAGACAACACAGGCCCCTAATGGCCTGGGATCCCTTATGAAAAACTCCCCCGAGATGGCACAGCTGGACAAAGAGGCACTTGGAGCCCCGCTGTATTCCACTGACAACCAGGTGCACCTGTAAGTGCACCTTCCAGATGGTGCAGAAAATATTTTCACTGGTCACTAAGCCCAGGTCTTACAATATAGAACAAGATGAAAAAAAACACCCCACCTCATCCAGTTTTTATAGGAACTCACAGCAAAGCTTGCCTGAAAGGCATTAGTCTAGGGAGAACCACTTAACTCCCCAGTCTAGGAGGCTGGCTCGAACAACAGGCTTACAGGCTTCTCTGCCTGTGTCCTCTTCCTGTGGAACCTCCTTCTTATGACAAACAACATAAAAGGCATTGACACAGGGGAGGAAAAAAAAAAGACCAGCTCTGTAGAAAAAGATTGATAAAGAAAACCCAAAAGTCAAGAGGCCCAAGAATTAGCTTCATAAATATTTTTCTGCCAATCTAAATTTAGAAGCGAGAAAAAGGACTCTCGCCACTTCTCTCTTGTATGAAACCCTGCAGAAAAAGACCCGAGCTAGTGAGTGACAGGGAGACGGGAATAACGGTCACAGTGGCGGCCGTCCCTGAGGCCAGGAGCATCCCAGCCTGAATGCTCCTGGCTGGCGTGGCTGAGCAGACTTTGCCTTCACCACTTCAGTTCTGGCTGGACAAATAATTCAAACAACACACAGAGGATTAACAAGAGGAAATAAATTTTTTAGTAAGTGCACACAGGGAATTCACACAAGCATGAAAATTCCAAGGACAGTGAGGCTGCCTCAGGTATCTATGACATTTTGAACAATGCAGAAAAGGGAGGAAAGGGGTCTCAGATTTCAGAAGTGAGGATGAGCGATCTGCCGCTACTAGAGGAAAACTGGAACTCACACAGCAGGTAAACTGTTGCTAACCAACTCTGGCACAAGGGCACGGGGCTGATGTGGTGAGCATGCCTGGAGTCTTCCTGACTAACACTAGCGGGGAATGCTGAAGGTGCTTGCTGATGCCAAGGTTCCCTTCCCGAAGCAGGTTTTCCTGTCTGAATTGCTTTATGAAAGAGGGGAAGTAAAAAATTCTTTTTGAGTGTGTTGGGCTTTCATTGACTTCATTTTGAAATAATCCGAGTGCCAGAGTGGCATGTTCCTGGGGACTTGTTCCCGGCCCCACGAGAGACACTGCGTCTGCTGGACCCACAGCCTAATTTTGGATGTCGCTAAGGGCAGTCCCACCTTTTCAAGCATGCAGACAGGAAAAATGAGCAGCTGAGCACAATAAAAGCATGGCTTTTTAAAATAAATTTCCAGAAGAAAAAGGACACATGCTATGTGAAAAGAACACAAACAGCTCTCCCATATGGCTGAGAACAAACCCAGCAGGGCAGCCCTGTGATGGGGGCAAGCTCCCACATCGATGACTTCTCAGGCACATACTTTCTGGGGAAAAGAATGAGTTTAAAAGAAGAGCAAGGATCTAACAGGGTTATAAGTACTCGGGCCATCACTCTTGACTTTCTGGGGGTGATTAAAACCACAACCTTGAAGCCCTGGCTGGCGTAGGTCAGTGGATTGAGCACAGGCTGCGAACCAAAGTGTTGTAGGTTCGATTCCCAGTCAGGGCACATGCCTGGGTTGCAGGCCATGACCCCCAGCAACTGCACATTGATATTTCTCTCTCTCTCTCTCTCTCCCCCTCCCTTCCCTCTCTAAAAATAAATAAATAAAATCTTTAAAAACAAACAAACAAAAAAACCATAACCTTGAGCATCAGGAAAACTATATATTGCAAAAACAAACAAAGAATTGTCTACTTTACTCCCTTTCCAACTCTCTACCACCTTGTTGCTCTATTGTGGTTGTGTGTAAGGAGACAGAACAATGACACAGGTTTAACCTGGTTAGAGAGGGCAAGCTGTGAACTTCTCTGCCCTGTGAGATATTGTATCTGTCTTATTTCATTTAAACCTCAGACAAGTGCTATTACTTCCCATTGTACAGAGGTAGGAGCTGAAACACAGGCTGACACGTGGTCACGGCGCTAGAGCTTCCTTCTAAAGCCAGGCCACTAGCCGCTCTGCATGCATTTAGGTAAATACAACGTAAGTCAGCTGTATATGCAGGGCTGCTGAGGAACGTGTGGAAATAAACAAAGGAAAACCTCATTCAAAGTAGAGTCCCCTAAAGTGAAAGCTCTCACACAGGTGTTGTACCACCCATCACAACTCACTTTACGAACTGGTACAGAAAGAAGCTTACTTCTCAGATCCAGAGAGGAGGAAGATTTTCTCCTCACCTAGCAACAGCCAAGCCAATGAGAAACAACCATCACGCTGAACTCTTGCTTTCCTCCAACAGACTTTTGCTCCTACCCACCCCTCTCAACTTCCTCCTTTTTCTCCATTAAAAAATTCCCATCCCCCTCTGTTCTGTGGGCTTGCCTGTGGTTGGCATGCCCTGAACTGCATTCCTCTGCTGTTCCCAAATAAACTCATTTTTGCTGGTAAAATAACTAGCTGTTTTATTTTCAAGGTTGACAAACAAGTACAATGCAGAATGGGAAGCAAGGCTTTTAAACCCTGTAAGACAAGGTGAGCCCACTGTCTCTCAGGGCCAAGGGTCTGTCTGCAGTCAGAAAGCTATTCTTTTTTTTTTTAAGATTTTATTTATTTATTTTTTTTTAGAGAGGGAAGGGAGGGAGAGAGAGAGAGAGAGAGAAAGAGAGAGAGAGAGAGAGAAACATCAATGTGCGGTTGCTGGGGGTTATGGCCTGCAACCCAGGAATGTACCCTGGCTGGGAATCGAACCTGGGACACTTTGGTTCCCAGCCCATGCTCAATCCACTGAGCTACGCCAGCCAGGGCCAGAAAACTATTCTAATGTGTTTTGTAACTTTTATTTGCCTACAGAAATAACAGGCTTGCTTTAAGAGAAATACCCCTGGAGATGGCTTTTGTTTGGAATATTTGTGAAACTCAACCCACTTTGGCTGATTAAAGATTTCTAGGGCCATTCAACTCCCCTTGGGCACGGGGGCCAAACCTTTTCTCTCCCAAGGCCCAAAACATCAGAGTTTGCCCCTCCCTACAAAGAGCAGTCAGGGACTAAGCCAGATGACCAGGAGGGAGACGTTCCATGGGGTCCCACTCTCCCCAAGGTAGAAGAGACGCAAACCATGGCAAGGAGAGTAATGCGCAGCTCCAGCGAAAAGAGAGCCAGAACCACAAGTCAGCTTTTGTATTCTTTGGGTGGATTTCCCTTCAGATTAACAATGTAAAGGGAATATATGCTCATAGAAAGTTTAGAAACAACAGGAAAAGACAAAAAAAGAACGTCATAGAGCAAGTCCTCACATCACGTGGTAAGTTGTCCATAGGCTCTGGGACTGGAAGCAAACCCAGTTTTACCACCAGCTAACGGATACAAACAAGAGTTAAGTTCCTGTGGCATCTCGTCTGTGTTAAAAGGAAACAATATTATCGGAGGACCTGCTGTACGTAACCCTCCTCCACCTGAAGATGGCTGCTATAACCATTTTGGTATACAGTTAGTCAATTTTATAGCCATTTTATAGACACTATTACTACCACTACTGGCTACTATTTGTTGAGTTCTTTCGAGATAGATGCTGTGCTAAGTGCTTTACCCATATAAGTTCATTTATAGTAGGTGCCATTCTTCCCATTTTATAGCAAGTGAAACTGAGTTCCGAAGAATGGGGTTTGCCCAGCTTCCTGCAGCTGGTGGGCAGTGAGGTCCAGGTGAGAACTCAAAAAGCCTGACTCCAAGCCCATGGTTGGAACTACTGCCATAAACCCCCCCCCCATGTCCTTCCCCATGGTTTTATTGAGATACAGTTGACATATAAAATTGTTAATTTAAGGTATACAAACCTAATGATTTCATATTTTTTAAATTTATTTTTTAGGAAGAGTGGGAGGGAAGGAGAAAGAGAGGAAAAGAAACATCATGTGTGGTTGCCTCTCGCATGGCCCCCACTAGGGACCTGGCCTGCAACCCAGGCATGTGCCCTGACTGGGAATCGAACCAGTGAATCTTTAGTTTGCAGCCCGTGCTCAATCCACTGAGCCACACCAGCCGGGTCTGATTTCATATTTGTTTATAGTGCAAAATGGTAAGTCTAGTTAACATCTATCACTTCATGTAGTTATCATTTTTTTTTCTTATGATCAGAACTTTTAAGATATTCCTTCATAGCAACTTTCAAACCTACACTGCAGTGTTGTTAACTGTGTAGTCACCACGCTGTACACTACATCCCCGGGGCTTACTTGTCTTGTAACTGGAAGTTTGTACCTTGGAACCACCTCCACCCTTTTCCCCACTGCCCGTTTCCTACGGCCCACAGTATGCCCTCGGGAATCTGAAGATCACCAACAGTGTGGAGATAATCGGTGAGAGCTCAGAAGGTGGGCAGAAAAAGCGTGAAGGGCAGCCACTCCTGTGGCCCAACCCCCAACCTGTCATCTGGCCGCTGGAGGGCCTGTGGCAGGTTCTTCTCTCCTCAGGTGACCCCAGAGCCTCTGGGACCCCACACAACACCCCCTCCAGATGCAGCTCTGCCTGACTCAATTGCAATGGGCATTTTCCTCCAGGGCGGCTCGGCTTCTTCAAAGCCAGGCCTTCCTGTCCCAAGATGAAATGTGCCTCCTTAGAAGGCCAAGTTACACCCTATACTTGCGAAGTACTGCTTGCTCCCACAAAATGGCAGCTTCCCCAGATCTCTAAAAATGGACAGGAGGTCGGTCCTAGTTCAGCCAAAGCACCCCAAGAGTCCACCAAATGGGGCCCCGGAGTGTTGTACCCTATTGTTTCACTCATGATATATCATGGACATATTTTTTCAGCAAAGATTATTTTACATCTTGATTTTTAATGATTGTACTGCATTCTATCATGTGGATATAGCAACATTTACCAAAGCAAAGCTGTTGGATGTTTGGTTTATTTCCAATGTTGGCTATTACATTTTAAAGCTGTAATAAGCAATCATGTACACAGCCAAAACACAGCACACTTATTTCCTTAGAGAAATTCCTAAAAGTGAAATTACTGGCTAGACAGGACACATGGTTTTAAAGCATTCAACAGAAACTCCCAAATTTTCCCCTACAGAAATATTCCAGATATTCTCCTCTCCAGCCTCGATGAGAATAAATGACACAACTTCCAATAAATTACTTGTCAGGGCTGAGAATCTGTGTCTGAACAAAAACTGATCACCAGTAGATGGCACTCTTTCTGTTATATGACTAGATGACAGCAGTGGTGAAGCAGTGGGATCTTGGGATTCTGTGAGATCTTGAAAATTGTCGGGGGATGTTGTCACCCTTCAGGTTGTTAAGATCTCCTGCAACTTCCCCGGGATCCCACAGGAGAGGCGCCGACATTCCAAGTGTCCCGGCGTTCTCTCTGTCTCCCTCGCTAATTGTCACTTGAGGGAAGCAGGTTCCTTCTGATGGGCTCTCTGGGCCCTTGTAGCCCCCTTAGCCATCACGGCTGTAATTTTACATTTCTGTGTGTGATTGTTGATTGCCTCTCTCTCTTACTGGAGATGGCATTCACTGTTGTGTGTCTGGGTCCTGGTGCGGTGGCTGGCACAAGGGGATACACCCTGCAGGTGTTGGCTGTGTGAACCCAGACAGAGGTGCTTGGGACCTGGCCTTAGAGCTTTGCCAAATGATGCCACTACAGGAAAGGGTGGCAGAATGACTGCCACCTTGTAAAAGTACACATAGGTGTCGGGGGTCGTTAGAAGGCTGGGGTTCCAGCTCACTTACTGATCAGTGACATCACCGCACCAAGCCTCAGTTTCCTCGTCTACAAAACGGCTCTAATAATAGCACCTACTCTATTATTTAATAGATTCCGAGGGCTCAGCACAGTGCCTGGTACCCAGTCAGGGCTCTGTAAGTCTGCTTGGCCTTTGCAGGCCAGCCTCTTGCCCCGCAGCACACACCCTCTGAAAGGACAGTGAGAAGGGTGCAGGGATTGTGTTGTATTACCTCAACATCTTCCAGGCCGGCAGCGACTGGGCGTTCCTCTCTGACTACCAGGCTGCCCTTCTTACCTAAGGCGCCTCTCACATTCTTCAAGAACAGGTCAAAGCCCCTTTACCGGCAGCCTGCCTTTAAAATTCCTTGAATTTCCAAGTTAGAGTTTTGGGCGGAGTACTCAAGGTTCTCCTTTGTCAATTGAACTGAGTTTATGCAAATATCTGGTTTCCCAAAAGCCTGTCACCGCTTTTCAAAGTGTGTGCCCCTGAAAGCTGCTCTGAATGCTGTTCTTTCCCATTTCTCCCAGGGGCAGGGAGATTTCCCTTGGGATAAATGGGAACTTCTGTACTCAGAAATGAGACCAGCATATACCTTCAGAAATCTGGCTCACTACTGAAATCTGATTCTGTACCCCACGCCCCAGCTGAACCACGAGCTTCCCCTAGAAGGGGTCGTTTTGATCCTCCTCTTCCCAGGAGAGTGGGAGACCCTATTACGCCAATCCATAGAAAGGAGGCCGGCTCCCCACTGAGCCGGGGCGCCCTTCAGGGGATAGGCAGGCCTTCTTTGAGCCCCAGAGTCACCTCAGATCCCACCATTCCTCCGCTGTGGCCGCGGGTAGGCCCTGCTGCACCGTCTGCTGCCAGTCTGGGACCAAAGGGGGGGTGGGGGGGTGCCGGGGACCTACCAACCGCGGAATAGCGTTCAGAACCAAACGGAACGCAAGGGTCCCGGGGTCGCATAGGGAACCACAGGTATACTAGGGCTGAACCACGGGTGGCCCATATCTATCTTAAGGATCGGTGGGGCATAGTCACTGAATTGCACCTGGGGGAACCTGTGAAGTGGGGGCCTGTCCTGGTAATCAGAGAGCGAGCTGAGCAGCGACTGACTCTGACTGACTCTATGGAGGCACCAGGGGGCGCTGGCGGGGCGGAGTGGGGCTGGGGCCGGGGCGGGGCTGGGGCCGGGGCGGGGTCTGAGAATTTCAAAAAGCTCGGAGCAGCTGGTCCTAGCCGCGGACCTCGCCTCGTGTCGGGCGAGAGCGGTGCGTCCAGGCACTATGGTGGGCGTGGGCCCTAAGCGACGCTCGTCGGCGGCCCCTGCGGCGGCAGAGGAGGAGCGGCAGGCGCGAGAACAGATGCTGGAGGCGCGGCGCGCGGTGGGCTCGGAGGGCTTGGAAAGCGAGGGTGTGACTCTACAGAGGAACATTACGCTAGTGAACGGAGTGGCCATCATCGTAGGCACCATCATCGGCTCCGGCATCTTCGTCACACCTACCGGTGTTCTCAAGGAGGCCGGCTCACCCGGGCTGTCGCTGGTGGTGTGGGCCGTGTGTGGTGTCTTCTCCATTGTGGGCGCTCTCTGCTACGCCGAACTGGGCACCACCATCTCCAAATCCGGCGGTGACTATGCCTACATGCTGGAGGTCTACGGCTCGCTGCCCGCATTCCTCAAGCTCTGGATAGAGCTGCTTATCATCCGACCCTCCTCGCAGTACATCGTGGCGCTCGTCTTCGCCACCTACCTGCTCAAGCCGCTCTTCCCTGCCTGCCCGGTTCCGGAGGAGGCCGCTAAGCTCGTGGCCTGCCTCTGCGTGAGTGAGTATCGGCACGGAACCTGGCCTAGGTGGCGGGGGTGGGGGGCGTCCCCGGGCCATCCCGCACCCCTGGGGCATCTCCTGAACCCCCTGCTGTCTTCGTATCCTGTCCATCCCCGCACCCCAATGCCATTTTGCATCCCCAGACCATCCCCGCGGCTCTAGGCGAAGGTACTTGCCCTGGAACCCACGTGCGTTTCATTCATCCATTCATTTACACGTCATCGTGCGCAGTACGGCAGAGTTCCTTTCCCACGCGTCTTGTGGGCAGTCCCCTTCCCCAGGTTAACCCTATCCAAATTTCTTGTCTGAGCTCCCCAGGTGCTGCTTCTGGAGATAAACTGTAGTTAATTTTTTTCCCATTCATTTTCCTCTTCAAACCAGCTAGCTTATCAGGAATCAGTAGAAGCTGACTCACAACAACAAAAAAAGCAAACAAACAAACCAAAAGACACAGTAATACAATTGTGTGTGGGGAGCAGTGTCCAGTCCCCCGAAGATTGCTTTGAGTGGTAAAAGAAAGGTACTTCCCCATAGATTAAATTTGTGTGTATTGGGTAGGACTGGGGGCCCCACGCTGTGCTGACAGCCATTAGCCGTAGTCCCAGTGTTGGTGGGCACTGTGCTAGTGTATTGGTAGACACGGTCCTGGCATGTTGGTGGACAAGGTATTAGTATGCCGTGGGCATGATCCCAGTGTGTTGATGGTCTTAGTCCCACTGGTTGGTGGGCATGGTCCCGGTATGTTGGTGGATGCATGTTACGTAAAATTTCCCAGGGACCAGAGACTGAAGAAAGGCTGACAGCATCATTACACTGAGAGTTTATGAAGGGAACTTCGCATAGGAGGTACATCTTGGGCATTGGCAAGACAACATGGCTATCATCGGTGCCACCTGGCCAGTGCTAAGGAATTGTATAGGACAGGGCAGGGTGATTGGGGAACTTGGGTGTGACCCGCCCCAGATAAGAGGGAAATATGTGACATACTTCCCCAGAACAGGGCAGAGGCCTGTTCCAGGAAAAAGTCTCTGAGACGATTATAGGACGTAATCTCTGTTTTGGCTTGGACCTAGCACTGCGGTCCAGCGGCGGTCAGGCCGAGTTCCCCTTCCCTGGACCAGTGTCCCCTCCACACTACAGTGTTAGTGTGTCGATGGGCATGGGCCTAGTACGTGTTTCACCTGAGAGGGAACCAGACTGGGGGAAATGGCTGCTCTGCAGAACAGTTTTCTTATCGGGTCTCAGAAAACAAGTCATTTGTAGCAAATGCCATGTGATTTTCATTTCTTTTCAGCTATGGGCAGTTTTTCCGCCTACCTCTTGGCCAACCTCGAGGGAGGCTTGCAAGATGGAAGTGTCCTGCTTTCAGACCTGCCACCTAATTTGAAGATTTGCCCAAATCTCAGTCATGCATTTAAGTACAGAAATAGCCGAGTACATCACGGTTTTGAGTCCTAGCCGTGGAGTTACGGGAAGTGGCTTCTGCCTGGCCCACCTGCTGGTTCTGCTGGGCTTGTGGGGCACGTGCACTGAGTTTCCTGCATCCGTCTCGCTGTGCTATGGGGGCCGGTTGTTTAATTAATTATTTTATTTCTTTTAGGATTTTATATATTTTCTTTTAGAGAGAGGGGAAGGGAGGGAGAAACAAAGGGAGAAATATCCATGTGTGAGATACATATGTCAGTTGCCTCTTGCACGCCCCCAACTGGGGACCTGGTCTGCAACCCAGGCATGTGCCCTGACTGGGAATGGAACCAGTGACCTTTTGGTTTGCAGGCTGGCACTCAATCCACTGAGCCACACCAGCCAAGGCTATTTTTTATTTTTTAAATAATATGTGTATTTATTTATTCTTTGGAGAGAAGAGAAGCAGGGGAGAAAGACAGGGAGAAACGTCCATTGGTTGCTTCTTGCATGCCCCCTTCTGGGACCAAACATGCAGCCTAGGTGTGAGCCCTGACCAGGAGTCAACTGGCGACCCTTTACTTTACGTGTGTTGCTCCAACAAGTGAACCGCATCAATCAGGATTGGGGGCAGGTGTTTCAGAACTCCAAGGCGTGGTCCAGAAATGGTGTATCCAGAAGGCAGAACTCTGCACAGCTGTTTGCCTGCTGAGGTCACACGCTGTCCCGAGACCCTGATAGGCAGCCATGCCAGGTAAAGGGGCAATATTTGCCTTTTGAGGGGGCAGGGGGCTGGTGTCTCAGTGGCGTGGATCTCAGCTTTAACAACCTTGGTCCAGATCAGGAGTAGTTACGGCAGTAGTTGATGTGCCTCAGAATAGGAAAGCCTCTGGCTTCTGGTGGACTTTAAGATGAGAGTTTTATGGGATGATGCACTGGACTGGCTAAGGAAAAGCCTCTAGAAAGGCAAGGTGACTTTGTTGGGTTGTTTTGTCGTTAGGAGAATTTTAATTGCTTGATTTTCATCGTTGTTAGATATACGATAATCATGTTTGAGCCCGCAATGTAATGAAAATGATCATATCTTTAAAGGGTTCCCTCTTTAGTCTTTAAAAATGGATTCCTTTTTAAAACTTTTGGGTTTAGTAGGTGAATCCTTCTGGATTCTAGAGGGCTGCAATGGACGCACTGTAGGTCACTTGTGTTCTGGTATTGCCCGCCCAGTGGTGCCGGTCATGCCAATAGGTCCCTTTTCCATGCGTACATCAGCTTTCATAGCTCTTTTTCTTTGAACCACCTGTGTGAATGTGTGACACGTGTGTGTGTGTGTGTGTGTGTGTGTGACTTTTTCTGATGGAAGGAGGATTTTCAGTAACACAGAGGGGTGTGTCATCTGCAAAAGCCAGCACTAGCCTAGAGCCTTGCTCGGTCTGGAGAGAGCTGTGGGCTGGTCCCAGGCTGACAGGACTCTGCTTACCAGGCTGGCACAGCTGTTCTCATCCAATGCAGTGAAAGGTCACGGTGTGGACCACGGAGTGGACTTCTGAGAAGGCAGTGAGGGTTTCCACAGAAAAGCCACAGAAAGCTCCTGAGTGTTCTGTAGTTATTGCACAAAAGCTGGGTTCAGAATTTTTCCTTAAGAAGAGAGAGGGGGCCCGGCACCACTTTCTTCCTGGAGCGCATCCCCGCAGGCGTGTGCCCCAGGGTGGCCTGCGGCCCTGGCACCGCTCTTTCCAGCAGCGTGTTCCGGAGCACAGTTCTCATTTTGCTGCCTGATCCTTTCAGTCCCCTGGGCATATCCCGCAACAGTTTCTTTCTGCTTGTTAAAAAATTGTGCTGTGAGCCCTATCCTGGTTGCCCATTTGGCTGGAGTATCATCCCATACCAGGGGGTCCACCCTGAGGCCCGTCGCCCACATGCAGCCCAGGAGGCTATAAATGTGGCCCAACACAAGATCACGAATTTACTTAAAACATTATGAGATGGGGTTTTTTTTTGTGATTACATGTCACAGTGCATTTAATGTGTGGCCCAAGACAGCTCTTCTTCCAGTGTGGCCCAGAGACGCCAAAAGTTTGGACACCCCTGCAAGGTTGTGGGTTTGATCCCTGATTGGGGCATGTCCAGGAGGCCATAGATGTTTGTCTGTCTCTGTCTCTCTCTCTCTCCCCCCTCCCCCCTTTCCTTGCTCTCTAAAATCAATAAATACATTCTCAAGTGAGGATTTATAAAAAATTAGTTTCAGATCAAAAACCTATGATTCTATAATTAACCAAGTCTGTAAAACTTAAAAATAATTGTGGTGTGAAATGGCTTTGGTGCTTAGAATGATCCTAGGGACAGTATAAATGGGGGAAAAGTCCTTTTGCTTGTAGGTCTGGCAGAAATGATGACACGGTTCTGGTGTTTTCATCTTATTAATGAGCTAAAAAGGCAAGAGGCTAGATTCATAACTCTGTAGTGGCCATGGGGGATTTGACTCATGACCAGGTTTATATGGATTATTTATTGCTTAATGAAAAGTTGTTAGCAGTTGCTGAAATCAGTTTATCCCTCCTTCCAAGGCCCCTTTCTCCATAAAATGTCTGGAGAGGACTCTGCTAGGGGCCTGGGCTGGGGGCACAGATGAGGGCCAGGGCAGGGCCTTGTATGTGAGAGGGGCTGTGGTTCGGAAAGAACTGTGGCCTCATTGGTCCTTAATCTCAAGGGAGAAGCTCTCAGAAGGGATCTGAATGGGTCCACCTCTCCCTCGTTGAGTTGTGCAAAAGACTTGGGGCCTGTCTGAGTTGTGATTGCTCACGCCCACGCAGGACATGTAGGTGTCAGGGAAGTGGCTACAGCAGACCCACTGCTTGCTCATCCTCCTCTTTCTCCATCTGAGTTGGGTGGAGGGTGGGATGGGGTGGGGGTGGGGGAACCTTAGCTGTTGTTCCTCTGAGGACCCATGACCTGAAATATTTCCCCTGGTGTCAGGTAGAGCCTGCACTGCACGTGGGCAGGCCCTGAGAAGACTAGGCCATGACGGGCTTAGCGATTGCACTTTGGGACACGGTGCATTGCACACGGTGGCTGTGGCTTATTCTTCATACCGCCCTCTGTCTGATACTTAACTTGTAACATCTCAAGCTGCCCTCGAACTTACTCTTTTCTGGTTTAGAGAACAGAAGGAAGAAGAGAGAGGGTAGAGAGAAGGAGAGGAAAGCCAAAGGTGCGTGCCAGTATTTCTGGCTGGGGCTTGAGCGGATGAGATGCTCAGCATGCACATGTCAGCCCCGCTGGCCTCAGGGCGGTGGTAGGGGTGGGGGTGGGGAGCAGTGCCAGCCTGCTGTCAGCTCCTCTCGGGCGTAGATGAGGTGCAGCTTGGGTATCTGAGCCATAGCCAGCTGACTTGCAGGTAAGTTGGTCAGTTGGGGTGATGCCCAGAGTGGGGGAGGAGAGACCATAATAGCACCCCCTAATTCCCTAGTTTTCTATCTTCCTGGCTCATTTCCATCAGCTCCAGGTGATGGTCCTGCTTCTGGGCGGTGTGGGACCCCAGACAATGTATCCACCTCTGTCCTCATGACTCCAATCAGACCTGTCACAGTGAGGCCTAGTTCTAGGTGTCCAGCAGCCTGCCAGCCACCAGGGCTGAGCCCTTTGATGTATTAGGCAAAGGCTCCTGTGTGTTTCCAAGGAGCCAGCTAACCCAGAATCACAAGCCGTGAGCTCAGTGCAGACAACAGCCCAGTAATTAGCACTAAAATCCAACTTGCCTGCCAGACATGAAAGTGGTCTGGCTGTTGGAGGGAGTCAGGCCAAGTCACAGGACTGGGGCTGAGTCCTGTCTGATCCTTTATAGAAGGGTTTGAACTACGCCCCCCCCCCCCGTACCCCCCGCCACTGCCTCACCCCCGAGGGAGGTGGTGGATGTGGGGAAGCATTTCAGACCCTGTTTCCCTGGGTCACAGCCCCTTCTGACAATCCCTTGGAATGTGCGGGCTCTGCCCGGAAATGTGTGCCAGGACATTTGCTCGAAACTGTGTGGTCACAGGGTGCTCAGGCCCCCAAGACCTTGGCCAGGTTGAAAGCCCCCTCTACCCCCAGGAGAGGCCCTGATCAGACACAGGTCTGATGTTTTCTAGCTGATGTGCTTGGATTCCCCTCCCCACATGCTCTGCACCTCAGCCTGTGAAATGAGTGTTGTCATTCCCATGTTATAGCTGGGGAAACTGAGGCAGAGGTGGGCTTTGAGTGTACACTCTGCGCCCACCTCCACACTCAACTGCCTTTAGTCATCAGCAGTGTGGGGACACAAGACCAAGTCTGTGGGGAGGGTGGTGGGTGCCAAGAGTCTGGAATGGTGTCGGAGCCCACGTCCAGACAGCTGGTTGGCAGAGCAAGGACACGTAGGTCTGAGGTTCGTCCATATGCTGGATTCCTGGGAAGCGCTTCTCCCCCTGTCTGTGGGGTGCCAGACTCCTTATACACTTCTCGTCTTTCCATCGAAGTTGCATGGCAAACGAGCTTCCCGGGCAGGGCAGGCTGAGAGCTGCGCCACGGCTTGCAGCAGCCCTGTGGCCGTGGGCCCTGTCCTGTGGCCACACTGGCCTCCAGTTCCTGTTCCCTTCTTCCATGACTCACAGCAGGTGCTGGGGACTGCAGGGGCCATGTGATCCTATACCCCTGGTCGGTGTCACCTTCCAGGCCCTTGTCAGGACTGTGGCCAGGGGAGTGGCCCAGAGTGCACCTGTTCCCACCTCTCGGCTTTGCCCTGCCCTGTCCTCACCAAAACGACTGCCACTTAATCCAGCAGCTTTTTGGGACTGGAGGTTGGGGTCCCATCTACATCATGGTGGGAGGACCCTGCCCAGCTCTTTCCTCGATTCTGGTGGGGTGCTGAATTCTTGCCCTTGCTCTGGAGACTGGGAGATCCCAGACAGGGCATTTCTTAGGATGGAGCCCACCCCTCCCCCAGTGGGTTTTGCCTGCTATGTGAAGAATTAGCACTGACTTCCCATTCGGGCTCTGTGAGAGTGACGCACGCAACCCGATCTGTGCTCCGAGTCACTCTGACTGCGGTTGCTGGCTGACATCTGTCGCTGCTGAGACTTGATCATTTGTAAGTTACTCAAAGGGTAGCCAATACAGAAGCACGGCCATCTCCTGCAGGCATGAGCCCCATGGCCCACTGCGACCCTGTGACCAGCCCAGCATAGTATCCAGGTCTGTGTGAGTTGCCCACGACCAGCATAGGACTCAGCCCTCGGCACTCACACGGGCTGTGTCTTCACCTGCTTCCTTTCTGGGGGACCCTGTCCGCCCGATCCAGCTGGATGGCCAGGGCTGATGCAGAAGGCTGTGGGACAGGGGCCAGGTGCTTGGCTTCTCTGGGCCTGTGTTTCAGAGCCCGGGGGAGGATGGGGCGGGTTGTGCCCATGGAGGATGTGCAAGTTAACCATCCCACCAGCAATGGTCAGGTGTCAGAGGTGCCAGGAATTAAATGTGACAGATCAGGTGTGCCCAGCGAGGGGAGTAGTGGGGGTCCAGGAGCTATGACTCCTCCAGGTGCGGAAAGGAGGCTGCAGGTACTTTGAGTGCAGTG
This sequence comes from Phyllostomus discolor, assembly GCF_004126475.2. NCBI lineage: Eukaryota > Metazoa > Chordata > Mammalia > Chiroptera > Phyllostomidae > Phyllostomus > Phyllostomus discolor. Next base: position 76,072,167 of record NC_040914.2, on the reverse strand, counting down.
GCCGGAGTCGGTGGGGCCTGGCCGGAGCCACTTCTGATGGGTCTCGGTGCCCTGCACACTTGCACCTGTATGGTATGGGTCTGGGGGCGTTGAGACCCCCTCAGAGCTAAGGGAAAGGACGAGTTGTGTGGGGGGTAAGGGTGGCTGGGAGGATGGAGGGGAGGGAAGGTGTCCCCCTGGGCCAGCCTGTACCTGCAGGGGCTGTCTACTGGCTGGGGCTGAGGGGGGCCAAGTCGAGGAGTCTGGGGAAGGGGAGGAGCCGAACCAGAGTTTGGGTAAGGAGCATTTTGTTTTTTTAAAAAAACCACCTTTATTTTTATTTATTTTTAGAGATTTTATTTATTTTTAGACAGGGGGGTGGGAGGGAGAAAAAGAAACATCAGTGTGTGGTTGCCCTCTTGCACGCCCCCTACTGGGGACCTGTCCTACAACCCAGGCATGAGCCCTGACTGGGAATCCAATAGCAACCCTTTGGTTCAAAGACCGGTGCTCAGTCCACTGAGCCACACCAGCCAGGGCAGGAGCATTTTGTTTCAATGGATTGGTGGGGACAGGAGGTTCAGCTCATCACTGCAGAGGCACAGAGGTACATGAGGGTCTGTGTCTGGCCTGGTCACAGGTAAACGGGGGCGTTGTGTCCTGTAGGGGTAGAGGGAGGGGTTTCTCCGAGGGACGTGACAGAGGGGCTCTCAGCCTCCACTATTCTCCAGCGGGGCGGGGCTCCGTGGGGTCCAGTGCCGTCAGGTTGTATGAAGACCCTCTACTGGAGTGCTGGGCCAGGGCCTGTGGAGCAGAATGGGGACTGGGCCCTGTCCTGGGGGGTCTCACCCAGAAGGAGGGAGATACATGTGAACATGTTCTATAGCTCAGTTCAGGGCTTGTGCCTAACGGGGGCCTGCAGGCAGGGTAGCTGGGGGTCTGGCCAGCAGCCCAGGGTGCTTAGAGCAGGCACTCATGGTCACTGCTCTCTGCGCGTCCCACACGAGACACCTCAGCCCAGAAAGTAGCAGACGCCAGTCCAAGGCCCTACATCGTAACAGCAGCCTGGTTCAGGTATGTGGGGCAGAGTCTCCCCTCACCCTGGCCGCTTTGAGGGCGCACAGTAGACTTGTATCTCAGGTATGCTCGTGTCGGGCGGGGCCGTACGGGGTTTGCCCCCATCAGTGGGTCTTAGGCCTGGCTGCACCTTGGAGTCACCTGATTAGGACTGATGCCCAGGTCCCCTTTGCAACCTAGCAAAGTGAAGCACCATACAGGTCAGGGAGCTGTGGTGGAGCTTCTCATGGGCAGCCAGGGTTGAGGCCCCTGGCTGAGTGTCCAGGAGACCTGAGCATACTCACCCTGCTCTTCTGATGAGTGCTGTGTCACTTTCAGCATGTTGGACAACCTCTCTGAGCTGTCTTTACCCCAACTGTCAAATGAGGGTTGAGTACTACACGTGTCCTCTCAGCCCTCGGGTTCAGTGTCTACAGAAGGTTTTCTCTTCTTTTTCCTCTTTATTTCTTCTAGCATAAGTGCTGGAGGAACAGAGGGTTTGGGGAGGAGGTGGAGTTTCTGTCCACAGATGCATGCGTGTATGCCAGTGGTAGAGACTCCTAACTGCTGAGAACCCTGCACACACAGCTTCATCTGTTCTCAACCGATCTTCACGCTAGCAGTGACCAGTCCTATGAATACCAATCCTTAATGGGGTGCCAGACGGTGTGGGTGAGCATTACTCACCCACAAAGCAGGCTGTGGTAGTCTGTCTTACTGGATGAGGAAACAGGCTCGGACATACTAAGTGACCCGGCCAAGGTCACACCCCATGTTAGAACTCCCTCAGGTTTCAGAGCCAGGGGATGGGCCTCTTTCCTGTCAGCTGTCTGTTCTTAGGTTTAGGGGTCCTGTGGGACCCTCTCTTTTCCCCAGGACTCTTACGTCCCACGACCAGTGAATCAGAAGTTTCTGTTCGTGGGGTTTCCCGCTCACCCCGGGACTCGGTGTCAGTGGATTTCAGAGTTGACTAAGCTGTCTCTGGTGTGTTTGGAAATGAATGTGTGAGCCTTGTTGCAGACGCTCGCCAACACCTGCACGCTGGGCTGGGATGAACTCTGTGGTCGGGCGTAACCCAGCCCTGGTTAAAGATGTGAACATGAGGCAAACACGTGTTCTTGGGCTGGTCATGGGAAATTTGAAAATGTGATGCTGGTCTATTAGTAATATCTTTTTTTTTGAAAGATTTCATTCATTCATTTTTAGAGAGAGGAAGGGAGAGAAAGAGGGAGAGAAACTTTGATGTGTGAGAGAAACATTGATCGATTGCTTCTCAAATGCCCCTACTGAGGACCTGGCCTGTAACCGAGGTTCGTGCCCTGAGTGGGAATCCACCAGCGACCTTTTGGTTGGTGGGATGACACCCAGCCCACTGAGCCTCACCAGTCAGGGCCTAGTAGTGTGGTACCTTTTTGCAGAAATCAGTGAATGGAGACCCAGGGGGCACGCTGGCTTGAGGGTCCCAAAGGACCCTTAAAGCCAAGAACACTGGCTTGAGGGCCCGGTGTGCCCCCCGGACTCCAGATTTCATGTCCTGCCTCACCCGTGGGTGGCGGCCTCTTGATTTGCTCCTGGGTAGGTCGGGTTCCACCTGAACAAAAGTCCCTGCTCCTGGGAACTGCCTCCTTTTCCCTCAGTGGCCGGCAGTAGAGATGAGGTCTGGAGCCCTCGTCAGCCTGAGCTGCTCAGGGTTCTAGCGCATCCTGGCTGTGAGGCTGGCGGCCTTGTGTGTGCCAGGTGGATTTAGGTGAATACGGCAAAGGCAGGACAAGAACTCACAGTGACTGGGCGCCCCTTCAGTGGTCAGTCCTGTTGGTGTCGGCTCTCCTAGCCTCCCGGGTCACACCATCCTGTGTGTGGTCATTGGCCTTCATCCTAGGAGCAGGCCCACCTGTAGCCAGGGCTCAGTCCAGGACCCGGTGAGTGCCAAGATGTCCAAGTCAGCAGACTGGCCATTTGCCTGAGCTTGGGTCTCTGACCAGCTTCGGTAGCAGAGGTCGACAGGCATTTTGTCTCTCAGGGCTTGCTGCCGAGCTCTGGGCCAAACGATGCTCCTGTGCCTGGCGTCTCGGCCCCTCCCGGCCAGCTCCTCACAGCCGGGCCCCACCCTCTGCTGAGGAAGCATTGCTCTTAGGTCCCTGACTGCCTCTGCCCCAAGAATTGACCCTTTTTATCAAGGACTCTCAAACCTCATGTAGAAAGCACCACCCAGATGGGGAAGCAGAGAGAGTGGGGTGTCTTGAGCTGCACTAGTGGGCAGAGACCCCCGAGGCCACCATGCTGAGGATCAGGGAGGGGTCCTGAGCAATAACAGATCCAGGGGAGGAGCCGCCGTGTGTCATTGCGTTTGTGCCCAGCCAGTGTCCTTAGTCCTCAGCCCTCAGGGATGGTCTCCCCTGGCAGTCTGCAGATGACTGATCTGAACTGAGGCACCCAGTCAGGCCAGCACAGCTGGGCTCTAACTGTAACCAGGTGTCCCCGGAGGCCAGGGGACAAGAGCAGGAGGCCCAGCCGCCAGCCGAGGGGGCTTCCTGCCTTCACTGGGCAGCACTTCGGGCCCATAGGGCATACCGGACAGGAGGATGGGGGTTCAAGTAGAGCCACCAGGGAAGAAGGAGGGCAGGAGCCCCTTAGCAGAGGGATGGTGTCCCTGCAGTGCAGTCCTGGGAGCCTGGCTCCTTTGCTGAAGTGGAGCCAGATGCCCCTGCCAGCCACCTGGGTGGGCTGTCACATCAGGACGGAGAAGGGGGCGGACCTGAATGAGCCGGCAGCATCCAGCCCAGAGCTGCCTCCTCTCCAGGGGGCTCTGGGCCTTATCTCCTTCACCCCAGCTGTCACCATTTGAGAACGCAGCCATGCCTATCTGGGGGTGCTGGCACAAGGAACCCTGGAGAGGGCTGGCTTCTAGCCAGGTGCCCTCCTGATAGTCAGTCACCCATCTTTATCAGCCTGCTGGTGCTGGTTGGCCGTGCCCTGGAGGGCCCCATGCTCTCCCCACCTGCATGTGGCACAAGCATCAATGCTTTCTCCTCATCTCCCTTCCTGGAGGGGCTGTGGGTTAGTAGTCATGGTGACGACAGCAGCAAGCCCTTCTCACATCTCTGTACCCAGCACCCCCATCAGTGCCCATCAGTCCCCGTCCCACAGGTGTGGGAACTGGGGCTCAGGGAGGCCGGGCATCTTGTCCCAGTGGTGGAGCTTAAAGCAGGGAAACTGGGCTGCAGTCCTAGCCCACCGCCCCCTCCCACGGCTGCTTTCGCTAAGGCTAGGAGACACTGTGTCCCGATGGATTCGCCTATTTACTTAAGATTATATTTCATTTTGAAATTTTTAAAAAAGGAACACCATGAGAACAATAAAGTATGTGTTGACCCATCAGCCAAAGTCAATGAAAATGGAAATTTCATCATGCATTTTGGTTCTCTTTAGAAAGGAACAAATACTATAAAGTCCTCTTTGTTCTGTGAGCTGGTTCCTTTCCCTCCCAGGCTGTAGGCCATCAGCCCGTCGCTGGTTCACAGTCTGGACATCTTTAATGTCTTGGGATGGCCCTGTGTTCGGGGAGGGAGCGCCTCAGTGCAGAGTGGCTCTCTGACACGAGTGGGGCTCAGCCCTTGTTGGTGGGAACAGCTGGGTGGGACCTTGGAATTGGCAGGGTGTGCGCCCTCTGTTATCTGTGGAGGGGCCTCTTTCTCACCCTAGTGACAACTAAGACCCACCCCCTGTGTCAGTGACCAGGGCAGTAGGAGAGCCCACAGGCCGGGGGCTCTCTAGGCAAGCTATCTCCCCTTCCAGGAGCCTCAGAGTCCTGCCCTGCCCCTGCTCACCGTGCGGTGGAGAGACCCCAAGTGGGGCGAGTCGAGCAGAGGTGACAGCCAGAGCTGGCTGCACTCGGTGGTGCCCGCAGTGCTGCTGCACTTTCTGAGGCCAGAGAGCCCCGTGAGGAGAAGAGGAGTTTGCCCTGGGGGCTGGTGGAGAGAGAGCAGCTGCCTGCCTGCCTGCCTGCCTGCCTGGGCTGTGCCTTCCCGCTTGCCCCGCCCCCCAGTGGCAGTGAATGGAGTGATGCAATCTTCACGCTTCTTGCTGCATTGGAAAAGCTGAGTGTGCTGAGAGGAGGACCCTGGGGCAGTTGCGTCAGGACTGTCACTCAACCACAAGAAAATGGGAGGCTGACTCAGAAAAGCCAAGGGACCCCAGACCTGCCCTTTCGCTGTGCAGGGGCTCCCTGGGACTCATCCGGTAGCAGGAAGGAACCTGGGCTTGCCCTTCAAGCCCTCTTCATCCTGGCCCCCAGCCAGGGACCACTAAACTGGAAGCACTTACCAGGAAGCCCAGAAAGACGAAATTCTACTATTCCCTCCCTCTCCCCACCCTGCACTGTCAGTCTTATGGGGGATGTCAGAGGGCCCCGCGGACCTGGGTCTCAGTCTTGGGAATACCCCTTCCTCCTTGGACAGGTGATTCCTCTTATCTTCTTTTTCCTCTTCCGTGATGGGAATGGCAGTGCTGATGTGCTTAACACAGGACAGCGGTCTTCCCGTTGGTCCTGAGGGCCAGGACCGAGCATGTACCCCGCCCCAGAGCCATACACTGAAGGCCACAGGTGCTGTTTGCCTTGTGCGGCCCCTCTGAGCCTTTCTTTCAGTTCCTGCTGCAAGAGATGGCTTCAGTACTGTGACACGGGCACTTTGTCTCGAACCCCACGTCTTCACTGCCTCATTTAAACCCCTACCACCCCGAGGCGGCTCATTTTACTGTGAGCCTCTGAAGGTGCAGAACAGCCTGAGAGCCAGGGTCTCCGCTAGGGTCCCCACAGGTAAGAGCCAAGCCAGGCCCTTATGGCATGGCTCTTGGGGGAATTCTGCATATTTCAGTTTTAGGATAGCAACCAAAAGCAAATACTTTCAAAACATTTTTCAGCCTGAACTTTCTCAGTGCATGACATACAGTCTGTCAACCATTGCATCAGCCAAGGTTCAGAGGAGTGAAGGAAAAATGAGAGGGCGGTTGCTGTTAAGTTGTCAGTTCATTTCCAAGAGAGAGCGGCAGATTGGTGGCACCCTTACTCCCACCCAGAGCATGCCGGGAAGATTTCCTGTTTCCCTTCCACCTGGACTGGTGGGTCTCCTCCAGTTAAGTAGCATGGATTTATCTCTTTGGACCCTAATCTTCAAATAGTGAAATTACATGTAATTACTTTTGCTGGGGAAAGATGCCACCTGGGTTCCCAGCCCTGGGTTAGTTCTGTCTAGAAAAGAGGAAGGACAAGCAAAAAGTCTTTACAGACTTCCTTACCTTATTGAAACCTTCTGAGGAAGAGGTGGGTATTAGGGGAGAGGTGGAGAGAGGCCCTTCCCCTGGGCTCTGCCATGCTGGTTAATGTTTAATGACCAGCCCTCCATGAAAAAAAAAGGCCCCATCTGTGCCCCTGCCAGTTCTCTGTGTAAATGCTCCCTGGGCGCCTGGTGTTCCGCACCCGTGGGTGGGGAGCTGGGATGAGAGCGAGGTGCACTCACCTGAGAAGCGAGGCGACTCAGCAGCACATAGACCTGAGTGTGTGAATGAGTTAGAAATAGGGAAATGGGAAGGCATTGGTGTGGAGTGTTTCATTGCCTTTGTTTTAGTATAATTTTGTTGCATTGTAAGTTTACGGGGTAGCTTTGTGAACTGCCAGCTCTCGAGATCCCTGAACAGTTAGTGGTGGCTCCCGAGCATGCTCATACCCGCCCCAGCGCCCCTGAGCGCGGGGCACGGTCTCCTCCCAGGTGCCCGGGCAGCGCCTGCTTATGTCCGGGAGTGTTCACCAGCCACCCTGTCTCCACCTCTGTGCCCATCCAGGTCAGGGGGGAACCACCTGTGACTGGTGCAAGTTTCCGTTTCAAAGTATGCTGTCACAGCAGAAGTAGAACTGTAGTTTCCTGTACCAGCTGGGACCACCCCGGTGTGGCTGCCCCTTGGCCCTGGGGCTATGGCATTCACCTTCTACCCCCATTTCAGGGGTTTGTGGTCCCACCACTTGGCTTGTCACATGGATTTGTGCCAGCGGGGTACCTCACTCCCCTGTTAACTCTGTGGGGTTCCAAAAGATTCTCTCCGAAGAAAGAGTTTCCCACCTTCAAGAAGTTTGGTAGGCTGTATGTGAACCCAATAAATTATGGTAAATGTTGAGTGGGTGCAAAGAGGTGAATGCAGTCCCCCTCCAAATGGCAGTTAGCTATTTAACCTACACTCTTAAGATAGGCTCAGCTCAACTCAGGGGTGTGGAGGGTGGGGGAGGAAGGGAAGGTACCTGTATTGATTGGTGTTCCCTTAGAAGATTGAACTTCATTCTTTAAAAAAAAATCCTTTGTGACAGCCCAGGGGTACCTGCGACCACAGCTTAGGAGCCTATGATTCTTAGCCCTTGACCTTGGTCCTAGTTTGTTGTCAAGTTTATCAAAACAAGTCCTGGAGGATGAGACCCCACCAAAGGGGCTGGGTTTCTTCTCAGCCTGCCCCTGCGTCATGCTGACCATCTGTCCAGTGGGACTCACTCGCTGCCTTTTCTCCACAGTGCTGCTCACGGCCGTGAACTGTTACAGCGTGAAGGCTGCCACCCGGGTCCAGGACGCCTTTGCTGCGGCCAAACTCCTGGCACTAGCCTTGATCATTCTGCTGGGCTTCATCCAGATCGGGAAGGGTGAGTGCAGCCCCGGGGCCTTCACAGCTGTCTTCTGAGGCCCTGCTGTGCTGGGGTGGGGGTGGGGGCGTTAATAGGGGGGGTCCCCCTTCCTGAATGCAGCAGCCCTCAGGTCTGGCATGCTAGCATGAAGGGTATTCTTTGAATCGGGACACTGTGTGCCAGGTCACACCATCCCAGGAGAGGCAGTGATATTGACTTAGAGAGACTGAACATCATCCAACACATTAAATATCACCCAGAGCAAACAGGGAGATATAGATTCCCCCCCCCGTTCCGAACCCCACTTTCCTACCCACTGTTGGGGCTGGGGAGGGGTAGGGTGGGGACTTCTGGAGAGAGCTTAGCACTGTGCCTGGCATGTCGTGAGCTGTTGCTAGTTTAGTCTCCCAAGGTAGATGTTGCACACAGGAAGCTACCCAGATGGTAGGTGCCCTACAGACAGGTAAGTCAGAGCTGCCCCCCAGGGGAGGATGCAGAACAGCCCAGCCCCCAGCAGGGCCCTCGTGCCCACAATGCCCCCACACACCAGCATCTGCCATGCTGACCTCTGCCCTGTAAGCATCACTCTGTCCCATCCCATATGGGTCGCCCACAGCGTGGCATTTGGTGACGGTGCATCCTCTGGCTATTGGGCCTTGTTCCCTGTGAATGTGCTATGATTTGCCCATCATTCTATGGGCAAGGGTGATGTGGTCCCCCTGTTCCTGGCCGCTGTGGAAAGCCCTGTCAGGAACACTTCTGTAGGTGTCTCTTGATGCACAGAAGTGCTGGCTTCTCCTGCAGCGGGTGCACAGCTGGCCCAGGTCGGGCGTTGGCTTGGACCCTGCAGTGGAGCCACAGTGGCGGTCCTAGACAGGCTCTGAGAGCCCCTCCACAGGAGGTCATCATGAAGACACACACAGCCAGCCCCTGCAGCCCTGTGTCTGGAGGGGCAGGTGGGCACTGGGGCTGCGCTCTATGTCTGCGTGCTGTTAGAAAGCGGGGGCCGCAGAGGACAGCCCTTGTGTCCCCTAACCCACCAGGGGCACAGCTGGCCTGATGCAGTGTCACAGGGGGAACCAGAATCTGAGCCACTTCTGAAACCCCACGTAGGCACCCTCTCACATCAGCTATCCTTCACTGTGAGCCCTGGGCAGGAGGTGGCTGTTGTCTTGTCATAGCCCGTCCTCTCTCACACTTTGGAGCTGGCTAGCTGTGAATTGTGTGCTCGGAAAACCCCTAAAGGCCTCACACCTGTGTCCTCTGGGCTTCTGGCTATGACACCCAGAAATCCATGCTTGCAGTTCTGGGTTGCCTCGATTCCTTCCCTCCCCAGCCCTGACTGGCCACACTGGGCACTGTACTATAAAGGGATCTGGTGTCCAAAGAGCATGGGCTGGGCAGGGGGCATGCTCATGACTCGAGAATCGGGTGCACGTGGGTCTGCAGTGGCTGCCACATTACCTGCCCTTGCTCGTCCTCTATTGGAATAGAGAGAAGCCCATGGTTCTGGTGCACGCTGACCTGGTGAGGTCAAAGCAGGAGTCCAGATCATTCAGCAGGCCATCTTTGTTAAATGCATTAGTATGTGTGAAGTCTTTAGCATGGCATTAGTACCTAGTAAGAACCAGCTCCTCCCGTAGCCACAATCATTGTCATCGTGGAAGGGAAAATTCCACTGATATGTGATCACTCTGTGGAAGGTAGCCTAGGTCATCACCCCAGGAGCTGGACCTCGTGGGAGTGTGCATCTGACCAGTGGCATCTGGTTCCCCAGGAGGTCCTTGAGACACTCTCTGTGGGTGAGCCCAACAGGCATGGCTGGGATGAGCCAGAACCTGCCTTTGGTCCCTGCCACCGCTGCTCTGGGTGCTTCCACTGTGCTGGGGGGCCTTCCTGGGACTTTAGGCTCCAGCATATTCCTGAAGGCAAGACCATGTCTTACTCTTTCCTTCTTGGGTCTCAAGGGCCCTGTCAGGGCCTAGTAACTCCCTGGCCTCATGGAGAGTAGTTAGGACCGACAGGTGGGAGAAAAAACTCGGTCATGCACCCACTGCTTTGTCCAGCTGGGAGATGGGTCATCGGATAGAAGCCTTGCTTGTGAAGGCTTTTACTTGGCTGGTATGATTGGATACAGACAGATGAGGAATGTTGCGGGGGGGACCTGACTTTTGTAAAAACAAATTTCAGTAGGAAGAGCAAAGAGCTTTTGTTCGGCTTGAATGTATAATGTGTTTATAATTCCGTTGCTGTTGAAAACATCCTCCCCCACCCACCTCCTGCCCGAAGCAGTTTCTTTCTGAACTCGGGATACAGTGCAGCGTCTGCAAAATTCCTGTCTCCTGTTTTTAAGAGATTTACTTTGTTCCCAGATGAATGCCTTCCTTTCTGGAGGATGCACGGTTGGAAATGTTGACCCCTTTCTCCCACAATGTTTGTCTGACTCTGTTTCCCCCTCGGGCAGCCTGCAAAACCCCGTGGGTCCCCGTGCTGCTGGGAAGAGGGCTGGCTCCTCTTGGTGGAGGCTCAGCTCCACGTGCTCAGGGTAGCCACAGACCACCCTGCTCGGGCCTGGGCACTCTCTCCTTCACTCCCCCAGCATTAAACCCATCTTCCACCTTGGCTCACCTGGCTCCTGGGGCTGCAGGAGGGGCTTGGGCATGGGGCCCAGCCTCCCCAGGTTCAAGTCCAGCTGGCTGTTTGTTAGCCCCAGTTGCCATGAGACCATGAGCAGTCCTGCCCTTGCTCTTCACCAGAACGTTCTCAGGCTCTGAGTGCAATGAGCACACAGCCCTGCCAACCAAACCCCACTCTGTGCTTCAGAGACGTCAGACACACAAGACCAGGAAAATGCAGACGGGGCGATGGGGCTCCAGCCCAGACCTGGGAGGCCCTGCTGAGGGCAGGAGGGCGTGACTGCACGATGGGCTGCGATCTCAGGGGCGGGAGGGGAGTGGGCTGCCCTTGTGGCTGGGGTCGGGGATGCCATGGTGCTGAGTGTGTGGGGACCTGTGCCACCTAAGGTGTCAGGATTTGCTCCTGGCCTTTTCAGAAGGCTGTGCAGAGGTTGGGTGGGCATTTTGGATCTGGGTGGCTGAAACAGCCATCTCAGGAAGTGTGGGTGGGGGCGGCTTGGTGTGGGGAGCCACAGAGAGAAGCGGATGGACATGGTGGGCAGAGGGCACTTTTTGGTTCAGGACATGCCTACCATTCCCTCCCCTGCTTTTGCCATTTTTCTTTTGTCTGTGGGCTTATCTACGACACCCTGCAAGGTCCGCCGCCCCAAGGTCAGGCGGTCCCAGAGCTGAGCCGCTTTTCCAAGGCTGGAGGGTGACAGTGGGGCATGGAAGACTTATCCCTCATGCCCAGGTCCCTTCCGGGCCATGCACAATGGGACGCTTGTGGTTCTGCCTGGCGGGAGGCCTGTGGTGTAGCATCCGGTGGGAGAACAACCCGAGTCTCCTTGAGCAGTCACACAGCGATTGCATGGTTGGGCAGATAAAAGGTCCCACAAAAACACTTTCTTTCCCTCCCACGTTGTGTCTGAGCAGGATGCCCTCACCCTGGAGGTCATGGGAGGAGGCCTAGTCCCCCAGCCTCCACGGCAGCTCGCACGAGCTCGCCTAGCCACTAGGACATGGTCCCCAAGTGCCAGGGTGGCACTGGGAACTGAGACACTTAGACTCCGAGCTGGTTATTGCCTGTGCCCAGTACTGCCCAAAGTTACTGGGAGGATGGGGGGTTGAGAAAGCACAGGAGATGCCGCTGGCTAGAAAGACCAGCCTCGCAGTGGGGAAGGCCTGGGCAGCCCTGTGAATAACCACGTGCGCCCAGGGCTGGAGACTGGTCTTTGAGTCGTTTTACAGTTTGCATTTGGTTCTTAGGTTATTGGGTCAGGGCTTGGAGAAGCAGTGGCCTGCCCAGTCCCACGTAGCAGTGTCAGCAACCGCACATGGCTTGTGATGTTGGGTCCCGTGTGCAGGGATGTGAGCTCCCTCAGGAGCTCTGTCCTACCAAGAACGTAGTGCCAGGCTTATAGGATGGGGGTGGAAGAGGCCTACGCACACAGGCCAGGCAGCCTGGAATACCCAGGCAGAGGCAGGGAGGAGACCCTGGTCCTGGGAGGGTCTGGGTCTTCAGTACAGCTCTCCACCGGCAGGTCTCTTTGTTTATGGGAGCCTTAGTTTCCTAGTCTGTGAAATGGCTACCCTAGCAACAGCAGCCCCAGGCCATCAGGGCCTCTCTGGCTGCTGTGAAATGTTGCCAGGCTGTGGGCTATCCTCCCCTGCTGGTAGGGGATCAGCATATAAATGCTCCCAGGCCCCACTCTCCTGCTTAGGAAGGACTCAGGGGCACCAGTGACAGAATCTGCCTCAGAGAGGATTCGCAGTGACTGCAGGACACTGTAAGGGGTGAGGGCGAGGCGGGCTGGGCTGGGCTGGGCTGGGCTTCTGTCACCTGTGCCCCTGGAGACAGGGACAGGCCTCAGGGCCCCCCCCCCCCCCCGAGCCAGTCTGCCCCTCTGAAATGCCCACAGTGGCAGTCACGAGGCAAATATGGGACACCCACCCCCTGGCCCCCGTGGAAGAACTCGTGGCAATGTAGCCATGATCGAGGAAAGGTTGGCTGCTTTCCCGGGGGTGTTCTTTGATCATTTCTAACCGAGTCCTTCCTTCGGGTCTGCACGGCTCCGGGCCTGCACGGCTCCGTGCTAATCTGGCATCCAGAATCAGAACAAATCTGCAGTCTCGTGCTTCTTGTGCTGCCCTCTGGGACGAAGTCGGACGCCTGGGAGTTGGGCTGTTTCCTGCTGCTGCCCTCACTCCCTGTGCCCTGGGCGGGTAGCTGCACAGGCAGAGCAGTTGGGGCCAGGGCTGCGACAAGAATGGGGGTGTAGCCACGAAGCTCTGTGCTGGCCTGGTTAGTTCTCAGGGGTCTCCTAAAAAGCTGTGCAGTTGGAAAAGGGTCCTTTCCTATTGGGATTTGAGGCTTGAAGCTGATCGTGAGGCCAGGGGGCCGGCTCCACCAAGAGTTTAAAAGATACACCATGGACAAACAGTAGCCCCGGTGAACAAGCGCTATGCTCCTCTCGGCCAGTCCGGATTCCTGCCACATCACCGTTCCCAGGCGTCGGACAGAGCCAAAGTAGAGCAGGCACTGGACTTAGTCCCTCAGCCCAGGGTAGGGAGACAGATGGGAAAGTGGGATCCCCGGTGAGCCGACCATGGGGGGTGGCCGCTGCGAGGGTGCTGGGTCTCCGTGCTTTCTCCCGCAGTCCTCTCAGGGCACAGAGAGCCGACTGGCCAGATGGGACTCGGGGCCCCAAGACGTGCTTGACCTTTCCACCATGTCTTGACCATGCCCATGAGGCACAGGGTAGTAAGCAGCAGGGCTCGACTAAATGGAGCAAGGCCTGGTTGGTCTCTGACTGCCATGAGTGCTCGGGACTGCATAGCAAATGACACAAACTTGGCGGCGGGTGAGCTGAAAACAAGACATCCGTGCCCTGTGAAACCTGTGCAGGGGGAGCCTTGTCTCTTCCAGCTGCCAGTGGTTCCTTGGCTGGTGGCATCATCACCCATTTCTGCCTCCGTCCTCACTGGCCGCTTCCTGTGTCTCTCCTTTTCTGTGTCTTCTAATGACACTTTCATGGGATGTAGGGGCCACCCTGATTCATGACCTCATTTTGAAATTCTCACTTTAATTACATTTGCAAAGAGCCTTTTCTGGGTCAGGTAATATTCTGAGGTCCCAGGTAGACATGAATTTGGGGGGACCCTGTTCAGCACATTCCACGATGTAAATGGCTGTCGCATGGAAACCCAGAGGGTAAAAGTAGGACCAAAGGCTGAAGGTTACAGTGGTGGACACTCGCTCAGCTGTGGGGATGACTTCCTCACAGTTGGCGCCCTGAGCCCCTGGCCTGGCAGCGGTGCCTCTGGGCCAGCTGAGCCCTCAACCTGTCAGGCTGTCACGGGCTGGAAGCACTGGGTGGGGCGGGCCTGGTCAGCCCTGAGGCTCTGGAATTCTCTCGAGCTGCACCCCAAAGATGGCTATTCCCACACTGGTGATGTTGACAGGCTGAGTGTGGGATTCCCTGGCTTGGGGCCCAGACAGAGCCCTGTGGAGCCTTTGGCCAGGCCTTCCCCATGCACAGAGGCCAGCTGAGGTCTCACAGGCTGCAGGGACTGGGGGAAGCTCTTTGTTCCCTGACTCCGGACCCAGAGGGCTGTGCATCCCCCAGGCGGGAAGAAGGAGAGATCCTGGGCCTGTCCCTACTACGTGCGCATGGCCTCAGCTGCCCTCCCCCACTTCTTCTGTTAGTGAGGAAGCTTCTCCGAGGGGGGAGGGCCCGTTGCACATCCCAGGTTGATGACAGTTTCCTTGGCTGTGGCTGTGTCTGTGTGATACAGTGATTCAGGCTAGTTTTCCCTGAAATCAGCTCCCTGGGGCCTTTTGAATGTTCCCAGCCCAATTACTCTGGCTCTCTGGGGGATCCTGCAGGCTGGAGGCAGGCACTGCCTGGTTCCCAAGGCAGCCTGTGACATTGCAGCTTGCCAAAGGGTCCCGCATCTGGCAGTGTGTTAACTTTCTCACTCCCGGCAACCCTTCCGGGCGGTGCTGCTAAAGACTGCATTTTAGGGTAAAGAAGGCAGACTGAAGATTCAAGAGCTTCAGGGGTGGAGAATGCACGTTAGAGGCAGCTTTTAGTGTTGTTGTTGCGTGACAGGAGTCATCCGCAACGTACGGTGGGGTCCTGGGGTTCCCACACCCTTGCCCCCAGTCCCCGTGGGAGGTCCTGTGCTGCTCCTGTCCCTGTCTTCCCAGTGGACGGCAGGAGGGGGAGCATGAGGCTAGGTCTCAAGTGGAGGAACTATGCAGTCATTCATGTGTGTCTCCCTGGGCCTGGAGCTCTATATGAAAGCAAGGATCATGCTCTGGTTTGGGGTCCACGGGAAAGTAGACATGGGGCAGTTAGTGGGTCTGCCCTGGCTATGGGGAGCAGTGGCACATGGGCCAGACACCTGTCATCCTCTGTCTAGAGTGGAGTCTCAGCCCAGCACTGTTGTCTTTTGGGGTCATCTGCTGTGGGACCACCCTGTGCATTACAACATGTTGAGCAGCACACCTAGCCCCCCACCCCAGCGTCACAGTCTCTAGTGTCTCCGGATGCCACTGCGTGTGGCCGGGTTGCTGGAGTGGGTAGGCGGTTGAGAACTGCCGCGTGGAGTCCAGAGTTCGCTCTCCTGCTGGGAAGGAGGAGCCCTGTCCCCGTGCCGCTGCTAATGCACAAGTGGAGGTGTGACTGCCTTCACTTGCTTCTTGCTGTTCTGGAGACAGGCAGAGCCATTGCTCCTGAGCCATCGCCTCTGAGCTCCTTCAGGCTGTGCCAGCCCTATGGGGGCCAGGCCGAGTGCCGGGCAGAGCCAGCAGGCCTGGCGCCCTCTCTGTGGTGCCCACTGATGGGCGGAGCTGCGGGTCTCTGCTTTGGGCCAGAATTCAGCACAGACAGGCTGAGCAAGCCCAGGAGCTCTGCCGCAGGTGCACATGTGTGCTAGGCTGCTCTCAGCAGTTCACTCTCAGATCGTTCCCTCTGTCCCTGATCCGCAATGGACCACACTGTGCCTGCGTGAGCTGGGAAACAGTGAAATGACAGGGCAGGGGGACAGCTCAGGGGAACTTGTAACAGGTTGATTGGGGTCCAAAGCAGCTGAGTCCTTGACTGAGCTTTGCCACCACCCCCACCCCACCCCATGCCAGGAGAGAAGTGGGAAGTCTGCCAACTGTGCTCAGGGCCGCAGGGACTGCTGTCCCTCTGTGTGCCTGGATCTCTGCTTTCCTCCAAGAGTCTTGGTAGTGAGGCCTTGGACAACCGAGGAAGGTCCTGGCAGGTTACCCCAGCCACAGCTGTCCTAGGAATAGAAGCATCACGGGCTGGTTGGGAGGGACCTGGCTGAGGCCCCAGGTACAGCCCAGTGACACGCTTCAGTCTGAGTTGGTCAGAGCAGCTAATAGTATTCATTTATCCGGGGTTTCAGAGGCTGCAAAATCGAGCTGTAAACCCTAGCAAATACCGTTCCACAGCAGGAATTCTTGTTCCCAGTGTCACTGGCTCAGGTTGATGGCTGCATGTACCTGTCAGACTCGGAGTTGGCCATCCCTTGATGACAACATCGAAGTCACCAGGCCTTAGGGCTGGAAACATGTAAGCCTTCCCAGAAAGCCCTGGGATGTATTTCAAGCCTGGAGTTTTGTCCTCCGCATGTGTAGCATCCATCCCCGTGTAGCGGCGTCTCCCACCCTTGCACTTGCGCACGAACAGTGTCAGCAACTCGGGGCCGTGCTTGGGGTGGGAGCCAGTGTTCACAGCTCCACCAAGATCTGCATCCCGCCTATGGGAAAAGAAATCCAATCTGAATAATAAATACGAGGTGTACAAGTATATCCTGCCCTGGCTGGCGTGGCTCAGTGGACTGAGTGCCAGCCTGCGAAACAAAGAGTTGCCGGTTCGATTCCCAGTCGGCACATGCCTGGGTTGTGGCCCAGGTCCCCAGTTGCGGGTGCGTGAGAGGCAACCAATTCACATTGATGTTTCCTCCTCCCTTCCCCTCTCTCTAAAAATAAATTTTTTTAAAAAAAGTATATCCTAACAGGAAGATGGGGCAGATTCATGAGAAAGTTATAAATTCAAAGCAAGCCTGCATCACTTGTAAGGGACCTTTATCATGAGAGACCTTTAATGTTCCAAAAGTAGTGGTAAGTCTGACGCAGCAGCACCCTGTTGCGGAAGGGGGGCGGTATGTGACCTTTTGCAGATCCAAGCCAGCAATAGCAGCCCCGGGCAGCAGCTCTAGCATCCTGGGGTGCCGTGGCCTCTGGCACACGCATGCCGTACCTGGAGATGAGACCTATCAGCTGCCCCGGCATTCTTGAGGACTGCCCTCATGATCCCAGACCAGCTGCATGCCAGCGGTCCCCACACCCCCCTGGGCAGGTGGCCTGACCCCCAGTTTCCCTGACTGTAAGACAGATGCTCCTCTCCCCACATAGCAGAAGCATGTGGGCAAGGCCCCGGGACAGGCAGGGCTCTGCGGGCACAAAGGAATGCACATTACAGAACATTCCACAGGAGAGCAGCTGGGAGGGAGCACAAAGGAGCTCCCACTGTCCTGAGCTGGCTCCAAGTACTGCCCCCACCCACCCGGCCTGCTGACCACCCTGTGACCGGGCAGTCCTGGGACCAGGCCTCCAAGACAGATCATGTGCAGGCGGTTCAAGGGGTGAGGTGCCGACTGCCGTGGAGCCTGTTCTGGTCACAAGATGATGGCCTCGTGGGCAGGGTGAGGGGAGCTGTGGGTCCCATGTTCATCCCCGACCTCAGGCGGGAGATCAAAGGCGTGAGCATACCCTCGGGGTTGGAACAAATAATCTCCGGGACAGAATTCAGACGGACGGACAGACGGGGGCTTCTCCCCTGCTGCAGCGTGTGCCATAGGAAATTCACTGCTGCCTTGAAGTGCAGGCTTTAGTCAGGTAAAGTGTCAGGTTATATGAGAGCCCCCTTTCACAGGTCCCTCGCAAACTTCACATACTGTCCCCCTGTCCTGTTTCCAGGGTGACTGAAGGTGTCACTTTTGTGGAAAGCATAAGTGCCCTTGGGGACCTTGGGTCCCCAGTGGGGTCCTTCATCCCTGTTTCCCCAGAGACCTGCTGGCCCACTGGCCACTGGTAACACTGACCCATGTAGCAGCCTGGGGACTATGTCCCACCCAGCTTGGGCCAGTTGGACCTGGACAGCAGCTTCTCATCAGGGTCGGGCACAGACCCTCTTGCGTAGAGCCACAAGACTTAGTTTGAAGCAGCCCCCAAACTAAACTAACAAACAGTCCATGTTTGGCCAGGAGTTCAACTCGCTCCTCCGGTGTCAGGTGAGCAAGAGGCAATGGGGCACCTGCATTCCCCTTGGGGGTGCTTTTGCTACTGTTTTGAAGCCCTCCTGTGAGTGCACGAGTGTGCCGGAGCCAGGGGGGCCAGGGACTGAAAACCCAGGGGCCTGGTGACCCTCCCCAATGCAGAGAGGAGGGCCAGCCTGCCTGACTCCTGGCCTGTGTCTGTCTGCACCGGCTGATGGGGTGGCCCCTCCTCACGGAGTGAGTCCATCCAGGCCCACGTGTTCCCACATTTTACAGTGTCTACTGTGCTGGGCTGAATGGTAACCCCCAAATACATGTCCATTGGAACCTGTGACTGTGCTTGTTTTTGGAAAAATGGTCTCAGATGCAATCAAAGTAAGGATCAAGATGAGACCACCCTGGGTTAGGGTGGGCCTTAAATCCAGTGAGTGTCCCTGTAAGAGACAGAAGAGGAGACGGAGAGAGGAGGCTGTGTGAGGAAAAAGGCAGAGACTGGAGTGATGTGACCATAAGCCAAGGACCCCTGCAGCTCCCAGGAGCTGGAAGAGACAGGGAGGACCATCCGCAGAGCCTCCAGAGCGGGGAGTGTGGCCCTGTGACACCTGGATTTCAGCCTTTTGGCCTCTGGAACAGGGAGGGAAGAGGCCTCTGTCGTCTGAGCCCGCAGTCTTCTGGCATCTGTTAGTGCAGCCCTGGGGCACTCACGTGGGCCTCGCTGGGCCATGGTGCACGTCAGACGGGCTTGTCTCTCCGTGCGCTCCAAAACTGAGACTGTGGGGCCGTGGGATGCGGGGTCCTGCCCGCTGCGGGTAGGAACGGTTGGCAGAGGCATGAGCCTGAGCTGTCCAGACCACACCCCCTATGTCCAGGGCCCAGTGCGTTGTTAATCTGGGTTAAGGACCAAGGCCGAAATCCGGCAGCCCCGCCACACACCTGTCCGGAAGGTGCCCAGGTTGTGCAGCCCTGGGAAAGAGAGTTACGGGCACCGTGGTGCCATCAGCCTGTGCCGTCCTCTTGTTCTGTTCAGTCCCTGCTGTGTTCCAGGGTCTGAGTCATTTCTGGGTCATTTTGTGCTCACCAGGCCATGAGGAGGTGGCATTCAAGAGTTCCATCGCACACACAAGAAGCCCGGCGTGGGTCCCCCGGCCTGCGGCTCTTGAACTGAGGTCTGTGGGGGACCATGCTCTGAGGTGACCAGGGCTGATCAGCCCCTCCCTCCAGACATGTCCCTGCATCCGCCTGGGCTGTTGGCACTCGGAATGGCCAAGGATCTGCAGAGGCACCATCCCCCTCTCAGATGGACCACAAGTCCCTTGAAGGCCACATTCCTCCAGGTCATGGCAGGGTCATGCTCACCTTGCCTGAGCTCCGGACCCTGGGGAAGCCAGGACTGTGTGCGTTGGTGGCTCAGTGGGTGCATTTAATTTGTCACAGTGGAAAGATTTCACCACACTGTTTTTGCCTGTTACTGTATTTTGTTCCAGGGCCATTCTGGAACTTACCGCGTGGCCTCTGTGCAGAGCTCTCTAACCCAACCTTTCTGTCTGTTCGGCCTTTGCAGGTGATGTGTCCAACCTGGATCCAAAATTCTCATTTGAAGGCACCAACCTGGATGTGGGAAACATCGTGTTGGCGTTGTACAGCGGCCTCTTTGCTTATGGGGGATGGTAAGTTCCAGAATGTCTGGGTCTCTGGGCCTTGGGACACACAGGGCAGGCCTGAGATGTCCAGAAATCTGAATCTCTCGGCCACGTGCAGGTGGTTTTAGAGAGTGGCAGGAGAGCCTCTCAGAGCTGCTTGAGCCCCATGCATCCTGGGAAAGCACAGGGCAGGCCCCGTAGCCGCCCTTGGTGCTGTGCTCCGCTGTGCCTTGGCTCCTGAGAAGGCGGCCCTGTAGATAACCCTTTGCTGAGGGGTGTGAAGCATCTGCACTCAATGGGCTGGGCCTGCTGGGCCTTGGCTTCTTCCTCGCCAGGTTTCCCCCAACACTTTCTGTCCCACTGGGTCCCCAGCTGTGGCCCCGCTCTCAGGCCGGATCCTACTGGGCCACAAGAATGGCTGCCATGTGGCGGGCAGGTGGGGGGGGTGAAGGTGCTAGAAGGCATGTCAGAGAGCGGACAGAGCCAGCCGAGGCGGCGGGCCTGCTGGGGTGACGCTTTTCCCAAGGGAGCAGGACTTCTCCCTTGCCCCCAGCTGTTCACCGAGATGGGCCCCAGTGGTGGGGGAGGGGTCTCCTCTCCCCTGGCTCAGAGCCGCCGGCAGGGGCTTCCCGTGGAATCTGTGTCCTCTTGCCCCCCAGTGACTCTGGGAGGACTGTGTGGTTACACCCTGCTCTCTAAATTCTAGGAACTACCTGAATTTTGTCACAGAGGAGATGATCAACCCCTACAGGTACATGTGTGAACAGAGACGTTTCCTTTTGTTATTTTAATGTGAGAGAAGGAAGAAGCTAGTCCCGGCTAAGGACCCTTCTGTGGGCCCAGCCTGGTCTCAGATGAAAGCAGTGTGGGGCCTTTCAGGAGGGGCCTTGGGGTTGGGATCCTGCTGGGGTGAAGGGGCGCTGGGTTTTGACCTCAAACCAGCCACACAGTGGCTATGTGCCCTTTGACATGATTTCCCCTCAGAATAAACAGGAATGCCCGTTTGACAGAAGGGGAGCTGAGGCCGGTGGGGTTGAGTCCCTAGCCCGGGTTCATGCAGCTGCCAGGCCCCTGTGTGCCAGAGCGTCTTTGGGGCTGGTTCTGTCGGGGCTGCGCTTGGATGACCTGCCCTCTCGTTCCTTCCAGAAACCTGCCCCTGGCCATCATCATCTCCCTCCCCATCGTCACCCTGGTGTACGTGCTGACAAACCTGGCCTATTTCACCACGCTGTCCACCGAGGAGATGCTGACGTCAGAGGCCGTGGCCGTGGTAAGATGACCAAGGCCGGCCCTGCCGCCTCTGAGCCTGTGACGTGGAGCAGACCAGGCCCCTCGCCTGTAAACCGCACTTCTGCACGGAGGGGTTGAGCTCCTCTCTGCGGAGTCTGCCAGAAAGTGTAGGGTGCTGGTTCTCAACCCTGGCTGCTGATGCCCAGGCCGCACCCTAGGCCAGTTTTAAGTCAGCATGTCTGCGCGATCCCGGCATCAGTCCTTTTTAAAGTCAGGTGCGAAGGGGGTGAGTCCATTATGGTGGTTTGGATGGTCCAGTCCCCGAAACTGAGGTCTGCAACCCAGAGCACAGGGAGGAAAGACTCGGTGGCCTTCTCCCACCACTGCCCATGATACCTGGAGCCACCTCTGCTGGGCATTCCGGACACAGGGTTCAGAGGAGGGAGAGCAGAGTCCCTGGGCCCCATGGTGGCGGCAGCAGCCGAGCACCTTGTCAGCCTGCCAAACCCAGCAGAATGGGGCCCTAAGTAGAGCCAGTGGGCCTTCGAATGCCCTGCGGGGATCCTGTGGGCTCCCTTCCCGTAGTGTCCTCCCCAGCCACGTCAGCAGGTGAGGGTCGGCACCCACTCGCCTTCTCCACCCTCTGAGTGAATGCTCACTGAACCCTGCTCTGGGGCAGGCCGTGGGGACCCAGCCAGAGACAAAGCAGGTTTCCTTGTGGAGCAGACATATAAATGGGGAGAAAGCCTGGCACCTGGTCAACCCGGTGTGCTGCCAGGGTGAGGAGCACCCAAGGACAGTGCCAGCACGTGGGGGACGAGGGGTAAAGCACCACTGCTATTCTAAAGAAGTCTCTGCCCTGGGACAGCCCCCCACGGTCCAGACCCCAAGGAGTCACTCGTGTGCAGAATCCTTGCGAGGAATGTGCAGGAGGGCGGCAGACAAGGGGGCTGGGCCGGGCTGGGCCGGGCTGGGCCGTGAGGACAGCGTGCTGTCCGTGTGGAGCGTCAGGCTGCGTGCTGGGCATCCCAGAGCTTCGCTCACTCGTGCTCCGCCTCTGTCTAGGACTTCGGGAATTATCACCTGGGCGTCATGTCCTGGATCATCCCCGTCTTTGTGGGCCTGTCCTGCTTTGGCTCCGTCAACGGGTCCCTCTTCACATCCTCCAGGTGAGCCCACCCGGGACCACCCTTCCACACTTGGGCTCTGTGGGAGCTCGGGCAGGACCGGGGGGCAGGCGGGTGTAGTGCTGCACGCTGCTTTTTAACATGAGTTTTAAATGCTGTGCGGGGAGTGTGTGTGTGTGTGTGTATGTATGTCAGTACATAGCTCTCCAAACGTTCCAGTAATACAGAAGTAAAGGAACATGACTCTCCCCTCCCCAGAGGTGACACAACTGCTCAGCTGCTGTGCCCTCTAGACTCTTTCGTGGGTTCATTGTGCACCCCGCCTTCGGGGAGGGGGACTGAAAGTGAGCAAGGCCCCTGAGTTTCCCCATTGCCAGCGAGTCGGTCAGGGACACCAAGAGGCACCCGTCCGGGAGCCCAGCGCTTGGGCATAGGCACCCTCTACTGCCCACCCTGCCTGGGCTGCTCGGAGACGAAGCTGACCGCCAGCTTTTCTGTCCACAGGCTGTTCTTCGTGGGGTCCAGGGAGGGCCACCTGCCCTCTGTGCTCTCGATGATCCACCCGCAGCTCCTGACACCCATGCCCTCCCTCCTGTTCACGGTAAGCCGGCAGCACCGTCCGGTGCCCCCTTCTCCGGGAGGACTGCAAGCAGTTTGAAGTGCAAACCCGGGGTTCCCCTTAGGGATCAGTGTTGAGGGCCCCCCAGCAGGAGCAGGGGTGGGGCGAGGCTGCAGGGTCCATCTGCAAGACGCCCTCCCCGCTCTGCCTGGTGTCACCGGGACGACAGGCCAGGGCGGAGACCGAGATACAGATCAGCTAACAGAGTGTTTCCTTGTACAATGCCCCCCGCCCCCCCCCCCCACATGCTCCACTGAACAACAAAGGGCGCTAGATCTTTTTTTATGTTTCTAATTGCAAAAATAATACCACAGTAGTTATTAAAAAAACACCTTCAGACAGTCCAGCACACGTGAAGCAGAAGCCCCATTCATTCCCCAAGGGAACCGGAGTTCCTGGGCAGCTTCCGGGCCCCAAGCCTCTCTGCCCGGAGCGCTGCGGCAAGTTCACAGATGCGTGTGCACAGCGCTTGTATTTCCAGTGAGATCACACTGTGCGTGTTTTTCTTCAGCTTGCCTTACGTCTCTCCTCGCCCAGTAGACACGATGTTATTCATTCTCTATTGTTTTGTAACAAATCACCCAAAACTTAATGGCCTAAACAGAAAGCATTCATCACCTCTCCATTTCTGTGAGTCAGGAATTCAGGGCAGCCAGGCCAGGTGGCCCTGGGTCAGGGTCCTTTGTGAGGTGGAGACAAGACGGGGTTCGGGGCTGCCGTCCCGTCCGAAGGCTCTGCCCCAGCTGGCGGGGCCACGTCCAGGATGGCCCCTCCCACAGCTGCGGGCAGGAGGCCGCTGTTCCTCAGGATGTGGGCTCGTCCTCAGGGCTATGTGGATGTCCCCACCGACAGGGCAGCTGGCTGCCCCCTGTCAAGGGCAAGGGAGCCGAAAGGAATAGCAAAGAGGAAGCCACCATGTTTTTATGACCTCGCTCAGGAGTCACACTTGTCATTTCTGCCTGGGTCTGTGGGTTAGGAGTGAGTCAGTAGATGTAGCCCAACTCAAGGAGAGAGGGCCAGGCCCCACTTCTCAAAAGGACAGATAGCAGATGACCCTGGGACCTCTAAAACCATGCAGAACTCAAGTGCAGTTTTGAAACCCTGGCCTGGCATCCAGTGGCCCGAGTGTCAGCAGCTGACTTACATGAGCCCCGTGCTGGGCACTCGGGGCGGTTCTCAGCCATGGCTCTTACAGACAATGCTGCAGTGAGTGTCGGGTGTGGGCATTTGCGCCCTCCCCCTGGCAGTGGCGCCTTTGCTTTCTGAGAACTCGAGTGTTGCTCAGACTAGGTCTTCCTTTAAAGCGGTAGTGCACACGTGCCGTCAGCCCCCTGCGGACTCGTCCCAGCGTTGGGGTGGCCTCCGTTGTCCAGGGCCGCCCTGTTCCCAGCTCTGGCCCAGGCCCTACGAGGGCTCACACTTCCCCGTCTCTCTGCTTGCAGTGCATCATGACCCTGCTGTATGCCTTCTCCACCGACATCTTCTCCGTCATCAACTTCTTCAGCTTCTTCAACTGGCTCTGTGTGGCCCTGGCCATCATCGGGATGCTGTGGCTCCGCTACAAGAAGCCTGAGCTGGAGCGGCCCATCAAGGTGAGGGCCCGGCCGTGGTGGGCATCCCAGGGCCGGCGGGGGGCTCGGTGGGTCATGCGCTGAAGAAACCGGGCCCACATGTCCCCGGGGGCCCTGTGTTGGGAGCCAGCTCTGCATAGCTTCTTGGTTCTGCCCCTTCCGGCATGTGTCTGGGCAGCCACCATCCTCCTGTAGAGGGTTCTGGTGAGGATCCACCAAGATAAACCTGTGAACGTGCTGCTACACCCAGACGTGGAGGGTAATTCACTCAGCCAATGACCGTTAATTGGGAACCTTTAGAGTGCCTGACAAGGGGGTGATTCCACGTTCCGGGGCTCATCAAAGGACAAGATAGACTCCCCGCAGATCCATGTCCTCCTAGAGCTTATGTTCTAACAAAAGGGAGAATGATAAACAAGAACCCTGTAGTGCCGGTGGGCATGTGATGAGCACTGTGGGCGCGGGCAGGCGGGCAGGCTGGGCCTCACTGGCCTGGGAGCCGCTGACCAGGACAGCCGGGGCTACTGAGAAGACGGCACATGGGCAGAGGTGTAGGGGCCACATGGAGGGTAGGAGGTGACGTGTCCTACCCGCCGCCCCGCACAGATGGCGCTGCCTCTGTGTGGAGAGTTTGGGGTTAGGCTGCCCGGGAGAAAGCCGGGGTGACGGCTGAGCCTGGCCTAAGGGGAATGCAGCTCTCCTCGTCAACCCACTGCTGGGGGGCAGCTGCCCGGGGGTGGCCTTGTCCAAAAAGAGGGACCGGCGACGTCCACGCTCCTGCGGGAGAAGTGCAGTGAGCACCTCGGGTGCGACTCGTGTCAGGGGAGTTAGAGGGACGGACTCATGGTGGCCACTGGCTAGCAGCTCTCGTCCCTTGTCCGGTCCCCAGTGGCATTTGGCTGTCCCATTTGGCACCTGCCCACAGGCCACATCCTGGTGTCCCCCACCCAGCAGTTTCGCAGAGGCCAGCAGGGCCCGGTTCCCTGCTTGAAAGGGTTCTGCTGGGGCACCGGGGCCACCTGAGTTCTCTCTCCACGTCACCTGGGTGTGTGGTGGGCTCGGCCCCCTGTCAGCCTGTGCCTGCGGCGGACTCTGCCCTCATGCTCTCCCGGGCACAGAGTGGGCTTTGTTTCATTGTTAACCTGGGCTGGGGAAGGGCATGCAGTGGGGGCACCCGGTTGGACCCTCGCTAGCCCTTCATCTCCCGGGGCCTCCTGTCGGTGTGCAGACAGACGGCCAAGTCTGCGTGTGGACGAGCCCACCCCAGCGCAGGAGCAGGGTGGGGGGCAGGGCGGGGGCGCCTCCGCGGCTGGTCTGCTGTGAACGCTGTGGCCAGGCCTGCCCGCTCGGGGCCGTGCAGACTGGAGTCAGCCTGCCCACAGAGGCTCTTTGAGAAGGCGGCTGCCCCTCACTTATTAGTGGGTGGCGGTGGCCTTTCCAGAAGTGCCCCCCACCCTTGGGTGACTGGGTGGGTGCTGGGCTAGGGTTTCTGCCCTGTGATGTGGGAACCAGCAAGGTCGACCTCCTCTGACCTTGGGCAGCTTTGAGGGACCAACCTGGTTATTTGTGTTCACGGTCGGCACCGTCTGTGCTTTGAGTAATTACTGCCTGGTGCCCTGTGCCAAGTAAATGGAGAACAAGAGAGGGTTTCAGTTCCCCGGTGACCCCCGCCTCTTGGGAGGCCGGCTTCAAGGAAACTGATGTGGGTCAGGCTAGAAGAGGGAGACAGACAGGAGTAACGGCCCTGGGAGGTCGGAGCCACTCTCGGACCAGGTCGGGGGCACGGGCTGTGCTCTGCGGGCTCCCCTGGGGGATGCCGAGTGCCCTGAGGAGGAAGACAGCTCCTCCAAGGTCAGGAGGGCGGTGGGGGTGCAGCACTTTCCGTGGGAGGGACAGGACTCGTGCTGCGGGACACGGGAGGCGTGTGGAGTGAGTGATAGGTGCCGACCGCCCTTGCTCCCCCCTCTGTCCCCAGGTGAACCTGGCACTCCCTGTGTTCTTCACCCTGGCCTGCCTGTTCCTGATCGCCATCTCCTTCTGGAAGACCCCCATGGAGTGCGGCATTGGCTTTGTCATAATCCTCAGCGGCCTGCCCGTCTACTTCCTTGGGGTCACCTGGAAAAACAAGCCCAAGTGGCTCCTCCAGGGCATTTGTGAGTATCTCCCCAGTGCAGCCCGGCAGCTGGCGCCTCTCTCCATCCCTGCTCAGGGTCCCCCAGCACCCCATCCTGCAGCAGACTGCTGTCTCATCTAATCCCGTAGCTGGGGCAGTGGGGAGGGGTGTGCTCATGGCGCTGACCAAGGGTTCAGACGCTTGACGTGTCCAGGGGTGACGTCTGGCCCATGTATTTCAGGGATAAGACGCTCAGCTTGGCACCAGCTAATCTCAGAACAAGGGATTCCAGAAAACCAAGCTGCTTTTGCCAAGTAATGAAATACCACTGCCTGTCACCAGCTTAAACACAGGCTGACCCAGAAAGGCAGGGAAGGAGAAAATGGGATCTCTGCACTGAGGTCACAGGGTTAACTGACAAGCCAAGTTTAGGAGCCTGTGCTAAGGTTCCTAATGTGACCAGCTCCTGGGAAAGTCACTGGTGTTAGCAAGCCTGCACCACAGTCACCTTGTCCTGGGTGGCTTACAAAATCCCCAGGATGGCTGTCTTGGAATTCTGATTGGTGCCTACCCAGCAACTAAGACTGCCAGTCATTTCAGCAGACCTTCGCCTCTAACCCAGTCTAGGCTCCCTGTTACTACTCATCTTGCAAAACCTCCCCAGGCCCTGAAGCAGGGCTCTCTGCCTTGAAATTGCCCCCACAGTGTTCACCTGGGCCCCTTGCACACATCCCTCTGCTCTACCCCCTCTGCAAGACCACAGGCCTGTGTCATCTGGTGGTGAGCAGTGACCTTGCTTTTGGTCCTGGGTGTCTCCAAGGCAGTGGCCCAGGTGTGGACAAATGGGAAGGGCCCATCAAACAGTCCCCCAGCATCAGGGCTTCTTATCCCTTTCATTTCTCCCGTGATCCCAGGGTTTTGAAACGATGAGGGGTGGGGCCAGTGCTCAGCCTGTTGCCAAGTTCCCAGCGCCGCCCCCCTCCCCCACCCCCAGTGATTTCTAGAGTCACTGGAAGAGGTGCGGCAATTCTCTGCTGCTAACGCGGAATGCGGGCTACTGCCCACTGGGAGGGAGGCCCTCAGGCCCAGAGCTCACATTTTCAGATCAGGAGGTGTCACATGAAGTTCAGGGTTTCTGGCTTCTCTTTCCTGAGCCTTGGAAGTCGTAGTGTCATGAGCCTGGGTGACCTGTGGCTCACGGCACTCACGGGTGCCCCTGGACCCCAGGCACGTGATTGCCTGATACCCGAGTAACTCTGCTCTCCCCTCCTCTGCAGTTTCCATGACAGTCCTTTGCCAGAAGCTCATGCAAGTGGTCCCCCAGGAGACGTAAGGGAGAAGAGCCGCGACTTGCCATGCGGGCCCGTTTCTGGGCGGATGGAAAATGCACAAAGATCATTTTAAAACAACTCACTAACCTAAAAGCAACTCAGCCCATCATCCTGGCAGCTCAGCTGAGCACCCCGCATCGTCCCTCCACCAGGTCCGGTGCTGGGGACACTGTGAAAACTGGTACAGATTCAGTCCCAGAAGACGAACTTTTATCAGTGAGCCTTCAAGAGCGCGCGGCATGAATGTGGAACTGAGAAGAGGCTGGGCCTTCTGACTGACCATGTGGGGTCCTTGTCCTTTTCCACCTTTGTTTATTTGAATTATTTTTTTAACTTAATTTTTAGGTCAAGTTGGTGCCACAAGGATGATTATTTTTTAAAGAAACGGGGACGGACAGGTAGGGGGACTCTTTTGTCCCTTTACACTGCCAGCAGAATGATGTGCCTCTGGGACCGGCGCCTGTCGTGGGCGTGGCCCCGGCGCCAGCTTCAGGCGCAGTCTCGAGGGAGGAGGGATTCCGAGAACCAAACACTAGCTGCCAGTGAGCCACGGAGACTTGGCAAGTCCACTATGTGGACAATGGACTATACCGACAGATGCATGTTTGGTGTTTTTTTCTTCTTTGTCAGTAGATGTAGTGACATTGGGAAGACTAACCCTGGGCTTATGTCTCTGCCTTAAAGACCTGAGGTGGATCCATCCCTCTCTAACCCCTAGAAAGGAAAGAAGATCTCAGTGAAATGGGCAGCCCCAGCTCCACAGAAAGAGTCAGTTCCTGTCGCTGGTGGAGTTCCAGGTTGAGGTCATGGGCAATCTGTTTGATCCTGGAGCTCCCACTGGTTTCTGGACTAGACCTTGGTCATTCGGGAGGCCATGGGGCTCCTGGCTTTGTGCCTCCTGCCTGGCATGGCGGCCTGAGCAAAGGCACAAAGGCAGGAGGATTTGGGCCCCTCCTGTGGGCAGCACACCAGGCCTGGTTTGCAGGTAATGCTGCCTCCCAATCTGTTCTGTATCCAGTTTGGGAGTTAACTCAAGTTCTCTCAGACAAAGTCCCAGGCTGGAAACCTAGCAACAGATGCCATCAGGAAGGCAGATGCTCAGACCCTTAATGGGCTTCTCATCTATGCCCCCCATGCAGCCCCTCCCAGGATATCCAGAATTGGCTTCAGTGGGTGGATGGCAACCCCAAAAGGCTGACTGGGGCTGTCTTCAGCCCCTGGCCGGGGCACCATCATCCCCTCCTGCCACTGGCACGGCCTGCCCCAGACTCAGTTCCAGTCCACAGAAGACGGAGCCATGCCTTGCTCACTGCTCCAGCTCTGCACCTGCTGCGGCGGCGGCCCTGGCTCTCCAGGAGCCTGGCTGCCAACACGGCATGTCCACTGCCTCTCCGGAGAGGCTTTGTCCCCGGGCTCCTGTGGTGTTTGGCCCAAGGGAGACAGCTGAGGCCCAGCCGACATGTCTGGCAACCAGCTCACTTTCCTGAGCTGTCGCTACGCCCAGGAAGCCATCCTGGGGAGCAACATTCGCTAAGTTCAGGTCGTCTTCCTCTAGGCCCTCGTCTTAGGTGCTGGGGCTCTGCCTTGGTCTCTGACCACTTACCTTTTCCGAGCAGGAGGTAGAGCTGGGTCCTCAGGCGTCAGGCCTCATGGCTCAGCCATGTGAGCTTCCAACGGCCCAGCCAGCCAGCTGCCCCCCACCTGGGCTCCAGGAACCCCACACAGTCCAGTGGACCTGTAGGAAGCTGACAAGGAGCTTTGGAGATCTGGGCTAGGCTAGGCCTAGAGGCTGAAAGGAGTCAGCCAGGTGTCTGTCTCCCCCTGCCCACCACTCCCTGCTAGAAGGAGGCAGAGCTGGTCAGGAGACCTGTGCCATCCTGTGACTTCTGGTGCGTAAGGACAGGCCTCTACCCAAAGTCTCCTTATCTCAGGGCGATATGTCATTGATCCGGGGTGGAGCTCCACGCCTGAGGGTGGAAAATCCCTGAGACAAGCTGGCTGGACGGGCCATTCG
The DNA here is from genome assembly GCF_004126475.2 of Phyllostomus discolor. Classification (NCBI taxonomy): domain Eukaryota; kingdom Metazoa; phylum Chordata; class Mammalia; order Chiroptera; family Phyllostomidae; genus Phyllostomus; species Phyllostomus discolor. The sequence goes on along the minus strand of NC_040914.2, from coordinate 76,042,912 downwards.
AAGCTGCAGAGACCTGACTGCAGACTTCTTGTGTGGGGCAGAATCCTTGCCCTGGGCCTCAGTTTTCTCACCTGCGAATGGGGGCAGTGGTCAGTCTGTGTACCACCTGCCTGGTAGTCTGCACATGTCCCAGAGACTGGACCTTGTAGCGACTGCAGCCCCATGCACAGGTGGCAGGGTGCTGCCTCAGATGCATGGCCCACCTGCCTTTTCACTGGATCCAGCAGCAGCTGCTAAACAGACAGTTGGCCTCTCCTAGAGCGGGAGGGGGCACTTGAGCTCCTGTCGTGCTTCCAACCTCTGGCTCTGGAGCGATAGGTAGGGCCTTGCCAGATGTGGGGAACCAGGCAGCCCTGTCCAGACCACGGTGGCCGCCCCACAGCCATCTTCAGCAGCCTGCGGACAGGTGTGCGTCATGGGGAACTGGGGCACTGTCACCCCGGCAGGGCTAGACTGGGGCCCCAGGGCCCCCTATCCACACTGAGGCAGGGGCTGGAGCGGGCACTGAGAGAGGGGTCAAAGGCAGTTCTGAAGTGCGGCCGGCTGTCCCCAGCGCCTGGGCTGGGACCTCTGCTGAAGGTGGGTGGGAGGCCCAGTCTGTGATTCTTGGGGCTATGCTTCCCAACTCAACCCAGCCCAGGGACCCACCTCAGCAGGTAGGGACTGTCCGGAGCTGCATCCCGAGGTGCCTGCCTGCAGACACCCCGGGATCCTGCCGTGTTGGCACCTAGGGAGCAGAGACTTTGCTCTTTCTGACCATTCTACTGACTTGTGTCTGGAGCGTTCACATTTGTGAGGACTAATTTTTTTTTTAACCAAACCCCGGCATAACCAGCAAACATTTGTCCAGTGTTGTGCTGTTCTGTTTTGTCCTGAGGTCTCACTAACGTGTAAGATGCTGTTGGCGCCGTGTTTATTTATTTGCAGGGCTAGGTAAGCCTGGCTCCTCCGGCATATTTCTGCTGTCTCTGTGTCCTTGTCAGAGTCCCCGCCACATACATCAGTGCTGCCACTGGGACGTTCTCATCGGCCCGGCCGGAATACCTCCACCATGTGATGACGTGTGTGGCTTCAGTGTCTCTCTCTTCTCGTGTTAATGGCTAACCTGTTACACTTGGCTGGTTAGGGATGGGGAGTTTTGTTTTATAGTGTGTGGGTTTTTTGACTTTTTTTTAAAGAAAATGATCAGAATTATAAGTACCGCCTGGTGGCCTTTGTGTTCTTTCCTTCAGCGTCAAATTCTGGCGTCACTCACTCACTCATGGACACAGCCCCCAGGAGGCCAAACAAGGTGGCCATAGCCCCCTCAATGGGTGCTGGAGGCTGGGAGGGAGGCCAGGGGGCTCAGCAAGAATTCAGTCAACCCCTTAGAATGGGCATCGAAGTCAAGTCCAAGAAGGAGAGTGGAGAGAATGTTCTGGGCCCAAGGTGGGAGGAGTTTTGCCACAGGCCAGTACCAGGAGGCCAGGGCGGAGACACGCCAGGTTGAGGTGGGAGGGAAGGAGCAGGCACATTTCAAGTCCAGGACACCCTGAGAGTGCCTGGTGTCCACGGGTGGCCTGGGCTGGGAGCCACACCAGCTCTTGCACAGACAGCTCTCATTCAGTGGGAACAAACTCCACTCCGAGCATTGGTGTCCAACCCGGGCCTGGAGGACAGGCGGGCCGAGGGTGTGCTAGAACTGGAAGAGTGTTGCAGGGCGGCACGGCGAGGGTGAGCTGGTGACCACGGTGACTGTCCAGTGAGCCTCGGCCAGGGCACGGGCGCATGGAGGCTGAAATGGGGCCTCAGGTTCCCCTGAGGGGGCTTCTACTCAGGCATTGGAGCCACCAGACAGGCTTGGGGCAGGAAGTGCCACCTAGAGCCACCTGCAGTGTGCAGAGACCCTCTGAGCACCAGGTCCCAGTGCTGCTGACATCGTGAGCATCGTAGTCCCCAGGTCTCAGTCACAGACTGCACCCTGCATACTGGACCCCAAAACCAGGCAGGCCCCTACATGAGCACATGGAGGAATTCTCCCCCTCCCTGCAGGCCGGGTGGGGGTGTGGAGCTAACAGGTGGCCCTTGGGATTTCACAGCTCTAGTGGGCGGGGGCTGCCTGTGCAGGGCTGATCGAAGCTGACTTGCCTCAGTTACACTCACGAGGCCAGTGGGTCAGCTGCCCACAACGGTCCTGCCGCCCAGGCTGCCTGAGTATCCACTTTCTGCTGGAACCCCAGGAAGCCTGGCTGAACAAAACCCCCCGGAGGGCAGCGCTGTATGATTCACAGATCACAATGCTTGAGAAGTGTACTAAAATCCTACGACCGTTGGCACAGAAGCATTTGGAAAACATAATGGAAGAGGTGAAAGGTTGGGAATCTCATTGTGACTGCTCTGCAGCCCTGGCTGGATCTGGCAGCCAGCCCTTCCCCCAACCCTGGGACAGGCTCTCCTTCCACTGCTGCTGACGGAAAAGGGTCTGGACTTGACCCTTGACTCACACTTGAAAGGGCAGTTCTCAGACCAACCGGAACAAATGGTCCTACACGTGTGGTCAGAGTATAGCTGTCTGGTCCAGCTCTTCCTCTGAGAGACTAGGTGGGAATACAGGAGAGCTTGAGACAGATAGGAGAGGACGGGATTGGGAGGGAGACAAAACGTCCACAGGGTAAGGGTGCTGGGGACACATTCGAGCAACAGCTACAATTACTCAGCCACCACGAATGGAGAGGAATGGGTGTTTGGAGGAGGAAGGGGGAGGGAGAAGGCAAGACAGGGATGCTGGCAGCAACAGGAGGTGACCTCTCCTTGTGATCCCCAAATTCTTAGGAAGCTCTGCCAGGCTCACCAAATTTGCCATGTACATGTGTGGAAGCAGTGAAGGGAGTTGGTGGGGCCAGGCCATCAGCAGTGAGGCAGGGACCTCTGACATCGCAAAGCCACCCTCGCCCCTGGAGTTAGAACCACCCTGAGAGTGGGTGTGGTGGGCAGGTCGTGGGAATGGCCGTGACATCTGGGCCACGAGGGACAGCTTGGAAACGAGGACCCCAGGAAGGGATGGATGCTCCCACCTTGAGAGCCCCCCGGCCATGCCCCCTGCCTCTGCACAGGACCCCTTTTATGCCTCCCAAACATACAACACTTCTCCAGCCTCTAATGAAATCATAAGTCCTGGTCAGTCTCTGAACACCCTCCAGAGGTGGGCGCGTGGGAGGGGCCCTAAACCGAAGCCCAGGCCGCTCAGTGCCATCACAGGGGACGCAGCAGGTCCTCACCCCGGGAGCTGCAGTCTGCAGGTGCGAGGGCTGTCCGCAGGCGTGAGGCGTCTCCTGCCAGAGCTTCTCCAAATCCCCTGCGTGCACGCCCACACCGGACAGGTTGTGTGCTGCCCTCTTCACGTCTTGGGGTCCAGTTTCAGCAAGACGGAGTTCTTTCTCTTCCAGCCAAGGGGTGACTTAATTCTGCAAGTAGGAACTCAACTGTATGATTAAAGTTAAACACTTAAATCACATAAAATGTCCTGGATGAACACATTGTTCACAAAACTAGTTTCAACCAGTTTGACTGGAGAAAAAAAATCCTCTGGGTCAAAGAGGGGCACAGAAGGTTCCAGAAGTATTCTTCCCCTCACTGACCTTTATGCAGGCTGCGGTGGAAAGGCGCGTGGCCCCCAGGATGGCTCTCACCCTTCCCAGTGGGGCTCCAGGGCCCAGAGTCAAAGCATGGGTCCCACCTACCCACCTCGTGGTCCCAGCCCTGTCCAGCTCTGACGGGGGGTGGCCATTCTGTGCTCCATGGAGCCCTGCACTTCTCGGAGAAGCCTCAGCCCTTTGACGGCTCTCACCTGACCCGAGGTTGGGAAAGGCACGGGAAGACTCGGCCAGACTCAGTCTCCTTGCCTGAGGTTGCAGGGGGCAGCCACACTGCTGGACAGTCCACAAAGCTGATTGCTCTAGTTAGTGAGCGTTTGCCTGACATTTCCAAAGGGCCTTCTCTGCTCCTCTGCGTGTCCCTGGGCATGACACCTGTCCCTGCCCCACTCCTCTTGTTGCAGTGACACTTCTCCAGGCTTCTGACACCCTCACAGAGAGCCCTGCCTAGTTCTCAAAGAGCCATGGGGAGGAGGCCCTGAGTTCCCACTTACTCCATTCGAGCTGCTCCTATTTTATTTCTGGGCTCAGCTTAGTCCCTCGAGTCGGGCTGCAAATTCCACAGGGAGGGAATTGTCAAATATAAACCAAATCTGGACCCAGAAAGGAGACAGTGTATTGGAAAGGATTACGGCAGAGGGGATGGGCCATCACTACTGGGACAACACTGCTCTGATGTGAGATGTGCAGCATCTCGGGGGCTGGCGGGGTGGGGGGTCTCTCTTCTATGGGCTGGGGGGTGGGCGAACAGGATGGAAGGGGCCAGAATCGGGGTGGAGTCGGGGCAGATGGGAGGGTGGAAGGTAGGGAAGGTTTTCCCCCAGGACAGCCTGTTCGCAGAGGGGCTGTCTGCCGGCTGGGGCCGAGGGGGCCAAGTCCAGGAGCCAGGAAGGGGAGCAGCCGAACCAGAGTTTGGGTAAGGAGCATTTTGTTTCCATGGATGGGTGGGGACAGGAGGTTCAGCTCATCGCTGCGGAGGCACAGAGGTACACGAGGGTCTGTGTCTGGCCTGGTCACGGGTAAACAGGGGCGTCGTGTATCTCCGAAGGACGTGACGAGGGGCTCTTGCCCTTCTCTGTTCTCCAGCGGGGCGGGGCTCCGTGGGGGTCCAGCGCTGTGTGGTGCATATGGGCTGTTTGTGCTGCTGCCCCTGAGCACGCTGCCTCACCCCAGCCACTCGCCCCTCCCACACTGCCCTGCACCCGCACTGACAAACGCCCGTCATCGGCCATAGACCTGGAGAGCCTGACCTTGCTTTCCTCTGTCCTTTGTGAGCTCCTGCTGGCCTCAGACCCTGCGGATGGGTGGGCTGAGCAGGGAGCCCGAGTCCCTGGAGCAGGGGGAGTATTTTCACCTGGTACCCATTTGTGCCTGTGGCGTTTTGAATCAGGTGTACGACTCACCCATTCGAAAAACCAATACTTTTTAATAACTTTTAGAAATCAGCAGGCTCTCTGGGATGCTGGTGCTGGTCTGAAGTTTGATTTAGGTGGATGGAAATGTATTGCGCTGCGCATGTAAGATTTACACCCGTTTCAGCGTGGGTGTTTGAAAGTGTGCACTAGATGCTTTGCTGCCTGGCCCTTGCCCTGATCTTGCTGTGCTTCTCCAAGGTGACCCGCAGACCCTAGGACCCCGCCTGTGTGTAGACGGGGGTGTCGCTTCCTCTCCAGCCTTGGGTGTCTATCTGACTTTGGCCTGGGAGGCCTGACTCATCAGGAGCCACACTGAGGCGTAGGAGTCCCAGGCGTGGGGAGGCGGGAGAGGGACCAGGGACTCTCTGGAGGTGCAGACTGCCAGGCCGCATGGGGGCATTCGCAGCCCGGGGGCTACCTGCCCTCTGCGGGTGGGAGCCTCCAGTACCAGCTGCGGGAGGCGCTGGGGCCTGGATGCCTCTGAGAGACCAGGAAACCCAAGTTTACTAACTCACTGAAGTCCAGATTCACTGGTTCTGCGCCCCTGTTCTCATCCTAGCTAGGCCTCCCTGGGAGAGACAGTCCGAGTCATCTTGGGACATAACTGATGTCACCCCGGAGGAGAGAGGTCAGGAGCTCCCTCTGGAATGGCCTTCCGGGCTCCACACCCACGGCCCCACCTTGCTGACCCAGGCGGTTGCCCTGGGCGCTCGCTGCGTGACGGTGGCCCTCACCACGCTGCTTCTGGAGGCTTACTCACTGAGATTCCTCGTGATTGCCAAATGACAAAGATGTATCTCCAGGCGATGTGAGTCAGAGTCTAGAACTGGTAGCAAATGGCTACACCAGGCTCATGGGGCCAGTTTGTTATACAGATGGAGAAGCTGAGGCCCAGAGAGAGACAGACAGAAAGATCCTCTCTCTGGGCGAGACTCTATGAGCCACAGATGAGATAAAGGGCACAGCCTGAATTCCTGTTAGAATGTCACCTTCTTTATCAAAGAGAATGACCTCGTTGTTTTCATTAATTATATATTTTTAATAGATCATATTTTGTACAAAATAATTCCAAAAGTTTGCAGGATACATATTAAAGCAGGTTTCTGCTCCCCCACCCGCACCCCCGTTCCCATCTCTCTTCCCAGGGCTCCGGGGTCCTTGCGCCCTGTTCAGAAGGGTGCCGAGCACCCAGGGGACAACGATGCCGTGACCACAATGAACTTAAGTACTGGGCTTCGACAAGTTACATTCCAGGGGACAGACAGAAGGAACTAGAAACGCCACCCCTGGGGAAAGTGGAGGGCCCTGGATGGGAGCTGCTGCAGCTGCTCTTTGCGAAGGAAGGAGACGGGGAGGGGGGTGGGGGGGACGGATGTCTTGGGAAGGGGAAGGTCTAGAGAGGACTCATGGGAGGGCAGTGTGGGAGTTTGAGACAGGAGGCGGTGCTCACTCTGGAAACGTCAGGCTGGCCTGCGTTTCATTTTGGGGACGGCGGGTGTAGGGTTTGCTCGAGTGGCAGGCCCGGGGGTCTGCAGTGGCCGCCCCGGGGCCACGACTCCTCGTTCCTCGAAGCCAGCAAGGCCGGTGGCTGGACGGCATGTGGGTGCTGGGGGGTGAGCCACTGGCTGCCACCTGCAGAGGAGCCCGTGAATGAATTGTTCGTCTGCAGGGCATGCCTGGGGGTGAGCCGCAGGTCTCTGTCCTGAGCCCTGTTTGTCCACCATTTCTATCCTTGTCTTGAACAGACACGAGCCAAGTGCCAGGGGCAAATGTTTGAAAGAAATAATGCAATGGCTGTTGCTTTTGAGACAAAGACTCACTATCTTAAATGTCCCTAGGGCCTTGCATATCTGCCCCCTGCCTGCTTTTTAATTAATTAATTAATTAATTAATTTAAAAAGATTTAATTAATTTATTTTTAGAGAGAAGGGAAGGGAGGGAGAGAGGGAGAGAGACATCAATGTGTGGTTGCCTCTCACACGCCCCCTACTGGGGACCTGGCACACAACCCAGGTCTGTGTCTGGCCTGAGAATGAAACTGGCGACCCTTTGGTTCACAGGCTGGCACTCAGCCACTGAGCCACACCAGCCAGCCCCGTCTGCTTTTTTAATCTCTGTTGAGCCACCCTCTCCTTCCTTTGATGCCCCAACCCATGATGGCCTTGTCTTAGATGTTAGAGTGGCCCACGCCTGGGACACACCCAGGGCCTTTGCGCACCTGCTGCAGAGCCGCTGCCTCTGCCCCCTCACATGCAGTGTGTGCGGCGGCTGCTCTGGTCATGCAGAGCCCCTCGCTCCGGGCACGGTGAGCGCAGTTCTCTGCCCCCTCGAGGTCTATAGAACGTTGGGGATCCCCTACTCATTGGCTTCTCTTTTCCTTGCTCATTCGTAAGAACATGCTGGATGCTGGGGATTCCTGGAGACATTTAGATGGAAGCCGGAGAATGGGGGACATGTTATCTTGTTAGTCTGTCCAGGATCTGAGATGGTCATTTCTGTGTGAGATCCCAGCTCACCACCCTCCAGACAAGAGAACCTGAGCAAATTGCTCACCTGTCTAAGCCTCGGCTTTCCCACCTGTGAGGTGGGTATGGCAGGAGGACCCATCCATCTCCCAGGTGGGTGAGGGTTGAGGGAAGTGGCTCCACCACCAAGCACACCCGTTTTCACTCCAGAATCCTCCTTCCTTCCGGGCCTCGGAGCCCAGTGCCTGCTCCCGGGGAAGAGATGGGTTCTTTGCAGCTCCGCTTCCTAAGCTGCAGGTGCGAGGCTCCGTGAACCCCGAGGAGCATTTGCTGGGGCCCCTGGGGAAAGCTGCTGGAGGAGACGTTTTCTTCCTCTGGGCAAGGCTGAGCGCCCGCAGTGTGAGGCCTGAAACCACTACTGCTCTGGCTGCGGCAGAGAAAGAGGCCGACATGCCAGGCTCAGAGTCCAGCGGACCCCAGAGGAGCAGTCACCAGAAGCGCTCCGGCCCTCTGGAAGTCTGTCCAGTTGCAGAGATCACTGAAGTTCCGACAGCTCACTAGCCCTGACAGAGGCCATGGGGTGAGGGAAAGAGTTGTCACAAACCAAGATTCTGAGCACAATGTCTGTGCCTGGGACACGGACATCAGTGTCATTATCATGAGTGTGAACGCTCATGTCCCCTCCAGGAGCCGCCCGGGATGGCGGGTGTCGGCCCCAGGTCTATTATCCAGGCTGCTGGAACCAACACTGTTGGGTGTAACCCAGTGCCCACCAGGACTGCCTGTCCGCGTGGCCACTGTCCCCTCTTACTGAGCCCTCCTGGACTTGCTTTTGGCTGGAAGGGGCTGCTCACCCTTAGCTAACCCCTCTCTGTGGGGTGCTGGCATCCAGTGATGACCGGGCACGTGGAGGCCCCTTCACCCCAATTTAGGACAACTCTTAGAGCCACCTGGCCCCAGAGCTCCCATGGGGCAGGCTAAAGCCTCTGTTGTGACGGCATGCCGCATGATGTCTCCTGTGCCCCGTGCCACCTCCCTCACAGCTGTGCTCCCTCAGGCCCCCCGGGAAGGCTTCGTATCACACCTTGGTCTCAGAGTCTGCTTCCGGGAGCCACCCAAGAGAGGCCACACAGCCACCTCTCGAGTCCTGTGGAGAAAGGAGCTCGGGCTCTTCCCCTCACCCCTCTGTCTTCCCATCTTCAGTAGAACACCCATACGGTGGTCACAGCAAAAGCCGGAGGAAACCTGGGAACACGGGAGTTGGCAGTACCAGGCCCCAGAGCACGGCGGGTCCCGATGCTGGGGAGGACGTCCTCCTCGCCGTGTCGCCCGCGGTCCATTCCTGCTCTCCTTCTGAGCCCTCCTGAAGAAAAACCTGGGCCTCCCATCAAGCACAAGGCGCTCTGGGCCATCACAGAGAACTTCAAAGACAGCAGAGCTTGTTTCTGCCCAGGTCCTGAAGGCCCCAAGCCAGGGTGTGGTGGGCAATCACTCCTTCTAGGAGGAGCTCAACTCTTTTATCCCAACAACCTGGACCAGTTTGATCTGGCTCGGTGCATATTTTTCAGAACCCTGCAGGCGGTGAAAAATTCCACTCAGCAAAACCCCTGGATCATGCCCGCTTCTCGATCCCCTGCCCTCTCTCATTCCACTCCCGAGACTCAGGCTCAGTTTTTGGCTAAGAGGACCGAGGTGTCCAGTAATAACAGAGCTCCAAGTGTTCGTACTGTGCCACGGAGGGGGTGTAAATGAGGTCAGCCCCTTCGGGAGCAGCCGGGAAGCATTTACTAAATCTAGTAAATGATTCAGCAATTCCACATCTGAGGGTGGGTCTACCTGAAAGGTGTGTGTGCACACCCCGCAGGCCCGTGTGAGAACGCTGCTGTTCTGGTCACATCGGCCCAAACAGGGGACTCTCTGGAAGTCCACAAATGGTAGAAAGAGAAACGGTGCTTTGCGCATGTGCGGCGACACTGACCAGTGCCGAGAATGGCGACCCCGCTGCCCACGGCCATGTGCAGGAGCGCCACACGCCTGCTGTCGGGGGAGAGAAGCCTGGGCCCGGGCCGCCTGCTGTGTGACCTTGTCCCCAGGAAGCTAAAACACGGGGGACATCAGTGGAGTGACGTGGCAGGTGGCGGTGGCCCTGGGGCTGCTGGAGCCGCTCAGCACAAACCGGAGTTTAAACAACAGACACGTGTCCCCTTGCAGTTCGCCAACAATTCGAGATCAAGGTGAGGCAGGCGTGGATCCCTCCTGGGGCTCTGGGGAGGATCCTTCCGGTCTCTTCCAGCATCCGTGGCCCCAGGCAAACCTTGGCTTGTGGCCACGTCACTCCGGTCTCTGCCTCTGTCCTCACGTGGCCCCTCTGCGGGTCTGTGTCCAAATCTCCCTGCCCCTGTCATTGGATTTGGGGCCCACTCTACTCCCCTTCAACCTCGTTTTTTCTTGGTCACCTCTGAGAAGACCCTATTTCCAAATAAGGCCACATTCTGAGGTCCTGGGGCCTGTGAATTTGGGGAGTTTGCCATTCAACCCGACGTACGCTTGCTGGAAGGGGAGCTACGACTGCAGTGCGGTCCCCAGGGGCCTCCTGCGTCGTGCTGGTCATGCTCCGGTTCTGGCTCCGTGGCAGTGGCCCTGGGGAAACCCATAAGCTGTGGATGCTCAGAGTGTGAGCCCTTTCTTATCTGTGTGTTACGTTTCAATTAAAAGTTTCCGTTAAAGAAGGGGGTCACAGAATATCAATCTCAAGGAAAATGTACATCTGTTCATTGCACAAACAGTTATTAATACTGTTAGTTTCCTGGGGAGTCAGTAACAAAATACCACAGTTCTGGAGGCCCCAGTCTCACTGGACCTCAACCCAGGTTGGACCCATTTCTTTGCTTGTGGCCTCTCTCCAGCTTCAAAGCCAACAGCGTGGCACCTTCTCTCCTCTCTGACCTCCTGCCTCCTTCTTCTAAGGAAGCTGTGATGACACTAGACCCTCCTGGGAACTCCTTCCTGGACCACCTCCCCGCCTCAGGATCCTGAACTTAACCACATCCGCAAAGTCCCTTTCGCCCTGTAACCTAACGTATTCACAGGGTCCGGGGTCAGAAGGATTCGGGCATGGGCATCTTGGGGCTGTCACTCTGCCAACCTCTGAGACAGGGAGTCCGGACAGGTGAGCTGCACCTGAGTCAAGCCCATCCTCCCACTTTGCCCTGACCCCTGGGTGGGTCTTTGGGTGGGGTTGTATGGTGCTGGGTTGAATGGAAAGGGAGGTGACTCACAGGGCTTTGAGAGCTGGGGCTCGGTGTGGAGTTCGGGGAGCTGAGGCAGGCCAGATTCAGACGTGCCCTGCAGCCCCGGCTGTCGGTGAGGTGGCTGCAGGGCTGTGCAGCGCAGGAGCCTGGGACTGGGGAGAAAGAGAAGGGGCGGGTCCTGGTCCAAGTCTCACATCCTAGGAAACTCTGTAGCCCCCAGACTCTCACACCGAGATGGCCCAAGTTCGAGACTCTGTCAGGGACTCAACATTTCTGTCCTGACAGATACATGCCCGTCACCCGCAGGGACAGATGGAGATCCTGCCAGAGAAGGACGCTGGCACTCACTCCAGCACTGGGGACCCAACAGGCCGATCTGCATGTGGGAACCAGTAGGACTCACTTGTCCTCATTTTCCCTGTGTTTCCCTGACTTGTTCATCACCTCTTGCCTAGAAGCCTCCAGCGAACTGTCAGTGGCTAATCCATCGATCTCTCACCTGCCAAGGCCTTCCTTCTCACAGGCCGATGAGTCAGCACTCAGCCTGGCTGCCCGGCGGGCCTGTGCGTGGGGCCCAGCGCTCAGCCTGCCCACGGGAACTTGTGGGGCATTTTCTCTGTCCTCGGGTGAAGTGAGGGGTGCTCGGGTGGCCGATGCCAGTGCATGGACCCAGGTGCTGACAAAAGCTGTAAGTTTGAATTCAAGCTCCTGAAAAATGTTTATATATTTCCTTCGAGAAGATGTAAAGATGATGCAATGTTTTATGTGACAGCAAGAACATTCAGTATTATCTTGCTTATAAATATTGCAACGCAGCCTTGGATCCAACCTGGCCCGAGGTGCTCAGGACCTCCCTCCCACGTGGCCGTGGGTGGAGCTGGCTCAGTGGAAATGCCAGCAAGTGAATCCATTACTGGCGGACCCTTTGCTTGAAGGGGGGGCCTGGGCGGGGTAGGGTGGGCATTTTTCCTCATGTGTGATGGGCCCTCCAGGGAGAAGCTCTGGCAGACAAACCCAGCCCACAGGTTTGCTCCTCTTAGGCGATGCGTTCAGGGTTTTCTTAAGCAATCAGTCCCCATCACTATGACCATCTTAAGACTATTTTCTTTTTAAATCCTCAGTGAAAGCAGCCTATAGGTTTTGGAGGTCCCTGTACCCGTGTCCTGCACTGCTGTAACAAAGAGCCACAAGCGGTGGAGGAAGAGGGTTAAACAACAGGTATTTATCCTCTCAGCTCTGGTGAGCCTGAAGCCCAGGTGGGGGCAGGCTTCGGGCAGAGGGTCCAGGGGGCTCCGCAGGTCCCTTGGCTCCTGGCCGCGTCACTCAGCCCCTGTCTCTGTCTTCAAGTGGCCTCTCCCCTTGTCTGTGTGTTGCTGGGTGTTTCCCTTCTCTTCTCTTAAGGGACATTCGTTGGATTTAGGACCCACTGTGATCCAGGATGACCTTCTCTCGACCCTCAACTTAATTACATCTTCGATGTCCCTATTTCGGAATAAAGTCACATCCTGAGGTTCTGGGTGGACGTGAATTATGTTTTGGTGGGGAGCGCCCCATTAACCCACCAGAGACTCCAGGCACTCCTTGCAGCATCCGCCTCTCCCTTCTCCCTATGTGAACATTTCCAACCTGGGTCCATGCAGAAATCCCTGGCATTTTGTAAATTGTCCACCCATGCGAGAGTCCACCCAGAAACTTGAACCAGACTATGTACTCATGTGTTGGGGGAAGGGGAGAAGCTGGGATCTCAGAAAACCTGACAACGGCCTCCATCTAAACCAGAATCTTTAAATGTTGGAGCCGAATGACCCTCTCTGCAGACAACAGCTAATGGGAAGCTATGGGTAAAGCAAACAGACCCAGTGGGGCCTCGAGGCTCCTGAGGTGGGAGGCCTCCCCTCTCAGCTCTCCACCCTCACCTGCAGGGCACCATCCCAGACAGCCAGGGTGGGAGGGGGCCGGGAAGGGGGCTCTGTCCCGGGCTAGCCCTGGGCTCTTGGGCCCCATGTCGAGCCTCTGGGCCTCTGTTCTCCCAACATGAGGGTGACCTCGTGGGGCCGCCATGAGGATGAAGAGCTAACTGAAGCTGACACCACAGCTGGGAGCACAGTGCCATGCTCTGCCCTACAACCAGGTGCCTTCAATCTCATCGTGCGGCTTTCTGTTGTACTCAGAACAAACCCCAAATAAATAAGGCCCTGGTGGTCTGTGCCTCCGCCCCTCTCACTCCCCTCAGTCTCTGGGTCGTGCTTCCCATGCTGTACGCTCCGGCGGTGCGGGCGGAGCAGGCTCAGGCTGCCCCAAGTTTCCCTTCACCTACCACCCCTCAGCCACGTGGAGCTGGCCGCACATCCGTGCTCAGTGAGGCCTTTACAGAGCTTGGCCTGATCCCACTGAAGCACCCTCACATCTTCTACCCCAGAGCAAACGTGCGTAGTCCAGGCATATTCCTCGTTTCGTCTCTAGAGGAAACACTGGGATGGGCCGAGTACTGGAGGAGAGAGTGGGCTCATTCTGGCTCCGGAGTGAGGTTGGCATGAGGGGTTGCTCCTTTCCTTCACAGCCCTCTTGCCACCTGTCCTGCAGCTCCCAGGTGGGGCTGTGCATGGGAGGCCTCAAAGGGGAAAGAGAAAGGTGTGCAGTCCATATCCCGCTGTCCTGCCCAGGCTTTAGGGCTGGCCATGCTCCTCCATTGCTGTCACAGGCTGAACTGTGTCCTCAAAAATTATGGCCACATTCTAACCCCTAGTACCTGTGGGTGTGACCTTACTGATGTCATCAAGTTAAGATGAGGTCATATTCAAGTTGATGGACCCTAAACTCAATGTCAAATGTCCTTACAGGAAGAGGGAGACTTGGGACACAGACACAGGGAGGCTATGTGATGACAAAGGCAGAGACTGGAGTGATGCAGCCACAAGACAAGGAAAGCCCGAAGCCCCTGGGAGCTGGAAGAGGCAGGAAGGATGTTTCCCTGGAGCCTCAGGAAGCCGCACAGCCCTGCCGACAGCTTGATCCTGGACATCTGGCCTCTAGAACTGGGAGAGAGAAAATGCGTTGTTTGAAGCCCCCTGTCTGTGGCATTTCATTAGGGCAGCCCAGGACACGCCCACAGCACTCCCCACTAGGCCTTAGAAAACTCACTGTCCCCTTGTGCTGGCACCCCTGCGTGCTGGAGGGTGCCGCCCCGCACCTTCCCGGCCCCCTGACTGCTATCCATGCTCTCACTGCTCAATGCAGGGACATATGCCCTGCCTTTCTTCTGAGGGGCCCTGCCACAGCTGTGTGATCTTGGGTGAGCTTGCATGCCAGGCTGCGGCCACCATGGGATGGAGGAAGCACCTGTTCTTCTCATGGGGATGTGAGAGAAGGGCCGGAGGAAGTCGTGGGTGAGCCTGGAGCAGGCCTCAGCATCAGCCAAAAGGCCTAAGACGGATGCCGCGCCCTGAGGACACCACGTGTCCAGAAGACAGTTGGGGGGTGGGCGTGCATTAGTATCCTGGGGCTGACACAACAGAAGACTGACAGAATGGGGCTTACAAAAGCAGAAATGCTGTCTGTGCCAACCTGGAGGCCAAGAGTCCGAAATCCAGGTGTCACGGGACCATGTTCCCTCAAAGGGTCTTGGGGAGGGTCCTTTTCCCTTGTGGCTGCTGGGCGCTCTAGGTGCCCCTTGGCTTGTGGCTGCCTTACTCCAACCTTTGCCTTCATCCTCACATAGCATTCTCCCTGTGTCTGTGTTTCAAATAAAAAGACACTAGACTTTGAATTTAGGGGCAAGCTGATATAGAATGACCTCATCTACACTTAACTCATTACATCTGCAAAGACCCTGTGTCCAAATTAGGTCGCATCTGAGTCTTTGGGTGCAGGTGAATTTTTCAGGGACATGGGTCTCCCCACAGGAGAGGACCATAACTTGCATTTGTAACCAGCTTGCGGAGTGTCTGCTGCAGGCTGTTCCCACTGCTCCCTGTGGAGCCCCAGGGCAGTCTTGAGCCCTAAAAAGCCCTGCTGGATCCAGCCTTGGTCAGGGCAGCCCTGATTCCATGGGGCCTGGGCTTTCTCCTCATTCCATGCGTTCCGCGAGGGTGACTTTTTCCAACAGGGCTAATACTCCTGCCCGGCAAGAGGATTAAGGGAGCTCTGACATTCAGATGAGACAGCAGATGGCTGTCACTTCACTGATACCAGGTGGGCTTTGCAGGCGTCTGTGAGTCTTCTGCAGCGGGTGGTTTCAGACACATCATTGTCACGGCTGGAGACTCGCTGACCTCTGCCCATTGTTCCCTGGCTACGTAGCCACAGAGCCTGAGTGAGGAGCAGCTGGTCAGAAAAGGAAAGCGGCGGGTGGGAAGTGGCGAAGGTTTCCCACTCCCAGGGCTCTCATCCTGTTCTCGGAGGCATGGGGTATGGGGCAGAACAAGTTGGGATACAGGGAGCTTTTTCTCCACCAAGTGCAGCACCCTGCGCCTCAGGGCCCCCCTCCCTGGTTGTGTCCACTCCCTATGTCCTCCTGGGGCCAGCACCCTTTGCCAAGCACAGACAGTTCTCATCCTAAAAAGGGATTAGAGCGGCTGTTGCTCAGAGTTCCAGCCTCTCATCACTCAGTTTTCTTTTCTTTCTTTCTTTTTTTTTAATTAAATGTTTTAATCTTCACCTGAGGACTTGCTTAAAGGGGAAGGTGGGGAGAGAGAGAGGAAGAGAAACAACAATGTGAGAGAGAAACATTGACGGGTTGCCTCTCACTCGCACCTGGGACTCATCCTGTGACCCAGGCAGGTGCCCTGACCAGAAATCCAACCCACAACCCTTCAGTTGACAGGACGGTGCTCCAGCCAGCTGAGCGCCCCTGGCCAGAGCTCATTGCTCAGTTTTCTGAGCTCAGCTTCAGGCATTAAACTATTTTGGTCCCTTCTTACCAAGTGTTCATTTTTTTAAGTATACACAGTAAAGGAAATTGTTAACAAAATAAAAACAGAACTCAGACAAGGGAGAACATATTCGCCAGTACATCTGATGACGGGTTAATATCCAAAATTTACAAAGTGCTTATAAAACTCAACACCAAAAAACCAAAACAACCCAATTAAAAATTGCGCAAAGGACCTGCATAGACACTTCTCCAAAGTGGACATACAAATGGCCAATAGACATATGAAAAGATGCTCAATGTCACTAATCATCAGAGAAATGCAAATTAAAACCACAACGAATATCACCTCACCCCTGTCAGAATGGCTACCATCAGTAAATCAACAAACAACAAGTGCTGGTGAGGATGTGGAGAAAGGGGACCCTTGTGCACTGTTGGTGGGAATACAGACTGGTGCAGTCTACGACCATACCACCCCGAATGCGCCCGATCTCGTCTGGTCTTGGAAGCTAAGTAGGGTCAGGCCTGGTTAGTACTTGGATGGGAGACTGATGCAGCCACTGTGGAAAGCAGTATGGAGACACCTCAAAAATTACAAATGGATCTGCCTTTTGACTCAGTGATTCCCCTTCTAGGAATATATCCAAAGGAACCCAAAACACTAATTCAAGAAAACATAAGCACCCCTATGTTCATGGCAGTATTATTTACAGTTGCCAAGATATGGAAGCAGCCCAATGCCCATCAGTAGATGAGTGGATAAAACAACCATGGGACATTTACACGATGGAATACTATTCGGCTGTGAGAAAGAAGAAAGATTTACCCTTTGCCACAGCATGGATGGACCTGGAGAGCACTATGCTAAGTGAAATAAGCCAGTCCGAGAAAGACAAATACTATATGACTTACTAACAAGGAAAATGGGGACAGACTCACAGATAGAGAGTAGGATGCCAGCTAGTGGGGGTGGGGGGTGGTTCGAGCAAAAAGGACAGAGGACTCATGGACATGGACAAGAGCATAGTGATTGCTAGGGGGAGGGGTTGTAAAGGAACTAAAAGGCAATGTAAAAATATATATAATAAAGATGAAATAAAAATTATTTTAAAGGGCTTTTAATTGAAGTATTCACATAACACAATGTCAACCGCTTTAAACTGTGCAATTCGGTGGTATTTAGCACATCTACAGTGTTGTGCAACCGGCACCTCTGCCCCGTGCCAGGACACTTGCATCACCCGTAAGGAAACCTCGTACCCAGTAGCAGTCACTCCCCAGCCCTCTCTCCTTCCAGCTCCTGGCAAATACTAACCTCCTTCCTGTCTCTATGGTATTGCCTATTCCGGCCATTTTATAGACATGAAATCATACATTATGTGGTTCTGCGTGCCTGGCGTCTGCGTGCCTGGCTTCTTTCACACAGTATGACGTTTTCAAGTTCGTCTGTGTGTGTGTCAGAGCCTCATTCCTTTTTACCACTGAGCAGTATCTCACTGGATGGATATGCCAAATTTTGTTTATCATCAATAAATGGACATTCCAGTTGCTTCCACTTGGCCCATTATGAATAGCGTTCATCTGAACACCCATTTTTATTCCTCTGGGGCACGCACCAGCAGTGGGATCGCTGAGTTGCCTGACTGTCCCTTGATGTAACCAGAGATTCAGCCAGACTTTCATCGATACCTTGCTGCCTCCTCCAGGCCCCTGGCCACCTCACTCAGAGAGAGCAGAAGCCTCGTTCACACACTCCACCAGCCAGTGCAGCCATGCGGTGGGGTACAGGGGGGCATCCCTCCAAAGCATGGGTCTGTGCCTCAGGGAGAGTCCCCGAGGTGACTCGGGTCTGAGGACCCCACGTGAAAAACACTGAACCACGTAGTGAGAAGCTTCTGTTCTCGTCAGCCCCCTCTCAGCCCTTGGGAGCATTTCAAGCAAGTCCCAGTTAGCTGCTGCTGGGCCTGGAATGCCTCTCGACACTTGTGACTTTTTTTGTCAGCTGACTTAAGTCCCCTATCCTTCGGCAAACAGCTCAAACCTGCTAGAATCTAATGTGCATTTATGTTGTATTTGCTTTTACACTCACCTTATATTTGTGGCTGACTTTCCCTTTAGGTAAGTAAACTGAGTCATTTAATGAAAAGTAGTAAGTGAGAGTGCAGTGATAGGGAGAGGTAAAATGGTCAGTTGAGTCACAGGTTGCCAGGGTTTGGGAAACTGCCAGGAAATCAGTCATAATGGACCAGGAAGCAGGAGACTTGAGTCCTACTTGTGTTTGAAGATTGTATTGGGGTTCTCTTTCTTCTCTCTCTCTCCCTCTCTCTCTCTCCCCTCCCTCCTCTTTTCTCTCTCTCTTGCTGTCTTCCTTCCTTTCCTTTTTCCTTCTTTTTGTAAAATCGCACATGCGAAGTCCACCATCTGTTGAACATCGCTCGATGCATTTGGACAAACACATGTACTTAGTAACCAGCCCCCATCGAGATATAGAACATTAAGAAAGAGCTTTTTGCCCTGGCTGGCATAGCTCAGTGGATTGAGTGCGGGCTGTGAACCAAAATGTCACAGGTTCGATTCCCAGTCAGGGCACGTGCCTGGATTGCAGGCCATGGCCCCCAGCAACCGCACATTGATGTTTCTCTCTCTCTCTCTCTTTCTCTCTTTCTCCCTCCCTTCCCTCTCTAAAAAATAAATAAATAAAATCTTAAAAAGAAAAGAAAGAGCTTTTCAAAAGAGATTCCTGGTTAAACCTGCATGATTCTGGCTTGGCAGATCTTGGGCAGAGCATGGGGGTCCATAGCTGAAAGGGCCCCTGGAAGGGTGCAGTGGGGAAGCCAGTGGGAGGTGCCTGTCTGGGCCAGGCAGGATCTGTAAGTCCCAGCCATGGACTGCTTCCGGGCTCTCGTCCCTCCCTCCCCAAGCCCCTCAAGTGCTCTCTGATAGGCAGGTGGTACAATCCGTCACAGTCAGCTGGGCTGGAGCACGTGAGCGCCGCTATCACTGGAGCAGGGGCACAGACACAGTTACTTACGGAGCTGGGACCTGTGTGATAAGCGGCAGAGGCTGCACAAGGGACAGCTGGGGCTGATGTGCACCCAGAGGTCCACCCACTCTCACCCCCCACTTCTACCCCCCCACACACAGTGTTTTCAAATAATTTGGATTAATGTTTAAAAATCAGAAATTTTCACATTTAAAAATAAACAAATTTCTAACTTTATCTTAAACAACAACAGCAAAAAAAATCCATCCATGGCTGGTGTGGCTCAATGGATTGAGTGCTGGCCTGTGAACTGAAAGGTTGCTGGTTCGATTCCCAGTCGGCACATGCCTGGGCTGCAGTCCAGATCCCTGATTGGGGGCGTGCAAGAGGCAACAGATCTCTCTTGCATATTGGTGTTCCTCTCCGTTTTTCTCCCTTCCTTCCCTTCTCTCTAAAAAAAGAAATAAAATCTTAAAAAAATAAAAAGTAAACATATTTAAAAATCCAGGATCTAGCAATTTAAGGCTCTCAGTCTCCAGACACTGGGTGTGGCTCTGCCATCACCTGCACCTGCCCACTCAACTCATTTCTCCTCCGGGTCTGGCCGGTGGAGGCATCTGAGGTTTCAACTCCTGACCCACATGAAAACCACTCCCAAGGAAACATCAATCCAAATAAGACTACTGCGTGGCAGATGTCCTACAGTTGTATAATGCATAGCCCAGGTGCAAACGCATTCTCCTTAACCTGGGGCCCTCCTAGAGCTAGCCAGGCAAAGAGACTAAAAGTTCAAAGGTCGCACAGAGTCCCACAGACTCTGGGGGAGGTGAATGAATTAATTGCTTTCATTTGGGACAGTTGAAAGTGGGACTAGGGTCCTGACTACACTGCATGGGCATCCCTGCTTCCCACCTGTGTGCCAGCGGCAGATGCGAGCCATGGACTATAGCACCCCTTCTCCAAACCAGGGTTCTCAGGCTTGGCTTTGGACATTTGGGGCCAGAAGATTCTTTGTG
Source organism: Phyllostomus discolor (assembly GCF_004126475.2). Classification (NCBI taxonomy): domain Eukaryota; kingdom Metazoa; phylum Chordata; class Mammalia; order Chiroptera; family Phyllostomidae; genus Phyllostomus; species Phyllostomus discolor. The sequence goes on along the minus strand of NC_040914.2, from coordinate 76,023,277 downwards.
TGGGGGTGGGACGGGGCTGGGGAGGGGTGTCCTGGTGTTGCAGGGTGTTGAGCATCATCCCTGACCTGGACGCAGCCGTCACAAGCTGTGATGACCAAAAATGTCTTAAGACCCTGCCCAGTGCCCCCCCCCCACTAGGAAACTAAGCCCAGATGCCACTCAGGGACCTGGATAGCCAACACAGTCAGTTAGAGCGGCCACGGTGAAGCCTCTCTGTCATACCTTGGGGCATGGAGTGTTCTGGTTTGTACATCCTTGCTCGAGCACCGTGACCCCTTCCAGAACCTCTGTTGCATCACATCGACAGGCAAAGAGCCACGCTTGGCTCCCAGTGCCTCTGCTCACCGTCCAACTTTGCCCTTTCTTCAGGTGAGGGTGGGGGCGTGTGTCAGAGCGGCTCCAGGAACATCTGCTCCCACCACAGCCCTCATCTCCGGTTGCACAAGGGACAGCCTGTGCGTAAAAGATGAGGCATGTTCTGTTAAGAAGCCCCTGAGGACATGTTCCATTCTGTGTCAGTAGACTCAGAAGCCAGGTGGAGCCTCTAACCTCCTCCCTGTCTCCACTCCGCACTCCACCCCCTCATCACGCAGAGGCTGGTGGCTGACGCAAGAGACTTCGGGATTGCTTCCTTCCTTGAAACTATGTGCAATTCAAGGACGAAGTACAAATGCAAACTGCCACTGCAGGCCACCTGCATTCCGGTTGGAGGGAGGCAGTGCATCTGCACCAGCTGCCAGCATTTGGCTGGAGCTCTGCAGAAGGGGAACATGATAGTGATCCCCAGAAACAGGGGCCTCCCTCCTCCTGGAGCCCTTACAATTGTCGTGGGCATGGGAAGGAGAAAGGAAAGAAGAGTGACCATGGGCACGTCTCCCCCGACAGACTTAGTCGAAGGTGGGGTGGGGGGATGGCCCCAAGAAGGATAGAAAGGTACTCTCCAGTCTTCAGCAGGACTGAGCAGTGGGGATTCCACCCAGGGACTCTGGGCAAGGCTCCGAAGCCTGGGAATTCAATGGGAGCTTTCCAGAGGAAAGCAATGGGTAGCATCCTGGCTGCAGAGGGGCCTGTGAGGCTGGGAAGTTGGAGTTGCAGCTGTATTCGAGTGGCAAGCACATGTCTCCGCTTAGCTCTACACGCAGTGCGGGGCTGTAGGGGCCCGGTGCACGTAAGCTATCCTTGTGTCACCACTGCTTCAGTGAACAGGAAAAGGGTGGGCAGGAGTCAGGAAGCTGTGCCCCTCTGGTCCAGGGCTGCACACTCTCCACACAAACGACATTCAGCGCTAGGTAGTTCTCTGCGGTGGGGGCTGTCCTGTGTGTTGCAAGAAGTTGAGAAGCACCCCTGTTTCCACCCTCTAGATGCCATGGTGGGGTCCCTCCACCCCCAGTATTGATGATGAAAAATGTCACCAAATGTCTCCAAGTGTCCCCTGGTCAAACCCAATAGGAAGCTGAGCGGGGGGGAGCTGGGGAAGTGTGCTATGGGGGGCAGCTTCCAGGGCCACGGCGGGGTGAGCCGTGGAAGCAGGTCTGTGGGCAGCACACTGGTCCCTTCAGGTCCGGGCAGAGCAGGCTCTGCTGTAATGCCAGGTGGCTCCAGGTAGGCTGGAGTCCCCAGGGAGGGCGGAGAAGGCACGTCTGCTTCCAGCGTAGGCAGCCAAGGATTAGAGAGATAGGGGTGAGTGCCTGGCTCTGGATCACGGCTCCTATTAATCATCCCCCAGCAATTCACTTCAAAAGAGCTCACGTGGGCTGAACGAGGCTGGACAAGCTGCGACTACAAACCTGCGCCCTGAAGGTGAGGTCAAGTCCTGATCCGTGAGCCAAAGTGCCTGCTGGCACCCTCTCTGTTTCCCTCCTCCACATCTCCTGGCAGCCAGACTGACCTCTGTCAGTGTCTTCCTTCAGGCCCCTGCTTGGCTGAACCACCCAGCAGCCAGAGCAGGCTGGCATGGGGCGGGGGAGGGGGCTCTGAGACTGACTGAGCGCTGGAGGGCAGAAGAGATGGGGGCAGGGACAGTGATGGAGCACCCATCCGACACAGACCCTTCCTGCCTCCTGTCGGTGGTGAGGCCACGACTCGAGGCTGCCGCACACAGTTGCAATTTGTGCACTGCACAGAGGCACCTGGCACTGGCCCGTGCTCCACGTGCATCCTGTGCGCCCTGGCCTGGGCCTTCTCTAGCTCGAGTACCAGGCGCCTGCTTCCCCACACTGAGATGCCACCTGTGCACCAGCCAAGCCTCCTGTGGGACTATACCTGCCAAAAGGGAGTGCTTTCTCACAACGTGCTCCCCCAAAGAAAAGACTTTCAGTCCTCACCAAACCACCTGATCCAGCTATCATGGTGTAACAGGTCAGCCCAAAAGTTGATGGTTTAGGACAATGTATTTGGAAGGCCCATTGTGCTGGGCGGTTGGGCTCAGCTGGGTGGTTCTAGCTTGGAGTCCTACACACAGCTGCAATCGAAAGGTGGCCCGGCCTGGAGTCATCTCACGGCTTCTTCTTCCTGACCCCTGGGTTGGGCTGGCTGCAGCTGCGGGGCTGGTTGAGCATCTCTCTCTCCACGCAGCTTCTCCAGAGGACTCGTTTGCCCCCCACCCCATAGCTTGGCAGTCTCACAGTGGTCAGACTTTCTTACGTGGACATGCTGGGCTCCAAGTGTGACTCTTTCAAGAATCAGGCATTGGAAGCCGCCGGCCTCCTGAGGCCCAGCCCAGTACTGGCACAGTCACTTCTGCTGGATTCCATTGGTCCAGCAGCATGGATCCCATCCAAATTCAAGGAGAGGAGTTGTAGACCCTATTCCTTGGTGCAAGGAGGACCGAGGAATTTGGATGACTGTCTTTGCTCCGCTGCTGTGCCACAGAAACTAGTGGCGGCCCTGTGTAGGACCCGGTACTAGGAACCAGACTCCAAAATGAATAAAATCCCACCCAGCTTTCCAAGAGCCTCCAGCCTCATTGGATAGATGAAGGCTCATGGAGCTAGAGCATGGATCACACAGGAGATCTGGCTGTGGCAGGACACGGTGTTCCTACAGGGGCTGGTGGCCCACAGTGCCAGGTGGGGCGGGGGAGCTCCAGGGACAGTGTGAGAAGACTTCTGTCCTGTCTTCAAGCCTCCAGCATCTGTGAGATCAGCAGGGATGAACTGAATCCCACACCTGAGTGGGTGTTAGGGGTGTGGCCAAGGACTTACCTGCCTATGTGAATGGTGGAGAGGAGGCTTCATGGCAGAGGGGGTTGGAGCCTTGAGGAACCCATGCAACTCAGCTTGTAAGGTGGGGGGTGCACTGGAGAATGAGGGGCTGTGGAAAGAAGGATCATGTGATTGCTTTGATCATCTCTCACCTGAAAGACAAGGAGACGGAGGCCCAGGGGGGGAGCTGTGTTTCCCCAGGACCCTACCCTGTCAGTCCGAAAGCCGTAGCGGAGCTCTCCTCCTGTTAACTGCAGGCTGGTTACGAACACAAGCAATGCAGGACCCTACAGGCAACAGTGACCATCATCTCTCCTCCTCCTTCTCTCCCCTGCTAGCCTCCTCAGAGGTCAGGCTGGCTTTTTCCCTCTTAACACCTTCCCTGGAGGTCAGGGCGGAGACAAGCATGCAGGTTCTGCTAGGGTGCATTGTGAAACTGAAGACTCTTCCACGAGTGCTCACAATAAACTTGCATTTCAAAGGAAGGGTTGGGTTTGTTGGGATAAGTTCATTAATCAACTACATCTTGCCTCTCTTAACTTTGATTTGGTTTGGTTTTCTGAACGTGTGTGAGTTTCCTGGGGCTGCTGTAACGAATTACCATAAATGGGCAGCTTAAAACCAGGAACGTCCTCTCTTACAGTTCGTACAGAGGCCCGAACTGCAGCCATCAGCAGAAACACGTTTCCTCCAAATGCTCTAGAATAGAATCTTTCTGTATCAGCCTCCGTCTCCAGAGAAAGAGAACCCACAGGATGCGTGCATGCACAGAAAAAGAGTTGTTTACCATAAAGAACCAGCTCATGTGCCTGTGGATGCTGACAAGGTCCACGACTGATCAGCAGGGTAAGCCGGTGGGCTTCACGAAGGCTGGACAAGTTGTGGGTCCAGTGTAAAGGCTGAAAAAACTTGTCTCCATTCAAAGACCATCAGGCAGGAAGCATTCCTCTTACCCAGAGGAGGGTCAGCCTCTTTGTGCTATTCAGGCCTTCAACTGATTGGATGAGACCCACCCACATTATGGGAGGCAATCTGTTTTACTCGGTCTACTGTTGCAAATGTTGATTTCTTTCAGAAACACCCTCAGAGAATAACATTGGAAAAACATCAGGGCACCCTGTGGTGCAATCAAGCTGACACATAAAATTGATCCTCACACCTTCCAGCCTCTTCCAGTTTCATTGTGGTCCCAGGCACTCCTTTGCTTTTGGCTGCACCGTGCCACTCTCGGCCTTCTTCCTGTGTCTCTGGGTCCCAAAGCTCCCTCTCTTTTCTCCTATGAGGACAGCAGTCGTTAGATTTTATAATTTAATTAAATCTGCAAAGATTTCATTTTCAAGTATAGTCACATTCACAGGTCCCAGGGATTTACGATATGCCCTTGAGGAAGACACTGTTCAACCCACTCCATCACGCTGGATGAGGATGGGCCCTCATCCAAGCCTGGTGTCCATACAAGAAGCCATGTGAAGACACAGGGAGAAGGCTGTGTAAAGACAGAGCAGAGGGGCAGCCACCAGCCAAGGACTCTGAAGATTACCACTGCCACCAGGAGCTGGAAGAGGCAGGAAAGATCCTCCCCGAGAGCCGTCAGAGGGAGGCAGCTGCCGGCGCCTGATTTCAGACTTCTAGCCTCCGGAACTGGGAGACAATCAACTTCTGTTGTTACAAACCCTCCGATTAGTGGCAATTTATTATGGCCACCCCAGGACACGCAGACCCCTGTGGGTTCCTGTATGTAATACTATATTTCTGGTACATTGAAGGTACACGCCACACCTTCTTGGTCTATATTTTCCTTGCCATTTTGTGACTGTGGGAAATTGTAACCCTCCCCACCATTCTTTTGACATCGTTTCTGTGAGTGCCAACTCTGACTGATATGTGGCTTGTAGGCGAACAGCATGTTTGTATAAGAATCCTAGGAACTGCTCTGGCTGGTGTGGCTCCGTGAATGGAGCACCAGCCTGAGAACCAAAAGGTCGTTAGTTGGATTCCCAGCCAGGGCACATGCCCGGGTTGGGGGCCAGGTCCCCAGTAGGGGGTGTGAGAGGCAACCAATCGATGTTTCTCTCTCTTTCTCCCTCCCTTCCCTTCTCTCTCTAAAAATAAATAAATAAAATCTTTAAAAAAAAGAACCCTAGGAACTAACTTGATAAGATACAGACTCCAATCTTCAGGCATCTCAGCTCCGGGAGACTTGCTGACCTTTACCTATGGAGCCGGGATGACGTGGGGCCGGGATGACTGAATCAGGATGACGCATGCCAGACCATCACTTGCCTGATTGGAATGGACTGTGCTCGTCTGCACGTAGAGAACTTTGCAACCCCCTCCCTCGCTCTCTTTGTTCTGTTCCCCTCTCCCTCCTTATAAAAACATCTGCCTCCACTGAGAGCTTTGTGACATGAGTCCCCCATCTTCCCAGGAGACAGGCCCTGAGACACGGGCCGTCTTCCGGGTGGCCGGCATCTGAAAATAAGCCTCTTTCCTTTCCATCAGCGCCTGCCTCTCAGGTATTGGCTTTCATGGCCGCAGACAGCTGGACCTGTGTTCAGTTTCTTCTTGGATTTATCATGAAATCAGGCTACTAGGAAAGCATCTGACCTTTTGACCAAAAAAAAAAAAAAAACCCACTGGAAACAACTTTGTTGATTTCTTATGTACATGGATAGAAGCACCTTGTGCTAACGAGAGCAGAGAGGTGAGGACACAGGGAAAGTAAAGAGAAAAGACCGAACGGAAGAACCTGTGCTTCAGGGCCTCCTGGGCTTTTGCCCTCAGCCCTGTCCACCCTTCTTGTGCCCCTACTCTGTCACTGACGCCAGCTCAGGACCTCCCCGCAGTGCTGGGGGCCCATCCAATAAGCTGAGATCCCATCCCCTCCTGTCCCTGGTTTGCAACCACTTAGATAAACCATGTCACCCAGCTGCCTGTGAGACCCTCGGCTGGCACCTTTCTCTCTGTGCTGTGAAGCACATCAGCAAACCTGGGCACCTGGGTCTCTCTGCTTCCCCTGGCGTGTGGCCACTTTCTCCATCTCCAAAACCAGCAGAGTAGCATCTTTCAATTTTTCTCTGAGTCTTGCCCCTGCTTCTGTTGTCACATCTTCTCTGACCCTCTGATTCTCCTCCCCTTATAAAGAGGCAGTGATTATATCAGAACCATTTGGATAATCCAGAACAATCTCTCATCTCAAGATTCTACATTCCTCCCTGGCTGGTGTAGCTCAGCGGATCAAGCACCTGCTTGCAAACCAAAGGGTCACCAGTTCAATTCCTGGTTAGGGCACAAGCCTCGGTCATGGGCCAGGAGGTCCCAGAGTGCTCTTTTTTTCCCCCCAAATAGATCCCTTTCTGTCATGCCCCAGCTTGCCACTCTTCCCAGACCCCCATGGGACTTAGAACGCAACCCAAGCCCCTCTCCCTGCCCACAGTCCCAGGGGAGGCGGCCCTGCCTCTCTACCCACTTCCTCACTCATGACACAGTGACCCACACCCCAGGTTATCCCTGCTTCAGGGCCTGCCTCAAGAGCTCTTCCTGGCCCATAACCTGAAGGAGCCCCTCTGTTTAATTTATTCACACATTACCATTGTCCAAAGTGATCTGTGTTTGCTCACTTGTCCCTGTTGGTCTCCCCTCCACAAACTGTATTCGGTGAGGGCGGAGGCCTCTGTGTGCCTGCGGCGGCCTCGTGCACGCAGGGCACTCAACAAATATTTGTGAAATGGATGAAGAATGCCAGCAGGGCCTCATGAGTTAAAGCCAGCCCTGTTGCCTGTTTCTTGGCGCGGGTTTGTTGTCCAGCTCCCAGCCAGTTTGTTCAGACACACAAAGAGCCCTTGGCCGGGCTGGGGGAGAACAGAGGGCACACTGTGCTGTGTAGACACTCGAGTCTCTGGCCACTGGATGCTCATTGTACCACTTCGGCTGATGAAGTTCCCTCCAACTGTACAGAAAGTGTAGTAACTCAGGGAGCCGCGCCTCTCTGCTGGGGCTTCCCCGCCCGCGAGGAACCCTGGGAACCCTGCTTATTTGACCTGGCACATCCAAGTCTGAGTTTGGTCGTGGCTACTGACAGCAGAGAACACTATTCACTGGTCAGATGCCACAGCTTGGCTGAGATTTGTGGCCACAGCGGGACAAATGATACCCTGTGTCTTGGCAGTAGGACATGGCTTGCTCCCTTCTGTGTGGGAAAACCTTGGGGAGCCAGGAAGGTGGCGATGCTCAGAGACAAATGGCAGCCAGGCCTGAGAGCAAGGAGCACAGCCGAGTCTCAGCACACGTGCCACGCCTGCCCCGCACCGCAGGGACCCTCACAGGGCTCTGGCGTGCTTGTTAATCACAGCAAGATTGTGCAGCGCCCTCCAAAGAATGCGAGCATTGCACCATTTGGTCCAGGGCAGAAAAGATGTGTCCACTAGCCAAGAGATGAAAGGCCAGTGAAGGAAGAGTCTTTTCTGGGTTAATAAAATGGAAAACCTAATGTGAGTTTATTTACATTTGCTCTCCCAAGGAGGAGTTCTCTAGAGATCCTGGAGGCCAAAAGCAAACACTCAAGGTGAGGAATCGGCTTGCTTTCTATGGGACAGGTCTGAGGGGTCCAGTGGGGTCTCATGGAGCCCCCAGAAAGCTGCAAGGTGAGGGCTACTGTGGGGATGCACCAACCACACACAGTGCCACGTCGACCACATTTTGCACAATGAATTTCTGCATCCTTGTTAAGCCCATGTTTGTATCATGCAATGTACAATGGCTTCTGGCCATCTGGCTTCTGGCCATCTTGCGGACAGAGGTACTCGCACGTCAACTCCTGCCGCATGTGTGCAGAGCTGTGCTCCGGGCTTCAGCCCTGGGGCCGTGGCATCCAAAGCTCTGGGCACGTCCCGTTCCCTTCTCCTGTCCTTGTTTGTGAAAACCTGCAGGATCCTACTTGTTAAGTCCCAAGAAATGAGAGAGCTGGAGGGCCCGTAAAACTGCCAATCGAACAAGTCTGAGAAGCTGCTCTCTTCCAACTTGACTTCCCTCCTAGTTGTTTGTCTTTCATGTCAGTTTTCCATAGGCCACAAAAGATTTTCAGCAGCGTGAGTCCTGGGTCTTAAGCAAGGGAAACAGCCAAGTGCAGACTTGTGGGCCATTTCAATAGCCTCTCCCCAAAGCTAAGAACGCTGGCAGCTCCTGACACTGCACTTTGGGCAAAGAGGAGCCAGTCATTTTCTAATAAAAATGACAAGCTGGCTTGACTTTGCCTTTTGAAATTGAGGCCTCCTGGCTACCACATAAAATCCTGACAAAAAACGGGGCTGGTGCCAGGAGAAGCCGGCGGGCTCAGATGGGGAAAGTTGCGGCATGTCAGGAGTCAGAGTGTGTGCCTGGTGTCTGGGAGAGGCTGGTGGAGGGGCTCAGGAAGGGCCGAACCGAACTCCCACAGGCCCTCAGCCATGGAGAAACGGCCAGGCAGAGTGCTGGGGCCACATCCTGGTTTCCTCCTCGCTTGAAATTCCTTTGGGGCCAAATGCGGGAATGGGCCGTGAAGCCGTTTCGGCTGGGGGGAAAGACATGTGCAGGCTCTCTGTGGGGCCGCCCTGTGTCAGCCTCTCGCCCGACACTGTTCTGCATGCGTGTCCCTTCGTCCCGAACACCCGGAAAGCCGAGCCCTCTCCATCTGCCTTCTCCCCCGTTGTCTTTGTCGTTCTCGGTCCTTTGCTTTCGCAGTTAAGTTTCAGAGCCAACTTGTCAGTTCGTACACTCACTCACACACAAAGCCTTCTGGATTGCAGTTTGGGAAAAATGGACGCCTTTCTAATTTGCTGATTCTAATAGGCTTCCTCCAGCCATTCAGATCTACCCCTCCAGGTACTTAGGCCTCCTTAAGTTTCTCCTCAACCATACATTATAGTCTCCAGTGTAGAGAGTCTTAACACATCTTTGGTTCAGTTTATTCATAGGCATTTGATGGTTTTTGATGATCTTATAAATGACAACTTTTAAAGATCTTAATTTTCTATTTGCTTTTGCTGGTATATAGAAAAAACACACAATTTTTGTATGTTGATCTTATAACCAGGAACCTAGCTAAATTTACTTGATTATCGGTAAATTCCTTTGGCTTATCTACATTATTTTGTGCGTGAATAATTACAGTTTAGTTTCTTCTTTCCCAAGTCTTATGTCTTTTCTTTCTTTTTCCTGCCTTTTTGCTCTGTGCAATGCTAAGTATAAGTGGTGAGAGAGGATGTTATATCTTTACCTATTTCTCATCCCCTTCTCCCATCAAAAAGCTTATCAAGAATTCTGGGACAATGGCAGTAGCAGCATAGTTTTTAGATACCGAAAATCCCCACTTAAAAACAGGTAGTGCAAGTGAATAGAAAAAGAAAAATGTCGGGGACCCTCATGAATGTGCAGGGCAGTTTTTCAAAGGCCAGACAACAGGCTATAATGCAACAGATTAAATGCAAAAGCAGATACAAGAATCTACCTATTGTCTATTTTTAAAGAAAATATTTATTTATTTTTTGGAGAGAGGGTAAGGGTTGGGGGGGTGAAAGAGGAGGAGAGAAACATTGACATGAGAGATAAACATCAATCCACTGCCTTTCACAAAGGTGCCAATAGGGCACCAAATTGGCAACCCAGGGATGAGTCCTGACCAAGAATCGAACTGGTGACCTTTCACTTTATGGGACAATGCCCAACCAGCTGAGCCACACCGGTCAGGGCTACCTATTGTCTATTAAAGCAGATGTTAAGACATTTGCAGAAACATAAAACATGACAGTATTCTCATTAAATGTTGTGTTTTCAGAAATAGAGTTACTTATTATTTTTTAAAAGGTTGTTTATGTTGACATGTAATAGGATTATTATTGCTATTTTAAATGAATTAAGAAGGAAATCTTTAAAATAAAAATATTCCTGAACAACAGCTATAACAAAACTAGGAGCTACGGCCCGAAGTACTAGTGGGTGGGGCTGAGCCCTTGCTAGGCACAGACCTCAGGGTGTTGGGTCTGTGTGGAGAGGGCAGTGGGCAGTAATATACCTGCCTGCATGTAGGGGAGCCCAGAGCACCCACAGGTGTGCCCTGGGCAGCATGGTGGCTGCACAAGTCCACACGAGTAGGTAAAGCGGACTGAAGGGCCACTGCTGTGACAATGACTGAGTGCAGGGTGACCTGGCCGTGGCTGAAGGAGCCAGAGTGATGCAACCTGTGTGAGATCTTGAAAATGACCAGCCAGAGCCTCCTTCTAGGGCACAGCCTCACGCGAAGGGCAGACAGTGGGGAGTGGGATCTGAACCGAGCAGGACAGGGAGGATAGAGACGAAGGAGGGGGAGGGTGTGGGGAAAAGGGGGGAAGGCATAGAAGCAGGCACCCCCAAAGGCAGTCACCATGTGGTTAAACTCACAGGGGGCCCTGGCCCAGAGTTTCAGTTGATTGGAGCATTGTCCAGAACACCAGAAAAAGGTCGTGGGCTCAATTCCCAGTCGGGAAGCATGCAGGAGGCGACTGACTGATGCTTTTCTCTCTGTCTCTCTTCCCCTCCCTGCTTCTTCTCTCTCTAAAATCAGTGAACATATCCTCGGGTGAGAATTAAACATGATAATACTAATAATTTAAAACTCACATGAGAACCACAGAAGAGGGATGTCTATGGAATGAGAAAAGCCATCTGCACAAAATTCACATAAAAAGTAACATCAAATCCCACACAAACTTACAAAGAGAAAAGAAGAGAACGAGCAGAATGATGTTCCTGCAGAGAATGAAAACACGTGAGAAGGATATGCTAAAAAAAAAAAACAAAACCAAAATTGTAACTGCTGTTTCAAAATAAGCTAAAAACGTTTAAGAAAATGATAGAAAACATGAAAAAAAAATGCCACCATAAGTTAATTTTAATTTTTATTTTTTTAAAGATTTCATTTATTTATTTTTAGCGATAGGAAGGGAGGGAGAAAGAGAGGGAGAGAAACATCCGTGTGTGAGAGACACATGGACCAGCTGTCTCTCACACGCCGCCAGCCAGGGACCCGGCCCACAACCCAGGCCTGTGCCCTGACTGGGAACCGAACCAGCGACCCTTTGGTTCGCAGGCCGGCGCTCAGTCCTCTGCGCCATACCAGCCAGGGCATCAGAAATCAATTTTTAAAACTCAAAAATGAGGCAATAGACAGAAAAGTTAAAAATAAAAGGAAAAATGACTTCATAAGAAAGATGAAAGCAGAAGGAAGACGAGAGTACTTTGAAATGCAAATAGAAACAAAGGACACATCAGAAGGATTCCAGAGGAAGTGAGAAACATCAGAGAGAGGCAGGAAGGCCCCCCCCCTCCCCACACACACACAGACAGCAGGGTCGGGGAGGAAGCCAGCCCAAGCGAGGGGGCAGAATGAAGGCTGAAACCTCTACTCCAGAACACATCCCTGAAACACCGGGATTTGCTGTCACATATGGGAGGAGCCCACTGTGTGCCTGGGAGAGCTGACCCAGCTGACCGACTCCAAGACACACTTCAGTGAAATTGCTGGTATTTAAAGGAGAAGAAAGCTTCCTTTGGACCTCTTGGTGAAAGGAGCAATTGACTTGTAAGAGAAAGAAATGATCAGAGTTTTCAACAGCAACAGTTTATGCCCGAAGAAAATGAAGCAACATAGTCAAGATGCTCAAGGACAGAAAATTCGAGCCAAGGGTATTTACATACAGCAAAACTGACCTTCAGATAGAAAGGGCGTAGACAGAGGGCCGCCCACCTGTGTGAACGCACTGTTCCCATAGGCCTTTCGGAGGAGCCTTCTAGGGATGGGTTCAGACCACAGTGACGAAGGGAATGCCAACACAAGGACTGCTGGAATGTGCTAAGCATCTAGTTATTTGGAAAACTAGACAAAATGGAACACGTGACAATGTGCCATAGCCGTGTAATTCGACAATGTAGATGTTATGCAAATAAAAATAGGGGACAAGAGGAAGGTCATCTGCAAAAAATTACAATGGTCTTAGCAGCCGCACTTGGTGCTGGTAGTACTGATACTACCCTTCTGAGCTATGGTGTGTACAGTGCAGGAGAGAGCCACTGAGTCACTGAGGGGTATTCTAATTCTATCACCCAGCTGCCCTTCAGAACCAGGGTTCTCAGGGAGGAACACAGAAGGCAAAGATGTAACAAAGAGGGTCAAAGAAAATGCCCCAGGAGTAATATGTACCCCTAGAGCCCAGGTTGTGATCTTAAAATATAATTTTCTGTCCCAAATTCCAAGGCTTGGGGACACCGTGGACTCCAGGTCTGGGCGGGAAACACACACAGTGAGCCTACAGCACCTGACAGCCCAGCTGGCTGGGGGCCAGCGAAGACTGCAGGACTGGGGGCGACATGCGGATGCTCTCCCCGGCCACAGACAGGTCTATCTGAGCTTCAGTATGGTTGAGAAGGGCAATGGCCTAGACACTCATCACGCAAGTTCTTCATGCTGTGTTAGAGGGAAACAAGCAGACTGATCAGCCCCACTTTGAGAACAAATCCACCCTAGGTTGATCTTGAAATGCTGGTTTTATCTGGAAAACCAGGTAAATTAAAGAAAAGAGCCCTGGCTGGCGTAGCTCAGTGGATTGAGCGCGGGCTGAGAACCAAAGTGTCGCAGGTTCAATTCCCAGTCAAGGTACATGCCTGGGTTGCAGGCCATGACCCCCAGCAACCGCACATTGATGCTTCTCTCTCTCTCTTTCTCCCCCTCTTCCCTCTCCAAAAATAAATAAATAAAATCTTAAAAAAAAGAAAAGAACTAAGAATTTATCTTGCCTTTCCTTAAGAACTATACCACTGCAATTCCTCATAGTAGACAAGGGGTAGTGCCTCCTTGTAAGATTAATCCAACTATTTGATGAAATAATTTGAAACATTGCCATTCTGCAGCCCCCAGTGAGTAAGTGGGTGTAGGGACTGGGCATCAGTGGTTCCCAACAGCACAGAGAGAGAGACCACCCCAGTCATGTGCCTCTGAAAGCAAAAGTTTATCTCCCCAACATTCATCTGTTGGAGCCGCACCCCCAGGACCTTAGAATGTATCTGTATTTGGAGACAGGGTCTTTAACGAGGTAAACTGAATGAAAATGAGGCAATGTTGGTGGGGACCTAATCCAATCTGACTTGTGCCCTTATAAGAAGAGTTAGGACACAGACACACAGAGACAAAACCCACGTGAAGACATTGGGAAAGACAGCTGTCTACAGGCCAAGGAGAGAGGCCTCAGGAGAAACCAGCCCTATTGACACCTTGATCTCGGGTTGCAACCTCCGAAAACTGTGAGGAGATAGGTATCTGTGGTCTGAGCCCCGGTCTGTGGGACTTGGCTACGGCAGCCTGGGCAGAATAACATGGGGGAGTGGGGGATGGATTCTCAAGGCCCAGAGTGACTGCATGGGTCCTGCAGGGCAGACAGGGCTCGCAGGGCTTCCAGCTGCTCTGTGACCCAAGTCACCCACAGAGGGAAGCCCTGAGGGTAGGCACTGGGGTGAAGGAAGGAGAGGAGAGCAGAAACAGTGACATCTGCTCCCTATGGGATACAGTGGGATACAATGGGATACAGTGGGAACAGGGGCAGCCAAGTGGCAGGTCAGGATGCGCCTCCTTGCATGGACCCCCCCACACGACAGCGGTACACCTGTTACAACCTTGAGCCCACACCGAGGCTCACCGTCACCCCGCCCAGTGACAGGCAGTGAGTTTAAGAACAAGTGTTTTCTCTCTCTGGGTGGGGTGTTGAACTTTCGGACACCACTGCTGTGAGGTATGAAGAAATTTTTTTCTGGTCTCATTGTCCAGAGGAGATGGAGGTGGGGGTGGCCACAATGTACCAGGAGAAAGGACAGTCACTGAGCCACTGTGGCAGCTGAGCAGGAGAGCCAGAGGGGCTGGAGTGGGCTCAGGGACAGTGGGAGTAATCGCTCACCCGCCTCTCCAGGTACAGAAACTTCCAGGGCTGATGGGACCTGGCAGCCTAAGCAAGTCTGCCTCAGGGGCCCAGGGGTTGCAGCTCCTGCTTCTGGTGGCTCCACCGCCTCCACAAACAGAGGCTTAGTTTCTTTGTGCTCAGCTCCCTGATTTGCAAAATAAAGCAGGAGTATTCTGCAAGCCCAGCATGTCAGGGGAAAGAAAGAAGACTGCTAGCAGATCAGTCTGAAATAATGTATCTCCAGAGCTGGGAGAGAACTTGGCAGGGAATGCGGGACAGTGGCTCCCATTGTCCTGAACTTCCAGCATCGCCAGAGCCACGGGACTCACGCTTTGGAGCCATTGCCCTGTGCCGGGCACTGCTTTAAGCACTTCATGCTCTCAACCTGCCCGACTGGGCCCTCGCATCTGCAGGCGCAGCAGCCACACCGGTGTGCAGAAACCGTGTGCTTTCCCATCCCGATGTTGTCCACAGGCCACCAGACTCAGGGCAGGGGCTGTCCTGTTCCTCCAGTTCTGGTCTGGACGGCTAAGCGACTCAGAAGTGGTCAGAGGTGGTCCATCTCCTCTACGGTCCCTCAAGGTCATTATGGCTTTATTGTGGTCACTGATTCAGAAAAGTAATGGTCCTCTCACATTACCGGCACTTCTTAGAATCTGAGATGCTTGTTAATGTAAGAAACAGTCAAACCCGTAGAACATTTTGTGAGCTTGTTTGAGCCAGACTGACAATTGCTGAGAAGCAAAACCTCAAGGAGTTGAGAAAATGCTCCCAGAATGAATGGCTGGTTTGCCCCTTATTTTACACATTACAATGAAAACAGGAGGTGTGAGGGGTCGAATGGTGGTAGATTAGGGAGGCGGAAGAAAGCAAAGTGGGGGGGTGGGGGGGGGGGGGGGGGGGGGGTACCTCTGGGACTGGATAAAAAGTAAAATATAGACACATCTTTTACATAAGTGGGTACAGGTTGGTAACAGTCAACAATTAACATGATAATGATTGCAATGAGGGGGTTTGTGGTCTCTCCCTGGGGAGAGCCTGTGGTCTCAGCTTGTGCTGTGAGGGGTCCCCAAAAAGGAAATCTGACATTCCAAAGGTGTGTTATCATAAAGGCAAAAAGACAACAGACAGGCTCAGTTAAGGTAAAGATTGTCCTTTGTTAGGGAAAAATACCAGCCTCAGACATGACTACCTGCCATGACCTGCTTTTAGTTAGAAAGTTTTAAATCCCAGACCATCCTATGTGGTTACTTTAGGCCTCTGAGTTTGTAAGGGCAGCTTGCAGGCCTCCCCTGAGCGAGCCGGTCAGGGGCACTTTGTGGGCCCATTTCTTCCACAGGCTTTGAGCTCACTTTCCAATCACAACGAAACTCGGGTTGTCTGGGGGATGAAATACCACTGACATGCTGGCTGTCTGTGGCCCCTGAGCAGGAAAAACAAGTAACTCAGCATTCCCTCTCGTGTACTGGCGAGATACATTTTGATTTCTGGATCCCTTGCCCACGGATTTGTTTTGATTTTCTGAGTGGAACCCGATAACCTTTCGGCAGCTGGACAAAGGCGTTGGAGTCCTGGGAGATGAAGGAAGTCCTTCCTTGAAGGAAGGCCCCATCTTGGATTTTCTTGCAAAGAGATTCCCTCCTGTTTTCTGGAGTAAAGAACTCATCTTGCCACCTCTCAAAGCTATAGGGAAACGCGTCTCAAAGATGCCCTGTGCCTGCACTTTGGCTGTGGGGTTTGGGGAAGAATGCGGGGGGCACCAGTGAGATGCAGCCAATTGCAAAGGCTCAGGAGGTGGACGCTTCAAAATTTCAGGCCATTCCAGCATCCCAAGGGTACAAAAGGGCCAGTCATAGAAGGAAGTGACTCTAATTAATGGGATTCTCAGAGCTTTAATCCCGACACTACTCAAGATTCTCGATGATTGTTGTCCCAGAGAACTCCCCATTTTCACATCTCAACAATGTGCAGTGCTGCAGCAAAGCCTGTGTTTTATACTAAATAGTGAATGACTGATACTTAAAATCTTGACAGTGAGGCAACTGGAGAGATGAGGAGGCCAATGGATACCCCAAAAGGATGCGGGGCGGGGGGGCAGTGTCTCAGGTGCTTGGGGAGAGTCAAATGGATGCCCTTGGCCTTTTTCATCAATTACCCAAATGCATTTGAGAGACAACTGAGAACTACTACTAAGGGTGTCTTTTCTCCCAAGAGCCCAGGGTAGAGACCACAGGTTGGCAGGATGGCCCAGGGCCTATACTCTGAGAAATGAGGCATATCTACATGCAACCGCACTCACTGCACGGGATCCTGAATGGGATCAGACAAAGGACATTATTGGAAAACCCAGCAAAATCCAAATAAAGCTTGGAGTTCAGCTAATTGTCAAGTCCCAGTGTTGGCCTCTGGGTTCTTACGGGTGTACCGTGGTCACGGGAGAGGAATACACAAGAACTCTTGGACCTACATTTGCAACTTTTCTGCAAAACCAAAATAATTCCAAAAGAAAAAAACATACTTAATTTTTTAAAAAAAGCCACAAGCGAACGCACTAGGAGGCTGGGGACAGTGGAGAGGGGCACGTCCAGTGGGCAGAGGGCAGGGGTGGGAAACAGATTACAAACCTTGCAGTAGGAAAAAGTAAAGATGACAAACCCTGCGTGGAAAGGGGGGGCGGGGAGATGCTGGCCTTCTCTGTAGGAAACTCAGCGGGTGCAGGCTCTGGATTTGCAAGTGCTTTGAAAATGAGGATGTTGAAGGAAGGATTCAGGGCAAACAGTCTCGGGGACTCTGAGCCCTGGGCAATCACTCTATCACTTGGCGGGGAGGAGGAGGCCTCTGGGTCCTTTTTTTTTTTTTTTTTTTTTTTTCAGAACAGTTGAGCAAACGGTATTTCGGGGTTTGCATAGACATCTGAAGACACTGGGTGACAGTGACTCCAGGGATTGCAAACATGCTGGTATCTGGTTGGCCCTCTTTCCCCAGCTCCACCGTTCTGTCCGGGCGTTGAAAGCCTGGCAGACTCCACTGGATGCCCAGGGTGCTGGCCATGCCCGCTCCCGGGGTACAGTGTGTGTGAATAAATGGGAAGAGCGGCAGGCTCTATTTCCTCCTTCATCATCCTGTAAAACATTGCTAAATCGGCACTGAAGCCCCCTTTAAAAACAAAGAGGGCAAAAATGCAGCTTCTAACACATTATTCATCTGGGAGAGAACAGTGTGTTGGGAAAGGCTGCTTTTCTGAGCCATCTCAGCCAGCCTGGAGAGCAACTGGGGGTACCGGTGCCAGTCTGCTGGGGGCCCGCGAACTCTGTTTATGATGCTGGCAGCAGGCAGCCTCTGAGACGCCTAGATGCTTTCCCACAGGCTCAGCCCTGGCAGAGTCTAGCCTGAGATGGAAGCCATGAGGGACGATTCTAGGCTGGCCTTCGAGGGAGCCCTAGATGTGACTGGGCTGACCTCTACTGGCTAGCCTGCTACACTGCTGAGCTCCGCCCACCGCTTCTACCAACTTCTGGGCTGCATTGCATCAGCCAAAGTGAAATCACCGTTTGGTCAGCTATGAGGATGTGGGCTTAGGCTCCTTCTGTTGCTGAGGAATGTGTCCACACCTTGTAGCCGTGGCCATGACTCCGGCCAGGGAAGCCAGTGACTCTTTAGGACCAGGGCACTGCTTGTGAGCTCTGGTTTGCTCTCTTGTCCTCTGGCCCTTTTTGTCCACTTTCCTTGGCCCAAGAAAGGGCCAGGTTGTCTGGTCTCTGCAACGGTCAGAAAGTGCCCAGTCCACTCTGCCCTGGCCACCCGAACAGAGGAACAATGATGGAGTGATGTTAAGAGAAAATCAGACGTCACCTTCCACTTTGAAGTATATTATCACAGAAAAATGCAGACCTCTTCCCCCGCACCGGCAGACTTCGGTTAAGGGTCAAAAATGGGAGGGTAAGGAAGCCCAGTTCACACAGTACCTGGTAAATTTTAAATGCACTAAGGTTTTCTCTATTTTTCCTTATCATTTCATTATTATTGTTAAATATACAGGGTCTGGCACAAATAACACCTCCTTTTATTACAAAATCTTTTATTACAAAACCATAAGCATGTAATTCTGTAACAACAATATCACCCTCAAGCACACCATATGCCACTTTAGGGGAAATGTTCAAATTAAAACTATAAATTGTGATATCCGTATTATTACCCTACCAACTACAGTCAGTCAGGCGATACTTCTGCTGGACTCTGGATATTGTGAACCTTTCTCCTGTGTCTGAGAGTGGACCCCATTTTCCTTGCTGTGTGACTGTTGTCCTCTGCTGGGCGCCACGAGAAGTGCATGTATCTTTCATCAGGGACTTACCCTAGCATGTGTTCCCAAGAAGTCGGGGACCATTAGTCAGCCAGGAAGCAGCCCTTACCGTCATGGGCACCGTCATGGGGACCACCATGAGTCAGTGAGTGGGTGGTAATGAAGCCGCCAGCCCTGGGAGCCTGCCAGTGAGGTGTGCCCCCAACCTTGCTCTCTGTGAGGTGGGCACTGGCATCCCGGACCCCGTCCACCGTCATGTCCTGGCTTCTTCACAGCACTGGCCTTACAGACTTGCTGCTTTGGGGGCTAAACTGAGAGTAACACCAAGTCCATTACTCACAGGAAAAGATGCCGCACAGCCTGGCCAGCCTCGGGTGCTGTCAGTGTTCTCGCTTTGGGCTGTCCTCCCAGGTCAGTGGTGGTATCTCCCTGCTTTCATTTGCTTGTCCCTGGTGGTGTGTGATGTGGAATCGACATGACTTCCAACATCATTAGTGAACTGTCCCTTTGTAGAGAGAGGGTGTTTGAGAGACAGGGCCGTCAGAGACATACTGAGGAGACCGTAAGTGCAGGCTCACCTGTGAGGGCCCAAGTGGCATATGAGGAGCACAAGGACCTCACACAAAGTCATAGCAAGGTCTCGGGTGTCACGATTCTGCCTTGGGTCAGTTCCCACCCAGTGCCTGGAATGGCCTGCTTTGTGTTTTTCTCTCAGCTTTAGCAGTGTTCCTGGGGCCCATTGCTGAAGATTTCCCACCCCAGGTCTTCCCAGGTTCAAGCAAAAAATAAAAAGGGAGAGACGGAGGAAGGGAGGAAAAGATAGCAAATAAATCAGTGAGAGCCAACACCAAATTCGAGAATGGCATGTTAAGGATCAGAATTCAGGGTTTGCAATGAGACCACCAAGCCTCTCGCGAAACCCCTGGCAGGGAAAGCAGGACTTCCTCTTATCAGGTTGCATCAGAACTGGCTCATTTCTCATTCTGATAGCTGTAAATTTGTTCATCAGTCCTGCGAGTCTCTGTTAGATCTAAATATTCCTTTCTGTCTCACCCGAGTTCTGATGTGAAATGTGTGGGATCTGCAGTGTTTGGAATGCCTGGTCTTTGTACAGTATTTGTCCTGACTAAAGTCTTCGTCCACCTGAAACACTCCCCTCCTCTGACAATGCCAGACAAATGTTCTCTGCATCGCTTTGAGAGTCATTTTGGGGACTTAATAAAGTCACTGTTTATTCATAATTTCTTTTACATTTTATTTTTAAAGTATATTTTATTGACTATGCTATTACAGTTGTCCCTGTGTTTCTCCCCTTTATTCCCCTCAACACTGCCCTCCCTCCCATCAGCAATCCCCCACTTTAGTTCATGTCCATGGGTCATACATATAAGTTCTTTGGCTTCTCTATTTCCTATACTATTCTTAACCTCCCCCTGTCTATATTGTACCTACCATTTATGCTTTTTAATCCCTCTACCTTTTCCCCCATTCATCCCCCTCCTTCTGCCCTCTCTGCTGATAGCTCTCCATGTGATTTCCATTTCTGTAATTCTGTTGTTGTTCTAATTGTTTGTTTAGTTTGTTTTTGTCTTATGTTCAGTTGTTGATAGTTGTGAATTTGTTGTCATCTTACTGTTGATAGTTTTGATCATCTTCTTGTTCTTAGATAAGTTCCTTTAACATTTCATATAATAAGGGCTTGGTGATGATGAACTCCTTTAACTCAACCTTATCTGGGAAGCATTTTATCTGCCCTTCCATTCTAAATTAAAGCTTTACTGGATAGAGCAATCTTGGATGTAGGTTCTTGCCTTTCATGACTTGAAATACTTCTTTCCAGCCCCTTCTTGCCTGCAAGGTTTCTTTTGAGAAATCGGCTGATAGACTTATGGGAACTTCTCTATAGGTAACTGTTTCCTTTTGTCTTGCTGCTTTTAAGATTCTTGCCTTATCTTTAATCTTGGGTAATGTAATTATGATGTGTCTCCATGTGGGCTTCCTTGGGACCAACTTCTTTGGAACTCTCTGAGCTTCCTGGGCTTCCTGGAAGTCTATTTCCTTTTCCAGGTTCGGGAAGTTCGCCTTCATTATTCAAATAAGTTTTCAATTTCTTGCTGTTCCTCTTCTTCTGGCTCCCCTTTGATTCAGATGTTGGAATGTTTAAAGTTGTCCTGGAGGTTCCTAAGCCTCCCTTCATTTTTTTGAATTCTTGTTTCTTCATTCTGTTCTGTTTGAATGTTTATTTCTTCTGTCTGGTCCAAACTGAGTCCTGGCTTCCCTCCCTTCACTGTTGGTTCCCTGTACATTTTCTGTTATTTCACTTTGTACAGCTTTCACTTCTTCCTCTATTTTTTGACCAACCTCAACAATTTCTGTGAGCATCCTGATTATCAGTGTTTTGAACTCTGCATCTGATAGATTAGCTATCTCTTCATCACTTAATTCTAATTCTTTGATCTGATCTTTCATTTGGGCCATATTTTTTTGTCTTGGTGCACCTTGGTGCACCTATAGCAGGGGGTGGAGCCTTAGGTATTTGCCAGGGTGGGCAGACCACTTGGCTGTCTTGTGGTATTGTATGTGGGGAAGGGGTTTGAAAGGGGACAATGCTGCTTGCTGAGGTCTCTGCCAGCTTTCAGTCACTTTCCCCCGCTATCCACAAGCAAATTGGATACTTCTGGTGCTAATTCCCTGTTTGGCAGGTTTGTGTACATTCTAGGACCCTGTGGATCTCTCCATGAACTCTCCTGTGAGGCTGGGAGTTTCTCCAGCCACTGCAACTCCCACAGGTTTTTACTGTCAGAGGTTCTGAGGCTTTATTCCCCCATGCTGGAACCCTGGGTTGTACAGTCTGTCTCGCTCCCCACTTGTTCCTCCCAGTTTATCCACATGCAAATGTGAGGCTTCCGAGTCCATCAGCTGCTGTCTTGCCATGAATCCTCTCCACCCTGGCTGCCCATCTCCGCCCCTCCTACCGGTCTGGATGGATGTTTCTTCTTTAACTCCTTGGTTGTCGGACTTGCATACAGTTTGATTTTCTGACAGTTCTGGTTATTTTTTGTTTTTAAATTTGTTGCCCTTCATTTGGTTGTGCGAGGAGGCAAAGTCTATCTACCTATACCTCCATCTTGGCCAGAAGTGCTGTTTATTCACAATTTATTATTTTTAAAGATTTTATTTATTTATTTTTAGAGAGGGAGAAGGGAAGGAGAAAGAGAGGAAGAGAAACATCAGTATGAGAGAGATACATCGATAATTGGTTGCCTTTCACACATGCTCTGAGCAGGGATGGAACCCACAACTTAGGCATGTACCCTGGCCAGGAATCGAACTGGTGACCCTTCAGCTTTCAGAATGATGCCCAACTAACTGTGCCACAACGGGCATTGTTAGATTTATTTATTTATTTATTTATTTATTAAAGTGGTTTTTTTTTTTTAAAGATTTTATTTATTTATTTTTAGAGAGGGAAGGGAGAGAGAAAGAGAGAGAAAGAGAAACATCAATGTGTGGTTGCTGGGGGCCATGGCCTGCAACCCAGGCATGTGCCCTGACTGGGAATTGAACCTGCGATGCTTTGGTTTGCAGCCCGCACTCAATCCATTGAGCTACACCAGTTAGGGCAGCATTATTTATTAGCATCTAACAAATAGTGCAA
The DNA here is from genome assembly GCF_004126475.2 of Phyllostomus discolor. Taxonomy (NCBI): domain Eukaryota; kingdom Metazoa; phylum Chordata; class Mammalia; order Chiroptera; family Phyllostomidae; genus Phyllostomus; species Phyllostomus discolor. Next base: position 76,001,152 of record NC_040914.2, on the reverse strand, counting down.
CATTTTGTTCAAAGGATACCAAGGGGAATTAGAGATGGCCTGATGGAGATTAAGATGTAGTGGAAGAGAGATACAGCACACAGATAGTTAAAATTCAAATAAGTTTCTAGAGTATTCTTGTGACCATTGGAGAAAATGCTGTTAATAGGGAAATCTTTTTAAAATTTTTTTGTTGACACTATTACAGATGTCCCCCATTTCTGCCACCCACCCCCTATCAGCCCACACCCTCTCCTTTAATGGGAAAATCTTGACTGACTTGGAAATTAAACAACATGAATACTATTCCTGGCAAGTCTTTGAAATAGTGGGCAACACAGCCAATTCTCCAGTCCAGTTTCTGAGTTCCTCTTATAACATACCAACTCTCAGACTCTGATGCAGAAGTCTTTGTTGGTTTCCCATGTTTTATATTAATTAGATCATTCACTAGAATGTCCAAGAATAGGAGGATGTGATTAGCTTTGTTCCCAGAATGTAGGTTTCAGAACTGTTTACAGAAAAGGTTAACATCTGGCCTCCTCCTGGTCCTTGAGATTGGATGTACAGTGAGAGAAGAGCCCTTCCGAAGAATTTACTTTTAGTGGGTGCAATCTATTTTCCTGGGTAGGCAGCTGGAGTTTAAGGGGCTACTCACTCCATGAACCTTAAGCATAAGCTGTTGACTATGAGTTGATTGGGCATGGCAATTGGGCTGGTCTCTGGATCAGAAAGGATTAAAGAACCAGATGTTCATAACAGTGATATTATAAGGATATTAAAAAATCAACTTACTTCGCGTGTCAATGTTTTTGTCCCCCTTTCTCCCTCCCTTCCCCTCTCTCTGAAAATAAAGAGATAAAATATATAAAAAACTTTACAGCAATCTGGAAAACAAATTAAAAAATAATCAACCTAACTTCAAGAATCATCAACAGCTTCACAAAGACTACCAATTCCCAAGCAAAATAAGTAAAAAGAAATTAATGCCTAAATATATCTTAATGAAACTGAAAATCATAAAAGCAGTTAAAGAAAAAAATTACATTACAGAAAGATCTTTAGAAAACCTCCCAATGTCTGGAAACTAAATAACACGCTTCTAAGCAAGCCAGGGGTCTACAAATCAAAAGAAGTACCTTAAACTGAATGAAAATCTAAACACGACATGTTAAAAATTGTAAGGTGCACCTGAAGCTGTATTTAAAGGGAACTTGAGAGCACTAAACTCTTAGATATCTTAAATTAATTGAGTTAGAAATAAACAACAAAAAGATCTCCAAATACCTGGACATTAATCAGCATTCTTTAACCCCAAGGAGGAAAGAATTTTGCTTTTGGCCACACTGGAGCAATGAGACTGAATTTATCCTTTTCCTTCAGACAACTAGAAAATGGACAAAATCTATGAAATAACAGTTTTTATTTCACTCTTTCCCTTGGATGTCACTGTCTCCTTTTGTTACAGAACACAACAAGGGGGGCCTGGAATGATATACTATTATTGAAAGAAGGCCCCAGGTCCGTTATGTCCGCCGCCCTAGGAAAGACGTCTCTCAATGCCAGAGATTCGTGAAAAGGAAAGGAAATGTTTATTTAATGCTATACTAACTTAAAGTAGTGACCTAATGTCTTTATCAAAATCCCAAAGTCCCTAAATACACCCACAAACACACAGTCCTTCCTTCCTTCCTTCCCCCTTTGCCCAGTCCAGAGTACCGTATCTCAAGAAAGGAAATAGAAGTCCATGGCTCAGGCAGTCCTCTGGTTCTTCCCAGTTAGAACTCCATCTCGACTGGGAGAGCTCCCTGGGTTCCCAGCACCCTCAGCTGAGTCGCCAGGATCTCTTCTAAAACCAGGTGGTGGTTCCCCCTTCTAAAGCTGTGGGGGTCCCCACTCTGCCAGGCACGTGGTCCTCTCTCTCAGGGCTGCAGGAAGGGAGAGTCCCCACTCTGCCAAAATTGCATGGTTCTCTCCTCCAGGGCTGCCGCGTGGTTCTCCCTCTCTCAGGGCTGCAGGAGTCTCCACTCTGTCAAGTCCGCGTGGTTCTCCTTCCTAAAGCAGCATGGTTCTCCTCTTCCGGGCTGCACATGGCTCACATTCTCAGGGCTGCCGCGTGGTTCTCCCTCTCTCAGGGCTGTGGGAGTCTTCACTCTGCTAAAGCTGTGTGGCTCTCTCTCCAATGGCCGTGATCTTCTCTGCACCTCCATAGCCACATGGTTCTCCCCTCCAGGGCTGCGCATGGCTCTCCTCCTCAAAGCAGCATGGTTTTCCTCCTCAGGGCTGCGCATGGCTCTCCTTCCTAAAGCAGCATGGTTCTCCTCCTCTCAATGGCCGCCAAGTCTGGGTTTTAAATCCCCGCGGCCAATCTTCTTCTGCAGCCCCATTTCCGACTCCTCCCACACTCGGCTTCACATGCCAGAACTCGTATCCTTCCAGCTTTACTGGGTTGCCATAAGGAGTCTGGGCAGGCGTGGCCCCATGTCCTGGAGCCAGTCCTCTCTGAGCTCCCACGCAGGCGCTGTAACGCAGGGGACCCCCCCTCCCCCCAGTTACATCTGGGTGGGAAGTTACTTCCATTCCCCTGGCTTAGAGCTGATCACAGCTACTTAACATATCTATGCAACCAGTCAAAGGTTATAGATACGCCAAATGACCAGCCAGAGCTTAGCTACAAGGCTGTTGCTATGCTAAACAGCTCTCAATGGCCCTGCTCCATTTGTCGCTTCCCCCAACCCACACCCCGGGGGGTGGGGATGGAGACATCCCAAAATCTCCTGGACACCTTAAGTTCTGGACCCCATTTCAAATGCTTATTTGGGGCCCCCCTCTTGGATGCACCCTGTAACACTTTCTCTTTCCTTTCCTTTCTCCCTTCTCCCTACTTCCTTAATCCTTTGCTTCATTTCACAAAGCATTTGAGGAACATCATGTTTTCCCATTAGAACAAAACCTTGAGGCTGGGGCTGGGTCTACTGTTTTGTATCTCAGGGGACCTGGCAAAAGGCCACACATTGTAGTATCCAGTTAATGACATGATTGTCAGCCTGCTCAAATCATGACCTCATTTTTTCAGCACATAGAATCTCTTAAATTTGTATTTTTCTTTTTCTAAGCTTTCTTAAGTTTTCATTTGATCCTCCCAAGAATTCTGTGTAATAGGTGGACAGATTTAGTTTTCTTTCTTTCTTTTGTTAAAAAAAGATTTAAAATTTATTTTTAGAGTTGGGAAAGGGAGGGAGAAAGAGAGGGAGAGAAACATCAATGTGTGGTTGCCTCTCACACACCCCCTACTGGGGACTTGGCCCAAAACCCAGGCATGTGTCCTGATTGGGAATCCAAATGGCAGCCCTTTGGTTTGCAGGCCGGTACTCAATCCACTGAGCCGTATCAGCCAGGACAGATTTAGTTTTCTTACTGTACATACAGGAAACGTGCAAAGAACGACCTTACCTATACCACGCTTGACAGAACTTCCCAATTATACTGATTACTGGTGGTGACAGTAAATTAGCAGTTAGTTAGGTCCATTACTAATACTTTTGTCCCTTCTGGATCTCAACCTGAAGATGGCAGAGAGCACCTGACCACACAAAAGGACACTTGAAAATTAATGATATATAATTAGATTTAAAATAATCCATTAAAGTTTCAAAAATGTGAATTTCACTACAATAGAACCCAGTACTTAATCGTCTTACTATTTTAGGAATCTGGTCTCATTTTAAATGTTCTATTCCCTTTCTTTCTCATAATGAGAATTTTGATTTACATGTAAGTCACCATGATAATAATCCAAGAACCTTCCGATTCAGCTTCAAGATTTTTTTGGATAATAAAAGTATCAAGCCCCTCACTACCAGAGCCTTCTAAATCTTCAATAGGGAATGTGCTCCCCTTTTGTGGTCCTTAAGAGGGTGCTACTGTAAGGTATTGCAGACAAGTGTACTGTGACTAAAGGTCCATCTTGCTTCAAGTGCATTGCCTCAAGGTTACATTTATTCTTAGAAAATTAGAAAAGAATTAAGCATGTTGTTCAAGTCATATTGCACTAGAAGGAAAGTAATGTTTCTGCAGGGCAATAGTCAGGATTTGGACTTTTATAGCTCATTGTCAAAGATGATTATGTCTGGAGGCAGGTTTCTTCAAAATTCTGCAGCTCCATTTTGGTCAGCTTCTGTTTTTTTTTTTTTTTTTTTTTTTCTTCTTCTTCTTTTAATCATCATGGGTGTTCTATTCTCTGACAGGCAGTGCTGGAGATTGTGCAGTCAGAATCCTGTTCTACCTTTTCATCCCATAATGTCCCCAAATTTCATTTTCTTCTTAAAGAACAAGGTTTCTGGATAAGCTTGGAGTTGTTTGGAAAAGCATTCCTTCCTGGCTGTTTAATGATTAGTACATTGATTCGATCTGAGATAATTTCTTTAAGGTTGAGCTCTGTTGCTGTTCACCCACAAAGAAGCAAGGTCATTTTTTGATTTATGTTTTCCCTTTGCCCAATGTTTGCTTGTGATTGCCCTTAAGTTGTCCTATTTCTTTGATTAGAAGCGATCATCCAAGAATAAACATTTTCACTCTACTCTGTTCCAACCATAGTATTCCATGTCCTACGCATTGTTTTCCCATTTATTAAGATATTTTAGCCCTGGCTGGTGTGGCTCAGTGGATTGAGTGCTAGCCTGTAAACGAAAGGTTACCGGTTCAATTCCCAATCAGGGCCCATGCCTGGATTGTGGGCCAGGTCCCCAGATGGGAGCATGAGAGAGGTAACTGATCAATGTATCTCCCATGCATTGATGTTTCTCTCCCTCTCTTTCTCCCTCCCTTCCCCTCTCTCCAAAAGTCAATGAATAAAAATAAAAAAAAAATATTTCAAATAGTAGAATATAATTTCCTAGTAGGCAGCTGTACTTCTTCAGGCTTGAAAAACTGACTGCCCTTGGACGGGAGGTGTCATTAGTCCTGTGCTACTGATGAAGAAACAAGTCCCCTAACACAGGACAATTGAGGAAAGTCACATAGGAAGTGGAATGGCAGGGCTGAGGTTTTCTTGTTGAGCACAATATTCCTGACAGGGGAACTCAAGACTTAAAGAGTTTAGCTTTAGTTATAGTTGATAGACTTCAGTGATTAACTCAGGTGGAAAGCTGTTTGTATCAAGAGCTGCAATACATGACCTACATGTTTCCAGGAGGTGAACAAGCAATTCAACCTTTGTGCCCCCAAGGGGTCTGCAAGCAACTGAGGTGGTATCTGAGCCAACAGCCCTCATGTAGATAAAGAACTGTTGATCAGTAAGTGAAGAAATACTATGAAAATCGCTACCTGACTGCAACTCTTATCTGATTAGCCTTTCCCCAACCCCTCACCTACCCTTTTCTTCTCCTTATGAAAAGGCTGGCTTGAGATGAGAGGTTTTTAGGGTGCATAACCAGCTGTCTTCTCAGATTGCTGGCATCTAAATAGAGCGCCCATATTCAATCCTTGTCTCTACTTACTGATGCTGGTAGCGACAGGCGGCAGAATGCCAACTTTTCCATGTTAATATTCAGGACCTAACAGTGCTGGCAGCTTCGAGTGGGAGAACGGATTGTTTTCACTTAGGGTCTGCCAGTCCTTGTATGCGCATGAACATCTTTCTGCGGATGAAGCCACATCATTTCATTATCAAAAGGGTACAAGGTAGAAAAATATATGTGGCTCCCTCACGGAGTCACTCAATTGGGTCACCTACATAGGGTTAAGCAAATTGCCCAAACACAACAAACACGGAAGAAAGACTTCAAAGCCAGGTTGTGCAGCTGAGGAATAACTGCTGCGCCGCCCAGCCCCCCAGGATGACTAAAGATGCAGGGTGGAGGAGTATCAGAAGCGGGTCCGCTACTTTCCGGCGGGGCCTGTCACTTTTTCCGCCTAAGACGTAAGACGAAGCCCCAAATTCCACTTCCACAGACATGGGAAAAACCGAGCAGCCCGATTCCGAGACGTTCCCGGAAGTGACGCACTTCCGCGCCCGGCCCGGAAACGCACTTCCGGCGTATCCAGGTACCTCCTCAAACCCACACGGTGAGAAAAAACGGCCCGAAACAGAAGAAGGGCCGCCGAAATGGAGGTGCCCAAGCGCTCACGGAAGGAGGGGGTGAGCGGCGCCGGCGGGACGGACCCCGAGCGCGCGTCCTGCTCTGCGCGAGCTCCTTTGCTGTCGTCTGCTGCCTTCCTTGGTCCTGTGTGCCTGGCGTTGCCGGGTGTCGTTCGGCCGGGTGCTGGAGCGGCGGGGAGTTAGTGTGGGAGGACCCGGGGTTGAGCGGGCGCACTTCTGCAAGGGGCGTGGCCTGCGGACCTGAGCTTAATTCCTTGTCTTTAAAAGACTTTAAGTGTGTTACCGCGTGAGCACCTATGCGGTAAGTGAAACTCTGGGGCTCCCCGTAACAGTTGATGGTAGTCACCACTCTCTTCTTTCTCATCCATCCCCCCCCCCTCCTTCTCTGTCTCCGTTGGGTTTGCAAGTGGCACAACAGCGTTCTGCTTTCTATTGACCATTGTTCTCCGTTCCCTAACCCAAGGCAGTTTATCGTGGTTCATGGGTGTTTGCTGTGTTCCAGGGACTGTGCTCTCTGGGCTTTCATCCTCACAACCAGGTGAATTAGGTAGCTTTGGCGTCCCCATCCGATAGGAAATCAAAATACACCTCTCAGGGTCACACAGCTGTGAAGTGACAAGAAGTGGGAGTTGAAGCGGGTCGCCAGAAGGCAGAGCCTGTGCTATTACTGAGTGGAGCTACCAAACCTGCACCCAACAAGAGACACTGGTGGAAACACCTGTCCTCATGTGCCTGGAGTTAAGTGCAATAAGGTGGGTGTTAGTGCCAGCGTGCCCCAGGACAGATAGAGCAGCTGTCCCTTCGCCATTCCAGCCACTCCTTCTTCCCACTTTATCCACCTTAAGGAAGATAATTTCTGAGGTGAATGACACTGGACCAGGAGCTCTGAACTAATTGTGACTCCAACAGTTCCTCCTTCTCCCAGGTCTTTCTGTAAAATTCCAGTCATTCAGTAACTTGTCTTGAATGCTTAAGGCAGCACATTTGGCATTAGGGACGCATCAGTCAGCAGGACAGCCATTAATGTAACTAACTACCCACACAGAAGTAGCAGGACAATGGCCATTTTCATAGACGCTGTGAGGGTGAAAACTGGCAGAGTCTCTTTGGACCTTACTTTGTCAATATCTAGACTGGTGGAAGCTGCAGCCTAGTAGTTATACACCTGAAGGTGACCTTGGAAAAACTTCCCTCAGCTACACAAAGGTGGGGACAGAATGGCCATGGTCGTATTGTTTATATAAACAAAACACCGGAACTGCCCCAGATGTTTGTTGGTGAGCAGGCTGGGTAGAGAAGCTGTGATGGAGCGGTAGCTCTGCCGCAGTGACAGTGAGTGGATTCAGTGTATCAGAGTGTTAGCAGAAGCCATTTTGCAAGATACACAGAATGATGCCACTGAGGTGGACCTGAGAAATGTAAGCCAATACAGGAAGTCCTTACTTAACCTCGTCCATGGCTTCTGTGACCTTCAGGGGACTGACATACTACAGGTATACCTTGTATTGTGCTTCACAGCTGTAGGGTATTTTACAAATTGAAGGTAAGTCCCTCGGCCAGCAAAAAGATTATGACTCGCTTTATTGCGATATTTGCTTTATTGTGGTGCTCTGAAACTGAACCCGCAGTATCTCTAAGGTGTGGCTGTATACCGAAACCACTTTTACTTTAGGCCAGGGGTGTCAAACTCATTCTCACCGGGGGCCACATAGCCTGGTGGCTGCCTTCGAAGGGCTGAATGTAATTCAACTCCTTAGCAGTTAAGGAGTAGTTACATTTATACAGTTCTAAAATTATTTTGGCCCTTTGAAGGCAACTGTGAGGCTGATGTGGCCCTGGTGAAAATGAGTTTGACACCCCTGCTCTAGGCTAATTGATACAAATAAGAGTTAAGTCCCTGTGGCATCTCATCAACATTTTAATGAAATGATCTTATTTGAGGACCTGCTTTTATATGTATGTTTCTCAGGGATGCAGAACATGTGGTAAAAGTGTAAAGAGACTTTTGGACTCTGGCCAAGATGGAGGCGTAGGTAGACACACTGTGCCTCCTCACACAACCAAAATAAGGACAACAACAATTTAGAAACAAAAAACAACCAGAACTGACAGAAAATCGAACTGTATGGAAGTCTGACAACCAAAGGTGTTAAAGAAGAAACATTCATCCAGACCGGTAGGAGGGGCAGGGGCAGGTGGCTGGGTGGAGAGGACTTGCGACAAAACGGCGGCTGGCGGAACCCAGGCACACAAAGCGGCAGCGGGCGGACCCAGTGAGGCAGTGGATTGTGGAGGGGCGTGGTGCACAAGGTGGCTGACAGACCAGGTGGTCCCACATTTACATGCAGATAGACCAGGCGAAACTGGGGAGCGAGACAGACCACACAACCCATCAGACTGTCAGCTGATTTCTCAAAAGAGATCTTATAGGCAAGAAGGGGCTGGAAAGAAGTATTCCAAGTCATGAAAGGCAAGGACCTTCATCCAAGATTGCTCTATCCAGCAAAGCTTTCATTTAGAATGGAAGGGCAGATAAAGTGCTTCCCAGATAAGGTCAAGTTAAAGGAGTTCATGATCACCAAGCCCTTATTATATGAAATGTTAAAGGGACTTATCTAAGAAAAAGAAGATAAAAAACATGTACAGTAAAATGACAACAAACTCACAATTATTAATAACCACACCTAAAACAAAAAGAAAAACAAACAACTAGAACAGGAACAGAACCACAGAAATGGAGATCACATGGAGGGTTAGCAACATGGGAGTGGGAGGAGGAGAGAGGGGGGAAGGTACAGAGAATAAGTAGCATAGATGGTAGGTAGAAAATAGACGGGAGGGTAAGAATAGTATTGGAAATGTGGAAGCTAAAGAACTTACAAGTATGACACACGGATATGAACTAAAGAGGGGGAATTGGGGTGGGAGAGGGTGTGCAGGGTGGAGGGGAGTGAAAGGAAAATGGGACAACTGTAATAGCATAATCAATAAACTATATTTAAAAGAAGTGTAAAGAAATGCTAGAATGTGTGGCCGGGTTAGAGTGGTCCGGTTTCGAAGTGCCATTCTTCAGGGTTGTGGGTTCAATCTCCAGTCAGGGCACATAAAGAAAGCAGCCAATAAATGCATAAATAAGTGGAACAATGCCTCTCCCTCCCCCTTCCTCTCTCTAAAATCAATAAATTAAAAAAAGAAAAAAGAAATTCTGGAGAGTATTGAGCACCCAGTTCCAGATAATGGCTCCCGTGGTGGCAGTGGGGGGAGGTGGCTGTTTAGGCCAAGGGAATGTGTTCTGATAGAGGAACTGAGAGGAAGCCAGTGAAAGTTGGGGTGAGGAAGTGAGGCTGGAGAGGAAGGGAGAGTGGTCTGTGGGTGCGGGAAGGCCAACTGACCTACATTCAGCGTGGCCTGTGGAACCAGGGGGAGAGGGCTTTGGATGTGGGAATGTTTGGGGGGAGTAGGGAGGAAGGCAGGGGATGTATCCCAGGTTGCAGCATCAGCTGAGCTTTCGAGAAGAGAAGAAGGAAAGAGGGGGACTTTCCTCCTGACACACAGGTCATGCCTTTTGGGGAGCAGGGGAAGGTAATAAAGGGAAACAGGCACTGGACTCGGGGTGGGAAGATGAGGTTACAGTGCCACCCAGCTGTGCAGGTGAATCTTAAATCCTGTTTGCAGTTGTAAAAATAGAGACCCTCTTCCACAGAGTGACTGCAGCCCATAGTTACCAAGCCCTACATGGTGACCCTTGGTTCTCAGGCCAATGCTCAGTCCACTGTTAAACTTCTGAATGGTTGTTCAACCTGATTAGTCATCAGAAAAATTAAAGTTAGCTCTGACTGGTGTAGCTCAATGGATTGAGTGGTGGCCTGTGAGCTGAAAGGTCACTGGTTCAATTCCCAGTCAGAGCTAGCTCTAAAAACTGGAGTGATACCACAAACTCTTCATCTTTGCTGTAGGACAGCCATCAAGTTCACTGAATGAAAAGTAAGGGGAAAGCACAAGCCTGGGTTGGGGGCCAGATCCCCAGTTGGGGGTGTGTGAGAGGCAACCAATTGATATTTCTCTCACATGTCAATGTTTCCTCTCTCTCTCCCTTCCCCTCTCTAAGAATAAATAAATAAAAGTTTTAATTAAAAAATTCATTAAAAATTAAGTAAAATATAAAACATGATAATATGAATATAAAACACTGCTACAAAATATAAAGATAAATAAAAGCAATGTATAAAAGTAAATAATGTGAATCAATAATAAGTGGTATAGGAAAAAAATTTTTTTTTTCATTATCCTCACGTTTAGGCCTTTGGAAATAACAGCCTCTGGATTTGGGAAGAGCCACTTTCCCATGAAAGTAATTTTATAGTATTTCTTTTTTTTTTTTAAAGATTTTATTCATCCATTTTTAGGGAGGGAAGGTGGGGAGAGAGAGAGAGAGAGAGGGAGAGAGAGAGGGAGGGAGGGAGAGAGAGGGAGAGAGAGGGAGAGAGAGAGAGAGGGAGAGAGAGGGAGAAAATCATCAATGTGCGGTTGCTGGGGGTTATGGCCTGCAACCCAGGAATGTACCCTGGCTGGGAATCGAACCTGGGACACTTTGGTTCCCAGCCCGCGCTCAATCCACTGAGCTATGCCAGCCAGGGCGGAAAATATTAAAATACATGAAAATTAACACAGATTAAGCAGGGTCTAAAATGGAAAGAGTATTTGAAAATAATCTATTTCTAATGTTTATAATATCACATAATTAGACCTGAATAGTTGTTGAATTAATTCACTCTACTCTCGTCTTTTTTTTTTTTGCTCTCAATTTTCGTTTGTGTGCTATTTTTTTCTCTGCTACATCCCGAGTATAGTATTATAGCATAATATACTTTGTTCAAGTACTCCTGACACACTTATGAATATTTGCTACATACCAGGCTAAAAAGCCAATTTCAGGAAATACTCAAAGATTGACTCATACAACTGCGTTCTGGGAATGCTGTGCTGCTAAGTTACATCAGATTGCCAAAAGCTGGAGTGATACCACAAACTCTTCATCTTTGCTGTAGGACAGCCGTCAAGTTCACTGAATGAAAAGTAAGGGGAAAGCAGTAAGCTGTTCTACTCAACAGTAACTAAATAACTCTTGATAGTTCCATTTTATTGGAGAATTTTCGCAGGGTTCAGATCCATTCCCAGCTACTAACTAGCTATGTGACAAGTCATTTACCTTCTCTGTGGCTCTTCCCTTATATGCAGAATGGGGGTAAAGGTATTGCTGACTGCCTAGGATTATTGGGATCAATTATGAGTTAATAAATAGGAAATTGCTAGCTGTCACTGACAAGGTTGACATGGTCTGTCTAGCCTTGAACACAAGAAAAGAGCTGTTTCAAATCTTGTGGGAAGGAAAAATCATAAACTTGAAAAATAATTAAACATTTTGCTTTGAGTTAGTTGCAAATTCATACACAGTTGTAAGAAATAATTCAGAGACATCCCATGTACCTCCTCAACCAGTTTCCCCTAACTGGGCACAAAGCTAGAGTGCGCTATCACAAGGGGAATATTAGCATTGATGCAATCCGCTCATGTGATTCAGATCTCACCAGTTTACACTGTGTGTGTGTGTGTGCACGCGCGCGCACTTGCCCATGTGTGTATTGCTTTCTTTGAAATTTTATGGATCCACCACCAGAGTCAAGATACAGAAGAGTTCCAGCACCATAAGGATCCCTCTTCTGGCTTTTTGTAGCCATGCCCACCGTCCCCCTTTGCTCACTGCCTCCCTCACGCCCTCACTTAGTCCCCAACCACTGGACACCCGGCGGCTTCCGGCCGTTTGTGCTAATTCTCTGTACCTTTGTTACATCAAAGTGTTATATAAACAGTCACATCATATCATATATGATGCCTTTTGGAACTGACTTTTTAAAATCAGCATAATCCTCTTGAGATGCATCCAAATTGCTGCATATATCAGTTGTTTTTCTTTTTAATTTTTTAAAAAAATTTATTGCTGAGTAGCCTCCTGTGGTGTGGCTGTGCCAGAGTTTAACACGCCTTCATGCAGGCCATCTGGGTTGCCTCCAGTGGTTGGCAGTAAGAATAAAGCTGCTGTGAACACTCCTGTACAGGTTTTTGTGTAAACTTAAATTTTCGTTTCTCTGGAATAAGTACCCAATGGCACAATTAATTTTTGGGTTGTATGGTATTTGCATGTTTAGTTTCATAAAAAAGTACCAAAGTTCTCCAGAATGGCTGTACCATTTTACATTTCTACAAGCAATGTGTGAATAATTTGCATCTTTGCCAACATTTGGTGTTACCACCATTTTTTAACTTTAGCCTGATAGGTATATGCATCAGTTTTTTAAATTTCTCACCAGAGTCTCCCAGCTTTAAGTTTTCTGACTTGAAATCCACATGCCCGTGATGATAAGAGTTGCTCTGTATAGAGCCCATATGATATGCCAGACACTGGACCAGGTATTTTATATACGTTGTCTCACTTAATGCCCGTCGTGCCTCCCTCCAGACGAGTCGGTGAGGGTAGATGATGCTGCGCGTCACAGGCAGAAATCCAACTTTGGCAAGAGAAATATGCTGATGTATTAGCCAAATTTAAAATGTGTTCATTCTTTGAGAAATTCTCACTTTTACTAATTTGATCTATAGAAATAGTAAGACAAGCATGCAAAAACATACGTAAAGGAATGGTCCCGCTGACGTTTTTCACGAGCCAGAGAACGCGGAAACAGCCCATGCCCATCACTTCCTTTTTCCTGTGTGCTTTCCCCGTTTAGTGAAGCGCTCCGCGGCCATCGGGCAGGTGTCAGATGAGAGACGGGCTTTCCGACAGACACGGAGAGATGCTGTGTACATACTGCCTTTCAAGCATGAAACATTTCCTACATACACAGAATGTTATAACAGTCATCTGTGTGCTCGCCTCTGAGATTTCACAGGTGTGAACATTTTGGACAGCTGCTCAGATTTCCCCTTTAAGAAAAGAGGCAGATGATACATGAGCTGAAACCTCACCTCCTCACCCCTTCCCTCCTCTTCCCCTCGGGGCCCCCCCCCCCCCCCGTAACTGCTCTCCTGTAGTGGGGGGTGGGGTCTATCTGATACTCCCCCCCGTTTGTATTAATAAGTAATATATCATGTAGTTTTAGGTGCATTGTAATATGTACAGAAGTGGGTCTTAGGATAAGTATTTTCTGTAACAGGCTTTTTACAAAAGGTATCCATGTGCTACCTACAGTTTGAAGACCTGGTAGGAACTAGTACTCCTTTCCACCTTAAGCCTCAAATGCAGAACTAGAGGCAGCCCCCGGCCCTCACGTAAGGACAGCGGCAGGATGGCCCGAGGCCTGAGCCCCGTGGTCCTCAAGATGGCGGGGGACCCTGCAGGAGCTCCCTGTGCCCCTATAGCCCCAGTTCACAGGGCGCTGATCGGTGGGTTGGGCTGCACTCTTTGTGGCTCCATGTCCACCATCCAGCAGTGTCTCCAAACAACCAGAAGCTCCTGGAGCCCAGCTCCTACTCGGAGGGACCAAGGTGTGCCCAGACCTCATGGCAGGTCCTGGGTGTGCCAGCCTCCAGGTTTGCCTGGATCCCGGGACCACCCGACCAGCTGCCCTGACGCTGCTGAAGTGGTTGCCCCAGTCCCCGCAGGTGGCGGTCACTGAGACTTGGTTGCTTTCCCACTACAGGGCCCACATCCCCTCACCGGGCTCTTCGGTCCAGCCCGGGAGGGTTACCTGAGGCACAGGGTTTGCCCGCTTCACACCTTGAGGACCAATACCCTGTGCGAGGGAAGCAGCGCCGAGGCCTCCCAGGGCAAGGAAGGGTTCAGAAGTTGGCCAGGGCCCTGCAGTGAGACCAGGAGGCAAAGCCAGGGCACTGTCATCTGAGCTTAACCCCCTGATGACAGACGGGGGGGGTCCAGTCCTTGTGCCCAGAGAGGGACTCGGAACAGAAGCCTCCCTCCGGTGACAGTGTCTGTGAGGATGAGACAGCAGCCAGGCCTCATTCCAGCCCCGTGTGTCTGCACCCTCACGGATGCTCAAGAAACACACGCTAAATGGGTGAGGGAAACCACATAACAGAAGCGTGTCACCCTGTGTAACATCTGGGGCCAGAGCACGTTTCTGATAGACACAGGGGCCCTGGTGTCAGCATGGGAGGAGGCCAGCAAGTGCCCACCACTGTCCCAGGCATGAGCCTGGCCCCTCGTCCAGGTCTCCTAAGGGTGAGGGGTCTTGGGACAGTATCAGGATAACATCCAGGCTTCATCCTGACCAAAAGAAGTCCATCACAGAGACCTGTGACTTCTTGCTTTTAGTAAAATTCCATGGTTGAAATGAACCTAACTGTATCCTAAAAAGAAAAAATGTACAATCATATCCTTTCTTAACAACATGTTCTGCAAAATAGTTCTTTTGCCAATCAAATAGGAAACTAGAAGGTTTGTGCAAGCGTCCTTTCAGAGGCCCTTTGGGTGGTCACTGACCGTGGAACACATCTTGTGGCTACCCCCAGGAGCAACTGCCACCAGATGACAGTCGTGGGACAACTGCCGCCTCCTCAGCCCAAGCCCTCCGCCCTCTCAGAGGCCCCCAGGGAAGCCATCCAAAGGGCCCCTCGGGGGCGCGGCTGCTGCTTTGCGGTCGACTCCTTGTGCACAAGCTCTTCTCAATAAACTGCTTTATCTCATACTGAGTTCAGTGCTCGTTCTATGAGACTCCAAGACCTGGCATTCGACGTCCTGTAACATCCTGACCCCATTCCTTCTCTGAAAATCACAGCTCTCCCCGCGTGCACCTTGCGAGTGACGTCTCGTCTCCCTGGGTCTCGGGAGCAGCCTGTCCTTCCTCTTCTCACAAACCTGACCTGTAAGAAGCTCTGGATCTTCCACCGCAGGAGTTACTACCAGGGGAGAAAGGAGCCTAGCCTGACTTCAAAGGAATCAGGAGATGACTCCCTGTCCCTAAGGTCCCTGGTCTGCGGGACACCTGCCTGTGGGCCCTGAAGGCATCTCACCAGCCCATGGTGTCCTTGGGAACAAGGGGCACTTCCCGTGCAAGATGGGACAGGAGGGACCAGGGTCTGTGGTTGCCTCCATCTCAGAGGGCCTAAGGGTCTTACGGGGGCTTCCCCTCCTGTAGCAGAGGAACCCACAGGGTCCCCTAGCTGAGTCTCCATGTGGAGCTGCTCCAGCTCCTGGGGCCTGTGAGGAGTCCTGGAGCAGATGACAAGGACACAGAGGATGTGGATGTAATGCTCCAATGCTGTGATGGGGGACACATAGGTCATTTTGGGGATCAGCCATCCAGGCTGGTGCCCTCCCCTGTAAGCCTCAGAATTCCCTGTCACCAGGCCCTTCTTTTGAAACGTTGAGGACAAACAGCTCCTCCTGAAACAGCACTTCCCCCTGGGGGGACAGTTCTGACACTAGATCAGGATTCCTTTGGACAGTGCCTGTCCTCTGCAGGGCTCACCCGCCCCTGGGATGGAGTTGAGCAGCATGGGACCCTCGGTGGCCAAGACCCAGGTGACTGTCCACTCAGCTTGGAGGTCAGAGCCCACCTCTGCCCAGGGCTTGGGGTCCACTGGCACCCTCTGGAGCCTGGTCAGAGCCCCTGGTGCAGCCCCTGACATTGGCTGCTGGTCTCCTTGTGCCCTCTAGGAGGTGACATTGAGACAAAACACACAAACCTGGCTTTGGCTTAGGAGGGAAAAAGAGCCTGATTTCCATAGACCCCGCCTGAGCCCCTCCCTGGTGCCAGCTCTGTCCCACCCACTCCTGCTCCGTGGGAAGTCTCTGTGCTGTCCCCAACTCCCTGCCAGGCACCAACCTTGGGGAAGGCAGTGGCCACAGGAAAGTCCCACAGGCACAGGGCAGAAGTGGCTCCAATCCTCAGGGAGCGCGTGGGCAGGCTCTGTGCCTCAGCTCAGCCAACAGCTATTGGGGGGGGGGGTGTCCCCAAGATCTGGAATCAGGTCCAGGGTGCCCACAGCCACCTGTTCACAAACCCAGTGTTCACCTCACAGGACACACGGGATGCCTCCCCCTTCACACTTGGCGACAGCAGGTTTTCCTGAGACACCCAGTCCTGGGTCTCTGTCCTGGGAGCAGAGGCCAGGCTGGTGACACCTGGAGAGAGAAAGCAGGTCCCCTCACCCATTGCCATTCAGCTTCCCCTTTCTTGCCCCAGAGTCATCTCAGTGACCTCTTCCAGGGAGGAATTCCAGCCTTCCCAGAGCATCTGAGAGCGTGAGAAAGAGCCGGTGCTCAGCTGGGTTTCCATATCACAAGTGGAGTAACCCCTGCTTTGGGGACCCCTGGGGTTCTCTGTGTTGATGGCAGCCCCACGGCCACTACACAGCAGAGACCAAGGCAGTGTGCAAACTCTCAGGTCCACCACACACCTGCTGAGTCAGAATCTGCATTCGAACAAGATCTGGAGGCACTCCCTGTGCACCCCTGCAGCGCAGGGTGTCGGCGGGGCCTGCCCTTCTCCTTAGTCAGACAGCTGCTGAAGCGGCATTTCTAAGGTGTCGCCTGGGCATCCCAAGCTTTACATAGTTTCACTGGTGATTCTGATGCACAACGGGAGTGACATCCCGTGACAAGAATTCCTGATGTGACCCCAGGCTCCTGTTCTGAAGGGAAGAGTCCCACGTGGTAAGAGAGGGCTCTGGGGTCGCCTGGAACCAGACAGCACAGGATTGTGCTGTCCTGAGAGAGAGAAAGAGAGAGGGGGGGGGGGTGGAGAGCCTCAGCTGAAGACATTGGCGCCCATAGGTCCCAGGGAACTGAAATGTTGACACAAAGAGGATAGGAGACTCGGAGGGGAGGGAGAAGGAGGGTCCCGGGCAGAGACCCGCCCCTCCCTCCCACGTGACTGGGGAAGCACTCCAGCCCTGGGAGGAGACTCCGCGCGTGCGGGGAGGACGCACAGCTGGTCCCGCGCTTCAGGACCGAGGTCTCTGTGAGCGGTTCTGGAGCTGCAGCTCTTCTTGCAGAGGGAGGACCGAGCAAGCACTAGACACCATGGAGTCCCCGTCAGGGCGCATCCCCTGGCAGAGCCTCCTGCTGGCCGGTAAAAAGAGGACAATCCCTGGAGGAGGACGGGAGGATGGGAGACAGGGAGTGGTTGGGTCTCCTGGGGAGGACAGCGCTCCGAGAGGGGACAGAGAGCTGCTGCTTGGACCTGAGGGAGAGGACATAGGGTCAGAGCAGGATGGGGCAAATCTCAGCAACAGGACATTCTCATGATCGGAAAGCGGTGAGGGCCAGGAAATCCTTGACTGCTGTGTTTTTAAAGTTAATTTCTGAACAGTAAGTTTTAGAACTGATGGCAGTAATCAAAAATGATGTCGGGGTGGGAAGGCTCAACCAGGGGTGGTGAACGTGTTTACCACCAACCTGAGTCATGGGCAACTACACCTCCAGAAAGTGCGGGGCCTGGGGACACAAGCCCCCGCCCCCATGGAGCTCATGTCCTATGGGGAGGAGAGGGACGTGGAATGATCTAGGTGTGATGTCAGGTACCAACAAGCATTGTGGAGAAAACAGAGCAGGGAGTGAAGACAGAAAGTCTTTAAAGGAGGTGGCCAGCAGAGGTCTCTTCCAAGGATACCTCTGAGTGTCGGCAGGGGTCTAAGGGCGGTGAGGGGGTGAGCCAGGCAGACACCTGGACAAGAGTATGAGAAACAATAAAAATAACAGGTTCAGAGGTGCTGAAGTAACAGTGGCCATGCTGCTGACCTTGACCATGGGAGACCCACACACGCACACAGACCGGGGGTGAGAGGGAAATAGACCTGCCCAGCACCCAGGGCCTCGTCTTTCCTTCCCAGTGCACAGACCCAGATGTTGATCGATTTCTCTGTCCCCTCCTAGTCTCACTCTTGACCTTCTGGAGCCCGCCCACCACGGCCCAACTCACTATGGTTTCGACCAGTGCTGCTGAAGGGACGGATGCTCTTCTCCTTGTCCACGGTCAGCCAGAGTTTCTTGCAGGCTATGTCTGGTTCAAAGGGGAGAGTGTGGACAGCAGCCATCAAATTGCGTCATATGCAATAGATGCTCAAGAAATGCACCCGGGACCCGCATACAGCAGCCGGGAGACCATTTACCCCAATGGATCCCTGCTCTTCCAGAATGTCACCCTGGGGGACACAGGGTACTACACTCTACTAGCCATAAAAAGAAATTTTCAAGGTGACAGAGCAACTGGACGGCTCCACGTGTACTGTGAGTGATTGCCCTCTGCCCTCTGGGTGTCGGGTGGAGTGAATTCTATCTCCCACACGGGACTGACAGCCCTGGACTCTGCCTCCAGCACCCTCTGCATCATGTCCTGGGCTGGGGCTGGGCACGTGGTACAGGACACACTCAGTGGAGACAAACTACCTAAGACGAAAGTTCAATTCCCACAGTCCATCCCTGCAGAGACATTCACTGCAGAGGGAAGGGCCAGTCTGGTGGGACTAACTCAGCAGAGGGAGACCAGCCTCTGCCCAGCCCTGGGGCCTCTACCCATGACCATGACCCCAAGAAAGAAAACCTGCAGGGCTCAGTCGGGGCCTGGATGGAGGGGCCCCTGGGATCCTCACAGAGAAGCTCAGCCTGGTCAGCCCCTCCCTAGACCTTTGGTCCCGGGCTCCTGACTCCAGGGATTCTGGGGGCCGGTGTCAGGTTGGGTTTGGTCTGTGGGCAGGGCTGACTGGGAGCAGTGATTTCCCAGCTGCCTGAGTCACAGACCCCCGGAGCTGGTCACCAGCCAGGGCTCAGCCCCAAGAGCCACAGGTGGGCAGGGAAGGGCCTGGTCCTTCCCTGGAGTCTCTGTGGAGCACAGATGGACAAGGTCACCAGGCCATTTGCAGACTGCCCTGGGGGACCTAGGAGAGTGTAGACGAAGGTCAGCGCCTTCGGGGAGAAACAGGAGAGAAGAGCTCTGGGCAGCCCCTCACCCCTAGGGCTCAGCCCGGGGGATCGCTCTTGGGGTCAATCAGGAACAGATGCCTCTGATTTGAGCAGCACCCCTATCCCGAGATTTAGGTCTGATACTGTGAATATTAATGGTTAATGCGCTGAAAACTCTGCAGCCAGATAATTCATCCTCCTCCACTGAGGAGAAACTGGGACCCAGGGAGGCACCGTCACTAGGGCAGAGTCACAAGCAGCTCGCCAGAGTCACTTGAGGTCTGTGTGCATCCACAGCCCCATCCTTCTCTCTGGCCCCGGGGGCCTTGTCAGGTGTCTGTGCATCCCTAGACCAGCCATTGGCTCAGGCCCTGTCTTTTTAGGTGTCCTCGCCCAGAGGGAGAGATTCTGGTCCGGGGAGTGAAAGGAACTGCAGAATT
The DNA here is from genome assembly GCF_004126475.2 of Phyllostomus discolor. Taxonomy (NCBI): domain Eukaryota; kingdom Metazoa; phylum Chordata; class Mammalia; order Chiroptera; family Phyllostomidae; genus Phyllostomus; species Phyllostomus discolor. Next base: position 75,981,714 of record NC_040914.2, on the reverse strand, counting down.
AATCTGTGTGTCTCCTGAACCCAGTTACCTGCGGTGTCAATCAGACTCAGTGCTGGGAACACCCAGGCCTCCCCCTCTGTGGCCGACCCACAGCTCCCTGCACTGGACTTGAAATCCCTTCTTTGTTTCCTGATGTGTTGGTGTCACTCCCACTGGATGTGACAGGACTGTGCCTCTCACTCCCCACTCCACACCTGCAGCCAGCTCAGGAACCGGCACTTGGTGGCTCTTTCGTGAGGGAGAGAAGGAGTGAATGGTGAAGGAATGAAGGAATGAATGATCCAGAGTCCTTTAGAGACTGGCACCTGGATGCAGATTCCTTGGAAGCAGCCCTGTTTCTCGAAGGCTGAGACCCTTGTCTCAGACCCCCTGCTGCTCTCTGGAGAAAACTATTCCTTTCTGCAATTGGTCTTTGGCCCTGGAGTATCAGTAATACACTTACGTATGGACATCTGTAAGTTCTTTCCGTATTTCTGTCTCATGACCACCAAAAACGAATGGTCTGCAGGAGGCAGAATTTTAGCAGGCTCATGCTCCCCACTTGTCCTCTGTCACCTGTTCTGCATCTGTGCAAGGCCTCACCTGCCCTCAGCAGACAGAGGATGCCTTCAACGACCAAGCGAGAGCACATGGTTCTGCCACAGTTAGCTCCCGCCTGTCTGCCTCGCCCTTTTCTAGATCACGCCATGAACTCTGCTCTCATTTGTTGGCTCGCTGGCTTGTGCCAGTCACACTAACCTGGGAAGGTCTGACCCACCTCTTGGCCCAGGGGTCTGAGTAGTCTGTGGACCACCATCTTGTTCCCAGTCCCCAAGTATTCTTTCTGTTCGAACCCCAGTCTTTAGGATAAATGGTGCCTCATGGAAACACACTCGGCTGGGCATGGGGGTCTGTGCAGCTGGAAGGAATGGTCCCTGTTCGGCCAGGCAGTCAGCTGGTTGTTGAAGACCCAGGAGAAGTGTGGGTGGTCTCTGACTCCCAGGCCTGTGTCTTCCCAGGACTAAACCCTGGTATTTAACCGACACCTGAAGAAGTCTGTGCTCTCTCCCAGACACAGTGCTGGCAGCCCTGCATTCCCTGAGCACTCAGATTCGCAGTCATGCATTTGTCTTCAGATGCACAGACCTGACTTACTTTTTTAAGGACTCAAGTTGGCTGAGAGGTGCGAGGTATTATCTCTGATTGAAGAAGCCTTTGGAGGAATCGAAGGTACCACCCAGGGCAATGTTCCCTCTGTTATCTGCAGAGCAGTTAGCCGCCCCCGACATCACAAGCAACAGCTCTGACCCCAAGAGTTTTGATAGTGATGTTGAGCATCTTTTCATGTGCTTATCGGCCATTTGTGTATCTCCTTTGCAGAAATGTCTATTCAAGTCTTTTGCCCGTTTTCCAATCTGGTTATCTGGTTTTGTTGTTGTTGAGTTGTAGTTCTTCTCTTTCTCTATTCTGGACATTAACCCCGCATCCTGTATATCATTTGCAGAGTGTTTTCTCCCATTCCATAGGTCACCTTTCACTCTGGTGACTGTGTCCTTTGGTGAACAGTTTTTCATTTTTGCAGAGTTCAAGTTTTCGATCTTTTTTTTTGTGCCTGTATTCTTAATGTCATATTCAAGAAATCATTGCCAGATCCAGTGTCATTAAGCTTCTCCTTACATTGTCTTCTGAGTTTTGCAATTTTAGGTCTTATCTTCAGAATTAAGTCCATCTTGAGTTAATTTGTGTGTAAGACAATGGTCCACTTCCTTTGTTTGCAGCAGAAGTTGTTCATCACCATTTGATAAAAAGACTGTCCTTCCTCCACTGAATGGTGCTGGCTTCTTTGTTAAAGCCATTTGCTACTACGGTCGTCCCTCGCTATATCGCGGTTCACCTACTGGCGGCTTCACTGTATCGTGGGTTTTCCTAAGCCCGCAATACAGTGAAGCCGCCAATAAGTGAGCCGTGATATAGCGAGGGATGACTGTATACTTCACTGGTGAGCACCCATATAGAATTTTATATGTTGTTAAAGTTACATGGGTTTAAGAGTGTAGAAAGTGTTTAAGAGCATATGAAGTGTTTATAGGAGTGTGGGAAAGGTTAATAAGAGAGTGGGAATGGTTTATAGGAGTGTGGGAAGGGTTTATAAAGCCTTAAAATATATATATAAATAATACAATAAATATAATGCCACTACTTCATGGATTTTCACCTATTGCGGAGTTCTCTGGAACGTAACTCCCACTACAGGTGAGGGATCACTCTATAATGGAGGCTTTATGCCTGGGCCTCTACTGTACTCCGCAGTCTGTCTTTATGCCACTACTGCAGCATTTTGGCTACCTGAGCTCCGTAGTGAATTTTGAAATTAGGAAGTGTGAGACCTCCAAATTCGTTCTTCTTTTTTAAGATTGCCAGAACTATTTAGGGTCCCTTAAAATTCCATATGAATTTTAGCCCTGGCTGGCGTAGCTCAGTGGATTGAGCGTGGGCTGGGAGCCAAAGTGTCCCAGGTTCGATTCCCAGCCAGGGTACATTCCTGGGTTGCAGGTCATAACCCCCAGCAACCGCACATTGATGTTTCTCTCTCTCGCTCGCGCTCTCTCTCTCTCTCTCTCTCTCCCTCCCCTCCCTCCCTAAAAATAAATAAATAAAATCTTTAAAAAAAAAATTCCATATGAATTCTAGGATGGACTTTTCTATTTCTGCAAAACTGTCACCAGGATTTTGATATGGATCATATCAAATATGTAGGGGTATTTCGGGGTATAGTGACACTCCAACAATGTGAAGTCTTCCAATCCGTGAACATGGATGTCTTTTCATGTATTTCTTTACTTTCAGAAATGTAATTTTCAGTGTATACTTCCACCTCTCTGTTTAAGTTTGTTGCTAAGTAGTCTATTCTTTCTGATACTGTCGTAAATGGGATTGTTTTCATTAAATTCTGTTTTGGGATCGTTCATGGTTTTTGTCAAGAAATGAAGATGGTGCCGAGTGTTGATTTTGTCTCCTGCGTCTTCACTGAATTCATTGGTTCTACCAGTTTGTTTGTTTTTTTTACAGTACATGGACTATTTAGGGTTTTCTACATATAAAATTATGTCATCTGTTAAAAGAGATAATATTTCTTCTTCCTTTCCAATTTGTGTGCCTTCTATTTCATCTTCTTGCCTAGTTGTTCCGGCCAAACTTTCAGTACTGTGATGACTACAAAGGGTGAAAGCAGTGTCCTCGTCTTGTTCACAATCTTACTAACATTTTCAGAGTTTCTCCATGGAGTATTGTTAGCTGTGGACTCTCATGTGTGGCCTTTATCATATTGAATAGTTTCTCTGTATTCCTACAGTTCTCATCTGTTGTTAAAACTATAACTACTTCTCTGGAGAGTTCCTGTATGGTGATATTCCATCCACAGACCAGGAAGTAAAATCCTGCTCAGACTGAGAAATCCTGTAGATCAAGCCTCTCCAGGTCCAAGGTCGTAAAGACTGGGTCGGGCTGTTTTTATTGTCTAGTAAATTATTTAACAAGAAGTAGATGCCTTCCCACTTTCTGAAAAGTTTCCTTGGCCCCAGAGATGGACAGAAATGGCAGGCCTGCCTTCCCCAACATGCATGAAGTTTACATGAGGAACAAAAGCTGATCTTTCTTGAAGTCAAAGCAAGTTTTAGGGAAGGGTCAAAAAGTTAGTAGAAGAAAACCCGTGCAAACCTGGGGATGAGGCTGTAGGACACGAGGGCTGAAAGGAGGTTCCTGGCGCTGATACCGCAGAGGTGTCTGTGCGGGCAGGTCAGGGCTCAGCCCGGGGTCTGGGGTCGGAGAGCAGGTGCCACCCTCTCCTTACAGACTGTCCTCCTCACAGAGACACTGGTTCTTCTGTAGAGGCCAGGGCCGTTCCTCAGCGATGCCCCCAGAGCTCACTGTGGATGGCGAGCGGCTGGGATCTCTAAGGAAGGAGCCCGCTCTCAGTCAGTCACCTCTGTGTCTCCACAGAGCCCGCGAGGAGGCCCTCCACCTGAGCCGGAGCACCACCGTGACTCGAATATGGACACCACGGTTCTGTCTTGTCTCACACGTGACCCTGGGATTTTCATCTGGTGGATCTTCGGTGACCAGAGGCCGTGGCTCGTGGAGAGGATGGAGCCATCTGGGGCACTGGCACCCTCACCACAAACCCCGCCGGGAGGGGGGACGCTGGGGTTCTGTCCGTGTGAGGTCTCTGACACCGTCAGCTCAAGCACAAGTGACTCCGCAGGGTGGACGTGAAATCTGAGTGACCCTCGCCCCCTCCTCTCTGTTATTAAACTATGAGTAGATTTTTTCTGATCTGAAAATGATGGTTGTGATGCAGTTCCTAAGTAGTTTTCCTTAGGAGTGATAAAGGTGGAAAGTCCTTGGAAAACTTGCACCGAGTCAGTAAGTGCTCAAAAGTGTGAACTGACAGGGTCGTTACTGTTGACTTAAGGTCAAGTACACTCCAGACCCTGCCTCTGGTTGGTCTCTGGTTGCTGCATCTCTCTTGCACCATCTCCACAGTCGAGGCGACACCAACACTGAGTCCCTCAGAGGGCAGGTGGTGGTCGTGTGATGACCCGTGGGGGCACACGATGAGCCTGCAGGAATCTGAGCTGTCCCTTCTCCAGGGGCACATGTGAATGGCACCTGGACTCCAGCATGGATGACAGGAACAGACAGGAGGACCCACGTGCAGGTGGCAACACCAAGAAGAAATGCACTTGATGTAGAGCAACCTGCTCCCATTTCCCGCTCAGAGGTGGGAGGAGAAGGGATCGGAGAGCCCAGGTCTCAATCTGAGACCCTGGGATGAGGTGCAAGTGGAGTGAAGGGGCAGTCTCCAGGCAGGTTCCACCCCATCTTAAGACCCCACCCCACCTCCTGAAGAGCAATGTGTGCATCAGGGACATGAGTCTCAACAACAGGGCCTCCCTGGGCTGAGACTCAACGACAGGGACACAGGCAGGACACGATCTCCCTCCTACATGAGGTTCCAGCATCACCACAGAAAGAGGCACCCAGGCATACCTGCTCATGGGGATACCAGACCAGGCCAGAGGTGGACCCCAAAGTCCTGGGACATCCCACACCTCTCATGCCTGTCCCAGCCCCTGCAGGCTTTGCCCTCCTGAGTGAGCAGCCCCTAAGCCCCAGCCTCCAGGGAGTGCCTTTCACCCCTCTAAGCCCCAGGCATTCCTGGACACCCAGATGTCCCTGCAGGGGGCATCCTCAGGTTGGCCACATGGGACCTGACCTTGTTCTTCCCCTCAGCTTTCCAAGGCCCAGCAGGCTCTCCTGGGATCTCCTCTTCCCAGGGGCTCAGTGAGCTGCACAGCCCTGAACCCCAATGGGAAGGAAGCTTCCCCTACACTTTTTCTGACTCTATGTGGATAGCTGGGCACAGGTGGGCACAGACCACACAACTTCAGGGGTCACCTTCCCCTACAAGGCAACACCCAGTGCCTTACAGGATGGTTAGCACCATGGGCCTGACCAGTGGGACTGACCTTCCCTCTACTTCCCAGGCTGCAGCTGCTCTCACCACTCAGTCGTCCTGGTGAGCTCCATTCCTTCTCTCCACACCTGTCCGCAGGGAGCATCTGGCCCACCTCAGCGTCCCCAGACTGAGCACAGGAGTGGGTCCTGCCCCCACAGACCAGCTGAGGGGTCTCATCCAGGGAAGAGATGGGCTGGGGACCCCAGGAGAGAAGCACCTACTGTTCCCACCTGGGTAGGTGACCAGTGACTGAGCTCCCGCTCTGTCCCTCGGGCCTCCTTGGGAAGGACCAGTAATCTGACCACATCTGTGAGGAGGGCTCTCAGGGAGGCAGCATGAGGTTGAGAGGTTTTGATGCAGGGAGGTGGCTGTGGAAGGTGTTCAGCGGGATGGAAGGAAGCCTGGGGACAGGACAGGACCTGGTCTGAGGAATGGATGGGAGCAAAAGGAAGGGAGAGGAAGATCAGAGAAAGCTGCCTGTGCACCTCAAGGGTGATGGGATGGTGAGCTCTAAGGGAAGTGGCTGCATGTGGTCTATCGGGGGACCTGTCAGTCAGGTCTCCCCTCCAAGGGCATGTCCTGGGGACACTGCCCAAGGGGAGGTGGCTTTGCCCCAGCCTGGCCCTTAATGCTAACTGGCTCCTGCCTGACCTGCTCAGACCACTGTCTATGTCCTTTTCAGCCCAGGCATGGCCGGGGCCCTGTATGAGGAGGAGCTGAGTCCCTGGATCATGTCTGACAGTTTCATCAGGAAGTGTCCATCACACACAGAGAAAAACCCCAATCCAATTAAAAAATGGGCAAAGGACCTGAATAGACACTTCTCCAAAGAGGACATACAGATGGCCAATAAACATGAAAAGATGCTCAATGTGACTAATCATTAGAGAAATGCAAGTTAAAACCACAATGAGATATCACCTCACACCTGTCAGAATGGCTATCATCAATAAATCAACAAACAACAAATGCCAGTGAGGATGTGGAGAAAAGGGAACCCTCATGCACTGTTGGTGGGAATGCAGATTGGTGCAGCTGTTGGGAACTTCCCAGCCTGGTTTCAGAAGCTGTAATCCCCCGTGTCTAAGGCTGAGTAAAGGACCTTTGGACCATAAACCACTTAGGAGACAAAACTTATCTTCCTTATAAGGGCACAGCCACTGCCCCCTCTCACTTCACTCTGCTTGGCCATAGGTAGATGACTGGTTAGCCAATGATGGGTAAGATTCCTCAAAAGAGGGACCACCTCTGTGCCTAAGACAGGCACAGTCACAAAGGGGCCCTCAGGGAAGGACTTGAGGGTCTATAGAAAAAGGGGGTGATGGACTCTCGCCCCTTGGCTTTAACATAGCCTGAGTCCTCATTCTGTCTGCAAGAGGTCTCCTAATCTCTTGGCTGCCTTACCTCCTCTGCCTGACTTAAGCCTGAAATAATGCCTTAAGCCTGAAACAATACTGGAGGTGGGTGCAGGTCTGTGCTGGAAAGGGCAGGTTCCCTAGAGGATCACGCCTAAGAAAGAATGCATAAAATCCTATGAAACCTACTTTGCTAATACCCTCAATTTAAATGATAAGGGTCCAAGTGGGAAGTGAGCTTGTTCCCTAAAGTTTTATGGCCCTTTACTATCTAACCCTGACTCAGAATAAGCCCTCAGAGTTCTGTGAATGTTATCTATTGTTTAATCATTTCTGCCTGACAATGACTGATGAGTTTCAATATATACCCTGTGTTCCTGTGCAAATTGAACCCAATAAAAGCTTGTCAAGGGAAGGGTTGAGGTACTCTCCTCTTGAGAGGGAAGCTGTGCCGTCCCTTTTCCTCCACAGGACTCGGTAGTCTGTGTGAATTTGTCTCTCATCTCATCCATAACATCGCAGTCCCCAAGAGCCGGGATCCGCATCATGCAGCCACTGTGGGATGCAGTATGGAGACACCTCAACAAATTAAAAATGGGTCTGCCTTTTGACCCAGCAATCCCACTTCTGAGAATATATTTGAAGGAACCCAAAACAATAATCGGAAAGAACATAAGCAGCCCTATGTTTATTAAGCAGCATTGCTTACAATAGCCAAGATTTAGAAGCAGCCCAAGTGTCCCTCAGCGGGTGAGTGAATAAAAAACTGGTGCATTTACACAATGGAATACTAAATGGTCATAAAAAGTAACTTCTACCTTTTGCAACAGCTTGGAAGGACCTAGAGAGTATTATGCTAAGTGAAATAAGGCAGTCAATTATATGTAAAATCTAATAAAATAGACACAGACTCATAGGATACAGAGAACAGGCTGACAGGTATCAGAGGGGAGGGGTTGGGGGGCTGGATAAAACAGGTGAAGGGATTAAACAACGACAATGGGAAAACCAATTTGTAGACACAACAGTACAGTGATGACCAGAGGGAAAGGGGGGTTGGGTGGGGGGAGGTAGAAGAGGGTAAAGGGGGGGGGGAAATGGTGATGGAAGGAGAATTGACTTTGGGTGATGAACACACAATACAATATACAGATGAGGTGTTAGAGAATGTACACTTGAAACTTACATAATTTTATTGACCAGTATCACCCCAATAAATTCAATAAAAATGTTTTAAAAAGAAAATACCCCCTCTTCCTGGGAGGTGCCAATCGAGGGTTGGATGACTACTGTGCCCGGTCCACCTGCAGAGGGTCCATCCCTCTCTGCCCCGGTCATGGTGGAGCCACAAGAAGACTCGGGTGCTCAGGCTCCGCTGGGGCAGCAAACCCCGACTGAGGCTGTGCCCAGGGCAGCTGACAGCTGTGCACGTGGGGCCTGGTCACACGGCTCTGCCTGAGCACTTTAAATCTTTGGTACTTTATTAAAAATATACTTCTGCCAAAAGTTATGCAGCACAGCTCAAGTGGTGTGCCCAGGAAATTCAGTACCTTAGATGGTCCTCCTAGAAAAGACTGATTAAAAATGAATTAATTATCCACTTTAAAAGTTGAGAGAAAAACAGATGAGGAAAAGATAAACTTAAAAATAGAAATCAATAAAGTAGAAGACAATAGAAAATCGAGAAGATCGACACAACATAAATTACTTTCTCGGAAAAGTTTGTCAGTGTTCTATCACCTGTGAAAAAAACTAGCCAACCAAGTAATAGAGGAAGCACAACTAAGGCCTGTGAGCCGTGGGGAAGAGGGGGGTGTAACTAAGGCTGCAGCCGAGACTGAAAGTCCTGAAAAATCTTTCAGACATAGAGTCGGTAATTTAGACAAAATTGACAACATTTCCTGAAAATTAGAAATAGTAAAAGCCAATCAAGACTTGTACCATAACGATGAAAGGAAATGGGGTTAATAGTTGAGATACTGTCACACAAACACTCACTCACACACTCGTGCATCACGCACATGCTGCACGTGTGCACACTCGCAGCAAAGCGTGGGCAGCCTCAGAAGGAACTTGAGCATCTCCACGGAGGGAAGACACACCCCTAGACCTGAGCTCACACCACGCAATGACCTTTTAAAGATTCACTGAAGTTAGAATTTATGTTTTTCGAAAGACATCCTATTCTCTCTCTCTTTTATACATACACAAGTTTTGTACATGTCCATACATGCACCTATACATCAGGCAGCTTTATGTTTTTTTGTATATCTATATGACAAATAAGCCTTATCCCATGCATGTAACAAAATCGTATAAAAATAACAAGAAAAAGACTGACAATCCGATTTTTAAAAAGATTATATTTATTTATTTCTAGAGAGAGGGGAAGGGAGGAAGAAAGAGAAGGAGAGAAACATCAATGTATGGTTGCCTCTTGCTCGCCCCCAACTGGGGACCTGGCCTGCAACCCAGGCATGCGTCCTGACTGGGAATTGAACTGGTGACCTTTTCATGTGCAGGCCAGCACTCAACCCACTGAGCCACACCAGCCAGGGCCCAGTTGTTTATTTTAATGGCTAGCAACTCTAAGAGACGTTGAACAATAGAACATATGTAAATGGCCAGTAAACATGTGTAAAGAAGAATGTGCTTTATTGTTTCTTTTTTGAAATGCAAATAAAAGTCATTATGAAATGTTATTTCAACCACATGACAATGGCTAAAATTTAAAGGGCTGAGGGCACCAACAGCTGGAAATCTAGACACATAAACATTGTTGGTGGGAATAGAACTTTGTTAAACTACCTGGCAGGAGAATCTAAAACTTACATACATTTTAAAAGGCGTTCCAGCAAAGCAAATGGAATTCACCTCAAGGACATGGGTTCGACCCACTGAAGCACACGTTGTGTGCTACATGGACATTCACACCGGGGCTCTTCAGAAGAGCCCAGAACAGACAGTCGTGCTGCCCAGCAGCCCACGGCTGAGTGTCGCGCTGCGTGCAAACAAGGGGTATTATGCAGCCAGAAAAGGGGGCAACTCACTGCTCCCCCAGCAGCAGGATGATCCCACGTGCACAGACTTGAACCCAAGTCGTCAAATGCAGAAACACCAGGAACGACTCTGCTTTTGCTAAGTTCCCCCAAAGGACAAACTGACCTGGGCTCCGCAGGTCAGAGTGGAGGTGAGGCTGGGGCCGTGGGCCCGGGCTCGGGCATGCTCTCTCCTGTGACCTGGGCAGGGTGTCACAGGCACACATGTGCAGAAAGGTACTGCAGTGCTCCTGTGACTTTACAGGAAAGGAGTGGAATGTTTCTTCGGATTAAACAGACAGTGGCTACAAAGCAACCAAAGACCGGCTCACTCTGACCTTTCCCAGAATAAGGAAAAGGAGAGAACGCTCATGAACTCCTTTAACAGGCAGCACAACCTGCACGTCGACCCAGACTGAGAGTATGAGGAGGAAAACACCCGGGCCCTTCTCCAGAACAGAGATGAAAAATCCCTAAAGGAAACTCTGCCAAGGTCCATCAGGACTTGTCAGGTTGCATTTGCTCCCCAGGAGCGCAAGTGGGCTTACCAGGCACAAATCAACCGTGCCTTTTACCACCCTAACAGGTTAACTAGGCAATAACACATAAGGACAACAAGAGAAACAGATGCCTTTGATGACACTCCACGTCCACTCGGGGGGGACAAAGCTTTAGACACCAGGGTAGACGAGGAGCGAGGGGAGCGCCTCGGCCTGAGGGAGGTGCCCACAGTGCTGCCTCGAGCCCTGACGCGCCACACTTGGCAGGAGGGAGGCCCAGCTGCCTGCATCCACCACCTGGACTCCCAGCCTCTGGGTCTCGACCTACAAGAGCTCTCACCAGCCTCGCCCATGGGTCCACAGAGCCACCGTCGGGTCTGGTGACAGAAGCCCCTCTTGGGGTCAGGGTGTCCTGAGGAGACCTGAGCCTCAGGTGGGGCAGCTCTCTGGACGGGAGGACCAGGCTCACGGCTCAGACCTCGGACCACTGATGGGAGGAGCTGGGGCTGGGCCTTCCCTGGGTGACTCTGAGGTGACTTCAGGCCTGAGACACACAGCGGGTCTCCTGAACGCACCAGGGATAAGGGGCCACCCTGAGACACTGTTCTTGCTGCTGACTGGGAGAAATGCGGACTCCGTGAGCCTCCTGTTGCATGGTGGGAGCTGACCCAGACCTCATTTCTGGAGCCTGCAGCTTGTCCAGAGACAAATGGGGGAGGGGTGGACACGCTCCCCTCTAGGGAGGACCTGGAGGCCCCAAAGGAAGGGGGCCGCCGTGTAATTCTACTGTGTGGAGGGCAGGGACAGGGAAGAGGGCCATGAACTCACTGTCACTTCCCCCAGTGCCCACACACAGGCTGTGGGGGACTGGGCCCTGAGTGTCCAGCCTACACTGGTCATCCTTCTCCCCAATGACTTGGGTCCTGGGATCGGTTCAGGGTTCCAGTCCATGCCACCACATCCTCCAATGTTAGGTTTTCCCTGTCTGGTGCAGAAGCTCCACCCTGAGCAAATCCAGAGTATTTGAGGGCCACGTTCGTGGTAGCGAAAACACTTGCTTCTGTCTCGGTTTATGGGGAAGGTCCGCAGGGACTCGAGGAGGAGCGTGAGCGCCCTCTAGTGGATTCTTCCTGCTAGAAGAGGAGAAAGAGGGTCCGGGTCCTTGAGAGGTCTTGGCTTACTTTGGACACGGCACAGTCAGGCTCAGAAGGACTGGAACTGAGATGCAAGAGGAGGGGAAGGGGGAGTGGGCAAGGCCGGGAGGGATGAGAACCGCGGGCTGAGAGGAAGCCTCCTGGAAACGCCAAGGGTATGGCACACAGCGGAACTCTCCATCTCCTCAACAGTGATCTTTGGGGCTAGTCATTCTCATTTTGTAGCTGACCTGCGCACTGTAGGATGAGCAGCACCATCCCAAGGCCTCCACCCACTAGGTTCCAGTAGCACTCTCCACCCCCACCCCCTCTTCCGTGCGGAGAGCATTTCCTCTGGCATTGCTCTATGTCCTAAGAAAAGGGGCGCAGCGGTGGGAACCTCGCTCTGCGCTGAGAACCACGGATCCACACCAATCTCCAATGCCAACTACCCAAACGACACCCTGGACCTCTCCGTGTGTGAAGAAGAGAAAAAACAGACACCTTTGCTATCAAAGAAAAACTAACTTTCAGCAACCAAAAATTGATTTATCATTTGAAGGAATATTTAGCGGTAATTAATTGATGGCTGACCATAGCTTGCCAGCTGGAAGGCTGGGGATGGTCGAAGGAAGGGTGCAGCCTCAGACGAGAATGACACCACACCATGGTGCTCCAGCGTCAGAGAGGGCGGGTCCGCAGACACTGGGCAGAGGAAACACACCCCAACACGTGTGCTCATGCCACGCCAGTGCACCGTCTACTCGGATGTTCTCACCATCTTACAGGCGTCTTAGAAATGAATGCAAAGTCTCCACTGTCATTTGGAAGAGACTTGTTAGTAGAAAGAATGTTATATCATAGGAGTTTCTCTATATTTTTGGAATCCTATACCGTGGGATCATTCCTTATGCATGAACACCCAAAAATAAACTTTGTTGGTGACTAGACAGTGTTGGGTTTTATTTCCAGCCCCTGTGGGCTGACAGCACCCTGCCCCCATCCCTGGCTCCTTTCCCAACAACAGAACCTTTGGTGCCCCCTCATTAGGGGACAGGCGGGGCTTTAGAGTGTCCTCACCAGTCCTCATCAGGCCACACCTGATCCCTGTCCCTCAAGGGGCTAAGACCCATGTTCCATCCCCCTGACCACCTGGCCCCAACACCTTCTGGGAGCCAAGTCTCATAATGGCTGTGGGGCTGCTCAGCTTCGGAAGGGTTTTCTGGGCTGAACTGGTCCTGCCCTGGGGCAGCTGTGGGCTCTTGCTCTTAGAGGGCGTTTTTTGCTGGTTTGTTTGTTTTATCCTCACCTAGGGCAGCTTATTGATTTTAGAGAGAGGGAAAAGGAGGGAGAGAGACACCCAGATCAGGGACCAAACCCACAACCTAAGCATGTGCCCTGACCATGAATCAAACCCACGACCTTTCAGTCTATAGGACAATGCTCCAACTAACTGAGACACACTGGCCAGGGCCCTGGAGTTTTAAAGTTACCTATAACCCCCACTGCTCATTAAGGACACTTCCTGCTCTCTCTGGTCCTTCCATGTCCCTCGTCTGCCTCCTCCGTCACTCCAGCCGCAGGGCCCTGTTCTGCTCTGCTTCTGTTGGGAACCGCACTGCCTGGTATCAGAAGCTGTAACCCCCACCAAGGCTAAGGCTGAGGGAATGACCTTGGACCATAAGCCAGCAAGGAGACAAAAGCTTATCTCCCTGGCAGGAGCACTGCTTCTGCTCCTTTTACTTCACCATGCCTGCCCCCCCCAATGCTAGGTTGGTTAGCCAATGACGGGTAAGATTCCCCAAAGGAGGAATGACTTAAGACAGGCACGATCACATGGGAGGCCCCCAAGGAAGGACTTTGGGGGCTACAGCAAAAGGGGGTGATGGACCCTCACACCTTGGCTTTGACAAAGCCTGAGTCCTCATTGTCTGTGAGAAAATCTCCTTATCTCTTGGCTTCCTTACTTCCCTTGCTCCACCTAAGCCTGAAACAATGACAGAGTTGTGCAGCTCTGTGCTGAAAAGGGGGGATTCCCTGCGTGATCTGGCCTAAGAAAGAACATGTAAATTCCTGTGAAACCTTCTTTGTTTAGAATGCTCTCAGTTGAATGAGAGGGGTCCAAGGAGGAAGTTAGTTTGTTCCTTAAAGTTTTACAGTTTTTTGACCCTGACTCAAAATAAACCCTCAGACTTCCTTGTTATCTGTTGTTTGATCCTTACTTCCTAAAACTGAGTAATGAGCTTTACCTGATTTCTTATGCAAACGAAACCAATAAAAAGCCTCTCCAGTGGGGGAATGAGGCGCTCCCCACTAGAGAGAGTGGCCGTTCCATTCCTACTTCCCCACAGGACCTGGTTATCTCTGTGTATGGTTTTTTCTTGTGTCGACGAGCCATCCACAGCATTCCTCGGTCACTGCCTGTCAGTGATCAAGTCATGCTTCCTTTAATCTACAGTCTCCCCAGATTCTTCCGCTAACAGCTGTGTCCAGGCCCACCCTCCTGGCCAATGGGAAAGGACTCAGAAATCACTTGTGGCTGCAACCTCTGGTTCCATCATGAGCCAGTTTCCCGAGTTACCAGGAGGAAGAGCTCCCACTGTGCCTTCATCCAGGACTCCTTCCCTCTCTACACCAAGAAAAGAAACAGGCCCAGTGACAAGGACACACATGTAAACTCTGGTTCTACTCTGTATATAACTCAGCCAGGGAGTCAAGGGAAGAAACACAGGTCTCCATCCCCAGAAGCTCACAAGATCACTCACCCTGGACTCATGAATGACACCTGTGTCCTGCTGTGAGGTTCCTTTTTTCTCACTGAATTCTGAGACCTTCCCAAGGCGAGGCTGGTGAGCCTGCACCCTCTGACTGGCTCACGCCCATTTCACACACGTGTGCCCTCACGGTGACACCTTGATCACGGTGTGGGGGCCTCCCAGATGGTGAGTCTACCAGCCACTCTCCCCTCTCTTAGACGCTATCCAATTTTAATAAATTTGATCAAACTCTAGTTCTGCTTTTTGAGTTAGAAAGAAAAGGAAGAACATGGGCCTCATGCCCGCGTGGGGGCTCCTCCCCTCCGCCTGACTGTCCACAGAAACCGTGACAGGGACCTACTTCCTAAATGTACTAACATAACGCATCTTGTTTTGGGGTTTTTGTCTGTTTGTTTTATCAGTTTGGCATCATTCCTCTCTTTACACAACAGAGGCACCAACACGTGTCCTCCAGTCGCTTCTGTCCTCTTAGCAGGACTCGATTCCTCTCTCCCCAGGGAGTCACTGCTTCCAAAGTCACTGTGGCGTCTTCCTTGGGTCGCAGTGTCATTCTGGCTGGACTGCAGGACTTGGTCTGTGACCCTCAGCATTCTCCAGACACAGAACTTCCTCTAGAAACTGGTCTTAGATCTTTGGGTCAGGAATAATGATGGTCACATATTTTTCTCACCATTGAACTCTATCTCATGACTGCCAAACACCAGTGACCCACGAGGGCTGTATTTTCAGCACGTTCATGCCTCCCCACTACCCACAAGTCACCCCTTCTGTAGTTGCTGTCGTCTGAGTGCCTGAGGAAGGGTGCCTGCCCGCTGCAGTGGGAGAAAGGACAGTGTGGTCACTGAGTCTCAGGCGTACTAGTAATGGGCCTGTGCACAGACTCTCTCACCTCACTAACTTAGTTTTAGCCCTGGGTCAGCAGCTCGAAAGGCACCAGGGACAGGTGGGGAGGGACCAAATTGTTTGACTCTGGGGCCAGAGCTGGAGGGGCAGTTTTCTCCCAGATAGAAGCACTGGCAGAAGCCACATTTTCTTTGCTGAGCCCTCCCCACAAGCACAGGGAGGGGCAATATCAGAGTCTCCACCAACCTGGCTAACATTCACCCTGCCCTAATGATTCCCTGACACCCTGCCCCACCCAACTTGCTGGCCTCCTCACACTTTTCACACAAATGGCCTGTCTTGGCTTAGTCTAAAATCTCTCAAAGGTCCACCAAACCCAAACAAGCAGCATCTGGCCTCAGGGTGCCCCATACCTCTTGCTAAGTGGCCCCAGGCAAGGCAGTAGTGGCAGCTAGCTTCAGCAGGCAGCTTGGCCTTGCTTAGCAACTGGAAGCCAAGCACAAGTAGCAGCCTCTAGCAGATGGCTCTGTAGCTCATGTTAGGTGGCCCCGGTCAGGACACAGTTGGGAGCAGACCTTGGTCTTTATCTCCTGGGAGGCCTCAGAGCCAGCAGACCAAGTGCAAAGGTTCAGACCACCCCAGAGCATCATCCGATCACCTCTACAAGGGACACATTCAAGGGGTGGGCTCAACAGGCACCTGAGCTCCATGGAAATGAGTTCTGCTCCATCGGATCAGCCCCTGCACAGCAGTTTCTCCATTGTGGTTGCTGGCTTGTCCTCGCAGCTGATTGTGCTAGGGGTTAGTAGGGTAAATACTCCCAGGGATGTGCCAACAGCAGTCAAGGCTCAACTGCAAGAGGGAGGTGCACATAACCCCCACAGGAGCACACCTGCTTGGGTGATCAGGGGAGCTGCATCGCTGGGCTCTACAGGACACCTACCACATAAGGCCACTCTGCCAAGCCTGGGAGATACAGCAGCTCTACTTAACACACAGAAACAAACAGAGAGGCTGCCAAATTGAGGAGACAAAGAAACGTGGCCCAAATGAAAGAATAGAACAAAACTCCAGAAAATGAACTAAACAAAATGGAGACACGTAATCTACCATATGGAGAGTTCAAAACACTGGTTATAAGGATGTTCAATGAACTTAGTGGGAGAATAGATGAACTTAGTGAGAACTTCAGCAAAAATATGGCAAGTGTAAAAATGGAGGAAGAAAACAAAAATGAACCAGTCAAAAAGAAAGAATATGATAATTGAAATGAAGAATACATTAGAGGGTATCAACAGTAGATTTGATGAAACAGAGAATTGAATTAGCAGTTTGGAAGACAAGGTAGCAGAAAATACACAATCAGCACAAAAAGGAAAAAAAAGAATGAAAAATGAGTACAGTTTCCGTGGCTTCCAGGACGACATTAAGCATGTTAAGATGTACACCATGGGGTTGCTGAATGGAGAAGAGAGATAGCAAAAATTAAAAACCCATTTGCAAATTAATGACAGAAAACTTCCTTAAGCTGGTGAAGGAAATAGACATACAAGTCCAGAAAGTGTAGAAAATCCCAAAAAAGATAAACCCAAAGAGGCCCACATTAAGACACATCATAATTAAAATGCCAAAGGTTAAAGACAAAGAGACAATCTTAAAAGTAGGGAGAGAAAAGCAGTTAGTTACTTACAGGGGGCGTGTACAGTATAGTGTAGGGAACATAGCCAATGATACTGCAATAATTGTGAATGTGCCAGATGTTACCAGATTAATTGGGATGATCACTTTGTAGGTTATATAAATGTCTAATCCCTATGTTAATACATCTGAAATTAATAAAATATTTAAGTCAATTGTAATTTAAAAATTAAAAAATATTTTTAAAAAGACTGTCAGCTAATTCAACAGAATCTTTGCAGGACAGAAGGGCTTGATACAAAATACGCAAAGTGATGAAAAGCAAGAGCCTATGAGATTATTTCACCCAAAAAAGCTATCGTTTAGAATCAAAGCTATGAGAGCTTCCCAGACAAGAGGAAGTTAGAGGAGTTCATGGTCACCAAACCAGGACAACACTCTGGGGGAGGCCCTTCCTCCACTCCTTGGACAGAGCGAATCCGTCATACCCAGCATCACAGAGACCCTGGAGGGGCAAGCTCTCTCCAGGGGCTACGATGGGGCCCTGCTGGCTCAGGAGTGAGGGCTTCCCAGACACACCTGGGGAGGACAGATGTAAACTACAGGGGCTGCCACCCCCACAAACCCCCTTTTCTTACCCAGGGTCCCAGCTCTCAATGCCTCTTACTCTCTGTTTCTGCCCCAGATGCCCCTGTGCTCCCTTCACCCTACCCTCTCCCATGGAGCTCCCCTCCCAGCAAAGCTGCCAATAACGTGTCTGGTGCCTTAATTCATGGATAGGATAAGAATGGGACTTACCTGAGCCCAGGGGCTCCAGGGTACCACTGGGGTGTGACCACACCCAGGATCTGTTCCTGTGACAACCACAGTATCTGAATGTCCATCTGCAGCTGAGGGTCACATCCATCTGCAGCTGAGGGTCACAGGGCCCATGAGGAACAGGGCCTGGAACTGCCCACTGGGGTGTGGCTGTGAGGCCAGGAGAGCTTCTGATCTCCTTCCATGGCTGGAATGACCTGTCAAATCCATGCTCTGAGCCACACTGGAGGGTCACGTTCCCTCCTGAGGTCACGCCAGGGCTCAGCAGTCCTGAGAGGCTGGGTTTGCTGTAGGGCCCAAGGGGAAAGAAGGCAGCCATTAAATGGGGCTCACACTTCCCTCACGTCCCTCGGGCCTGGGCTGTGAGAAGGGCGACACTCTGGGGCATCCCTGTTCCTCAGGGCAGAGCCTGCCTGAGTCTGGGACCCCTGAGCGTCCCCTCACCTGTCACCACCAGCTCCAGGAGGTCACTGAGTCTGAGACAGTAACGGTGCTATCTCCCTGAATCAGGCTCCATCCTGTGTGTGATGGAGAACTTGGCTTTCTTCCTGGGATCCAGTAGGGACTCCCCGCCCCAGGGTGCTGGGCTTCCGTCTCTATCCAGATGGAACTCTTTGGCCCCCAGGGTCTCCTGACGCCAGGCAATCATGGTGCTCTCCCAGGGGTCACAGAGCCTGGCTCAGCCCAGACGGTGGGTTTGAGGAGCGTTCCTGGAAGGAAATCAGAGGCCGGGTCACAGGACATTTCTCAAACCCAGCTCTCAGCTGTCAGGCCCAGGACCCCAGATGTCCCCCATTTGTTAGCCAGGATCTTCAGTTCTCCACTCTCAGCTGCCTGTGGTGAGTCCCCTTGTCCCCCATGAGGAGTGGGACCTGGGACACCTGGGAATAGACTCACCTGCCAGCAGTGGGGTCCTTGGGCTCACACTCAGCCCTGGAAGAGGGTTCTTGTGAGAGATTTGGCCCTGAACCCTAAACAGAACCCTCTCCCCCGTGAATCCCCTGAGTCCTGGGGTCTCCTGACACATCAGGGCCTGGCTGTGCGGCAGGGTCCCTCCCAGACTAGGGCTTCCCTTCCCCTCCTCAAATCTCGCCAAGGCACAGCAGGGCCATGAGAGTGGAGGCCACGGTGTCTCCTCCTCTGGACCCAGCTGTTCAGAAGGAGGAGACCACGGTGTCCTCGGGGTGGACAGACACACAGGGTGTGGCCACTCAGAGGCTGGCTCTCCCTGTCATGGTGTTGTCCTGTCAGCAGCCCCTCAGGAAGGAAAACAGCTTTCCCCAGGAGCCTGGCTCTCATTTCCACAAAGGAGCAGGAGACATATCCCCAGGCTCCCGAGACACACATTGTAGGCGAGGTGACCTGGGACACGTCCTTCCACGTCACAGCATCCCAAGTGGGGTCTCTTTATCCTCAGCCTGTACATCAGCACATCCCTGCGGGGTCCTTACCAAGGACAGTGGCCACCCAGGCCCTGGGGATGCTTCAGGAAGATGTGGGTCCCTGTGCCCTGCACGGCTCAGATGAGCGGGGACACGCTCACCACCCAGCTGTGCAGTTCAGGTCGAGTGTCAGCATGACCACAAGCACAAAGGAGAAATACAGAAAAAATAGCGAAATAAAACACACCTTTTCTCCTGGCCCCAGAGTGTGGCTTTCTCTCTACCACAGGTGCCCTCCTGGACGTCTGGTTTTCTCCTAGCCACAGCATCCACCCAACCTTCCCGGGAACACGCCTCTGAGCCTCTCCTGCCTCCCCAGTGCCCCTTGTTTTGGGGGTTAAAGTCTCCTCCTCATCCTGTAGTCTCGACCTTATGCTTTAGGGGATAATGATAGCATCTAGAGTTCTGATTTTTACTTAAGACAAATATTAACTTAAATGCCCATCACCCAGTGCCCATTTAACCTCGAATGGTAATGGCCTCTCTCTGAGCCTCAGTTTCCCCATGTCGGCCCTCAGAGTGGGTGTGGGTCGATGGTGCTGGCTTCGAGGGAGGGAGGCGTCCACTTGCAGGCTGGACAGAAGATGTGAGTGGGCTGGGACACGGGAGATCAAGGTGTCCACAGTCAAGGGCTGAATTTCCTGGCCTGCTCCAAACATCGTGTGCTCTGAAATACCAAGTAAAGCTACTAACAATAGTTCTAAAATGTGCACAAACAGACAAATTCAGAAAAAGAGAACTGAAATTTCCCCAAATGGAGAGGAAACCACGGCAAAGAACAGAGACCACGAGAGGGTCAGGTTGTCTGGTCTCTGCAATGGCCAGACAGTGTCCAGTCTACTCCATCCTGGCCACCTGGACAGTGGACCAAAGTGGTATCATGTTAAGCAAAAATAAGATACTTTTAAGTATATTATCAAAAAGAAATGGAGACCTCTTTCCCAGGACTGGGCAGGCATGGGTTAAGGGTCAAAAATGGGATGATGAGGAAGCCCAATTCACATAGTACCTGGTAATTTTTAAATGCAGTAAGGTTTTTCCCTGTTTTCCATTGTTGTTGTTGTTATTATTATTATTACTATTGTTACTATTAAATATATATTAATGTGAATATTTTACATGTGTCTGTGGGTGGAGCCCATTTTCCTTGCTGTGTGACTGTTGCCCTCTGCTGGGCGCCGCAAGAAGTGCATGTATCTTTCATCAGGGACTTACCCTAGCATGTGTTCCAAGAAGTCGGGGACCATTAGTCAGCCAGGAAGCAGCCCTTACCATCATGGGCACCGTCATGGGGACCACCATGAGTCAGTGAGTGGGTGGTAATAAAGCCGCCAGCCCTGGGAGCCTGCCAGTGCAGTGTGCCCCCAACCCTGCTCTCTGTGAGGTGGGCACTAGCTTCCCGGACCCCGTCCACCGTCATGTCCTGGCTTCTTCACAGCACTGGCCTTACAGACTTGCTGCTTTGGGGGCTAAACTGAGAGTAACACCAAGTCCATTACTCACAGGAAAAGATGCCGCACAGCCTGGCCAGCCTCGGGTGCTGTCAGTGTTCTTGCTTTGGGCTGTCCTCCCAGGTCAGTGGTGGTGTCTCCCTGCTTTCATTTGCTTGTCCCTGGTGGTGTGTGATGTGGAATCGACATGACTTCCAACATCATTAGTGAACTGTCCCTTTGTAGAGAGAGGGTGTTTGAGAGACGGGGCCGTCAGAGACATACTGAGGAGACCGTAAGTGGAGGCTCACCTGCGAGGGCCCAAGTGGCATATGAGGAGCACAAGGACCTCACACAAAGTCATAGCAAGGTCACGGGTGTCACGATTCTGCCTTGGGTCAGTTCCCACCCAGTGCCTGGAATGACCTGCTTTGTGTTTTTCTCTCAGCTTTAGCAGTGTTCCTGGGGCCCATTGCTGAAGATTTCCCACCCCAGGTCTTCCCAGGTTCAAGCAAAAAATAAAAAGGGAGAGACGGAGGAAGGGAGGGAAAGATAGCAAATAAATCAGTGAGAGCCAACACCAAATTCGAGAATGGCATGTTAAGGATCAGAATTCAGGGTTTGCAATGAGACCACCAAGCCTCTCGCGAAACCCCTGGCAGGGAAAGCAGGACTTCCTCTTATCAGGTTGCATCAGAACTGGCTCATTTCTCATTCTGACAGCTGTAAATTTGTTCATCAGTCCTGCATGTCTCTGTTAGATCTAAATATTCCTTTCTGTCTCACCTGAGTTCTGATGTGAAATGTGTGGGATCTGCAGTGTTTGGAATGCCTGGTCTTTGTACAGTATTTGTCCTGACTAAAGTCTTCGTCCACCTGAAACACTCCCCTCCTCTGACAATGCCAGATAAATGTTCTCTACATTGCTTTGAGAGTCATTTTGGGGACGTAATAAAGCCACTGTTTATTCATAATTTCTTTTACATTTTATTTTTTAAAGTATATTTTATTAATTATGCTATTACAGTTGTCCCTGTGTTTCTCCCCTTTATTCCCCTCAACACTGCCCTCCCTCCCACCAACAATCCCCTCCCTTTAGTTCATGTCCATGGGTCATACATATAAGTTCTCTGGCTTCTCTATTTCCTATACTATTCTTAACCTCCCCCTGTCTATATTGTACCTACCATTTATGCTTTATAATCCCTGTACCTTTTCCCCCATTCATCCCCCTCCCTCTGCCCTCTCTGCTGATAGCCCTCCATGTGATCTCCACGTCTGTGATTCTGTTGTTGTACTAATTGTTTGTTTAGTTTGTTTTTGTTTTTGTCTTAGGTTCAGTTGTTGATAGTTGTGAGTTTGTTGTCATCTTACTGTTCATAGTTTTGATCATCTTCTTGTTCTTAGATAAGTTCCTTTAACATTTCATATAATAAGGGCTTGGTGACGATAAACTCCTTTAACTCAACCTTATCTGGGAAGCATTTTATCTGCCCTTCCATTCTAAATGAAAGCTTTGCTGGATAGAGCAATCTTGGATGTAGGTCCTTGCCTTTCATGACTTGGAATACTTCTTTCCAGCCCCTTCTTGCCTGCAAGGTTTCTTTTGAGAAATTGGCTGATAGACTTATGGGAACTTCTCTATAGGTAACTGTTTCCTTTTGTCTTGCTGCTTTTAAGATTCCCTCCTTATCTTTAATCTTGGGTAATGTAATTATGATGTGCTTCCATGTGGGCTTCCTTGGGACCAACTTCTTTGGAACTCTGAGCTTCCTGGGCTTCCTGGAAGTCTATTTCCTTTTCCAGGTTAGGGAAGTTCGCCTTCATTATTCAAATAAGTTTTCAATTTCTTACTGTTCCTCTTCTTCTTCTGGCTCCCCTTTGATTCAGATGTTGGAATGTTTAAAGTTGTCCTGGAGGTTCCCAAGCCTCCCTTCATTTTTTTGAATTCTTGTTTCTTCATTCTGTTCTGTTTGAATGTTTATTTCTTCTGTCTGGTCCAAACTGAGTCTTGGCTTCCCTCCCTTCACTGTTGGTTCCCTCTACACTTTCTGTTATTTCACTTTGCACAGCTTTCACTTCTTCCTCTATTTTTTGACCAACCTCAACAATTTCTTTGAGCATCCTGATTATCAGTGTTTTGAACTCTGCATCTGATAGATTAGCTATCTCTTCATCACTTAATTCTAATTCTTTGATCTGATCTTTCATTTGGGCCATATTTTTTTGTCTTGGTGCACCTGTTATGTAGCAAGGGGTGGAGCCTTAGGTATTTGCCAGGGTGGGCAGACCACTTGGCTGTCTTGTGGTATTGTATGTGGGGAAGGGGTTTGAAAGGGGACAATGCTGCTTGCTGAGGTCTCTGCCAGCTTTCAGTCACTTTCCCCCGCTATCCACAAGCAAATTGGATACTTCTGGTGCTAATTCCCTGTTTGGCAGGTTTGTGTACATTCTAGGACCCTGTGGATCTCTCCATGAACTCTCCTGTGAGGCTGGGAGTTTCTCCAGCCACTGCAACTCCCACAGGTTTTTACAGTCAGAGGTTCTGAGGCTTTATTCCCCCATGCTGGAACCCTGGGTTGTACAGTCTGTCTCGCTCCCCACTTGTTCCTCCCAGTTTATCCACATGCAAATGTGAGGCTTCCGAGTCCATCAGCTGCTGTCTTGCCATGAATCCTCTCCACCCTGGCTGCCCATCTCTGCCCCTCCTACTGGTCTGGATGGATGTTTCTCCTTTAACTCCTTGGTTGTCGGACTTGCATACAGTTTGATTTTCTGACAGTTCTGGTTATTTTTTGTTTTTAAATTTGTTGCCCTTCATTTGGTTGTGTGAGGAGGCAAAGTGTATCCACCTATACCTCCATCTTGGCCAGAAGTGCTGTTTATTCACAATTTATTATTTTTAAAGATTTTATTTATTTATTTTTAGAGAGGGAGAAGGGAAGGAGAAAGAGAGGAAGAGAATCATCAGTACGAGAGAGATACATCGATAATTGGCTGCCTTTCATACATGCTCTGAGCAGGGATGGAACCCACAACTTAGGCATGTACCCTGGCCAGGAATCGAACTGGTGACCCTTCAGCTTTCAGAATGATGCTCAACTAACTGTGCCACAATGGGCATTGTTAGATTTATTTATTTATTTATTTTTAAAGTGTTTTTTTAAAAAAAGATTTTATTTATTTATTTTTAGAGAGGGAAGGGAGGGAGAAAGAGAGAGAGAGAGAGAGAGAGAGAAAACATCAATGTGTGGTTGCTGGGGGCCATGGCCTGCAACCCAGGCATGTGCCCTGACTGGGAATTGAACCTGTGATGCTTTGATTCACAGCCCACACTCAATCCACTGAGCTACACTAGTCAGGGCAGCATTATTTATTAGCATCTAACAAATAGTGCAACATTTTGTTCAAAGGATACCAAGGTGAATTAGAGATGGCCTGATGGAGATTAAAACGTAGTGGAAGAGAGATACAGCACACAGATAGTTAAAATTCAAGTAAGTTTCTAGAGTATTCTTGTGACCATTGGAGAAAATGCTGTTAATGGGGAAATCTGTTTTAAATTTTTTTGTTGACACTATTACAGATGTCCCCCATTTCTGCCACCCACCCCCTATCAGCCCACACCCTCTCCTTTAATGGGAAAATCTTGACTGACTTGGAAATTAAACAACATGAATACTATTCCTGGCAAGTCTTTGAAATAGTGGGCAACACAGCCAATTCTTCAGTCCAGTTTCTGAGTTCCTCTTATAACATACCAACTTTCATACTCTGATGCAGAAGTCTTTGTTGGTTTCCCATGTTTTATATTAATTAGATCATTCACTAGAATGTCCAAGAATAGGAGGATGTGATTAGCTTTGTTCCCAGAATGTAGGTTTCAGAACTGTGCTTACAGAAAAGGTTAACATCTGGCCTCCTCCTGGTCCCTGAGATTGGATGTACAGTGAGAGAAGAGCCCTTCCGAAGGATTTACTTTTAGTGGGTGCAATCTATTTTCCTGGGTAGGCAGCTGGAGTTTAAGGGGCTACTCACTTCATGAACCTTAAGCATAGGCTGTTGACTATGAGCTGATTGGGCATGGCAATTGGGCTGGTCTCTGGATCAGAAAGGATTAAAGAACCAGATGTTCATAACAGTAATATTATAAGGATATTAAAAAATCAACTTACTTTGCGTGTCAATGTTTTTGTCCCCCTTTCTCCCTCCCTTCCCCTCTCTCTGAAAATAAATAGATAAAATATATAAAAAACTTTACATCAACCTGGAAAACAAATTAAAAAATAATCAACCTAACTTCAAGAATCATCGACAGCTTCACAAAGACTACCAATTCCCAAGCAAAATAAGTAAAAAGAAATTAATGCCTAAATATATCTTAATGAAACTGAAAATCATAAAAGCAGTTAGAGAAAAAAATTACATTACAGAAAGATCTTTAGGAAACCTCCCAATGTCTGGAAACTAAATAACACGCTTCTAAGTAAGCCAGGAGTCTACAAATCAAAAGAGGACGTACCTTAAACTGAATGAAAATCTAAACACGACATGTTAAAAATTGTAAGGTGCACCTGAAGCTGTATTTAAAGGGAACTTGAGAGCACTAAACTCTTAGATATCTTAAATTAATTGAGTTAGAAATAAACAACAAAAAGATCTCCAAATACCTGGACATTAATCAGCATTCTTTTACCCCAAGGAGGAAAGAATTTTGCTTTTGGCCACACTGGAGCAATGAGACTGAATTTATCCTTTTCCTTCAGACAACTAGAAAATGGACAAAATCTATGAAATAACAGTTTTTATTTCACTCTGTCCCTTGGATGTCACTGTCTCCTTTCTCTTTCCTTTCCTTTCCCCCTTCTCCCTCCTTCCTTATCCTTTGCTTCATTTCACAAAGCATTTGAGGAACATCATGTTTTCCCATTAGAACAAAACCTTGAGGCTGGTGGCTGGGTCTTCTTTTTTATATCTCAGGGGACCTGGCAAAAGGCCACACATTGTAGTATCCAGTTAATGACATGATTGTCAGCCTGCTCAAATCATGACCTCATTTTTCAGCACATAGAATCTCTTAAATTTGTATTTTCTTTTTCTAAGCTTTCTTAAGTTTTCATTTGATCCTCCCAAGAATTCTGTGTAATAGGTGGGCAGATTTAGTATTCTTAGTGTCCATACAGGAAATGTGCAAAGAACCACCTCACCTATACCACGCTTGACAGAACTTCCCAATTATACTGATTACTGGTGACAGTAAATTAGCAGTTAGTTAGGTCCATTACTAACATTTTTCTCCCTTCTGGATCTCAACCTGAAGATGGCAGAGAGTGCCTGACCACACGAAAGTACACTTGAAAGTTAATGATATATAATTAGATTTAAAATAATCCATTAAAGTTTCAAAAATGTGAATTTCACTACAATAGAACCCAGTACTTAATCTTCTTACTATTTTAGGAATCTGATCTCATTTTAAATGTTCTATTCCCTTTCTTTCTTATAAGGAGAATTTCACCTTACACATAAGTCACCATGACACATAATCCAAGAACCTTCCAATTCAGCTTCAAGGTTTTGTTTTTTTTTTTGATATTACAAGTATTAAGCCCCTCACTATCAGAGCCTTCTAAATCTTCAATAGGGAATGTGCTCCCCTTTTGCAGTCTTTAAGAGCAGGCTGCTCTAAGGTATTGCAGACAAACAAGCTGTGACTGAAGGGACATCTTGCTTCAAGTGCATTGCCTCAAGATTACTTTGTGTTCTTAGAAAGTTATAAAAGAATTAGGCATGACCTTAAAGTCATATTTCACTAGGAGGAAAATAATGATTTCCTCAGGGCAATAGTGAGGATTTGGCCTTTTATAGCTCATTGTCGAAGACAAGATTCAGGAGCCAGGTTTCTGTTAAATTTTGCAGCTCCATCTTGGTCTTCTTCTTCTTCTTCTTCTGTTTGTTTTTTAATCATCATGGGTGTTCTATTCTCTGACAGGCAGTGCTGGAGCTCGTGGCAATCAGAATCCTATTTCACCTTTTCTTCCCATAAGATCCCCAAATTTCATTTTCTTCTTAAATGGTTTTTGGACAAGGCTTGGGGTTGTTTGGAAAAGCATTCCTCTCTGGCTGTTCAATGATTAATAAATTGATTAGATCTAAGGTATTTTCTTTAAGGCTAAGCTCTGTGGCATTTCATCTACAAAGAAGTTAAGTTATTCTTTGATTTATGCTTTCTCTTTACCAAATGTTTGCTTGTGATTGTCCTTAATTTGTCCCATTGCTTTGATTAGAAGCCATTTTCTAATTAATGTAAGCAATTTCACTCTGTTCTGTTCAAACCATAGTGTTCCATATCCTACAAATGGTTTTCCCATTTATTATGATATTTCAGTCGAATAATAGACTACAATTTCCCAGCAGGCAATTAAGTTCTTCAGGCTTAATAAACTGACTACTCTTGGAAGGGAGGTGTCGTTAGTCTTGTTCTACTGATGAAGAAACAAGTCCCTAACACAGGACATTGAGGAAAGTCACATAGAAAGTGGAATGGCAGGGCTGAGATTTTCTTGTTGAGCACAATACTCTTGACAGAGGAACTCAAGACTTAAAGATTTTTCTTTTTTTGAGTTTTGTAGTGGAAGGCTCACAATATATTGTGCACATCTTTTTTTAAAGATTTTATTTATTTATTTTTAGAGAGGGAAGGGAGGGAGAAAGAGAGAGAGAGAGAGAGAGAGAGAGAGAAACATCAATGTGTGGTTGCTGGGGGCTGCGGCCTGCAATCCAGGCATGTGCCCTGGCTGGGAATCAAACCTTCGATGCTTTGATTGCAGCTTGCACTTAATCCACTGAGCTCTGCCAGCCAGGGCAAGACTTTAGCTTTAGTTATAGTTGATAGGTTTAAGTGATTAACTGGCGTGGAAAGTTGTTGTTCCAGGAACTGGAATTCGTGACCTACGTGACTCCAGGAGGTGGACAGCAATTCAACCTTTGTGCCCCCGGGGGTCTGCAAGTGACTGAGATAGTATCTGAGCCAACATCCCTCATGTAGATAAAGAACTGTTGATCAGCAGAGGAAGAAATACTATGAAAATGGCCACCTGACTGCAACTGATTAGCCCTTTCCCAAAACCCTTATCTACCTATTCTTTTCTTCTCCTTACCAAAAGGTTGGCTTGAGATAAGACATTGAAGTGGTTTTTAGGATACATAACCCTAACCCCCTGGTCTTCTCAAATTACTAGCATCTGAATAAACGCACCCATAGATATCAATTCTTGTCTCTAGTCATTGGTTCTGGTAGTGACAGGCAGCTGATGCCAACTTTTCCAACTTTTCCTAAGAGTACTGGCAGTGTTGTGTGGGAGAAGGGGTTGTCTTCACTTAGGGTCTGCCAGTCCTTGTAAGGGCATGAACATCTTTCTGGGTATGAAGCTGCAACAGTCATTTCATTTTGAGAGTCCATGGTAGAAAGAAATGTGGCCCCCTTACAGAGTCAGCCAACTGGGTCATTCTGCACAGTGTTAAGTCAATTGAGCAAATACAATAAACACGGAAGGCAGCCTTCAAGGCCAGGTTGGGTGGCTCCCAAAAGACAACTGCTAAGCCCCTTGGACAGCTAAGGAGGCAAGGTGGAGGGGCCCCCAGCGCAGGTCCGCTACTTTTAGTCGGGGCCACGCACTTACTCCGCGTAGCTCAGGAGCACTAGGATCTCAAGGCTATTTCTATAGACTAAGAGAAAACCTGCTGCAACTGAGCCTCGCACGCCCGGAAGTGATGCACTTCTGCGCGCCGCCCCGTAAAGGTACTTCCGGCGCGCCGTGCACCTCTTTCCTCGATCCTAGGTGTCTAGCGCAACTTCAAACAGGCACGATGGGCAAGAAAGGCAAGAAGGAGAAGAAGGGCCGCGGGGCTGAGAAGACGGCAGCCAAAATGGAAAAGAAGGTTTCCAAGCGCTCACGGAAGGAGGAGGTGAGCGGCGCCGGCGGGACGGACCGGAGCGCGCGTCCTGCTCTGCGCGAGCTCCTTTGCTCTTGTCTGCTGCCTTCCTTGGTCCTGTGTCCCTGGAGTTGCCGGATGTCGTTCGGCCGGGTGCTGGAGCGGCGGGGAGTTAGTGTGGGAGGACCCGGGGATGAGCGGCGCGCCTCTGCAAGAGGCATGGTCTGGGGGCGAGGGCGTAACTTCTGAGCCGCACTCCTCATCTTTAAAAGACGGTAAGTTTGTCTTACCGCGACCATGAGCAGTGAGCATCCGTGCAGTACGTGAAACTCTGGGGCTTCCCGTAACAGCTGATGGAAGCCACCACTCTCTTCTTTCTCATCCATCTCCCTCCCTCCCTTCCTCCCTCCATCCCTCCCTCTCTCTCTCCCTCCCTCCCTCTCTGTAGGGTTTGCAAGTGGAACAGGGCTGAGCTTAGAGCGTTCTGCTTTCTATTGACTTGTTCTTCGGTCCCCTAACTTGGGGCAATTTATCGTGGTTCATGAGCATTTGCTGTGTGCCAGGCACTGTGCTGTCTGGCCTTCAACCCAGGCATGTGCCCTGACTGGGAATTGAACCTGCCATCCTTTGGTTCGCAGGTCAGCAATCAATCCACTGAGCACACCAGCCAGGGGAGGAAGGTAATTTCTGAGGTGAATGACACTGGTCCAGGAGCTCCAAACTAATTGTGACTCCAACAGTTCCTCCTACTTCCAGGTCTTTTTGTAAAATTACAGTCATTCAGTAACTTGTCTTGAATGCTTAAGGCAGCACATTTGTCATTAGGGACGCGTCAGTCAGCAGGACAGCCATTAATGTAACTAACTACCCACACAGAAGTAGCAGGACAATGGCCATTTTCATAGACGTTGTGAGGGTGAAAACTGGCAGAGTCTCTTTGGACCATACTTTGTCAATATCTAGACTGGTGGAAGCTGCAGCCTAGTAGCTATACATCTGAAGGTGACCTTGGAAAAACTTCCCTCACCTACACAAAGATGGGGACAGAATGGCCATGGTCGTATTGTTTATATAAACAAAACACCGGAACTGCCCCAGATGTTTGTTCGTGAGCAGGCTGGGTAGAGAAGCTGTGATGGAGCGGTAGCTCTGCCGCAGTGACAGTGAGTGGATTCAGTTTATCAAACTGTTAGCAGAAGCCATTTTGCAAGATACACAGAATGATGCCACTGAGATGGACCTGAGAAATGTAAGCCAGTACAGGAAGTCCTTACTTAACCTCGTCCATGGCCTCTGTGACCTTCAGCGGACTGACATACTACAGGCATATCTTGTTTTATTATGCTTCTTAGATAGTGAGGTTTTTTTTCCCCCAAGTTGAGGGTAAGACCCTCTACCAGCAAAAAAGATTATAATTTGTTTTACTGTGATACTTTATTGTGGTGCTCTGAAACTGAACCCACAATATCTCTAAGGTGTGGCTGTGTACCAAAATCACTTTGCCCTAGGCTAACTGGTATAAGCAAGGGTTATGTTCCTATGGCAGGGGTGTCAAACTCATTCTTACCAGGGGCCACATCAGCCTCATGGTTGCCTTCAAAGGGCTGAATGTAACTCTAGGACTGTATAAATGTAACTACTCCTTAACTAGGGGCAAGGAGCTCTACATTTGGCCCATTTGAAGGTACCCATGAGGCTGATGTGGCCCCTGGTAAAAATGAGTTTGACACTGCTGTCCTATGGCATCTCATCAGTGTTATAACAGAATGATGTTATTTGAGGACCTTCTTTTATATATATGCAGTAAAAATGTAAAGAAATGCTCGAGGCTCTGGCTGGGTTGCTCTGTTGGTTAGAGCCTCGTCCTGAAACGCCAAGGCTTGGGTTGCATCTCTGGTCAGGGCACATACAAGGAGCAACCAGTGAATGCATAAATATGTGGAACAACAAATCAGTCTTTCTCTTTCCCTTCTCCTCACTCCCTCTCACTCTCCCTTTCTCTCTTCCTCTCCCTCCCCTTCCTTCTCTCACTTCTTCCTCTCTAAAATCAATACATTAAAAAAAAAATTCTGGGGAGTACTGAGCACCCAGTTCTAGACAATGGCTCCAATGGTGGAAGTGGGGGGAGGTGGCTGTTTAGGCCAAGGGAATGTGTTCTGATAAAGGAACTGAGAGGAACCAGTGAAAGTTGGGGTGAGGAGGCAGGATGGGAAGGGAGGCTGGAAAGGAAGGGAGAGTGGTCTGCAGGTGTCTGTGGGTGCGGGAGGGCCAACTAACCTACCTTCAGTGTGGCCCGTGGAACCAGGGAGAGAGAGCTTTGGATGTGGGAATGTTTGGGGGCAGTAGGGAGGAAGGCAGGGTATGTATCCCAGGTTGCAGCATCAGCTGAGCTTTTGAGAAGAGAAAAAGGAAAGAGGGGGACTTTCCTCCTGACACACAGGTCATGCCTTTCAGGGGCTGGGAGAGGGTAATAGAGGGAAACAGGCACTGGACTCGGGGTGGGAAGACCAGGCTGCAGTGCCACCCAGCTGTGCAGGTGAATCTTAAATCCCGTTTGCAGTTGTAAAACTAGAGACCCTCTTCTACAGAGTGGCTGCAGCCCATAGTTGCCAAGCAGGCTCTGTTCTAAGCAGACAAGTCTTGCTTGGAGCTCTTATTGTTTCAGTGGGAGGGAGATGAAAACAAAATAAAAAATAAATGAGCAGGTGTTCTCATATCAGATACCGCTATGCAGACAGCAAAGTGGGTTGGTGGGGTTGCCCAGTACTGGGTTTCCGAGAGGTGCCTGAGGATGCTGGTGTGAAGTCAGGGTGGGCTTATTTATGTGGAAGGCCCTTTGGTGGGGAGGGTGCGGGTTTAGAATGAGACGATGTGCTCATACACCTACACTTGCAAGAAAACGACCTGTTGAAGTCGTTTTCATGAAGGTGAAGCTCTGAGTATTTTTGCATGTGTCAGATTCTGTCCATGGACAGTGGGAAAGCCGCCCCAGGCTTTTGGTCCCATAGTAGGGTTTAAGGAAACGTCTCACATGTGGCTGCTTGTCTGCCTCTAGGAAGATCTGGAAGCTCTCATAGCCCATTTCCAGACACTGGATGCCAGAAAGACCCAGGTTGTGGAGACGCCCTGTCCCCCACCTTCACCCAGGTGAGTGAGCAGAACTCTGCGTTACATCTTCTAACAGTTTCCTTGTATAAAATGCTATAAATAGGCAGCACGTCTTCATAAGTAACCAGGTACTTGGGACATTTTCACCTTTGAAACGCGCTCTGATCAGCTCCCACAGCACATGTTTGCACTTTCGTCAGCCCTCTTGTCATGCAGAAACACGGAAATGAGGTCTCAGCACAGCTGCTCCCCTGGGACATTGTGGCGGGTGTGCAGGCTCCCCAGCTGGTAACAGTTTGTGGACTGCAGTGTTGTCCTAATGAGCTTTGCTTGGTTCTTAAGGTATTTTAAAAGGGCCTGTCACAGGCGGAAAACTTAAAGTCACAATAGCTTTTAACTGTGTTTGTTTATAATGCTTTTAAATTCTTGTGAAAAAATGGGATTATTAAATATAAATTGTATGTAAGCCATTTTAAATGGATTTGTAAATTCTGTGCAAACTCCACAAGGATTTCGAGCACTTGTGGGATGAGCTGAACAGAGCAGGCTTCGGGTTTCACCCGACTTCTTATTCTTCTGGGTCAGTTCTTGTCCTCTCGTCCTCGGCATTCCAGTTGTCTTATGGTTTGATTTCAGGCTCTGTAATTCGTGTATCTGCCAACAGAGCAGAGGCAGGACAGTGAATGCACTGAGTTAGAAACCTAGGAAAGGCCAAGTGACCCTAACGAAGAGATACCAGAGAAGGGGAAACCGGTAACTTCACAAGCGTCTGGGACGGTGTGTGTGGTTGAGAAGTGATTTGCGTTGTTTCTCTCAGAGTGTAGTCCCAGAGCTGCCATCACCTGAACGGAGGCCCGTGGTCCAGCGCTTTTGGGAGGGAGGTGGTTGTAGTGCTGCCTTCAGTTCAGTGAGGGGCAGGTGATGGCTCTGACCCCCGAATTCTGCTGACCTGGGACCCAGGATTTAATTAGCACGTGCCTGCGGGGCAGGGTTGGCTACTGGATTAGCCCCGAAGCCGAATGACCTGATGCAGCAGCTTTTGAGCAGCTCCCAAAGTTGGAGAGTCCTTCCTGTTCTTCATTTAATAAATTCCACTGGGAATCTTGTTCTGTTTCCACCTCTATTCAGCATGTTGTCATTGGGGCCACACATAAGCTGCACATGTGGTAGATGTATTTTTTATTTTGAATTGTTGAAGCAGATAAATTCTTGAGATCTGTAAGGCTTTATATGTATAGCACCCCTGAGTGAAGCCACTTGTGGACTGATAAGTTTTGGATGACATTTCAGAATTTTTCCTAAAGTAACGTCCCAAAAGCCAGGTTGAATGTCAGGATGTAATTTGAAAGGTTGGTGATTCCCAGGGTCAGCTGGGAATGGTCCCTTACAGTTGATGGAGCTAAGGTATAATGAGACCAAGCCTTTTGGTTGGTAATCATAGTAACTTCTCATCTCCTACCTCTCCGTCACGTTATGGTAACAAAGCCATGACAATGGTCAAGGTTTGTAGGTGTGTGTTCCCAAGTATCGGCTGAGATGGAATTTAAGGGGGTGATGAGGACATGGTGTTTGCGTGTCTGTGACTTGCAGACGGTGGGTGGGGACGGGCTCGGGCGGCAATGACACTTCAGTATTGTGCACCTGAACTGAACCGTTCCCCAAGTCGTGCGTATTACTTTTCCACAGAAAGTTAATGTGTTAATTGAGAAAAAGATTTGTGCTCAAAGAACTTTGGGGAACACTGGTGTCCTTTTGTTTGAAATTTTTTTCATTGTGATAAAATATATATAAAACATAGAATTGTCCACTTTAACCATTTTAACCGAACAAATCTGTGGGATTACCTACATCACAATGCTGTGTACCCATCGCCACCACGTATTTCCAACAGTTTCATCCCCCAGTAGGACCTCTGTTCCCATTCAGCAGATGCTGTCCATCCCCCCTCTCCTGTTCCCTGGGGACTGCTACCCTACTTCCTGTGCCTCTGATTTCTAAGTATTTCACATAAGTGGACTATGCAATACCTATCCTTCTGCGACTGGCTTTTTCACCTAGCACAGTGCCCTCAAGCTCTGTCCGTGTTGTACCGTGAGCCTGCACATTGTTCCTTTTGAGATTGAACAGTGTTCCGTGTGTGGATGACCACATTTTACCCACGCATCCACTGATGCATTGGTGGACACTACCACTTTGGGGCCACTGCGGGTAGTGGTGTCATGAATGTTATAGTTTTCACTTTTCTTGACCACATGTGTAGGAGTGGAAAATTCTGTTTAACTTTTGAGAGATTGCCACAGCAGCACTGTTTTAACACTGGTTTCTTTACTGCAGAATTTCTCAGGTGTTCATGTGTATGATAAATCTCCAGGGGAAAGGTACTCAGATTTCCAAACTTACTCAACCTTCAGACTGTTTTTTTTTCCTGAGAAGTACTTTTTGGACTTAGTGTTACTGAATGCACCTTGGGAAGTGCCACTCAAGAGGATTTTGGAGGAAGGGCAATTTCCAGTGACTGACCTTCTCAGTTACCATAGCTTTCATTACTTTTCAGGGAAGTGGGATGTATCTATGATTTCCTTACAGCTGTTCTTTTGTCCTTGTGTGTGAAATAAGTGGAAAGTTATTTGCCATTTTTTCCAAATAGAAGCTGTCTAGGATGTATATTGGAATGCTTAAATACTGGACCTTTATGAGCAGTGTTGATTGTGAGTTAAGAGGACAGACCCTTAAAATAAGACAGTTCTGGAAAATCTGGCACATAAGTGGGAGCGCCTAGACTCATCACTGCCTGATGGTTTTGGCCAGACGCTGTGGGAGTGGGCCGGCCCAGCCCTTCTGGGACTGGGAGCCTGGGTGTTAGTAAATGGCCCAGTCTGCTTTTAAGGGTAGTGGCTTCTGTCGTTAGCCCCAGCCTCCGCTTGCACAGAGTTTAGGAGAGGCTCGTCCCTGGTAAAGCCCTCTGATGGGAGAATGAACGGCCCTCGGATTGGGCAGCCAGTGGTTTGGTTTTGTGTTGACCTGCTGCTTTTGTCTCTTGCAGGTTAAATGCCTCTTTCTCCGCTCATCCTGAGAAAGATGAACTAATCCTTTTCGGAGGTGAATATTTCAATGGCCAAAAAGTAAAGTATATATGTTTTTCTTTTCTTCCCAAATTTCCATGGGGCTCTTTTGGAGTAAAATTAATTTAAAGCAGAGATACCATACTCGTTGAGAAATACTCGTTGGTCCTTTAACTGCCCTCCGATGTATCCCACCTCCTGAGTTCTAAGGACTGGTATGTGACATTGCCCTTGACAAGTAACAGCATCCTTTAGTGACCTTTAGGATCACTCCTCTTACTGCCTGCTTAGGGTTGACCAGCACGCTAGCCCTTCAGTTTGTGCTGTTTTTCCTTATGATGGGTTTCTGAAGTTGTATTGAGTAGAAAAAGTACTGATTTAGAGTTAAGTTTTATTTTTTAAAAGGCCAGAAAGGTCCTGGCTGGTGTGGCTCAGTGGACTGAGTGCCAGCCTATGAACTCAAAATTTGCTGGTTGGATTTCCAGTCAGGGCACACGTCTGGGTTGTAGGTCAGGTCCCCAGTTGGGGGGGTGTGAGAGGCAGTCACACATTGATGTACTCTCTTTCCCCCTTTCTCTCTCCCTTTCCCTCTCTCTAAAAATAAATAAATAAAATCTTTGAAAAAGCCAGAAAGACTGGTGTTTCAGAGTTGCATATGAAACAGAAAAGCATCAAGTTTGCCTTCCCTGCATGGTAGACAGATGGTCTTTTTCTGTGTGTCATCATCCTAAAGGGTCCAGGGGCCGGCGGCACCTGTCCTGCACTGATAAGATTTACACTGCTTTAGGGAACACATTTTCCAGGAAGGCTGGCTGTTGAGCTCCTTCCTTCTAGTTACTGTCACTTGCACGGGAGCATCATTCATGACAGTAAAGCTCCTCTTCCTTCCTGCAGACATTTTTATATAATGAACTCTATATCTACAACATCAGAAAGGACACCTGGACCAAGGTCGAAATCCCCAATCCACCTCCAAGGCGCTGTGCTCACCAGGTATGTGTCAGTATTAACCCTTCCCCTTCCCTGTGTTCCCGCTGGGGCTTCCCCCGGAGGGTTCTGTTGGAGACTTGTAGAGCTGGCAAACGACAGGCAGCCTGGTGCAGAGAGGCTGGGCCTTGCACGTGGGCCTCACTTCACTGTTTTCCAACTTGTACTTATTACTGAACTTCTTCACATATCAGTGTCCTCACCTGTAAGACAGCGAAATGGACACCTGCTCCTCCAGGCAGTGTGAAGATCATATGAAATAATCCAGGCAGAATACCCAGTTTGGTGCCGGGCACGTCTTAGTTGGCAAGTTGCTCCTTCTCCGTTGGATTGAGAGAGGCTTCCATAGGCCCAAGGTCTGGTGTCTAGAGAGCTAAAAATGAGAGAACAACGTTCAGAAGAGGTGTAAATGCTGCTTGGAAAGTAATTATTATAAATGAATGAGACCTAACACAGATAACACAGGAGTGGCACTAAATCAGCATGTTGTCGCCTGGTTTTTGCTTACCCCAGGAGAGCTCTGTCAGAGCCGTGAACCTGTCAGGGGAGGGGGCCTGGTTTCAGATTCTGTTTCTCTGCAGGAGGACAGGCACTTGGTCTTCTTCGTTATTATAACCCAGCATTTGGAACTGTGTCGGGGCTCAAAAAAACAATTGAGCGAGTGGTTCCTGTCCAGGGTGGAGGGAGATGATTGGCTGAGCCCACCATGGTGTGTGGTTCTCCTCTTTCTGATCCTGTGCCCAGAAGTAGCCTCCTGACCTGAAGGTGGGTAAGAGGAGGACCCACCTGCTGAACTGCGTGGCGGTCCTGCGCACATGAAGGCTTGTAAGCATTTGCACTGGTTTATCTTCTGGAAAAGAGGAATGCACTTGTGTTCAGGTTGGAAAATCAGATTTAGTCAGTTGAATTTTAATAAATGAGTGGATTTTGATAAGTTCGAGTTTGTTCACCAGAGCGCACTGCCATTGGGGGGTGTGAAGAGTCTGCCCCAGGCCTCTGCGCTGAGGACTGAGTTCTGTGCTGTCGCAGTGGACAGCACAGGGTGAGCGCTCTGCGTCCCCAGTCCTCCCGGATGCCTTGTCAGAGCCCCAAGATGCCGATGCCCCGATGGGGCAGTCAGGCTTTGTACCTGTGTCACACGATGCAGCCTACGGGCTTCTTCTGTGTTTATTTTCTCATCCACTTTAATCACAGTTATTAAATGTCCTTGAAGAATTGGAGTCATGAAAATCTTAGAGATTTTTAAATTCAGTTATTTTGGCAGGTGCTCAGCAGGCTCTGATTCATATGCACGCCTGATGAGGACTTTATTAGTTTGGGACTTAATAATATCCTTGTAGTTAAGGTTGGCTTGCTGTTTATGTTGTGAATTTCACAGTGAATCGCAGTGATGGGAAACAGAAAATTGGTTATAAAGTCTTTTGCCTAAAGGCCATTACAGTTCAGATTCTACCACATGAAATTTGAGACATAAACGTTTTCTCATTATAGACTAGTTGAATGAATATGGTGGTAGAAGCACTGGGCTTTATCTTCTCTTTAATCAATTAGAGGGTAAAAGAGTAGAAAGGAAAGCTTTATACGTCTACTCTTTATTCTTTTCTCCTAGATTCTGGATTTTGGGATGGGGTGGAGTTTATTTTGGTGTGTAATTTGAGAGTTTAGATGGTCCTTTGTGAAATGAATACAACCCGGTGAGAGACAGTGAAGGGTTACAGCGTCTGCTGAATGTGTGATTGGGCGACCTGGGGAGAGACGGGAGTGGCCAGGCTGTGCTGCCTGGACCGCTGAGGGTGCAGGGCGTGGGGCTGTTGGGAATCCAGGGCTGGGTGAGGAGGCAGCGGCGAACATCCTGAGTTCTGTCTTCTTACTCACCGGATACTCGTTTCTCCCAAAGTAATGACTAAAACTCCCTTGAAACAAAATGCATTCTCTCATAAAATAGAAGAAAGTTTCATATGGCTTAATAAAAAATGTCTCCTGTGTTCTTGTGTCGGCCTTAGTGCATTCATGAACAGTAAGTAGTTTATGGAGAAGAGTCATTGTACGCAGAATGTTCACTCGTGAAATGAGCAGAATTCCACCGACTGTCCGTTTGCACTGCTGCCGGTGTTAGCCTCTAACTAAATAACAGCTTCATCGTGTTCCGTCCGAGCTGGCACTGCAGGGCTCCTAGATGTTTTCCCTGAGGAAATGCTGAGTATCTTTTACATGCAAGGCACCATTTCAGGGCTGGGACATAGCGACAGAAAAGATGAGCTTGCCTTTCCTTATGATGTCCCATATTTTGTGTTTACTTTGATCCTGATGGTGTCACACGTTTTTAGGACTCAGCTTTCACGAAGCTGAAGCATGTGGCTCGCTAATGTCAAAACCCTTTCAGAGTCTGTGTGTTATTTTGGACTTCATTGTGTATTGGTTTTGCTTGTTTATTTGGCACTTGCAAGGAGAGCTGTTTACTTAAAGCTTCCCACACGTGATCTGACTGCAATTAAGACAACAGCAAACAAACCCAAATGCTTGGGAAGCAGATAGCTTCGTGGGACACGTAGGACAGTGGACGCTGAAGGGGACGGCCTGGCCTTGCCCCTGGAGTGGTGCTGCCCTGCCGCGTTCACTGGGTCACTGCGTGGGGCTTCGTCTGCATCGGGTCCAGACGGAGACTGTCGTTGGTTGTCAGTTTAAACAGTTACTTCAAAACAACTGTCTGTATGTGTGCATAAATGTATATATTTATGTATTTATTTAAAATATTGATTTTGCTATTACAGTTATCCCATTTTTTTCCTCCCCTTTATTCCCCTCATCCTCGCACCCTTCTCCCACCAGCATTACACCCACCCCCTCTTTAGTTCATGTCCGTGGGTCATACATACACGGTCTTTGGCTTCTCCATTTCTCATACTATTCTTACCCTCCCCCTGTCCATTTTGTACCTACCATTTATGCTTCTTATACCCTGTACCTTTTTCCATATCCACCTCCCACCCCCTCCCTGCTGATAACCCTCCATGTGATTTCCATTTCTGTGATTCTGTTCTGTACTAGTTTGTTTTTGTTTTGTTTGTCTTTATTTTTTTTAGGTTCAGTTGTTGATAGTTGTGAGTTTGTTGTCATCTTACTGTTCATAGTTTTGATCATCTTCTTTTTCTTAGATAAGTTCTTTTAACATTTCATATAGTAAGGGCTTGGTGATGATGAACTCCTTTAATTCAACCTTATCTGGGAAGCACTTTATCTGTCCTTCCATTCTAAATGATAGCTTTGTTGGGTCGAGTAATCTTGGATGTACTGGTAGGTCCTTGCCTTTCATGACTTGGAATACTTCTTTCCAGCCCCTTCTTGCCTGCAAGGTTTCTTTTGAGAAATCGGCTGATAGACTTATGGGAACTTCTCTATAGGTAACTGTTTCCTTTTGTCTTGCTGCTTTTAAGATTCTCTCCTTATCTTTAATCATGTGTAATGTAATTATGATATGCCTTGGTGTGTGCTTTCTTAGGTCCAAATTGAAACAGTCTTTGGAACTGTGTGAGCTTCCTGGACTTCTGGAAGTCTGTTTAATTTGCCAGATTAGGGAAATTCTCCTTCATTATTTGTCCAAATAAGTTTTCAATTTCTTGCTGTTCCTCTTCTCCTTCTGGCATCCCTTTGATTCAGATGTTGGAATGTTTAAAGTTGTCCTGGAGGTTCCTAAGCCTCTCCTCATTTTTTAAAATTCTTGTTTCTTCATTTTGTTCTGGTTGAATGTTTATTTCTTCCTTCTGATCCAAATCATTGATTTGAGTCCTGGTTTCCTTCTCTTTACTGTTGGTTCCCTGTATATTTTCTTTTATTTCTCTTTGCACAGCCTTCATTTCTTCCTTTATCTTGCAACCATTCTTAACCATTTCTGTGAGTATCCTGATTATCAGTGTTTTAAACTGTGCATCTGATAGGTTGTTTGTCTCCTCCTTGCTTAGTTCTTTCTCTGGAGTTTTGATCTGTTCTTTTGTTTCAGCCGTATTTTTTTGTCTTGACTAACCAGTCTGGATGAGTATTTCTTCTTTAACTCCTTGGTTGTCCGACTTCCACACAGTTCAATTTTCTGGCAGTTCCGGTTATTTTTTGTTTTTAAATTTGTTGTTCTTTTGGTTGTGTGAGGAGGCAAAGTGTAGCTACCTATACCTCCGTCTTGGCTGGAAGTCCTGAATATATATATTTAAAGGTATTTTATTTTTATAGCCTCTTTCCAAAATACCTAACTTAACCACCATTAGACAGCTTGGAGGTATAAACTCTTTCCATAAGTGTGATGGTGCAAAGCGGAGTGCGCAGTGAGTAGGAGAGTGGCCGGCCTGCATCTCAGCCTCAGCCAATGGCTCCTTTCTTTCTGGAGTCCCGCCGGCTTTCTTCTGAAGAGCTGGTAACAGGCCAGCGCATACTCAGTCACCTCCTCTATGCCCAGATGAATCCTCATGTGAAGGATATTACAGAAAGTAATTTTTGTTGAAATGCTTTGACTTTTTTTAAAAGCACTTAGCCCTTTCTTCCTTTTTAAATCCTTACCTGAGGATATGTTTTACTGATTTTAGAGAGGAAGGTGGGGAGAGAGAGAAAAAAAACCTTGATCTGTTGCCTCCTGTGTGTCCTCTGACCGGGAATCCAACCCGCATCCTCCGTATGTGCCCTGACCGGGAACTGGACCCGCAGTCTTTCCGTGTGCCGGGCAGTGCTCCAGCCGCTTGGGCCACCCGGCCAGGGCTGGCTCGGCTTCTCTCAGAGGACGTTCTCCAAGATACTGTCTGTGTTGCTGTCCTTATATATTTTATTTCCATACATACTAGAAGCCACACAGTGATATAAAGTTGTTTTTGCTTTAAACAGTTAATATGTAAAGAAATTTTAAAATGAGAAGAAAAATATCTTATATTGATGTACAAGTTTAGCATTTTCCTCACACTTCATTCCTCGTGTACATCTGTGTTTTCGTGTGGGAGCGTTTCCTTCCGTCTGAAACTTCATTGACCATTTCTTGAAGTGCAGATCCACTGGCAACACTATTTTTTCAGCATTTTTTCTAAGTGAAGAAGATGTCTTCATTTTATAGTCATTCACAGGGTGTTTTTTCTTGATACGGCATTCTGGGTTGATAGCAGTTTTTTCTTGAAAGATGTTGTGTTTTCCGGCTTATATTGTTAGGAGGAGAGGTAAGACTTAATTTTTCTGTACTCAGTCTGTCCTTTTCCCCTCTATGACTGCTTAAAAGATTTTATCTTTGTCTTTGGTTTTTTAGCAACTTGATTTTGATGCATCTTTGGGATTTTCTTGAAGTCCGATATATGTATGTTTGACTGTTTAATATTAACGAGCAGCACACTAGATCTCTCTTTTTTTTCATTCTTTTTTCTCTCTTCATTTTGATTGTTTTTATTGCCCTTTAGGGTGAGTGGATATGCTGTGAATTTGTGGATTATTAATTTCATGTATGGTGTTTTTCAGCTCTAGATGTTGTTTGGTTCTTGATTGTTGTTTGTTTATTATGTTCATGTTTTCCTTTAAAGCTTTGGACATAGTTATAAAAACGGTTTCAAGTCCTTGTTTGCTGATTTTCTCGTCTTTGTCATTTCTGGGTCTCTTTTCTATGGACTGACCTTTTTCTTTAAGTCCCGTTTTCCCACTGGGACTGTGCAGTTAGATGCAGAATTTTGTGAATGCTACGTGTGGACTGTCTGGATTTTGTTTTAATCTGTCAGCAATTGATGAGTTTTGTTTTGGCAGGCAATTAAGTCACCTGCAGGTCATTGTGATCATTTGGAAACTTTTCTAGGGATGGCTTAGCCCTAGCCCATAGGTGGCAAACACAAGGCCCAAGGGCCAAGTCCGGCCCTCCACCTTGTTTTATCCAGGCTGGCAGCACCAAGCTCCTTGCCCCTAGTTAAGGAGTAGTTACATTTATACAGTCCTAAAATTACCTTTGGCCCTTTGAAGGCAACCGTGAGGCTGCTGTTGCCCCCCGGTGAAAATGAGTTTGACACCCTGCCCTAGGGCATGTCCTTTCTGGGGTCTCTGCGGAGTGCTCTGGCTGTGCAGTGACATCTGTCGCTGTGTCTGGTCGGGCATTGCCTGTTTCAAAGCTCTGTGGGAGTGCAGGTCCTTGTTAGGCTTTCAGCCTCGCAGGGGTGATTCTTTTCCAGCCTCTCCTGCAGATGACCAGCTGAGTGCTCAAAGGCTTCAGGGGACCCTGTGAGGACTTCTAGGGTGCTCTCTGTCCAGTACTCTGCCTGCCAATTCTAGCTGCCTCAGCATCCCCGAACTCTTGACCTTTGTCTCCTCAGCAGGACAAGACCACCTGCTCTGTTGGGCTGCTTTCCCTGCCCCGGGTGCAGGACGGCCCCGGAGGCACAGGGTCACCGGTCCCACTCACCACCCTCACGGTCGCAGTGCCGCACTTCCCGCTGTTGTCTGACTCTGGTTCCTTCGTAGAGTTTGTCCAGTTTTCTCCTCGTTTACGTGGTCCAGGTAGCTCCATCCTGGTCAGAGTGGAAATCTTATGCCTGTCTCTTTGTAGTTCTGAGGTTCTCTTGCATAATATACTTTCTTCTTTGAGGACCAGGTTAATAAAAATCCCTCGGCTCCCTGACTTTTGACCCACCTTCCTGTGGTCCCTGTACTGTTGACTGCGGCGGGCCTGGTACTGTGGTGAAGTGGGGGCGGGGTGGGAAAGGTGCACTGTGGCTTACAGCCCTTTTTCCTTGCCTGGAGTTGGACTTTATTTTTTTTTTTTTACTTCATTTTTTTAAAAATGATTTTTACACTGATTATGTAAGTAATATTCATCGTAAAAAAAAAGTCCATTGCCCATCGTTCTAGAACTGCTAGTTTATTTTTCTTCATCTTTTCCTTGTATATCTATGTTTCTATACATCTGTATTTCATATTAGTTGGCTTATACATGTAAACACACACATACGTGTATGTTTTTTCTATACTATTTTTCCACTTGATGCATTGTTTATAGCATTACCTCATGGCATTGAATAGCCTTCTATAATACAATGATTCAAAACTCCATTGTATTATGGAGCCTGAATATGACTATATCACCTAACTTCATAAACTCAAAAAATGTGTTAGGTTTGGTCCCGAGCTAATCATCGTGTGTGCTTTAAAGATTTGAAATGATCAGTTCTTTCCTCTAGAACTACTGAGGTTTTAGAGTGGTGGGAAGCTGGCTTGTCCCTTTATAGGTCAGTCACCTGCGCTGAGGTGACACACACAAAACTGAGCGAGAATGGGAGTGGAGAGAGGGCTGTGTTACTCCTCAGTATGCTACAAGGACCTGCCGGATGGTCCAGGATGGCAGCGGGATCGGTGACAGGGCCTTGGTTCTGCCGTGTTCTCAGGTGCCAGCGGGCCCAAGGACCCGTGCTGCCGTGGGAGCTCTGGGTGGCTGGGGCTGCAGCCTTCTGAAAACCACTGCGTGACCCTCCCAGTGAACCTGTCCGTGGAGGTGTGTGAGGGCAAGTAGGCGTTCGCACAGCGCTCAGCAGCGTCCTGGTGCCCAGTGGCACCCAACCTAGGTCCCCTTCCTTGGTCACACTGTTTGCTGCCATGGCCACTGTTTCCAGGCTTCTCAGCAAGAAGCCCCTTGCCTGTTTCCCGGCCACATGCCTTTGGTGTGAAGGGTTTGGTTGCATTGTCTGCTCCATTGTTCAGACCCTGTGGCTGGTGGCTCCCAGGGTAGGCTGGCCCGGCACATGCTCTGTGCCACATGTTGACTGAGTGAGCATCACACCCCACATTTGTGGGGGCTTGCAGGAGGAGTCATTTCTGTACAGGCCATCTCCTCACTACTCAGTGTATAGGTCAGCTAACCATAAAATCAGCCACATCATGACTGTCTTTGAAGCTGTGCTGTTGTCCATCAGGTGGCACGTCATTGAACTTTCTCTGTTGGTTGCTGGCCAGCCAGTGGCTTGTGTGGCTCTGGAGGGTCCAGGTGGTTGTGGGTGGTGCCACTGGGACCTCTGAGTCATCCTGGGTCGTCAGCAGAACCACAGCGAGGGCAGGTGCTGAGGAGAGTGGACAGGGCAGGCGCTCTAAGCTGAGATCGGGGCTTGGAATCTGAGTGCCCTTGGGTGAGCAGGAGGCCGGTCTGGATTCCGGGGGAGGGTTCCAGTTTTATGGGTTTCCTTTTGGCCTTCGAGTCAGTGGTCTTCACACAAACTCCAACCCAAAGCGTAAAAACCCTGGACTAGATAG
This sequence comes from Phyllostomus discolor, assembly GCF_004126475.2. Classification (NCBI taxonomy): domain Eukaryota; kingdom Metazoa; phylum Chordata; class Mammalia; order Chiroptera; family Phyllostomidae; genus Phyllostomus; species Phyllostomus discolor. The sequence continues at coordinate 75,937,909 of NC_040914.2, read as the reverse complement.
TGTATGACTTGCCTTTAAAATCCCCAAATCCGTGTTTCTTGTATTTGCACCAGTAAAGGTTATTTTACATGAAATAGCATCCACTCGTATTGTGGCTGTCTGAAGTACGTTCCCATGCCCAGTGATTTTCAACTTTTTCATCTCATGGCTCACATAAACTAATTACTGCAATTCTGTGGCACACCAAAACAATTTTTTTCAGTGTGACAAAGAAGTAGGTATAATTTTGTCTAATTTAAACAGGACAGCTATTGTTGTGTTGGCTGTAGTCATTTTTTTTATTTGGCAGTCTAAGAGAAAAGAGGTCAGTGCTCCTGACTGAATAGTCCTATACTGTATGTTTTAAAAATTCTTGTGGCACACAGGTTGAAAATTGCTGCTCTTACCTAATATTTTCCTTTTCTGGTAAGGCCTTTTTAATCACATGCTGTGACTTGCTTTTCCCTCCTTGTGGGGGACCCACAGGGCCACCCCCAGTCTAGAGTCTGGAATGTTGCCCTCCCACGGGGGGAGGTGGCTTTCAGTGGGGCGCTGGAAAACCCACCTGCGTGGCTCTCCTGAGAACACCGAGCTGGTCTGGACAGACCTCTGTCTTCCCCTCCTTGCATTTCTGATGCTGACTCAGGGCATGGGTTGTTGGGTGGTCTTGCCTCACTTCTGTTCAGTTGGTGAAGAACCTGGGAATGTGAAGAGTAGTTCTGCTCATGGGATGTGCTCCCTGGAGTTCCCGTCTTCGGCCGCTTCTCCCCTCGGGTTGGCACATTAGTTTGTGGAACGTTTGGCCTGTGGACTGTTTGTTCTGTGAGTACTTTGATGTTCTGGTAAGCCTGGTAATACTTTTGAAATAGGCATGTGTGTGTCTTGAAAGTTGGACATGGTGCGGTGCAGGGTCAGTGTGGCTGACGTGCCCCTCTGTCCTCTCCTGTGTGAGAGCCTCCTGCATGTGCAGCCCGAAGGGCACTGTCCTCACTGCTTCCGTGCACCTTCCTGTAATGCTTAGATCTTTAAAAAATAAATGTGAGCCCAGGCTGGTGTAGCTCAGTGGTTGAGTGCCAGCCTGCAAATCAAAGCGTCGTTGGTTCGATTCCCAGTCAGGGCACATGCCTGTGTTGTGGGCCGCGTCCCCAGTAAGGGGTGCGCAAGAGACAATCACACATTGATGCTTCTCTCCCTCTCTTTCTCCCTCCTTTCCCCTCTCTCTAAAAATAAAAGAAAATAAAAAATCTTAAAAAATATTAATAATGTTACATAAACATTGTATATTACACATCTTATTCGTGAGTGTGGTTTTAGGTATACAATGCTTAATAGCTAGGAAAAGGGTTAATGAGGACAAGTGAACAGCTTTATTATAGATATTTAATAAAAATGACTCTATCAGTTTGTGTTATAACTGATGTAACTTTTGACATAATTGTGTCCATTTTCATGGGATGGGGTTGTCTGAATATGAGGGGATGTTAATTTTGCAACCAAGGAATGCCTGAAAGTTTGTTAGACTCTGACTTAGGAGGATTTCTCGATGAGGGATTTTCCCCTCAAAGGCAGGAGTGTGGGTGCCAGCCAAGGCTCCCACATGTCGTGCTCTGGAGGGCGGTGCGGCTGCCACCCAGCATCTCTGGAGCTGGCCATGAGCTGTGCGGCTTTGCCCTGACCTGTCACCTTTCTCTTTACAGGCTGTGGTGGTGCCTCAGGGTGGCGGGCAGCTATGGATCTTTGGAGGGGAGTTTGCTTCCCCTGATGGAGAGCAGTTTTACCACTACAAGGATCTCTGGGTTCTGCATTTGGCCACCAAGACCTGGGAGCAAGTCAGGTAAGGTGCTGGCCGATGAGCCGACACTGGGCCCGGCTCCTGTCCGTGCCAGCGCGCTTGGTTCACAGTGATGAGACCGGATCCTGTAGAGTTCCAGGACTTGAGGAGCACGAGTGCAGAGCCCCAGGGGGCCGCTGCAGTGGTAACTGCAGTAAGGGAACAGCTTACGTTTTTCTGCACTCTTCACAGAGAAACCCGGCCTGGCCTCCGCTGCCTGACATCTGGCTTCATAGAAGATGTTGCCGGGGTGGCAGTGGTGTTTCAGACTTATTTTCTTGCTTCTGCTGTGTCTGTATTAAATTGGTCATATTTTAATGCAGTTCTTCTCTTGGGCCATCTGTTTATCTCTCTTAAGGCGCTCTGGGTTTCAGCTTGCTGGGATGGAGCTGTGGTGTTTTTTAAAAGGGTGTGGTCCGTCTGGGTCTAGCTGACATAGAAACAGTGGAACCAGTGGATCAAGGACGAGAAGGCCTTTATATCGCTCTTCCATAAACTTGGCTCAGCCCTCGCCGGAGCCTGATTGCCGCATCTCGTGGTGACACTGGTATGTAGTTGTCACATTTACCGCTGCACTTCACTTCTGTCAGTGGTCAGCACTGCACACCTGACTCCGTGAAGACAGACATTGCGTCTACACATAAATTATTTATGAGAAGAAACCTAGGAGAGGGACAGATTGGGAAGACTTAGTTGGTCTCATTCTCCTGGGGTGGGCGTGCCACTCGCCCGGCTGTGTGGCCCGTGTCGCAGGGGTCTTCTCTCCACCTCCAGAGCAGCAAACCGGGGCTTCTTCTCTCCGGTGGAGCAGGCAGCTGCCCTGTGGGATTCACTAGTGGTGTGAAGTGTTTAGGTTCATCAGATGGAAGCATCGCTCCCTGGAGGGTCTGCTGGGTTGTTTGAGGATGAGCCTCTTAGGAGACCACCATGCCGGGCTGTGGAGGCCTGATCGCATTGGCTCCAGGCCTAGAGTGGAACCTGGTAAAGAGTCCATCGTGCACGTGGGAAGTGTAAATAGATGCCCCAGGCCAGGCTGCCCTGCTGGAGAGGCCCAGTGGCAGTCCGGATCAAATCAGAACCAGAAAGAGCCTAGGCGTGCATTACCAACTGTCAATTTCACTTCCGTTTCTGTTACCTGCTCTGGGAAAGCTTTGTTGTCTTAGTAGGCACAGCAACCAAGAAATTATTTTCATATGATAATTGATTTCATTACATACATATTGAAACTTGGTCATTTTCCCCTTAATTTAAAAAATATTCAGGCTCAAAGCTTGCAAGCTGTATTGTCTTATTTTGCTTCACTTATTTTTTTTTGAAACCCAGTTTTATTTGCTTGTTTGCTCATTGCTGGCAAATTGATTTTTGGTATTTTCTTAGCATTTTTATCAGCTTTGGTCGCTATTTGTGCAGGTTTATGGATGACGGACAGTAAGCCCTCTCCATGAAGGAATGCGTACAGATCTCACCGCTGCTCGGAGGGCCTGGCAGTGGTGCTGGCGCATCTGTGTGGTGTTCCTGCAGGGGCGCTCTGAGCTCTTCGGTGACACTCACACTTCCTTGTGGCCTTCCGCCTTTTCTGCTTCTCGAACATGTACTGTGGGTGTTCGTTGCAAGGGAGCGGGGAGGCACTAGTGACACGTGGTCACTCGGGGAGTGTGGCCGCTGTCCCCCAGCTGGCCCGAGACGGCGACGTCGCCTCCACACGCAGTCCCAGCTGCCTCCCGGTGCTGTTGGCTCAGTTACGCTTACGTGGCATTTGAGGCATCTGTCCCAAATTGAAAATTGTCTCTGATAAACACAGCTCACATTACTTGAATACTTGATTATTGTGAGAGTTTTTTTTAGAGGCATAGTGTAGAGCCTATTGAAAACTACTGTGGAGCCACAAACTACAAAGATCAAATTCAGTTGACATTCTTAGCCCATGTATTTTAGTCCATATAGAGTGGTGAGGCAGGAAAGGGGTTATGTGCCCTATTTTTTTGTCTAAATCACAGTTTTTTCAAGCCTGCCTTCTGGGGGGTGGTCTCTGGTTCCTTGTGAGAGAGATGAGCAGGGACTGGCAGAGTGTTGCTTTGAGCTGTTCCCTTGGGCAGCCAGGGAGTGGTGGGTCATTTTACCTGAGTCTGTGGTCCCTGGGGGCCCTGGGGACCCTGGGGAGTGTGTCTGACCAGAAGGGTACAGCCTGCTGAGTACAGGACTGGAAGTCAGGAGATGGAGGGCCTGTTCCCAGCTTGGCCTCTCACTTTGTTTGCCAGGAGAGTTTGAGTGCCCACGTTAATTTCTGTGCTTCCGCTGCTCAGCAAACTTCAGATGCTGCTGCTTCACATATTTGTGGTTATGAGATGCCTTATGTTTGGGCTTGCTCAGTTTTTAAGGCCCCTCCCTGATGGGATGCACAAGATCATACATGGTCTACATGAGATACTGTTTGACAGATGTCCGTTCCCGCTCTTTGTTGTCTTCCACCCTTATTCATCTTGGGCGCTCACCCGCAGCCTCCCTGGGATGCTCGGTGCCCTGACCATCCCCGCAGCGGCCGCCCTTCCGCCCCCTGCCTGGTTGAGGAGAGCCCATCTCTGGTGCAGCCCCTTCTCTTGCTGTTGCAGCTGTCTGCAGTCCACTGCCACCAGGGCTTCCCAGGCCTGTCACTGCACCAGGATCCACAGGAGACCGGCAGCCCCGACCACAGGAAATGTGCAAGCCTTTGTGTGGGAAATGCCACTGCCTGGGAAGTTGGGAGTAGTGACAAGTGCCAAGAAAGTGCCTGCAGCAGACAGGGAGCTCGAGTTCACAACAGAGGCCTTCTGGAAGGGCGTGAGCAGTGAGTGGCCTGACAGGAACCTGAGAAAGGACCTGAGAAGGCAGTCACACATGGCAGACACTAAAGGGAGGCGTCCTTTTCAGTGTCGGCGAGGGCTGGGAAAGCAAGGGCTGGTGCCTCTTGGAACGTCGGCAGCGTCTGTCGTTTCATTGTATTTTAAATGTGCATACCGTTTGGTGCCAGAGTCACTTTTAAGAATATACCTTGAAGAAAGACCTCTCTCATCGTGTACAGAAAAGCATGTACAAAAATATACGCAAAGAAACAAGTTGCAGAACAACACACCCCTAAGGAAGATGTCCGAGCGTGAACGTACCTGCTCGTGTGTTCACAAAGTGGGCCTGAGAGCCTGGTGCTCACAACTCAAGTGCATGCGGTAGACACACACACACACACGCGCGCGGCAAAGTCTGGATTCATTGATCTTTTATTTTCACCTGTTCTAGGGTTACTTCATTTTGATGACTGTGGCTTTGTGGTATGTTTTGATACTAGAGGGTTTTTTCATTTACATAAAATATTTCTTTGTCATGTACTGATTCTTTTCATATGAGCTTCAGAATCAGTTTTTCAAGTTCTGTTTTTAAACATTTCAATAGGATTTTGATTAGATTGCTTTTATTTATAGATTACATTTAGGGAGAGTGGGCATCTTCCTAACCCTCTCTCTTCCCAATCAAGAACATTGTGCCATTTAGTGAGGTTCACTTCTAACCCTTCAGTGAAGTTCAGAAGAGCTCGGAAGTAGACTTGAGAAGTCAAAGGTGCAGGTGTTCCTGAAGCCTGTACTTAGTGTCTGGTTGTCTTCCCAGGATACCGCTTGGCACCCCCACACTCAATGTGGGGGCCTCTTTCCCAGCGCTCCTCCAGCACACAGCATTCTTGTTTGGGTGCTGGTCTGACTCATTTGGTGGCCGCCCTTGCGTCACCGTGTAGCAGGTCCCGGACTTCTGCTGGGCTACCTCGGGGGATAAGCAGTCTTTCTGGCCTTATCTGCACTCGGAGGGGCACTTTTAAGGAAGGTTTCCCAGCAGGCGTGGTTGGGAGACTTGTCAGCCTGGGGAGATGTTACTCTATTAGTGATTCTCAGGCTTTCACGTACCAAGTAGTACCTAGGGAGCTTTGAAAATGCACATTTCTGCCCTCAGCCCAAATATCAAGTCTGATTTATAACAGGTTTAAGATGGGGCTCAGGAATCTGCATTTTACATGAATCCCTCCCCATCCCCCATAGCAACCCTCATTGATGCAACCCTGGACCACTCCTGCGAAGTGCTTCTTAGATCTTTAACAATTCAAATTATGAAAGTATTGCTGTTATAGTTTACTGACTGTTCCAAAATGAAAGCATCACCTAATTGTTGCCAGCAGGGCTGTGCAGGCTTAGCTGACATGACCCAGTATAACCTTGGATGGGTGCAGGTAGCCTGATAGTTACAGTCGGCCTGTTGGGTCTGGGGGCTGGGTGACAGCGTGTAGAATTCGGACTTAGAGCTGCTGCTGCTTATAACTGGACTTGGTTACCAATGCACTGAGGTCATGGCCACTGTTGAAAGAGGACTACCACTGACAGTTTATCCTCATTATTTTTGTTGGTCTAAAACAGAAAGGCAAGCAAATTTAGCCAAAATGAAGACTGATTTTCCATTTCTGGGGAAGACCATTTAGCCTGGAAAAATCTGCATGATATGGGCTTGTATTGCTTGAAAAGCACAGGTGGAGTTCACTGTAATTTACTTTGTTACCAGAATTTGCCTGGGCACCTTGCAGTCATTTTTTTGTAAATGTTTTTCACTCTTATGGGGGCAGTTTTACGGCCGGGGAGACTGACTGTGAGGAAGGTTCCATATTGGCAAAGGCCTCCAGAGGCCACATTAAATCTGCATCTCTATTTAGCCCCTTTCTTAGCTTTTAAGCAGGTTTTTCTCTTTGGAGGGTAAGATGGGTTCTCCCTTCCTAGCTGGCGACTTTTGATTTATATGACATGTTTTTCTTTGATGCCAATGTTCTGATTCACGCCAGGCTTCCAATTAACAAGTGTATTGCCCCCATCCTTGCATGGGCTGGTCCGAGGAAACGATAGCGGGAACGGGCAGGGCCGCCCTGGAGTAGTGATGTCAGACCTGTTCTTCTGAGGTCTGAGGTTCGATGGTGTTAGCTCCCTGGCAGGCCACTGAAGGGGTGCCTTGAAAGAGCTGCACCTGCAGCTTCCTGTGTTTAGCTGTGGTGCTCACTTGTGGCTGGGTGTGGAGATGAGCACAGGCTGTGATTGCATCCTCCTGTGCCTTGTCCTGCAGTGGAAGCTGAGAGACCTGAGCAGGCCCCGCCCCCTCCCCAAGTGGTGTCAGAGCGCCTGCGTGTGGGCATAACAGGAACCAAACGCAGCCATTAGCACCCAGGCAGCACCCTGCAGGCTGGTGCACTTCTGCAGCCACTGTCCACTCAGGACAGCCTCTCCAGGTGGTGCAAAGGGACCAAAGGGAGGTTTTGTGTTTGTAAAAAGTGCTCTTTTTTTTTTTAAATAGTAAACTGTAATGAAGTAAACTGTGTAAAGAAAAGTATACAGTTGTTCAGCTTGGTGAATTTTATAAAGTAAATGCACCTGTCCACTCAGGTCCAGGACACGGTGCAGTTGGCATCCTCAAAGCCCTGGTCACTCTGCCCCCGGCCCCTGCAAGCACGGATTGGGTTTGCTTGGTTTGCACATCATGTAAATGTACTCTCGAATTTGACATTTTCACTGAGCATTATTTCATGAGATTTACTTGTGTTGCATATGGGAATAGTTTGTTTATTTTGATGCTCTATAATGTTTCCATTATAGAGATGGGTCCCCGTGCGTTTGACTGGTGGTGAGCATTAGAAAGTTACTAGTTCACAGTTTTGTAAGTGGTGTTGCTGTCAGCACTGTTTTACACATCTTACGATGAACACATACATGTGTTTCCATTAAGTTTATGTCTCAAGAGTAGAACGAGGCAGGGGCACAGGGTTTCACGCGTTCTGCTGTAGCCTGCCCTGGCAGCCGCTCCCACGCTGGTGGGCTTGGTTACAGAATGCGAGCCGGGCAGGAGAGCCCCCGCCATCCCACCCAGGCCAGTGCTTCGAATTTTCATCTCGGGTTTTTGCCATCTGGTGGTGTTTCCGCAGCACATTGGACAAGAAGTGGACACTTAGTAATCTTTTATTGTCTTCATTTTTGCACATTCTCCATTGTAGCGACAGACACTTGTGTGACATCATAACAGTTTGAAAGTGAGAGGGAAAATCACAGGGTTACTAACATCAGGAAGACCAAAGCTTACATGAAATGCCAGCGTCAGCCTCCTCCTTTCACGGTGGATGTGTCCTTCCAGCTCCTGGCCGACATTTTGAGGTTCCCTTCAGTCTCTCTTCAGTGGGAGGTGCCTGCAAAACTGCTCTGATAATTTAAAAAGAAAAAAAAAGCCTGATTGGGCAACATAGGTTCTATGTACTAACTTTTTATTTTCATAAAATATACAATCAGCCTTTCCTTCCCCTACTGCATCTGCTGCGGGAGATTCCCTCCCGGGGGATAGGGAAGCAGCGGGCGGGTGTCTGTGCTTTAAACGTATGTTCACTTACGTGAGTTTGAGGGACCTGGACACCAAAGACGGGGCTCAGCACCTGCCCTGCCCACCCTGCCTCTCACGGTACAGAAGCTTTTACTGTGTTTCACGGTGGAGGACCTGCAGAGGGGCTGGGGAGGGGAAAGCCACTGAGAAAATTGCCTGCCCTTCCATTTGAGCAAATGAGTGGCTGATAATTGCAGGTGTATCTGTGGTTATCAGCAAAACAGTGAAACACTAGACAGGCCAGTGTCTTAGCCTGTTTGGGCTGCTATAACAGGATACTACAGATCAGGGGGCGTAACCAACAGACACCGATTTCTCGCAGTTCTGGGGACTGGAAGTCCATGGTTAAGGTTCCAGCAGATTAGATGTCTGGTGAGGGCCCCCTTCCTGGTTCATGGATGGATTTTCCGTGCTGTGCCCTCACGTGGTCTTTTTTTGCTCCTGCAGAGAGTTTTTTCTTCCTGTTGTTTATGGAGGCCCTGATCCCATCATGGGGGCCCCACCTTCCTGACCTCATCAAACTTCATCCCTCCCAAAGGCCCCGCCTCCTGATACCATCACACTGGGGCTTAGGGCTTCAGCCTAGGAGTTGGGTGGAGGTGGGGATGCAAACTTCCAGCCCAACAGTTAGCATCTGGTGTTTTCGGAGGTCTTTCCTCTCACATGGGTTGGTGTATCAGTGAGGGTCTAATTAGGAAGACACAGATGCGATTGGTCACACCTGTGGTAGACAAAGCCAAACCAGGGGGACAGCTAGAAGCCACATCTCACTGCTAGGCTTGGGAGGCGGGGTGGGGTTGGGGCTGGAGCTACAGGAGATGCTGATGCTCCTCAGAAGGTGCCAAGGTAGGGGAGCGGGGCTGTGCCCCGGTTCCTTCCCTCTCTTCTGTGCGCCTTCAGTCTCCTCTGGTGCTGTGTGGGTGCTGCGTGCTCTGCAGGGACTTCTCTGAGAGGGAGCGAGCCTGGGAGCCCCGGGAAGGACCTGCATGTGTAACCAGCCAGGGTGCTCAGGCACTTACAACCCCTTCTTCAGTCGCAGCGGGCCTGCCCTACCAGTTCTGGTTGCCTTTCTGTTAAGGTTTGGGTAGGTCAGCCTGCCGCACTCAAACGCCAGCATTTTCAAAGGCAAGCCCCGCTTTCCTCCCTGACCCCCCGGAGGAGGTGCAGTTGGGCAAAGGAAGAAAGATTTTGACACCCTTTCTCCATTTATTTCTGAAGTTGGTGCCATCTAGCTAGTCATCTATGACTCCATAAGCCACAAGCAAGGAGGTCGGGCTGCTACTTATAGAACTCAGCTATTTTCAGATGTTTTTCATATGCCTAAAAAAATCACCCTTTCAAAATATATAATTCGGTGTTTTTAGCATATGCACATAGTTGTATGACTACCACTACTCTTTAAATAGAGAGTGCTTCCACTGCCCCAGGAAGACTCCATTCCCACCACCCTCAACCCTACGCTTGTCCTTCCCGTCATCTCTGGTCCCCTTTAGTCTGCTTCCTGTCTCTGTGCATTGGCCCACTCGAGATGCTTCCTGTAACTGGAATCCTACAGCGTTCGTTCTCTGTGGCTGACTCACACTCGGCACACTGTTTTTGAGGCCCATCCACCCTGCAGTACATGTCAGAATGGTTTTTTATGGCTGAACATATTCCATTGTTTTCGATGCACCACGTTTTGTTTATCCACGAGTTGTCTCTACTTTCCAGCCTCGAGAGGACTTCCACTGCGAACGTTTGTGTACAACTAACACGTTTTTATATGCGTTGAAGCACTTAGTACCTGATCAATACAAATTGATTGAATGAAAAATATACTGTACGAGCGTGTGCTCCATGGGCACGCATGCACTATTTTCTCTTGATTTGGGAAAGGAACCAGTGTTTGTGCGGTCTTTAGCCGAACCCACTTAGTATGTGTCTCTGAAAGCTGTGTCTGAGAAAAGTTGGCATCCTAGACAAGAATTATTAGCAAAATGATTCAGAGCTCTTTTTATAATCCTGTTGCAAAAGGCAGTAATGAGTTAGCTGAAATCAAACCATGCCCCATAATTGTGAAGTATATGCATCTTGGGCTGTGAAACATGCATGTGGAAATAGAGACACACATGCTTTGCGATCTGACTTCTCCAGTGAGCTGGTTGGCCTTGTGGTCGGAGGTTTTCTGGACTTCGTAGTCAGGCAAGTTTTAATGACAGCCATGCAGCCCCTGGGAGTGAAGCCAGGAGACCCTGGGGAGGGAGTGGAAACCTGTGTGGACCCCCCTGCTCCTTCGCTGCCATCGGTGACTGTTTTGATGTGGTGCGCTTGTGTGTGGGGGGGGGGGGGGAGGGAAGACCAACAGGTAGAGAGCGACTGATTTGTGGGAAAATTAAGGGGTAATGCAAAGGATGTATGAAATGGAAGATTGTCGTTAGGGTGAGGGGTCATTTTTGGGGCCTAGTTTTCTTTTGTACAATATCTCTGGCTCCATTTGGTGTAGTTTAGTGTCGAATTAATTGGTTGTTGAAAGTGCAGGTTCTGGAGCCAGATTGCCTCGATTTAAATTCTGGCTCTGCCACTGACTAGCTTAGTGTGTTTCTTGACTTCTAAGTCTTGGTTTTCTCCGTTGTAAAACGGGAGTAAACATAATGGCTGCACCGTGCATTTATTGTGAGGAATGAATGCACATAGCGCAGAATGAACTCTCCACAAACAGGAGTTTTCTTATGAGTGGTAACAGTTACAAAATAAAACAAGAACAGTTTTTTAGGCTACCTAGATTCTAGAGACTGCTGTTAGTTGTTCCGTACAAGGTGATACAATATCCTGTACTTACTAAGCCTCAGATTCACTATTTGATTGATTTGATACTTGGAGAAGTGGGGCCAAAGGCCAAAGGGACACTGCTTGAGATGAAAAGAGTGACGCTTTTTGCACGCAGTTCCTGCTTGGGCCAGGCTGTTACCAGTTTTAAAAGGGGCCTTTTCTTGTCAAAGATGAGCCACTAGACAGAATTTCCTGTCGGGTGGGCCTGTGTAATGTTGACTCAGGTTTTGTGAAATAAATTGTTCCTTTGCTCAGTAAATGTCCCGGGGCTTCCTGGTACTCTGGCATGTAATTCTGGAAGGCAGAAATTTTGAAATACCTCAGGGAAACATTTACGTGCCAAGTGCTTAACACTCTGTTTGTACTCTAATCCCATGGAGCTACTCGATGCTTGTGTATTTCCTGTAAATGTCGCCACAGTGGCCCGTCAGAAGGGGCCGGGGTGACACCGAGGGGCACCTTGCCCTATCGGAATGGGTTCTGCACACAGCTCAGCCGCGGTGAAAGTGCGCACTCCCACAGCATTGCACATGTATTTTTGTGCTGCGTGTAGATCTGGCTGCATACAACATGGGGATTTTTTAAGACTCCATATTTAGGAGTGATGGCAGTTGAAAAGTGCCTGTTGGAGATTCAGATATAAACAGGCTTTTTTGGGGGTAGCTTTATTTTTCTGGAGGGTATGTGAAGTCTTTTTATGGAAAACTTTCCCATTTTGGTTACAAAGCAGAGTGGTACTTGGCTGCTGCTACCAAAAGTAAATTCAGTCCTTCGTGCCTGGATCACCAGGGGACAAAACACCCATGAGGTCTGTGGGCAGAAAGCCCTTGTCCTGGTGCACCTCAGCCACTGGGAGTCGTTTAAAGATGACAGTTGTTGACACTTTCCATAGGTCTCTGGGCCTTCAGGTTCTCCGTTACTGGACTAACATTGGTAGCATTTGGCTCTCCTGAATAGTGGTTTTGAAGTAGAGTTGGACCATCCTAGTTGTTGAATTGTTCCCCAGGTTGTACTACTTAAGCATTACGTCAAAGAACTTGTTAAAAGGGGGGGGTTGCTTCTTGTCCAGCACATGTGGCTTCTACTCAGCTTCTCTGTTGTGCAATTGTGTGGTGTGGCTCATTCCCTCAGCACCCAGCAGAGGAGATGGAGATGTTGTGCCATCCATTTCAGTCTGGGGAGTGGGGCCAGCGTCCAGGAGGGCCCTTTCCCACCATGCAGAGGGCCTGTCGAGGCCAGTGCCTGGCGACGGTGTGAACCTGCAGTGGTGGTATCATGGCACCCACAGGCTCTCCTTCCAAGCCTTGTTCATTTGGCATTTTTATCATGAATTTGGATAGAAAATACACTTACTAAATTTGTAGGAGAGCAAATATGTTGTTGACAAATTCAGCATCCAAAATTATCCTGTGGACCAAATCTAGCAAGAGGTATTTGTTAGCCAGAGGTCATCTAGAAGTGGATTTTGTAAAATCCATGCATTGATGATAACTCCGAGCAAAGTGGAAATGGAGGGAACAGCACGGTAAAGGCTACAGACAACAAACCTGCAGCTACCATCATGCTCAGCGGTGAAAAGCTGAAAGTGTTTTAGGATCAGGAACAAGACAAGCTTGTTCACTTTTACCATTTTTATTCAACATAATATTGGAAGTTCTGGTCACAGCAGTCAGACAAGAAAAAGAAATAAAAGGCATCCAGATTGGAAAGGAGGAAGTAAAACTGGAATTATTTGCAGATGACATGATATAATATTTAGAACCCCAAAGAGCCTGTCAAAAGCTAGTAGAACTGATTACTGGATTCAATAAAGTAACAAGATACAAAATTATTCAGAAATTGGTTGCATTATTATACACAAAACTGTCAGAGAAATTAAGAAAATCCCATTTATAATTGTATCAAAAATACCTAAGAACAAATTTAACCAAGGAGGTAGGACGTAAAAGATCTATACTCAGAAAACTGTAAGATACTGAAGAAATAAATTGAAGAAGATACAGATGGAAGCATATACTATGTTCATGGATAGAAAGAATTAACATCATTAAAATATTCATCCCTGGCCAGGTAGTTTAGTTGGTTAGGCACTGTCCTAGTACGCTAGGGTTGTGGGTTTGAACCCCAGTCAGGGCGCGTACACGAATCAACCAATGGCCCTGGCTGGTGTGGCTCAGTGGATTGAGCATGGGCCTGTGAACCAAAGAGTTGCTGATTCGATTCCCAGTCAGGGCACATGCCTGAGTTGCAGGCCAGGTCCCCAGTAGGGGACGCCTGAGGGGCAACCATGCATTGATGTTTCTCTTTCTCTTTCCTTCCCTTCCACTCTCTAAAAATAAATAACACATTTAAACAATAAAAATAATAACAAAAAAGTCAACCAGTGAATGCATAAAGAAGTGGAACAACACACTGATGTTTCTCCTTCCCTCTCCTCATCTCCCTCTCCCCCTCCCCCTCCCTCCCGCCTCTCTCTTTCTTCCTTTCCCTCTTCTAAAATTTATATGGAACCACAAAAGACCCCAAATAGCCAAAGCAATCTTGAGAAAGAAGAAGTAGGAGATATTACAACCAAACTATACTGCAAGGCTATAGTAATCAACACAGCATGGCACTGGCATGAAAACAGACACATAGATCAGTGGAACAGAACAGAGCCCAGAAATAAACCCACACCAATATGGTCAATTAATCTATGACAAAAAAGGCAAGAATATACAGTGGGAAAAAGACAGTCTCTTCAATAAATGGTGTCAGAAAAACTGAACAGATACATGCAAAAAAGAAAGAAAAAAACTAAACTACTTCCTTATGAGATGTACAAGAATAAACCCAAAATGGATGGACTCAAGTGTAAGACCTGAAACCATAAAACTCCTAGAGGAAAACATAGGCAGTGAACTCTGTAACATTGCTCTTAGTAATATTTTTTTGGATATGTCTCCTTAGGCAAGAAAAACAAAAGAAAAAAATAAGTGGAAATATATCAAACTAAATGTTTCTGCACAGCAAAGGAAACCATCAACAATAAAAAGAAAACCTACAGACTAAGAGAAGATAATTTGCTAGTGATATACCTGATTGGGGTTCATATCCAAAATATGTAAGGAACTCATACAACTTAACACTAAAAAGACAAATAATCTGATTTAAAAATGGGTAGAGAACCTGAAGAGACATTTTTTCAAAGAGGACATACAGATGGCCAATAGACATATAAAAAGATCCTCATCATTCATCATTAGGGAAATGCAAATTAAAACCACAATGAATATTACCTCCCACCTGTCACAATAGCTATTGTCAAAAAATCAACAGACAAGTGTTTTAAGAGGATGTGGAGAAAAGGGAACTTTCATGCACTGTTGGTGGGTTTGCAAATTGATACAGCCTCTATGGGAACAGTCTGGAAGTTGCTCAAAAAATTAAAAATAGAACTGTCATGTGACCCAACACTCCCACTTCTGGGTATTTATATGAAGAAATCCAAAATGCAAGTTTGAAAAGATATATGCATCCCTCCGTTCATTGCAACATTATTTACAATAGCCAAGGTATGGAAGCAAACTGTGTCCATTGATAGACGATTGGGTAAAGAAGTGATACGTATATACAATGCACCATTACTCAGCTATAGAAAGAATGAAATCTACCATTTGCAGCAACATAGATGGATGGAGAGGGTATTGTGCTGAGTGAAATAAGTCAGACAAAGACAAATATCATATGATTTCACTTACACGTGGAACCTAAGAAACAAAATAAATGAACAAACAAAACAAATGGACTCATCAGTGAGATGACAAACTGGTGGTTGCCAGGTGGGAGGGAGGTTGGGGGAGCTGGGTGAAAAAGGTGAAAGGGGTTAGGAGGGAAATGGGCAGTTACAAAATGGTCGTGGGGAGGTACAGTACAGCTCGGGGAGTGTAGTCAATAGTACCGTGACAACACTATGGTGTCAGTCCAAGGGATGCTGGACTTACCGGGGGGATCACTTCGTAAGTTTTGTAAATGACTGCTATGCTGTACACCGGAAGCTAATATTGATACAATATTGACTGTCAACAGTAATTGAAAAATTCTTAATTTAAAAAATACTTTCAGATACAGTTAATAACCTAAATACAAATATGCTATCAATAAAAGGCCAAAATTTAAAAGATTTTGAGGTGGGATAAATTTTTCATGTCAATTGCATATAAAAACAGGATTAGGAAATATGACTTAAAAAAAAAAAGCTGCCCTTGCTCATAGAAGAGAGGGATTTGGAACTGTAGTTCTGGTAGGCATGGACATGCGGTGAGGCTATCCAGAAGCCAATGTTAAAGGTTGAACAGGTATCGGTGACTTTTGGCTGGCTTTTCATGGTGAGCCCAATGGTCATTTTGAGTGACACATTGAAAGATGTTAATAAATTCAGGGCATTGATGGGAGAGACCAGTATGATCAAGCATTTGAAGAAAGGTGAGAAAGGATTTTGGTCTGGGTTGGAATAAGGGAAGGCCCTGAGCGGGGTGCCTCATAGTGCAGTGTGATGAACTGTTCATCTGAAAGTTGATGAGGAGGAGATCCTTAGATTGGGCAGCTCAAACTTCCTTTTTACTGTGACATTCTGCATGCTCATGTATGCTTTAGGGCACTTGGTTTTGATGGCAACTGTGTAGAATGGTGCGTCCTGTAACTGTGTGGTTTGGGCTGTAACCGTTCCTTGCAGCCTGGAGTCATTGAGGTCTTTGGGGGACACAGGACTTGACAGTGGGGTTCTGTAGGTGGGAGACCCAGGCCTAGAGAGCAGCCAGTCAAATGGGGTGAGCAGAGGTGCCTGGGCCGTGGGGGTTGATTCCAGCAAAGAAAGAATCTGTTTATCAGGTTGTTTGTTTTCTCGTTTTTGAGTTTTAAGTGTTGTTTGCATATTTGGCATAACAGTCCTTTATCAGACGTGTCTTCTGCAAATATTTTTCCCCAGGCTTCTTTTCTAATTTGCTTGATACTGTCTTTTGCACAGGAGATTGAAATTTCAATAAAGTTCAGCCTATCAGTTATTTTACATTTAGGTCTGTGATCCATTTTGGATAAATTTTTGTTAAGAGTGTAAGATCTGTGTTGTGGTTCATTATTCTGCTTGTGAATGTCCAGTCGGTCCAGCACCGTCTGTTGAAGAGACTGCCTTTGCTCCTTTGTCAAAGATCAGTTGATGGCATTTGCCGGGGTCTATTCCTGTGCTGTCTGTCCCGTTCCGTTGATCTGTTTGCTTATTCTTCCACCAAAACCGCACTGTCTTGAGTGGTTTTGAACTCAGGTTGTGTTAGTCTTCCACTTTGTTCTTCTCCTTTAATATTGTGTTGGCTATTCTGGGGCTTTTGCTTCTCCTTGTAAACTTTGGAATCAGTATGTTGATATTCGTAAAATAGTTTGCTGGGATTTCGATTGAGATTACATTGAATTTAGAGATCAAATTAGGAAGAACTGACATCTTGACAGTTAATGCCTTCCTCTCCACGAACACAGAGTGTTCATCCATGTATTTAGTTCTTTTTGAGTTTGTCAGAATTTGGTAGTTTTCCCTACATAGATCTTGTACATGTTTTGTTAGGTTTATACCAGTGTATTTTATTTTAGGGTGTTAATGTAAATGCTATTGTTTTAATTTCAAATTTCACTTGTTCACTGTCGGTTTATAAGGAAACAATTGACTTTTGTATATTAACTTTGTTGCCTGCAATTTTGCTATAATTGCTTATTAGTTCTAGGAGTTTTCTTTTCAACTCTTCTGAATTTCTTTTTGGGTTGGCCAGAAAGTCTGTATGGCTGGTTGTTTTTTTCCCTATAAAATAAAAGATAGAGTTTTCATTTTCACCAATAACTTATTGATTTGGATATTTTGAGTGTGTTGGCTATCTTCCACCTGGTATAACATTTATTGTTCTCAGTTAATATCTTTGATTTGATTTGATCACTGTTGACTTCAGCTGGTCTACCTGACCATGGAGCATCACATCGTCCACTGAGAAATCTCTAGCATGAAATTTCACAAACCACTTTTGACACATTTGATCAGTCACAGCACCTTCTCCATACACTGCACAAATCTTTTTTTTTTTTTTTTTTGTATTTCAGTTGCATATATTTTTTACCTTTTTTGGAATAATAAAGCATAATATGCTGAAAATGTTGCGTATTTTCTTCCACCTTCAATGTTAAAATGGCTACACAAAAATTCACCAATTTTGATAAGTTTTTTAAATGCATGCTGATATGACAGCTGTCACATTACAACATTACAATCTAACAAAATTGTTTCAAATGAAGTTAAAGACAAATAAATGCTACTAGAGCTGTCTTAATAGAAAAAAGCAAACTAACTTTTTGGCCACCCCATGCATAGATGAATATGCCATTTAGTAACAAAGATAGTTTTGTATCTCCCTTCTCAGTAGGTATAAATTCTGTAGACTTTTCTTGCCTTACTGCATTAGCAAGGGCTTCCAATACAGTACCAAAAAGGAGTGGTAAAAGGGTTTGTCCTAGACGGGGCAGCTTTGAATTTTTAATTATCAAGTGTGGTATTAGCTGTAGATTATTTTTTTTGGTAGTTCTTTATCAAGTTCAGAATGTTCTCCTCTGTTCTAGTTTACTGAGGTTTTTTTGTTTTTGTTTTTGTTTTTTTTATCATGAACAGGTGCTTTGTTAAATGGCTTTTTCTTTATTGTCATGTGATTTCTCTTTTTACTCTGCTGATGTGGTGGATTATATTAATTGATTTTTGAATGTTGAACTGGACTGGCATATTCAGCATAAATCCCACTTGGTCATCATATTTTTGTACTTTTCGGATTTATTTTGCTAGTATTTCACTGAGGATTTTTGCACCTGTGTTTGCTGGAGGCATTGGTATGTAGTCTTCTTGTGATGTCTTTGTCTGGTTTTGATATTAGGATAGCACTCGACAGAGGATAGGAACGACCCTCTGGAAGACATAATGGAGGATTGCTATGATTTCCTTCCGTGTTTGTTAGAATTCTCCAGCAAAGCCATCTGGGCCTGGGGCTGTCTGTTTTTGAAGGTTATTAATTATTGATTCCATTTCTTTAATAGATACAGGCTTCTTAAGATCATCTGTTTCTTCTTATGTGGGTTTTGGCAAATTGTCTTTTACGGAATTGGTCCATTGCATCTGGGTAATCAGATTTGTGGGCATGGAGTTGTTCATACTGTTCCTTTATTGTTTTGATTTCCATGTGGTATGTGATGTTTCTACTTTCATTTCTGGCATTAGTCATTTGTGTGTTCATTTTCTCTTAGCTTCATTAGAGGGTTGTCAATTTTATTGATCTTTCTGAAGAACCAGATTTTGGTTTTGTTGATTTTTCTCTATTGATTTTCTGTTTTCAATTTCATTAATTTCTCGCTTGTTTCTTATTACTTATTTTCATCTTACTTTAAATTTGATTTCCCTTTTTTCACTTCCCCAAGGTAGAAATTTAGATTATTGATTTTTGGTCTTTCTCCTTTTCTAATATGTGCATTCAATCCTATAAATTTACTTCTTAGCACTGTTTTCTCTGCATCTCTCAAATTTTGATAAGTAGGTGTCATTTTCATTCAGTTCAAAATATTTTAAAATTTCTCCTTGGATCCATGTGTTTAGAAGTATGTTGTTTAATCTCTGCATATTTTGGGATTTTTCAGTTATCTTTCTATTATTGATTTCTAGTTTAATTCCACTGTGCTCTAGTTTAATTACAAAGCAGACTTTGTATGATTTTTATTTTTCTTATTTTTATTTTTTAAAGATTTTACTTACTTAGTTTGAGAGAGAGGGGAAGGGAGGGAGGAAGAAAGGGAGGGGAACACCTATGTGTGGTTGTCTGTCACACATCCCACGCATGTGCCCTGGCTGCGGATCAAACCAGCAGTCCTTTGGTTTGCGGGACGGTACTAAATCCACTGAGCTACACCAGCCAGGGCTGATTTTTGTTTTTTAAAATTCATTAAAGTGTGTTTTCTGGCCCAGAACATGGTCTGTCTTTGTGAATGTTCTATGTGAACTTGAGAAAAAAGTGTATTCTGCTATCGTTGGATGAAGTAGTCTATAGGTGTCAGTTATATCCAGCTGATTGAGTTAGTTGAGTCCAACTATGTTCTTACTGATTTCTGCCTGTTGTATCTGTCCATTTTTTAGAGAAAGACATTAATTTCTCCAGCTATGATAGTGAATTCATCTGTCTTTTATTGGTATTCTATTAGTTTTACCTCACATAGTTTGGGCACTTTGTCGTTAGGTGCACGTGTTAAGAATTGTTATATCTTTTTAGAGAATTTTTATAGTTTTCCTTTACAATTATGTAATGTCTTTTAAAAAATCCCTTATAACTTTGTTTTGAAGTCTGTTCTGTCTGAAATGAATTTAGCTACTCTTACTCTTCTTTGATTACTGTTAGCATGGTCCTCAGCATCCACTTACTGTTAATCTGTACGTGCCTCTAACGTGGGTTTCTTGTAGACAACATATTGTGGCTCCTGTGTTTTGATCCACTCTGACAATCTGTGACTTTGAATTCATGCATTTAGATCATTGATATGCTACAGTTGGCCTAATTTTTATTACATTATTGCTTTCTATTTTTTGCTTTGATATTTGTTATGTTTTTCTTTCACTCTTTTTGCCTTTTGTGGTTTTAATTGAGCATGTCATATGATTATATTTTCTCTCTTAGCATATGAAGCATATGAGTTATACTGTTTTTTAGTGGTTGCCTGACATTTACAACTAATCCAAGTACACTTTCAAATAACACTATATGACTTCATGAGTGATATGAATACTTTATTGTAAAAAAAATTCTAATTCCTTACCTCTCTCCTTTGTATCATTGCTGTCATTCATTTTACTTACATTTATGTATATATAATGAAATACATTGTCTATTATTTTAAACAAGTTACCTTTTAGATCAATTAGGTAAACATTTTTATTATTTTTACCTTTTTCGATGCTCTTTATGTTTCTGATGTGTATTATTTTCCATTTCTCTGAAGAACTTTTTAAGAACTCATCTGCAGGTATGCAGTGTTTACTGACGGGCATGTGTACTGAGGAATGTGTCGTTAGGTGACTCTGTCACTGTGCAAGTATCACAGAGTGCGCTTCCGTAAACCCGGATGGCACGGCCCGCTGCGCCCCTAGGCTGCGTAGTCCAGCCTGTTGCTCCTGGGCTGCAAGCTCGTACATCATGTTACTGTACTGAGTACTGTAAGCGATGAACAATGAAAATGTACAGTAAAAAATACAGTACAAAAGATAAAAAAATGGTGCACCGGGATAGGGCGCTTACCAGCAAAACAGCTTGCAGGACTGGAAGTTGCTCTGGGTGAGTCGGTGAGTGAGTGGTGAGTGAGGAGAAGGCCTCGGGCATTGCTGAGCACGACACCGCTGCGGGCTCTATAGACACTGGACACTCAGGCTACACTGAATGTATGAAACACAGACATGTCGTATAGCTGTACAAATACATTTCCTTTCTTTATATCCTTATTTCATAAGCTTTTATTCATTTAAAAGTTTTTATCTTTTATTCTACTTTTTAAACGTTTTTTTGTTAAAAACTAAGACATGAACACCTGTATCAGCTTAAGCCTGTGGAGAGTCAGGGCCGTCCGCACTCGGCCCCCTGCCTCCGTGCCTGTCCCACGGGAAGGTCTTCTGGGGCAGTGACACACGTGTCCCTGTCATCTGTGATAACGACGCCTTCTCCTGGATGAGTCCTGAAGGGCCTACTGGAGGCTGTACTTGAGGAGGTCCCACTCCTTTCAAAAATATGTCCCTGGAGGTTGGCTAGGTTTGTTTCTTATTTTCATCACAGATGTGTTTGTAAGCAGATAATACACCACAAACATTCCTCTCTATTACAGAAAACCCGTCAGTGTTGGGGTTCATGCTTTTAGCATTTTTAAGGAGCTTGTTGAAGTCTGCAAAAGCTCCTGGTCAAATTAAATGGTACTCAGTAAGTGCTTGCAAAACAGAAATCGGTCTAAAACGTGGTCTTTTGTTGTTGTTTTTTTAACTTTAGATCCCCAGGAGGCCCTTCAGGTCGGAGTGGACATCGGATGGTCGCCTGGAAGAGACAGTTAATCGTTTTTGGTGGCTTCCATGAGAGTGCAAGGTTGGTGCCAACAGCAGGAAGAGTTTTCTTTCCTGGAGCAGTAAGGAATGGACTTTTTGTGGGAAAAATTATTCTGAATACACATGAAAAATGCTACCCGTCTCCTAAAACCAGTGCCAGCATCATGGGCTTGCAGCTCAAGTAGCCAACCAGGGCCCCACACATAGGAGGGCCTAGGCTTGGTTTACTGTTCTGCTCCCACCGTCCTGAAATTCTTAACCATCATTGAACAGGCCCCACGTTTTTGTTTTGCCCCGAGCCCTGCAGATGGTGTGGTCAGTCTTATCTAATACAGGATTCTCAGACTTGAGCCTGGTACAGGATCCCCTGGAGGGCTGGTTAAAACTCTGGCTGCTGAGCCCACCTCAGGTTTCTGACTCAGAAGGCCTGGGGCCCGAGGATCTGCATTTCTGCTGACTTGCAGGTGATGCTGATGCTGCTGGCCGGGGGCCCCCTCCCTCGCTGGGGAAGGCAGCGCTAGCTGGTCTTCTGCGTGGTGTCTGTGGAGGGGCCTCCACTTCTCCTCCGGTGTCATGGTCACCTTGGTGTACACCGCACTGGTTTACCAGGCCAGCCTGGCGGGCCCCTCATTGTCTTAAGCCTGTTGTCTGTACAGATACCCTCTTGAATGTCCTTAGTGTAGTCTAGAAAAACAGGGTATATGGTGAAGAAGTTAGTGGTATTCCTGTAGCCATTGCAATACAGTAGCATTTGGGGTAGTAAAGGTCTAGACAAATGCCTGGTGAAGGCCATGTTTGCAGTGCTTTTTCTCTGACCGTGACCTTGACAAAGAAGGTGGATGGCTATCTTTCTCTGAGTGCCTCATTTTCGCTCTCCTCTCTCCTTTAACAAATAGCATACTTATTAATTTGGTCATTGTGGAGGCCCCATTGACACTTTGTCACATTACAGATCCATTTGCACAATTTTTTCTGATAATGACTGGCGTATGGAACGAATCCCTTACACACACACACACGTGAAGAAGGAGGCGTCTGGTGAGCGAGGAGGGAGTGCTGTAATTGTCTCCCACCCCACACCCTCGGCCGAGGATTGTAGTGTAGTTCGGCTCCATTAACGCATCCATGTTCTTCATGAATAAAGAATTTTTTATGAATTGAGAAACAGGGATATAAATTCTTAAATGCTTTTGGGTGGGGTTTTAAAAGTATAATTCAAATTAAACAAGAAGTGATTTTGTATCCTTAAAGGCATGACTTGGGTATAAACAATCTTTAGTTTAATGTCTTGTGATGCAGTTTACCAAGTGGTTTTTACACATTCTCTTAAAGCTGTTTCATTATCTCAAGTGGAAGTTGAGGAAACCAAGAGAACTAATAAGGAGTAGAACTTGGCCATGACCAGAGATTGCGGATTTTCAGTGTGTCTTACGTTCTGTCCTCTGCCCTCACCCCGGCTCGCTGCCCTAGGTCTGCCTCCTGCTGAGGAGGAGTTTGGTGAGCCATTGCCATTTGGACAAGAGAGCCTGGGCTACTTTTAAAAATTAATACCCAAGGGATGGTCATTTTTATTTATCCCTGGAATGTTTTTATAAAAAGAAATATCTGTCACGTACAGACATGGGGATTCATGGTTCTGTCAGCAGAGTAATTCAGCACCCGCTGCATGCAGGGCAGCCCCTCATCCTGGTGCTCCAGGTTATAAAGCAGATCAGGTTTTACAAGTGCTTGTAATTTGCAACCATTTCAAAATCAGAACTTTTTTCCAAAGCTATTGTTGTCTATTGCCTTGGTTAAAATGACCGTTTATGACGTATTTCAAACACAACAAAAAGATGAAGGCACCAGAACAAACAGCTGTGTCGCCATTGTCTGTATTAAACAGGTGAGTTTGACTTTTAAAAACCCAAGAACAGCTGACAGTTACTGTATGTTCAGAATAGTATATTTTTGCTGAAAATCTGCAGTGGGAAATCTGAAGAAACAGTGGGATGTGGTGACGTCTTTTAAAAACTACAAGCCTCCCTGCTCTACCCACAAAAGGGTGCATTTGACCGTGCTGCCAGTCGGAAAGTTCAGGTCTCCTGTCGCCCACCAGATGGCTTGTTCTGTTTCAGAGGCCGTGCTTTGCGCAGCGTGTGAGGGTACGGGCAGGCGCAGCGGTCCTTCTGCTGTGGAGCCCAGTCTCGGAGTGTTAGCGTGCAGTGTACGGGACAGAGGTTGCTTAGATCGGGTTGGAGCTGTTTGCTTCCTCCACGGCTTCTTGTGAAAGTCAGTTCTAAGCGCTCCCTTCTGAATAGCTGGAGAGTGTCTGTTACTCTGTGGGTATAACCTGACCTGAGGCCTGTGGCCATCTGTAAAACTCCCATGTCTGGACACAGCATTCTTCTACGTGTCGGGCAGAGCTGCTGCTTCCCCTGCACCCGGGGCACCCTCCGCGAGGCCTTCTCTGCGGTTTGAGTCCTTTGTCACTTACATCCCAGGAGCATTAAACAGGGCAGGGCCGAGGTGCTTCCTAGAAGGTCTCAGCCAGGTCCTGGTGGTTGTTGCCTGTGCTGATGGAGTTGAAGGAGTTGAGCCTCTGGCGTCTTTCAGTTTCGGGCCTTCCTGGCCCTGTTTCTCCACTCAGTCCAGGGTCTCTTCGCCGCTTTGCCGAGCTGCAGGTATCTCTGTGCTGAGAATTCCTTTAGGTCTGTAGTTCATTGTTAAACTTAAAATCACATGCATAGTAACCTGATGTAATTATTTGCAAGATGGTGATTTTGTAAACTATGTAAAGGAAGTATGGTATAACTTTCATATTAGAAAGACTTTCAGATCCGGACAAATGACTATGTTTCTATGGTCTAGCATTATTTTTATCTTCAAATGCAAACTCACAGATGCTTTCAGTCCTGTCATGAATTTAAATTTTAATTAAACTGACAGTACAAATGTGGAAAACTTAACTTTAAATTAGGTCTGCTTTTTAATGTCACTGTGTTTTGTTTGTGTGACTTTATTTATTATAACCAGAGATTACATCTATTACAATGACGTGTATGCCTTTAACCTGGACACATTCACGTGGAGCAAGCTGTCCCCAGCGGGGACTGGTCCCACACCCAGATCGGGCTGCCAGGTGTCCGTCACTCCCCAGGGCAGCATCGTCGTCTACGGGGGCTACTCGAAGCAGGTAAGGTGTGGGGTGTCGGAAAGTGCGGTAACTTCTGTCTGCTGCCTTTTCAGTTTCACCAGTAGTAACTTACTGCATATAGTTTCATATGAATGATTCTTTTTATTGAGTTAGAGGTGGACAGAGATGGCGTTAATCTACTCTAGCCGCATTAGTTCTAATGCACATGCCTGAAAAACGCGGCAGTATGAGTAACTCGGGTTGCGGGGGCCTCGTGCTGTATGTCGTTCCATTGTAGAGTACACCACGACTTGTGTCTCCTTTCTCCTGCGAATGGGCCTTTTCTTTTCTCCCTGCGAGCAGTGCCCCTGCTGGCGTGAGCGTCCCTGTGCACGTCCCTCGGGTGCACGCGCTGTTGCAGGGGCGTCCACCCTGGGGCCAGGATGGAAGTGAGTGCGGCCCAACACAAAATCGTACATGTACTTAAAACCTCTCTTTTCCTCATCAGTTTTCGTTAGTGTTTGTGTATTTAATGTGCGACCCAAGCCAACTCTTCTTCCAGTGCGGCCCGGAGACGCCAGGAGGTTGGACAGCTCTTGGGGGGGTCTCCGGTGCTGCGGCCCCCACACCGTGTGCTGCTCACAGCGTCCTGCCCTCCAGCCCCCTCTCACTCGGGCTCACCCGAGCCTCACTGACGCGTGGGCGGGGCCGAGCCCGAGAGGTGCGCTGGTATCTCATTGTGGGGCTTTTCTTTCTCTTTTTTTTTCCAATTTTGAAAATTTTCCCAACATTCACTGACTAGAAAGAATTAGTAAATACTTACATATCTTCCCACCTGGATTCCACTGTTGACATTTTACTATACTTGTTTTATTACCTATTCGTTCATATTTATACTACTAGGCACTCATTGTTTTTTATGTATTTCAACGAAAAGTGCAGAGACATCTGTACATTTCCCCCAAACACCAGAATGCGTGTATTGCTAAGTAGAGGTCACTGTTTAACTTTTCAAATACCTACAATGAACTGCACACATTTTGAGTGCGTGCTCTTGGGTTATGACATGTGTGAGCCTGTGAGCCTTGGTTGCTGTGCCCTTCCCGGCCACCCCCTGACCTCACCACCCTCCAGGGGCAAGGACTGTCCTGGCCTCTCCCACCGTGTGTTCGGTTTGCCTGATCTGGCACCTCGGACAGACGCGGTCATACAACATGTGTTCTTTAGGGGAAGCTGCCTTCCATGCAGCGTGTTTTGAGATTCCACCACATTGCACATTCATGCTGGTTAGTATTTGTTATGTAACACACCATAGTTTGTCCATTTCTTTTTGCTGGTGTCACATATTTTACTTGCAGCCTTTCTGGTCGATGTCTGCCATCTCGTGTGGTTTTAATTCTCACTTCCTCTGGATGAAATGGGCCCTCCGACTTGGTGGCTGAGCAGGCTGCTGGAGGTGGGGTGGGGTGGGGTTGGGGACAGCTGTGGCATGGAGGTGTCCTGTGCCCACCTTCTTCCATACCCCCACTCACTCCAGTGAGCAGTCGGCCTTGGTTCTGGAAAGAGAAAACGGATGCATTTTCTCAGTGGTGGCCTGCCCCGCCGCAGCTAGGTGTCTGACAGCAGGGTCCTGAGAGGCGGACTGCTGTGGCTGGAGCTGTGCGGGGTGCCCAGGCCCAGTGCTTTATCTCAGCGCGTGCTTCGTGGGGTAACCCAGGGTGATGCGCACACAGTGGACCTTGTCAAGCTGCTGTGACTTTCATTGGAATAGTGCCTAGTTCTTGGTGCCTGCTTTTCTCCAGCCGCCACATGAGCTAGCCGGGTGGCTAATCTGAGTCCACCTACTCCAGGCCTGTGGCATTCAGTTTGCAGTGGGGGGCTTATCTGTTTGGATTCACGGGGAGCATTTACCAGAAGTAGTGAAAAATTTGAGTTGTGAATTCCATGAAATATGAATAAGGGATTAGTCTAAGTGGGCAGCAGGCATGGCATAAGTGACAGGAGTCTGCTGACGTCTTTTTGTGGGCGCCTGTCACAGGGAGCCTCCTGATGGGAGAGCTCCTCCTCACCAGGCGTCACCACCTGGCAAGGGGGCGGCCGGGCGACCTTCATGGTGGGCTGGTGACCTGTGGAGCGTGTTGTCCAGTGACAGCGCCTTGGAATCATCTCAGAGCAGCCTGCAGAAGTAGGGTCTCCAATCATGAGGCGTCAGAAAGAACAGCCTCCCTGTGGTTTCTGTGTTTCACGAATGGTCCCACTGGGGACCTCACCCGTCACTGTGCCTGGTTTTGAAAAACCGTTGCTATTGTAAGTTCAGGGGAACCAGGATGAAATTCTGGCAACTTTATGAATCTGACCTCCAGTTGGCCGAGGTGCTGAGGGTGGCTGGAAGTCAGCCTGTAATGTCGGCGGGCTGAAGAACAGAGTCAGCCTGCCACCTCCACGCTGCTCCAGACACATGAGCTGAGAGGAATCCATGGCATTTGAAAGTACCGTGGTCTCCTCACGTGCGGGGAGTGTGTTTTCAGACTCCCAGCAGATGCCTGAAGCTGTGGAGAATACCAAACCCTGTGTGCACTGCGTCGTTCCTCTGCACACATACCTATGGTAGAGTTTAATTTATAAATTAGATGCAGTGAAAGAGTAACAACAACATAATAAAAAAGAAGAGAGTTATAACAATGTACTGTAATAAAGTTGTGAATGCTCGCTCGCTCTCTTCAGTCGTTTTTGTATTTTTCAGTCCAGACCTATTCCTGAATCTTTCAGTCAGTGATGTCGCAGCGAACGGCTTGGTGTCACTGAGTCCGGGGGTTCCTCACTGAAGTCCTTCTGTAGGCTCAGCGCTTTCCGGCACCACGCACTGTCCTCAGCTGCAGCACGTGTTTCTGTTCATGCCCTCCACCCACAAATTGAATGCCTTTTCCTCCTTAACTAACTTACATGTGCTGTGGCCTTAACTTTCGCAGTTTGAGGTACGACAGCAGAAGCAGCACGAACTTCTTGTTCCTCTTTACAGCGTCATGGTTAGAAGATTTGTTCTTACTGTACATCTTAGCAACCTCAGCCTACAGGTTTCTTTTCCCTTGTTAAGTCAGGAACACTCACCTTTTCACTTAACGGAAACGTGGCTTCCCGCTGGCGCATCGGCCTTGCCGGCGTCACTGCCCCTGTGCTTTGGGCATTAGTAAGCACGTACGGGTGACTTGAATATACTCTATGATACCATCACAGTCGATCTGATAACTGATATGATTAGTGACTGACTGATGGGCAGGAAGCATGTACAGTGTGGAGACACCGAAGGAACGACTCCCGTCTCTGGTGGGATGGTGCGAGGTTTCATTGTGCTGTTTCATAATGACTTGCAGTTTAAAAATGTGAATTGTTTATTTTGGTTGACCCCAGCTTACGTGAAATGGAGGAAAGGGAAACCGTGAGTGAGGGCCAGGACTGGAGCCGATCCTCGCCTGTCCGCCAGGACGCCTTGAGCACACAGGCGGATCGAGCTGTTCCTGCCAGTTAGCTGGGAGTGGAACTGCCAGGCCGGCGGGCCTCCTGCCCTCGCTGTTAGCTGTGTGGCTGTTTCTCAGATCTCAGGGCTGGAGCTTACTGTGTTAGCACGGGTCCTGGTTTGGGTGTGTTGTGAGGCTGCTCTGATTGGCTCTGAGAGAGCAGGTAACTTGGAGCTGGCTTCTCTCTTTCAGGGCTGTTCATTTTGTTTGAATCTTGACCAGGTTGCAGCTGCTTTCTGTGGAACCTCCCCTGCCCTTTGGGCATGAACTGTGGATTGCCCCAGAGAGCGAGGGTGCTGAGTTTGGTTCTCTGGAGTGCAGGGCCTTTGCTCACGTCAGAGCTGTTGCCACCTTTTCCAAGGACTGGATGCACTGAAAATGGGAGTCTGGGGACAGCCTGGGGTGTCCCTTCTTCCCATGACAGTTGAAATGAGTCCATCTTGGCGTCTAAGACTGAGGGAGCCAGAGCTGCTGGTTCAAGGACATGGGTACAGAACTCCGGTGCGGGCTGTGAGGGCACGGCCTGGGGCTGGGGTGGGGGAGGGTGGTGTGTACAGCCTGGTGCTGATCTCTGGGGTTTCACAGAAATGCTGGATAGTTTCAGAGACAGTTGAGGGTTTTTTCAACTTGATGTTGTGACACTTGGTACACATCTCCCTCTCAGATGTCTTTGGATTCCATTAGTATTGTGTAAGACATTGTGAGTGGAGGAATAGTTCTGCTCTGCAGAGTGAAGGCCTGGGTCACTGCTGTGTGGCATTAACGTCAGTCTCCAGAGCTGCTTAGAGGAGGATGCGCATCCTTAGAGAAAGCCTGGACCCTCCTTAGAGCTTTGACTCGTGAGGTGGAAATTTGGCATCTCCAAAAATTCATGCAAATCCTGTTTCCTCTTCTAGTACAGTTTAATCCAGTGAAAAGACTAACTGGGTGAAGTTAAAGCCAGTGTGATCTGAGGGAATGGAAAGAATCTGACACAGGTGATCTATAATAAGAGAATAATAATAATAATAGAAGGCAGCTTTTTGTTCTCTTTGAGAACAAGGAGATTGGATTTGGGGGAAGTCACAACACCTCAAGAAAAGAAATCGCTGTGAAGGAGGAGTTAGAGAGTTGCTGGGGTATGCTGCCCTGGGAACTGGTCAGCTCCCGCTGGAAGGGTGTGACATCCTCACCCCAGCCGGAGCTGTTCCTGGCGGTCACTCTGGGGGCTGTGGATGTGGGTGAGCTAGTAGCCCTCCTCAGGAAGGGCTCTGGCTATCAGGGCCTTGAAGAGGGTGTGTTTAAGTGTTCTGGCATAAAAGCTTTGTTGGTTCTGAGAAGCAATTGTTGTCAGCAAAATAGTACAGCTAATGTCGGCAGGTGCAGTGACAACTACGAGGCCAGAGAGAGTTTGGCTGAAGCATAGCTGTTGTCTGAGTTTTGAGTGACAAGAATGACAAGTAGAGATGTCACTGAGTTCCTTCCCTGTCCTCCCAGTGGGAGAGGCCTCTGGGTGTGAATTTAGTTCCTGATAATGCTCGGTCTCTCAGTCCGGAAGGGTGCGTAGGCACGGAGTGGCAGCCATTTCCTCAGTGTTAACCTGCTAGAAAAAGAGAAGAATATCTAGTCTTAGTAATGGTGTAACACGCAGAAATTGCATCACTTGAATTGTGCAGATATTCCCAGAAGGAAAACGAGAGGCTTGGCTTGAACCAGTTTTCATTTCCCAAGACTCCAGCTGTTTCCCACATGTGACTCTCGTTGAACCTCCTTGGTTTTAGGATATTCAGATCACATGTCCAGTACATGACAGACAATTGGATTGTTTGTTTTGTTTCCAAAAGGAGAATAGTTTCCCCCCTCCCTTATAGAAATTATATGCTCATTAGTTAAAAGAAAAAGCATTATGCGTGTACATTTTCTGGCTTTGTCAGCTGAGAGGGGCGAGACGCAATGGCACCCAGCAGCAGTGAACGCACCCAGTGCTCAGATCTTGGTTTCTAACACCACCTTCTGTAAAAAGAGCCGGGACTCCTTGATGAAGTGGCCAATTCTAGGACTAGGGCAAGAAATATACAAGGTGAGTCTGGAGCATCTTGTAGTGCCAGATCCTAAGAAAATATTAATAAGAAACCCACATTGATGGGGTGTGTCCAAGGAACCAGGAGCCAGCTGAAACAGTTCCCAAAGGAGAATTAACATCAAAGCTGGAACTGTATCAGCAACAAAATGCGGTGATGCTGGGTTGCTGCACGATGTGCAGTGTCAATAACCACGGATCCGTATGACACAGACGAATGGTCGAGGAGGTAAATTGGAGGAGACAGAACTCCAGTGCAGCGTTCCACAGGCATCGGGTGGACAGTGTGCCCTCCGAGAGGCGGAGCGTGACTTCCCTCTCTGTAAGTGGGGGCTTCCAGGTGGTGTCCCCTGGAAGAGGACAGTGTGGAAAGTTGGTGGTGGGGGAGTGATAAGTGATGGTGACAGCATGCATCCTTGATGTGATGAGAGGGGTGCCGTCTGTACCCCTGGGACCCACCCCCAGAAACCCCACAGCCCTGTGCAGTCCGCAGAAAACCCGCACTCTGCAGAGCACCTGGCCCGCACTGCTCAGACTGCCACGGCCGTCAGAGACAAGGCGAGTCTGAAAGCTGTCAGGCCCAGAGGAACCGGAGGGTCTGTGACAACCACGTGTAGCCTGGTGTCCTAGAGCAGAAAAGGACTGTAGGGGAAACAAAGCAAATCTAAATAAAGAATTGTCTCAGCTAATAGTGGTTTGTCTCTTGGTTCATTGATTATGACAGATGGGCCCCACTAATGTAACATGTTAACTGTAGGGCACCTGGGTGCGGGGTAGGGGGGAATCCTTGGTACCGTCTTCTGAATTTTTCTGTACATGTACAACTACTCTGAAATTAAAATTTTGTTAAAGTAGGGAGTTTAAAGGACACATACAAAGAAGTTAAGATGTACTGAGATCCTTCCACCCAGGATATTATGTGCTGAGTGTTTGGGTGACAGCTCCGGCGTGAGGCCTGGGGACGTTGCCGTGGAGAATGAGGTGTCTGGTCTGGCCAGCTGACAGCACTGGTTTGGAGCTAAAGACTCTGGGTTCAGACACCTGAGCTTGTTCTAAAAGCTCGGAGCAGTTTTCACATGGGTAGTGGCTGGCTTCTGCAGCATCAGTCTGAGCCTTGCAGCGAGGCCTGCGTCACATGATTTGAACGATGGGAAGCGAAGACATGCAGGGACTGAAATGCAGGGGCAGCTGCATCGTGATATGATCAGCAGCCCCACGGGGTCTCCATCAGAGCCCCCGTCCACTGAAAGCAGGGTTGCTGTGGAAGCCACGGGAAGCTGTGGTAAGGAAGAGCACAAGGGTGTTTCTGGCATGATCGTGGTGGTTAGGATGGCAGGTTTTAAAAATTTAAAATCTACTCTTAGGTCTTGTGGCTGGTGCCCTGCTAATTCTAACACGACTCCCCTTTTCCTTTGCAGAGAGTCAAGAAAGATGTGGACAAAGGCACCCAGCATTCAGACATGTTCCTGCTGAAATCCGAGGAAGGGAGAGAAGGTTCGTGTACTGTGTGGGAGGATGGGCCCGTGGGCGGCCTGCGTGCTGCTACGAAAGGCAGGGCAGAGAAACCAGCCCAGCTGCCCTGGTGGACGTGGGGTTGGTGGTCAGCCTCCTGTGTGCCGCCTGGAGCTGTGGACAAACTGTCCTTGCCCCTGAGCAGGCCAGGCCGGACACTCCATAAATAACCTCAGCTGTCTGCATGTCTGCGCAGCAGAAGCAGGTGAGGAGTGTGCACCCTCGGAGGGAGCTGAGGATGGGCTGGCTTGAAAGCACTGCCAGCCCGAGAACTCCCTTCGCAGAGAGCGGGAGCCACAGCTTTCTGGTCATTTCTCTCATTCTTGCTCAGGATCGAGTGACTGCTGTTAGGTTGTAGACTTCTGGAACGCTTACTGTGGGGCTGACGTCCCCAGTGGTCACTTTTGGAAGCTCCTGTACAAAAAGCAAGGTCGTGGTTCCTTTGTGTGACCCAGGTCTTGTGATGACTGGACTGGACCCAAGGGATCCAGGATGATCTAGGCCCGCTTTATGACCTCTAGTGCATTATTTCATCTCCCTGTGAGGTCTGTCTTCTGTAAGAGGAGGGATTGTTCTACAGAATACCTTCATCTCTTTTCTGCTTTAAAATCCGAGCCAAGGCTTTAGAAATATTCCTACCTAGGCACCTCTCAGGTGCCAGCTTACTGCATGACTGATGAGGACATCTGTACTTTCAAGTGGGAACGTAGGTTTAGAGCCATGTGGCAACTTGCTCAGTTTATACCTCAGTGGACTTGAACTTGAAGGCTGGATTATGTTCCAGAGAGGGAGGCCCCAAGCTTGTGTGTTGCCCCCAGTGTCCTGGCCATCGGGACCTTGAGTCCTGGTGAGAGGGACGTGGTGTACGATGAGCTGACGCGTGCCCGCACGTAGGTGGCACGCAAGTATGTCTTACCTGGCTGTGTGCAGGGCACTCTGATGTGTGTCCTTTTCTGTCTTCTCCCAGCACTACAGTGCTGGTGGCAATGAGACGATCCCAGAGCCCACTGATGGGCGCAGCCTGGAGTCACCCTGTGCTGTGCACCGATGGAGGACACGTGGGCAGGACACAGTAGAATGTTTGCTACTTCTGTTAAGCTTTTTTTAATGTTTGTTAGAGGGAATAGCTCACTTCCCTTTTCAAGACGTGGTGGAAAATTGACCCCCACATTTTACACTAGGTTACATTTTGAGGGTGATCACAGAAATGAGACACAAGCCAGAGGGAGGACAATAAGGTGGTGTTGCCTGTAGGAGGGCCCGTAGGCATGCAGCCACGACCCTGCAGCCTGCGCAGGGGTGAGGGAGGATGGAGTGAGGGCCCTCATGGAGGCCAGGCTGCAGCGAGGGCTTCTCCCAGCACTGGGCCGGCCTGCCCACCTCCACGCAGTACCTCATCCCTGCCTCCCTCCAGGGCTGGAAGGTGCCCCCCTCCACACCCTGTCTCACGCCTGGCCCCATGCACAGCTGGAAAGTGCCCCCAGGGGGCAGTGTTTGAAGGGTTTGTGAAAAAGGTGACCCTTGTATTGAAGTTCAGTATAAACTAAACTTCAGGGAGAATTAAACTTGGGGTGGGTTATTGAATTGTGTTTTGTTTTTTCTACCGAGGGAGCAAGATTTTGTGTATTTTTAGCCACAGTCCTGCATTTTTTTCATCTATCCTAGTACTGGGGGTTCTGGGAACATTCATGCGATTGGCTGGCTCTTGGTGCCTTTCCATCCCTGCATCTTACCTCTGTTCCCGCTCTCCTGTGACAGGCAGATGGGTGTGGACCCGGATTAACCCTTCAGGTGCCAAGCCCACCCCCAGGTCTGGCTTTTCCGTGGCCGTGGCACCAAACCACCAGACGCTGCTCTTTGGGGGTGTCTGTGATGAGGAAGAGGAGGAGAGCCTGGAGGGCGACTTCCTCAACGACCTGCACTTCTATGATGCCACCAAGAACCGCTGGTTTGAGGGACAGATAAAGGTAGAGTTGGGCTCCAAAGCAGTTGCCGTGGTGTGCTGTGCACCAGACATAAGGCCTCACACGGGGCACCTGGCTGTCACCTTCGTAGGTGCACTGGGCAGAGGATGTGTGGTCTTGTCAGCTGGGTTCCGCCTCCCAGGCCAGGTGTTGGGACACCCAGGTCCCCAGGTCCTTCTGTGTGGCTCTGTGAGCTGTCACTGGAAGCAGGGAACTGGTCACCTCTGTCCCTGCTGTGGCACCAGAGAGGCACACATGGTCCCTGTCCCAGTAATGGGACCCCCAGGGGCCTTGGATCTCCAGCTGGTGTGGTGAGGGCCCAAGGCCGAGGGAGGACGGCCATCCTTTTGGCAGAGACGAGGCCTCGGTGCCTCTGCTGAGAGCTGGGTGAGCGTGAGGGCCTGATCCTGCACTCACTACCCTCTCCCACCTCGTCTAGGGGGTGACACGGGGTAGAGGCGCCCCCCCCAGCCAGTGGAATGGGGGCACAGCCCTCCAGCTGTCTGCCAGCACGAGGGGTGGTTGGTGCTCCCCATACACTCTGGAGCTTGCAGGCCCCCGTCTAGTGCTATAGGGGGCTGTCCTGCTTTCTGTCAACAGGGACCGAAGCTGGAGAAGAGGAAGCGCAGGCGGGCCACGAAAGCAGGGCCTGAGGGTGCTGACCAGCAGGAGTGTGCAGAGGCCAGTGCCCAGGCACCGCTGGAGGTGGTCAGAGAGGTGGTCTCAGAGGATGGGACTGTGGTCACCATTAAGCAGGTGCTCGCTGCCCCAGGCCCGTCAGAACAGCCACAGTTGGGTGAGGACGACAGCCCTGAGGAAGCGGGCGGCTCCTCGGTGGAACCCTGTCCCCGCTCCAACGCCATGCTGGCTGTGAAGCACAGCCGTCTCTACCTCTATGGCGGCATGTTTGAGGCCGGCAGCCGCCAGGTCACCCTCAGCGACTTGTACTGCCTTGACCTGCATAAGATGGACGAGTGGACGGTCCTGGTGGAGGCGGATCCAGGTGAGCTGTCGTGGGGTAAGCGCTTCCTCAGGTTGGGGTGAGAGCGTCTTCATCACGTGTGCCACCCAGGTCCACCCGGTGCCGGCGGGCCATGTGCTCTCTGGCTGTTCACGTGAGGGCAGGCCCTGGCCACAGAGAGGAGGCCGCTCCTCTGCACACCCGTCCTACTCCGGGCACTGGGGCAGCGGGCTGGTTACCTCCCAGGACGCAGGCTCACTCCTGACACCACTCCCGTGAGCCTCAGACCTCTCCGGCACTGCTTGAAGGTGCACAGTTGCAAAGCACGTTTACCTGTGAATTCTTCCCATTGTCAGCAGCCTGCTGTGCACATGTGGACAGACCCGGCAGCCCCTTTCCCATCTGTGACCTGAACCTCCTGGCCCCGTTTGCTCTCTGATCCGAGCTGCCGTGTTCCTTCACGTTCACACTGTACCACAGTGTGGTACACAGGGCCAGCAATAGAGTGCTCAGTTCTTGAGTCACTACTCACTTCTTTGAGATCTGAGGCTAAAAATTAAGTTAAAATCCACACATGTAGGAGAAGGTATAAAACGGCTGGTGAAGGATTTGTTTCTTACAGCAAAGTGAGGGTGGAGAAAACTCTGAGACGGGTTTTCTGGTATTGCCGGTCTCATCCTCACCACCTCTGTTAGGGTCCAGGAAAAACTGTTGTGACATGGGCGGGGTGGGGGGCAGGCGGCTTGCTTTCAGGTCGAGTTTCTTCATTGAGAAGGGGGATCCCCAGGAGCTCCTGGCCCTGGTCCCCCGGCTCTGGGTGCACCGACACTCAGACGATGTTCACTGTGCTCCGAAGACACTCAGGAGTGGCTGGAGGAGACCGACTCGGATGAGGACAGCGACGCGGCCGAGGGCGCTGAGGGCGGAGAGGAGGACGAGGCCGATGAGGAGGACGAGGAGGATGAGGACAGCGGCGAGGAGGACGGGGGTGAGTGTGTGAGAGTGGGACTGCTTTGTAGATAGATACGCTCGGAGGGAGGCCTGCGTTTTTTAACGAGACATTCGCACCTGGAGCACGTGGGAGCAGCTTGTTGTTCGAGCGGCGCCAGTTGGCGGCGTTTCCGTAAGGCAGTGCGAGTGCGTTCGCTCCGCTGGGCGGCGAGCGGGTGGCCTGCACCACCTGGTCCGGGCCTGCCTCCTCAGCTGAACGTGCTTCTTCTTCTTCTTCCCCACGAAAGAGCCGCAGCATCCCTTGGTGACGCCTGGTGAGCAGTTTGCAGACTACCTGTCCAGGACCGAGCAGTACTGGGTGAGGCTTGCCCAAGATGGCGCTGGGCCAGAAGCGAAGGAGAAGAGAGTCCTGAAGGTCGCCCACGCCATGGCAAGGGCTTTCTTTGACGACTCTGCATGAGCCACCAGGCTGGGCCAGCAGCTAAACTGAGGGAGGTTGTCTTCCCCGGCATCACTGGTATCATTCAAAATAAACTGGACTTGGAACGAGGCCCCTGCCAAGGTTGTCTTCTGTGTGGCCCTGCAGCCCCAAAGCCCTGGTGGGGCCTGCAGCTCAGGGCCAGGCTGAGGGGGGCCACCCACACAGCAGGCAGCACTTTGAATGTGAGGTGCCCACAGGAAGCACATTTCTGTTCTACTAAAACTGGGACATTTGTGCTTTGTGGGGGTTTCCCTTCTACAAAAGCCGGGGATAAATATTCCAGTTGACTGTGTGGCATCAACCTGGAGGTTGACTTTTTGCTAAAAATCATCAGGAGTAGCCCTGCAACCACCTGCACAAGTTTTCTTA
The DNA here is from genome assembly GCF_004126475.2 of Phyllostomus discolor. Taxonomy (NCBI): domain Eukaryota; kingdom Metazoa; phylum Chordata; class Mammalia; order Chiroptera; family Phyllostomidae; genus Phyllostomus; species Phyllostomus discolor. The sequence continues at coordinate 75,901,821 of NC_040914.2, read as the reverse complement.
GTATATGTAAAGTAAAATAGCTCTTGGCTGGGCGGGTCCACCCCTTCCTGCCATTGGCTGTTTTGGGGCTCTCTTGGTGATGAGTGCACCCGAAGCTTCAGGACCGCTCCCTTAGCCTGGTTGGGGAGGAGGTGGTGGAGCCATCCTCTGTTCCTCTCCCCTTGGGCTCAAGGCTGTCGTTTGCCAAGTGACAGAAGGAAAGGCAGAGGGCAGCTCCCCACTGTCCCCACGTAGCGCTGCTGCGTAGCGCCTGCCGTGGGAGCGGGGTCCCTCCCGGCAGAAGTCGTGGCGCCATGGCATGCTCACACACTGGCTGGTGCCTGCTCCAAGAGGGGTGGCAAGAGACCACTTTTCATTTGTATAATTGGGGTCAAAACTGGGCTTTGAATTACCACCTGGTGCATTCTTTTATCTTAAATATCTTCTCAACAATGAATGTAGGATCTTAGTTTTCAGTATTGGGGCCAACATCCTATTCATTCCCTGTTTAAGAAAAACAAGTGGGAATGCTTGCCTCTGGCAGAGCAGGACGTGGGCCCCGGCTTCAGGGGAAGGACCGGGCTGGTGTGCCCCTCCTCCCACCTTGCCTTTACCTTCTCGTGAGGCTCAGCCCCTGCCAGCTCCCATGGGTGTGACCTGTGTGACCTGGAAGGATCCAGAGGGGAAATGGGCTCTTGCAGGCTGATGAGAAATAAGACGCTCTTCTCTTGCAGTAGCCTGGCCGCCACAGCTGCCTGCCAGAACCTCTCTCCGGGCTCAGGGCCTTGCGGGGCCCATAGGAGCCCTGGTCATCGGGGAGAGGCCAGTGGGTATTGGCACAGAGCCTGGCTGGTTAGCACGGCTGTGTTGGGTAGAAGGGCAAGGCGTTCCGGCATTAACTTCGTATTTTGGTGACTGCCTTGGGTACTTGGGCAGCCTGAGTCCTTTTCTGGCATTCTGGGCGCAGTCTAGCTGTCAGCTCCTCGGTCGGGGCTGAAGAGCCAGCTGAGTGCCACAGCTGGCCCGCGGCAACCTCACGGAGGCTGCAGGGCCTGTCCGCCCGGTCCTTTCACACGAACACACCAGGCCCAGCTGTGCAGCTGCTCAGATTTGGCCGAGACTTTGGGAAGAGCTGATTGGGAGATCTGGGTGGCTCCAGCACAGCTGTCTGTCATCGGAGGCCATTTTTCTTAGAGGAGCCTGTAGCTAAATGATATTTGAAAGAAGACAATAATTTTTAATCAACTAAGTTGAAAGAAAAATAACCCCCAAAGAAGAAGCATCTTGTACAAATGTATGTTTTGTTGTCATGTCCACGGGGCTGTTACTGAAGATGCAGTTTGAATGAGGAGGTTGATCAGAACCCATGAGAATTAAACAAACGAGCGTCCAGAAGAGGTGCTGTCTCCACTGTGTAATTGCTGTGGGTAAGACACCAGTGACGGTGTGTCTTTGGTGTGCAGCCCCCAGGGAGGTGGGAACTCGACCCAGGACCACGAGATACCCCACGAGCAGCAGCCAGTGCCCCGCCGCCCTTCTGGTTCCTGGTGACTGGTCTGCCTGACTGAGTGCTCTGGACACCTGAGTGGCCACCTTGGCCATGAGAGGTGGGTCTGAAGCCCTGCCTTACTGGAGCCGGAACAGCTGGGAGGTGGCCAGGCTCAGGTCGGCAAGGGCCGTGCAGTGGTGCAGTCTGTCTTGCTGTCCTCGGCAGGCTGATTGTTGTTGGTAAGTGCCCCCTAACACCCAGCCCCTTGGTGGACTCTACCCCTTCTCTTACTGGGGCCCGTCAGCTTGCCACATCAGCCCTGAAGACGCCGTGTCAGAGCTCCATGGAGGGTTCCGTGGGGCTTTGAGGATGATGAGTTCCCTATTCCTCCCACTTCCCAGGTGCGGCTGAGCCGCTGTCTGGGTCAGGCTGAAGGAAGAAGAATTCGAAGGGGTTGGAGAGAGGCCGTGGCTCTCTGGGGATTGGGTTGGAGTCAGTGAAAATCAAGGGGATGACCAGTTAAGCTTCAGAGTGTTCATCATTTAAAGTGCTGGTATTTTTGAGGGTGTGGCAGTGGTGTTTACTGCAATTTGGCATCCGATTTTTTTTTTAACTAAGTTGGTACAAGCAGAAAGTTGGTGCTAGGTGACAGTGGCAGTGCATCAAGGGGCCAGGTGCTGGCAGGGCCTGCTGGTGAGAGTTAGCCTCTGCAGGGCCATCCTGCTCGGGGGGAGAGGGGCCCTCAGGAGGCTGCCACTTGTGAGATGCGGAGCCAGCTTGGTTTGAATCCCCCCAAGTGTGTTGCAGTGAGAAGGTGACGCAAGTGTTGATTGTGTCAGAGGATGGCAGGGAGGGGACACTTGTGTCCTGGCATGAAGGAAAAGTGAGGAGCTGTCGCTCCAGTGAGTCTGGAAGCCACCTGCCGTCTGTCTGAGTTCCGTGCGTGCACCTCAGGGCTGTCCAGCGATGCCTGCTTTCCCAGGTGTTTTACATCGGGGAGCAGGCTGTGTGTAGGCGGTTGGTCACCCGAGACTAGTTCCATCGTGTCCTGAGAGTAAACTGCAGTCACCCTTCGTTTGTAAGAGAGCTTCCGCAGTGCCTTCTGAGTCCGGGCTGTGCCCGGTCACCAGGGGTCTGACCATGGTGTCCAGCGGGAAGCTGAGGCACTGACTAGAACAGCTGGTGGTCCTGGTGCCGGGACCAAGGTGAGCCGGGCTTGGTGTGAGGAGCGCCGTGGAAGCTGTTGCTGTCTCTGAAGATGGGCACGCTGAGCTGTGTGTGGGGACTGTGGGCTCCATGTGGTGGGGGCGGGTCTCGTCCGAGGAGTGGGCCTGGAGAGACTGCGGTGTGTCGGGGTGCTGAGGCGGAGAGTAATGGGGAGGAAGGTACCTAGTCACCGCCCCCTGGGAAACAGATGTTGGTATTTAAGAAAATTACAATAGGTCTGAAAAAACAATACTGTGAGACCCTTGGGGCATGTCAGTGGGCAGAGGGCAGTGAGCACTGGCAGGGTAGGAGTCCGCAGGTGCTGAGTTTAGGGTGAGCGGTCAGGGCCCCGCGGCCACGGACGGACAAGGGACCGTCTAGTCACGTGGGGGAATGCTGCCGTGGGAAGTCGGGCCCCGTGTCAGGCTTGTGCTCACAGGGCTTTCCTGCTTCAAACAAGAAGATCCTCCAAGTACGGCAGAGGGGCGCTCTTTGTTAACGGGGGCTCGGTTCTGCAAGGTGCAACCATCCGTCTTGAAACTCTGTCACTAGAAGGAACCCGAGTGAAGACACTGATGTGTGAGATGGTGCAAGTCGCGCGACTTCCCCATGGCAGTGCCTGCCCCTGAGATGAGCAGGACTCTCCTTGACACAGCAGCGTCCCTTCTCTTAGACAGTGGACGTGTGGTGTGGTATGACCGAAACACCTACATTCATGGAAGAAAATTATTTTATTTTCATTTTGTAAGTAACCAAGCTATTTTTCCAGCTAAAAGAAAAAGGCTGAGGTAATGTTTTTAGCTGCTTCATTAGTAAGAAAAACAGAACATAGTCCATATTCTCTTGCCAATGCACAGAATGATCGCACAGTATTAGCAAACAGTGTACATGCACCGCGGGGGGGAAATGGGAGAAAGAAAATGCAGGTTGAGACAGGTCTGTGCTATGTTAGAGTTCATTCCCGAGAAGGGCATCTGTGTCAGGGTCAGTGGTTTCATGGCTAGAGTGGAGATGCGTTTCACACGCCGCTCCCCTGGATGGTGAGGATGTGCGGGTTTTATTTCATTCAGGCTACACTGGATGGCATTTCTTTGGAAATGGCGACCGGTGCAAACAAGCAGGGTCCAACTGGAGAACATTGTTGGGTTCAGCTCAGTTTTCAGGAGGCACTGGCAGTCAATGGTCAGCGGCACACACGTCCTGTGTCAGCCTCGGCGTGTGTGAGGGCCGGACAGAGGCGGGGGTGAGGGGCAGGCCGTGTTCCTCTGCTGGCGGCAGCGAGCACACTAGTGGGCTGGGGGATGAGCTCGGGCCCAGGGCTGGGGTGCCGGAGCACCCTGGCGCAGAGCTGGGCCTCAGAGCCGACTCTTTCCTGCTGAGCCTCACTCTGTCTTCTTCCTGACTTGTTCTGATGTTTGGGAGACCCCCCCTGGGGCAGCCCTCCTCCTCCTGACCCTGCCTTTCACAGGCTCGTACAGTACGGAGTAGGCGTCGCTCATGGAAGGTCAGTGGGTGCCTGGTGTGCCTGCCCACTGGAACTAATAGTATTTAGAGAGGAAGAGAAGTTCTCAGGCTAAGTGTTCTTGCAGCACGAGCGCCCTGATCTTCAGTGCTGACCTCAAGGAAGCAGCCCTGGTGCTTGTCTGCCCTTAGCGTGGATGAATGGCGGAGGCTGGTTCAGCCGGCAGGACGGCGGGGACCTGGGCCCAGTCCAGACTGACCTCCCCCACTCCTTGGTGCTTTCTGCCTTCAGGGTTTGGATTGCTGCTGTCACCATGTCACCAGGCAGTGGCAGCACATCTGGAGACCTGCACCCGTGTGTGGCACAGACGTGATGGGAAGGGCCACGGGAGAGTGCACAGACATGATGACAGGCATGCGAAACGTGGGACCTGCACCCGTGGCCCCGGCGCACAGTGAGCTGTTTGTCTGTGTCTCAAGCAGCGGGGGGGCGGTGGGGCAGACAAGTGAGGTAGGTGTGTGAGGCCTGCTGTTCTCACCCTGCCCTGCTCGCTGTCCCCCGAACCCTAGACCTGGACCCCCTGCACCCAGCTTGCTCATGGCAAGCTCCTGGCCACACCTGGCGCTGCCCCCGCTGATGCTCTGCGTCTCTGAGGGTCAGGAACACATTTGCATGTGTCTGTCTCGGGCACTTCTGTGCTGGGGTTTCCTGTGGAGGCAAACTCTGAAAACAGCGTTCGTTCTGTGAGCTTGGAGAACATTTACCATCTTCCAAAGCATTGCTTCCGTCGCCCACAGGGGTGTCTGTCCCCTGTTCTGGGCACCTCACTGCGCTCTCGCCTCCTGCATGTTTCTCTGGGTGCCGGGCGTCTCCTCCCGTGGCTTCCTGAGCCAGGGCTGCCCCCGCCACCCCCCCCCCCCCGCCCATGTCACAGTGACTGCGACCCTGTGCTTCCCCAGCTTTCAGGCGCCCCGTGTATCTAGTAGTTCCCATTGGCTGGGCATACGGTACACTGTGAAAATACAGCTGCGTTTTGTACTTTTAAACAAAGGCAACTACTCTTTTTCTTGCTTGTGTTAAGGCTGAGTTAGGGACACTTCTTGGCACTTGGGACAGATGGTTTTTCAGTCTTTGCTTCCTGGTGGTCTTGCCTGACACGTGGCCCACCCTGGGCAAGAGAACGAAACTAGTTCTCTGGTTACCAGACCCCTCAAGTTCACTGGCAGTCAGCCTCACTGCTTTCTTAACTGGGCTCTCGATCCTGTCACTTCACTTTCATGCTTAATTGACTGGGAGCAAATCCTTGTCCTTGGCAAGACTGAGAATGACTCTGTGGAGGTGTTTACTCAATGTCACGACACTGAGGTGTTGTCAGCCGTGCTCCGTACTGTGGGGTCATCGTGGGGTCAGGCAGTACACTCAGCTATGGAAACAGGCCACAGAATCTGGTGGGCACCTGAATGTCAAGTTCTGGGACTGAAGGCAAGGAAGGTCAGAAGAGAAGACCCGTGAGAGGTGAAGACACTGAGCTTCACGCAGACAGAGCGCGCTCGCTCCTTCCACCCTGTTGGAGAGAGTCTCACTGTGCAGGTGGAGTGAAACAAGCAGTGGCCTGGGAGGAGGTCGCCATGGGCATCTTGGGGCGCACCCCCTGGGGCTCCGGGGGCCCTCCGGCCCTCGGGGGCAGGGCAAACTGCCTTGACAGGAACACCCTGCCCGGGGGATAATGCTGGTGGTGGTGGCTTGTATGACTTTCAAGGATTATCAACCCCACCCCCCCAAATGCAAATCTTTCATCTGCTTTAACAAGTCCTTAATGTCTTGGACTTGTGGGGCCAGAGCCTCTCCACTGGGCTCTCAGTAAGGCCCTGTTTGTCAGCGGGGTGGCTGTGAACCTACTGTCCGCACTGGAATGCTTCTGAAAGGGACCAGGAGCGCTTTCACAGCCAGGTGGGGTCATCAGGCGTTAGCCAGGAAAGGGGGCTGCTCCACTGTGCGCCCTGGGCGCCAGGCAGGTGCTGGGGGCGGGTCTGCGGGCTGGTGAGACCTCACACTTACCTCAGGTTTAGTGCGTGTCAGAAAGAGCCCGCCACCCTGCCACACATGTGTTTACTCGCACCCTGCACCACGGCGTTTCGGCAGACACCCGAGTGTGCGGGTCGTTCGGTGCGGTCGTGGGCGTCTTCGGAGTGGGCTGCTGCACTCCGACGGGTCCCCTCTCCCGAGTGGTTTGGCAGTGGGCGTTGCATTTTTGTGGCCGCACTGGAGTTTTCTACATCAGCATCATCTTCCCTGGCTTGTGTATTGCATAACTCACCTCTGAATGTGGGACTCTCTGTGCGCTAATGATCGAAACACTTAGAACTCAAAAGGACAGGTGAGGAGAATTTTCCAGGGGCCTGAAATCACCCAGGCCCCGTATGGTCACTACACGTAACGAAAACCATGAGTAAATCCAGTGCACAAGGCTCCTCGCACTTGCGGTGAGTGGAGCCGGTGAACCGCTGATGCAGGACAAGTGCCTGGTGGCCTCAGAGGGCAGCGTCCTCTCCAGCTCTCTTGGGGTGAGGTGCGAGTGCAGGGTCCCGGCCTGGGCGGGCGAGGAGAGGCGGGCCTGGGGGGGTGAGCTCTCCTCCCTGCAGCCCCGGCCCTTGGGTGTCTCGATGTCTCTGCCTCGGATGTTCACATCCAGGGCACGTCAGGGGAGAAACGACTCTCACGAGGCTGCTCTGGGATTAATTAAAATTTGTCAGCACAACTTGTCAGCGCTTTGCACCACTGGGGGCCAGCTGTGACACACATCTATTCCTCCCCACAGTCTCCCATGTCCTCGTGAGCTCAGCACGCTCACATCCACCGGGCACGGCATGAGAGAAGCAGGTCAGCGGACCTGGCCCTGCAGTGAGGTGACAGGTGCCCCTGCCGGGAAACCCGAGGCTCTGTGTGGGTGGGTAGGAGCAGCAGGCTGGACTGATGGAAAGCATTCAGCCTGTCTGCAGGGGTGCTGCGCGGCAGCCTGGTTTTTCATCCCCATTTGGAACAACTGATAAGGAGCTTTCTGGAGTCGCTCAGAACCAGTATGTCTTGGTCTTGGTGGAATACACTGGGAATTCACAGGAAGCGCAGGGAAACGGCCCCGCCCTCTGCAGGTGCGGAGGGGGGTCGGTTTGGTTTTCACGTGTGTGTGTGTGATTGGCAGCTGGGCTAGTGATGGAGTCACCTAGTCATGGAACCACTACTGCTTCTGTTGAGTGATGCGTGTTTCTGTGCTGTTACTTTTATTCATCCAACTACTTCATGTGTTTGCATGTAAATATGTGCCTTGCATTTGTAGGGACCGTTTTTGTTGTGCGGTTGTTGGAATGTACAAAAAAAGCCTATGATCTTTACAAAGAGTTGCAAACAGATTATAAAACACATATCCCAGCATGGATGATTCTTAGAGCTGCAAGGAGCAGGCATCTTTATTTGGTTCACTTCAGGTCTGCAGCAACCACTCGATATTAAAAAAGAGGAATGGAAAATAAGATGTACAAAAAGATGTAATACCCCTTTAGAAAGCAACGTTATCAGAAATGTATTTCCTACGGATCCTCCCTCCCTCTCCCATGTCCCTACTCCCCAGAAAAGACCCCAACCTGAACCAAACCGTGAGAAGGAATGGGGAGTGAATGTATAACAGAAAAAAATAAAACTGAATTTAACTGGAACATGCTCTAATCTTTAGTTTATTTCTGGTTAAAAATATAGCAATCCAGTGCAGTGTAGTAAAGAAATCTGCTTGAAAGACAGCAGAGAAACAGCTAAACATAAGCAAAGCAAGGCAGAGTCATAGACGGGCTGTACCCAGGACGGCTGTGGGAACTCCCTCTGAGGCCCTTCTCGGGTGTGAGCACAGGGGGACCTGTGGATGGACGTGCCCATGGCCTCACGGACACGTCCATGCACACAGGCCAGTCTGGCTCCGTGGCTAGGACCAAAGGACACGGAAACATTCTGGAATCTTGTTCTTTTGTTTGGGTGACAGAGCAATGCTGGTCGAGAAGGCAGAGACACCAGGGACCTGTTTTTGACCGAAACGAGTTGTGTTTAGTGTCGGGGGGAGATGGATATGCAGCGACTCCTCGGGAGTTTTCAAGCCACTGGGTTGCAACCACATTCCTGTCCTGGGACCAGACCGGCTCCAGAGAATGACTGAGGCATCTGGAAGGAGTAGGCATGTCCGTGGGGGAAGTTGCAGGCACAGAACGAAGATGCGAAACCCGTGGGCTCAGTGACAATGAGATGATGGCATCATTTAAGGGCCGCAGACGTCTGACAGGGACGTGGGAGCCTGTGTACCTGTCCTGCACAGTACATACAGGAATGCCACATGCTCAGAGCCCAGACTTGGTGGCCCGGGGGACCCCACACTGCTCCCTGCCCTCCAGCACCAGCCCCGGGCTTCCACAGCCTGTGGACGTCTGCACACGGCCTCTCTGGGGTCTGGTGGGGGGCTCGGGAAATGGGGGGACCGGGGGGAGAGAAGGACTTGGCTTTAAGACTTGGTGTGGGGATCTGGCCTTGTAAGGAACGCCGTGGGGCGGTGCTGAGACTAGGGCAGGGTTGTGGCCTGTTCTGTGGGAAGAGAAGAGAAGCAGCTAGACTTCTGCTTCCTTAAAGGTGCAGCACAGATTTAAAACAGAAAAGGGCCCAGGCTGCTCCCAGCCAGGGTGGGGCACCCTCATCCCTGCGCCTCACGCCCATACTTGTCACCCGCTATTCCAGGACAGAGGAAAAGCAGAGTTAACTGCCTCCCCACATTACACCTCATGGCAGCTGCTCCCCCCTGGCCGGGCACAGCTGGACACGCGGAGGGGTTTTCCTCGGGCTGCCGCCGCCTCCACGTCCCAGGCAGGAGTGTGATGACATTGATGACGATGATGATTTTATTTTTTTGCCGCTGATATGCCGGGATCCCTTTTCTTTCCACTTCAAGCTGGAGGGTCGGCGTGCTGGCCTCCTTCTGCCATGCCACACAGCAGAGTGTTATACAAGCAAAGAATTCTGGCTAAAATCCAAAAAACATTACCCAGAAAAAAAGGCAAACTGTGAGTAATACCCAATCGTGTTGTTCTGTGAAGAAACTTGGAAGTAGCCGTGGGCTATCCGAGTTATGATCCTTTCACTTTTTGTTGTTTTGCTTTTAACGTCCCCCTTTTGCACACCAACTGGTATTTTTGCTAATGTGACAATCTCATCAGATGAAAAAGTTAATAAACAAAATGGCGACTCCGATGTTGAGCAAGATCACCATGGCTACCAGGATGGGAGCCGAGCCCTGGAACAGAAGGAGAGGACAAGTGAGCGCGAGGCCTGGTCTGGAGTGTGCTCTCTTTGGCCAATGCCCCCACTGGCCCTCCCAGCCCCAGGCCACAGCAGGAGGTCCGAGAGGGTGGGCGGGTGACAGGTCTCTTAGGAGACAGCAGAAACCCGACATCAGGCTCTTCAGAGTGGGAGCCCCTCATAGGTCAGACTGGGGGGAAGGGTGCCCATGCGATGGTCAGTCTGCAGCTGCTGCTCTCGGACCCCTCATGGCTCTGGAAACTCGGGCATCTCTCCCAGGGCCCCGGGTCTCCATTTAAGCAAGCATCCCTCGCCCACGTTATTTTTGCTCCCAGCTCTACACAGCTGGGACTTCCGATGCCACTCAGTTTCAGACACAGCCTCCCCAGAGGGGCCCCCTAAATTCATCCTCAGATCCCGTAACCGGGCCAGGGGAGAAGCCTCCGATAGGCCCGAGAACCCATCTTCCCGGAAGCTGCTCCAGCCCTGTGCTCACTGCCATCCCCGTGCAGCCTGGCCCCTCGGGAGCAGGAAGGAGGGTTTTCCTTGGGTCAGTTCCTGGGGCGCGAGGGGCCCGGAGCCCTGCAGCGCCTCAGACCACAGGCGCTCCTCCTCCTCTTGCCTCCTGGCCTTGAAGCCTCTCAGTGAGGGGTGGGGGGGCTGTCCCCCAGGGCAGGATGAGAAGCAGCACCCAAGGCCTCTGCTGAGGGTACCCCCACCGCATGGTCCCCAGCTGCCCCTCAGGACCAGGTGTTGGTCTGGTGGAGTAAGGAGGGGTGCGCAGCTGGAAGTCTTGCTTCTACTCAACAGAGCTTCATGTTAAAGAACCTAGATGTGCGGACACGGTTAAGTGGGCCAAATGTGGAACCCTTCCCGTACCTCCCACCCCTGCCCATCACCTGGCTGTTCCTGAGATGGCTGCGTACACGTGTGCACTCAGGTGGGGGTGCACACCACGTGGACAGGCACCACATACATATGGGTGCACGTGCACCTGCGCGTGGCCAGCTGCCGGGATGAGGAAAATGGAATTGCAAGCGCCAGCTGGGGCTTGGGTCCCAGGGGCTGTGCTCCTGGAGGGGCTAGGAGAGGGTGGGCGGGGGCATTTTAGGGAGCTGTCCACCAGCAAGAAAGGCACACTCACAGTGGTGTCGAGGGAGCACAAATGGCCTCGGGAGCCAGCAGACTGTCTGCCAGCAGGAAGCCTCTCTTCCACATGCCAGGACAACACCCAGATGGGGCCTGAGAGTCCTGAGGTCTGGACTCGAGAAGCGTGGGTACCAGGCTCTGCCTGCCTATGAGGCAGCCCCCCTGCACTCCCCTTGTACCAGTGAGACTGCAGGTGGGATCATGGAGGACCCTGTGGGAGCGCCGCCCTGGCGCGTGGGTCTGAAGTGTTCCATTGGCCCTTCCCGCTGCCACTTGACCAAGGGACCAAGGCGTGTCTGCTTGCAGGTGGAGGCCTCCTGACAAAAGGTCTTCTGGGTACGAGAGCCCTCCCCAGTTGCCCCCTCCTCACAGAATCCTGTCCAGGGGACTGTTCTTCCCTCCAACCTGTGCGCCTTGGGTCAGGAGGGCTTCCAGGCAGTGCTAGCACCTAAGAGGCAGGCCCTCCCTCCTGAGCAGCCCCAGGGTCCCGCCCACCAACCTGGACTGCAGCCCCACCCAGAGGCACTGATCCCTCAGGCCTGGGGTGGGCCAGAAGCCTGACTCTGAGGAACTCCCAGAGAATGTCTGTGCAGTGCCACGGGCCCACAGGTGGAGAGCCCTGGCTCTGGTAGGAAGGAGATCGTCTTACCCGTCAGAAAGCAGGTTTTGTTGGAGCAAGACTTGTGTGTTCTGGTATATGGGGGGACCACAGTGCCTGGCCATAAGTAAACGGTGTGCCCTGGACAGAGGGGACCTGCCCCAGCTTGACACGCTACCTGCTCCCTGTGTCTGGCCCTCTGTCTCCAGGACTGGGAGACTTCTCAGAGACAGTGCTGGCGAGGGCTTCTTACCAGGAGACAGCCTGCAGAGCAGGGAGGACCCTCCTGCACAGCTGGGCATTTGGAGCAAGCTGGGGAAAGGTCTGGGCAACCCCGGGGCCCCCTGCTGCCCAGCGTCGTGTTGGGAGCTTCCCCAGCCGTCCACGTGCTTTCACTGCAGCATCAACCCGGGGAGCCACCTCTCGAGGACCCGCCTGCAGGAAGTGCCGCCCAGCCCAGCAGTGGCTGCCTGCAGGGCGAGGGCCCTGCTGTGGAAGCCAGTGCCCGTCACCCTGAGAGCCACTCCTCCCGCTGCCCCCACCCACCCACAGCTGGAGGAGGACTCCTCGGAAGTCTCAGGACTTGGTGTCCGGGTTGGTGGACCTGGGCGCTCACTCCCCAGGACGTCAGGCGTCCACTTACCGTGCTGGACTTGAGCTCATCCCCGTTCTCCTCGTCCGATTCCAGTGCCACGGGAGAGGACTTCTGGGGTGGGGAGAAGGTCAGGTCCCAGCGCAGCAGCCGGTGCTCAGCCCTGTCCCCCAGCCGCAGGCTCTCCAGTCTCTGCACCGCGGGCTCCGCGCTCGCGGCCGGCCGGGCGTTCTCCTTGTTCTGGGACTTGGATCTCAGTCTCTGCACCCCAAAGCCCCGGTCCTCGCCCTGGCCCCGGCAGGCAGCCCCCCTGCTGTAGCGTCTCTTCTGATGGTGTGCTTCCTGCACGTGGGAGTCCACCCTCAGCAGGGGCTTCATCTCCATCTCGTAGTTGCTCAGCTTTTCCTCATCCAGCTCCAGCAGCTTGGCGCCCCCCGAGCCGGGGTTGCCGGCCCGAGGGTGGGAAGTCCAGGAGAACGCAGGGGGCGACTCCGTCCGCCGCTCCCGGGGCTTGGGGTTGCCGGGCTGCTTGTGGCCCGAGCCCCGGGTGCGGAAGTCCTCTGCGGGCTGGCCACTGCGGAGGGTGCCGCTGCGGACCCCCCTGGAGCCCCCTGCCTTTTCCTCACCCCAGCTGTTGCGGCTGTAGTCCCCTCCTCTGCCCTCCAGGAGCATCTGGATGTCCCCGCCTCGCTCCTCATCCACGGACACCTGCCTGGAGAAGTGGGCGACCTTGTTCCTGGAGGCGGGGGCCGGTGGTGGGGTGGCTGAGGGGCTGGCAGGGAAGCTCTGCAGGGGGCTGTCATCGGGGGTCAGGTCCGAGGGGGTGGTGCCCTTGCGGTACAGCTCCGGGCTCTCCTGCTGCATGGGCGTCCCGATGGAGATCCCCTCGATGTCGTCGCTGGACACCTGGTGCTTCGGCCGCTGGTACTCGAGCCCTACGTGGAGGAGGAGCAGGCGGCATGCACAGGTTGGCTTACTCACACAGTAGGCCTGGTCTCGCCCCAGGACAGCAGGGGAACAATCCAGGACATGGTGGGTCCCAAGCCCCCCACCCCACAGGTGCTTTGAGGGGGACCAGGTCACACAGGTAGTGGAAGACGGCAGTTCTGGCCCCAGTCCCCAGCTGTGGGGCAGATGCAAGGCTCAGAGTACACAAGGACTTGGGGTCAGCCCACTTGGTGGGGGGGCGGTCTCAGAGACAGGGCACAGAGGTGTCGTAGTTCAGCCATACACATTCTGTTCCACACTTTCACGAGGACCCCCACGGGACCTCCTGAGGATGGAAGGAAGCATCTCCTGCTAAGTGACCTATGGGGTCTCATGGCCTGGGGAGGGAGGCCACAACATCATAGCCACCGGCCCTGTCCAGCCAGACCTCCTGGTGGCCTGTCCTGAGAGAACGGGGGCACCTTCCCAGCCTGCTGCTGGGCTTCTCTCCCTGCTCCCACACTGGGGACTCTGAGCTAGGACAGGGAAGGCCTTGGGGGACACGGCATCCTTGGTGTGGCCAGAAACTTCTCGGTCCAGCAGGGACCAGGCACCCTGTTTATGAGGGGGCATCCACCATGCTGTTGGTGGCACCCCTGGTAGCCTGAGGCTCCCACTCTCATTTTGGGGGGTGAGAGGCAGGGGGGCCAAAACAAGGCTGAGCCGCAGACACCCGTGCACAGTCACCGAGGCTGTCCCACGGAAGGGCAGGTGGAGACCCCTGGGGAGGCCCCATGTGGTCCTGGATGGGGAAATATGAGACCCATGTGTGCCGGGGCTCCGGGCACGCAGTCAGCCCCCCTGCATCTGCACCCATCTGTCGCACGGGTGTGGCCCGGGTAGTGCAGGTCTCATTCAACCACCACACCTGTGCGGCCGGCCGCGGGACAGGGACTGGGCTGCAGCCACCCTCCCCAACCCCCACCCCGCACACACCCAGGTTCCTAGCACAGAGAAGGGAACAGGCTGGAGGGTGTCTGAGGAACCACACAGATGACTGCCCTCCCTGTGGGGGGCCCTACGGGCACCATGTGGGAGAGCCCTGGCCCCATCACAGGGCTCCGTGATCATGCCCCGGCCTGCCCCCACTATCATCCGTACTTCTGGGGCCAGGCCCCTGCACCTTACATCTCGGGCCACAGACGAGCCTGGAAACTGAGTCCTGCAGGGTCCTGTGGCCTCCCCAGGAGACCGGCTGTCCACTAAGAGCCCTGGGGTCCGCCCTGGCCGGCCTGTGGGCTCTGCACCCCAGAGAGAGGTGCCCTCATGCTCAGGTCCAGCGCCCTGGCTGCCAGCTAGAAGTTCCAGAGCACGTGGCATTCCCAGAAGCATCCTCGTGAAAGTGCGGAACAGAATGTGTATGGCTGCATTACGACACCTCTGTGCCCTGTCTCGGCTTCTCCTGCCTCCCAGAAGTAGGCCTGGCCTCCTCTGCCCCAGAGGCCAGGACCCTGCCTGTGAGGCCAGGAGCTTCGGGTCTCTAAGACGTGAGCTCAGGGCGTGGTCTCAGGACCAAGCCTGTGCGGCCGACTCCACCCTGTCTCCCACTTGCAGGCAGGGCCCTGAGGGAAGTGGCCTCGCTGGGCTCCAGGGCTCCTGCCGCAGTGGGAGCTTCCGAGGGAGACCAGAGGGGAGTGGGGCTGAACATGGGGCAGGGGAGTGGGGCTGGTCTGGCTTGCAAGGACCTCAGCCCCAGCAGGCCTTCTCATCGTCCATACCCCCTTCTCAGCCCTCTCCGCCTCCCTCAGGCATGTTCCCCAGCAGTGGCTTCTAGCTCCTCCCAGCTCCCACCAAGGACACAGCGGAAGCTCCCCTCGCTGTTCTGGAGGTGCTCTGTCCAGCATAGCCATCAACAGGCACGCGTCACTTAAATATAGATTAGTGACGATCAAATAAAACTAAGGACGCTGGTTCTCAGCCACACTAGTCACAGTACCCACACGGCTAGTAGCTACCTCAGTGGGCAGAGCAGTTAGAATAGTTCATGCATCATAGAAAGTTCTAGAATAACACTGAGGGAAGGGGAGGGAGACAGAGCACATGCACACTCAGAGCACACACATTCCGCATCCTGGGAAGCAGGAGGGGATACTTGGAAACACGTGGACAGGGGCACAGCCCTAGAGGCGGGGAGGAACACTGAAACCACATGCTCTGACACGTGTGTCTGAGGGGGGCATGTGCCAAGGCCCCTTGCAGGGACACGCACCATCACGAGGGAGAGTGAACACGCAGTGAGGTGGCGATGGGCAGAACCTGCTGGAACGTGGCCTTGGAGGGCACCTTGCCGCCCCACCCCCATGTCACACCCGACTCACCGTTTTCCCTGTGCTGGAAGGAAGGTGAGAACTCTTTGGCAGTGATCCTGGCAATCCGTGCTTCCTCCTGGGCCTTCTGGGCCGCGGTGAGGGCTGCCTCCGCCTTGGCCCGGGAGTGGGACGTCCTGGGCGGGGAGAGACAGGGAGGGCGGTGAAGGCACAGAAGGCAGAGAAGGCTGGGCGACCGCTGGTCCCCACAGTGGGTTGGGTCAGGACAGGACGCTGGGCGCCCTGGGGGTTGTGCCCTCAGACCGGATCTCTCATTCATTCATTCGGCGAACATCACTGGGCGCCCGCCAGGCCAGACAGACCACCAGCGCCTTTGGGCACGGGGCAGACCACCACCTGTGCGGCGCTTGGGTCCCAGATGCAAGTTGGGCCTTAAATTAGGGGAGACTTTGTCCTGGACAGAACTCCAGGTCCTGTGGCAAGGAGTGTGCCTCCTGCCCTGTGTCGTGTGTGCCAACTAAAAGGCCGAGACCCCCGCTGACCCGTCTCTGAGTCTCTGGGGGTGAGCAGGTGCTCAGTCAATGTTGACCTGACAAGAAATGCAGAGTTTGGGGGGCAGTTGTACCCCACTGCACCCAAGGGGGTGAGCAACTGGCCCACCGGGCTCTTCAGCAGGGACAGAGAGCCCGATGGTAGGACCATTCGGCTCCCAGCAGCAGCAGATCGGGCCAAGGGTACACGGCACCAGATGCTCCCCCAGCCTCAGGCGTGGGTCCAGCCCAGAGGGGCTGTGGCCAGTCCTGCTGGAGGCCGTGTTGCTGCTGAGGGATTCTCCAGACAGTCCAGATGCCTAGTATCCCGTGCCCAGGCGGCCCCATCAGGTGTGAACTGGGCCTCCCTCGTCCCAGCAGATGGCACGGCAACCCCCTAAGCTCTGCCCTGAGAAGGAAGCACAGGCTTTGCTGAGAGCTGGGGGAGATCCTGGGAGACCAGAGCTAGGGCTGCAGCTGGTCCCCGGCCCCCGAGGCCTGGCCCTCCTTCCGCTCAGGCACCCCACACGCACAGGCCAGGCTGGGCGTCCCTGAGCCATCATCTGGCACCTTCTGGAAGCTGCTGTCACCGACCCGTCTGTGGAAGAGACAGGCTTAGAGTTTAAGAAGCTTCTCCAAGTCTGCACGAAACACGGTTCAGATGCTGAGAGAAAGCAAGTCTGTTCCCCACCGACCCTGCCCAGAGATAAGGCCTAACTCCCACCAGCATCTTTTTTTCTTTTTTAGATTTTATTTATTATTTTTAGAGAGGGAGGAAGAGAAGGAGAAAGATAGAGAGAGAAACATCAATGTGTGGTTGCCTCTCGCACACCCCCTACCGGGGACCTGGCCCACAACCCAGGCATGTGCCCTGACTGGGAATCAAACTGCCCACCAGCATCTTAATGTGGGTGGGGCATCACGTGGAACACGGGCACAGTCCCTCCCAGGAGGAGCCGAGAGGCTGAGTGAAAGTCACACGTCCCTGTGCCCCATTTCTCCGGTGGTCTTACAACGTCCGTGACACCACTGACCTCATGTATTTTGGGGGGGCACATGAAATCCCCAACACAGCCTCAGGGCAGGGGGGCATCATCAGGATGGGTTTGTTCTCACGTCAATAAACATTCTGAACACGCCCCACACCGGGAGGGGTCCCATGACGGGACCAGCCATTAGCTTGACATGGCGGCCCTGAAACTTGTAGCCCAGTGGTCCTGGGACTCTGACTCAGGGCCCTGGGGTGTGGGTGGCCCCCACTTGCCCTGTGCCCTCCCCAGCGAGGCCCACATGAGACACTCCTCCCTTTATAACACGAGGCTGCACGGGACGCCTGAGGCAGGATACTGCCATGGGTCCCTATGTCTCACTTGCCCGGTGTCCTGGCTGCAGAGGGCACTGCTTCCCAACACCTGGGAAATCGAGGCGCAGTGACCAAAAAAATGGCCTGCCCCCCAGGGGTCTCCCCAAAAGGCTCCTCTGAGCAGACTGGCCTTCCCAACACCCAAGTTCCTCACAGGCTGCAGGCCCACCCAGGGGCCCACACTCCTTGTGAGTGACAAGTCTTTCCAAAACTCGACCACGCTAGTAACAACTGCACTACAAGAAAACAAATGTATTACACACACACACACACACACACACACACACACACACAGTAAGTTACAGCATAAACACGTGTCCAGGAAATGAAGGGAGCTGTCGAGGACACCTGGGCAGCAGTGTCCAGGGCTCCCGTTCACATGCCTCCCCAGCCACACCCACATCCCGCCCCCCGCTCCAGCGCCTGGGAGCCGACCCTGAAGACCGAGAAGCCTGGAGGAAAACCTCTGCAAAAGTGCAGCACTGAGGAAACCCTCCCCTTCACAGAGTTTTCTCCTAGAAACTGGGAAAAGGTGACCGTCATTCGAGAGAGCGGCAGCCCCATGTCCCTTGGGAGCATAAGCTGAGAAGCACCACCTTCTAGAAGATTCCTTTGGAACACTTGGTTGTAATTACAACAGAAGAGGGGCAGGAGCCTCGTGGAGACAAAGTCATTAATAAAGCACTAATTATTAATGCTTCATTTGTATCAGTAATAAATCAATTAGGTAAGTCATTACTGCAGCCTTTAGCCCATCCCCACCACAGGCGCCTGAGCAGCCTCCCACCTGAGGCCAGAGCGTTCCAGCCTGCGGTCCCTGAAGGTCACAGCTGCAAGTTCATGAACAATTTGGGCTGGAAGAGGTGCGTCTGTATCTCAAGAGCCATCAGCTCCTCATGTGAGAAACTCGGGTGGTGGTCAGACCCAGTGAGGGCCAGCGAGAGGCCTCAGTGGCCCCGGGCCCCATCGGGCTGGAGTGCCAGTGACGGAGGGGAAAGGACGGGGCCGGGTTGGCCAGCAGAGCAGCTCCCGGCCGCCTCTCCGGCTCCTGTCCTGGGCTGGGACCTGGTGAGCGGACAGCTGGGGCTGCACGGCCGCCCCAACCCAGAGACCCTGGCAGAGGCCCTGAACAGCTCCCAGAGGGGCTCTGAACCGGGGGCCTTTGGGCGGGTCCCCGTGTCCTCCAACACTGTGTTCAGAATGCTGCATGTGCTTCGCCTACACCAGAGGCAGAGGGTTCATGGCTCCCGTCAGATTCTGGGAGGCCCCACGGTGCCCCAAAGCTGAGATGACCACAGTGCAAGTGAACGCCACGGGACCGGTGGAGTGAAGCGCAGCATGCAGCCCAGGAGCCGAGGGCAGCGGCGTGGTCCCAGCCCAGACCTGGCAGTGGTCCGTGGGCCCTGCACGCACCTCCACTGGGATGCTGCTGCTTCTCTCCAGAACTTGCCATGGGCTGTTTTTTTGTTCTGTTTGTGGTAATAACTGTTTTATTGAGATATGACTCACGTACTATACAATCCTCCACTTAAAATTCGGCAGTTTGTAGCGTGTGTAGTCACAGTGCTGCATCCCTCACCACAATTCCAGAACATTTTCGCCCCCGAGAACCCGGTTCCCCTCCCCAGTCACCCCCAGCCGCCTGTCTTCCCCAACACCTTCCCACCCGCCCCAGGCAACCTCCGGGCTCTTTCTGTGCCAGTGAATTTGCCTATTCTGGACATACCATGCCGAACTAGGGGTCTGGGTTTTTTTTTAAGGTTTTCTTTGTCCTTTCTTTAAAAAAAATTGAGGTGTAATTCATATGACATAAAGCAAAGCATTTAAAAGCGTTCAGTTCAGGGACATCTAGCACGTTCAGAGTGTTGTGCAGCCACCATCTCTACCTAGTTATAGAACATTTCTGTCACCCCAAAAAGGAGACCCAGACCCATTACCAGTCACTCCCATTCCCACCTACGTCCCCAGCCCCGGGGGGGTTCTGAGTGACAGTTCAGCATCTCCCATCACCACGGCTGGGGTGTCAACTGCACCTGGCTGCTGTGTGGAATACTGGGGCCTGGGGGCTCCTGGTCAGGACCCTCGATGCAGGCAGCTGGGGCCATGCAAAGGGAGTTCAGGGAAAATGAACGGAAGGGCCCGGCGACCCTGAAGACCAGCACTCAGGGCTGGATCAGGCCTGGCACAGCTCCGTGGAGACTCCTCCTTGAAGTCGAGCTTGGACGGTCCGGGGGAGCAGGCACCCCCTGACGAGAGTGTGAGAGGGAGCACCCTCTGCTGCCTGCCAATGGCAGCTCTCCACGCCCTTCACAGTCACTGTTGCCGACCACGACAGATGCGGATGAAGGGGGAGCCCAAACAAGGCTCTAGACTGCGGGGTGGCACTGGCGCAGCAGGGGCACGGCCCGACTGAGGAGGGGAAGGCAGGGTGGGCAGAGCGAGCGGCTGCCGGGTGCAGGTGGAAAGGGGAGCCATGGATGGTTGTTGAGGAGCAGCGGTTTGGTGCTTTGGAGGGACAGTGTGCGCCGCAGGCCGCAGCTAAGCACAGCAGGCTGGACCGGACAAGGCTGCTCACAGGGTGAAGTTATAAGGAAACGTGAGATCTTGGTGTGTTTTAAAGTAGCAAGTTTGATGGTTCCTCACTGAGAGGAATAACGTGAATTTTTATTATACAAGTGCCACCTCACAGAACTCAGCTTAAATCCCCCAAAAGTCGGGCTAATGGGACGTCATTCCAAAGCATTCTGCACACGTGCATTCTAGCAGCATGCCTGCAGACACCTGTGGAGGACCGTCCGGTCCCCTGTCCTCACTGGACACGTGTAGCTCAGTGCCCGCAGCCTTTCCTGGGGAGGGGGCAGGAGTCCAGAAGGTCAAGCAAAGATCGTTCTCTCACTGTACATGCGTCTGTTTCGTCCCGAACCCTCGGAAATAAGAACCACGCTCTCGGGCCTGGCTGACTCTCACTGAAGCAGACGGGCCCCGGGGAGTGCCCCCTGCACATGGCGTCCTCGGGCAGCCCCGGCCCTGCTGGACCGGTCCCAGATGCTGCCCCTCCTCAAAGCCAGCCTGGCGGGTGTGCCAGGGTCCTCCACCCCTCAGGCCTGCAGCCCTGTCCTCACAGTGCCCACAGACTCACCCTTGATGGGCACCTGTCATGAACACCCCCCCAAGACCACGCACTCCCGGACAGGAAGGTGCCCCGCCCCGCCTGCTGCGAGCTCCTCCAACACACAGGACACGTGGGCAAATGGGAAACATCCTGAGGGGCCACTGTTGGTCTCCCCAGCTCTGCTTAGTGAATATATCACAAACAATAGTTCCGAACACCTTGCATGTATCCACATACACACGTTCACACCTACATAAAAAAGAATATGCTGTGCCAACCCTACAATAAAATGAAATCAAGACAAATGCATTTAATAGAGAAAAAATCCCCAGTGCATCACAAAGGTGAACTTCATGAGAATTTCAGGACTCGGGCCAGCAGCCAAGCTCCTGGATGGGTAAGGGCTGGGCTTGGGGGGGGGCGGGCAGGCCCCCTCGGGCTGGCACCTCAGGGGCGAGGCACGGACAGCCCCTGAGCTCCAGGGGCCTCCTTGTTGCTGGCCTCTCAGGGCTGCATCTCCATCACGTTCTTCCCCCTGCCTCCAAGGTGATTGGGCCCTGCACCCCTCCCGCAGCCTGCTCCCACAGCCAGCTGGGGTCCCAGGGAAGCAGCTGTGCTGAGCACACTGGGTCCCTGTGCTGCTGCGGACCAGCGGGTGGGCAGGGCTGGGCTTCCTCAACTCGGGCAGCCAGCCCTTGTAGGCAGCTCAGGGGACGGATCTGCAGCCTCAGGGGCTACAGGGAAGTCAAGGTCATAGACACACAAGACAAGGGGTAGGTGGGGCACGGGGTGACCTGCCCATGTCCCCACAGGTCCACCCTTAGCACCTATACTGTGTGGAAAAGTGTCCCTCCAAACTTTGTCCTGGAGCCTGGGAATGTGACCTTAACTTGGAAATAGCGTCTTTCCAGGTGTGATAAAACCCTGCCGGCCTGGCTGCCCCTGTGTCCGACTCAGCAGGTCAGGGGCAGGACCCAGGAATGGGCTGCTGGTGGTCCGGGACGGTCAGTCTGAGAACCTTTGCACATGGTGGGAAACTCTAAATTCTGTGCCCCCCTCACTGCCTGCTGCTTACTGTTCTGCTGCATCTGCCCTAGTCCGGGGACAGCCCTGTCCTCCAGCCACTCTGTACTCTGGCCAGACACCAGGTGAGCTAGCTCAGTCCGTCCCCGCTTCGGCCCCCGGCCCTCAGAATGAGGACACACCTGCCCCAGCGCTGCCCCACCAGCAGGGCACTGTCTACAGAGGAGTGGGACATGTGACCTGCTGGTGGGTCTCCAGCCTCGCCACCCCTTCCCCCACGTTCAGACCTGGATTTTCTTCCCGTGCTCAGCTCCTTTTCTCCCCCAACCAGAGTCGACTAGTCGAGGGCAGGCCTTTGGGACATGAAGGTCTGTCGTGCTCTACCTTGGGCCCCATAGGACAAAGCCCCTGGGCACCCAGCTGTCAGCAGTGCTGGTGACCAAGGGACTAAAAGGGACCTGAGGGTTTTCTGAGATCGCCCTTCCCACCCATTCAGCACTTGTTGAGCCCCTGCTGTGCGCTTGCTGCAGCCCCAGAGCCACAGAAGGAGGTGGAGCAGACAAGGAAGCACAGTAGAGAAGATGGGGTGCGGCAGAGCGGCCATGAGGCATGGGGGGCAGGGCTTGTGCTGAGCCCTGTCCTGGAGGGGCTCACCCTCACTGGCCCTCAACCCACTCTGTCCAAGCAGACACACTTGCCTGGGGTCAGAGGTCCCCCCCACACTGCAGCGGGACACCTGGCATTGTTCTTCAAGCATTCACCTCGACCTCCATCGCAACCCTAACACAGGCACAGGGAGTATCGCTCCTCTGACAAATGAGGAAACTGAGGCACAGAAACCCGGGCTTCCCCATTCCATGGGTGGTTTGGCCTAGTTGATGACTCAGGTTCTCTTCCAGCTCAGAAAAGTGCCAGGAGTCCAGGAGAAAGTGACTAGTCCCAAGGGTGAACGACTCAGGGTGTTGTCCTCCCCAGCCATCTGCTTCGGGGTAAACATGTCTTCCCCCAGATTCACCAGAACCTGTGAACACGGCCTTATCTGGAAATGGTACAGACGTAATCAGTCCAGATAAGGTCATACTGCGTGAGGGCAGGCCCTACATCCAATGGCAGGCGTTCCTGTCACAGCAGGGGAGACAGAGACACACAGGGGACAGGCCATGTGAAGGCGCAGAGACCGGGGTGCACAAGCCCGGGGCACCTGGAGCCCCCGCCTCCCAGAGCTCACACCGTCTTCCTTCCCAGCAGCCCCTGAGGCCTCAGAAGTGACCCAGGACAGGCCACACGGGAGGTGTCCTCTGGACCTCATAATCGCCATCTCTTCCCTCTGTTTTGGTAACAGCTTTGTTGAGGTTTACTCACATAATACACAACCCACCCACTTACACTTTGGTGGGTTTTAGCGCACTCACAGAGATGTGCTGCCATCACCACTGCCTAATTCTAGAACATTCCCAAACTCTCTACCGCCCTGACTGGTGTGGCTCAGTGGGCCGGGTGGCATCCTGCAAACTGAGAGATCGCCTGTGTGGTTCCCAGTGAGGGCACGTGCCTGGGCTGGAGACCAGGGCCCTGGCTGGGGACATGCAAGAAGCAAACAGTCAGCGTTTCTCTCCCTCACTTCCCCTTTCTAAAAATAAATAAAAAATTGAATACCTTTTAAAAATAAATAAAAAAGAAACTCTGGACCCACCAGAAGAAACTCACTCCCATTCTTCTCCCCATCTTGGCAGCCACTTCCTGCCTCTAAGGGTTTGCCTGTTCTGCACATTTCGTGTGACGGAACACGGGCCTCGAGTCTGGCTCCTCTGAGTGTCGTGTTTCTGGGGCGCAGCCGCTGTGTCGTGCGTGCCAGTGCTTTTCAGGGCTGAGCAATGTTCCGTAGCATGGCTTTCCCACTGTGTGAACATGCCCCGTGCAGCTTATCCAGTCACTCATTGGTGGACACTTGGCTGCTCCCATGTTCTGGCGACTGTCAGTTGTGCACCGTGAACACGGGTGAACATGTCTCTGTGTGAATGTATATTTGCTCCTCCTCCTTTTTCTTCTCTTCCCTTGTTTGGCTTCTTCTCCCCTCTTCCCAATCTTCTCTCCTCTTTCCTCCCTTCCTCCTGCCACCCGATCCCTCCTCCTTTTCCTTCCCCCACTTGGCCCCAAGAGCCACACAGGTCTCCGAGCTGAGGCGGGTGGCTTGGGCCAGCTACCTCCATCTCTGGGTGTCAGGGGTGTCAGCTTGCTGCACCCAGACCCTCTGCTCTGAGATGAAATGACCCTGAGCTATCGCCCTTTGGTCTGGGCGCCCAAGGATGGCCAGGGCGGGTGGGTTGGGGTTTCTGCCCAGGAGCTGGTTCCCTCGTTATCGCCTGGGGGCAAGCCAGCTTGTTGGCAGAGCACCCCCAGGGACAAAACAAATGCCTCCAGGTCAGGTCCTTGCAGACTCAGACAAGACTTGGCTGTGGGGGAGGGAGGGCAGCGCCAGCCTCCGGTGGGATCCAGGACTGAGTCCCCCCCCCCTGCCAAGTCCCAGTTTCAGGTGTGGGCAAGGCCACGCTCCCTCCAGAAGCTCTGTCATGGGGTCCTTCCTGCTTCTTCCGGCTCCTGGGGGCTCCAGGCGTCCCTGGGCTTGTGGCTGCATCGCGCTAATGCTGTCTTCCCACGGACTCTCCCCCATGTGTCTGTGGCTCTTCTTGTGTCTCTTACAAGGACAGCTGTCATCGGATTTAGGGCATCCTCGAGCAGGATGATCACATCTCCGGATCCTTCACACTCAACTCCGCTTGCAAAGACCCGTTTTCCAAGCAAGGCTGTGCTCCCAGACTCCCAGGGGATGTGTCTGTTGGGGGCCTAGCTGGGTAGCTGGAGAGGGAGGCAGGGCTGGCGCCTGCCCGATGCAGAATAGTTCCATCCTAACTGTCAGGGTGCAAAGCCGCCGTCCACTGGCAGGAGGGCAGTGCCAGACCCCCTGTGTCCCCTCCACCCCTCACAGGGCCTGCAGAGGGACAGGCGTCTTCAGGGTAGTATAGACAACTGTAGTCTCCTTGAAGAAAAGCTGATATCTCAGAGCCAGAATTTAGGGAAACGCAAGTGCAGGAATTATAGCATCACCTTATTTCCCATCAGCCCCAACCCTGCCTTTCGCAGGCCGTAGGCCGTGCCAGGCAGCCTTTGTCTCTGCATCATTAAATACGTGCTAAGGAGCCGTCTCCAGCCAGCCAACCGTCTCAAGAGAGGATCGATAGGAGGCGATGTGATAAGGCCTGTTATGTAAGTAAATGAGCAAAGTGCTCACTTACAGAAAGCCACGCCCACTTGGCCTCCCATTGACGGGGCCGAGAACCAGCCCATCAGTTCCAGCCTGGGCAGCAACAACAGAGCCAACCCGTCTGGCTGCCTGCCAGGCTCCTGAATGGTCTCGAATGATCTGACCGGGACAGCCACCCGGGTCTGACCGCCCACCCTCCGTGTGCTCAGGCCCCTCGTACACACTCTCTACTCGCCCCCGACTCCATGAGGTTGGTGAGGCCCTCCCTTGCAGGTGAGAAAACTTGGGGCCTGAGAGGTTGAGCGACCTGCCTGGGGTTCCCAGGACAAGACGGAAGAGTCCAGGACGCACTGGGCAGGTTGGGGACAGACAGATTTCCACGCTGTAATGAAGGGTGCACCACTGTTGAATAGAAACTCGTCCTGTCCCAGTGTCTCTGTGCGGCTCCCACCCATCAGCCTGCTGGGCTCCCTGATTGGGGATCCAGCCCATCCCACGCCTACCAGTCCGTCGCTCACCGCCCACATCTGCTCAGCCATGGAGGGGAAATGGGCTGGACATAGGCAGGACATGGGCAGGACACGGGCAGGAAAGGGGCAGACTGTGCAGTCAAGGCTCTTCCCTGGGAGAGCCGCCAACCAGAGTGTGCTGACGGGTGACCCAGCCGAGAGGGTGAAGCTGACGACACGGGACAGGAGCACTGATGGGGACAAATCTCCATATGACATTTCACAGATGAGAAAACCAGGGTCCGTGGAAATGAGGGGACACACCAGCACCACACCCAGAGTCAGAGGAGTCGGGGGCTCAGACCCTGGGGGCCCTGCGCCCCCACGTGGTGGTAGTGGGCTCTGACAGCTTCCAAGGGGCAGGGTGGATTTTCTCCCTGTTTTAAAGATGTGCCGTGTTTTCCCCTCACTCCTGGAAGATCTGTGTGCATTACAAAGGACATGCGTGTATGTCCTGGGCTTAACTGTGTCCCCAAACTGCACATGGTGAAGTCCTCATCCCTGGTACCTGTGCACGTGACCTTATTTGGAAGTAAGGTCCTCACAGAGGTAGTGAAGCTAGAATGTGGCCTTAAGGGTGGGCTCTAATCCACTTGCAAGAAGAGGGACTAGGACTCAGACACACACAGAGGGAAGGACACGGGAGGAGGCCACCGTCTACTGGTCACAGAGCGAGGCCTCAGGCAGGACCAGGCCTGAGCACCTGGATCTCTGACCTGTAGCCTGTAGAACCGGGAGAGAGAGCTCTGCTGTTGCAGCCGCCTGAGCAGACCGACGTGGTGTTCGTTGTTGCTTTTCACAGACTCCTCCTGTTTGTGGCCTCTCTTCCTCGCTGGCCACGGCTAATCCAGAGCTCACACCCTGGCCGTTGGTTCGAGCCAATCCCACGGACCCGGAGGCTCAGGGATGCTCCTACTAAACCAAATTCCAAGGCAAGGGAAGAAAACCTCTCGCCCTGCCTCCAAAGCAAGTTGTTCCTCCTCTGCTGCAGTTGCCAAGGCAACCCTGCCTCCTGGGGGAGGGAGCCGCAACCAGGGCTGGGTGTGCAGCAGGCCTCTGATCCCTCCAAGCCAGTGCCCAGGGCGTGACCCAGCTCTGGAGGCCAGGTCCACCGGTCAGTCCCTGCAGGACTCGAGCCCCTCTCTTCTGGATTTAGGATCACCAGGCCCTGCAGCCCAGCGTCAGCCAGCAGAGAGCTCGGCTCCCAAGGAGAATTAGTGTTGTTCCTATTCTACGGATGAGGAGACTTAGGCCTGGAGAAGCTGGAAGCCAGCCTCTGAACCCTGTCTCCCTGCTCCGCACATCTGCCCGTGAGGTGTGGCAAGCCGCCCATCTCCTCAGGGGGCCAAAACCTCATCTCCCGGGACCCCTGAGTGAGGATGCCCGGGAGAGCCAGCCTGTGCCTCCTCCTCCTCCCCGCTCGGCCTCCCTGCCCGCCCTCCAGCCAGCCCTGCCCCCTCACTGCCTTACGAAATGTATTTTGGTAAACAGGCTGCCAGTCCCACTCCACTTGGGCCCAGTGCTTCTTTCTGAATGAGGGGCTGCACCTTTCACACGCCCTGCGACTTCCTCTCCAGGAGGCCATGCTCTCCTGAGTCGTCTACAAGCAGGCGGACCCTCTCCAGGCTGGGCTGTGAGAGGAAGGGGTCAGGGCTGGCTCAGGGGAGGTGGAGACTCTGGCAGGGAGCCCGTGGCCTCAGTGACGACAGTACACAATCGAGTGTGTTCAGCTGAGAGCAGCCCCAGCCTCGCCCCTCATGGGGAGCCAGGGCCTGCAGCATGAACTGGGAGACGGTCAGAAAGCAGGTCTGCAGGCCTTGCCTGACCTGCGGAACCAGAGCCTGCTTTTAACGAGGAACTTGTGTGCTTGGCAAAGTCTTGGAAGGACCAGCTGATGGCACAAGAGAGTGAGAACTCCACTCCTTACTTCTTACATTCTGCTTGGGGCGCCCCCTCAGTGGGTCCCAGAACCATACACTGTGGGGAGGACACCCTGAGAGTCCCTGGGAACCTGCCAGGGCACAAAGAGGTCAAGGGGCTTGTCCCAGACAAACCCAGATCAGCAAAGGCCAAGGTGAGATGTGACACTGCCCCCAAGTCCAGGGTTTGGGCCAGCGTGATTCAGGGAGTACCAGAAAGGTGTGGACTTCCCTGGGAGGCCCAGCCCTTTACCTGTGGAGAGATCTCAGCTGGTCACAAGGCCCCACGGGCCTCAGTTTTCCAATCTGTAAAATGGAGCCATCTGAAGGATTAAATGAAATGGCACAGGCCACTTTTCCTCTGCACGCGCTCAGCACACAATAAATGCTGGTGGATCTGGAAGCTGTGTTCTTTCGGGCCTGGACGGTAGTCCTTGCCCATCAGTGGGGAAGGGGTGGTGTGGGTGCCTGAGCCAGTCCTGCTCCCTTCCTAGGATGGGGGTGTTCCTCCCCCAGGGCCCTTCCCTGCTGCCCTCATGTGACTCAGACAGGACTTCCCCCAGGTGTCCCTCGGCCCCCACAACCGAGCTGAGAGGAAGCAGACCCCTGGCAGGACCAGTGGTGACCCGGGCACAGGCCTGCAACCACGGCCCCAGTGCAGGCAGTACCCCGCCCTCCGAGGGCCTGCTGCCACAGGGTCAGGCCCACCCAAAGCTCAGGGGCAGCACCGGCAGGGCGGGGGTGTGAGGAGGAGCTGCTGTGTTTAGAGCAGGCAGAGGGGCCCTGACTGTTCTGGGGAAGAGTCCTGGGGTGCTGTCCCCCCATTTGCAAATGGAACATCCCTTCTTGGCACAGCCCTGAGGCTGCCTCATCTCAGGAACCCAGTGGACAAGGATGCCTTGGCAATGAGATTAACATCCAGGCCAGAGGTCCCATGGCCTCTCCTGAGCACACACCGCTAATCAATCACTGTGTTCTTTCCAGGGGCTCTGGCCACAGCCTGGGAGCCCTCTGTGTTTCAGCCACCCTGGCCCGCCCATGGAATCCGCTGACAAGCTGCAAGCTAGGCGCCTTCCCTGGGCAGACTGCTACTTATTTCCATATCAGTATCAGCTTGTGGAGAACCCTGGGCCAGTCTGATTATCACAAAAACACCATGAACAGGGCAGACACCATCCAAAGGGACTGCTTGCTCCACCTGTGCCTGTCCCTAGCCAGACTGGGCTGCACCTGCCAGAGGAGGTCAAGGGCTCACCTGTGCTGCCCATGGTTAGGTCCCTAAACCTGCAGCACCTGCAGCACTGGGAGCATCCAGAATGCAGATCCTCCGGCCCTCCAGCCCTGCTGTCAGGAAGGCCAGACGTCTGCCTGAACTAGCCCTCCAGGGGGCGCTAACACACACACACACACACACACACACACACACACACACACAGGCCGGTGCCCCAGAAAGACCTGCGTGGTCCTGCGCTGCAGACCTGATCAGGCTGAAGCTGGGCCACGGGAGGAGCCGAGGCTCAGCCTTCTCTGAAAGAATACAAAATCCCTGAATGGACGTGTTGTTAAAGCCTGAAGACTGTGCTTCACCGGCTCCTGGGATCTACCTCTGGTGGGGGGAGGCCCAGCCTGGGGGCGGAGGTGGGGGGGATGCTCAGAGCGTGGGGTCAGCAACGCTGCAGCAACATTTGGGGGGTGAAGGCGAGCCATCAGGTTAACTCAATTTTGTAGCAGCCTGGGTCACATCATCAGAAATGAAGCCCTCCTCAGAAGGCCGCCCCTTCCCAGACACGGGAGAGAAGCTGACACACGCATGGGTAAGAGTGGCCTTCCCAGCGCCCACCTGGTCCCAGTGTCCCTCCCAAGTAGGCCTGGGGTCTCCACCCAGGCTGGGGTTGCGCCCAGGCCGGGGCTGCCACAAACACCAGTGTGCTGGCAAGACACCCCGCACACCTCTGGGGCTACCGTCTGGGGTCCAGCTTTGCTCCCCATGGGGAACGCGCACCTGGCCTCCCCGAGTGCTACCTGCCGGCACTCACACACGGAGGCTGAAAAGAGGGGCACCTCTCACCGTCTGTCATTCTCACTGCGTCCTCACACTGCTGTGGGCAGCAGGCAACTGGCCGGGAACACCCATCAGACAGACAGGCAGAGGTTCTCAGGCGTGTCCTCGACTCGCAGCGGCCTCCCCACCCCCCCCCATGTCTGGGCGCCACGGTCAGGGATCTCGCACGCTCCGGGGCCAACTGTGTGAGCCTCCCGTCTCTCCCTCTGCCAACAGCTGGGAGTCATGGAAGGTCAAGTGCCCACCCTCAAACTACTCTGGCGGCACAAGAAGGCTGAACCCCCAGCGTCCGTGTAGGGCCAATCCACTGTGCTTCAGCTCCAGGTGGCAGGAGGGGACACTGAGACCAGAGACAGGAAAGGCCTGGGCATTAAGTCACTCTCACAGCAAACTTCCTGGAGTCCCACAATGTGTCAGACCCTGTGCAAGTGCCAGGGACACAGAGGAGGAAAGACCCCACACCTGCCCCGGGAGGCTCAGAGGGCAAACAGGCATCAACTGTAACCAGTTACAATGAGTGCTGCAGAGAGAAAGATTGCTGAGAATGCATTCCCAGGGGCTCATACCTGGTCAGGGAGGGCTTCCTGGAGGAGGTGACAGTGAGCTATCTTTGAAGGACTAGCTAGAGTGGTAAAAGTCAGTACAAGAGGCTGGATGGGGCATATAGAGATCTTGAGTGGGAATGAGGGGCATGGTGCGCCCAAGGGCCCAAGTAGAGAAAGGAGCTGGGGCAGGACGTGGACCACAGAGGCCTCGTTTATTCTGAGGCCAGCGAGGGGCCTCTGAAGGGCTGTGGGCAGGACAGGAGAGCCTGAGGTGTATGCCGAGAGGAGCCCTATCGGGAACACGTTCAGATGCTGCCCCAGTCACAGAACTGGCTGATCACCTCCCTCTGCAGTGTATGTGACATCTTCGCATCCGCCACCTGAGCTGATCTGTATGAGTAAGGCAGAGGATTGGCAGGATTTTTAAAAAATTCATTAAAGTCAAAAAAGAATTCAGAGCCAAACTCACACAATGAAAGTAAAGTCTCCTGGAACAGTTGTTCTCACAGGGTTTTCTACCAGAGCCAGGACGCGAGGGAAGGAGCCCGAAGCCCACCCAAGTCCCTGGGAGGCGCGGACCACCAGGCCAGACCTAGTTTCAGTGTCAGAGATGAGCAGGTCACACGGCAGAGCTGCCTGAAAAGCTGGAAAACATTCTAGATCAAATCGAGACAACTGGCCTCTCTTCCTTCTTCCCTACCCCCGTTTCTTCTCCTTTTAAAAAAATCTTCAAAGAGAGAAAAAAGGCCAGAGCAATGAAAGAAGCAGTGGCTGGCGCACCAGCGGGCTCCAGCCAGGCTGACTCACGGAGGCAGCCAGGAACAGATGGGGGTCAGGGAGGTGCCACACAGAGGGACACCAGCCCCCAGCACTCCGGACCAAGCCTGGAGAGGAACCAGGGCTGAGGTTTGGGACTGGGGGTTGGGAAGGTGGGGGGAGGGGTAGACCTGAGGCCAGGAGCTGCCTCAGCCCACAAGACGAGTGTCCTGGGGCTAAGCAACAATGGCCACAGACTGGGGGCCTAAAGCAGCAGACATTCTCACCCAGGCCTGAAGGCCAGGGGCCCACTCCCTCTGACGGCCCCACGGAAGACGACCTGTCCCAGGCCCCTCTCCCAGCTCTGCCGTTGCTGGCGGTCTCTGACGCGCCTCGGCTCGGAACCGCGTCCCTCCAGTCTCTGTCTCTGTCTCCACGTGGCCTCTCCCCTTGTCTGTGTGTCTCTGTGTGTTTCCCCTTCTCTTCTCTTAAAGGGCTGTCATTGGATTTAGGACCACCCTCATGCAGGAGGGTCTCATCTCCAAGTCCTCACCTTCATTAAATCTGCGACTGCAAAAAAGGTCCCTATTTCCAAATAAGGCCACAGTCTGAGGTTCTGGCTGGATTTATCTCTTAGGGGCCACCATTAACCTGCTGTGGAGTGAGTATTCATGCTCCATTTCTCTGTGACCTTCGATCCCAGACCCTGTGTCACTACTGGGAAGCAGTCCTGACCCCCATCCACCACCCCCACGAGCATTCCAGGCTCCGCAGACTGGCGTCCTGACTCAGGAGGGTGTGACGGGGCTCCGTGTGCTGGCCTCCAGACCCTACTCACAGCTGCTTCGTCTGGAGCTGGCCATGCCTCTCTGAGCCTCAGTTTCCTCACCTGTAGAGTGGGTGCAGTCATGAGGATCCTCGCAGTGTCTCTGTGAAGAGTCACGAGACAGCACACGGTCCTGGGGTTCTTCACAGGTATTTTGTGTGTGAGGTTTTTCTTTTTAGCAGCTTTATTGCAGTATAATTTATGTACCATACCATTCTCCCATTTACATGGTATAGTTCAGTGGGTTTTCATGTTTTTGGAGTTGTGCAGCCGTCCCCAAATCGGACTTTACAACACTTTCATCGCCCTCAAAAGAAGCCTCGTGCCCATGGCAGCCGCTCCCCACCCCTCCCAGCTCTGGCTGACTGCAGCCTGCCTTGTGTTTTGTTGTTCTGTTGAGTGCTGCTCCCCGGGAGGAGTGAAGGAGCCCGGGGCTGGCAGGGGCAAGGCTCCGGCAGCGGTGTTTGAATCTGTGTCAGCGGGTGGGGGAGGGGTGGGCCATGGGTGTGCAGGGAAAGGTGGGATGGGTGACCCCCTGGGGCAGGACCAGTGCTGCACCACCACGGCTCCCCCACCACGCCCAGGCCACCTTTGAACTCCTTTCATTATGGAGCTCTTTTTTGAGTTAAAAGACACTCTTTGCTGTAAAATCTGACAAAACTCTAGAAAAACACACTCCTGGAACACAACAGAAGACAGAGGGGAGTGCAGAAAATTTGTCCCCGGACACAAATATCCGCAGCACTGCTCACTCATGGCAGGCCACCAGCCCCGAGCTGGGAGAGCAGGTCTGGGGGGCTCAGTGGTGGGGTGGAGGGCGGGACAGCTGGGCTGGACACCTGCAGGTGCCAGGGCCTCAAAGGGCAGGAGGGTGGGGCCTGCCCCGAGGGTGCAGAAGCTCCATGGAGGAACACCAGTGTGGACACAACTCTGGACCGGTGAGCACGACCACGCTCGGGGAGGGACACAGGCCCCTAGGCCTGAGAGGCAAGGATGGACTGGCCAGGAGGAGAACGCTCCAGAATGAAGGGACAGCAAGTGCAAAGGCCCAGGTTCAAGGGAGGGAGCCAGACACTAGGGGACCGAGGGAGGTGAGCATGTGCCGGGAGGTGGGGTGGGCCGAGGCGTCTGCCTACAGGGAGGGAGCAGGATGGTCGAAACAACCCCAAGACACGGTTTAAAACCTTCCACTGTCACACACAGCCACGGGGGGCACGGGGAACAGAGTAGCCAGAAAGCACATGGGCAGGACCCACGGGCAGGGACAACCATGTGGGCACTGCCTGAGGCAGTGGGGGCTGCGTGGAGGCGGACAAAGGCGGGGAGCCTGGGACCACTGTAACAGCACAAACAATAAACTGTAATTAACAAAACTCCACTGTCTGGCTATTGTGGCTGGATAGTCTCTTCCAAAAAATATGCAAATGCAACATGGCTTCTTTAGAAAAATTCTTTAAATAAAAAGTGTGGAGAATGAATATAAATTTCCCCTTTCAACACCATCCTCATCCACTCAACACCCCACAGATAACAACCCTTCGTTCTGGTGGATTCTCTCCCAGCCATTTTTCTATGTGCTTACAGGCATACACAGCTCGTTTTCGAAACATAAATGCGGTTGTACTCTACATACTTTTCCCTATGACTTGTTTTTCGCCTTTAATTTGTTGTAGGTATCTCTGCTTGTGAGTTCGGATCGGCATCTCTTACAGTTTCCACTGCCTGCAGAGTGTCGCGCTAAAGACCCGACCCGAGTGTGCGCACGCCGCCCTGTTCTGCCTCCTGCTTTTCCTGTTTTGTTTTGTTTTGTTTTATCAACCTCACGCTACCTCTCGGGGGTGGGGGGTGTTTCACGTCAGCAAACCAGGAGCCTTCTCGTTCCTTTCGTGGATTTTGTGCTGAGACACAGTGAGCCCGCCCCTGCCGAGGGACACGCAGGCTGTTTTCCACTTTCTGCCTTTACAAATTACGGCCCAGTGGTGCCCCGGTGTGTTTGACATGCTACACGCAAGTCTCTCTTCAGGACACATTTCCAGAGGTGCGGTTGCTAAGTCAACGATGCAGTTTAAATGTCCCCGTAGTCTTTGACAGAGATGCTACTTTTGCTTCCCAGAGGGGTTATACCGATTTCCCGGAGCAGTACAGAGGGGGCCATCTCCCGACATCCTCTCCAGTTCAGTGGGGTATCAGGTTTTTATCCTCCCGGAGCTTATAGGTAGCGTGTCCTGGCATTATCTCCCTGTGATTCTGGCCTGCTCTTCGGTTGTCAGGAGTGGGGTGGGTTCTTTCCTCGCCGACACGCAGGAGCACTCACAAGGAGTAGCTCTGGGAGGCTGCCACTGCCACCCCCCATTTCACAGGTGAGAAAACTGAGGCCCCCTGAGGCAAAGCCCTGTGGCTGGTGCGGTCACTGTCTGCGGCTGGGAGCCCCGCTGCCCCCCGAGCCAGGCTGGCCCAGAGAAACGACCCTGTTAGGCTCTGGGCCGGCTTATTTTGGGGGTGGGGTGGAGGGGGGGGGGGCACATCCTGGTTGCCATGGCAACCCACAAGCTCCTGCTCATTAGAAGCTGGAGTCTCTTAAAGAGTTGATTTCCCAACATCATTTCTCCCTCCTCCTGCCTCTCCTCCCCTCTGGGCTGCAGTCTATGTTTAGACTGAGCACCCCCTCTCTCCTCCCTCACCCCACACCCCAAGCCCCCGCACACCAGGAATAGCAGGCAAGCAGCCCCCCACAATTAGCCTACATACCCACTGAACAAGTGCCAGGACGGCTAATAAGGGTGCTGCGTTTCCACCCAGCTCAGGCTGGTGCACAGGCCGCGCCTGCCTGAGAGCCCTGTGGCTGGCCGGGACAGGGTCGGGGGGACCAGGACAGACAGGATGGGAGGCCTGGCGCCAGGGCAGGGACAGTTCCTGAATGCAGGATGAGCCAAAGCAAACCCTGGGTACTGTCTTTCTTGGGCGCAAAAAGGCCAGGTTGGGTCATATTTACTTAAAACCAGACAGGGAAGCTGGTGTCCACGTCTCTTTAGTTTGCCTACTCAATGCCCTGCCTGAAATGTGATTTTTGAAATAACTCAGTTACATTCAGTTAAAACAGGAGCCGGTCTGCCCACGAAGTCTGGACTGGGCCCAGGGCCACCAGGATCCCCTCCAAACCGGCCTTCCACCCCCAGGGCCGGCGCACAGGCAACCAGAAGAGTGACCCAGCAGCCAGGGTGTGCTGGTGTTGGGACAGGGAGGGACGAGAGGCCCCTCCACATCGCTCGCCAGATGGGCTGTGACCCTGTCGGCTGAGGTGGGCGGTGCTCTGGGCCCCGACCCTCCAGGCCCCCAGGTCCCCACCAGGGCTGCAGGCAGTGGTAGAATATGGGGTCAGTCACCATCTCGGGATGACGAAGGTGGCCTGCCCCAGGGGCCAGGGTATGGCCGAGAGCCTGGCTGTCTGTGGGAGCCAGGGCTCCATGACCCCGGCGCCTGTCCCTCGGGACTTCACTTACACAACAGTTTCAAAGCTGCAGTGATCTGGAATGTCAAGATGGGGACATCGGGCATTGAACCCAAGCACAGGGCCCTCCTGGGGGTGGGGCCCAGGGGGCAGCACTGTCCACACAGCTTCCTGACCGCCACTGCTGCCCTCTGCCTCCTGACTCAGGGTGGGCCCCTCCATCCCTGACCAAATGCCACTTCCTCTGGGGAGTCCTTCCTGTTCCCGCCTCTCCCCACCCTCCTCAGAAGCTCCCAGTGCCCTGCAGGAGCAGGGAGCTGTGTCCCGTGCACCAAGCCCAGCGGCGGGTGCAGGGCGGGCCCCATCCAGGCATTTTTTGCATTGAGGAGGCAATGTAAAATTTCCCGCCGGCTCTTCAGGGATGAGGCTGACGGCCCCATCAGCAGTGCCTGGTGCTCAGGAGGCAGGTGTCTGATGGACAACTGGATGGACAGGAGGACAGGACAGCCTGAGTGAAGCACAGAAGGAGGACCGACAGGAGGCTGCCAGAGGACAGGGCGGCCGGTGTGGGCAGACCCTGCCTCGTGGCCCACCCTTGTGGGTCCTGGACCTGGCACAGTGCTGTACACACAGCAAAATCAACACGTGTTTGTTAATAGAATAAATGAAATAAGGCCAGGCCAGGCCCTAGGGGGCCTTGGATAGCAAGCAGGGATGTTACTCAGGGGCCGTGCTCCATGCTCCCAGGCCTGGTGGAGAGCCTTCCACCGGCCAACTCAGTGCAGATCACAGGTTGGCTTTCCCGGGATGTTAGTTGCAGGATGAATAAAGGAAAAGGCCATTTATAAGAGGAGCCATCTTTCCAGCAGATTCCGCTGGGGCTGCCGTCCCTGCTGCGGCACACTCGTGGGTTGGAATGTTGGCTGCTGCTGCTACTGTTTGCCCTCTGTGCCCGCTCAGCCCCTCCTCACAGCCCGTCTTCCTGTCCGCTCCTGTGCAGGGGGCACCAGTCTCCGCCAGGCCTCGGACTCCCAGGACCCAGCCTCGCAGCAGGGCGGGCCTAGCTCAATGCGGGCCCACTACAGAAAGTTCCTTCCTCCACGTCTCTGGCCCCCGAGGAGGCTGAGATGCTCTGGGGCAGAAGGAAAGGAGACAACCTCCTGGACACAGTCCCAGCCAAGTGGGCTGGCCCAGAGGCCCTGACGGCTGGAGATGACCAGCTGGAGTCCTCAGGCAGGCAGAGACGTGGCTCCACACTCAGCTGGACACCTACTGTGTGACACTGGCATAGTCCTCTAGCCTTTCTGATCCCGTAAATGCAAAATGGGGGGTGGGGCCCAGAGAGTCGGCACACACAGGCCTCCCCCAGGGTGAGCACCGGAGACATGCCCTGTGAGTGTGTCAGGCACCAGGATGTGCCCTAGGAATGTTAGCTGCTGTTGCTACTGTTCTTGCTGCAACCAGCGTTCTTTCCTCTGCCCAGACCGGCTTGGCTCCCCCTCCCCTGGGGGCAGGGCAGCTCTCGCACAGCAAGCCACTCACTCCACGCAGACCGGCTACCGGTGGGAGCCAGGCCTGGGGCAGCACCGGTGAGGCAGGGCGCAGCTTTCGCTGCGGGCCAAGGACCCCCAGTGCCCTGCACTTCCTGTGCAGCACCCATCGGAGCACCTGGTGCTAGGGGCACCCCATTTCACAGAAGAGGACACTGAGGCACAGCATGAAGGAGGTTCTGCAATCTGCCCAAGGTGATAGGCAAGGGGCCGAGGGGTGACGGGATCCCAGGGCACCTAAAGGTGACCAAGGGTCTCTTTTATTCAGCCCCTCCCAACTCAGGCGTGAAGGAGATGAGACACCCAGTCTGGGCTCTCAGCCCCACCCAGCAGACGGGCTTAGAGATCAAAAAGCCCTCACTGACTGTCAGGTGTGACTGGGTTCCCTGCTGGGGGTCGGGGGCAGGGGACCAGGGACTTTCAACCCACCCCGGCACCATAGCGAGCTGCTTCCTGCACCACCACCCTTGTGAGAGCCCAGGGCAGACCCTGCAGACTGCAGGCGCCCCTTGTCCCACTTGGCGTGAGACGGGAGATACCGGCAGCAGCTCAAGGCTTTTGCGTCCATCCAGAGAAGCTGGGAGCGATTTCCTCGCTCATTTTCTGTTCTCCGAAGGCAGAGCTGCATGAACTTAACCTCAAGGGACCTCGAGAGGCTTAATCAGCTGTTCGTGAAGTGTCTTGAGCTCCCTGGAGACCAGACCCAGGCCTGTGCAAGGGGCCGGCTGGAGGAACGCTGCCCAGCATGCTGGCCAAGGAGAGTGGGGACTCCGAGGCCTGGGTCCAAGCCCAGGTCCCTTGCAGAAGCCCCTTCCTATTTTCCCAGTGGGAGGGATGGGAAGGGCCCTTGAGTCCAGCTCTTTGGTCTGTAACATGAAGAGCACCAGGAGCTCAGCAGCAGCCACGAAAGGACCCAGTCAGAGACTGACCATCTGTTCAACCAGCCAACGTGTGGGCCCTACTCCATCAGGGAGGGAGAGGACAGGACCACAGGTCACGAGCATTGCCCGGGCCTGAACCAGCTCCTTTAACACCCCTAGACACAGAGCGGGGACAGGTGAGTCTCTCCTGTTCCACAGGACTGGCAGCAGTGGTTTGCAGCAACGCGACACAAAGCCAGATGACAGGCCACGCTCTGTGCTGAGTGAACTCTCCCCTGACCCTGGCGTGACAGACAGCAAGGTGGTATCGTCGCTCCAACTGATAGGAACCAAGGCTCAGCCATGCTTACCACTCGCCTGCCCAAGTCCCACCAACGGCTGGGATTTGAAAAGGACCCAGAAAGTGTGTTTCTGGGGAGGCTGAGTCTGCAAGCCTGGGACAGGCCTACCTGGAACCCCCGGCCCAGGATAGCTCCACACAAGAGACAGCGACCCGCTGAGTGTCCTGGAGCAGCACTGACACCGAGTGCCAGAGTGACTCCCTTAGGATCTTGGGACCATCCTGGACTGTCCACCTGGGCTTTCAATGCTATCACAAGTGTCCTTCTGTGAGGCAGGAAGAGAGAGACTTGAGATAGAGGAGGAAGAGGCCATGTGACCACAGAGGCAGACGCTGGAGTGATGTTGCCACAGCCAAGGACCCCTGGAGGCCCCAGGAGCCAGAAGAGCCCCTGGAGGGGGTGCCGCCCTGCTCACACCTGGATTCCAGCCTTCCAGCCTCCAGGGCTGCGAGCAGATACGTGCCTGTCGTTAAGCTCTCTGTCTGTGGTATTTTGCTGCAGCGGCCCGAGCAGACTAAGACGCCTACCCCGCTGCCACGGGAGCACACAGGTGCTGGAGCCAGATGGCCTGGGGTCGAACCCGGCTCACCTCAGTTTCCCCATCTACAGAATGGGAATAACAATGTCGCCTGCTTAGGTAGATGAGGGTCACCACGGGCACACTTAGATTAATGTCAGTTTACCTGAAATTCCACCATCACTAAGCATCCTGCTCTGTACCTGTTAAATCTGTGGATTAAAGGTGACGCCACATATCAGCGGTCAGTACCGCTAAGTAGGGAGTTGGGTTGGAGGACATGGGCTGCCTGGCTGCCTGGGGTCAGTGGTGAGGCCCGATATCAACACTGAGACCAGTCAGGATGGTCCACGTTCCGACGCGGGACAGAGCACACGGGACAGCAGACGAGGCGCTTTGTCAAACGGCCTCCTCAGAGGTGGGGGACGAGGATGTGGTCTGCCAGGTGCGAGCCAGGCTCGGTGGGGATGTGAGCGGCAGTGAGAAGAAGGCAGGCAGGGAGGAGGACAACAGTGTCAGAGGTCAGCGGAACCGAGATAAAACAGCAGGCCCAGAGCAGACACCAGCACGGGTGTCCCCGCTGGGTGCCCTGAGCGCCGCCCTGGGAAGAAGGTTCTAGTCCCGCCACTCTGCAGTGAGCTCACACCTCCCCAGAAGATGATGCCACCAGCACCTCCTTCTCCACGTCAGAGGGGAGAACTTGGGGTGGGGAGCAAGGTGGGTGACCAGCTCTCTGGTTTGCCCATGCGAGAAGCAAGCACCAAGTTCCACGCATCGGCTAGGACGAGCCAGATGAGCCCAGAGACGGGCGAGACGTCTGCCGCGAGACGCTCCCAGTTCTGTGCAGGGGAGGTCTGGAGGGGACAGAAATGCAGGCTGGGCCAGGGGAAAGACTGACCCTGGAGTTTTAGCAGGGACTGGGGTGCCTGGGTGCGACTCCAGCTCTGCCACCGCTAGCTGGGTCTTGACAAGTCCCGTGACCCCTGGGGCCTCAGTTTCCGCACACGTGAGATGCCGATCCTAAGGCCCATCTCCCCCAGGCCTTGTGAGGACAGCGAGGGTGTGCAGGCAGCCCTTCAGGGGTTATTGACTCTGGTGCTCCCTCCTGTCCCCCCACTAGTCTCCACAGAAGTCACTTATTCAGTGGTGACAGTCTGTCCACCAGGTGGTCCTAAAGGTGTGGGGGGCACCATCCTGTCCAGCTTCTGAGGCCAGGGTTGCTTCTCTGGCATATCTGAACCACCGGCCCCGCCCAGGCCTCCAGGAAGGGTCCCCTGGTTCAGTCTTTACCGTGCCTCCTGGTGGCAGCACCAAGTGAGACACCTGGGCACAGAGGCGGAGGAGACACAGGCCTAGCCTCCAGCAGCAGAGACAGCTGCCTGCACACACCAGCCGCGTGGCCTTCGACCCCACTTTCTCTCTGTGAAGCGGGGTGGTAACTGGAAGGCAGGTCAGGCTTAACTGAGATGATTAGAAGCAGAGGCTGGTGCCCCGTGAGAGGACAGAGGCGCCGCTGAGCCAGAGCCCTGGGCAGGCGAGGCTGGCGAGTTGGCACTGTGCGTGGGCCACTGTTCTCGTGGTGCTGGCACAGCACCCGGCTGCACTGCTGCCCCTACTGCCATCACCAATCTGCACCTCAAACCTCAGAGTGGCCGAGAGGTGACGCAGGAGGGGCTTATAAGCAGTGGGAACTGCCTGGGTCAGCGCCCAGGATCTACTTGTTTTGGGGAGTTTAAATTCTTGTAAAAATGTTTAATTGTTTTGGGAATATACGTACTGAGGAAAGAGCAGAGCTGGAGGGAAGAAGCAGGAATGCCGGGAAAGCCCTGCTCTGAGTGAGCTCCCGGGAAGATGCCAGGAGGTGGGGTCTGCTCCCAGACTGCTTGGCCCGGAGAGAGTGGAGTCTGCAGGGCCTGGCCCTCTGCTCTCAGCGGGCCCCTGGTCCCGGGGCTCTCCTCCCCAGTCTCCCAGGATGCCCTGCGGTGCTGTCAGCTGCCCCAGTGTGAGGGGACCTGGGTGACACTGGCCCTTGCTTCCTGGCTTTACCCGCACCTCTCCTGTAACCCCCAATACTCTGCTGCCATTGTCCGTGTTCCCCCCGTCTCTGGCGGACGAAATCGTGCATGAGAAAACACGCAGATGATGCTATGTGTAAACCGTCCCCTCACAGATCAATCACACCGGAGCCAATCTGCATTTTCAAAACCGGCATTGTAGCAGACCTGACTATATAACAACCACTACCCAGAAGCCAACCCTGAAACAACCCCATCACCCTATCCTGGGGTGTCCAACCGCGGCCTGCAGGCCACACGTGGCCCAGGAAGGCTGTGAATGCGGCCCAACACAAAACCATGTATTTACTTAAAACATTGTGAGATTTTTTGTTATTATGTGCCTCAATGTGTTTAACATGCAGCCCAAGACAATTCTTCTTCCCCAGTGTGGCCCAAAGATGCCAAAACGTTGGACACCCCTGCAGCCTATCCAGACCTAGAGCAGACCTCGCCCACTGTTGGCCAGTGTTGGCGTTTCGATGGTGTGAAGGCAGGCTGGGACGAGGCTGGGAGCCCGACAGCAAGCTGTGAGGAGGGGCACTCGGCTAGGGGTTGGGGGCTGGGGGGGCGCCAGACCCCAGGGGGCCCTGGAAGTTGCTGGGAAAGGCCTGTGCTCTCCCCTGCAGGCAACAGGGGAGCCCCAGAGGATTTTAAGCAGAAACAGGCCTTCCCAGGGGGGAAGCTCTTCGGAGGGTGGGTTTCAGAGGGAGGCAAAAAGGAGGTTGTGGGACCCTCGGATGAAAGGCGATGAGGGTCTGACCAACACCTTTGTTTAAAGGGTAAATGGAAAGGCCAGCCTCAGAGAGGGCCCTCCCCCAAACCCCCAGTGGGGCCTGGCGGGAACCGGGCTCTGCCCCAGGACTGACGGTGATCGGCACGGCCCACTCACCCCAATCTCCTGCCCCGTCTACCCCACGGGACCTCGCTCCCCCTATGAACACCCCAGAAGTTGAGCCGGGACAGCAGAAACAGACACAGAACTAACCCGGCCTCGAGGGCAGACGGCCGCAAGAAATTGGACATGAGCCTCGTGAAATCAGGCGGCGGGGGAAACCCTCCCAACTGTCCTTTTGAATTCAGCTTCGAAACCACTGGCCACGGGCTCACCTGGACCTCAGAGGGCGACAGAGCACTTCCTGGCCAGGCGCCTCGGACTGGGACCCTCACCCACAACACCCCCCTCACCCTGACCCGGGACACATAGCATGTGTCCCATGACAGGGCTGCCGCAGGCCCCGCAGCGTGGGCGGCCCTGACGCAGGGAAGTGCAGGCGGAGCCAAGCTCTCGAGCCAGGCCTGTGAGCTCCACTGTGCTGGGGTGGGCACTTCCAGTGCTGTCCCAGGACCATTTGAAATACATAAAATATGGCACGTGGAGTTCCAGAGGCAACTGATGATTCCGAAATGTTCACCTTGTGAGCGAGTCAGGTTATATCACGCTTCCTGGAGAAGGAACGCAGCAGACGCGCTGCACCAGTCGGCCGACTCGACTCCGACGGGGATTCGGGAGCGTGTGGGCACACCCCATCTCGGGGCGTGAGAATGCCGTCTGAGGCCGGTCCTGCGGCCAAGTCGCAGGCCCCGGTACCGCCACTGGGGCCATGACTGGGGAAACGCTAACTTCCGTGTGGAGGTTGGCACAAGTGCAGACGTGATCCTTCCCCACGCTCAGCATCGCCCCGGTTTCAGAGCAACGAGTGGAGGATGGGCCTGCATGCCCTCCCCACCTCCGGGAGTCCTGGGAAGGCCCCTCCACAAAGCAGGAAGGGATGGCCCAGCCCGGCCTCCCCATAGCTTTGCCACCCCCCCACCCTTGAGCCTTTCACAGACTAGGAGAGGCAACTGCTAGCAGACAGGCAGTGGCAACTCTGAGAAGGGGTACCTCACATGGCCTGGGGAAGGGTGCCTGGGCCACAGGTAAAGGCCAGCAGGTGGGGTCACTGCAGGTGGGGTCACCTGCAGGTGAGAGCACAGTTGCAGTGGGGGTGCATGGGGTGCGGAGGGGCCAGGAGGAGGCCGGTCAGTCAGAAGACACGCTCCCACACCGCAGACACCACCAGTGCTCTGGGGCCTTCCCCACGCTGCTGGGAAGCTTGGATGGTGCTGAGCCAGGAAACAGGGACCTCTGCCCCGTGGGAGCCTCATGTGGGCTGTGGGAGGAGAGCAGGTGGGGGCAGAGAGGAGAGCAGCAAGAGGGGACCCACAGGAGGGAAGAGGCCCTGGAGTGCCACCCCGGAGGCACGGTCACGGAGAGCCAGCAGGGCCTGAACAGGGGCTCGCTGGGGCTGCAGGAGGCAGGGGGGAAGTGTGTGTCTGGGTTTCTGGCCTGCCCAGCTGGGCGGGTAGTGGTGCTTTCTGCTGCAACGGGAAACCTGGATTTAACAGAAGCTGGCACAAAATGCTGCAGGCGCACACACACCCACGACGATGGCCACTATCAAAAACAAACAAACAAATAAACAAACACAAAACAGAAAGTAACAAGTGTTGACAAAGATGTGGAGAAGTCAGAACACTCCTGCAGTGTTGGTGGAAATAGGAACTGGCAGTCACTGTGGAACTCGTCTGGTGGGAAATTAAACATAGAATTTCCGTAGGACCCTGTGATTCCACCTCTGGGTACACATCCAAAAGAATCGACAGTACGGCCTCAAAGAGGTGTGTGTGCAGCTGCGTTCGGAGCAGTACCACTCACAGCCACTGAAGTGTGGAAGCTGCTCGGGTCCCCGTGGGCACGTGAGCAGAGGAGCAAACTGTCCACTCCACACAGTGGAGTAAATAAACCCAGCCTTGGAGAGGGAGTCCTGACACCGGTTACAGCGTGGGTGGGCCGTGAGGACGTGACGCTCAGCGAGATGAGCCAGACACAAAAGGACGAATACCGTACAATTCCACTCACACGAGGCCCTCAGTGGAGTCGAATCCACAGACAGAAAGCAGAACAGTAGCTGCCAGGGGCTGGAGTGGGGGAGGGAACGGGGAATTTGTGTTTAATGGGGACAGGGGTTCAGTTTGGGAAGACGGAAAAGTTTTGAAGGTAGACGGTGGTGACACGTGCACAACGTTACGAATGGATTTGATACCGTTGAACTATACACTTAACCGTGGCAGAGGACAATATTTTTGTAATATGTATTTCACCACAACTTAAACAACTGGGAACAAACATGCCATAGCCACCAAGGACCGCAGAGGGTGCACAGTGCGCTCAGGAGAAGTTCCCCTCAGCTGCGGGAGCACCCGTGCTGTCCCCTGCAGGCCCCTCCTCCGGGGCAGCCAAGGGATGAGCACGTGTGCCCCTCCTGGGGACCCCCGTCCTGTACGCCCCTGACAGACTGACCCAGGCTGGGCCTCAGAATTCTTCTCAGCCCAGAGCCCTGGGTAGACCACCCACCAGAGATGGTGCAGCCGCTCCCCCAAGCTGCCCCACGGCTCCTCTGAACCAGAAGCAGCTCCGGACGCAGGGCGGGCTGTCTCAGGCCTTGGCTGTGGTGCCTCAGCCTGGCACCTCGGCCAGCGCCAGCAATAACCAATCACTGAGGTCTCAGCGGCTGTGGCGCCGCGGCTGTGGCGCCCTGCAGTAATCACTCCCAGTTCAGACACTTCCTGTAATTACCCCTCGAGCACCAGCCAGGCGCACCGCCTGCAGGGTAAATAACTAGGAGGGGAGCCTCAGTCGGAAAGGGGAGGGACCCATGGCTGTGGGGGGCAGATGGCAATGCTCCAGTCCCTGCAGTAAGCCCAGACTGCGCCCTGCCTGCCGTCCACCCTCTGGTGAGGGTTCAGACCCTCCTACAACCCTGTCATCAAGCCCCAAGCTGGCAGCCTGGAGAAGCAAGGGGCCAGGAAGCGAAGCTGGCTTGTCTGGCGCCCCCCATGGTGGGAGCATGGCCCTGCACCCCACCTCCCAGCCTGCCAATGCCCTCATGTGGGGCCACCTGGAAGTCCTCCCTTCTCCTTCATTGCCCTCCCTTGCCAGCCGTTCCCTGTCCCCTGGGTCTGTGTCAACATGCACAAGACAGAGAGATGGGAAGGGGGGAGGGACAGAGACAAGGACAGAGATATAGCCAGAGACGGAGAGACAAAGAGCAGTCTAGAGACGGAGACAGACACAGCGAGCGAGTCCTTGTCCTAATGCCCCTGAATTTCCCCGGGAAGACGGAGAACACAGAGCTCTCCACCTGGATGTGCTGAGTTTGGGGGTCAAGTCCTGCTTGGCTGCTGAGTGGCTGTGGCCTCAGGAGGTGACTTCCGCTTCTAGTTCTCTTTCCCTTTTCCTGCAAGGACACAAGTCCTCCGGGACCAGGGGCCCACCCTTGGACCTCACTTCACTGAATTATGCCTTAAAAGCCCCATCTCCAAAAAGAGTGGCATTCGGGGGTCAGGGCCACACACATGAATGGGGAGCACGCCATTCAGGCCACAGCAGACGGTGTATGAGGAAGGGGGTCAGACTGACGGGACACACACCACAGCTGTTTAAGGTCTAGCACAGGCTGCGGCACGGATGGGCCCTGAGAGCTGGTGCTGGTGACACAGAAGGACAAATACTGTGTGATTCCAGTCATATGGAATGTCCTGAAGGCAAAAAAGCAGAGTTGAGGTTCCCAGGGGTAGAGACTGACTCCTTATTAGTGAGTATGGGGCTTCCATTGGGGATGGGCTATTGAGGCTCTACTGTCAAGCAGCGCACCCACCCTGGGCTGCCCCGCCCAGGATGACTCTGCAGGGGCTGGATGGGCAGGTGGGAATGCAGGGCAGCGGGGGCAGGATGTGGAGGGGCAGGGTGTACAATGGCAGCGGGGCAGCAGCTGAGGTTCCTGAGTGCGTGCTTGGTGGTGGGTGTGTGTGTGCCCGTCCCCTCGCCTCGTTTGACTCAGGGCCTCCTACGAGGCCGAAGTGTGGACCTGGGGCAGCCACGC
This sequence comes from Phyllostomus discolor, assembly GCF_004126475.2. NCBI lineage: Eukaryota > Metazoa > Chordata > Mammalia > Chiroptera > Phyllostomidae > Phyllostomus > Phyllostomus discolor. Next base: position 75,857,144 of record NC_040914.2, on the reverse strand, counting down.
TGTTCTCTAGGCAGCGCTGGGCCACTGCCTGGTGCTGTGCATGCTGGCCACTAATATTTTGAATGTCACCCCCTGGGAACAGTTATTGTTTAGGGAAAACAGGAAATGGAAGGTAAAACAGACCTGACTCCTGTTCTATGGACAGGGAAACTGAGGCTGGAGGAGAAACAGCTCTGTCAGGTGGCTGAGCAGGGAGGGAGGGGCCAGGGGTGGCCCGGGGTGGCAGTCTCCGTGTGACCATCATGAGGACCACGCTCCTAGGAAGCTCATCGCTGTGGCTGGGTGGCTGGATGGTGGGGGTGGCGGGATGGGCTGAGAACGCTGCGCAGCAGTGGGGGTCCCCACCTCCTGCAGGGTATGGAATCCCCAGAGGTCAAGGAGAAAGCAGAGCAGGGCCTGGAGGAGGCTGTGACAATCCCCAGTCCCTGACTGAGTCCCTTCCAGCCCCACAGTGCCACACAGCCCTTGGCCAAGTAACTGCTGGGTCACACCCTTTGAGTGCTTGGCCACGAAGAGAGGCTCCTCTGTGGACATTTTCCCAGAGGCAAATGTGGGTGGGGAAGGGGTTGGGGGGCTTTATCAGGAGTCCTTGTTGGCAGGTCACCTGACAAGTGACCAGTGCACGTGCCTGTGGTCACCCTAAGTCTGGTTCCCTGTGAACTCCCCTCCAAGAAGAACAGGCCTGCAGACCTCACCCCTGCAGACCGCGGGCACCGGTGGTGAAGGTCCGAGAAAGGGACGGGATGCCGACTCGAGGGGGCTCGGGGCTGAAGCCCTGGGCCCTCCCTGAGGACCTTCCGGGCCCCCACCTTTGCTATGAGGATAGGGGAGGAGGCCAGGACGCACAGTCCCTGCTGCAGGGACCCCACCCCTGCGGCACTGCCCAGGTCTCAGCCGTAGGCCCAGTGAGTCCGCCAGGGCCCAGTGTTGTCCCCATTACAGGGAAGTGAGGGGACTTGGGAAAGTGACAGGTATTAAGCCACAGGGCCGAAATTCATTCAACATAAACATAAACTGGTAGCCTTGTTTTCAAAGATAGCCTCATATTACACATATGATTTTAAAGCTCATAAATTTTACTTTAGCTTTACATCAAGAACTTCTCAGAAGGCAGCTCTGCCTTCTGCTCCAGGGAAGGAGTACACTCTGTCTCACACAGACGCAAATGTTCGAAAGCATCTGGAAGGAAGGGTGGCTGTGGAATTACAGAAGAAGCACACAGACATGTCCTATGGAAGCACACACTTCCACACGCACAGGAAAACATGCCAGTGACAGGAACCACCCGACATATTAACAGCAGCTCTGGGTAGTAGGGCCTGGAGGCTGCCTTTTAACCAGACTCCTTAATAAAAGGAGGAAGAAAATAGTACCATCAAGAGCAGCCGGAGAGAAGAGTGAGGAGAGGCCCCTCCCCTGGCTGGGAGCCGGAGGGGGAGGGCAGTCTTGCTGCAGAGTCTGGGCGTGCAGGGGTCTCACACGCCTGCGTGCCAAGTCTCTTGCCCACCAGCTGCCTCTCTGGGTCACTGCCTGGCACTAACAGCAAGTGAATGCCAGGGCAATCTAGCTCAGCTGAACTGTAGGGCTGGCTTGGCCTCGGTCCAATCCAAACAGCACAGAGGGAGCAAGAGCTTGGGGACAATCCAGCACCAGGAGAGGCCTTGATTCTCTGGGCATTGGGGGACCAGCCAGCAGCCTGGAGGGAGCCTGTCGGCCTCTCCGAAGCCTAGTGCTGGGAACGGGGAGCCTCTACCGCACTGGGGCAGGATGGACTTCAGCTCAAGCAGTCAGTGTATCGGTCAGGCTGGGCTAATGGCTGTAACAAATGGGCCCAATGACAGATGATGGCTCCGATGAAACAGACATTTACTTCTTGTTCACGTCCAGTCAAATCCAGGTGTTCCTGAAACAGGAACCAGGCAATGACCACAACTGGCTCTTGGCCTCACAAACAGGCCTCTGTGTGCCCACTGTCTTTGGAGTTATCAGCACATTGAGGAAATCTTCTTACAGGGACAAACAAGCAAACACCATAGAAATCTGATCAAGCCTCTGGGTCTAACTACCAGTTTTAGGAAATCCTCAGGGCAGGGGGACATATGCACACACCCTGAGCACTCAGCAAAACCCAGACTGGGCAGTTCCACAGGACAAAAAACCTAGTTGTCTCAAGGAAAAAAGGCAGGCAAGGTAGCTAGAGCTTAAAAGAGACCTAAGAGACACATCAACCAATGACAGCATATGGATCTTATGTTAAGCATGATTTAAACAAATAATTAAAAATGAGGCAGCCATGGCTGGGTGGCTCAGTTGGTTGGGTCAGGGGACATACCTAGGTTGCAGGTCCAGTCCTGGGACAGAGCATGTATAGGAGGAAACTAATTAATGTCTCCCTCTCTCCCCCCCACACACACTCTAAAATCAATAAACATATCCTTGAGTGAGGATTAAAACATTTTTTAAAAATAGTAACCTTGACTTCTGGTCAAGATGGGGGCCTAGGTAAACATGCGTTGTCCCCTTGCACAACTACAGCAAAAATTACCACTGCGCTACAAAACAAACATCACCCAGAATTGTCAGAAAATTTAGTTGTATGGGAGTCTGACAACCAAGAATTTAAAGAAGCCACATTCATCCAGGTGGGTAGGAGAGGTGGGGATTGGAAATGCAGAGTGCTGCAGAGAGGCAGAACGGGCAATCCCATACCCACATGTGGTGCATAAAAATCGGGAGGGATACCTTGGGAGCAAGGGATCACAGCCTCAGACCAGACAACACAGCCTAGGTTTCCAATGCCAGGAAGATAAGTCTCCATAACTTCTGGCTAGAAAAACCAGTGGGGGTTGGGGCAGTGGAAGAAACTGCAGGATGTTCAAGAGACTCCTCTTAAATAGCCCACAACAGACTTAGAACTTACACAGACTCATCTGCTCCAGGATTCAGCTACAAGAGCGCCAGTGGCATACAGGGAGAAATTGAGGTGACTGGCAATAGGGTGAGTGCCAGGAGACAGCTTCCTCCCAGACAAAACTCTAGAGGCCAGACAGTGGCACTGCCCCCTCTCCGAGCCCTCCCCCACACAGAGCCACAGAGCAGTGACACAGAGCAGCACCCACCCTGGTGATCACCTGAGGCTCTGCCCCATCAAACTTACCAGTGCAGTTTTCTGCAACAGGCCATGCCACGAAGACAGGAAGTCAAAGCAGCTCTACGTAATACACAGAAACAAACACAGGGAGGCTGCCAAAATGAGGAGACAAAGAAACATGGCCCAAATGAAAGAACAGAACAAAACTCCAGAAAAAGAGCTAAACAAAATGGAGATAAGCAACCTATCAGATGAAGAGTTCAAAACACGAGTGATCAGGATGCTCCAGGAACTCACTGGGTACTTCAGCAGCATAAAAAAGATGCAGGCAGAAATGAAGGTTACACTAAGTGAAATATGTACAAGATATATCTACAAGAAACCAACAGTGGAGGGGATGAAGTCAAGAATCAAATCAACAATTTGGGACATAAGGAAGAAAAAAGCATTTAATAAGAACAGCAAGAAGAAAAAAGGATTTAAAAAATGAGGATAGGCTAAGGAGCCTCTGGGACACCTTCAAATATACCAACATCCAAATCATAGGGGTGCCAGAAGGAGAAGAGGAAGAGCAAGAAATTGAAAAATTATTTGAAAAGATAATGAAAGAAAACTTCCCTAATTTGGTGAAGGAAGTAGATATACAAGTCCAGGAAACACAGAGTCCCAAACAAGATGGACCCAAACAGAACCACACCGAGACACATAATTAAAATGCCAAAGATTAAAGATAAAGAGAGAAACTTAAAAGCACCAAGAGAAAAGCAGTTAGTTACCTACAAAGGAGTTCCCATAAGACTGTCACTTGATTTCTCAAAAGAAACTTTGCAGGCTAGAAGGGACTAGCAAGAAATACTCAAAGTAATGAAAAGCAAGGACCTACAATCTAGATTACTCTGTCCAGAAAAGCTATCATTTAGAATGGGAAGGCAGACAAAGTGCTTCCCAGACAAAGTCAAACTAAAGGAGTTCATCATCAGCAAGCCATTATTATTTGAAATGCTAAAGGGCATTATATAAGAAAAAGAAGATCAAAACTATGAACATTAAAATGGCAATAATTCACAACTATCAACAATTGAATCTAAAGAACAAACTAAGCAAACAAGCAGAACAGGAACAGAATCATAGATATGGAGATCATTTGGAGGGTTGTTACTTGAGAGGGGAAGGGAGAGAATGGGGAAAGGTGTAGGGATTAAGTAGTACAAATTGGTAGGTACAAAACAGACGGGGGAATGCTACGAGTAGTATAGGAAATGGAGAAGCCAAAGAACGTATATGCATGACCCGTGGACATGAACTAAGGTGGGGGATTGCTGGAGGGAATGAGGGTACTGGGTGGAGGGGGGAGGGGGAAACATTGGGACAACTGTAATAGCATAATCAATAAGATATATTTTTTAAAAGCAATAACCTTGAAGGGAGGGGTGGGTCAGGGTTCAGAAAAACAAGATGAGTCATGAGCTCCTAATGGTTCAAGCCAAGTGAGTGGCCTATAGTGTTCATTAGACTCTTCTCTCCACTTTGGTATATGTTTGAAAATTCCCATAATACAGAGTAAACATGAAATTAAAAATACAAAGGTATGTCCAGAAAGTATCAAGCCAGGTGCTATGAAAACTAGACATATTTATTGAAGAAGATTCAAGATACAAGAAACACTGTACATAGAACAATGACACCTCAGTCTCCTTCAAAGTAGGCACCTTGGGACCTCACACAGTTCTCCCAGCGTCTCTTCCACTGTTCAAAACACTCTGCATAATCCTTTGTTGAATTGCCATCAGCTGCCTGTCATGTTTTCCTGAATTTCGTCGATAGTCTGAAATGTCTTCCTTTTCAAAGGTGAGTTTAGTTTTGAGAAAAGCCAGAAGTTGCAGGGTGCCAAATATGGGCTGTGGGTGGGCTGAGTCACCTAGGTGATCAATATTTTGCCAAAAAACTGCATGAAACATGATGCATGAGTGGGTGTGTTGTCATGATGAAGCTGCCAATCACCAGCTGCCCATAGCTGTAGCTGTTTTTGTCATGTTGCATCTCTCAACCAATGAAGAACACTGAGGTAGGTAGTGCTCCTTATTAATTGTTTGGCCTGGAGGGGTGTACTCATGATGGACAATGCCTTCCCGAACAAAAAGCACAGTTAACATAGTCTTGATCTTGCTGCGACCTTGCCATGCCTTCTTCGGGTGTGGAGAACCAGGTGACTTCCACTGGGATGCCTAGGCCTTCATTCCTGGATCACAGCTATAGGCCCACAATTCATCTCCACTTATGACCTTCTCGAGGAATGTTCAAGTTTAATGCAAAACTTGAAGTAGATTCATTGCTCTACTCGCTCAGTCACTTTGCATGCAGTGGCTACACAGTACACGTGCTCACTCAGTGGCATCTACCGCCCCCACTGACTAGTACAGTGAAGTCATCGTTGTTCATGCATGCACATTCCAGTCCACTCTCCTTGGCTGCCAGGTTACATCGGTGTGGCACAAACTGTTCTCGTCATATTAACCATGGCTGGACTTTTTCTGGACAGACCTGCTAATAGTAAATGGCACACCCATGTTCACAGCACCATTATTCACAACAGCCAAAATGTGTAAGTAACCCACGTGTCCACCAGAGGATGAATGGATAAAAAAGTGCTTCATCTTCAGACAACAATTATCCAATGTCAGAAAGGAGGGAAGCACTGACACGTGCCACCATATGGGTGAACCTTGAGGACAATAAGCGAGAGGAGATAATCCAGTCACAGGAGTCCAACACTGCATGATGCCACTCACAGGAGCCACCTCGGGCAGTCAGCGAGACAGAAAGCTGGCTGGGGACGCAGAGGTAGTGGTGAACGGGGCAGAGCTTCAGTTTGGAAATGTGAGAAGTCCTATGGGTGGATGTGGTGATGGCTGCACAACATCACCCATGTATTTAACACTACTAAACTGTACACTTAAAAATAGTTAAGGTGGTGAATTTTATGACATGTGTATTTTACCACAATTAAAATAATTTTTTTTTAATAAATGAGTGTTCCTCATTGGCAGTGGCTCTCCTCCAGGTGGCGATTCGGGATCCAGGAGCCTTTGTTCTTCCCTGGCTTCCCGGGTGGCCAGGTGTGTCTGGGGAGCCGAGAACCCAGACGGGAAGGTCGTTTCTTCTTGTGGAGTGCAGGGGGCCACCCAGCCACAGGGAGGCTGGGAGACGCCACCAGCTGTGCCAGAGGGAGAAGGGGACCGGGTTGGTGGGCCCAGAGCTGGCCCTGCATGGTCACGCTGGACCCAGCAACTGGCGGGGTGGAGAGGAAACTGAGCCAAGTTTTGCTTTAAGTTTCCTTGTTGTTCCAGGTACGTTCCTACTCAAGGCCATTTTCAAAATAGAGAGAAAGTGATGAATCTGCCCAAGTCAAGAGAATGGTCCCATGTGACCCTGGTCCCTGTGAAGAAGGTGTGACATGTCCTTGCACAGCCTGCAGACGTGGGGTTTGAGTAAAATGCAGACAGCGGAGGAACCGTGCCCGGCACAGGCCCAGTGTGTGGGCCCTGCACTGTTTCCTGGGGCCCTGCAGCAAACGGGCACGCAATGGGTGGGTTAGAACAGGAGAACTTTAGGTAGGGCCACGCTCTCGCCCGGGACTCTAGAGGAGGGTCCTTCCTGCCTTTTCCAGCCTGGGGCTCCAGGTGGCCCCTAGTTTGTGGCTGCATCCCTCCAATCTGCCTCTCCATGTGTGTCTCTGAATCCTCACATGACCTTCTTACAAGGACTCAAGGCCTTCTTAGAGGGACACCTGTCACTACTCGAGTATGACCTCATCTTAACAAACTACATCTGCAAAGACCCGTTTCCAGATAAGGTCACATCTGAGGTTCTGGGTGGACGTGAATTTTGAGGGCACTGTTCATCCCCAGCCAGCCCTGCATGAAAAGTACTGTGCCCTCACCAGCCCCAAAGGGGATGTTCTTAGTCATTTACCACAGGCGGGGAGACTGAGGCCCAAGTAGCCGAGCTGGGACTCTAACGCCCACAGTATCCTCTTCCCTCAATCTAGGGATTCGGGCTGGGGTGGGGGCTCCAGGGAAGAGGGAGTGGGGCCCAGAGGGGCCAAGGTGAGATGTGAGACAGACATCCTCTTGCCTCCCTAATACTTTTAACTTCCCAGGTGCCTGGGTGGCATCCCAAGGTTCAGGAAGGGGTCGGGGTCTGAGCAGCTTCATAGCCTTGAGGCACCCAAGCCAGCGAGGGCTCTTATCGCCTCTGAAAAAAGAGCTCACCAGGGCTTCGGGGCAGAAGGGACCGAGTCTCCTTGGGGACAACTGTAGAAAATCTCAGGTCTGTCCCCAGACCAACCCTGCTGCTTCCCCAAGACAGTGTCGTGGGGCCAAGGGCTCGGAGTCTGCCAGTCAGAGTAGAGCAAATGCAGGTGACAGTAAAGAGGACACAAATATATATTTAAACCCACGTTGCCAACAATTCTCCAAACAAGGTGCACGTGGCCAACGAGCACACATGCACAGGAAAGATGCTCAACAGCACTCCCTGCTGGGGAAACAAAAACCCAAACCACAGGGAGGCGCCACTGCACCTGCACAAGGATGGCTAGAAGCAAAAGTCAGACAATAACAAGTGTAGGCGCGAACGTGGAGAACCTGGAAGCCACTCGCACCACTGACAGGAGTGTACAACGGGGTGGCCGACGTGGAAGACAGTGTGGCAGTGCCTCAGAAAGTGGGAGTGGAACTGCCATGTGGCCCAGCAATCCCACTCCGGGGTAGACAGCCAAGAAAACTGAAAACACATGTCCATGCAAAAATCTGTACACGGGTGTCCACAGTGGTGTTATTTCTAACAGGTGGGAACAACCCACATGTCCATCAGTGATGAATGGGGAAGTAACGGCGGCCTATCCACAGTGCCGGGTAACAGCCAAGAACAGGGACGAGGCTCTGACACACGCCACCCGGACATGGATGAACCTGGGAAACGGGACGCTGAGGGAGCGAAGCCAGACACAAAAGGTCACCTATTGTGTGATTCTGTTTATATGAAACATCCAGAACAGGCAAGTTCATGGAGAATGTAGATCTGCAGCTACAAGGGCCTGGGGGAGGGGGATGAGGAGTGACTGCTGGTGGGGAACAGGTTTCTCTGGGGGGTGGTAAGATGTTCTGGAAGTAGACAGTGGTGATGGTCACAGGACTCTGTGAATATGCTGGAAACCACTGAAGAGCAAGCACACTTCATCAGGGTGATTTTTATGGTACGTGAATGTATCTCAGGAAAAAGAAAGTGATGGCGACGCTTCCATTTTCTCTCACAGACCAGAGTTATGTGAATCCCTATACCAGTCCCTTCTGAGGTTTGTGTGCCCGGTGTCACCGTTAGGGACCAACCCTGCCCCACTCCATGTCCTAGTGAGGTATCCGTCGGGTGTCCGTCGGGTGTCTGTCCTCTGCTCACCCCTCCCATTTGAGGCGGGCACAGGACCCAGCATGGTCAATCACAAATTCCCACCTCTCATGCGCAATGAGTGGGCAGGTGCCTCCAAAGAGCCAGCGGAGCCTTCCCAGGTTATTTGTATACAGGTGCTAGGGGAGAGAAGACCTCCCCTCCAGTACCCAGAACTGTAAGGGTTCTGTGGGAACAGGCCGCCAGTTTTTCCCACAGTGTCTGCACAGAAGCTGCTGGGAGTGCAATTAACACAGAGAGGAAGGCAGGACCAAGAGAGGAAGAGAGAGGCAGAGCCCTGAGGTTCCCTGAACCCTGACCCTGCTGCGCCCGAGCCAACTTGAGAATGAGAGCAATGCAGGGCCTTGTGCTTGAGCTCCTTTGAGCTGTGATCCTGCTGCTTGAACTAAGTCCTGACTGATGTAGCCGGATCACATTTTACAGACGTAGGTTTGGAGAAAACCTCAGTGGTCGAAATGAGTCTTCAAAAACATCTATTGGTGTACATTTAGGGGTTCTGTTACACAACACACGTAAATCTTTGAAACGATGGAGACTAAGCTAGGCGAGGTGCTCACGCAGTCAGACGTTCCCATTTCCCATCTCGTTCCTTTCGCACCTGCTTGGCTTCTCCCTCCTGCCCCCAGGCCAGTAGGGATTAACCCACAACTGTAATGGTCCAGTGGTGTGACCTCTCTGGGCACTAGATGGCTGGCGGAGGGAGATCTGGGACGGATGACCTGGCAGAACCCATTAAGGGGTGTTTGGAGGCAAAGGGCCATTTTGGGCAGAATCTTGGCAGGTGGGGGGTGGGGTGGGAAGGGAGAATGACAACAGACAAAGCCTGGACCTCACCTTGGAAGAGTGGCCGGGGCATTTTGGGAGCAGTGACATCTCTAAGCAGTGGCGGGCTCTTTCAGTAGCAGTTAACACCCCCTTCCATCTCTCCAAACCACCTGCAGAGTCCATCACACACATATTTGCCGGGTGTAGGCCATTTTTCATGGAAAATTCATGCTCAGCAAAAAGCCAGGAAAGCTGGAGCAGTGCCCACAAGCTGGGGGGGCACAATGTATGAGCATGTGGGAACCTGAGAACCAAATAAATTTGGGGGGAGGGGAGGGAGGGCTACGAGGCTTGAGCTGACTCTGGGCTGTCCAGGTGAGCAAGTTCTGACCCATGCGCTCCAGAGGGCGGGCCTGACTGCAGACGCAGGAGCTGTGATTTGCAGCGCAGCTGAGAGGAAGAAACAGGGAGAAAGGCATTCACAACCACGGGAACAGCCTGGCTGTGGGGCAGTGTGCCAAGTACAGTGAGCTGAATGGATCCCCAAATTCACATCCACCAGGAACCTCAGAGTATGGCTTTATTAGGAATAGAGTCTTGCCCTGGGTGGGCAGCTCAGTTGGTTAGAGCATCATCTCAGTCCACCGAGGTTGTGGGTTTGATCCCCAGTCAGGGCACATGCAAGACTCAACAGTGAATGCATACGTAAGTGGAACAGCAAACAGATGTTTCTCTCTCTCCCCCACTTCCTCTCTCTCTCTCTCTCTCTCTCTCTCTCTCTCTTTAATAATCAATACAATTAAAAAGCTGTTTAAAGGAACAGGGTCTTTACAGACATGATTAAGATAAGGTCACACTAGATTAGGGTGGGCCCTAAATCCAATGATGTGTTCTTACAAGAAAAGACGACACAGAGACACAGAGAGGAGAAGGCCACAGGAGAACACAGGCCAAGACTGGAGGGATGAGGCCACAAGCCAAGGAAAGCCTGCAGTTGCCAAGGGCTGGAAGAGGCAGAAAGGACCCCCCCTACAAAGCCTCGGGAGGAGGCAGCCCCTTTGACGCCTTGATTTTGGATGTCTGGCCTCCAGGACTGTGAGAGAATAAATTTCTGTGGTTCTGGGCCCCTGAGTCGACGGCACATTGCTATGGCAGCCCCAGGACCCTCATGCAGAGATGATCAGGAGTGTCTCACAATGGACCAACGACCCAGTGTGGCTGGAGCCCGTGGTGCTCGGGGACGAGCACGGTGAAGACACTCCTTCCGTCCTCCGTCCTCTGACAGACACCCACTGAACGCTGCATCAGTCAGCTATTTCCACAATAATCCTGCATGACGATTCCCCTCCCCCAAGGTAGGTGGCTTAAAGTAATCATTTCTTTTTTGCTCGTGTATCTGGGTCATCCCAAGGGTCCCTCATTCCCAGGGAAGGTGGGGCTGGGGGAGGGAGGATGGTCGCTTCCCAGGGCATGTTGTCACGGCACTGGCAGGAAACCAAGAGGGACGAGCATACGCAGCCTCCCCGGGCCTCCGAGTGGGGCTGGCACATCATCGCTGCTGTCCCATTCCACGGACCAAAGCCTCCACTGGGAGGCCCAAAAAGTCACAGGGCCAAGGGCGTGGGCCCAGCACTGAGGAGAGAAATCAGGACCAAAGGTGCAACCTACCACAGCACCTTCGCTTCTGGCTGGACTGAAATGAACTTAAGCGATATTAAACAAACTTCTCAGATCTGACCAACGGGGATAGGGCCGTCCCAGGCCCTGAGTGCACCGTTTCACTCAGATGGGCAAACCGAGGCTCGGTGACCATCAGGAACCGAGGTCGGGGAGTCCTCTCCACGCACACCTCTTCCTGCCTACGTTAACACATCACAGGAAACAGAGCCAGGGGTCCTCTTTTCCTTGGGACATTGTTCCTCTTCACAACAACCCCACTGGACACACACTCTAACCCACTGAAGGCCCAGGGAGTGTGTGCACCTTGCCTGTGGCCAGAGAGCTAAGAACAGCAGATCCACTTACCATTTCTTCCAAAGATGGAGAAGAAATGGGTTCCAGTTGCAACAGGAGGGTTTGGGATTAGATTTACAGGAAAAATTCCTGCAGTCACCAAGCCTGGGGACACATCACCAAGTCCATTTCGGGGTCCCTGTCTTAGGGCCTTGTAAAAGGCAACAGCTTGTCTTACATGGAACGGAGCTCAGGGGAGGACAGACTGAGGCTCCCCAGCACCTGCGCCAACTCTGGGCCCCGGGACCTCTGGCCCAGGACTCTCCTGGACGCAGCCAGCATGGGGCTGGCTCCCAGTTTCCCCACATCACCCAAGGTGCCTTGCAAGTGCCAAGTGGGAAAGCTGCCTGTGGGTGAGTCAGAGGCTCTGTGCATTCTGTCTAACAAGTGGCTCGGAGTGAAATGGGCCAGATCCTAATCGCATCTGACAGTCTGCATTCCCTGACCCCATGCTCGAGGGTGAGACACCCTGTGGCAAGCACCAGAGGCAGTGGGGGTGGGGGCAGAGGCTGGCTCCCCGAGTCCCAAGCCGCTGACACCTGCCAGCCCCCGAGGTGCACCGTAGGGATGTTAGACGCAGGCCCCAGGTCAGGAGTCCCTGGATCCCCGGGGTGGAACCCACAGTTTGGGGGCACACCCGGCCCCGGGGCAGCAGCGTCTCCCCCCGCCAACCCAGCCCTCAGCTGGCCCGGCACCTGGGCATTTCCAGGATCAAGCACCCACTCCCTGGTCTTTCCTTCTCCATTTTTGTTTGCTTGTTTGTTTGTTTGTTTGTTTCTTGTGTCCGGAGGGCAGAGCTGGAACAGATGGCTGTCGCCCAGTGGCACATGTGGAGGGCCCTCTGGGGAGTCAGGAAGCGGCCTGAACCCTGCACGGAGGGCCCCATTCCGCAGGGCCTGGGAGCTGGAGCGCAGAGCAGGCCGCCAGGGGGCAGGTGGCAGGAAGGGGTGGGCATGCCCGTTCTGGAGGGGGACACCTGGGGAACACAGGGAGGGGGTGGGGCTGAAATGCCCCATTTCCAGCCAGAGCGGGGAGTCACGGGTTTCCCGTGGAGCTGCAGCAGTCCCCACACTGCTTCAAACAACACACACGGGTCATCATATAGCGCTGGGGCTCAGTAGTCCAAACCGAATCTGCTGCTGCTGCTGCTGCTGCAGTCAAGGTGTGTGGGCAGGGCTGTTTGCTTCTGGAAGCTCCAGGGGAGAATTGGTTCACCCCGTTTCCCAGCTGCTAGAAGCCGTCCGAGATCTCAGCCTGCGGCCGCATCACTCCACCCTTTGCTTCCAGCATCTCCGCTGCTTCTCCGACTCTGACCTCTAATAAGGACCCTTGGGATTACACTCACCTCCCACCAGATAATCCCGCATAATCCCCTCATCTCACGGCCCTTAATTTAAGCACTTCTGCAAAGTCCCTTTTGCCACGGAAGGTGACATCCACAGATTCCAGGGAGTGGGACATGGGCTTGTCTGGGGGCCATTATCTGCCTGCCCCGGGGACAAACCCCACAGGGCACAGTGGCGGTCAAGGCCACCCCACCACCTCCTCCTGCAGGCCTCCCTCCCAGACAAGGTAAACTGGTGCAGCCTTTTTGCCAGGCAATGTGGCAGCATCTCCCATAGGCTTTAAATGCACCCACCTTGCAGCCAGCGGTGCCTGCTATGGAAGGTTACAGTGCAGACGCACCCACCCAGCAGCAAAGGTGCACGGACAAGGATGGTCTCTGGTGCCTGGTGTGTGAGGCTGAGAGACCGGACGCACCTCACACTTTCGCAGACAGAGGAGGGGCTGGAGCAACAGCATCACGTAGCCAAGAGAGAAACCTACAAGTCTGGGTTTGCCGACATGGAAAGGTGCCCTTGATGTGAGTGAGGAGGAAAGAAAAACAAATGGCAAAACAACTCGGACAGTGCGGCTGCATCACTGCAACATGAAATCACACGGGTGTGATGTATGTGTCTGCATCACACATACATCATGTGTTCAACATGTGTTGAAGAAAAGTCTGAGAAGACTGTCATTCTCTGTGAGGACAGGAGCAGGTCCTGGTGGGACACGGTTACCTCATACAAATCTGTCTGACTGTTTTAATATTTTCCAAGAATATATTATCATTTTAATAATATTTTTAAACCAAAAATACCACCCCTCCCCCAGTTTCAGACCCTCAGAGGTCCTGTTTCCGTTGAAATGCAAACATGCCCTAGTCAGAGAGCCCCAGGGAATCTTCTGGCAGGTGATCTGGCCCCACCTGGACGCCGGGCTCTGCGCATGTCTCCCTGCGCCCGGCTGTGGGTCGGGCCTGCTGCGGGTCTGTGAGTCACAGGAGCGGGGGAGCCACACGGACAGCTGACGGCAAACAGGCAGGGTGCCCCGAGACCTGGCAGCAGAAATACCAGCTCCGGGCCTGGCACACAGCAGGCGCTCAGGAATCGGCTGCACATTTGGAAGGGGCCACACCTGAGGTTTGCACACCAAATCCTTCCCATTCCCGGGACAATGCTGTATTTAAGGAACATTTTGAGGTAGCCAGCCAACACCCCCAAATTCACAATTGGGGGCCCCTGAATTTGGTCCAGGTCTGAAGGGGCTGAGACATGGAGCAGGGTGGGAGGTGGCACACCAGGCGTGAGGTCCAGCCCTAGCTCTGAGACCCAGTGCTGCCCTGTACTACAGGGGGCCTGGCTCTCGGCCACACTGCCCACTGGGCCCGCTTTCCCACAGCACTGGCAGAGATGGTCCCATCCTTCAGAGGGCCTACCTGCCTAGTGGGAGGATTCTGAGTGCAACAATCAATTAGCCATGTCTGCCACGGTTGCAGGAGGAGGAATGGCTGCCAATGTGCCAAGAATTTGTCATTTCCCGTTTAAATGACTATCAAGGTCCCTCCTGCCTCCACCTGCCTGCGATTCTGCTCACTCAGCAAAGCATCATAAGACAGGGTGTCAGCATCATAAGACAGGGTGACAGCCCTGCAACTGCCATGACGACCCAGCAAGCCTCAGTGCACAGGAGGAGGTGCCCTCCTCTGGCCAGCCACCTCTGGGAAGGCTCCTGCCCCCACCAGGATGACAGATACCCTTTGAGCCCTCGGCCTCCCATCCCAGCCCTACCTCCATCTCACACACCCACGTTCGTCCAGAGCTGCTCCCAAGGGAACAAGAGATCCTTGAAAAGCACAGCCCCCCCACACCACGTCCGCCTCCTCCTCAGCCCCAAGCACAGCGAGCAGTCACTCCCAGGAAGCAGAGCTGGCTCCAAGCTCTAGGCTCCGGGTTGAGTGCCAGAGGGAGGCCAGGCCAAGAAGTGGGGGGTGGAGATGTGCAGCGTCTGGAGCACCGTCCTGCCCAGTGTGTTCTGGCTATCTGTCCCCCACCACTCCAGCCCCCAGGCAGCCTGAAGAGCAAGTTCAGGAGCCAACCTGGTCCCCTGCAGGGACCTCCGGGGGGTGGGGGGTTGCACACAGTGAATTCTCATCCTCACCTTCACCCTTCGCAAACATCCTCGTGCCTGGGCGCTGTGCTACACAGTGCACACACACCACCTCGTGTGACCCCCACAATACAGGAGCCCTGGGTGGTTTACCTGCACCACCATCTGCAGAGTTGGTGGCCTGCCCACGGCCACAGAGCACGCTAGGGCATCAGGACTTGGACCACCTCTGTGGGGTGGCCGGGCCCCAGCACCGACCAAAACCTCGGGAGCACACAGTTCTCTCTCCCATGAACTTTGTGGAAGACACTGCCTTGCCGGACCCAGGAGGGTCCACCTTGCACCCTGGAGAATCTGTGGGCACCAAGGGGCAAGCAGGATCCCATGGTCCCTTGGAAAGAGCTGGTCACTCAGCTGTCACAACCCGCACTCCCTGTGAACTTGACCCAGTCACCCTGTGCTCCAGGATGGCCATGGCCACTGCCACACCTCCAGGTCCCCAGAACCAAAGGAAGTAGCCGGTGCCCCAACAGTGAAAGAAAGTGGGGCCTAACAGTTACCCATTCATTCACAATATAACTACTGCACAGAGTAGAAGCTGTTAAGCCAGACACCCTCCCAGGCTCCAGGGACTCTGCACTGCACCCCCGGCTGGGGAAGTTCATGTTCCAGCAGAATGGGGTCAATGCATGAGAATAAACACCTCCTCCTGTCAGCATTTTACCACTTTGCAAAACCTTTTGACATCTCTCCACAGTAACATTTGAGACAAATCACGGAGCGGGCAGAGAGAGAGGGCCCAGACAAAGCAACACCACCAGATTCCCACAGGACCCTCGCAGGGCCGCAGGGTCCAACAAGCCGACACGTTTCACACCCTGCCCAACGCTGGGCAGACACAGCCATGGGTGGGCCCCAGCGCTCCTTCCCACGGCTCTGGGCTCGGCGTCAGACACCTTCTCAAGCCTGAGACATCGACCCAGGCTGCTGCTGAAAGTCCGGGGCCACCACAGGGAGAGTGGAAGGGGAGGGGCAAACAGGCCACAGTCTGCCCCAACCCACTAGCCTGGCTGAGTGACAGGGCAGAATGGGGTACATCACAGCCCATCACTGACAGGGGTCCACAATGGGGCGCAGAGGACCCTGTAGGAGGATGTCACGGGCGAAGGATGCCAGTGCCATCTGCTCTGATCTCATCTCATCCAGATCAACCAGCCTCATGCACCTGCCCGTCACCCTGGCCTCCCGCTGAAGACCCTGTCAGGCACCCTCCACCTTCTGCCTTTGTTGCAGGCACATCTGTGAGCATCTCCTCTCCCCCGTGGCTTCCTGTGAGAGAAGAGTGGCAGTTCCCGATGCAGCCATGCCAGCATCCTGGGGAGTCCTCGGGAATGCAGGTTCTCAGGCCCACACCCAGGCCCACCCAATCAGAAGCTCTGGAGGTGGGGCCCTGCCATTTGTATTTTACATACGTCTGAAGGGTGCTGAGGAAACCTGACAATCACCTGGAGAGATATGAAGGGCTCTGTAGCCCAGGAACTCGGCATCTCAGGGTGGCCAGCATGTGTCCGAGCACCCCAGGCAACTCCAGCACATGCAAGGGGAGTGGTGGGTGGGGGCGGGGAGCTCGGGGGCTTGGGAACCCGCTGCAGACACTGCCCCAGGAGGCATCCTGGCTCCTGCTCAGCTGTATTGCCGGGCCCTGGCCCTTGGCCGCTGTGGGCCTTGGGCCACTCTGTGACACGGAGAGAATGGGACCACCTCTCAGAATGCAAGCTCTGTGTGACCCCATTTAACAAGAAAGCCTGTGTCCACCTCCTGGGAACACAGGAAAGGCCCCAGGCACTCTGACAAGGACACACCAAACTGTGTCTCTGACTCAGCCCAGCAACCCATGCCCTGCTGGTCACAGCTCCCTTGTCACCCGGGGGTCGCTTTCTTGGCTGTGACAGTGACCAGAGTCCCCTCGGGACCAGCCACTCTGCAGCCCCATGGGGCCACTTTCACACTCCAGTGCAGGGTGGGCCTTGGGGCTTTGGCGACACCGGTCCAGCCATCCATCTGCTGGCTTCACTCTCAAGGGTGAAGCCTCTGTTCCCTCCTCCTTTTTTCCAAATCTAAGCCCACTGAGGAAATGCAGGATGCAGGCTCCACCTGCAGCCGGGAACGGGGCCTGTTCTCATCCCCATCGTGGTGACTGAAGACACTGTCGCTTCCTGCCTCCAAAGAGCAACCCTGGGCACCAGGAGGCCCGTGTGACCAGGTGGCATCTGTGGACGTGCAGACACGCCCACCTCCCTGTGAGGCTGGGGACTGGAGGGTGGGAGGGGCCAGCATGGCTCAGGGGAGCAAAGCGAGGACAATGGAGCACATCAGGCCCCACACCAGCTGAGGGCTCTGTGTGCTGCCCCTCCCATCCCAAGTCTCTGGTGACACATCAGACCAGACCTCATGTTGCTTTTCTCCTTTCACACTCCATTGTCCCAAAGAGGGAGAGTCTCTCCCCAGGTAACTCGGCCGTGATGGGCCCAGGCTGGACGTGGGTTGCAGGCTCCATGAGCTCAGATTCTGAGAAGCCGTTCCAGATGCCACCTGAGGTTTGCCCTCTTCTCAGACATGTTTTAAATGCTAGACTCTGACTTTGTTCCATGCCTTGGGAGACCCACCTAGGAGGAGAGGGAGGGGGCACAAGGGCTGTATCTCCCCTGAACTGTGTAGGTCCAGGCTATGTACCACCCCTCCTGCAGTGCCCACGTCTCCGTGTGTGCACCTGAGCATGTATGTGAGGGTCCGAGCTGTGTGTGTGAGAGCTGCGAAGGTGTTTAGAAGAGTGTGTGCATGTGTTGTGGGGCGTGTGTATGTACAGAGTGGGACACTCTGTCAGCCAATCATTCTCACAAAGGGACAGAGCTCCAAAGCCCTATGTGTAGCAGATAGGTGCAATCAGGAACCCACTTTACTCCTCCCTGACCTCGGCACAGGCACTGGCCACGCCCTCCACACCAGTGACCCGGACTTAGCCCTCTGCCCTCCCTTACTCAGTGCCCCCCACCATGAAGTAACACACCAGCAAGCCCTCCCCAGGAGACTCGGGAGCACCAAAGCTGACTGGCCAATGCGCCCTGGGTCCAAGCTGCTCCAACTTCCTTGTGCCCCTCTTGCCCCCCTGGCCCAGCACCCTGGCCTGCTCCTGGTCCACACTGCCCATCAATCAGCCTTGAGGAACCCCACACTCTCCCCTGCCCCGGGGGAGCGCGGAGGCCCCAGGCCCGGGAGGGGGCTGTCCTCAGGTCCCAGGCCTTCAGGGCAGGCAGGCAGGTGCCCTGACTCCTGTTTCGCAGGTGTGGGAACGAGGGCTCAGAAACACTGGAGACCTGCCCGAGCGGAGCCCCCTGGGTGTGCTGACTCTGAGCTCCGCCCACACCACCACCTCGGCTCCTTCAGGAGACAAGCACCCCAGCTTCTGCAGGGTTTGTCAGAAAGCTCCTCAGTCCTAACAAACTCGCCTGGTTGTTGGACTCTAAAATAAACCAGTTCCGTGCCCACAGGACTCTCGGTGGGAGCTGTCAGCAGCACCCAAAACCTCTTTTCAACCCTCACCTGATGACATGTTTATTGCTTTCAGAAAGAGAGAGAGACAGATGGGGGTGGGAGCGGGGGAAACATCGATGTGAAACATTGATCCGTTGCCTCCCATACACACTCCAACCGGGGACCAAACCTGTAATCTAGGTATGCGCCTTGACCAGGAATCGAACCCGTGACCTTCTGGTGTACAGGATGAGGCTCCAACCAATTGAGCCACCTGACCAGCCCCAAATCTTTGACGATGCCATGTCCCGCTTTGTAACTACTTCTTGTCCACTGAGGTCAACAAAACAAACATAATACAAAAGGTAAAAAAAAAAATCACCGAAAGGAAAGAAATACGGCAAAATGCCAACAAGAGTCTCGGGTGACACATCAGGCCAGACCTCATGTTGCTTTTCTCCTTTCACACTCCATTGTCCAATTTCTCTATATGGGGCAAGTATTACATTTATATTGGAAAAAAATAACTATGGAACCTCATCTGATCCTCAAATACCAGGTGAGTAGTCATAAACGCAGCTCCTGTTTATTTCTATCGCCTGAACATTTCCGGGGGAGTAGAGAGGAGGTGAGCACAGCAATTCTGACCTCGGTGCTCGGGTAGTGATGCCATTTTAATGTCAGCTTCTTGGAATGGATTCGTCTCCCTCTAAAGCCTCAGATGCTATGAGTGGCAGATATTCTGCCAACAAACCACGGCCACCATTTCCGTCCTTTCACTAGGGATCAAAGGTCATTGACAACCAGAACCAAATGGGCTAAAATTTTAATTAAGTGATGAGGTTGGGAAGGCCTGAGCATACCTGAGCTGGGAGCTTTCCTCGAGTAACCCTAGGCCTGCCCCTGGCTGAGAATGCAGAATCATCCAGAAAGACACTCATCCTGGAAGCTCTGGCCTGGGCATGCTGAGGGACCCAAAGCAGTCCCCAGACCCTTTTCCCAAGCACCAGGACTCTCGTGGTGGACCTCGAGGGCCCCCCTGACCCGGGAAGCGAACAGACAGTGGGGGCTCCTGGTTAGCTCAGGCAGCAACTGCTTCTTTAGAAGCCAGGAGCGTGGCAAACAGACAGCCCTTGGATTTCAACAGGACAACTTCCCTCAGCCCATGGCAGGCACCTGCCTCGTTCCTCGGTCCACAGCCTCCCACAGCCTCACCTGGACCAGATCCAGGCTTATGAGCTCACTGCTGCAGCTCCCAGGGAGACAGTCCCTGGGCACCCCCTCTTTCAGTTCTAAAGCCCCTATCCCTGCACCAACACCAAAGATACCTCAAAATCCAACATGGTGCCCACCCACATCAACTCCAGACTCACTACTTAGGGTTCTGCAGCTCTGCTGACCCCCAACGCAGTGAGTCCTGCAACCCCTTCGGAACAGCTGCTGGCCCACAGTACCAAGGCTTGCCTGTCGCCTACAGACAATCTGTTCAGCTGTCTCCCAGCACCCAGGGACAATCTGGGCTGGAGGCCAGGTGGCCAGGGCAGCTTCCACTCTTCTTCCATACCCGGGCAGTGCTGGGCATGCCTCGCCCAGCTGGGAATGCGGCCACGGAGGCACTGCACCTTTCTCTTTGCCGGCACCACCCTATGCAACTTACCAGAGTGGCCCACTTCTTTGTTCGTCAAGATTTTACATTAAATATCAGCATATAAACAGACAAAAGATATATTGCTCTATTGGAGGAGGGGGTGTAGGACCCACAATCTCTTGCCTCATCTCTGAGAACCTCTGAGGAATCCCAGGGCTCCAAAGCTCATAGTTTGAGAAATGCCAGCGTAGGCCTTTAACCAGGCAGCATGACTGACTAGACCGGGCCCAGCTGGCAACTCAGAACCTGCCCCATGCCCCCTCCACACTCTCCTACCTGGAGGCCGCAATCTCCGCCTTCTGCTTGGCAATGGTGGCGGCCCGCTCCGCCGCCTCCACGGCCCGATCCACCTTCTCGCGGATCTTGCTGGCGCGCAGTGGGATGAGGTTCTTGCGCTTGCCGCTCACAAGGATGTTCTGCTTGTACTTGCCCTCCTCCTTGGTGCCGTCGGGGAAGGTCATGCAGCCGTAGCCGTGCCGCCGGTTGCTGGCCCACTCGCCCTCATACTTGAGCCCGTCGGAGCGCTGGCTCACGCCGAAGCCCGCCCGCTTGTCGTTCTTCCACTCGCCCACGTAGGTCTCCGTGGTGGTGGCGTCGATGTCGTCCTCGATGACCGACAGCTCGGCCTCGCCCTCGCCCAGGCTGATGGTGGAGTGGATGTCGCTGGCCGTGGAGCTGACCGTGCTCATGCCGGCCTCGCTGCGGAACGAGCTCTGCTTGCTGCGCTGGCTGGCCAGGCTGCTCTTGGACTCCGACTTGCGCAGCTTCAGCCCGCTCAGCAGCGAGCGCCGGAACAGCCCCTTTTTCTTGCTCTTGAGGATCTCAGAGTCACTGTGGGCCACCAGCACGAAGCCCCCTCGGGACACGGCCGGGGAGCCGGCCACCGCCGGGGAGGCATCCGGGTGCAGCGCGGCGCCGTTGGTGTGCTCGCTCCGCAGAGAGTTGATGGACGTCCTCAGGGGCGAGCGGATGACGGCCGCCATGCCATAGGGGACACTCTGCCGCACACCATAGCCTTGGCGCATGCCTCCGACCCACTGGCCCTGGTAGGTCCCTGTGGAGACAGAGGAGACAAGGTGAGCTCCCAAGACAGTGATGGAGGAAGGGCACCTTACACAGTGGACGGAGCCTTCACGGTCCTCTCTGTCTTGGGACAGCTTGGTGAGGCTAACAGTGAGGCTGACAGGCCATGGTGCATTTTTACGATTTGTATCACCAATGGTTGTTTTTAAAGACATGTCCATGCTGCTTCCCACAGTTGCATTTTGTTCTCTCCCTAGAAGTTGGGGGGGGAAGAGAGGCCTCATAGTCTGTGATGTGTAGACAGGAGCACAGAGTCAAGAGTGAACTGGAGAGCTCCCCCGTGCACAGGCAGAAGGCCACCCCGGAATAGACTGGGAGAAGAAAGAAGAAGCATATCAGCAGCTACAGGGACACAGATCTGGGCTACAGACTGAGTACTGAAGAGGCTGCTTTGCAGGTAGCAACTTGCCCATTGCCAGAGGCATCCAAAAAGAGTTTAGAAGAGCACTTGTTGGGGACACCTTTAACTGCACGGGGACCTACGTGCTTGGAGACCTTAAGGCATTGAAATTGGCAGACCTGATATGTCCAGAAGAGTGAAAAGTGAGGACTTGAAGAGATATTTGTCACATTCATAGCAGCACTATTCACAGCAGCCAGCAGGCAGAAACAACCCACACACCCACTGACCCATGAATGAATGAACAAAGTGGGGTCTATCTGTGGTGTGGAATGTTATTCACCCCTAAAAAGGAAAAATTTTTGGCATATGCTACAACATGGATGAACCTTGAGGACACTATGCTGAGTGAAAACCTAAATGATTACATTTATTATTACATCGAGTAGTTAAATTCATAAAGACAGAAAATGGAATGGTGATTGCCAGGGGCTGGGGGAGGGGAAATGGGGAGTTGTTTAATGGAAACAGAGTTTCTGTTTCAGGTGATGGAAAAGTTTTGAAAACATAGGTGATGGTTGCATAACAGTGAATGTAATTAATGCTTCTGGACTGTGCTCTTAAAAGTGATTAAAATGGGGAACTTCTGGTCAAGGTAGAGGCATAGGTAGTAAACAAGCTTCACCTCCTTTTGCAAACATAGAAAGAATTATAACCAGATCTCAAAAACAAATAACACTCAGAACTGTCTGAAAATCGAGATGTATGGAAGTCTGACAACCAAGGACTTAAAGAAGCCACATTCATCCAGATGGGTAGGTAGGTGGAGTCACAGAGATGGTGTGGAAAGGTGGTGGAATGGACAGCCCCACATTCACGTGTGGTAGATAAAAATCAGGAGGGATACCTTGGAGCGAGCAATCCCAGCCCCAGCCTGGACCACAGAGCCCAGGGACCCAGCACTGGAAAAAGAAAATCACCATTACCTCTGGCTATAAAAACCAGTGGGGGTTGGGGCAACAGAAGAAACTGCTGGATTTTCATTGCTTTAAGGGCCCGCACAGACTTAAACCATATGCAAACCCCAGGGCAGCAGCTGGAAGGCTATCAATTGCATATGGAAAGTGGGTGAATTGACTGGAAATGGGGCTAGTGCCAGGCAAAACTCCAGAAGCCAAGCACTGTCCCCTCTCTGAGCGCCCCTCCCCACACACAGCCACGAAGCGGTGAAGCGGGTTGCCCTGACATGGCTATTGCCTAGGGCTCTGCCCCACACGATTTACAGGTGCCTTTTTTTTACAAAAGCCACACTACTCAGACAGGAAGTCAATGTACCTCCACCTAATACAAAGAACACAGGGAGGCTGCCAAATTGTGGAGGCAAAGAAATATGGCCCAAATGAAAGCACAGAAGAAAACCCCAGAAAAAGAACTAAACAAAATGGAGATAAGCAACCTATCAGATGTCGAGTTCAAAACACTGGTGAATCAGGATGTTCAGAGAACTAACTGAGTACAACAACAAAATAAAGGAAGAAATGAAGGTTACAGTAAGTGAAATAAAGAAAAATCCATAGGGAACTAACAATAAAAGGAAGGAAGCCTGGATTCAAATCAACGATCTGGAACAAAAGGAAGAAATAAACATTCAACAAGAACAGAAAGAAGTAACATTCAACAAGAACAAAAAACGAGGAGAGGCTTAGGAACCTCTGGGACAACTTTAAAAGTACCAACATCTGAATCATAAGGGTGCCAGAAGGAGAAGAGGAAGAGCAAGAAATTGAAAACTTATTTGAAAAAATAATAAAAGAAAACTTTCCTAATTTGGTGAAGGAAATAGACCTGTAGACCAGAGAGTCTCAAACAAGTTGGACCCAAAGAGGGACACACAAGATATATCATAATTAAAATGCCAAAGGTTAAAGATAAAGAGAGAATTTTAAAGGCGCCAAGAGAAAAGCAGTTACCTACGAGGGAGTTCCCATATGACTATCAGCTGATTTCTCAAAAGAAACTTTGCAGGCAAGGAGGGGCTGGCAAGAAGTATTCAAAGAAATGAACAGCAAGGACCTACAATCTAGATTACTCTGTCCAGCAAACCTTTAATTTAGAATGAAAGGGCAGATAAAGTGCTTCCCAGACAAGGTAAAGCTGAAGGAATTCATCATCACTGAGCCATTATTACATGAAACGTTAAAGGGACTTATTTAAGAAAAAAAGATCAAAACCGTAAACATTAAAAAGGCAACAAATTCACAATGATAAACAACTGAATCTAAAAACAAAACCAAAAAAAACTAAGCAAACAACCAGAACAGGAACAGAATCATAGGTATGGAGATCATTTGGAGGGTTACCAGCTGGGAGGGAGAAGGGGGAGAATGGGGGAAATGGGCAGGGATTATGAAGCATAATTGGTAGGGCAAAACAGACAGGGGGAGGTTAAGAACACTAGGAAATGGAGAAGCCAAGGAACTCCCACATGTGACCCATGGACATGAACTAAGCAGGGAGATTGCTGGAGGGAAGGGGATTACCGGGAGGAGGGAGGCAAAGAGGGAAAAACTGTGACAACTGTAATAGCATAACCAATGAAATCTACTTTAAAGCATGATTAAAATGGTATATTTTATGTTATCTATATCTTAGCATAATAAAAGAAAAAGAAAAGTGAGCCAAACTGGGCTCATATTCTTGCTCTGCTTATTTTCTCTGTGACTTTAGGCTAGCTCCTGGACCTCTCTGACCCTCAGTTTCTCCATCTGTAATAGGAGGAGTCTAAAGTTCCTCATGCCATAAGTCGTTGTAAGAATTCAAGGACCCTCAGCATGGTGCCATACATGAAGTAAACCTCAATCTGCATCTCTCCTACTTATTATTAGAATTATTACCAGGCCTCAGCAAGGCACCCATGAGAGGACCCCTCACTCCACCTGGGAAGGGCTTTGGGGTGAGAACGGGGGTGGAGTATGTCCCATCACTCTTCCAGCCCACCGTAGTGGGGGTTGCAAGCCAGAGGCTCAGAGGCTAAAACTTGCCCCTATACCGGTTTTAATGGTCCCACACAGCATTTTTATTAAAAAAATTGAAATTAATAGCCAACATTTCAAAGTCAAGAGAGTTCACAGAAAAGTTCAATTCTCTTGTTTCTCCTAAAAAGTACAAGGTCTGGCAACCTTGGGTCTTTAATTTCAGGGAGCAAAACAGACTGGAGTGCAGTAGTAGTTGCCTCCTCTAGACAGGCACACCCCTTCCAGTCTGCCCCACCCCCCACTACTCCCTACTGTCTCCCACCCAGGCCATCTCCTTTATTTATGTGCCCTGCACTGGAGGTGAAATCCAAACTCAGTGTAGAATCCTAATACATGGCCCCACATGACCTGTCACTGGCTTGTCACCACTCCACACTGCCATCACCCCCAAGTCAGAACTGGTCCTGGCCACTCATGGACTTTTCTGTCTCTGAGACCTCGCCCACACAGCCTGTCCATACTCAAAATCCCCACCCTACCATTCAAATCACACCCAACCCAGCCCAGCTTGCATCCCCTTCTCAACACAGCCTGATGGAACACTCCAACCCACAGTGTTCCCCCGCCCCCCGCCCCCGCCAGCACACATAGCCTCGGGGCGTTTGTCCAACACTGCGTGGACAGACTCAGGAGAGTGCCTGGGCTCTTCCACGTTTGCTGAGTGCATTTTCCCTGCTCACTCAGATTACATGCTCCAGGGGGAATGGGCCTTGTGTTCTAGATACCCATTCTCTATGCAACATGAGCCCAGCCCTCAGGGGAGGATGTGCAAACAGCCCGGAATTGGCCAGGGCCCCACACAAAGACTGGAGCACCCTCTGCTCCAGCAGAAAGTAGCTTGTACATTTTTTAAAAGATTTTATTTATTTATTTATTTATTTATTTATTTATTTATTTATTTTTAGAGAGAGGGGAAGGGAGGGAGAACAAGAAGGTGAGAAATATCGATGTGAGAAAGAAATGTCCATCAGTTGTCCCTCGCATGCCCCCAGCCAGGGATCTGGCCCACAACCCAGGCATGGATGGGCCCTGACTGGGAATTAAACTGGCGACCTTTCAGTTTGTGGGATTTCAAAAGTGATGCACGACCCAGGTGCTTTCTAGGAGTGCAGCCTGGAACCTGTGAACATCATTCGTTGGGGGTGGGGGCACAGGGGGGTTGGAAGGGCAGGGAGGAGCCAAAAGGAGGTGGTCTCAGCTGGACCCCTGCCTCAGCATGATGGTATGGGGAGCTGAATGGAATTCACCCCACCCTGAGGTGAGGGGTCGGACTCCTCAACTCTGAAAGCTGGGGCTGGAGGTACAGGATGAGGCAGCTAAGGTAAGGAGGAGGTCCGCTGCCATCCACACAGGAAGCTACCCCCAACTGGGGGGAAATGCCCAGCACCCAATTCCCTCTTCCCACCCCTGCCCCGACCAAGGGCTTTCCTGCCTCTGCAGCAGTGGGCACCTCCTCCCCAAGAAGGCTTTACACCTGCATGCCCCACAGCGCCCCCTACCTGCACCACCATCCCACAATCAGCCAGTCTGACTGCCAGGAAAGGATAGTCAGCAGGCAAAGGCAGTGGCTGATTTTGTGCTGCTCAGCATCCCAGCATGGCCCCTGCTGGGCAGAGGCTCCAAAGGCTTGCCCCAGTCCGAGGTTATGAGAAGGATCCTGGGACCTGGCTCTGCAGCCCGGTGGCTTCTGCCCTGCCTGGGCATGAGGTGGCCTGTGGGAACCTGGCCCTTTAACAAGGCCAGACTGCTGAATGGATGGTGGTCTTCCTGTAGCCCCCCTCCAGCCAGTGGGGGGCTACCATTGTAAGGACTCTCGCCTCCTAAGCTCACCCCTGGCTTACTGCCCCTTCTACTTGTGAGCTGGGATGGGGCTGCCAGATAAAATACGGGATGCCCAGTTAAATATGAGTTTCACGTGAACAACAAATAACTTTTTAGGGGACACTGCATGTCTAACATACTTAGACTAGAGAAGATCAGACTGGTGATCTGAACTTCAAATGTAGCTGGGCACCCTAGGATTTTTGCTGAATATGGTCACCCCAGCTGGGACCTCCTAATATGACACCGAGGGTTTTGCTGAGACAGGGGTGCTAGGCAGGCCCCTCCCAAACAGGGTCCCTGCAAAGGAAGGAGATGATCCACCCTGCCCCCAGCACCTCTGCTTCCTCTCAAGGAGGCAGGGCTTACAGATAAGGACGGAATGAGGGTTAAAGAGCGAAGGCACAGTGGACAAACAAATGGGGCCTCTCCACACAATGGAGCATTATTCAGCCTTAAAGAGGAAGGAAATTCTGACCCAGGCTACAACATGGATGAACCTTGAGGACACTATGCTCAGTGAGATAAGCCAGTCACAAAAAGACAAATACTGCACGATTCTATTCACATGAGGCCGCTAGAGGAGTCAAATTCATAGAGACAGGAGGGGAAGGGCCGGTACCAGGCACAGGGGGAGAGGGCTGCAGGGACAGTGTTTAGAGGGGGCAGAGTTTCAGTTTGGGAAGGTGGGAAAGTCCTGGAGATGGGTGGCGGGGAGGCTGCACAACACCGTGAGTGTATTTAATGCCACTGAACAGTACTTAAAAAGTGAAAATGGTAAATTTCACGTTATGTATATTTTGCCACAAAGAAGAAGTGAAGGTGGCCACAGGGGGTTCACGCACGGCCCGGGGAGGCTGTGAGGTGCAGGGGCTCGTGGAGGACTGAGAAGCAGGGTCTGGACCCCAACCCCACACATCCTGGATCTGTGACCTTAGGAAAGTGCTGTAACTTCTCCGTGCCTCAGTTTCCTCATCTGTAAAGTGGAGGAAGGTGGCTGTGTGGACAAAATGAGGTAGGGAATCCATGTAAAGTGCTGGCTGGTCATTAACAGTCAGCTAACAATTATTAATCATCATCATCATCAAAACCTCAGGAGCAAACAGCGCCTCACTCTCAGTCCACGCCATGAGCTGGACATCACTATTACTGTCCCCCCGGCCCCCAGACAGAAACACACAGAGGGAATCTAACAAAAGACCGAAGGCAAACATCAGCTCGTGCTGAGTGGCAGAGCAGCCAGAGCAATGGTTCCAGATCTGGGCTTCGGGCTGTCCCTCGTTCTCACCCAGAGTTCCCTGCTCATGTCACCCTGGCCTTCCACGAGCCACCCAACCATGTCCTTGAGGAGCTGAGTGACCAGGACAAACCGCAGCCTCTATGAGTCTCAGTTTTCAGATCAGTGAAGTGAGGGCAAGCACTAAGCAACTTATTCCTGAATTCTGTGACTCTGGAGACCCTTGGACGGATTAGCTAGCCCTGGGAAGGGTGAAAGTGTGCGTGCAGGGCACGTCCTGGGCCCAGACAAGGCTGACCAGTGAGGAGAAAGGACCTTACAGCACTTCGTGTCTTGAACAGGCAAATCCACACAGACAGGAAGCAGACCGGAGGGTCTGCTGGGGGCGGGGAACGGAGATGGGGTTCCTTTTGGGGTGATGAGAATGGCGTGGCACAAGAGGTGGTATTTGCACAACACTGTAAATGCATTAGATGCCACTGAACTGTTCACTTTAAAATGGCTAATTTTACATATGAAGATTTCATATCATTTTTTAAAGATATAGTGATTGGTAGCAGAGAAATGAAAGCACAGTAAAAAAACATGTATATATAATTTCAAATTCTCAAAACAAGACAAGAGAAGAGCTGATCAACTCTTGCTGGGGTGGTGCACCCAGAGGTGCTGGAGCTCTGGAAGAGCGCAGCCCACCACCTGAGGGTCCTCACTTCAGTCTCCAACATCGGTTTGTTCGGCTGTGTAATGGCGGCGGTAACCGCACCCACGTGCTGGGCTCCCTTTCTGTACCGTGTGCACTTTAAGCACTGGGCGTGACAGGGTGGCTAAGCCTATTGTGCCCAGAGTTTGCAGCCTTCTTGTGTCTTCATTTTTGCCCTCGGTGGGAACATATCTCTGATTTTCTAACTGATGTCAATAAGAATGTGGATTTGGACTTACAGAAGCACTCTCCACGTCAACTCTGCTATGACTGCCCCGGGCAGCTCAGCTTCAGGGCCCCACTGCCAAGGGCGGTAAAGAGCAGGAGAGAGAACACCACGCAGTCGGGCGAGGAGGTGGCTCCGCCCAAAGGGAGGCTCCAGGGCATCTGTGCCCACCCTCGCTGGCCTGCTCTCTCACGTTATTTCTCTCTCTCTCTTTCCCTCTCACTGAGGAGGGTATGGGTGGAGGTCCCTGCTGCCCAGACCTGGGCAGGAGATCTGAGTGGTCTCAGGTGAGAAAACAAACCTCCCTAAACCTCGCCTGTCAAATACCTACTAGAATGATCTAGATAGTGAGGAAGAACGCATGAGACGAGACCACCAGTGGGCCTCACACTTGCACAGCTTCAGCATCCCCCAGGAGGTGAGTTAAAACCCAAGTTCATGACCCCACAGGGTGGGTGTCCCCCAGCATCTGCATTCCTAATGAGCTCCCAGGTGAGGCTGACACTGTACTCTGGGGACCCCACTTCGAGTTTCACTCCAGCACCAGGCACAGCACCCGGCTTGTGTGGGCACCAATGTTGTCTGGTTCAAGAAACATCTGGGTCCGGATTTAAGAACCAAAGCCCTGGGCTGCAGCACAGCCTGGCCAGCTTGGCCCACGCTGCTCGGCCAGCTAAGATCCAGCCTCACACATTCTTATTCTCCTCCTCTGCAGCCCCCACCACCAGCTGAAGTTCTGAAGCCTTAAGCACAGGCCCAGAGGACCAGCCTCGTGGTATATGCAGTCTCACTATGCGCCGGCCTCCAGAGCTGGGACAGCATCAGCTTGGAGATTGCTGGCCTGATGAAATGACCCCCGGTCCTCTCGCAGCACCAGGCTCTAGGCACGTATTAGACTGGGCTGTGAGAACCCCAGGGCATCTCCCTGAGGGTAACAACGGCATCTACAAAGCTCCAGGCCCCCCTTTTCACAGGTGACCAAGCTTCCTGTGCCCCCGCCTCCCCATCTCATCTGTTCCAGACCCCAGACAGTGGTCAGAGGGGACACCTGACCATCGTGGGGACGCACCAAACAACACTCCGTTATTTTTTCTGCTTCGCATTTCAACCAGGAAGTGATTTTTCCCGAGTTTGTGGACACACATGTCAGAACACACTTTGTCCAGAGTTAAAAAGACCACCACAGCCGTTTCACACCGCAAGGGCCAAGCCAGCATCTCCAGGCCGGGCAGGGCTGTGAAATGACCATGAGGAAGTTACTGCCTCCCTGAAGATAGGATGAAAGCAACTGGTTGTGTTTCTATTTCTTAAAAAAGTGAGAAGGGGAGAAAAACACACATTCCCAGGCCCCAACTCTGACCTACTGAATCGGGATGGCCAGAGATGGCCAGGTGACCTGTAACTGTCACAGCCCCCAGGGGGGTCTCCTCATCAGGGCATCCCTGGGTCTTAGGGACGTAGAAAAGGAAGATCTGGAGGTGAAGACTAGTTCAAGGTCACCCAGCTCATGGGCCAGGGCAGCAGCATCATGGCGCAGGTGGGTGCACAATGTTCTGGAAACTTCCTGAGTTCATACTGTATCCTGAAGCCATCTCCACCTTTCCTACATCATTAATAATGGCCGCCACTAGTACAACACGTGTGTCCTGCGCAGTCACGTAAATGACAGGCCCACCCTGTTCTGCAGGACACTGGAATAGTTCTGACCTGTGACAGCTGATCTTTGATGCCGTGTAAGTTACATCCGTAGGATGAAGTGCTAGGATGAAATGCCTTGGTTAAAAGGAAGGTCTTTCAAAAGGTTTTTGGTAAACTGCCCTCAGAAAAGATTCTCCCCCCCCCACATCACTAACAGCACCACAACTATCACACTTAAAAACCCATTTTAGCTGGGCTCTGAAGAGTTATAGCTCACAGAGTTTGTTAGGGATGAACTATGCTCCCCCCAAATCTGTACATTGAAGTGCTAACCCCTGGAGCCTGAGAAATGTGGCTGTTCTCGGAGACATGGAGTTTAAGGAGATAATTAAGATAAAAGAGGTTGTCAGGCAATGAGCACACGAAAAGATGCTCAGTATCACTGATCGTGAGAGAAATGCAAACTAAAACCACACTGAGTCCCACCGTGCACCCACTAGAATGGCTGCTATCACAAAAACCAGCAAAAACACCAGAAAACAGCAAATGCTGGAGAGGATGCGGAGAAACAGGAAGCCTCATGTACTGTGGGCAAGTCTGGCAGCTCCTCGAGAAATGAAGCACAGAATTACCATATGACCCAGCAATTCCACTTCTGGGCACACACCCAAAAGAACCGAAAGCAGGTATATGCACACACACACACAATGGCCAGGAAGTGCAAGCAGCCCCAGTGTTCGTAGAAGGATAAAGGGATGAAGCAAATGTGTCCATCCATACCATTGACTATACCTCAGACTTCAAAAGGAAGGAAATTCCTTCACACACTACAGCACAAATGGATCTTGAGGACATCACACTAAGAAAAATAAGCAAGATACAAACAGACAATTACTGCATGACCCCACTTAGGGGAGATGCTTAGAACAGTACAGTGAGTAGGGAGACGGTGCCTGGGGTTAGGGGAGGGGAGGGGTTAGTGTTTAATGGGGACAGAGTTGCAATTCCACAGAATGAAAAGCTTTCTGGAGATGGATGGGGGTGATGGCCGCCCAACATTCTGAAGGTATTTAATACCACTGAACTAGACGTTTAAAAATGACTAAGGAGATAAATTTTGTTATGTGCACCTTACCACAATTTTAAAAAGAGACCATTTGGGTGGGCCATAATTCAACAGGACCGATGATCCTGCAGGAGGAGGCAGTGACACCAGGTGCGGAGGCAGTGAGAGGGCGGCCACTGGCAGGCCAGGGAGAGAGGCCTCAGCAGAACCCGGCTCTGCCGGCACCAGGCCGTGGCCTTCCCGCCTCCATGGATGTGAGCTGATAAATGCCTGTTGGTTCAGTGCCCAGTCTGTGATCTTCTGCTACGGCAGCCCTAGAAAACTGTGACAGGACTCTCAGTCTCTAGGCAGCTGAGGTAACTATAGAAGTAAGAAGTAAAAGTTAGGAGGACAAACCCCGAGAAAGGATGAAAGTCCTAGTGCTGAGAACATATAAATAATACATTTTAAAATGAGAGCTGTCTCTCTTCCTACAGGACACAGGACGAGAAGTTTCTGGAGAAATATTATAGAACCAGAGGATTATGCCTGAGGGGCCACCAGGCAGAGAGGGGGGTGGGGGGAGGCAGAGACCAGACCCAGCACCAGTGGGAGGAAGCCCTCATTCCGGGCAGAGACTGGCTGCTGCCCAGCCCGCCCACCTGGAATCACTGCGCCCAGGCGGGAGAGGAGGATTCCTCGGGAGAGACTGAACTGGGCCAGCAGTGAAGGCTCCACACACAGAACCTCCAATAGGCTTTCTGGTCCCTGACTCTGATAGACGAACAGCCAGGGGTCACCAGACATTTGGAGAAAGCCTCCCACAGGGAAGACAGAGACCAAAACACACAAACAAGTGGGAAAAGAATCTGGGGGAGTTATGAAAAATGCAAAGTGCGGAAGAAGACATCAGAGAAGCCAGAAATTACATCTTCACATCAGTTACTATATCCACAAAATGAGAATCAAATGCAATTTAAAAAAATATCAGACAAAAAGAAAGAGCTCCTGTAAATTAAAAGTATGAGTGGCCAAAATCACAATTTTGGTGAATGAGTTGGAAGATAAGTTCAAGAAAATCTTTCAATAAATTGGAACAAAGAGGTAGGCAAAGTAATACGGGATACTGAGAAGATTATAGTCATCCACAAGACCCCAAACCCATGTATTAGGAGTTCCAGGGATCAATGGAAAAAATCACCGAAGGTGTAAAATAAAGGAGAGTCCCAGAAATGAAGCACATGAGTGTGCGGGCTGAATGGGCTCACGGACACCTTGTACAATAAAGGAAAAGGACTCAGACTGAGACACGGCATTGTGAAAGTTTAGAAATCCACTAAGAACGATCCAAAATGCTCCCAGAGAAAAAGAAAAACAGATTGCGTATGCAAGACCGAGAATCAGAACAGCATGAGACACTTCTCAACAGCAACACCAAAACCTGGAAGTCAGTGGGGAACTGTCCCACCCCCACCACCGAATTCTGAACAAAAGTAATTATCAATCTAGAATGCTATGCACAACCAATTTATCAATCATCAAATCATCAAAACTGGATCTTCCATGCATCCTTTCTCAGGAAGCTACTGCAGGATGCACTCCACCAAAAATGAGGGAGTAAACCAAGAAAGAGGAAGAGACAGGGGAGATCCAACCCAGCAAAGGTGAAGAAAATTTCCAGGAAGAAAGGGGGTTAGTGTGACTGGGGCTGTATATATGTATATATCCCCATAAGTATATATGACTTACAGAAAGCAATACATGAAAATATATAAATATGTAAAAAGTATGTATATTTGTGTATATATATTATCTGTAGAGTTTGTTCATGTGAAAAGCTGCATTGTATTTTCCTGAGCATTTGCAAGGGGGGGGGGGGAACCAACCAGTGATTTAAAAAAAACTCTGCAATTGCAAAAATGAGGCAACTACTAAATCAAGTTGTGTGTGAAAAGAATCGGAGTGCATTGCTTGGCTACACAGTAAGCAATACTTAGTCTTTTAATAATGAAAAACTGACCATGGTTAACAAAGGTCCTGTGACAGAACACTGGAGTGGCTAGGGAAGGTACGAGGGCGAGGATTCTGAAAGACTGAAAATCTTCAGGAACAACAGTAGGAAGTCAACAGACAATGGCTAAAAGTGGTTAGGAACCGAGAAAGCAGTGAGAGCATGCACATAGCAACTCGGAGGCAAGTCTCTGAAGAGGCAGCTGACAGAGTTCGAAGTGCAGCTCAGACCACAGCAGAGGGAGGGGCCAGGGTCCTGCTGCTCTTTGTTCTAAGCACTATTTTGGTCTTAGCACTAACTGACACCTTAACCTATGGCCACACAGTATCTTTTACAGAGGAAAAATTTCAAGGGGGATGGGAGGGAAGACACCTTTATGAGAAAATTCTCACAATGGTTTATATTATCCCTTTTCCAGCTTCAGACACCAAGGCTCAGAGAGGCTTTGTGCTTCTTGGGGTGGGGATCCGAACCTAGCCCCCCTCCCCCATCCCCAAACAAAGCCCTGATCCTTCAGGAGGACCACGGCCCCAGGAATGTTCAGCCTAGGTACTTAAAAGGCTGGTGGGGAAAATAGAAGGGAGAGGCAGAAGTGGCAGTCAGTGGTCCCCTGTGGGGCGCGGTGGGGAGGAGCTTCCCAGAGGAGGCCTCTGACGCGGGCAGATGGGAGGCAGGAGAGGGACTGTCAGACGCCACTCAAGAGGCCGAGTGCAGCTCAGGCAGACGAGCCAGGAAGCAACCCCAGAGTCGAGTGGGGAAGGGGCTGAGAGTCCAGCAGACCCCAGTGGGAGGGGCAAACTCGGCCTGCAGGGTCACCTTCCTGCCACCCAGGTAAGAGGGCATTTGGGCACAGGCGGTGTGTTCGGCCTCACGGACTGGGAAAGCACGAGGACCCACCCACCGGTGCCCACCTGCACGGTCTTCCAGCCTTGCGGGTAGATCCCAATCTCCAATCGTTCATCATGGGAAGGGCTTTTTGTTTTTTGAAAATAATAGACTATTTTTAGAGCAGTTTCGGTTTAGAGAAAAACCAAGTGGAAAGTATAGAGCTTTTCCATGCACCTCCTCACCCCCGACTAGACACACTTCTCTGCTGCCTCACGTTAGTGCAGGCTCGTCACACCGATGAGCCGGTGCTGACCCACTGGGAGCCAGACTCCACGGTGCAGGGGAGGGCTCGCTCTCGCTGCTGGACATTTCATGGGTTTGGACAGTGCAGGACCATGTGTCCCCGCCATGGTGGTGTCATAGTTTCACTATCCTGCCCCCTCCTCCCGCCAACCCCTGGCCACCACTGATTTTTTTACTGTTGCCATGGCGTTGCCTGTTCCAAAATGTCACGGAGTTGGAATCATACAGCATGCAGCCTTTTCAGACCGGCTTTGCTCACCTAGTGACCTGCATTAAAGCTTCCTGTGTGCCTTCCTGGACTCGTGCCTCCCCTACTGAGGGCATCTTTGTTGCTTCCAGATTTGGGCAATTATGAATAAAGGGAAAGTCGTGTTCACATAAAAATGAGTCTATTCTCAGAATAAAGAATGTTGTTTCAATCAAATATTCATCTTTAAAACTTCCCTGTGTCGGCTGCCTTCTCAGTTTGGGACACCTGGACAACCCTCCTGGACCCTGTGGTCAGGAACTCGGGTCGCTGTGTCTGAAGGGCGACGTCAGCTGACGTTTGCTGAACCCACAGGACATAGTGCCAGGTGTTAACCGTTCACAACAGCACGTGGACTCAGGGAGCTGAGGTGATTTGTCCGAGGCTACATGCTAGGAAGAGGTGGAGATCCGATCCTCCCCACCTAGCCATCCCCAGGGCTAACAGGGGCTGTGGGGACATGGGAGCCCCCTCCTGACTCCTTGTCCTTGTCATGAGGGGGGCCACAGCTATGCTGTTGGCCGATCAGTGCAAGTTAGGGAAGAGAGGCTGGTCCGTAGACCTCAGTCAGGTGTCCCTTCTTCTGGAGGTGTGCTGGTCCCACACTGTTCCCTCCAAGCCACACTCCCTAAGGAGACAGGCTCTGCCCACCTCATCACCCTGACTTCACCAGGGAGGGCAGCCTCAGCCACCTGCCAATAGGAATGACACCCCAACTCTGTCTGCTGAGTCCCCTCTAAGAGCTTCCATAAGCCCCTCACTTGGCTCTTACAACAACCTGTGGGGGGATTTTTCTATATCTCACTGTACCCATTTACTGTACCCATTTTACAGATGCAAACAGAGATGTGGTGAGGTTGTCACTTGCCCAAAGATGTAATACTGAGGAAGAGGCTAAGCTACGACCCCTGCTAGGAGTATCTGATTCCCCAGCCCACATCTGGATGATTACTCTCCACTGCTCCCCACCCGGCACTGGGGGCCGGTAACTGGGCCGTGGCAGGATGCTGGGTTTCATTCCGCGGAGGCCCGCTGCTGCTGCTGCTAATACCGCTGATGTCAAGCGCTGCCTCCTCCCGATGGTGAGCAGCTCAGGTGTGCAGGCTGAGCAGCTCCCAAGGGCCAGTCCCCTGTCTGCAGCAAGCAGGGACCACCTGTGCCCCCCAACCCAGGTTCGTCCATTCCCTGCTGCCCCTCCCTCTCATCCTCCCTCTGTGTAAACAGGGGAAGCAGCAACAGAACCGCAGCACGGAGAGGGTGCTACTCTGTATCCTGCCACCTGGGGGCACCTTCCCTGGACCCACACTCCCCTCTCCGTCACCCAGCAGGCACTGAGGCTTACCAGCTGCCAGAGGCCCAGAAGACTGGCCTCTTAGAAGTCAGGGATTAAGAGATGCCAGTGAGGTGGGGCAGTAGGGAGTGTGGGAGGAGGAAGGAAAGGACCCTTCACTGGTGTGGCTGGAAGTCAGGCAGGTCTGGGCTCAGGTCCTGGTCTTGCGACCCCGGACAGACTCCCTGACCTCTCTGACCCTTGCTTTGTCCATCTGCAAAATGGGGATAAAATTATTTCCCTGTGAGCTTTAAGAGAGGAGGACAGCAAGGGGATGGAGAGCCAGGCTGACAGTTAACAGAGTGAAAGCTTGCACAAGTGACCTAACTTCACCGTGCCTTAGTGTCCCCTTCTGTGAAACAGAGGCAATGACAATATCTACCCCCAGGCTTGGGTTCTCATAAGTGGATGGGCACAGAGGGAGGCCATGGAGGGCTCCCCACAAACACGGTGCTGTGGTTCTCTGGGCAGCACCAGCGCCAGCTGGGAATTTACTAAAATGCAGATTCTCGGGCTGGACCCAGGCCCACCAAACTCTGGGGGAGCGTGGACAGCCAGACATGGCACACACCTTCCAGGTGACTGTGATCTCCCTCAGGGTCCGGAACACAGGATGTCCCATGAGCATCCCCTGGGGAACTTGGCAAACTGATCACCGATGCCCAGGCCTCCCGGAGACACAGACTCAGTGAGTCAGGGGTGAAGCTCTGCAGGTTCTGAAGCTCCCAGGTGATTCCTTTTTCAGAGCCAACAATCACTTTCCTTTTCATTGCTTTTGAGGACCATCAATCCTGTTGCTGAGAAGCTGCCTGGCGGGTCCCACCTCCATCTTCACTTCAGAGGGGCAGCCTCCCGTTCACACTCTGTGGGGTGCCTCACCCTCGCTGGCCTCTCTTTTCCCTCCGCTGCTGGTGGCCCAGGCTGCAGGCCCAGGGTCCGCATTAAGATGGAGGGTTTGCAGTAGGACGATAGGACTTATGAGCCAAAGTTGTAGGAGGAGAGGCATGTCCACCCC
Organism: Phyllostomus discolor; assembly: GCF_004126475.2. Taxonomy (NCBI): domain Eukaryota; kingdom Metazoa; phylum Chordata; class Mammalia; order Chiroptera; family Phyllostomidae; genus Phyllostomus; species Phyllostomus discolor. The sequence goes on along the minus strand of NC_040914.2, from coordinate 75,820,339 downwards.
CAACCATACACAGGGACCCCAGACTTCCCCAAGGCCGTCCATGGGCCCCAGTGAGACCTCCACCAGCCTCCGTCTCTGCAGCGCTGGACTGGATGACTTCGTAGGGGAGGGGTGAGGCCTCTGTATGGGGCTCCTGTTGCACAGGGACTGATGGAGGAAGCCACCCACCACACCCTTTGGTTCGAGCCCAGCTCCCCCATTAACTGAGGGGCTGGGCGACTGACCCGCAGTTTCCACATCTACAAAGGGTGACAGCTCCTAACCCGCAAGGCCACAGCAAGACCGTGACTGGACCTTGGAAACTGGAGTGGCTGCCATGAGTGAGGGCCGGGTCCCTGTGTGCTCTTGCCTCACAGAGGTCCCCAGGTGCCTGTCATCTCCTCATGGAGGTCCCCCTAGGTCTCTGTCTCTCCTCAGGGAGGTGTCCCCAGAATCTGTCCTGAGAAAAATGGAAGAGGGGCTGGGAGCCAGCTTGTCCAGCAAGAAGGCAGCGTCACCTCCTTTCCAGGGACCTCTGACCTAGAGTGCGATCACTGGTCAAGGCTCAGCTGCGAGCTTCCCCAAGGCCCCTCGGCCCTGCCCCAGCCTCAGTGGCTTGCAGCGTGGAGAAAACACCTCCTACTCTAAACACTTGTTTATTCTCTACCACCAATATCTACTACCATGTAGATATCGAACCTCCCACAGGACAGGGGCTGACAATATATAGAGAACAAGAACCTCTTGGATCAGAGCTTCAGAGAAACAAAGACATTCCGTGAACACCAACACTATAAAGAGAGGCAGAGCAGGGCTTGGGGGAGAGCGAGAGGGGCAAGAATGTGTCAGGACCACCTGCAGAGGTGACACTGGGTGGCTCCTGTGCCTGCAGGCTGACTGTACGCTCACAAAGTCATTGCTGTCTCCATCCTGTTCAGATTTTCCCAACGACTAGCAACAAACCCCACAGGGAGGACTGGTAAGGACTTCTTGGCTTCCAGAGCGGGATACAAAGTCAGACACCAAAGGCATTTCTGTACACCAACAATGAAATATCAGAAATAGAAATCAGGGGAAAATCCCATTTACTATAGCAACAAGAAAAATAAAGTGCCCAGTAATAAACCTAACCAACGAGGTAAAAGACCTGTACTCAGACAACTACACAACACTAAGGAAGACACAAACAAATGGAAGCAGGTACCATGTTCATGGAGTGGAAGAATTAACATCATCACAATGTCCATACTACCCAAAGCAATTTATAGATTCAATGCAATCCCTATTAAAATACCAATAACATATTTCACAGATATAGAACAAATATTTTAAAAATTTATATGGTAAATTTATTTGGGGTCATAAATGACCCCCAATACCCTCAGCAATTTTGAGAAAGAAGAACAAAGTAGAAGGGATCACAATACTGACATCAAACTAATGACAAGGCCACTGTAATCAAAACAGCCTGGTACTGGCATAAGAACAGACACTTAGATCAATGGAACAGAACAGAGAGCCCAGAAACAAACCCAAGTCTTATGGTCAATTAATATTTGACATAGGGGCAGGAGCATAAAATGGAGTAAAAATAGCTTCTTCAGTAAATGGTGTTGGAAGATCTGGACACCTATGTGCAAAAAAATGAAACTTGACCACCAACTTACATCATACACAAAAATAAATTCAAAATGGATAAAAGACTTAAATATAAGTGATGACACCATAAAAGTCCTAGAGGAAAAGATAGGCAGGAAAATTTCAGATATTCCACGCATCAATATTGTCACCGATATGTCCCCTAGAGCAAGGGTCATAAAGGAAAGAATAAACAAATGGGACTACATCAAATTAAAAGGCTTCTGCATGGCTAAAGAAAACAGCAGCAAAATGAAAAGAGAACCAATTGTATGAGAAAACATATTTGCCAATGATACCTCGGACAAGGGTTTGATCTGTTAAATATATAAAGAACTCACACAACTCCACACCAGAAAGACAAACAGTCCAATTAATAAATGGGCAAAGGACGTGAACAGACACTTCTTCAAGGAGGACATACAGAGGGCCCAGAGACATATGAAAGGATGCTCAGCATCATTAGACATCAGAGAGATGCAAATTAAACCACAATGAGATACCACCTCACACCGGTCAGAATGGCCATCATAAACAAATCAACAAACAACAAGTGCTGGCGAGGTTGTGGAGAAAAAGGGACCTAACAGTGTTGGTGGGATTGCAGACTGGTGCAGCCACTGTGGAAAACAGTATGGAATTTCCTCAAAAACCTTAAAATGGAACTGCTTCTTGACCCAGCAATTCCACTGTTGGGATTATACCCTAAGAACCCTGAAACACCAATTCAAAAGAACCTATGCACCCCAATGTCATAGAAGCATTATTTACAATAGCCAAATGCTAGAAACAGCCTAAGTGCCCATCAGTAAATGAGTGGATCAAAAACTATGGTACATAGTTTTTTTACACAATGGAATACTACACAGCACAAAGAAAGAACTCCAACCCTTTGTGACAGCATGGATGGAACTGGAGAGCATTATGCTAAGTGAAATAAGCCAGGCAGTATAAGCCAAACACCATTTGATCTCATCTATAAGTGGAACCTAATAACAAAACAAGAGAGCAAAGTAGAACCAGAGACTTGGAAATAAAGAACAAACTGACAGTGACCAGAGGGAAGGGGGGAGGGGAATACCAGGGAAAAGAAGGGGAAGGGTCATCAAGGAACATATATAAAGGACTCATGGACAAAGACAATGAGGGGGAGGACAATGAGTGTGGGGGGTGTGGGCAGGGCAGGGGAGAGCAACGGAGGAAAAATGGGGACAAATGTAATTGAACAATAAAAAAAAATTTTTTTAAAGAAGCTGAATGGGAACGTAAAGTGGTACAGATACTTTGGCCAACAGCCTGGCTGCTCCTCAAACAATTAAACCCGGAGTGACCACATGACCCAGCGAGTGCACTCCTAGGTGCCGGCCCAAGAGCTGTGAAAGCGCGCGCTCAAACACACGTACACGGGTGTTCACACCAGCGCTACCATGAGAGCCAAAAGGTGGGCACTGACATACATGTGGGTGAGCCTCAAAAGCATCACAGTGAATGAAAGAAGCCAGTCGCAAACAGTTACGTATCACACAAAGCCATTTATACGAAATGTCCAGAGTAGGCAAATCCACAGAGACAGAGACAGACCAGTGGGTGTCGGGGCTGGGGGAGGGGAGAGGGAAACGCCAGCTCCTATGGGGTTTCTTTCTCAGGTGACGCGAATGTTCTAAAATCAACCGTGCATACGCTGGGAGTCGTTAAACTATACACTTTAACTGGGTGAATTGTATGAGGTATGAACCATACCTCCATAAAGCTATTAAAAATAAAGCTGTGGGTTAGTAGACCCCTCCCTCTCTGCAATCCGTGCAAAGAGCGGGCCTGGGCGAGGCCACGCCAGCCTTCCCTTGCCCGGGGCAGGGGTAGAGTCTCCGCCCCTCCTAACAGACCTCATGCCTGCCCTCCCCACCCTCCGCTTCCAGTAAATGCCGAACACCTCGGTTTAACCATAACGCCCTCCTTGCCCACGCCCCTTGGAGGCTCTCACAGGAGGAGTATTTCTCAGAAAGCTTGCTCAGCTGACCAGGGGCCCCTATAGCTGGGGTGTGTTTCCAAGCTGTGCCCCAAACCTCTGCAGAGCACCCCTGAAGTCTGGCCAGAGGACCCCGGTGGCCTATGCAGAGGAGAAGGCTGGGTTCAGGACTCCTTGCAGGACATGGAGGGGGAGTGTCCGATTTCAGATGTGACATTCGCCCCCAAGGGCAGGACTGGTGCAAGGGTCCCCAATTTGGGTGTGCAGACTCGTGGGGTCCATGGCTACAACTGGGGGTCATGGGGAGAGAAACTTACCTTATGTTTTCTACTAACCTCTACCTGAGGTGTAGGCAGGCATCAGACCACTGTGGTGTATGGCAATCCTGTGATTTTGTCACCAATAGAAATGGCACGTCCTGTGAGAGTGGCAGCTAACACCCTGAGATAGTGTTACATCCAGGCCTGTCGCAGCCGGAGCAGGGCGGGAGAGCTCAGGATGAGCCTCACACCCACCCTGCCGGACACCGGATAGGTCAGCGAAGGGTGGACAGGGCCAAGGACACACAGCGCCCACAGTTTCTGCCTGCCTCTGTGGCCTCACAAATGCCACCCCAAGCTTGTGCTGGCCTGAGGAAGGGACATCCAGTACTGTCCTTCATGCCCCAAGAGGCTGCTGTCCAGAGCAGGGGGAATACCGAGGCTCCACAGGTGGGGCTGATAAATGAATTGGAGACCTGATTCTTTCTGGGGTCCCCCTACCCTCCATGCCACTTAGCTCCTCCTTCAGGTCCCAGCCCCCAGTCCCTCAGGGAACCTGGCCAGACCCTACCCCAGTCCACTGGCTCAGGGGCAGAGCACTCCCTCCAGGCACCTGCTGCAGTCCTGGCTGCACAGGCAGGAGGGGCCGGGCCCCCAGGCTGACAGGTCCTCGAGGGAGGGGCCGTGTCTGTGCTCTGCTGCCCCCCCCCAGGGCCCAGCACCCTGAGGTCAGCTGGAGCCTGCTGCCAGCATCTGCAGCACCCGCTCTCACCCACCTCCCCCTGTTCCATCATCTCAGACACAGGCCAAGGGGAGAGAGCAGAATGTCTGGTATTCCAGAAACTTCACTCAGCCATCACCAAGAGTTCTTGGGGCCACCAAGAGGAGCAGGAAATGCCAAGAAAACTGGAACAGTGGCTTGGGGACGGAGGCAGAGGCAGGTTTGATGGTGTGAGGCCTCGGTGTTCCCACCTCCTTCCCCAAAGGCCCCTCAGCCCCTGGGCACTGTCCTGACTCCCACTGGGCCCGGGCTGACCCCTGTTGGGCATAAACAGACAAGGTCACCTGAGACCTCGATGAAGGGAGAGGAAACAGGTGACCGTGGCACCCACCCAGCAGCAAACACGCCCCCCTCTCGGCTACAGTGAGGGGGTCACAGTTTCATCGGAGTTGCTCCTCGCTGCAGAGGAGACTGAGGGGATCCCCACCAGAGAACTGCCCCCCTCTCCAAGAGCACATTGTCGAGAGTGACCCCTGCTCCCTCAGACCCTCCCCAAACCACCAACCCCCAGCCCAGTCCCCACCCCAGGCTCTTCTAGCACCCTCTCTCCACGATCCCCTGGGGAGGGGCCGGCCTCGCTGCAGCAAGGACTGAACTTGACTGTTCACCCCGGATGAGCTCCTGGGTCTTGGCCAGAGGGCTCCTGCACCCCAGAGGGTGTTCTGGGTATTTCCACAGGATTCCTCCCTTCTGGCTCCTGTGGGGGTGGGGAGGCCTGGGGTGGGGTGCTGCTGCCTTCCTGAGGGTCAGAGGCACCAGGGCTCGCCCACCCTCTGATGCCCACAAGCTCAGAAGCACCCAGACAACCGCCCACCCCAGCGTGTCCAGAAAGCAGCACTATTGAGTGTTACCTTGAAATCCCCCACACTCCAGGGACCCAGTTTCTAGTTAATGCTCCTCACAGTCCTGACGGGCAGGTGCAGGACTGGAAACTGAGGCAGGGAGGGGCACTGGAACAGCCTGGGTGCTCAGCCCCCACTGGGCCCTGCTCCATACTGGGTCCATGTGACCACAAGCACGGCCTCCTCCTCGGAGCAATAGGGGGCCCGGCTGTAGAGGCTGCTACGAGGACGTAGAGGAGAGATGCTGACCGCGCTCAGCCCAGGGCTGCTGCAGTGCAGGTGGGCAAGAGCTGCAGCTCCAACAGGGCGGGGGGAGGAAGCATCCGTGCATCCCTGGCGGCAGGAGCAGCAACTTCTCCCCTCTCCCCAACTCTCTCCTCTGTCCCCTCCCAGCTCCCCCCCTCCACAACCCACCCCATCTTCCTGTCTTTGCCCCCCACTGCCCTCTCCTCACCTCTTCTCCCCTCCCTCCCTCCCTCCCATTTGTCTCTCTCCTCCATCTCTGTCTCTCCCCGGACCCCTCCCACTGTCTCTCCACCGATTTCCTCCCCTGGCTGGCACATTCCTACTTCTCCTCCTGCTGCTCAGTCTCTGGCTAATAGGATACGGTGCCTGTGAACACCTCATGGTCGCTGTCACCAAAGTCGCCTCCAGCCCGAGTAAACCTTGACCTCTACTACAGTTCTGCCACATTCTCTTGAGGACACACACAATTTCCTCCGACTTAGGCCCTGTACCATGGATGCGGCCACTCAGCCTCCACACAGGGCGGGCAAGTCCCCGCTCTGTCTGTGGGATGCTGGAGCTGAGGGAGATTCCCAGCGAGGCTGTGGGCTGGGGCCTTCATCCCCAGTGAGTTTGCCTCCTGTCTTGTTGCTCCTGACAATCGAGTTGATTCTGTGTAGGCCCGAGGGGTCAAGCTGGGCCTCCAGCGCCCAGGAGGGTCTGACCCCTGGAGGCAGTCCCTGGTGCTCTGGCACAGCCAAAATCACACTGGTTCCCAGGTGGCCTTGCTCCCTCTGGTTCTGAGCACTTAATAATGCTTCTCCAGGAGCATCTGTGGTGCCCTCAGTCTCAGGTCCCCATGGGAAAGTCATGTCCCCAGAGGTTTTCTAAGCTGCCCCAGATACCCATCCAGTCTTTCCGTTAACCTGGCCTGGCCCCCCTTCCCATCAGCATTAAAACTTGAGGAGCCATGTCCCCCACAGAACCCTGTGGCTATCTAGTCACTGCTGCCCCTAGAGCCAGCACACTGCCTGGTACACAGTTGGTGCTCAATAAATATCCCTGTGGGTCCCAACCTCCCTGCAAACACCATGGCTGTTCTTTCCCTGCTGGTAGAGCAGACCCTGAATGCAGCTCATCAACGCCTCTGCAGCGAGAACTGGACAGGATCACCTGACCTCTCGGCCAGCGGGCAAGTACCTACTGTGTGCTTGGCACCATGATAGGCACTCTAGGGACAAGAAAAAGGTGCCCACACAGCTTATGTCAAAGAATCCACCACTCACTGGGGGAGGCCGCATGCAAACAAGCCATTGTCAGGGGGTGCTCAGAAGTCAAGCGCTGGAATCTAAGTCACTGGAGGATGGATCTATATTATATTAAAAAAACCCACCCTAACTGGTGTGGCTCAGTGGGTTGGGCCTCACCTTGCAAAGCAAAAAGTCACCAGTTCGATTCCCAGTCAGAGCACATGCCTGGGTTTAGAGTCTGGTGCACTATCCCCTACTCTGGGCGTGTGTGAGAGGCAACCAATCCATGTTTCTTTCCCTCTCTTTCTCTCTCCCTTCCCCTTTCTCTAAAAGTAAATAAATAGGATATATTTTTTAAAAAACCTTACAAGTCAACACTAAAAAGAGAAATAACCCAATTTTCAAATAGTCACAGATCTGAAGAACTATTTCTTCAAAAACATACAAATGGCCAATAAGCAGATGAAAAGATGCTCAGCATCATTAGGGAAATGTAATCAGAACCTCAGTGAGATACCACTGCACACCCACTAGGACGGACGTGATCAAAAAGACACAGTAGCAGGAGTCGGTGAGGACACGGAGCCGCTGGAATCCTCGAACGCTGGTGATGGGACTGGAAAGTGGGGCAGCTGGCCTGGAAAATGGTTCCTTGGGCGGGGGAGCACGTGACCCAGTAACTCCATTTGCAGATATCGACCCAAGAGAATAGAAAACACACATCCACATAAACACGTGTACGAGAATGTTCTCAACAGCACTATTTATGATAGCCTGAAGGAGGACCAACCCAGAAGTCCATGAACTGACGAACAGATAGACAGAATATGGTCCATTCACACAATGAAATACTATTCAGTCTTAAAAAGAAACAAACTTCTGGTACATGTGACATGGATAAACCTTGAGAACATTACGTTCAGTGAAAGAAATTGCACACGATGATTCCGTTTGTGTGAAATATCCAGAACAGGCAGATCCGTGGAGACAGAGAGTAAACGGGTGGTTATCAGGGGTCAGGGGAGCTGACCGCGATGGGGAGGGGCTACGTAGCGCACTCGGGGTTTCTTTTCCGGGTGACAGAAGTGTTCTAAGACTAGGTGTGGCGCCATTGCACAATCTTGTAAACATATGAGAAACCACTGAATTGCACAGTTTAAAGGGTGACTTTTATGATGTATAAATTATATCTCAATAAAGATGATACAAAAAAATGTCACTGTGACACCATCTGTCTCCTCCCAGGGGACAGGCTTGATCGGGCACAGCCTCCGGGACACAGCAAAGGAGAGGGGGGAACTGTGGAGTGCAGAACGGGGGCTCTGATCCGCCACTGGTGTCTCTGAGGTTCCCACACCACAGTGGCGGCAGGAGGAGCGACAGCTTACGTATGGAGCACCTGTGTACGCCAGGCATGCGCTCAGAGACCCTCACCTGGTCTCACATCCCACCCTCAGGAAGAGCTCATGCAGGCTTCTGATGGAGGAATGGGAATCCGAACTCAATTCTACACCATGCGATTCCGAGGCTTCTGGAGAGTGACTTGAGCGAGTCACTCCAACTCGCCCACTCACTGCGTCCCGCCCTGCCTGGCTTCTTGTCTATAAACGCGCAGCACACTGTCCTGCAGACCCGGCCTCACCTTACTCAGCCTCCAAGTGAGCTGAGGGCATGGTAACGCAATGGATGAAAACACTGGCCACCCGGCCATGACAAGCCAGTGTTGGGCCTCGGTCCTATCTCTGCCCTTACTGTCCCCCAACCTCCTACCAGGTACAATGTCACCCTTGGTCTGACCGCACCTCCCACCACCCAGCTCACATCAGCCATGCCTCCTGGTCCTCCTCTCCAGCGATGCTGCCTCCTCTGTCACTACACACTGGAGCAGGGTGGTGACCCCTTTAGACCGAGACTTGCAACGCTCACCTCACCCTCACCTGGCCACATGCAGCTTGCCATGTGACTCTTAGCCCCCACGCCTACTCCTCCCCCAGGGTGGCCTCTCTCTTAGATAGGAGCTGGCAGTCCCGGGGTCTGTCCTCCTGCTCAGCCCACCTCCTAGCTCTTGGGGTTCTGGTCCTACCCAAGCACTGCCCCTATCCAGATCCAGGCCATCATCCCCTCTCCTCTGGACACCTGCTCCCCCGGTATCCCCCCAGCTTCCAGCTTTACCCCACTCCCATTTCCTTCCCCACCCAGCAGCCAGGGTGATTACCTAAAATCAACTCTACAATGACCACAGGGCCCAGCAAGTACACTCCTGGATATTTATTCCAGAGAAATGAAGGCTTATGCTCACATAAAAACCTCTACACGGAGGTCTGTAGCAGCTGTATTCCTCATAGCCTCAAACAAAAAATGCCCCAGATGCTCCTCATCCAGGACTACCTAAACACATGGCAGTCCATCCACACCATGGAATACTAGGCAGCAATGAAAAGGAACGAACTATTGACACAGTAATGACCTGCACGAATCTCCAAAGAAATGGAGTGAGTGAAAAAAGCCAACCCCAAAGATTAGATACCATATGATGCCATTTACAGAACATTCTTGAAATGGAGAGCAGGCCAGGGGTGCCCAGGGGGAGGAGATACAGGGTCGAGAGGGTGGCAGACATGGCTATGAGAGGATGAGTGGGGGAGTCTTGTGGTAATGGAATATTTTGTGTGTGACTATACCAATGTATCAACACTCTGGCTGTGACATTGAACTAGAGGTTTTTCAAAGATGTTACCACTGGAAGAAGCTAAGTATAATACCCAGGGGATCTCACTCTATTATTTCTCACACCTGCATGTGAATCTATAATCATCTCAAAATAAAAAGACTTAATTAGAAAAACACAAACACCAGACAGTGTTTGCTGCCCTGCTCAAATTGTTCAGTGCCCTTCCCTGGCCTCCCGAAAAATCCAAAGTCCCTCCCATGGAAGGTCTCTGTGCTCAGACCCTCTGACACTCTCCCCCTCAGCCTGCTGTGGCCACATGCCTCTTCCTTTGGTCCCTGGAACAAGCCAAGCTTGTTCTGGCCTTGGAGCCTTTGCACATGCTGTTCTCCCTCCCTGCACACTCTTTCTTCCATGCTCCCCATGATGCATATCCTCCGGATCTACATTGATTCGCATACATCATTCACTGTCCAACCTTGACTTCCAGAGCTACCCACCTCCCCTGCTACAGGTGCTGTGGCCACACTAGGGCCACAGGGAGCAGCCCTGCAGACCAGGTCCCTGCCCTCTAGGAGCTTTCCGTCCAAGAGGAGGAGACAGCCACAGAAGCCACTAATCATAGGACACAGGAGCACGCTCAATACCAGAGGGCCCAGTGGCACTGCAGAGGGCAGAGGAGGGATGCCCCACAACTGGCAAACCCACCTTTACTCCACACCACCCTCACCAAAGTGCATTTCGACTATTGCTCCCCCTGTCCCCAAGCTACCCACAAGCAACTAGGCATGTGAACTCAACAAATGCCCAGGGGCAGGGCCACAGAAAGGTTACGCACAACAGTTAGCTGGACAGTCTCCAGGCTGGCAGGGGGGTACAAGCTCATGGCCCCTTGGCTTTGCTTTTACAACTAGCCTCCAAGTAAGGTGAGGGTGTGATACCTGCTTACCAGGTAGCACCCTTCTCCCCACTCCCACGTAATACTGGGAGGAGCCTCTTAACTCCCTTAATTCCTGAAACCTTCCCCACTGAAAAGCCTTCTTGGGCCTCCCTACAGTCAGACTGTTACCCCTATACCTAGAAATGCCTCATATCGTTTATAGTGGTCCTCATCCCTGACACATGGACTGACTGAGAGGGACACAGGTGCTTCTCAAAGTGTGTCCTTAGGGCCCCCTGCGTCAGGTGTGTGACCGTGCCATAAACTCCTAAGCTCTCTTCTGAGGAGCTTGTCCAGAGGCCCGGCCTGGGCTATTCAGACTGGTGAGCACACATTGCTGAGTCCCTGTTCCCACATCTCCCACTCTGCCTGCCCCTGGCCTTTGCTTTGGACCCACAGGCCTGCAGGAGTCTGCTGGCTCTGCCCTCCTCCCTTCTCCCACTTGCTGTGCTGCTGAGATCCATCTCTGCACATTTAAGTGCCTGTGGAGAATGGAAGGGCGCTCTCATCCTGGGGCCCATGGATAAGTCCCAGAGAGTCTGTGAACCCAGTAAGTGTCCACAAAACATCACATGTGTGCAGGACATGCTTGTGTCCTGGGAGGGGGCCCACAGCTTCATCACACTCTCAGAGGGGCCTGGAAGAACACACAAGTTTATGGCTGGCTGGGGAAGGCCCACCAAAGGCCAGGTTTAGAAGAGCATGGCATCAGCCTTCCCTGCCTGTCCTGCACTGTGAGGCCCTGGGCTCTTCTCCAGGCCTCTCAGCTTCCTCATCTGTCAATTAAGAAAGTGGCTGGAATAACTGCTCCATGGCTGGGTGCTGGAGACGATTCTGGGGCCAGCCGAGCCCTGCTATGCACGTATGTCCTCATCAAGCCACATAACTCCATGAGTCTCATTTTTCTCATCTCTTAAATGGGAGCACATGGCTCATCTCAAAGCACTGTTTTAAAGAATAAAAGAAATACCATGTATGGTAAAGTGCTGCACTCAGAACAAAGTGGACATTTAAAATTCTTTCACAGGGCTCTCCCTGGCTTTGTGATTCTGGGTTTCACTTACGTGTTTTGGTGATGGGGACTACTTTGTGTGGTATCAGAAACTGTAGTCCCTTGAGGGAGGGCCTTGAAGGAGGCCCGTGAGTCTCCACCAGAACGCCAGGGATGCAGGAAGCAGGCATGACCTGATACTAGCGCAGAAGTTTCCCGTGGGAGATCAGGCCTAAAGAATGCATTGTACCCCTTGAGGCTTGCTTTGCTTTGTATAGCCCTATTGATATAAACCAGATGTTTAAGTTCAAAATTTAAGGGAGTGAACTCCTAATCTCATGAACCACACCTTAACACCTCTGGCATCAGCACGTCTAACAGCTGCCGACCTGAGGCAGATCTCTGTATTTTCTCAATTGTTTTCTGTAATTGTGGCCTGTAGACATTGATTGATGAGCTATGCATGCATACTGTATACCCCTGTGCATACTGATCCCAATAAAAGCCATTTTGGAGAAGGGCTTGGGGCATTCTCCACTAGAAGGAATCGCCACCCCCTTCCCTGCCAGAACAACAGATTGTGTCCAGGATGACTTATTTCTCATCCACAGTAGCCGGGAGAGCTCCGCAGGACGGGGCATCTCACATTTTGGAGCACTTTCAAAGTAAAATCTGTGAGACACTGCAGTGAGTTGAATAGTGACTCCCCCACAAAAAAGATACATCTGCACCCTAACCCCTGGTACCTCTTAATTTGCCCTTTGCAGATGCAGTGAAGTTAAAGATCTCGAGATGAGTTCATCCTGGGTTTTGGCTGGGCCCTAAATCCAATGACAAGTGTCCTGCTAAGACAGGAAGAAGAGAAGGCACAGACACAGAGAAGGCCACATGGTGGCAGAGGCAGAAATAGGACAGTGCTTTTCCTTACTGTAATGCAGCTGTTGTGCTTGGAAGCTCTCTAGTCTATTTCAGTTTTTTAATTGAAGCACAACATTAATTTCATAAGCCACTTGACCCAGAGTTCTCAAATCTCTGTCTAGAGCAGGCAACTCCTGGCCCTGGCTGCCATTGTCACAAACACAGGGCGGATGCCCCCCTTCAAGATCCTGCTGGAGTGGTGTAGGATGGAACCCCAGATGCATCCCCGTGATTCCGATGAGCAACTGAGGATGCTCTGGAAGGGAGGTCCTCAACCTGAGCTGCACATTAGACCACCTTGGCAGTTTACAAAACACCCCCAGTGCCAGTCTACATACAGACCACCTCACATAGCCCGGGCATCAGTGTTTTTCAAAGCACCCAGATGACTTCATGCACAGCCAAGATTGGAACTGCTGGGCTAGAGTGGTGCTCCCCACACTTGAACCTCCTGGGCATCTCCCCAAAGTGCAGACTCTTGCCCTGGAGGTCTGCATTGGGGCCTGAGAATCTGCATTTGTAACTGTCTCCCAGGGAACCATCTTTGGTGATTCTACTGTGCCAGGAGTTAATAGGTACTAGCCTAGAGCCATGCTTCTAAAGGTGGGCCTCAGACCAGCAGCCTCAGCATCCACTGAAACTTGTAAGAAATGATAATTCCAGGGAAAAATCTCAGGGGTGGGGTAAGCAATCTATTTTGCCTGCCTTCCAAGTGAGCCTGATACACACTCAAACTTGTGGAGCACTGGCCTAGAGTGACAGGCGGTGGCAAACCAACACTCTGCCTAAGTCCTGTGCTCCTCCAGCTGCGCAAACTGACCCTTGAATCTTGGAGGGGGACCTCCAAAGCACCAGGGGACCCCTGTGGGCCCCTAACACCTGTGATATCCCTGGGAAGGCAGGAGATGGCATATGTTGAGAGGAGAAAAGTGTTATGATTCCATCATAGAAGTGAGAACACTGAGGCTGAGAGGACAAGCCTTCTCCAAGGTCAGCAACTTCAGTCTTGGAGCAACAGCTGCCCTGCCCGCCCTCCCAGATTCAACCCAGGTGTGCGCTCCCTGGGTACCCGTGCTGCTCACTCAAGGATGCACACACTCCCCTCTGGTTTCAGAACTCTCACCTGCGGTAGTGCCATGCAGGGCCCCCAAAGTCTGGCAAGAGAAACCCCTAATTATTTCACATATTTTAGTTTTGCATCCAGACTGCATATTCTTTTTGGTAGAAGTCATGTCATTCTTTTTCTTATATTTTATTTTTTATTTGTTTGTTTTCCCCAGTAGCCTATACTACTGCAAACTATGTACCACATACGTAGTGCTACAGAGTGAATCTGTGTCCCCAAAATTCACATCTTGAAATCCAAACTCCCAATGTGTCAGTATTAGGAAGGCACTCCACTTTTTTAGAAAAGACTGATAGGATTAGGCTGAAAAATAAGCAAAGACCCTCAGGGTTCACAAAGGTGGAACCCCCATAAACGGAGTTAGTGCCCTCATGAAAGAGACCCTAGAAAGCTCCTTTGTCCCTCCCACCGTGTGAGGACACAGAGCAGTTGGCAGTTTGTAACCCGGAAGAGGGCCTTCACCAAACACCAAATCTGTGGGCACTTTGGCCTTAAACTTCCAGCCTCGTGAGAAATGAATGTCTGATGTTGATAAGCCCCAGCCTGTGCTGTCTGAACGGACCGAGACACAGAGTCAGTGCTCTGGCACAAACATCTCCAGGGTAACTCGCTGAAGGTGGAGCTGAGCTTTTCTGTGTTTGTGCCTTGAATATAGTAGGAACTCAGTAAGATCTGCTCAATGACTGAATGAATGAAGCCAAAGAAAAGGTAGCAATAAAGAGACAGCAAGAGAGTAGATGAAAGGGCATTTTCTGCTCATCTTTGCTAGCACTTTGCAATGAATGCTGCTCTTTAAATAGTGCTCCAAAAATGCCTCCTGATCACAACTGGTTTCCACCATCAGACTATTATTACTCTATTACTCATTGTATTCAACACCATCCATCTTACTCAGGTAAAATGCTGGCAGAGACTCTTACGACCAATGACAGAGCCAATAACAAAACAAAACAAAACTGATCAAGTACTTAAAGCAGTAATGCTTTAAAGAAAGTTTTACATTTTCCCTTTAATGTCTACGTGTAGTCCTAAGTCCTTGCAGTGAGGTGGGTATATGAAACAATGGCAGTGGATGAAATTATCAAATGCTACTACATTTCCCAGTTCATTCATTCCACAGATGTTTACTGAGGGCCACTAGACGCTGGCACTGTTTTAGTCCCTGGACACACAGCGGTGACCGGCAGAGACAGCAGATCCCTTCCTGCAAAAAGCGTACTTGCATTCCACCAGCACTGTCCAACATGGTATCATCGCTACTCACATGTGGCTACTGAGCATCTGAGATGTGACCAGCATGGCTGAGGCACTAAATTTATACATTTTGTTTCATTTTAACTCATTTAAATTTAAATTCCAATAGTCACATGAGGCCAGCCACTGGATCAGGCAGGGCTGGTCTATATGACTAACCCATTGATGCCAGTTTAAAGAGAATAAAGGTAAAATAGTTTTTCATTGCTGCTACAGACAAGATCACCCCTTTGCCTGCTTTGGTTGTGCACTTACAGCCCCCACATGCTCTGTGGAAACTGAGCACATACAACATAATGGAAAAGTAAACCCCAGACTTCAGAGCAACTTCTACAAGTCTTCCTGAAGGACCCCACCCCAAACCCACCTACACCAGCTGGGAGAGGCTCTCCCAATTCAGCAGGGAACACCAGGAAGGCACTCAACTTTTTTAGAGAAGACTGACAGGATTGGGGTGAAAAACAGGCACACACCCGCAGGGGTGGTGTTTCTTGGAGTAAGGAACCCACACACTGACAGAACGAGAGCAGGCAGACTTCTGATAGCCAAGTGTGCAGGAGGGGCCAGAGCCAGGCGGTCACTGGCCAGGAGACGTGGTTTGGCTGGAAGAGACCGCCTGCCAAGAAGTAGAGCAGAGCCAGCCTCCCAGGCAGGATTTGTGGGGCGCTCTCCAAGGTGCTGAAGACACTCCTCTCTCTCCTAAAGGAAGACAAGTGGACCCAAGGGAGCCAGCCCCGTGGTCTAAACCACACAGCCGTTTGTGGCAATGCCAGAACCCCCAGAACCCCTCAGAGCCCCCTTCATCTGCCATGTGGCCTCTCACAAACCAGAAAACTACAAATGGGGGGAGCGGCTGATCCAAGAAGGGGGGGACCATTGTGGAAAATTAAAACAATCACCACTCTCTTTGTAGTGCTCACAACTCTAAGTATCTTGTCATTTAAGGACACGATCAGTTTTATATGCAAAATTGCCAGCTCAGACTTGGTAGCTAGTTCCCTTTACTGTAGCAGAGGCCTGGAGGAAACTGAGGAAGGAAAGGAGTCTTGAAGAAAAATAGCAGAGGTTCCTGGCCCTCCCTCTAAAACCATTGCCACCCTTTGTTTTTCCGGGGTCTTCTTCTCTCCAGCCTCATGCCCCTTTCCTCAGGTTAGCTGCATTAACTGTTCACGTCAGCTGGGGGCTACTCACTAACCCTGGGTGGAGTGGCTATTTTTGGAGGGTGCTGATCCTCACTTCCTCACCAGCCCTGTTAGGCTTCTTAATATAAAGCCCGTCAAATCGCTCCAGGGCTGTGCTGGGTGAGGGAGTCTTCAGTAACACTTCTTCCTCAGCTATTATTGGCAACAAAGAACTAGTTATTTGCCTTTTCCTTCTCCTTTCACCTCATGGAGCCTTCTCCCTCCCCAAAGTGGCTGAAAGAGAAATTTCTGAGGAGATGCTTTTATCTCCCATAGCTGAGTGCTCGATTTTTTTTTTTATTATTTCTAGAAGGAGTTCCGGTGGGCGTAATATGTGGATGGGCCCGCTTCCTCCTAACCTGGACATTTGGATTCAAAAATTTCCTTTCACATAACCATGGCAAAGTACTAAAAATATGCTCAACGGCTGTTTATTTTGTTTGGATGAAGGGTTTCCCCCCTTCCAAGGGGCGCTGGCTGCATAAACGTGCGTTTAAAGTGGAAACGCAGCATTCTGTTCCATCTGTAATCTGAGCCCTCCTCTAGGGCTGGCACTCTCCCTCCCGGGCATGGCTGCGTCTCAGGAGCAGGAATCAGTGGGGATTGGAGTACGTGGCCAGAGAACAAAGCTGGGAGGGTGCACGTGGCTATGTTTTGGGGACAGGATGGAACACGTCTCTGGTTGACAGGTGTATTGTGCGCCTGTGTGCGCAGGCGCGGGGCGAGGGGATCTGAATTTCGACTGTGGGCGTGTGTGATTTGTGTGGGTGGAGGGATCTGGGCGGGTGAACGGAATCTGTGTATGAGGGGGAGAGGCCGGGTGTGTGAGATGACTCATATCTCTCAGCCTGTGGGAGGGTTTATTTGCTGGGGCTAACTTTTGGTCCCAGGGGTCCTATGCACACGGCACCCAGGAGGAAATATTTACCTGTGCAGCTTAGCGCGGGAGTCCAGCAAGTGGAGAAGAGGCAGTGTGACTGGTGGGATCCAAGTGGGGGCGTCTGAGTGCGTGTGTCTGTGAATGTGCCCTTGTCTACAACCCCGGGCTGCTGCACCCAGAAGAGAGGGATGGGTGTGGAGGAAGAGGGGCGAACAAGGAGGTAGTTTTGAACCAGGCGGTTTAGAAAGGGGTGTTCTGCACAGAAGCGCAGGCTCTGGAATCGCCATCCTGAGAGTGCATCTGGGCGTGGCCCAGTGCTCATCTGCCTTCTCTGAGCCTTCACTTCCCACTGTGGGACATGGGAGGAATAATCCTGGAACGGAATAGGGATCCAGTGGTATCATTCACGCAAACACTTGCCCGTGCCCTGCACACAGGAAGTGTTTAATGTTGCCCTTTATTATCCTTTTCAAAATCGTCATTGTCATGTCTGGCTACTGGCTCTAAAACATAATCAGTACATGTGGCATACCCTGCACGTGAACTGTAACAAGAAAGCAGTTGTAAATAATAGTGAATGCTTACTGGTATAGCCACATCCACCACCTCAATTAATCCCCACCTATTTACAGGAATTACTATAAGCCCTTTGGACAGGCGAAGAAACAGAAGCTCAGAGAAGTTAAATAACTTGCCCAAGGTCACAGAGCAAAAGCACAGCTGGGATTCAAGCAAAGCAGCTGTAAACTCGACAGCACGTGCTCGACTACCCCACACCCCCCGCCTCACCATCTCCGTGGAGCCACCAACAGACCGAGGAAGCCACTTAGCTCACTTCACTGAGCAATACCTGACTTGCGCTCATGGGAGGATGAACCCGAAAGAGCAGGAGTTGGCGGAAGTGTCCCCAGTTGAAATGGATTCCATACCAATTCTAGCTAAATGTGGAATACATTTGCTATCTGTGCATTATTCATGAATATCACTGTTTTCCCAAGTCAGCACTGGGAGCTGGGCTGAAGTTCGGGAGCTTTGCTGAGGCCTGCCCAATACTCCCATTTCTGGTGCACAGGAAAAGTTGAACTAGACCTTTAACTCATTAAAGGCTCTGCCCTCTCCGAAGGAAGCCTCATCACAGCCCACCAGCCGACTGGGGAGAAAGTGTGGAGATTCACCGTTTTGTTCCAGCAGCCTACAACCCACTTCAGCTCTGCTCACTGGATGGACTGCTCAAAGGCACACTCTCCATCGTCACCTCCTTCCCAACAAGAAGTGGGGGCCGTGTTCCGGCAAAGTGGTCCCCGATGTCTGGGCTTGACCATCCCAGGCCAGAAGGGTCAATTCGATTTTCTGTCATGCCATGTCACAAACCAAAAGAGAGCAGCTGGCCCTGGTGCCCTGCATCTGTGCACCCGCCTCCGCTGGCATACAGGTGGTGTGGTGAGGACAGATTGGGCTTCAAACCCTCAACTCTGCCACAGAGGTGGGGCACCTGGCTCCTGGGCCTCACTACCCACACCTGTGAAGTAGACATGACCCCCTCCACCACATGACACTCAAGCAAGAAGATGCAGAGGGGAAGTGCTCTAGGGAGCTGACCATTGCTTAGCTGGTTGGATGCGGGACAGAGACCCAGGGTCGTAAAACCAATAAAAGAAGCATCTCTCACAGCAACATGTCAGACCCTAAACTCACGGCCAGACACAAGATCAGACCCCCTCTTCCCCCAGCAATCACAAAGCGACTGTCACCCTCCTTCTCAAATGGAAGCTCCATGAGGGCAAAGATGTGTCTGCTTTGCTCACTGCTATTTTCCCAGAGTCCAGAGCAACTGCTCATGGCAGGCACTCTGTAGATATTTGTTGAATGAAGGACAGAATTCCATAGGACACTGAAGATGTCCAGGGAGGCAGGCAGCCGGGGGTGTTAGACCTCACCCTCGGATATTCTGGGGTGTTCTTGACTCCTTTCCTCCACATGTTCCCGCATGCAGCCCCCTGCGCAGGACTACGAAGTCACTCTCCTGGCTCAGGCACAGCTGGGAGCACCTCTGGAGGGACAGATCTGCAGAGCAGCCTGGCCAAAGCCCCGGGGTGACAACTGCTCCTGGGCTCCCAAAGCGCCCAGCTGGGAGCGCCAGGCTGCTCGACCGCCCACCTCAGCCACCCACACCTGCTGCCCGGGCCTCGCTGTGCCTGCACATGGGTGCATGCACACGCACACACACCCACGACCTGGAACCCGGCAGGTCAGGCTGCTCACCTGGCCCCCATGGCCCAGGGTCAGGGAACTCACCAACCTGATCAGGGAAAACAACAACAGCACAGGAGAGGCCACCTGGGACCAGGGCTGGGCAGGGCGATGACAAGCAGGAGCATTATATAATTAACTGCCCCCACGCCTCCTCCCCTTTGAGGAATAATGAACCCTGCCTCTCAGTTGCATAAGCCAAAATAATAATTACTCTCCAGCCCTCTGTCACTCCTGGATGTGGCCGGGGAGCAGGTGTTTAGCACTTGCTTCATGCGACTTGGAGGCCACGAGCAGGCAGGGAGAAGACCACACATACACTTATATTTCTGTGCCCACCAGAAGCATACAAGTCACTGCTGTGTCCCACTGCATGCTTCAAAAATTACAACCGCTTCTAAGAATGAACTCCCAGATTGGGGGCTGGGGTGGGGGGTTGCACGAGAGAGCAGGCTTGCTTGGGGTCTGGCTTCCAGGAACAGTAAATGCTCCATGCCTCTCCGCTGCACCAAGGCGTGGATACTAGCGTGCCTGGGACAGGGGTAAGCTGGCTGCAAGGCCAACAAAGCTCCCTGCACAGAAATCTTACAGTGGTGGTAGGCAGCTGGTGGACAGCTCCCTGACTTCCTGCACCAGCTCAGCCCTGAATGTGGTGGCATCTTAGAATGAAGGCACAGACCATTCCCTGAACTAATGGGGAAAATGATTCAGCCACTGAACGGTGAGATTCCTGGGCTCTTGCTAAACAGATGGGCCTCCCTCCCTCTCTCCCTTTAGCAGCCTGCTCTGACAGCACTAGCCCATGTCCAACCACCTAGAAGTTTATTGCATTGTGTTGGTTTGGATTCGTGCCCCCCGCCTCTATCTTTCCTAATCGCTCCCTTTCCTTTGGCTTGGGTTGATCAGGTCTGTGTGAGGCCCTTTGGCACCGCAGGAAAACAAGAAACAAAGCTGGGGCCTGAGTCCTGGAGGCCCACACCAAGGGAGCTCTCAGTTGTCAACAAGCGGAAGGGGGCCTCTTCTAGCCCCTGGCTGCCCTCAGTGGGTCCTAGAGGAGGCCCTGGGCCCAGTCTGGCCTTTCCCTAAGTCTCTGGCCTGCTCTTGGTGATGCATAGACAGTGCTCAGCTCCGCAGCTCCAGGGCCTGGCTCTGCTCCTGGAAAGCCCCCAACACCATTCAGCTGGCACAGGGGTGCTATCCCCCACCAAGCAGTGGGGCAACCTGTAGCCAGGGCAGCCGGGCCTCCAGGGAACCCCGGGAAATGCCCAGGTGCCCAGGGCCCCACTGGAGGGAGAAGCTCAACTTCCCCAGAGATAAACAGAAGAGGCAAGAGAAGGTCCCTCCTCCGCCCAGCCCCCGGCCCGCCCGCACCGGCGCACCTACCTCCATCCGAGTAGGTCTCTGTGCCGTAGCCGTCCTGCAGCCCGTTGCTCCAGGTCCCTTCGTACTTGGCCCCGTTGCCCGTGCACTCCCGCACCCCGTAGCGCCCCTTAAATCCGTGCGTCCACTCGCCCTTGTACACCCACTTCCCCTTGCTCTCCAGGCCGATGCCGTGGCGCTTGCCCTGCGCCCAAGTGCCCTGGTACGTGTTGCCGCTGGGCCAGGTGTAGACGCCCAGTACCTCGAAGCCGTGGCTCCACGAACCGGTGTATTCGCCCTGGCCCTTGGGGCCGGTGCAGACGCCATGGCCGTGCGCCTTGCCGTCCTCCCAGCCTCCACAGTAGGACCCTCCATCGTCAAAATTAAACCTACCCCCACTGGACATGCATGTAACTCGGTTTGCAAATCCCGCAAACGGTGAAAAAAAAAATAAGGCTATCAACAAACCGGATTCTTGGTTGGCTGGCTGGTTTTGTTTTGCTATTTTTTTTTTTTAAGAAAGAATGGAGAAAGCAAAAAACAGCGAGCAGATCCCGAGTGGCGGGCGGCCGAGGCGCCGGCTTCGGTGGAATTTAAGTCAATCGGGGGCGATTATTCATTTTCGAGCTGCGCCGCGGAGCCTGACCAGCGTCTCGCGCTCCCGCTGGAGACAGGACCGGAGGGGAGGAGGGAGGGGGAGGGGAGGGGAGGGGGAGGGAGGGGGCAGGAGCAGCAGAGCTGGTGCAAACGGCTCCACCTCAGCTCGAAGTGCCCCTCAGAGGCGAGCCCGCGGGGCTGGCCACGCAGGCCGGCGCGGGGACCGCGGCTCAGGCTCGGGGCTCAGCGCCCCACCTGCGGCTGCCGCGCTGCGGGCGCCCGAGGGCGGCGGCGGGGCCCGCGGGCGGCGGCACGGGCGGCGGCGCGGGCGGCTGCACCATATTGGGGGCCACGGGCCGGGCCGGGGCGGCGGCGGCAGCAGCAATGCGGCGGGTCGGGCAGCGGCGGCGGCGGCAACAGCAGCTACGACGGCGTGCTTTTTGAGCCCGGCCTGCGCGCTCCGGCCTGCGCGGCGCGCCTCCGCATCTAGTCTGCGCGCCCCCGCGCCGCACCCCGCCCGCCCTCGAGCCCCCGCACCGGCCCCCTGCTTCTGACGCGCCCGCGGCCTGGAGGGGGGCGCTGCCCCACTTGGAGTAGGGCTGGGGCGCCGACAGGACCCCAAGCGCTCCACCCTCATCCCTACCCTGCGTTACTTCCCGCCCAGCTTCCCCTCATTGCCCGGGCCCGCCTGGAATTAGGGGTCCAGCTAGTGCACCCCAACCCCCCCTTTTCCCGGGACTTGGATTTAAAGGGACAGGAACTGCGTAATGGGAAGGCGCCCAGCACCCAGGTACTCTCTACCCCTACTGGGAGCCGCCAGTAAAAACCGGCGGAGCAGGCCCGGGGCGCTGGTGGGGCGTGGGGCGGGGGGGCGCCGGTAAGGTTCCCGTTCCTCAACCACGCTCCTCGCCCCTCCCTCCTGGCTCCAATCTGCGACGCCTGCCCAGGGCTTGACTGGAAAGGCTCTTGGCAGACCACAGGTGGTTTTCCCTATGACAACCCGTCCTTTTCCTTACAAACAGTTTGACTCCATATGTGGAAGGAAGGGAGGGGGAGGAGGCTCTAGTCTCAGAAAACATGCCCCCCCCCAACCCGGTATATTAAAAGAAAGTCTGGTCACACGCACATATCCTGGAGTAAAGGTACCCCAATCCCATTTCTCCTCTGCGCCCTGGACAACAGGTAGCCCCCCACTCCGGGAGTGGTCACCCTTTGGGAGTAAAGCGTGATCTCCACTCCGGCGTTACTAGGTCTCTCTCCACACATATTCCCACCCCCACCCCACAAGAGATAGCGCCTGATTCCTGGATCCGAGTATCCTGGGACCAATTTAAAATGCATTTCCTGGACCATAAAATCTGCAGGCAGAGCCCGCGTTCCCAGCTCTCTCGGAGCGCATGTGGCAAGTGGCAGCAGCCAGTGATCCGGAGGGAGACTGCACGGGGTCCGGGCTAATTGGAGTGCGGGCAGGTGGCTCGGGCTGTGTGGAGCCAAGAATTGCGAACCAGGCAGTGGAGCCTGAGATTTAGCACAGCAGAAGGGGTGCAATGAAACCTCCAATTAGCCAGGGGCTCTGCTCAGCAGTCTCCTGCCTGCATTGTTCCCACCTTTGGGTAAATAGGCTCTCACTGGAAAACTAGCTCCACCTCTGACCGCCACAGTTCAAGCTCTGACTTCTTGTCTCGCCCTAGGCACCCAAGCCCCCTCCCTAAAGTGCCACTGGCCTGCTTGGCAGTCACCTCCTCACCGCCCCCCCCCCCAGGGGAGGGGTTAGAGGGGCCTTTAGGGAGTTTTTGGTTTGGCTTTGCGATTTGCAGTTACATAGTTTTAAAGCACCTTCTCAGCCCTGTCTCCCTGTGCTTCTCTGAATGACGGGGTGGAATTGCTGGGTCAAGCACCTCTGGGACTTCGTAGAAGTTGCTCTCCTGGAGAATTTCCTTTTAACCCTGCAGTGCACCTGCGCTTCCCATTCTCTACTTCCTGGCCAGCACTGGGTTTGATCGGACTTATATTGGGTTTCCATTTATTTTATTTTGTTAGTCTAAACGGGTATGAAATAGCACCTCGGGGCTGTTTGGTGAAAATGAAAAATTACGTATAGTAAACATGTAGACAAAAGGGCTGCAGACTTTCCTCACGAGATTTGGGTTCAGATTCTGCCTCCAGGGCTGGCCAACTGTGTGCGTTTGGGCAGTCACTTAATACCTCTGAGTTCAGTTTTCTCATCTCTAAGATGGGTATAATGGTAGTTCTTATAAAGGTGCAGTGAGCATTTAAGTAGCTGGGTGCTCAGCACACAGTAAGCACTGAAGAAACAGGAAGTCATGTTATTAGGAGCCCACTCCCCTAACAAAGGTCATGGGTTCCTACGTGGGACCCCCAGTCTTCAGCCTGCTCCTCCAAACACTGTTGATGTAAAACCGCTCTTTCTCTTGTATACTCTGCACTTTTTTCCTTCTGTTTTATTTCCAACCCTTTTTTTGCTGATTCAGCAGCCCTTCCTCATAGGAGCAGTGGATTGCAACTGAGATCTTATTGGAAAATGGTGATGGGTTCCAAACAATTATTGGTCAGCTCCTTCTACTTCTGGGTAATGCATACCCTTCCCCTGGTAATTCCCATACACACCCCGACCCCCAGCACTGACCCTCCCTCCTTTCCAGTGCATGGTCAGATTAGCTTGAGCAGCAACAGATTCTACTGTCTGAGTTGCAGGTATTAGAGGCATTCATTTTGTGCAACTTGAAAATCGTTCTCCCATAAAGTGGGGCTGGAGGTATTGATTTCATTTTGGAAGAAAGTCTCCAAGGCTATAAACATGGTACCACCCAGCAATTTCAAAACAAAAACCAGGGAGAAAAACAAGAAATGATACCACCATGCGGAATTTCATGGCTGTGTGTGTAAGGCTCTGGGCTGGGTACCTCTCATCAGTGATCCCATGGGCACTCCTCGGGGGTCCTGGGCTTCTAGGCACCCTCCCTTCGTAAAGACCAGTTTGGAGCCTACCTAAGTGAAGCGTCTGGCCAGAGGGAAAATAATGACTAAGCAGGATTCTAGCTCCAGAGTCTGGTTTTCCAGCCTGTAACTTTTCTGGCCTCCAGGCATTGTACTGCTGTTCCCTTCAGACTCTTCCATGAACACGACTGGGAAGTGTTCTGGTTTCAGCTCCCAAGAAGCTTTCTGTTTCCATGTTTAACACCTGCCCCCACCCTTCACCACTTCATCTCGAGAAGCCTGTTTGTTTCCTTCAGTTACCTGTCTTCTAGTCTGTGCTGGTGTTTGCTCCGACACCATGAGATGTCCACATCAAGAAGTCCCATTCTGGGGTCTCTCCTACAAAGCCACATGGACACTCCTCCTGCTGAGAGGCAGGCCAGCTGGTGAGTATAGCAGAAGTGATACAATGTGACTGCACAGGTCAGGACATAAATGGTGACACAGCTTCTGGCTCATTGGAACGGAGCCTCCATGCTATAAGGAAGCCCAAGCAGCCCCTGGGAAGCTACACAGGAGAGAAACAGGGCCTCCGGCCCACGGCCCCAGCCAGCCTCCCAGCCAGCCCAGCACGCACGGACAGCTGTGTGCACGCGCTGTCTTGAACCAGATCCTCCAGTGCAGGCGGACCACCCCCACGAACGCCACACGGGGCAGGAGTCCTACCCACGGCGCTTTCTCCACCATGTCATGTCATAATTTCAATTTCTGAGCAAAATCAGTGATTCTTATTATGTTGAGTTAGAGATTATACAAACTATAGCTCAGGTGCCAAATCTGGCCCACTGCCTGTTTTTTTGTAAATAAAGTTTTATTGGAACACAACCACCCCCTATTCACTTACACATGCCTGTGGCTGCTTTCCCACCCCAGTGGCAGAGTGGAATCATTAGAGCTGAGACCATAGGGCCCACAAAGCCTGAAATATTTACCATCTTGTTCTTTACGGAGTTTGCCAAGCCCTGTGTGTTAGTCGACTCAGGCTGCCATAACAAAATACCATAGACTGGGGGGCTTAAACCCAGAAATTTATTTTCTCACAGTTCTGG
This sequence comes from Phyllostomus discolor, assembly GCF_004126475.2. Taxonomy (NCBI): domain Eukaryota; kingdom Metazoa; phylum Chordata; class Mammalia; order Chiroptera; family Phyllostomidae; genus Phyllostomus; species Phyllostomus discolor. The sequence continues at coordinate 75,795,188 of NC_040914.2, read as the reverse complement.
AGGCCCCAAGTCTGAGGTCAGGGTGCCGGCACGGTTGGATGCCGGTGAGGACCTTTTCCTGTGCCTCACACTGCATCCTCCAATGGGGCAGGCAGGAAAGGGAAGGAGGGAGAAAGACCCAGTGAACAGAGGTGAGCAAGAGTGCTCCAGGGCTTTTGTCCTGTGAGGACACTAATCTGTGGGATCAGGCCCCACCCTTAGAACCCCAATTAGCATTAATTACTCCTTACTGCACATCCAGCCACACTAGGGGTGGGGGCTTCAATATATTGATTTTGGGGAGCAGGAGACACATTTAGTCCGTGAAACCATGCTTTAAGCCACTGCATTTTGGGTGGTTTGTTGTTCGATAGTAGTAACCAGAACAGGCTGTAAACCTCATGCAGAAGCTTGTCTTGTGTGGTTCCCTCTCTGCCCCAGGAGCCGGAGCCACAGGTGTATGATACACTTCTGTGACACAAATGACCGACCCGGGAGTGGGTGGTAAGCAGCATGGTGATAGGGAAAACAGCCTCCGGGCAGTGGGGGACCTGGGCTCTGGTCTTGGTTCTGACACTAACTTGTGTGACGTCGGGCACGTCTACCAGCTTCCCAAGGCTCAGCATCCTCACCTATAAAATGGGAAACTAGATGACTTCCCTGGTCTACCAATTCTATAGTTCTAGAATTTTCCCCAGCACTCATTGCCCCTCTGCTTGCAGCTCAATGTGACCCTGCACTGCTGCACTGGGGGAGAGTTTATCTATGGTCTCTGTGTAGTGGATTACTCCTCAGGACCGTGCGTGTGGCACGTGGGAGCTGCGGAGGGAGCCTACAGAGGGGCTCTTTCTCTGGTGTCTCCCTGAGCCAGCTTCAGGGTGTGGTTGATCAGCCCTGTGGCAACCCGGAACTGATCCTCTTACACACACTCATGAAATGTGGGAGGTCAGTGTGGCTAGCGCACCAGGAGCAGCCATAAGAGAGGGTGTCTGCTACCTCACCCACACAGTCAGTCCCCATTGTGGCCAGGTTGGAAAACCAGCTCAGCCACTTCCTTGCTGGGAGCCAATGACGGGATATCTCTGTGCCCCTCTCCCTCCTCACCCCTCATCTTTGAAGTGGCACCAACACCTGTTCCCACCTTACAGGGTTGGGGTAGAGTAACTGACTTGACAAAGGTAGGAAAGGTGCCAGGTGGTCCTTAGCCCTTGCCGGTCCTCAGTAACTCATAGTTGTTATTGTTCCTTCCCTCTCCAGGGATGGTTGTTCCCAGGAATAAAGATGGCTATCTGGTGCAAGAGCTGCCGATGGCCCAGAGGTGCTGCAGGCGCCCTGTGTCCGCCCTCCCCTGTGCTCTCCTCCATGGCACAGCTTCTGGTTGTAACTCTCCACCTGTCTATACTCAGGCCCCAGGGAAGAGACAACAGTTGCTTGGAGGTGCTCATAAGGGTCTAAACCTTGAGATTGTCTTAGGGCTCTTGGTTCCCCCCAAACCAGAGGCAGAGAAAGATGCCAGTCCTGGGTGAGAGCAAGGGGATAGTCAGAAAGGCAGGGTGTTGCTGGCCAGCTTCTTGAGTACCTTATTTCATCGAAATCCTGGCATAGCCCTTTGGGGTTCAGATGGCGAGCATCCTTCCTTCTTAAAGATGGGGAAACTGAGGCCCAGGCAGGTAAAGTGAGTGGCCCAAGGCCACAGACAGCTGGCAAGTATAAGCACCAGGGCTTGATCACAAAAAGATAAAGAGAAATTGAGGCGAATCTCACTCCTGAGCTGCCAGAACCCAGCCTTCAGGGCAGTAATGCTTTTTAAAAAAATTCTCGCCAAAGGACATGCTTACAGATTTTAGAGAGAGAGTAAGTGGGGAGAGAGTGGGGGAGAGGAACACCAATGGCAAGAAAGAAACATCGAGAAGTCATACTGGCCCTGGGACCAAACCCAAAACCTAGGCATGTGCCCTGACTGGGACTCGAATATGTGACCTTTCAGGTGACCTTTTGGTTTATAAGATAAGGCTCCAACCAACTGAGCCATACCAGCCAAGACTAGGCATCCTTTGTTTATGATTAATTGCTGACCAGCTCCGGGGACAAGGGTCTGCTAAGGAGAAAGGTTGAAAAACCTTAATTGGAGCTTTGAAATTCAACCCTAAGACGCCTGCTGGGTGTGTTTTTCTCTTACCCTGCAGCTGCCTAGGCCCACATCTTAATCCCAGGAGACGTTACTAATAACAGTGGCTAAAAACACTGCCAACTGTGCACCGGGCACTGTCTAAGCATTTTCCAGTTGTTAGTTCACTTATTCCTCAGGACAACTCCGATAAGTGGTTCTTAGCAGATGTTTTTATCCCCGTGTTATGGATGAGAAAACTGAGGCAGAGAGTAAATAGGGGTGACTTGACTAAGATAGGCAAGTAAATTCTTTTTAAAAAGAATAGTCACCCAAGGATATATTTATTGATTTTAGAGAGAGGGGAAGGAAGAGAGAGAGAGAGAGAGACATCAATATGAAAGAGAAACATTGATTGATTGCCAACCATACACACCCTAACCAGGGATCGGACTCAAAACCTAGGAATGTGCCCTGACCGGGAATCAAACCTGCAACCTTTTGATGTACTGTACAATGCTCCAACCAACTGAGCCACCTGGCCAGGGTGGTAAGTAAATTCTTAAGGAAATGGCTCTGCAACCTTGACATTCCAAGTTCAAGTGTTTCCAGACTCATGTGCTCTATTTGTCTTTTCCACTAGGAGTGCCAGGGACCCCCACCCCTGACCACCTTTCGTACAGTCAGTGCCTTCTGTGAGCTGGACTTGGTGGCCCCAAGTCCCTACCTCACTCAAGCCATGTCAGTCCCTAGACTGACTGCCAGTGCATGGCAGTGTGGATTCAGAGCAGGCATATGACCACCCCTTTCCATCCTGCTGTCCTGCAACAAACCCTCATCCTCATCCCTAACCACCTTCTCCATCTCAGCAGTTGGAGTCACGGCATCAGGAGCTAGCAGCAATCAGAACCGTCTCCCTGCTCTGCCTGGTGCCCACCCCTCGAAGGTAACAAGCATTACAGCAATAGCAGCAGCATCCCATTCAAGATACAGAGTGTCTTCCTGTGCGCCTCCTCTCACCGTTTCCTTTTACCCATCACAAGGAATAGCTATTCTGACTTGTAGCACCATAAACTCGTTCTTCCTTATCCTTGAACTTCATATTAATGGAATTGTACATTTGTGTCTGGCTTCTTTCATTCAATATTATGTCTCAGAGTCATCCCATTTGTGATGACTCCATCCGTTGTTCTTTTCGTTGCTGTATAGTATTGCATTTTATAAATATCCTACAGTTTATTTATCTATTTTCCTGTTTATAAACACGTGTGTTGTTTCCAATCTGGGGTTATTTTGAATAAAGCTAGTGTGAGCGCTCTCGTGTGTTACTTCTAGGAGTGAATTTATTGAGGCTTTGGATAGATGTATATTTAATTTCAGCGTTTAGTTTTCCAGAGTGGTTGAGCCAGTTTGCACTCCCCCAGCAGAGGGTGAGAGTTCCAGTTGCTCCACACCCTAACCAGCACTTGGTAATGTCAGTCTTTTTAATTTTAGCCAGTCCGATGGATGCAGAATGGTATCTTACTGTGATTTTAATTTGCATTTCTTAGAAAAACATTTTGTAAATTAATGAGGCTTATTTTTCACTTATATTTTACTATTCAATTTTTATTTTTGATGTTTATATTGGTTCTTATTATTTAGTTGTTGTAGTTATTTTATAGTTTCCTTCTGAGAACATCATATGCCACAGATTTTCTATTAAGATTGTTGATGTAAATTTTTCTTTGAAAATAAAATCTATCCAAGTTTTTAAGAAAAGGGCGGGAGAAGTTTACTTAGAGAATAACATTATGCAGTTAATAGGCCAGCAGGGATGAGAATGTAGCGATTTAATGGAAGAGAGGCGGACCTCTTTGACCTCAAGGATGGAGGTAAAAGCAGGCTCTGGACAGAAACCAAGAACTGAGAAGTCGGAACCCGAGGCTCTGCCTTTTCCTGGGCCCTGCTGTCCATCCCCTTGGCCTGTGTGCTTTATGCTCCCGCTCTCCATACAGCAGTGTTCTCTGCCGCAGTCTCCTCTCTCCAGCGTCCCTCAGTCCAGTGCCCTGACAGCCCATAACCCGGACTCTGTGGATCCTGATTCCTGGGAGAGAGATTCGGCTTGGGTCAGCATAGGTCAGGCGGCCATTCCTGACCCCATCAGCTGTGGTCAGGAAGCGGGTCCTGCCTTGTGACCACAGGAAGAAAAATAACGGACATTTCAAGGGCAAGTGGAGGAGGCACATTCTGAATTAAAAATTGGGGTGTATATTCTGTCGATGGGACAGATGATTTGACACTGAGAATGGAAGAGTTATGAAAGAAAGGCAAACATCATTTCACTTCCTTATTTACCAACAATTAAAATGATCTATGACCTCAAGTGAACACTGCCACTTGTCATTCAATTTCTAGATGAAGACAGTTATGAAGAAGAGGTGGAGGAAAGGAAGAAGAAGACAATAGTGCAGAAGTGATTTGGATGGATCGCAGGAAGGAAAAAGAGAGGCCATAGTAGTGGTGATGATGGTGAAGGTGATGGTGATTATGATGGTGATTATGATGATGGTGACGATGATGATGATGGTGATGGTGATAATGGTGATGGTGAAGGTGATGCTGGTGATGGTAATGGTGATTATGATGATGAGGATGATGATGGTGATGATAATGATGATGGTGACGGTGATGATGATAATGGTGATGGTGACAGTGATTAATTTTCCATTGATGTTCCTGGTTCTGTGCTCAGCACTTTACATTCACTATCACATTTAAGCCTGACACAACCATGTGAGACTAGTACTGTTATTATCCCCTTCTTAGAGGTGAGGAAACAGAAGAGGTGGATAGGTCTAGTCACTTGTCCAAGGCGGAAATGAACCCAGACAGCTGGCAGCAGAGCGTGGGCTTGCAACCACCACACCCTTCTGTCTCAAGCGTGTGAATGCCCCTTCACTGGGGAGGAAGACTTTTTGTCTGTGGTCAAGCACAGTGTGATTTTGGTACCCGTATTTGTACAATGTGATGAATGGGTACATTGCAAATGCCTGTGAACAACCACCCAGGCCAAGGAACTGAACCCACGATGTGTCCCTCCCCAATCATAACCTTCCCCCCTCCACAGACAGAACCATAAATCTGAATTTATAGTAATCTTTTTTCTTAATAGTTTTACCACCTGCGAATATGCATTCCTAAGCACTATAGTTTAGTTTTGCCTGTTGTTGAACTTCATGGCACTAGAAGTATACTATGTGCATTCTCTATGTGCATTTTGGTAACATCGTGTGTGAGGTTCATTCATATGGTTGTGCATTTCTGGGGTCCATTTGTTCTCTTAGCTGTACAGTAGTCCCTTGTATAAATACCCTTCTCCTGTAACTGGACATTTGGCTCGTTTCCAGTTTGGGGTTATTACAAACAATTGCTTCTACTAGTTGGTCTATGTCTTCTGAAGTGTGCACACACGTCTCTTTGCCCAGGAACACTTGCTCACTCTCAGGACTCATTATAAACATCCTTTTCCAGGGAGTCCTCTTCTCTGCGCATCTGTGCATGTCACTCTGCCACACAGTTACCATTTCATTCGAGGTCTCATTCACTCACACAGGGAGAGGGAGTGCTTCGAGGCGAGACCCTGTCAGATCCTTATTTTCCCCCTCACCCCCAGCATGATGTCTGGCACACACCAGGAGAGCAGTGATTGCATTTTGAGTAAATGATGAATGAATAAATGCATGAACAGTCAGCATTCCCCTGTACATTTGTAAAGCCAAAGCTTGTCATACAAGTGAATGGTGGAGCCCAGAGGTGCTGTTAAGATGTTCAGTCAGCTGTGGCTGCTTCTGGTATGTATTTCAACCTTCTATGACACAGGCCGATATCACACACGTGGCACCTGGGGACACAGTCAGAGGCGGAGGACTGGGGAGGACTGCCAAGGCCTCACTCACCCTTCCTGCTCAGTAGGCGGTATGTTGGATGCATAAAGACATCCAGAAAAATGCTTCCAGGCGTATTGCCTTTTTCTATTTCCTTTACTGCCTCCCAGGGCTAATAAGTGTGATTAAACCTCATTAGAGTGAGACAGCTAGTGGTTTCCTCATGCCTTTTCCTTATCTATTGTGTATTCAATTTGTCCATCCCCAAGGAAGATTAGTGAGCAGGTGGTGGCAGGAAGAGACCCATGGACATGCTGGTTCATCAGAGAGGAAGATGAAAGTCATGGAGTATGGGAAAGGGCTAGGGCAGGGGCTGAGCTGCCATAGGTTGATGGGTGTCTCCAAGGGTCAGAGCCTCAGAGACACCCATCAAAGGCATGCAGGGCCTCAGAGGTTGGGGAGGGGAATCCCGAAGTCACAGCAGTGGATTAGAGGCCCGGCCAGAATAGACAAGCTGGTGTGCGGGCCAGGCCAGGTGAGTTCCCTCCTGTCTTCTCTGTGACGGATTTCATCAGAACCCACTGGCCTCAGGATAACATGCAGCCTCCTTAACATGGTCAACAAGGCCTCCCCGACCAACCAACTGTACCCGCCTACCCCCCCTGCCTCCTCCCCAACGCCCGCCTACTTCCTGCTCCTATCTCCCATCCTACCTAGGCTAGCCTCCTCTCGAACATACTCTGTCGCCCCTGCCCACTGCATGCTTTCATATCCCAGCTTAGTAACTCCTTTTCCCAGGAAGCCTACCTGACCGCCTACCCCACCAAAGCCAGGATGGATGCCCCCGCCCTGTGCTCCCAGAGCTCCTTGGACCTCCTGACTCATAGCATTTGGCACACTGTGTGGTCCCGGTTTGTTTTATCATCGGCTTTATCTGCTAGACAATTAAGGGCAGGGACTGTGACCACTGTGTTCACATTCTATCCCAACTCAGTGTCTGTACATAGTATGTGCTCAATAAATATGATTTGGGGTGATTGAATAAATAAGGTGGTCAAGTATTTGCTCGGGATCATGGAGTGACTCAGAGGTAACTGGGTCTGGGAACAGCTCCTTCCCTCTCCCAGCCCCGTCTCCGGACCTTGACTTCTGCACAGACAAAGGCCTCCCTCTCCTCCTTTCTGGTGGCTCCTCTTGTGCCTATTCAAGCTTGCAGTGGGCACAGGGCTGCTCAGCATCCGTTACCCTTTTCTTAGGCGAAAACATTCAGATGCTTCCTGATCCCCAGCCCATGTGTTGAGTAGTCTTCACCCCAAGCTGCTGACCCGCTTTAGCCCCTGAAGCACATATTACCTGAAAGCAGACCGATGTTTGAGCTTACCATTTACTGAAATACCGAAGCTGACAAATTCCCTTTTGCTTATATCACTCTGAGATGGGTTTTCTAGTATTTGCAAAAGAATTTTTAACAGCTTTATTGAAATATAATTCACATACTGTGTAATACATACATTTAACATGTATAATTCAATGTTTTCATCATAACATCAAGTTGTGAACTATCACCACAATGTAATTTTACCTTTTCACCATCCCCCAAAGCAGCCTGTACCTGTTAGCAGCTGCCCCCTCTTCTTCCTTCCCCCAGCCCCTGGAAAGCACTACTCTACTTCCTGTGTCTGTGGATTTGCTTATTTGGGACATTTTCTATAAATAGAACCATACACTATGGGCCTTTGGTAATTGACTTCTTTCACTCAGCATGCTCTCAAGGCTCATCTGTGTTATAGCATGTATTAGGACTTCATTCCTTTTTAATGCCAAATAATCCTCCATTGCATGAATGGACCACATTTTATTTATCCATTCATCTGTCAGTGAATATTTGAGTTGTTTACACTTTTGGCTGTTGTGAATAGTGCTGCTATGCATTCATATACTGCTTTTTTTGAGGACATATGTTTTCATTGTTGTTGGGTATAAACCTACGAGTGGAATTGCTGGGTTGTATGGGAGCTCCATTTCACCTCCGAGGAAGTGCCAGACTGTTTTCCACATCAGGTGCACTATTTCCCTGGTGATTAATGATGCTGAGCATCTTTTCCTGTGCCTATTGGCCACTTGTATGTCTTCTCTTGGAGAAATAGGTATTCAAGTCCTTTGCCCTTTTCTAAATTTGTATTTTTATTATTGAGTTACGGTTCTTTGTATATTCTGGATACAAATCTCTTATTAGATCTCTCTGCCAAATATTGCTTTGCAAATATTCTCTTCTGTGGGTGGTCTTTTCAGTTTCTTCATGGAATCTAATTTTTGTAGCACACTTTTTTTTTATTTTGATGAAGTCCTATGCACCTGTTTTTTGTTGCTGGTGGTGTTGCTTTTGGTGTCATTGCTGAAGGGCCTTAACTGACACACCTGCCCTCTTTGAAAGGACTGCTTGCCCTCGTCACTGTGGCCTCCTCGATGTCTTCCCAGCGTGGTGGCCTTGCCTCCCAAACGAGAGCCCTGAGGATGGGTGCGCGGTTCACCAGTGATGGCAGGGCTGTTTAACACCCCACAGTGGGTTCTTGGGGAAAGCACGCCAGGCACCTGGACAGACTTACATCTCTTCCTCAAGACGTTCACTCTTGTTTCCCACTGTGGTCAGACCTGATTGGACACACAAGGGCTTCCTGGTGTGTCTTCCAGGAAGATGTGGAAGACACAGAGAGGGGGCCAATCAGAGCCAGTGAGCACAAGTCCAGCTCCACTCCCCTATAAGGGGCTGAGGAGCCTGGAGCTTGCTTGAACCAGAAGACTCTCCAGGCCCATCACAGCTTCTGTGAGCAGCTTGCAGCCAGTGTCTGCCCTTCGCCAAATGAAGGGCTGAGCAGATTAGCTTCTTTCTGTGCTCTGCCCCTCACCTTGCCTACCTCTCCTGCCTTTGAAACATAGATCTTTCACCCTGAACATTCAACAACTCATTCAACATTCATTCAAGAAACCCAAGGCCAGGCCTTGGGATGAGGTGGAGAATAAAACAGGCATTGTCTTTGCAATGTGGCCAGAAAACTATCACACTGTAAAAGCTCTGACCATTGAAATTATAGTTACTGATGATGTGGAGAACAGGCTTGGCTGGTAAACAGTTATGTCAGCTAAGCACCCCTAACTGAATAAAGAACTGCATAATAAAGAATTTCTGGGAGCCTGGAGTGGACTCACAGAATGTGTGCTCAGTCCTAACTCTGCCCTTTGCTAGCTGCGCAGCCTTGAGCAAATCATTCAGCCACTTGGAGCCTCACCTGTCGAATGGGAAAGCGAATCAACCCCCGCTCCCTGCATAGAACTAGGCCGTGCACACATCACCAGTATAAGTGACTGTCTGTGCTGACCTGGCAGGAGGTGCCACAGCCCCTCTGTTTATGAAAAGCTGTGTGCCAGGAGCTGGCCTAAGCATCACCCATCAAATGAGCACAATAAGCCCACAAGGGAGGCACCCCCAGAAAAAAACCCAGAAGCCCCAGGAGAGGGGAGGCAGACCCTGTTGGTCCATGGTCTCCGTAGTTCCCTGGAGAGTAGAGGAAAGAGAATAGCAGCTCTTACTACCTCCCACCGGTCCAGCTCCCCATACCCCTTCTCCCTGTAATCAGGCCATGGCTTTAGAAAATGAAAGGTAGCTTCCCCTCATGAAAAGTGTCAGAGGCCCCTTGAACAATAGCTTTCCTCTTCACAGAGCAGCTTTTAAAAATGTGCTTGGTCCATATTATAACCATTACACTTACTATACACATTTTGGAAGACACAAAAAAAGCACACACAAGAAATGAAAATCTCCATCATCCCATCACCCAGTAGTTAGTTAACAATTGATTTATTTCCTTCTGTCATTTTCTTCTATGCATAATTAACACAGATATATAGTATTTGACTTATAATATTTTTGACTTACGATGGGGTATCGGGCTATATCCTCATTATAAGCCAAAGTGCTTTCATATATCTAACCAACCAAACGTCATAGCTTAGTCTACCTTAAATGTACTCAGAAACTTACATTAGCCTGAAGTTGGGCAACTGTTCTGAGTTTTCATCTTAAAAGTAACTGCCTTCCTCTTCTTCTTCTCACCAGACGCAGGAGACAAAGATGGGCATTCTTGCCTAGACATGACGAGGTGAAAAATCAAAACTTAATATCCAAAAATTGCCACCAACACTACATAGTAGATTATCGGCTGCTCACCCTCATGATCAAGCGGTTCAGTGGCTGCTCAGCAGCATCACAGGAGAGTATCATACCGCTTCTTATTACCCAGGAAAAGAACAGAATTCCACATTCAAAGTAGGGATTCTACCGCATGCGAGTCGCTTTCACACCATTGTAGAGTCAAAAAATCATAGGGACTGCCGTATTTTACAAAATTAGGATCACACTGCAAAGGCTGTTTGTACTTACCTTTTTTTCCACTTAGTATAAGCCTTGAACATTTTCCCATCATCAAATTGTCTTCTACAGCCCAACTTAAGGTTGTTTGTGTCCATCATTGGTTGTTAATAATAGCAAATGTTTATGTATAGGCATAGCTTATACCATGCTTTAGCGTTTCTAATGTTAATGTTGTGCTCATATGTGCTCAATGCCTTTTGCAGAGTACCTCATTTAATCTTCACAACAACCACACGAACTGAGTCTATTATTATGGGCCTATCCAGAGGAGAAAGCTGAGGCACAGAGAAGTGGAGCCACTTGCCCAAGGTCACACAGCTGCTAAGCGATGGGGCCAGGGTTTGAACCCAGGCAGTCTGGCTCCAGAGACCACCCTGCCTCTAAAGCGCCCTCATTATGGGCAGAAACAGGATGGGATGATCTTGGAAGTCAGACCAAGAGATGGCAGTAAGGCCAACTGGTTCTGGACCCAGCGTGTGACTGATACTGGGTCACCTGTGCCTCTGTCACGTTGTCCTCAGAAGCCTGTGGTGGAGAAGGTGGTCGTGCCTGTCTGTGTGGCTATGAGCACCTGCATGCACCTGCAAGGAGTGCTGCGAATCCATTTAACTTGGCACTCCCATAGCTGCAGAAACACGCGGAGGCTGTTGTCTTCTGCCCTGATTCCCAACGCCCTTGGTGTCAAGCACCGTGGTCTAGAATGAGCACTGAAGCTTCCCAGGGTGATGCTGGCCTGAGCCACCAGAGATGGGGCCTTCACTGGCCAATGGCAGCAAGAGCGGAACACAAACTTGAGCTCACAGGAAAGGCACACCCCTCCCCTGGGAAGCCACATGAGCCCCCTGAGATTTTTACAGGGGCAGAAAGAAGGGAAGAGAGTGTAGACATCCGGCCAGTTTGGAGGGATGTTGTTCAAGTGTGCCTGAGGCTCCTACTTGGGGGCTGGGTGGCATCTGTGCTTTGAACTAGAGAGCAGGACACCCAGTTATACAGACAGACCACACTCCCCTGGCCAGCCCTCAGCACTGGAGATGCATCACCCTGCTCCCTGACATACAGATAACACTGTGATGGATGCGTCCACACAGGTAGACAGAGGGCACTGCTTGGGGGTAGGAGGGGCAGGGGCCCACAGCCAGCTGGCTGAATTTAAGCCCTAAGTCTACTGCGTCATGGCTGAATACCCTTGGGCTCCTTAATTTTTGTGACTTCTTTCTTTGTCAGAGAGCCACTTCCCAGGGACATGAACTGGGACATCTGCTGTGCCTGGGGCAGGACGTCCATGGTAAGCACTGCATTGCCACGTGAAACATTTCCACGTGGGGACTTCCGGCCAAGATGGATGCATAGGTAGACACACTGTGTCTCCTCGCACAACCAAGATAGGGACAACAACAATTTAGAAACAGAATAACAACCAGAACCAACAGAAAATTGAACTGTATGGAAGTTGGACAAACAAGGAGTTAAAATAGACACGTTCATCCAGACCAGTAGGAGGGGTGGAGTCAGGCAGGGCACAGGTCGTGGGTCAGGCATGGAGAGCGCTTTGGGACTGGGCACGTGAGGCATCCAGGGCACACAAGACTGCAGTGGGCGGACCCTGAGCATGCAAGCGGCCGCTGGCAGACTCCGGCCAAGGGGTGGCAACTGGCAGACCCAGCAAGGTGGTGATTGTGAAGCAAGGCACTGCATGCAACCCAGGATCCCAGAGCTGGGAAATAGAGCCTCGGGGCACTGAATGAAAATACCTGTGGGTGTTGAGGTGCTGGGAGAGAATCCCTGCCTCACAGGAGAGGTCTTTGGAAAGTCTCACAGAGCGCGCAAGCCCACCCACATGGGAACTGGCACCAGAGGGGCCCAGTTTGCTAGGGGAAGCGGCAGAAGGGACTGAGGTCCGATGGAGAGTGGAGCAAGTGCCATTGTTCCCTCTCGGACCCTGCCCCCACATACAATGTCACAACCCAGAGACTGGCATGCCCTGCCCTGGTGAATACCTAAGGCTCCGCCCCTCATAAGTAATAGGCCCGACCAGACCAAAGGAAAAAAAAAGATGGTTCAAACAGAAGAACAAATGAAAGCCCCATAATCAGTACTTTTAAGCGACTGAGAGATAGCCAACCTATCAGGTGCACAGTTCAAAGCACTGGTGATCAGGATGCTCACAGAACTGGTTGATTTTGGTCACAAATTAGATGAAAAAATGAAGACTACAATAAGTGAAATGAAGAAAAATGCACAAGGAACCAATAGTGATGGAAAGAAAGCTGGGTCTCACCTCAACGGAGTGGACCAGAAGGAAGAAAGAAACAACCACACAGAAAAGAATGAAGATATAAGAATTCAAAAAAATGAGGAGAGGCTTAGGAACCTCCAGGACATCTTTAAACATTCCAACATCTGAATTATAGGGGTACCAGAGGAGAAGAAGAAGAGCAACAAGTGGAAAACTTATTTGAACAAATAATAAAGGAGAACTTGCCTATTCTGGCAAAGAAAATAGACTTCCAGGAAGTCCAGGAAGCTCAGAGAGTCCCAAAGAAGTTGGAACCAAGGAGCAACACACCAAGGCACATCATAATTACATTAGCCAAGGTAAAAATGAAGGAGAGAATCCTAGAAGCAGCAAGAGATAAGGAGACAGTCAGTTACCTACAAAGGAGTTCCCATCAGACTGTCATCTGATTTCTCAAAAGAGACCTTACAGGCAAAAAGGAGCTGGAAAGAAGTATTCCAAGTCATGAAAGGCAAGGACCTACATCCAAGATTGCTCTATCCAGCAAAGCTTTCATTTAGAATGGAAGGGCAGATAAAGTGCTTCTCAGATAAGGTCAGGTTAAAGGAGTTCATTATCACCAAGCCCTTATTTTATGAAATGTTAAAGGGACCTATCTAAGAAAAAGAAGATAAACATGTATAGTAAAATGACAGCAAACTCACAATTATTGACAACCACACCTAAAACAAAAACAAAAAGAAACTAAGCAAACAACTAGAACAGGAGCAGAACCATAGAAATGGAGATCACATGGAGGATTAGCAACAGGGGAGTGGGAGGAGGAGAGAGGGGGGAAAGGGTACAGAGAGTAAGTAGCATAGACGGGAGGTAGAAAATAGAAAGGGGAGGGCAAGAATAGTATGGGAAATGTAGAAGCTAAAGAACGTATGACACATGGACACAAACTAAAGTGGGGGAATGTGGGTGGGAGAGGGTGTGCAGGGTGAAGGGGAATGAAGGGGGAGTAATGGGACAACTGTAATAGCATAAGCAATAAAATATATTTAAAAAAAGAAAACAAAATTTCCATGTGGACACCTCTGATTGATTCCTTTGGATAAGTTCCGAAATGCAGAACAGCCAGGTCAAAGGGCATTTTGCAGACCTGCTGCTGCCATCTGGATGGTCCTCCTCGTCACAGCTGCTCAACCTTCCACATGGGTCAGAATCACCTGGCTCTGATTCTGGTTTGGCAGGGCCGGGCAGGGCCTGAGACCCTGAGTTTCTAATGAGGTGCTGATACTGCTGGCCCAGGACCACCCGCTGAGTAGAAGAGGTCCCTAGGCACTCACGAGTTCTCTGCCACTCCCTTCTTACAGAAAGGGGAGTGCTCAGTGGGGCTAGGGCTGGACAGACCACGGCCCCAGAAAGCATGCTCACGGCTGGCTGGTACAGAGCCGTGGGGGCTGGAGAAGCCGTTCCTGGCACACTGCCTGGGTCCCCACAGCTCCTGCCCTCCCCGAGGAGCCTGAATCTCTGCCATTAGCCGCCAGCCCAGATGGGCTGTTTATGCGCCAATTCCTGCAAATAGATTCCACCCAGAGAGGATTAGCGAGACTGGTTCTCAGTACCGAGGCCAGGCAGCGTGGGTCCTGCCTTGTTTGTGGAGGGCCTTTCCTGCAGCCTCTCAGGCTTCGGGTTTCCATACTGCAGCGCCACAAGCAGGCCCGGAGAGCAGGGCTGGCCGAGGGAGACCCCGTCTGGACGGGAGCGTCTGTGCAGCCCTGGCAACTCTGTCTCCAAGTCCAGCCTGGGGAAACAGAGACACAGTGTATGCTGGGTTTCACTCCACCTGACAGGCTGCAGGTACCTCTGTGTTCCCTGGGCAGGAGTCAGGGGAGGCAGGGAGTGGGGAGTGGGGTGCACAAAACCAAACAACTTTAATCCAGGTGGAAACTGGGGGAGAGCCCGAAGTTCTTAGTGTTTTGCTTTCTACACGAAGCACATATAATTGCCAATAGGAGGCCAGTTTTGCCTTCTGAAAGGGCAATTTCATGTGGTTCAATATTCAGCCTCACTGCAAAGGTTTGGAGTCATTTTTATAAATACCCTATCCTCAGGACATGCAATGCCAACATATTTGTACAGGACCACATAACACTACCAACATTTACTGTTTCTCATGGGATTTAAGATGCCACCAAGCATAAGCTTCTCTGAGCCCCTCCATCCTACTGACCAGCTGGGAATTCCACTGACGATGCTCTGGGGACCTTTAATCAGTGCCCCCATTTTCGCTTTCCAGCGTTTTAGGGCTGCTGTGTTCTTCAGCATGCTTCCCAGAGCCGCATGCCTGTGAGGACTGGTGAGCCAACACAGGACAGAGGGCCCCACACGGCCCAGCATCTGTCTCATGTCAGTGGGAGCTGGCCTCCTTCTCTTCTCTCCACCAGGACCTCGATGGTCGGTCCCAGGAGAGCAGCGGGTGGGGTGGGGGAGGCCAGGCTGAGACCCTGGGCAGGGGCCGAGCTGTGCCTGGCCCCAGGAGACAGACAAAGATGCCGATATGTATCTGGCTTACGGACTCACCTGACCCCCACCTTCCAGAGGAAGGAAGGAAGAGCTTTCCAGGTGTCACTGTGCTGTGGCCATGCTGGAGAAACAGGGTGGACCCCCAACCCGAAGTTGGATGAGCTACGCATCCAATTATTCCTATGGTGGGGCTTTCTGGGGAGAGCAGGGCAGCCTCCATTTCTCCAAAATGACTCGAGGGAGCAGAGAAAGGGGACTGCCTGGGGTCCTATTGAGGTTGGAGTAGGGCCAAGAACGAAGCTGAACGGAGGTATGTGGTTTAAATCCCCTGCAGCGAGGGGGGAGCACATGGGCTTCCTTACCAGCCTGCCCAGGTGTGGGGTAAAGAGAAATCAGGGGGAGGCTTAAAGGCTTCCAGCATCTAAAGTGGAGTCAGCCTAGTTCCCATCCCCATGCCCGCTGCCTGGTTCCAGATTAAAACACTGGCCACTGTGTGTCTAGCAGGACACTCGCAACATGCTATGTGTACACACATGCAAATATATCCTGCAGGGAGCTTGAAAACCTCTGTGAGTCTCCAGCATATTAGCACGTGGGTGCATTCAACCCCCGTCCCCAGAGCGTCCTCACAGCAGCTCCATGTCAAAGTGCACGGAAGACTCTAAATTATGAGCAGTTTGATATATACCCTGTACCACCACCTCCCTGCACCCCCGCCCCCCGACTGAACAAATGCCAATCTCTTCCCTGTTTGCTCGGGAGTGTTTTTTCACCAGATCAAAGTTAGAGAGAGTTGAAGCCCACCCCACCTGTTCCCTCCCACCCTGTTCAGGGGTGACCTCCTCCTGAAGTCACTGCGCCAGTTCCATGCCTGTTTCCCTCTGGATGCCAGCATCCACAAGCCCACGTCATAAACTCTGCATCACAGAACTTGCGTGAAGATTATCGTGCTATTCGACTCCTTTAGCACCTCTTTTTTCTCCACTCTATAATGTTTTAGTTTTATTCACGTTGCTTCATGCAGCTCTTATTCCTTTTTAAAAGCGGTGCAGCACATTATCCCACTGCGTACCCAAGCCTCAGCTTACTTGACTATTTTGCATCCTGATAAGCTTTTGGCTGTTTCTAATTTTTGCTTATAGTCATTGTTTTTTAGAGAAAGAGTGCAAGACCGCTCAGCCAGGAAGTGGGGGGCCAGGAGATGAGCACAGGTCTTCAGACTCCAAATCTGCATACAGTTCCTTCTACTCCATCAGCAGAGCATCGCTCTCGAGCTCGGGACCCTGGATAAACCACACATACCTGTGGTGAGGTCACCTGCTGTGGTGGTTTTAAAGATATGTCCACAAATTCTTGGATATTCCTCCCCTTGAGAGGAGGAGCTGAATTCTCCTGCCCTTGAGCATGGGCTGGGCTCAGTCACTCACCTCTAACAAATAGGATATGGCAGGAGTGGTGCCACATCACTTCTGAGATTAGGTTATAGGAAGACTGGCTTCTGTCTTAGTCTTTCTCTCTCTCTCACAGACACACACACACACACACGTACACACGATTCACTCTGTGAGAAGCCAGGTTCCATACTGGGAACTGCCCTATGGAGAGACAGAGCAAGGAATGGGGGCCTCCCATCAACAGCCAGTGAGGACCTGAGGCCTGCCAGCAACCACAAAGTCCCACGTGACAGCCCTGACCTTGCAGTCAGCACATGAGCCAGAACCACTCAGGCGGCAACCAGATTCCTGACCTGAGAAAACCAGGAGATAATTTGTTTGTTGTTTTAAGCTCCTGGGTTTGGGGATATTTGTTATACAGCAACTGATTACTGATACACTCACGAAGCATCACCCAGAGACCAGGTGGTAGAACACAGATGGATGAGTGCATCCAGCTGGTTTTACCACTGACAGTCTCAAAGCATCTCTTCCTCATAGTGTCCTGGCCTCTGAGGACGTGTGATGAACCAGAAGCCACAAGCATGGATCCCATCACAACCTGCTGAGCTGTGGCTCCTCACCTGGGTTGAGTGCCTGGGCAGCATGTCTGTGCAAGCATCCTCTTCCAGCCCTTCTCCATCCCTGCCATCCTCTGCCAATTCCCTCGCAGCCCTGCCTGGCTGCACCTCCGGAAGCTGTAATCCAGTCTGCAGGGAGCTAGCTCCCAGTTGAACTTTCTTCCCGAGTGTAAATTACTGACACAGAATCTGGCACATGAAGCATTTTAGAATTTTCCTCCATGTTATGAGGTTTTGGAGTCTGATGGACCTGGATTTCTAATCCCGCTCCCCTTGCCTGTCCTCCCTTCCCCTCACTCTCCTCATCTAAATTAGGTCAATAATTATACCTTTTCCCATTATGGGAGAGAGGATTTAGGCAGATCAAGTGAGCCGATGCTCAGAGGAGGGCCCCCAACCAACAGGCTGCACGGTTGTCATTCATCTTATTAATATGACAGCAGGAGGAGTGTGGCCACCAAGGGAAGCCTGGGGCACAGGCCTGAGTGCGGCTTCCCTGGGACATCTCGGGTGGGGACTGGCGAGGAAGGGGCTCCAGAACAGGGGAGGGTCCTTCTGTGTCTCGGCACCTCCCTGGCCTTCTCTCCATTCCATAGGGAGCCGTGCTGCTTCTCACGGGCCATTGTGGAATCTCCCCCAATTCTGCTAAATCTGTTTTTTTTTATTGAGGTAAAATTCACATAACATGGAATTAACCACTTAAAGTGGTCAATCCAGTGACATTTAGCACATTCACAGAGTTACTGCCACTGTCACCACAGTGCAGTTGCAGAACATGTCCATCACCCCAGAAGAGAAGCGTCCCCCTCAGCTGCCACTCCCCCTTCCTGATCCCCTTAGCCCCTGGCAACCAACAATCTGCTTTCTGTCTCTGCAGATTGCCTATTCCGGACATCTCCTAGAAGAGGAATCATGCCTATGGTGCCTTCTGTGTCTGGCTTCCTTCACTGGGCAGGAAGTGTCCAGGGGTGGCCCATGTTGTAGTCTGTGTCAGCACTTGGTTCCTTTTCACGGCCGAGTAAGGTTCCGTGATGTGGCTAGACCACACATTGTCCATTCGTTCATCAATGGATGCACATCGTTTTTCTCCACTTTTGGCCTGTAATAGATAATGCTACTGTGAACACCCACGCACGCATTTTTGTGTGGACGTGTGGTCTCAACTCTCTTGAAACTCTCTCCCTGGGGGTGGACTCCCGGAGTCCAACAATAGCTTTCTGTGTACTTTTGAGCCCCAACTCGGTGGCCCCCTTTAGCTCTCAGTGCTCTAATGCTGGCATCCTCTCCGGGTCTCACATGCTATGGGATTTTGTGGAAACACCTGCATGGAGGTCTGTGAGCCCTGTTTGAGCAGGGGTGGGGTTTTCCTGCCCCCGGGCCTGGCATGTGAAGACACTCTGAGAGCCTGTTAATGTGAGAACAGAGTACAAGTGTGAGCCGACAGGTCACCAGAGATGTCTATAAGGAGCCATTCCATGTGGTATGGCGAATGTAGCCCAGCCCTATCAGAAAACCAACAGGCTCGAGTCAGCACACAGGAAGCCAAACCCACGGATCGGCTTTCTTGTGGAAAATCAGGCCTGCATTGTACGTAGGCTGCTTTGAGGCTTGCTTTTTGCTAAAACTCCCTCACCCTGAAGTGAGGCAGCAAATGTTTACTGCATATCTTTAAAGTTACTTCCTAAAATCTATGCTAAACCTCCCAAGGATGGAGTGTAACCAGGTCAGCCACTTTTTCCTTTGCATTTGCAAATATCCTTTTTCTTTGTAGTAATTCGCAACTTCCTCTCCTTTGTTATCTCTAAAAAGTAACCACCTAAAATGAACCTGCGAATAGGAAATAAGGACCATCCTTGATGTAATGTGCCCAGAAGAGCAATAAAAACCTGTCCAGGCAGGGGTCAGGGCTATCTCTCTCACTCAGTGAGTGGCCATGCCACCCCTTTTTCTCCGCAGGACTTCTGTAGTTTGTGTGAATTTGTTTATCTCATCCACAACACACAGACCCCGCTGGCTGGAGTCCACATCAGATGTCACCAAGGAGCCCCAAATCTAGCATCAGGGACCACTTGGAAGGTGCAGTAGACACATGATTGGGCACAGGGCAGAATGAAGTGCTGGGGGCTTATGTTTCACGGGCAGCCCTGTTGAAAAGTAACAGGAGCGAGAACCTATGCTATGCCCCACACTGTCCCAACGTGGCCAGCGGGGTGTAGCCCTAGCATGGTATAAGATCAATGCTTCCCAAGTGGTCCTTTCTCTCCACTTTCCCACCCAGAATTTCGTGGGTCACTTTCAGATAAACTGAATCTCTCAAATCCTAGCTCATGGTCTGCTCCTTGGACACCCAGAATAGGACAGCAAGGTACGCCCTCTGGTCCAGATGACGACTGGCCTTGTCATTAAGAAAAATGAATCATCATAAGAATTAACAAGAATCAAGAGGCTTTCCCAAGTTGGCTGCACCAGACACAGTTAAGTTCTAGTTCTCTGGGACTGCATGGGGCTGCACTGCCTACCCTGAAGATGTGGGTCAGGTCAAGACCAGGGTCAGCGAGGCTGGGTAGGGCAAGTGAGGTGCCCACTTCAGGGTCCTGCAGTGCAGGTTTGCACCTGATAGGGAGTGACCCCTTGTCCTTGTGGCTCTGGTTTCAGTTGTAGATAAGGCTCCTGTGTACCCATGTGTGCGAATGTGCGTATGTGCATGAACATGTGTCTGTGAATGTTTGTTAATATCTGTATGTGTTTGTGTGTATATATTTATATGAACATGTATTTGCATGCTTGTGTGTAAATGTGTGTGTGCATGCATGTGTACAGTGTGCATGTGTGTGCATATGTATATAAGCAAGTGTATATATGTGTATGTGGGTGTGGGTGTGTGTTGGTAGGTGTTACATGTATAAATGTGCATGTGTATATGTGTGTGCGTGAGTGTATTATGCATGTGCATGTGTGTGTGTTTGCACACCTAACAGTAGCTATTGAGCACTTAATCATGAGCCCT
Organism: Phyllostomus discolor; assembly: GCF_004126475.2. Lineage (NCBI taxonomy): Eukaryota > Metazoa > Chordata > Mammalia > Chiroptera > Phyllostomidae > Phyllostomus > Phyllostomus discolor. The sequence continues at coordinate 75,775,036 of NC_040914.2, read as the reverse complement.
AAAGCATCCTAAGAACTTCACATTTAATCCACAAAACAAACCTGTAATATAAGTTCTACATTTATCCCCATTTTGCAGATGAGGGAACTGAGGCTCAGAGAGGCAGAATGTTTTCTTAAAGCCACACAGCTCGTAGACATGGGACCACATGCAGAGCCAGACACCTAACTCCAGAGCTCACACTCTGAACTTCTAAGTCAGGTATTTGAAGATGTAAACAAACCTATTTCCCCATCTGAGCCACACAGCAGAGTGCCGCTCTCGCCCACCAGCTTTCCTTTCATTTCAGCTCCTTTGCAGTCTAGGAGAGCAAGAAATCCCAGCAGGTAGCTGGTCCACATGCTCACTTTACAGTCAGGAGGAAGAACTCCAAGGAGAGAGCCACTCCCCCAAGCTCACAGGGCCTTAAGTGATGGGTGGGGGTCCAGATCTGCCTGGAGCCTGGGTGGGGGGGCCAGAGGGGAAGGTGGGACCCTGCATGCCCTCAGACTGAAGAGCTGGCTGTTTCCAACACAGTCTGCACAGCTGTGTCCTCTCTCTGTTACTCTGAAGTGAGCCTCTCCCCACAGCACACAGTGCCTTGTCCACTCCCCAGGGCACCTCCCCCCTGACCATTCATTTGCCCAGAGGGTGGTTTTCTTTTTTCTCTTTACTGCAAGCTTTAGTGGGAAAGAAAGAGGCCAGAGAGACCAAAAGGCAGGGGGCGGTGCCTCAGTGCGTATATTTAGCCCTAGCACAGGAACGAGGCCGCTCCTTCCGGCTTCGGGCCTCATCCGCCCGCCTTCCCTGCCTTCCCTGGGTCGAGGATCATGGGACCGGAGGAGGATAGAGCCTGTGGTGACAGCTGCCCGCACTCCTCCCATTTGGCCGACAGACAGGCTGGCCTTGGCCAGAAATTATATGTTTTGAAGCTTTTTTCTGAACCAGAAGCCCTGGGACAGCGCTGTTTTTGTGGTTTTTGTTTGAATTCTTCTTGAAATCAACTTGCACTTTTCCCCCCTCCGATTTTTAAAACTGCATTTCGTTATGTAATGTATATTTATTGTAGGAAAGTGAGAAAATATAAATACACATAAGGAAGAGTTAAAAACCTCACAATTTGATTACACAGCGAGGAAGTGAACCAACTTGATCTCCAACGAACAAAGACGACTCTCTCAGGCAGGAAGCTGGCCCCTCCAAGGTGCGGTGAGTAGTACCCAGAGTTCAAACAGGCAGTATCAGAAGCCAGGATGGCAGCCACCTGGGAGTGGGGACATTCTACTGCGGGGAATACCCCCGGTGTTTGCATCTGTGAAAGCACATCAAACTGTGCACTTGTGATTAGTGCACTTTTCCATGTGTACATGCAGGAAAAGCTTTACTAAATAAAAACTTGCCCCTTTCTGCTCCCAAGGGATCACCAATATTAACATTTTGGGTAGGCATTTTCCCACATATATATATGTTTTTTTCCGTAAAAAGATAAAACCCTGCCCTACCTCCTCTGTTTTAACTGGTGGTGGTGGGGGGAGGTGGGGAAAGGGGATGGTAAGCAGGGGCAAGGACCCATCCTGAACCCTCCAACCAAGTAGCCCCCCTCACCAGTTGTTGGGGTGAGGGCAGTAGTGAACTCTCAGTAAATGTGAACTCTTACTCTTCATCGGCTCTTGTTATTTCCTCTAATGCATGTGTCTCTCTAAATCCAGGGATCACCCTGTGACCAAACATAAGGGAGCCCCAAGTACAGGGAAATGCCCAATCCAATTCTCCATAATGCTTTTGGCCCAACTTGAATATAGAAGTGTTTTAGATGTCAATGAAATAGTCACATCCACTGTGAAATGCATGCACAGTGTAATTCATGAATACATTAGAAATACACTTTTGGACTCACAAATGAGATCAAATGGTATATGTGGCGGAGACTGGTGTGTTGTCCATCAAACCGTTTCCCTCTTCCTCCTGGAAATACAGACTGCTTCCATTTCCCAGCCACGCTGGCAGGTAGTACAGACACAAGACAGACATCGTCCAGTGGGATGCGGGGAGTAATATCTGACATCGCCTCCGGGCCTGGCCTCGGAAACCTCCCTCACCCAGCCTGCCCAGGCTCACAGCTCATCTGCTGACTGGACTTTGGATCCAGCCCAGACCACTGAGCCCCAGGGCATGGGGGACCCCTAAAGACCCACCAAACACCCGATTAGAACTCATGTGAGAAAGGATGAGTCCATGGCATTACTACACACGATTGTTTTGTTTGGCCGCGCTGATTGATGCCCCTTAAATCAATACATTAATTTAGAAGTAAGGCTTTTTCCATTTCATATTTCCTGGGTCAATTTTATTCAAATTCTTCACACACATAGTCAACATCAGTGTCTGTATCTTTGAGAACCACTTCTTGAGTCTTCAAACTCAGTTTTCCAGGGCACATCATCTTGTTTTCTCTTCTGAGTCCTCTGAGGGACATTGTTGACAATGGCTTCACCACGGTACACATCTCTATTACAAAATATGAAGACTGTTTCCCTCCATTTGACTTGTAGGTTTAGATCTTCAGCCTTCACAACCGAAGCACTTAAAATACTCCTTTTCAAAAGGGTCTTTAAACAGCTTATTCACTGCAACGTCTATACTCAGACATCCCCGCCGGAGGAAGATTTGCTAGATCTAGGTTAATTTGGGGGCTCCTCTTTTATCGTTTCCTCCAGTTACCCCCATGAGGATCTGATCTGGCTTTGTTTGAGGTCATCTCCAGACGAGGTGCCTTCCCTAAACAAATTTAGTTGTTCAGAATAAAATAATTGAAAGACTGACCTGTAAAGACATAATTATTAGGTGAATTTATTTTTAAGCTGATCTCCTTTACTTTTGTTCTTACTACTTTTCACACTGGAGATTTTCAAACACACAAAAGTAGGACAGAGTGTGTGTGATGGTCACAGGCGCACACACCGCCTGGCTCCCACCCAGGTTGATAGATGGCTCCACTCTGTGTTGTCGCTGCCACATCCACCACCCCTCCTGCTGTGAGGGATACATTTTCTCCTCTGTTTTTAAGTTCATTCTTTATCTATTTCTACGTATCATTGGTATACAAATCTTATATTGCTGGTGTACGATATAGTGTTCGACATTTTTTATACCTTACCATGTGATCACCCCACTAATGCTAGTTATCGCCTGTCACCATGCAAACTGATCACAATATTGTTGACTAAATTCCCCTATCCCCCATTCCCCCATTTCTCCACCCCTCTCTTCGGGCAACCGTCCCTTTGATCTCCGTTTCTGTAATTCTGTTTTTGTTGTGTTTGTTTGGCTTGGTTTGTTTTTAGATTCCACGTACAAGTGAAACCATACAATATTTGTCTTTCTCCGCCCAACTTTTTTCACTTAGCAGAATACCCTCTGGATCCATCCATGTTGTCACAAATGGTAAGATTCTTTTTTATTGCTGTGTAATATTTTATTGTGCATATATATATATATATATATGCACCACATCTTCTTTATCCATTCATTTGTTGATGGATACTTAGGCTGCTTCCATACCTTGGCTATTGTAAATAATGCTACAGTGAACATGGGTACACATATCCTTTCCAATTAGTGTTCTTGTTTTCTTTGGGTAATACCCAGAAGTAGAATTGCTGGGTCATATGATATACTTATTTTTAGTTTTCTGAGGAATCTCCATAGTGTTTTCCACAGATGCTGCACCAGTTTGCAGTCTCACCAACAGTGCAAGAGGGTTCCCTTTTCTCCACATCCTCGCCAACACTTGTTTGTTGACTTTTTGATGATGGCCATTCTGACAGGTGTGAGATGATACCTCATTGTGGTTTTGATTTGTATTTCCCTGATAATTAGTGATGTTGAGCATCTTTTCATATGTCTGTTTGCCAGCCATATGTCTTCTTTGGGGAAATGTCTTTTCATGTCCTCTGCCAATTTTTCAACTGGACTGTTTATTTTTTATTATTGAGTTGTAGGAGTTTCTTACAAATTTTGAATACCAATTCCTTATTGTAAATATCATTTGAAAATATATTCTCCCAGTCAGTAGGTTGCCTTTTGTTTTGTTGATGGTTTCTTTCTCTGTGCAGACTTTTAGTTTTGTAAAATCCCATATATTTTTTTCTTTCGTTTCCTTTGCTTAAAAGGATGTGTGTGCAAGGATATTACTCAGGCTAACGTCAGATAGTTTACTTCCTATGTTTTCTTCCAGAAACCTTATGGTTTCAGGCCTTACATTTAAGTCTTTAACCCATTTTGACTTTATTTTTGTACACAGCATAAGAGAGTGGTCCACTTTCATTTTTTGGCATGTATATGTCCAGTTTTCCCAACACCACTTGCTGAAGTGACTGTTGTATATTTTTGCCTCCTTTGTCATAGATTAGTTGACCATATAGATGTGGGTTTATTTCTGGGCTCTCTATTCTGTTCCATTGATCTATGTATCTGGTTTTGTGCCAGTACCATGCTGTTTCGATTACTACAGCCTTATAATATAGTTTGAGATCAGACAGCATGATACCTCCAACTTTGTCCTCAAGATTGCTTTGGCTATTCAGGGTCTCTTAGGGTTCCATATAAATTTTAGGATTATTTGTTCTAGTTCTGAGAAGAATGACATTGGTATTTTGATAGGAATTGCAATGAATCTGTAAATTGCTTTGGGTAGTATGGCCATTTTAACATTATTAATTCTTCCTATCCATGAGCACAGTATATGCTTCCACTCCTTTGTGTCCTATTCAATTTCTTTCTTCAATGTCATAGTTTTCCAAACATAGGTCTTTCACCTCCTCGGTTAAGTTTATTCCAGGTATTTTCTTATTTTTGGATATAATTGTAAATGGGATTATTTTCTTCATTTCTCCTTCTGATTGTTCATTATTAGGGTATGGAATGACTTCTGTATATTCATTTTGTAATAAAGGATACATTTTTTAGAGTGGGGAGAAAACTTGCCTTATATTCAAGGCTATCTGGTATATTTAGTCAACATTATTTTTAAAAAACTATTTACTATGAAAAATGCCAGCCATACATCAAAGAGACAAAGCACAATGAACCCCATGTGTCCATCACCTGCCTCAACACAAGACCCATTTCATTTTATCTCCATTAGCCATAGCCTCCTGCCCTGGTTTGTTTGGAAGCAAAGGCCAGACAAATCGTCCTCTCATCCAGTCAGCATCATTGTTCATGGTTGTCTTTGCTTACATGTTTTGAGGCATAGGAGTGGGACAGCCTGGGAGTTACCTAGGATTCAGGTACCAGTGCACCTCCTATTAGTTGTGTGACACTGGCTAGGTGACCTCCCACCTCTGAGCCTCTTCCTATATAGGGAGAAAAACAACAGTGCCTTCCTCATAGCACTGTTGAGGACTTGATGCAAAAATGTCTGTGAAGTGCTGAACACAATAAATTCTGATTAGTATTATTCTTCTCAGTAATCTCTTTTTTAATATTTCAAAAGCTGAGGGGGGCCAAGCTAGATGTGGAAATGCTCCATTTCAGTCTGTGCCTTGCTGGAGGAGGTGTGAGCCCCTTGGTCAACTGAGGAGGCCAGGAGACCCCTCTAGATGGAGGAGCTAGTGAGGGGCACCCACTCACCCCCAATGAATGTGAGAGCCCAGTGGCTTTCCCTCAAGAATTCAACCATGTCTCCAGCCATTCCTCCAGGGGGCATGGTTGGTATCCTGGGGCAGGATAGCTCTTTATGGTACACCCCAGAATTACAGAATGTTTAATTTTCCCGGCCTCCTGCCTACTAAATGCCAATAGTGTTACCATGTCACTGGATCAGACACAAGAGCCCAGACGAAGACCATGGATGAGTTAGTTCTGATGCACCGTCTGGCCCCCCAGACATGGCGGTGGGAGGCTTTGACTGGGGAAAGAGTTGGGGTGCTCTGGTCATGAGGTGAGGGACAAGACTGTCCCTTGTTTTCAGTGTCTCACATCCTCATTTGTACCCACAGTCTGGGGTCACCCCCCACCAAAGCGTTCTGTGTCGGCTCCATCTCACTGTTACAGGCAGACTACATCCCCCGAAGTCATGTTGGAGTCCTAACCCTCAGGACTTCATAATGTGACTGTCTTTGGACGCAGGGCATTTTCAGAGGTAACCAAGTTAAAATGAGTCACGTGGGTGGGCCCCAATGCACGATGACCGGTATCCTTATAAGAAGAGGCAGTTAGGACACAGGGATGTGCACAATGGGAAGACAATGTGAGAATGCAGGGCGAAGACTGCTGTCTGCAAGTCAAGCCTGGGGCAGACTTCCCTCACAGCCCTCAGAAGAAGCCATCCACGGACACCCTGCTCTCGGACTTCTGGCCTCCAGAACTCTGGGAGAATCCGTTTCTGCTTTTAAAACTACCCTGTCAGGAATCAAATACACTCACCTGGCCAGGCCTCCCAGAGCCAGACAAGTGGTGGCTCTGAGAGGTTCCCCTAAGGAAGAAACACCTCCCTGCTAGAGTCCAGGCTGCATGCAGTCAGGTGGCACTTGGCTCAGACCACGGATACCCGGCCCCAGCCAGATGCCCACCGTGGGCAGACACCATCTGTCCCCACACACAAATAAATCAGTCCTGTTCGGGGAGCAGCGTGATCCATTCTGAGGGAAGGGGTTTCTGTCTCTAGCCCATCCGAACTGGGTGCTGGCGTTTGAGTAAATTGAGGAATGATTTGAGATTTCACATGATGGAATCGAAGCAAAGAAAAAACACACCCACCAAGATGGCTCTTTTCTTCCTTTGTCAAAAACTTAAATTAACTAGTTCATGCAGGGAATTCAATTAGCCTGGGAAGCATATCCTTAGAATTCAGACACAGGACTTAAGATTTTTACTTTCACCTTGACGATCTAGCACCTCCTACCTTTTAGAAAAGGATTCTGTCAGGGAATCCTTTGCAGAGCCAGTTCAAAAAGCCATTTAATAATTTAAGTTTATGAAAAAAAAAGAGGTCCCTTTTCCTCTCTTTTGTTCTTCCTCCTTTCTCCTCAAATGTACACCTCAGGGTTCAGCCAACATTTTCTATAAAGGGCCAGGTAGTAAATACTTCTGGTTCTGCAGTTCTATGATTTCTGTCTAAACTACTGGGCTCTGTGATTACAGGACCCAAGCAGCCAGAGCAATGTGTAAATGAGTGGGCACGGCTATGGTCCAATAAAACTTTAATTACAAAAATAGGCAGTGGCTGGATATGGTCTGCAGGCTATAATTTGCCAACTGCTGCTTTAATTCATCTAAACTCAGAGGTGCAAAAAGTGTCCACCTTAATTCATCTGCTTCAGCCGTGGGCATAAAAAGCTCCATGGCACTGCTTGGAGAAATGTTCTGCCTTGGAGGTCAACAACTGTGACTTTGGGACAAGTTACAAACTCCTCTCAGCCAAGCTTTGGTGGTGATTGGGACATACAGCAGCCCCTGTCTGCAGGGATCACTGTGGGAATGACTGAGCTGATGTGTGTGAGGGGCTCAGCCAAGTGGCTTATATATGAATAGACAAGGGCCTGCAGTTATCATCGACACAGGCAGCCCTGCCAGAAGGAGAGAAGGGTGGTCTCTTCTGCAGACTGGGGAAACAGGTGTCCTTCTGAGCATGCAGAAGGAGGCATTGGAAAGAGGCAGAGTTAATTAATAAACGAGGGCCCTCTGGGGGCAGGAGGGAGCTGAATTGAGAGCAGGTAGGAGGGAGCAGACAGGAAAGGAGAAAAGCTCCGTCCTTTGCCAGCAACATCAAGTGGCTCCTTTTTGTAAGGCTCGCCTCTCCCTCCCATGTACACTGTCCATGATGGCAGGGACAAAGTGGATTTTTTCTTGACTGTGTCCAATAAAAATCACAAATCACAAAAAAAGAAAAGACTTTTTCTGGAAAAATCAAGAAAAAATGGGGGTGGGGGGCAGTCCCAGAGAAAGGGAAAAGAGGCCAGTGAGAAAAAGCATTTGGACACAAACATAAAAACAACAGATACACTGTGTAAACTATACTGGAGTACTGATTTTAAGAAATTACATAAAGACATCATTGGAGAAATTTGGACATGGCTCAGTATTAAGGAAATATTGTTAACTGTGTTAGGCGTCACAATGGCATGATGAGCACTTTTTTTTTAGTCTTCACCAGTGAGACAACCTACTAAAATACTTACATGTGACTTCTGGCCAAGATGGGGGCAGAGACAGATACACTTTGCCTACTTACACAACCAAAAGAAAGACAACAATATATTTAAAAACAAAAAACCAGAGCAGCCAGAAAATCGAACTGTATGGAATCCCAACAGCCAAGGAGTTAAAGAAGAAACATTCATTCAAATGGGTAGGAAGGACAGACACAGGCAACTGGGGAGGAGAGGACATGCAGCAAGGTGGCAGCTGGTGGACCAGGCAGTCCCAAAATTTTGTGCAGAAAAACCAGGAGGAACAACTGGGGAGTGAGATAGACTGTGCAACCCAGGGTTCCAGTGTGGGGAAAAGAAAGCCTCAAAACCTTTGGCTGTAAAAATCCGTGGGGGATGCAGTGGTGGGAGAAACTTCCCTCATAGTAGAGTTTGTTGGAGAGACCCGCAAGGCCCAATAACATACACAAGCCCACCCTCCTAGGGATCAGCACCTGAAGGGCCCAATTTGCTTGTGGAGAGAGAGGGAAGTGACTGAAAGCTGGTTGAGAGCTGAGCAAGCAGTATTGTTCCCTCTCTGACACCCCTCTCCCCACCATACAGCATCACAACACAGAAACATGAGCTGCCCTCCCCTGGGGAATACCTAAGGCTCTGCCCCTTACAACATAACAGGTGTGCTGAGCAAAGAAATATGGCCCAAATGAAAGAACAGATCAAAACTCCAGAAAAAGAGCTAAGCAACAAGGAGATAGCCAACCTATCAGACACAGAGTTCAAAACACTGGTAATCAGGATGCTCACAGAAATAGTTGAGTATGGTCACAAAACAGAGGAAGAAGTGAAGGCTATGCAAAGTGAAATAAAAATATACAGGGAACCAACAGTAAAGGGAAGGAAACCGGGACTCAAATCAGTGATTTGAGCAGAAAGAAGAAATAAACATTCAAACAGAACAGAATGAAGAAAGAAGAATTCAAAAAAATGAGGAGAGGCTTAGGAACCTCTGGGACAACTTTAAACATCCCAACATCTGAATCATAGGGGTGTCAGAAAGAGAAGAGGAAGAACAAGAAATTGAAAACTTATTTGAATGAATAATGAAGGAGAACTTCTCCAACCTGGCAAAGGAAATAGACTTCCAGGAAGTCCAGGAAGCTCAGAGAGTCCAAAGAAGTTGGACCCAACCAAGCACACACAAGCCACATCACAATTACATTACCCAAGATTAAAGATAAGAAAAGAATCTTAAAGTCAGCAAGAGAAAAGGAAACCTACAAAGAAGTCCCCATAAGTCTGCCAGCTGATTTCTCAAAAGAAATCTTGCAGGGAAGAAGGGGCTGGAAAGAAGTATTCAAAGTCATAAACGGCAAGGACCTACATCCTAAATTACTCTATCCACCAAAGTTATCATTTAGAATGAGAGGGCAGGTAAAGTGCTTCCCAAATAAGGTAAAGTTAAAGGGGTTCATCATCACTAAGCCTTTATTATATGAAGTGTTAAAGGGACTTATCTAAGAAAAAGAAGAAGATAAAAAATATAAGCAATAAAATGATGACAAACTCACAACTATCAACAACTGAACCTAAAAAAACAAAAACAAAAATGAACTAAGCAAACAACTAGGACAAGAACAGAATTACAGAAAAGGAGATCACATGGAGGGTTATTAATGGGTGGGGGAGGGGGAGAATGGGGGAAAAGGTACAGGGAATAAGAAGCATAGATGGTAGGTAGAAAATAGACAGGGGAGGGTTAACAATAGTATGGGAAATGGAGAAGGCAAAGAACTTACAGGTTTGACCCATGGAGACGAACTAAGGGGGAGAATGCTGGTGGGAGGGGGTTGTAGGGCAGAGGGGAATAAAGGGGAGAAAAAAAACGGGACACCTGTAATAGCATAATCAATAAAGTATGCTTTAAAATAAAATACATGCAAATAACATAAAGTCTGGAATTTGTTTTAAAATTTGGGGGCAAAAAAAGGAGTGGAAGTAGTAGAAAGAAGATTGGCAAAATGGCAAAATGTTGAGGTGAAGCTGGGTCATGGCTACATGGGGTTAATTATGCTCTTTTGTATATGTTTGCAATAGTCTATAATAAGAGGTGAAAAATAACTTTTCTTTAAAAAGCATTGGACCATGAGTGTATGACATAGTGTCTGCAGTTAACAGGACTGTGCTGTACACTTGAGCGTTTATTAAGGCTGTAGAACTCATTTTAAGTGTTCTTACCACCGAAAACCAAGAACCCAAAAGCAACAAGAAAGGGGCACGAAGAAACGTTTGGAGGTGATGGCAATATTTTGTTACTTCATGGTGGTGACTTCAGGGTGTATGCATACGTCCAAACTCATCAAATTATGTACATTAACTATGTGCAGGATTTTGTATATCAATTACACCTCATTAAAGTTTTATTTTTCTTTTTAAGAAGAGCAAGCGACAGAGCTAGGGGGAAAAACATTGGAACTACCACTAGGGGAAGTCCAGTCAAACAACGGTGCCTGGCCCAACAGACCAGCGCCCTCTTCACAGCAAATACTTTCACGCCCCCGTTGCCATCCTGAAACGAAATGCATGGAAACCCACACAATTTCCTCAACTCCACAGAGTGCCCGCTGTAATATGCAGCAGATCTAAAAGGAATAAACATAAAATCCTGTGTTTTTCAATGTGGCGATGCTTATCCGTACCTCCCTGGGGAAGGGAAATGCACCTGCCAACAGCTTATGTGGCACGCAGGCTCACATGAGCGCGATGGTGACAGGTGGCACCTGGCCCAGGTGAGGAGAGTGGGACTTACCTGCCAGTCACATGGCTTTCCAAATGGTGAAAAATCTCTTCACAAAGTTCTGACTATGACAAAACACAATGTCCCCACCATTTGCAAAATAGTTGCATGCCTGGTCTTTGGGGTAGCCTCTGGATTTTGCTCACACTGCACATGAGGAAGCTGTTCAAAGGCTTAGCCAATAGGCTCACACCTTATCTGGGGACTGAAAGGCCCACTGGGCGGAAAATCTTGATTGACATAAATTTCTCCTCAATGCTTGCTTACGTACGACGTATACATCCAACCTCAGATCAACCTCTGGCTACCCCCTGAAGGACCAAGGAAAACTGTTCATGCATCCAGACCATCTGACACCTAACGGACCAATGTAGAGGCTAAGAATGCAGAACTGATTCTTTTCAAACATACTTTTAACTCTAAGAACCCTCAGCTTTTCTTTCTTCTTCAGAACATTATGGATATTGCCTATATTGAGTAAATATTTATTTTTTTTAAAAAGTTGCATGCCTCGCAACAGTGCAGACCATACATATGCAAAACCATGCTTCTTGTCTGTCTGTTCAAAGGAATTTGGTTCTAGACCCATGCAGTTAGATCAGGGTCTCCACCTGCACGAATAGCCCCTAGGATGTCCTAAAACAGGTGGACAAAGGATGCTGCTCGGGTGTCATGGCCATGATCTGTGCCTGGCACCCTCCAAGTGTGGTCAGGGCTCCTGATCACTGTGACAAACAACCTCCTTCCAGAAACTTCCAACTCGGTCCCCAGGGGAGGCAGCACCCACTGCATTGGGCAGTCCACCAGGGCTTGGGTGTGCTAGCCAGGGGGCATCAACCAAGTGGCACAGTTTTTTGCCTTTCCCTGGTGATGGTGGCGGCCTGGAAGGGGGAGCAGGTGGAGACAACAGCAGTGACCCAGGCTGGGGCCTTCCAGCCACAGCACCTGGCTTCTTGGGGTTTTTTCCTGGAAGGGGAAGCAGGTGGGCACCGAAAGTGGGGCTCAGGCCAAGGCTAGGGGTGTCTCTAACCAGAAGCAAGGTGGGGAGCTCGGGAGTCAGATTGTAGTGGACCTGGGCAGTGGAAGGCAGGGGGTTAGAGGTCAGAGACCTTGGAGGCCACTGGGAGGACTGCATGGTTCCACGGGTCAGGTAGCAAAACTCCAGAGAGAAAGATTTCAGAGTGTGAAGCATGTGAATGTTGAATTGAGCAATTGATGTGGCCTTAAGAGGACGCGTGTGTCATTTCTGGCCATCATGCCCCCTCTGTGGGTCTCAGCCCGGGGAGCGACCTGGATCCAGGCTTCTCTGGCTGTCCTCACCCTGCCTTGTCCACCTTCCTTCTATGGATGCTGCTCTGCCCACCACCACTGCTGGTTTTTAGTATCCCGTCCCCAGGTTGAACGGGCCTCTCACCAAGTAGCTTGGCGGTCCTTTTACAAACATAAAAGAATATTATTACTCCAGAAAGAAATGACCACATCCAGGACAAAAATGTAACTCAGAAGACAAATGGAGCCAGGCTGCCTGCTCGGAGGCCAGGAAGCCTGGCCCACCTCCCAGCTCTATTTCCCCAGGGGCATGGCCTCGGCCACTGGGCGCTCACCAGTGGTTGAGTAAGAGGCCCTGCCCGCCCCTGTGAGGCGTCACCGCACCACGGGTGCCACAGATTTTCCACAGCGTGACGAGACACGGCCTGAGGGCCACTAGCAGTGGGTTGTTCTTGCATGCTCTTGGCTATGAAATTGGCCTGAGCCAGTCTGGGTTGGTGCTAAGAAGCAAATTATTACCTCCCTGTCAGGACAGGGGCCTTCATGAAAGGAGGGCCAGCAGCATCCACTCAGCTCTCCCTGATTCTGTACACTTGACCCTTTGCTGTGCAGAGAGGTGGCTGCTGCCCCAGTTTACAAAAGCAATTCAGAATCTCAGGAAGTCGCCACAGCAGGCCCTGGGACAAGGGTGGTGGCTGCATCTGTGCAGGAGGCTCATCTGGGGACAAATGAGTTAGAGGAAGAAGGGGCAGTAAACTGGGTGCCCATGAGGCTTCTGCTGGTGGGGTCTGCAGAAACCACTCTCCCCACTTTCCCGGGGTCTCACCCTAGGGTCATGTCTGGCTCCCTGAGCACCACAGGGACAGGTTCCCCAAGCTGGGTCCCACAGCAGGAAGAAAAGGCTGTGATCTGTGTTTCTGGATCCTTCCCTGGCCACCTCCAGTCTTGGTAGGTGGCAGGGAGTAGTGCAGAGATGCATTCCCCCTGGGTTCATTAGGTCACCGTGGTGGGCTGAGTAATGACCCTGAAAGACATCTGTCCTGATCCCTGGACTCTGCAGACATGTGACCCGACATGGCAAATGGAGTTTGCAGGTATGGCTGAGGATCTTGAGATGGTAGTGGATCCTGGATTATGGGGGTGGGCCTTGTAAAAGGGAGGTAGACAGAGCTCTGACCTCAGGAGGGGAGACAGTGATGTGCTGCAGGATGCGGGGAGGGGTGATGCACTGGGAGGTGGGGCCACGCCCCCAAGGCCTGCGGTGCCTTGAGAAGCTAGAAAAGAGGAGGAACGGGCTCTCCCCTGGCACCTCCTGGAGGAAACAGCCCTGCAGCCCCTGGTTTCAGTACCTCAAGATCCTGTTGGACTTCCAATCCCCAGAGCTGTCAGAAAATAAATGTGCTGTTTAAGCCACTAAGTTCATGGTCATTTGTTACAGCAGCCACGGAACACTCATGCAGCCGCCCACCATCTTTAGAAGGTAGAGGAGGCTGCAGTGGGTTTGGATTTCAAATAACTCTCTCAAGTCCCTACATTACGAGCTACACAGATTGGCACCCTGGTGCTGTTGGGATGTGTGGCTTCCGAAGGTGGGTGGCACCATCACCATCCTCACCATCATCCTATCATAGTACCACCACCCCAAGACCTGGCCCTTTCTTCCCATTCCATCTGTGAAGTTAGTGGGCCCACAGCGGGCACAGGGTGACTGGCTTTTTGAAATCGAGCTCTGCTGTGTGCCCCGCATCCTCACACAGCCCTACTCGATGGGGACCATCCCAGCCAGTGTGCGTGCGAGTGGCCCCTGTTCCCTCTTGGGTTCTTGGGGCACCTTGGCTGTCTGTGGACCCTTCCCCAACTTTGCCACAACACGAATGCTGCCAAAACCACCAGCCTGACTTGGGCAGGTAAGGATTGGCTCCTGGTCCGCCCCAGGGCACAGGGCAGTGTGGAGCAAAAAGGGGGTCCTGAGGGCAGGCAGTCCTGGGTCCAAGTCCCTGCCCCTCTGCCCTGGCATTCCCTCCTCCTCAAAGAGAGGTGACAGTACTCACTTCTCCGGGGTGCTGTGCAGACCAAACCAGATCGTGAGGGCCTCTGGCCTGGCCCTACACGGCTACCGTGGTGAGCATTCAGTGAGCTAGCCCTCGCAGCCGCAGCTCCTGACCATGAGGTTTCAACATTTTTCATTGGCTGAATAAGTGAATGAACAAATGTATTCATTCAACTAATATTTATTAAATGCCCTCTGAGTGTAGGTCGCTGAGCTAAATTTTGAGCAAATGAAGAAAGAAGAGAACCTCAGCGCTCTGAGCGGATCCCCGTGCCCGTGGAAACAGAACCATCTGGGGAAGCTGTCCCTTCCCCCTCCCTGCCACTGGGGGGCCCACGGGCTCTGCGGATGCCGGGTGTTTCCCTGCGGACAGGCACCCAGCCAGGGCTGTGGGTCTCCAGGAACCAGGCATTCCTCAGCTCAGGAACATAAACACATTCCACCCAGCGTCCTCTGGGGGAGCCACAGGCCCCCAGAGCAGAGAGCAGACTCGAGGATTGCTGTCCAAAGGCCACTGTGCAGCCAGCCCAGCTTCCCGGGAGAGCTTGGAGAGCCATGAGCATTGTCAAGTGGGCCCCAGGCTCCTTTTGATAGGCAAACTGAGACCCAGGACGGGCCAGGACTTGCCCAAGGTCACTTGGGAGTCAAGGGTGGAGTCCAAGCCCCTGATACCCAGCCAAGCATGGGTTCTGATGGATTTCCAGGCCTCATTACAGCCAGAAACACAGCTCAGGCAGAGGCAGGCAGGCTGCCCTGCAGTGGGGGCCCCCTCTCTGGGCACGGGATAGTGCCAACTGACATGTCCCTGCGGACTTCCTTGAACATCCAATGTGTTTGCACAAAAGCTCTGGTGTCCCTGCTGGCCAGTGCCTGCTTGGGCCTCTCTCCATATTTGTTCACGTGGCATCTTCCCCCCCAGGAGCCTCTGTGTTCTTTGCTGTCAGGAGCCCCTCCCTCTGTTCTGTGAAATTTCTCCACGTCAAAGGGAACTTTCTGGTACCCCGAGTGACTGAGAACCTTCCCCATCAGGCAAAACATGATCAGGGAGCTGGATAAGATTTCTGTCCAGGACTCTGTGAAATTCCCTAGAAACGATGAGATTTAATCAAGCCCTGCCCCCCTCTGCCCATGGAGTGAGGAGTTTGCACCGATTGTCCTTCCCAGGAGACTCCTGCCACCAGAAAAGCATGACAGCTCCGGGTGAAGAGCCAAGGTCACGGGCAGCAAATCTCTGGGCCAGACACCACCTTTAAACACTGCAGAGGCCACTGAGTGTATGGTGGACCACCAAGGGCACCCTGGACACTCCCAAGACACTGGCCTTCCCGGGGCTGGTCATGTCACCACAGTGGGCACTTCTCCCCACCAGCGTCCCCTCCTGCGAGAAGATGCTGAGTTCCCCCAGGCTGGCCTGTAGCCAGCGCGCGCTAGTGCAGCGGCATGCTTTCGGTCACGGAGATGACTGCTGGTGAGGATATAAAAACGGCGCAGCCTCTGTGTAAAACAAGTCTGGCAGTTTCCCACCCAAACAGTTCAACACGGAATTGCCATATTGTTAGCGCTGGTATTTAGCTACAGTATTTAGCTGTGTACAATGGGCGCCCACGTTAGTGTGCCCAGTGTATACGTGATTATTGTGCCCATGGTGTGTAGTCATTATACCCATGAATAATGCAAGTCCTTACGTTTCCTTCAAAAATTTGGGCAGAAAGTGCATTATACATGGCAGAATATGGTAATTATTTAGAAAAGGAAAGGGAACCAGACACTGAGTTTGATAAACTGAGGACCATAACCCAGTTTGCTTGGCCAGGAAGCTACAGCTTTTCACACTCCAGGGGACCGCAGCATTGTGCTCCACCAGGGAGATTAACACTCCTCCCTCCCCCTCCAGTGTAGGATCATTGCAGGGCAAAGGGGAAGGTGCTGGACCATAGAGGCCTGATAGTCTAACTAGGGAGTGTAAACCCACCCAAAGCCCGTGAAAGCTTGGGAAGTTGACTGGTTCTTTTGAAAATTCACCTGTCCTTGCCAAGCGCAAGCTAACATAATCCCATGGGAACAAAGAAGTCCTCTCTCTTGCCCACCCAGTAACACACTCGCCCCACGCACTCATGTGTCCTCCCTCCATAGCCATGTGGTCCTAGCAGCCACAGAGCCCCTGGCCAGGGGCCTCCACACGCAGGCTCCAGAGGGGAGCCTGATTCTGCAGCACAGCAGTGGACTGCAGCTGGAAACACGCACTAAGCCAGCCAGATGCTGGAGTGCACCGTGCTACGATAGAATCTCTGGACATCAACTATGTTTCTGGCCCTGAATTTCCATGGCAGAGGGATGGAGAGGAGACATCGGGAAGTCAGCAGGAGCTCCCCGTGATTTCACATCATCAGTAAACCACACGGCAGAGCCCCACCCTCCCACGCAGGCCCGGGACACTAGATTCTCGTGACACCACAAGAGCTCGCTTTCCACTGACAGCGACGTGACCTAGCAGTCCACGCCAAGGTTCATGCCCAACAAAAATGAAAACATACAGAAATTTGTGCAAGATTGCATATAACAGCTTATTCATAACAGCCTAAAAGTGGAAACAACCCACGTGACCATTCATTGATGAATGGATAAACAAAATGTGGCCCATCCACACACGGAATATCAATCAGCATGAACAGAAAGAAGGGCTGATACTTGCTACAAATTGGGAGAACCCTGAAAACATCATGCTGACTGAAAGAAGCCAGTCACCAAAGACCGAATAGCATTCGTATGCTTAGATATTCCATTTACATGAAATATCTAAGTCCACAGAGACAGAAAATATACTAGTGGTTGCCTAGGGCTGGAGGGAACAGTGGGGGGTTGAGGTGACATCCAGAGAGAGCAGGGATTTTTTTTTAGGCCGATGAAAGTGTTCTAAAATTGACTGTGGTGATGGTTGCACAGTCTGCAGACATGGTAAGCACCATTAAACTATATACTTTTCATGCATAAATTGTATGGTCTCTGAATTATATCCAATGATGCTGTAAAAGAAACAGAAGTAATGGACAGCAAGGATGTGGTGCAAATGCAATTTTCAGAAACGTTCAGTCTCTAATTATAGACATTCGTAGAACTGGCAATATTTACTGAAACTGTACGCACATACCCAATGATTCCACTTTCATTCTCAGGCACATACTCAGCAGAACAAGTGCCTTTATTCACCAAAGGACGTGTACCAGCACGTTCATAGCAGTACGAGTGGCGATAGCCTTGGCCTGGAAGCAACACCTGCGTCCATCAAGAGTAGAGTAAATAAATTTATTCTCTTCACACAGCAGGGTCCTGTGCTGCCATGAACGTGAATGAGCTAAAACTACCACAACCCCACGGATACGTCGCATAAACAGCAATGAGTGAGAGAAGCACACGCTGCCTAATTGCATCTGTACAACCCTCAGGAGCCAACCTTCCATGTGGAAGGTTACATCAGTGGTTACTCTCAGTGTGGGGGAGTACAGTGCCTGGGGGACAACCGAGGGGCCTCTGGGAGCTGCTGATGTTCTGTTTCCTGACCCGGGTGCTGTTATGTGAGTGGGTTCACTCTGAGAATTCAATCAATGGTACACTTAGGGTTTGCATGCTTTTTACTTGTATTCAAATTTCAGTGAAAATCTGCTAATAAAAATATGTCTAAAAAGTTAATGAAAAAAACAACCCAAATGCAGATCAATAGATGACTAGATAAACGAACTGTGATAGGTGTCCACACCACAGAATATTATCTGGCCATAAAAAGGAGCAAAGTACTGATTCATGCTACAACATAGATGAATCTTGCAAACATACTCAGTGAAAGTAGCCAGATGCAGAAGGTCACATATTGTCTGATTATTTTTGTATGAAATATCCAGAACAGGCATATGCACAGAGGTGGAAAGCAGGTTCATGATTACCAAGGGCTGAGGGGAGGGGGATGGTGAGTGACCGGTGGTGGGCATGGTGCTTCTTTTCGGGGCAATTAAAATTCTGGAATTAGATAGTGATGGTGGTTGTGACAACTCTCCGATGTATCAAATGCCACTGAATTGTACACTTTACAATTGTTAAATGTTGAATCTTATGTTTTAAAAAAGTTAATAAAGGTATCAAGGGTTGATCCCAGTATAAAAATAGCGGAGATCTCTGATAAACATGCCCTCTCTAAATTACACCTAAGTGTATATTTTTATTTTGAATACTTACTATGAGCCAAGGTCCAAGATGGGCCCTTTTCCTACAATACCTCATTTCTTTTTCAAAACCATTCTAGGGAGTCATCACTACCACCACCCCAATTTACATGTGAGGAAGCAGACACCCCAAGAGGCCCACTTCCTGTCCAGTCAAAGGGCGGCCACATGCAGCTTGAGCAGTGCTGTCACAGGCCACACCTGAGGCAGATGGACAGCTGCCCCTCCTGCTCTGTGCAGCAGACCCACTTCCTGTGGTTTCTGAATTCCTCACACACAGCCGGCCTAAGGGGACAGGCAGGTAAGATGTTTGTGGTGGAGAGAGCAGGGGTGTGAGAAGACAGGCGGTGCGTGCTCAGGCACACCCATGCCTCCCTTCCCCGAGCCTTTTTGGTGGGTCCCATGGCAGGGATGAGGAGGGAGTCTGGGGCTCCCACCACAGCACACTCTCCTCTGATGAGCTGGGTGTCTATAAATGATACCACAACGATAATAATGGCAGCACTTTGCTCCAGGGACATCCTTCTCTATGCCAGGCTTTATCAGACACTTCGTGCACCACCATCCCCTGTGATTCTCACAACAACCTGAGAAATAGGTCCTCCTGTTTTCTCTGTTTGACAGCCAAGGAGACTGAGGCTCCAGGAGACTAAGTCATCACATAGTTCCAAGAGGAAGAGTGGGGATTTGAACCCAGAAAGTTGGACTCCAGAGCCACCTGCTTGACATCACTTGCTAACAGGCAGCCTGGGCTCCGAAATGACAGAGCCAGTTGTGCACCGTAAACATTTGGAACCTTCCCCCAGGTGGCAGGTTACATAAAAAGAGAAGGGAGCCAAGGGGCACCTCAAGGTCCATGTCCCAAAACACAAAGCTCTATAACCTCTAGGAGGGTGGTTAGTACTTAGATGCAAGAACGCTTCCAATTATGGACAAAGCTGTCTGCCACTTGGGGATGTGACCGTTACCAGGACCAGCTTGCCCTGCATGGCTGAACACATCCAATTGGGGGGAGCAGCAGGTGGGTGCCAAGTGGGCCCTGGTGTAGACCCACCTCCCTCTGGCAAGGTAACATGTGGGGCCAGGGCTCAGTCCATAGAGAGAAGCGGTCATCAAGGCAGGCAGCCTGGGCCACAGTAGACTGTTTTATGTACAGGTTGATGCCCATGGATGAAAAATCTTCTCCTAACAGAATCAGGCCTTTCTCGGCCCCAAGGGGTTCATTTATTCATTCAACAAACATCTATTGGGCTCTGTGCTGATTGGTTTTATGCCAACTTAGCTGAGCTCTGATACTCAGATATCTAATTAAACATTCTGGATGGTGCTGTGAGGTAGTTTCTGGATGAGAATAACATTGAAACCAGTGGACTTTGAGTAAAGCAGATTGCCCTCCACAATCTGGGTGGGCCTCGTCTAACTGGTTGAAGGCCTGAATAGAATAAGAGACAGACCTCCTCCAGACAAGAGAGAATTCTGCCAGCAGACGGCCTTCAGATGGAAACTGCAGTGCTGCACTTCCCCGGGTCTCCAGCCTGTGCTGGCCCACCCTACAGATTTTGAAATGCCAGCTTCTGTAATTTTGTGAGCCAATCCCTTAAAAGTAATCTTGCTCTCTTTCTCTCTGGCTCTCTCTCTTTTTCTCTCAGTGTAGATAGATGATAAGTAAATAGATAGATAGATAGATAGATATACATCTACACATTTATAAATACACATCCTATTGGTTTTGTTTCCCTGACAAATACAGGCTCCTACTGTCTGGTGGGACTGGAACTCCAAGTGGCGACACAGCCCCTAGGGCTTCAGCCTGCCCCACCTGTTAATGCGGCAATGCCAGCCTTCCAAGGGCATCGTGTGACTACACAGGACAACTCAGGTGCAAGACTTTGTCTTCTCTAAAGAGCAAGGGTGACTGGCAGGACAGAGGGTCCTGCCAGACTGCTGTATGATCTCGACCAAAGGACTTCATGTCATAGACTTCCATTTTTTGGGGTCTGTGAAATGGACTAATGATAGTTTTACATCATGGGTGATGATTCCCTGTGAAGACTCAGCAAAACCTAATGTATAAGAAGGGAATTGTGCCCAGCCCATAGTTGGCACTCGACAAAGCGCACCTGGATACGGCCCTATAGTCCAGCAGGAGCTTAACTGCCTCAAAATCACCTGGGAGCCAGGTTGCTGGGCCCCTCTGACTCACTGAACCTTCCTCTCTGGGTGGAGGAGCCTAGGATCTGGGTTTGAATCACATCTACCTCCAGGTAACAGAGTTAAGAACCCCAGCTTATCACAGGAGGCCATCAAAAAACCCTTTGCACGTAGACAGGACTGTGTCTGGACAAGCAGCAGCCGGCCCCTGACCTCACGCCCCTGGGTGGAGTGAGTTGGGCTGGGGCTGGGCGCTAGGCCACCACGAAATATCGCCTGCAAATGAGCTACCTCATTATGTCCCAGACTGCCACCCCACTCAGATACCATCTGCCTTCTCACCTGTCACCTGACATGTCTCTGTTCTCCCACCAGAAGGAAAGGGGGCGTCCATGCTGCCCTGGGCATCCTCCAAATTTGCCCGCATCCTGCTCCATAGGGCACTCTGAGCTCAGGCAAGGCTGTGTACCAGACTGCAGCTGGGGAGTGGAGGGGGCGACAAGTGTTGGAAAGGTCTGTTTGTTCCTGAGAGGTTACTGAGTTACCTAGCGTGACATTCAAAAGCACACAGGGTGCCAGCCCTGTCTCCAACTCTTTCATCTTCTTACCAGAGCTCCAATTTTGTCCAGGGAGCTGAGGTCCCAGCTGAAAACCCACAGATCCCAGCCTTGCCTGCAGCCAATGGCATGTGTACTCAGGGATGGGGCTTTTGAGAAGCTGGTATCTGCGCTTTGCAGACCTTGCCTTACCTGGAGGCGAGAGCTACTGGCAGAGGAGCTGTCGTCACGTGGCCATGAGGACGGGAGCTGGATGAGGTCACTTGTCTAAATGGAGCTGCTGCCCAGACCTGACTGCCTGCATCTGGACACCCTCAGGTGCCATGACGAAACACGCTCCTCGTGCTACTGTGTCAGAGCCTGCTTCTGTCCCCTCAGCCACGTGCCGTTTCCAACCGGATCTGCAATAAAGTAAGAGTCTTCTTCTCAGCCCTGTCCCAGCTCCCAGCTGCCCTGAGACATGCAAAGTGACCAGTTTCGGGGGCCTTTCCAGAAAAACTGAGTGCACATATAAGCACATATGATTATAGATTGCTTTTCTTCTCCACCCAAGTGAGATAGCACAGAGCACACTGCTCCGCATGCATCTACTCCACGGCAGAGCTTAACTTCCCTCCAGACAGGGCACGTGGTGACAGGGACGTGCACCTGTCGCTGTGTGAGTTTACCTGAAGGCACGTAACTGGTCCGCCACCTAGGGACATCGGGCTGTTGCCAATCTTTCCAGGCACAGGCTTTGGCAATGACTTCTAAAGGTGTCATGTGGTCAGATGGTTACGACTGTGATGGAAGCAGAGTTAGTCGCATGAAAACCAGGCTCTGAGACAGGGAGAATGTCGTCTGGGAGGACACCTTTCTGCTTTCCTTCTTGGAGTCCCTGGCCTGGCCCTGCCCCCAGGCCTGGCCCTGCCAGAGGAGGCCTGGCTCCTTCTTCAGGGAAGTCTGGCTCTCCCCTGGCCTCACCTGGGCTTTTTTCCTGCTCCATTAGAACCTGCTTGCCCCTCTGTTTGCCTTCCTCCTGCCCTGCCCCTCCTCTGGCCATCCCCACTAGGGCCAGCCCCCACCTCCTATTTCCTGGACTACTGTAACTGCCTCCTGCTGGTCTGCCAGTCCTCTGTCCAGCCCCCTTTTCACACCCAATATGTCACGCCCAGATCAGAACTCCCCAGGGAGCTTGTTGCTTCCAGGGACAAGGACCACCCCCTGACCTTAGCTCCTCCACCTGCTCAGGGAACAATAATCCTTCAGTTTCACATGGGTGTCAGCCCTGCCCTGGCAGCCCACCTGCCCTGCCAGCTAGGCCTGGCCACTCTGGTTTGTTGCCCCCGTTCCTTCAGACTCTCACCCCCGTTCTGAGAGCAGCTGTGCATTGCGTGTGCCACCATATGCTGGTGCTCTTCCCTGCACCCTTTTACTTCACCCCCAGTCGATCTCTGAAGGTCAAGTTGCTGTTGCCCTCCTCAGACGGAAAAGGAAACTGAGGCTATCTGTGGTAGGGTCCCCTGGGCTTGTCACATGGGCTTTGTTCGTTTGAAGAAGCATAAATGAGGTGAGCAAGGAGTTGGAAGAGGCAAGAAAATTCCCAGTTTCCATAGCAACAGAAAGGATGCAGCACCATGAGCAACGAGGAAGGGGGATGGGGGCAGTCCTGAGAGCAGGATAAATCATGGAATTTCACGATAGAAGGGGCCTTCCATTTCCTTTGGTTTAGGAATTCTGTACTGGAGATGAGCCCCCCGCCCCAACCCCACAGAGACAACTGGCAATGACTGGAGTCATATTTGGTTGCCGTTTCGGCTGGATGTGGGTGCTATTGGCATCTAGACCAGGGATACTGCAGGACACCCCACAGTGCACGGGGTGGTCCCCCAGCAGAGTGATCCAACCTGGAACACCAACAGTGCCGAGGTGGGAAACCCTGATGTAGTTCACCACTGTTCTGGGTTTGAATCCTCTGCGTGACATCCTCCCACCCGCTTCAGAGCACCTTTTGGTGTTTGCGTAACTGCCTCCAGTGACAGGTGTGCACAACCTTTGTGAGTGCCAGTCCAGGCTCAGCATCAGCACCAGAACAGCAGGACATCCGGGGAAGAAGTTACTCACACGTCTCCAAAGCAACAAGCAATACTCAGCTCATACTAAGAGCCTCACGAGAAACAAGGCGCCAGTGAGGTAAGACGCCAGCTTCTGTGCTCAGGTTCTCCACAGAAGGGGGGGGGCCCTCCAGGAACCAGGCACCTGGAGGGAACCCAGAGGCTCTTGGTTCTTGGCCAGGGGTCTCTCAGTCTGCGGCTGCAGGGTAGGAGCGGGACAGGCAAAAGGAAGCAGGACTTGGCCATCTGCACTTCCAGAAGTAAAATTAAATTTCTGAAATATTAAAGTCCTATTGACAGTACTCATGTTGAAGGATTTAGGAGGAAATGTACACACTCTGAAATACATTAAAAAAACAAGAAGGATGAACAAGTAGGTGGGTATGTGGATGGCTGGACAGATGGATGGGTGATGGATGGGTGGATGGATGGATGGATGAATGCACAGATACATGATGAAACAAGTATGTAGAGAATATTTTTATTAAAATTCTGTGATTAAATCCATGTTACAGATGAGGAAACCTTTCAAAAGGTTGTGGAAATTACTCAAGGTCATCCAGCCAGTAAATCGTGAGGGCCAGGATTTGAAACGGGGTCATCTGATCCAGAGCCGAGCTCTGGACACTCCATGGGACTCACCCCTTCCACGGGTGACCCCGGGGCCCCGGCTGCTCCAGGGTCTCTGCAGGAGAAATGCCCTGGCACCAGTCTCTCCAGAGGAGGGGCCCTAGGGGGTTGACTGAAAGCTGCCTTGATTATACCAATAATCAAGGGGGGGGGGCGCTGGTGAAAAGGTGCAAGTTTCCCCACTGCATGTGTTGGCGCTGCCTGATTGGAAGCTCATTTAGATACTGAAATAGAGCAGTGATCTAGAGAGGCGACCCTGCCCTCATGCAGCCGGTACTTTATTCCCCCCACTCCTCATTGATGTCATTTCCTGGGTGTCCAATTCCCAGTCAGGGTGCATGCCTGTGCTGGGGTTTGGTCCCTGGTCAAGACGCCTTGATGGGACGCCTTGCATGGAGAGGCAGCCCATCAGTGCTTCTTTCTCACATCGGTGTTTCTCTCCCTCCCTCTCCTCCTCCCTTCCTCTCTAAAATTAATAAGCATGTCCTCAGGTGAGGACTTTTTAAAAAGGTGGTGAAAGCAAGGGTGTAAATTTTTCCCATCTACGTTCACTGACCGCCACAGCCCCTGCACGAACCCCACGAGCACTCACTGTGCTCCCACAGGAATCGACCTGGCCGCTTGGCTGGCGTGGACCCTTGGTCCAGCCTGTCTTCCCCAAGCAGTGGGAATTTTTTAACCTCCTCATCCCAAATGGTGGTGCGAGCAACCAGGCAGCAGCCTCTGTACCCTTTCCCACCCCCAGGCTCGGCCTAGGCCCGCAGACTGAGGTTTTGCTTTCTGTTCCTCCTGAAGGGAAGCAAGGCCAGCCCTGAGCCTGGGACAGGCCTGTTGGGGTCAGTCCGACCTTGAGCCAGCAGCCGGGCTCTCTCGGCAGCTGGAGAGAAGAGAAGCTGTTTCTGTGCTCTCCATATCCCTGGGGTCCAGCAGCCAGGAAGGCCACTCAGGGCCAGGCCCCTCTGGTCACCAGCCATCCCAGCTGTGTTCCTGAAAGTCTTGGCAGAATGAGAACACACTGGTCAGCCAGGAAGAGGAGATGTCATCCTGCTGTGGCTGGGAGCTGGAGGGGGCTGAGAGGCACTGACTAAAGCTGGGGTCCAGTCACCATGGGTAGGAAGGGTTGCAGGCCACTCAGGAGCCCACCCACTTCTCCCCCAGGGAGAGGAGAAAGGGTGGGTGTTTCAGGCAGGGAACAGCCTGGACAAGGCAGGGCAGTGGCCTTTAGCTACACGGACTGTACCCTGGGCGGGGAGGAGAAGCCCTTCCAGGAGACAGCAAATACAGCCTAACATGTGGCCTTGGAAGGCAGCCTCTGAGACTCAAAGCCTGCTCCTGGCCATATGGCCTTTGGTGAGTTGTGTAACCTGTCTCCTGCTTGCTCTCTTTTAATAGCAGCAGTATGGTTTCCTATGCTGTGCCTCAGCCCAGGTTCTGGGGCTTGCCCATGTGCTCTTACTGTGCAAAGCCCGCACGTTCTGCCAGCTCCTTTTGAGCAGTGACACCAGGCAATTGACAGCTAAGTGGATGTGGTGCAGAAGCTCATCATCTGTCGTCTTCATGTGGCCAACAGCCACTGCCAGACGCAGCACTTCTTTCATCTGGAACTTGATCGTGGGTTTCACTGCGTGGACCGCGGTCACCACGTTCTCACTGTGGGTCAGCAAGGAAGGGAACCTGCCAGCCTCACTCAGGCTGGGGCCCAGGATTTGTGGGATCTGCCTGATCAGAGACTCTAAAGCCAAAATACATCCCACTTCTTGGCCAGCTTCTTATTCTTGTTGAGTTTCTTCTGCGCTTCGATGTCCACATGGGGGATAGCCACGGCCTTGGTCTTGGCCTCATCACAGTGCTGCTGGTCCTGCAAAACACACCCGGAGAACTTGGGGCGGGGAGTGGACTTAAGCCTGACGGTGCCGAGAGGAGAGTCTTGAGCGTCTGAGGGTCATAGTTCTTCAAGCCTATCTGCAGCTCCACTGTCTCCAAAAACTTATGGTGCTCATGCTGGTCCCCATGCAGGACTTCCCGCACTGCCCCCTAGAGCGTGCTGCAGGAGACTTTGCTGCTCAGAATTCCTCGTGCTGCAAAATCCCCTCCCGTCTTTTCTGATCGGATGTGGACTCTAAGAGCATTTGATCTGAAGAGCTCTTGCAAGGAGCAAATATGACAACTGAGTGCAGTGAGTGAGGGAGGGCTGTTAGCCCCTCTCTGGGCCTGGTTTCCCCACCTGGAAACTGGGAGAATGGACTCTGTCCCACCTCACAGGACCCTCAAGATCTGACTGGGCCCCTTCCTCTTTTGAAGATAGAGTCCAGCTCCCTTCTTTCACACGGAGTCCCTGCCCTCTTAGGCAAGGACTGCCAAAAAAGCCCGTTGGTTAATTTTAGTGCATGGATTTTAAAGAAAACCTGAACCCAGAGGAAGGGCAGAAGCAGCCCCTCCCACGCCGCCCTGACCACCAGGGGCCCGTCGACACCATCTCCCAAGGCAGGGCCTCTTCTGTCTGCGCATGTCGGACTCGCCCAGCACCACAGGCAGTCTGACTTCTGGTCCCAACCCCCCCCCCCCCCCCCCCCCCGACGGTGCCCGTCCACTCTTTCATAATCCTGGGAAGCACTGCTTTTCTTTGCAACATTTATTTATGTATTTATTGCAAAATAGCTACTTTTCTCATCACAAGAGCAGTACATGTTCATTGCTAAATATTCAGAAAATAAAAAGTCTAATGAGACAGAGGAAAAATAATATTGCCCTTAACCCTAACACCCAGGGGTGTTGCTAATAACTCTTTGTGCTCATGTGACCAGGGCATGACTTGTTTTAAAACCTCTATATAAATTAATTTGTTTACTTAATTACAAACTTAGGATCATACCTACGTATGTGCTTGCTGTTACAGGTATTTTTCATTGTATATACATATATTCACATATATGTTACATGTATTCATGCAATATTTTTATTTCATTTTATAGCCATATCTTCAGTGAAATTAGGAGAGAAAGGCCAGTAAATCAGGATTTTTGGCTATATTCGCACATGGTTCTGAATGCTGTGGCCACCTTTTTGACGTGACCCTGCTGTCCCACAGGCCCCTCCACATTGGCTGCCTCCCCCTCTCCACCCCACTCCCCATGGGTGGGCAGTGGCTGCATTCCTGCCTGAAGGCCTGGGGTGCTAAGGGCTTCCCCTTACCAAACCCAAGCTGCCTCCACTTCCTTTGTTAATCTTCTGTAACCCTACCCACATTGTTATAAATTGTCCCTTCACTAAATTTCTTGAACTTACCCATCTGTTTCCGATGCAAAGGCTGAATTCCATTCTCTCCAAGGTCAGCTGCTTGTTCACCCAAGTCTCTGTTGGGCAGTGAGGTGGTTTCCGAGCTTTTTCACAGCGATTGCAACACTCAGGGTACGCTCCCTTGTGCGTGTCTTTGAGAGGCATTCTGGGCTGTGAGTTGCTGGACCACAGGTCAGACCCCAGGCAACACATCCCCCCGCTGCTCCGATGGCCCGCATCCCATCCACAGGAAGCAGCGTGGCTTGTTTTGTCTCCTTGCCCTGGACGTGTTCATTGTTCCCACCATTGTCACTGGCACATAACACTAAAAGCAACATCTTTATGCCCGAAGTGCCTTCTGTGTCTCGGAATGTTCTCCAGTTGCCTAGATTTATTGATTGTCTACAGAAAAGGTACACAGAGACCTGTGGGCACATGAGTGGTCATTCATTTAAAGCAGCCAAACTCCCTAAACTGCAAATCTACGTGAGTGCAGTGTCTAAGAAGAATCATTGCTTGTGTCTAAAGGCCTGTGTGACCACTGACATCAGGGTACAGTGCCCCCATTTGAGTCCCACAAAAATATCTAACCTAAAAAAAACACAAAAATCTGCCCTTAACCCTCTCTCAGAACTGTGGCTTCCACTGCCCAGTTCTCCCACAAATGGGGGCAAACTCTTCCCATTGTAGACAAAGGTCCAAGGGGCCGGTCCAGGCAGGCCCGAGGTGCAGGGGAGGTCTGGGCCTGGGCCCCAGGGTCTGCAGCAGGTGCTCTCCCCCTTGTCGCAGGCCCAGCCTCTGCTCACTACTGCCGGCACTTGCTGTTGGCAATGGTCTGTTGCCAGTCCTCATGCTGAGTGGTGTGAATGTGCATTACCGCAGGGGCACTGAGAAGGTCAGTCTCTAAACGGAGCCTCTGCCACATGTTGCCAGAAAGTCCTGTGTTCCAACATGTGCCTGCATTCCTCCCGACTGCAGAAACCTTCTAGTTGGATCCTATGCCTCCAAAGCGCTCATGTCCCACTCAGAACCCTGCAGCGTCTGTTTGTTTCCAAAGCTCAAGAGTGGAACCTTTGTTGTCTCTCAAATACCGGGTTTAACCCATAAACTGCATGTGGGCTCTAAGAGCCTCTTGCACGTGACTCTTACTCATAGGTGGACTTCTCCCCTGAGCTCTCCTGCAAAACTCTCTCCATGTGAGTAAGTGCTGGGGCAGAGCCTAATGCTCTCCCGGGCTGTGGCCCTCCCATCTGCTCCTCCACCCGCTTCCCAGATCTGGGGCCAAGTCACTGTCAAGAGGAAATCAAGGAATCAGTAGTCTCTTTTCATTTATCCATTGTTTTAAGAAATGCTTAGTACAGTAGTTACTGAGCAATTACAGAGCCCTTCTATACACGTGCTGGACAGGCTATGTCTGATGCCATCCTCACAACAACCCTGTGTATTACTGGCTCTTCTTACAGATGAGAAAACAGGCTCAGAGGGAGCGTCCCCTCTGTGAGTAGCCCAGGCAGGATGCTTCACCACGCCTCTGCCTGAAGCAGCACCTCAGGTACGTCCCCGGAGCACGTGAGGGCCAGGGAGGGACACACGTTCGGGAGGAGAGGCCGGCCTGCAGCAGCGGAGCAGAGTAGTGCTCCGAGGCCAGGCAGGAACCACGTGCTCCCCCACGGCCAAGCCGGTTCTCAGGGAAAAAGAGAGCCAGGAGCCAGAACCAGGCCCGCCTCCTTCCAAATCCTGTGCACGCCCTCTGAGTCAGCTCCCTGGGGCTGCCCTAACAAAAGACCATAAATCCCAGGCTTGAAACAACAGAAATCTGTTCTCTCGCTTTCTGCAGGCCAGAAGTCTGAGATCAAGGTGTGGGTGGGGCCTCCCTCCTTTTGAAAAGTCTAGGGCAGGATCCTTCTTGCCTCTTGCAGATTCTGGTGGTGGCCAGAAATCTCTGGCGTGCTTTGGCTTCCGGCTGCATCCCTCCAGCCTCTGCCTTGGTCATCACGTCTTCTCTCCCCTGTGTGTGTCTGTCTGTCTCTGTGTCTCTTCTTCAAGGACATTGGATTATGGCTCATCTAATCCAGCTGGAATGACGTCTTCTTGACTTGATGACATCTGCGAAGGCCTTATTTCCAAATCAGGACACATCCACAGGTAGCAGGGACTAGGACTTAAACACATCTGTTTGGAGGGACACAATTCAACCCCGCTGCACCCTCCGATGAACCTGGAGAGGGCTCGCCAAGGTACCTGTGGCAGGCCCTGAGCCTTTGCAGGGAACCTCATACCCACGCAGAGTTCCCGTGTTTGTCCACCAGGGTGGGCTGCCTGCTCTGAAACACCTGGACATGGAAAAGGCTAGACCCTCCCAGGGCACTGAGGGTCTAACGGCAGAGACCAAGGCGCACAGCCGGAACTGACTCCCAGAGGGGGCTCCAGGCAGAGAGGCTGCGGGGTCTGATGTGTGGAGGGTGTGGGGTGTGGGATGAAGACCATGTGTCAGGGTCAGGCACTCCCCCCGCACCGCGCATACACCCATCCCCTACCATGGGCACCCACTGTAGAAGGTACCACGACCTGCTCTGCTCACCACTGTGCGCAGCCCCCACACAGAGCAAGGCCCCGCGAACACGGCACCTACAGGAACCAACCCCTGGTTTGGAAGGAAAGGCTGGGGTTGGAGAGGCAGGAAAGCCTGCGGAAAACGGGGGAGAGGAGAACTGTACCATCAGCACCCCCACCCCGGAGAGAGGGTGCAGGGGGGCCTGCCCTAACTTCCTGCTGCAAACTGCCACCTGCTGGAAAGCTTGGGTAGGAACGTTCACCGAAAGGCCTGTGGGCACAAGGTCCTCACTCCTGAGGTCCCATCGCTGTGTTCTTCCCTCAACGGCGACCCCTAAGGACCCCGGGAGCTCATTCCCCATGTGCCTCCCCACGCCAGGCCTGCTGGCAGGATTGATCCTGTGCCCCTGGGCAGTGGGGCTCGAAGGGAAGCCAACCTGGGGAGCCAGTCGGGGCTCCTCCCACGCCCAGAGCCTCGGCCCCATCCTTAGCGCACACTTACATGCATGAATTTACACACTCACAGCCATTGCCTCACACCTTGCTCACCCTCCCACCCATTTCATACACTGCTCATACCCATTGCCACACACCGCTCACACTTGTACGCATACACATATGTTCATGTTTACATTCACATACCTTCTGATACACATACACACTTTCATTCATGCTCATACACTCATACACATTGTCACACACTGACACACATCCACATACTCACATAAACACTTTCTTTTCCACATGCATGCACTCACCCGTACATACTCATACCCACATGCACACAGACGTGACACAACCCCTCACATGTCTCACACCAGCAGTCACGCACATCCCAACACTTACATTGCCTGCCTCTCACCCATACTCTCTCACACTCACACACTCATTCTCATGCCCTGACACTCACACACCAGTCTCCCGCCCTCACCCGTGCAAAGGTTTTTTCTCACGGCAGAGTGGGGCGAGGAGGGAGGCAAGGGGTGTCCACCCCTCAGCACAGCAAACAATGGCGGGTAAACCTGGACCACCTTTTCTGGGCCTCTTGTTAAACTTTATGGAAGTAGCGTAATGCCACATTCACCAAGGAGCTTTTCTGATTCAACATCATGTTTCGGAGATTTATTAATGTAGCTTTGGCTCATTGATTATAATGGTTCCAGCAGTCCATTTTGCAAGTTTGCTCTAATTTGTGGATTCATCCTCCAGTTGGTGGATGCTTCCAGGTTGCCTGCTCTTATAAACAATACTACTGAACCTTCGTGCATGTCTTTGTACGTTTGTGAGCATATTTCTGTGGCCTGTACTTAAAAGTGTACCAGCTGGGTCTTGTGCACTTTATGTGTGATTTCTGTTCTCTTGGGTGCTTCATTCAGGGACTTCCTCTGCAGCAAAGGATCAGACACCTGTTTCCCCACCCTTTGCTGTCACCTGGTGTGGTCAGCTGTTCAAGTTTCGCTAATCTGTTGAGTGAGAAAAGATACCACGTTGTGATTTTGATTTGTGCATTCCTGCTGACTTGCAAATTCTTGCATTTTGCATGTATTTCTTTACCTTGCATGTTCTCCCTTCTTCCACTCCCCTATTCGTGGGTCCTTCGTCCACCTTTCCATTTGGCTCCTTGTCTTTTATTTACAGGTGTTCAGAAATTCTTTAGATAAGCTGGTACTAATGCTTCATCAGTTACTTAGATTGCAAGGAAGTTCTAACCCGTCACTTGTGTTTTCACTTTATTTATAGGAATATGTTTTGAACAGAAGTTTTTAAATTTCAATGTCAAAGTCATCAATTTCCCCTACAGTTTGAGAATCTTGTTAAAGAAATCCTTGCCTACACGAAAGTCATAAAAATATGGCCTTTCCCCCCAAAAGTTTTACACATTTTGGTTTTTGCAGTCACAGACCTCCTTGCCATTAAAAGCCAGTCTGCCATCAAAGAACCCATCACAGATTGCTTCCCCCGCCCTTGGCTCCCAGCCCAGTCTCCTTGCCCTCCTCCTGGCAACTTTCTTCTCTCTCCAACCCCATTTTCCCTCACTTCTGCCCCCCGGCCCATACACCCCTCCAGTGCTCTTCCATCAATCATACGGAGCAATTCCGCTCTCCCCAGCCCCTCTCCCTGAGCCCAGTTCTAGCCTGTTATGGGCAAGCCTAATGACACATCAGCTGTTATTTGCATATGTGTGATTTCTCAGCCTGTCATAAAACTTGACACAAATCCCTGAACAAACGCCCTGCCCAATTGCCACGCCGCACACGTCTGCTCAAACTGCTGCCACGCACAGTCTAACCAGTGCCCTGCACACCCACGCTCTGCCCCCTCCACATCGCTTTCTGCCCAAAGAGCTGACTGTGCTTCCTGTAGAATGGACACATCCTTGCACTCTAGCTGCAGGCTGCGCACAGGCACCCTGGTGTAAAATCAACATGAAGGGGCAAGTGAGGTGCAGTGTTTACTCCTCGGGCTCCTTTCCTGCAGGGCTTCCTCGGGCTGGTGTGTCCCACAGCTGAAGGTCACACCCTCTCAAGGCTGTGGACTCCATGCACTTCCCTCTCCAGGTTCCAGCACTGCCCGCCTGCCATCATAGTCCAGGCCTCGTGGTGGGAGCAGCCCTGCAGCCATCCCCCCAGGGGGCCTGCAGGATTCCTCGTGCCCCCCTGCCACCCACACTCTGTAAGTCACGCCCTATAAATACATACTCTCCTCCTGACATCTCTGACTGAATGTGAGGGTGCTGTGCGCTCCCTGACGGACAGACCATGGGCCACCCTTCCTCCTTCAGGAGCCCCTAAGTCTATGAACTGAGACAGAAGCCCCAGGGGAAGTCAGAAATATTCCAGTGACAATCAACTTCACTGGTGATGGCCATGTGTCCTGGTTAGATCATTGTTCTCCTTCAGATGGGATGTCTTAAAGATCTATGAGGACGGGTCAGTGCACTGTAGGGCCAACCTTGCCACCAGAAAGTCAAACTGTCCCTTAGCCTCTTGTTCTGCCCTGAGCTCTGATGAAAACAGAAAGGTAGGGGGAGGGGAGAGGGTCAGCAGGAGAGCCTGGAGACAGGCCTAGGTTTTCCCAAACACTTTGTCAAGGTCAAAGGCAATAACCTCCTCCTACCCACACCCCTGCCTGCTAAATTCCATTAGAGAGCAGTGACAGCTGCCAATAAGAGATAGAGCTGCTGTAGCAGGAAGGGCAGGTGCTTTGAAGCTGGACCTGCCTGGGCCAGGTGCCCAGCCTTTTCGTTTTCTAGTTGGGTGGCTTGGGCAGGTCCTCAGCCTTTCAGAGCCGGGATTCCTGGTCCGTAAAGCGAGGGCAGCAATTCCACCTTGCAGGATTGTTGAGAGGATTACAGAAGTGTATGTGAAGCTTTTGACCCATGGCAAATACTTAGTCATCTTTAGCTTTAATAGCCTCAGTGGGTAGCATTCTTATGATTAATACAAAAAATGGAACTGGGAAACATGTTCTTTGAACATAAGAGAAAAAGCACATCTATTTCTTTCTTTTAAAAAATTTATTGATTTTAGAGAGAGAGAGAGGGGGCGGGGGAAAGAGAAAGAGAGAAAAACATTGATTCTCTGTTGTTCCACTCATTTATGCATTCATTTGTAGACTCTGGCATGTGCCCTGACCAGGGGTCAAACCCCACAACCTTGCTGTATTGGGACTACATTCTAGCAACTTAGCTACCTGACCGGGGGAGGCACATCTATTTCAATGTAGAAGCTAATGACCATTGACCTCTACAGCTTTCCCTTACAGATGAGGACATCGAGGCCCAGAGAAGGTGAGTAGTGTGTCCAAGGTCACACAGCAGTAGGAGAAGTCAGTCTGGAACATAGGCCTTCTGAATGTGTTTCCACAGCCTCAGGCTGTGGCAGACACATCCTAGGGTGACCCGCAGTGAATCACGCTGCCGTGTTATCTCCTCATCTTGAGAGGAGGCAGGACCTGTGGTCTGCTTCTTACTAGTGGAATATGGGATGTCACTCCCACAGTTATGTTTCATCATAGAAGACTGACTTAGCAG
The DNA here is from genome assembly GCF_004126475.2 of Phyllostomus discolor. NCBI lineage: Eukaryota > Metazoa > Chordata > Mammalia > Chiroptera > Phyllostomidae > Phyllostomus > Phyllostomus discolor. Next base: position 75,741,284 of record NC_040914.2, on the reverse strand, counting down.
ACTGGAGTGAGAGAGATGCCCCCGCTGGTGCTGAACAATTATCAGCCCCTCTGTGACAAATCTGTGGACCCGGCTTTAAAGCAGGGGACTGTGGGAGGCCCCAGGACCCAAGAGTGGCCTCCAGCTGACATCCGGTGACAAAGCGAAGTCCTCAGTCCTCCAGGCACAAGGAAATAAGTCATGCCAACAACCTGAGTGATCACTGAAGCTGAGCTCCCCAGGCGAGCTGCCAGATGACAGTGTGGCCCGGCTGACACCTGGATGGCAGCCTGCAAGCCGGAACCCCTGACCTGCTGAAACCGAGACAATCGCTGAGTTGCTTTAAGCTGCTAAGTTTGTGATAATTTATTGTACGATGATTTATAGTTTTCCTCCCAGAAAACTAACACACACGTGATTCTTCCGAGTCTTCCTAAACCGTGAGAAAATATCCCATTCTTCCTACGTACAGTAGATGGCCAGCCCCTTTGCCACTCCACAGCTCAGTTATTGAGTGACTGAGCACCTGAGATCCGGGCCGGCCTGGATCAGTGCCAGGTATTATGCTCTTCCCATCGCTCACATCGTAGGAGACCCTTGGCTTCTAACAGACACACAGCTACAACAATGAACACCATACCTTCCAGCCTCCTTGCCGGGAGATGTAGCCATGTGACTGAGTTCTAGCTCAGGATCAGAGCAGAGGTGATATGTGCAACTTCTGAACTGTGTTCTTACAGACTGGGGAGTTCCCTCCCTTGTCCCTCTCCTTCCCGCCAACTGGAGTTCAACCTGTAGCGAGCCAGCGTGGTTATGCACTATGTGCCATAGTGAATGCTGTGCTCACCACCCAGACCACCCTGCAGGACTGAAGGACTCACTGCCCCCAATTCTGGGACACAGCCTTCTCTGGAAATACCCTCCGCTGAAGAGCTGCCGTGACTGGAGCCACACCCCTTCTGGTCCCTGTGGGGATATGATGGCCCCGCCCATTACCCTTGCTTGGGACACCCCTGAAGGGATGTCCTAGCCTTGGAGCTCCTCTTGTGGCCTGTGGAGGCTGCGTCACAGCAGGTTCTCTCCTGCCCGACAGCACCCCCGGGACCCCTCTACATGACGATGTCCACCTGGGGTCCAGTCTGCAGCACCACGGGGCTAGGGGAGCAGTGAGGGAGAAGACTCCCGAGCCATGCCAGCTTCGCCTGGACCTGAGAGAGACAGAGAAAGAAAACTCGATCATTGCTGTGTTGGTTATCTTTGTTACAGCACCCTAGTCGTTAGCTGAATTATCACACCTGGCCACATGGAGGCATGGGCAGCTCGGACAGATTTAGTCCCTGCCATTATGAGTGCCTTTTAAAATTCATCCAGCCAGAAGGCTACGCCTTTCTACTTTGCACGAACACATCTTGTGGACTGGCCTGGGCCCCACCTGCCTTGCAAGTTTGAAGACGCATGTGGGAGAGAACTCAAGGCCCTGACAACAAGATTAGCACAGGACTGCGATGTAGGCGAGGCCAGTCACGGTATAAACAGGTGGCCAGCACAAAGTAGAAAATCCTCAGGAGGCTGTCTTCCAAAAAGTCATCTTGACTGGGCCACGTGTGGCTCACACAGGACCACGTGGCCCCTGTCTGAGCTCGTGCCTTCACCTGTGGGATGATTTCCAGACCACACACAGCAGGTCTGTATGGGAAATTGGGGTTAGGGAGCCATTAAAAAACCTCAGATAATATAAGACGATCTCTGCCAGCACTCGCAAAGATTCTACTTATCTGAAAAGACCTTAAAATTTTAGTACCAAATGTTGGGAATCAATTACATAGTTATATATTTGTCATAACATATAAACAGATAAATAAAATGTGGTGATGACTAGAATGATTTCTACAGCAGTGCTCAGCACACACCACGGCTGGGAGGTGCAGAGAGGAGCCTTATTTGGGAGAATCTGCTGCAGGCTAATGAGAAAGCAGGCTTACCTACCGCTGAGGCGTGCGAACCTGTTTGATCACTCCTGCTGGCCGCCCGGCCTCCGGAGGATGTAAGCATGGTTCTGTGCCTCTTGGACTCCTCATACTCTCTGTTCATGAAGACGCTCTGTAAATGGATGATAATTTGTTCGCTGATGGTCCCTAAGCTATGGGCAAGTGCCTTTGCCACCTGGATTCCCAGCTGCTGAGAAGCTGCCAGTCTGAACCAAATTTAGCAGAAGTGGTTTCAGCAGCGCAGTAGATGATGTCAGTGCTCCCTCCCAGATCTCCTGGACCCCTTTTTACCAGGTTTGTGGCCTCAGAATTTTGGCACATGTGGGCCTCTGTCACCCGCAGCTGTTGTTTGGAGGACTGCCTTCAAGTGGAATGCCTGGGAATTCGTGTCACTCTAGGCAGCCAGCCCTTCACCGAGACAGTGGGCTTGGGGTGGGAGAGGGAAAAACCTGCCCCCTGGGCACCCTTGTGTGGCTTCTGGCCCTCCTGTCCTGCACCCCTCACCGCCACTCCTGTTTTCCCAGGGAACACTCCCCTAACAATCACTCCAAAACTGGTCTTCATGTCAAGGTCTGCTGCTGGGAAACTTGTCCTAAGAAAAGAGATTTGGGTCAGCGTGCAGATTCCTTAGTACGTCCAACAAAGTACACAGCACTATGGCAGCTATTAAAAAAGGAGAACAAGAAGGAGAAAGAGGAGGAGGAGAGGGAGGAGATGAAGACAAAGGAGAAGATGAAGGTAAGAAGGAGCAGGAGAGGGAGATGAAGACTGAGAAGAGGAGAAGGAGGAAGAGATGGAGGAGGAGGAGCAGGAGCAGCTGCAGATTTGGGGACACCTTTAGAACATACTGTTGAGTGAAAAAAGCAAGGTGCCTAAGAGTGGATATAGTATTCTTATTTTTGAAAAGGAAGGATAAGAATGTATATTGTATGGGTTTTCATCTCCATAAAAAAAAAAGGGGGAATTCAGAAACTAATGATCCCTGGCTAGTGTGGCTCAGTTATGGCATCACCCTGTAAACCAAGGGGTCTCGGGTTCAATTCCTGATCAGGCCACGTGCCTAGGTTGCGGGTTCTGCCCCCAGTGAGGACGCATATGAGAGGCGACCGATCGATGTTTCTCTCTCACATCAGTGTTTTGCTCCCTCTCTCCCTCGCCCTCTCTCTGAAATCAATAAGTTTGTCCTCAGGGGAGTATAAATGAACACATCTAATGAAAGTAGATACTTAGGGTGCAAGAATGAGGGAGTTCGTAACCTCTGTATATGCTTAGATTGTTGAGTCATGTACATTTTTACCATTCCGGAACGTAACATACAGATTCCTGGGTTTCACCCTCCAAAGAGCCTGAAGCAGCCAGTTTGGGGTAAAGAGCCAGGATCTTGAAAGGCCCCTCTGCTGATGGCTGCTTTCTGCCAGGCTTGGGGACATCGTTCTGGATGATTTCAATAGCGGTTTGAACAACGCCCAACAACCAGCAAGCAGCTGAGCGCCCAGGAGGTGCCGTTTTCCGGGACAGGAGCCAGCGCACTGGAAGCACCATCGAACGCTGCCTTTCATTCCTGGGTGACTCCTGGTGGTAAGTGTGAGCCAGGACCCTCAGGGTGCAAACCCACCGCCTTCCCTGGCCTCCTTGGCCCCAGCAGGCCCAGTGCTTGCTCCACATCCCGTCGCCACAGCAACAGCAGACACACTGGTTTCTGTAGAGTTAGGGTCTATAAATAATTTCTAGATCAATGTTTTCAGTGTGGATGGGGTGGGCTCGGCAAGGCGGTTTGTGAGCCAGGCCACCGTGCTCAGGGAACAGCCACACTCAGGGAAGCAAGGTCGCAGTCTGGGGGTCTGCCTAGTGCCCTGCTCATCCAGCTGGGCCAGGGCCGCCTCACCCCACGCCACTGCAGGTTCTGCGTCAGACAACATATTGGGCACTGTTTCTTCTCGCCTGTGCGTGCCACACTGGGCCAGGGGCGGCGTGGGTTGGGGTAGCAGAAAGGGTTAAAAAATCCCTTAGGGTGACTTGAGGACTGAAAAAGGCTCAGAGGAGCAGACCTGGAGCTGTTTCTGTGCTGGCAAGAATCGTGTCTTTTTAATGTCTCGGTTGTGCTGGGTGAGTTCTGGCAGAACAGGGGACCAGGGGCAGGGGATCCGGATCCGTCTCTCTGGCCCCCTGGTGCAGGCAGCAGTTCTGATGATGTTCTCGAGATGCCCTTTCCACCTGGTCCTCTCATTTATTCATGTATTTATTTATTTTAATAACAGTGTTTCCAGCAAAGGGCTCACCTTCCCAAGCCGAGTTGAGGAGGTGGGTTTTGTCATTTGAAAATCAAGCCAACTGAATGCCTTTGCTCTCTGATGACAGTGAATGCCCTGGGACTCTGGAAGGACTCCTGGCCAGTGGCACACAATGTGGCAGTAGGAGCAGGGCCTTCCTCTGACACACGATGGGCAGGAGTATGAGCGGGGTAGCCATGAAAGGACAACCGTCAGCACTGAGACGGCGAGTCCTTCTGGGCAGCAGTTCCATCTCTCAGGGTCCCTTCTGACTGTGACCTGGCATGTGTGTGCCAAGTCCCATTCCACAGGTGTGCAAGGAGCAATGCTGCTTTATGCAGCTTTGTTCACAGTAGCAAAGACTGTGAACAGCCTGGTGTGCAGTGGGAGGGGAGAGTGGATAAATAGGGCCTGGCACCCACGTACCAACAACCAGCACACAGTCAGACAAAAAGAAGGGGTGGGGCTGTGCAAGATGATGCAGGACAGTCTCTGAGATAAACTAAGGAAAAAGAGCAAGATGCATGGATGCTCCCACTTATGGAAGAAGAAATGTGTGATATATGGCGAACATGTATGTATGCATGTGCATACATGTACAGGAGATATGTGTACATGCATGCATATCTATGCATATACACACATGTATAGATAAGGGGTATTTCTGAAAACATACACAGGAAACTGATGACTTTGTGTAGCTCTAAAAGGCCAGTCTGGTACACTGAGATCTGGGGTGGGGGGAGATTTACTTTTCATTACATACTTTTTTGCTGCCTTTGAGTTTTCTTTTATTATTTGCATACATTCATTTTTCAATTAAAAGTAGATGAACAGGAACATGGACAAAAAGGAAGAGAGGAAGAGGAAAGGAGGCAGGAGGAAGGGAGTAAGCTGGGAAAGGAAACAAAAATCTTCATTTCTTCTAATTCTCACGCCTCTAGAGCTTGCCTTTAGGGTATGTGTCTGGAAGGTCAGAGGTCACTGGCCCTAGCACCCAGCAAATGCAAACCAGGTGTGGCAGTGCTTTCTGCTGATACTGCACCAGCTCCTGGGCTGCTGGAAAATGCTTCCTGAGAGGCAAAGGACAACCTGTGCGTTTGTTCCTCCAACAGAGAGAAGAGCTGGGCTTTTGGATTCTCTGAGAATCAGCTGAATGAACCAGAAGCAACTCTCAGGGGGCCCCTGCATCTGCCCTCGCCCAGCTGTCATCCACATCACTGGCCAGCTGAGGAAAAGGAGGGGAACGGACTGGGCAGTCATGTTTTCCACATTTCTGAAATGAGTGCAGATCCCTTGTGCAAGTGGGCCTCCAGAACTGGGGTGTGTGCTGACTGTGGCTGTGCGAACAGTGAGGAGGGAGACCCAGCACCAGCGCTGAAGGTCAGAGGGCTTCGCTGGAAACCAGGAACTCAGAAACCAAAGTGTGGTCCTCTCTGTGCCTGGAATCTCAAACTTTCAAAATGGGTTTGCATCGCAGGGAAAGAAGATGGGCTTGCGGTGGGGGTGCCCAGTTGGATTGGACATTGGTGTGGTGACTGCCACCTTGTGAATATAAGAACTCAGTGTTCATCAGGTATAGTATCATTGGGTGGGTGGGAGTGACCTTGACTTGGAGGCTGTGTGGTCTGAGGGATGTAAGTGGGTCTTGGGAGGTTCCCACCGTTGACTGCAGCCGTGTCTCACTCACCTACAGCATGTTCTCAAAGCATAGCTATGAGGCTCCTCCACCAGAGAGGCTGACTCAGTATCTCTGGGTGGGGCTCCGGAAGCTGTCACGAGTGACTGGTCCCCCAGGCTGGGACCCCCAGGCATGTGCACCCCAAGACATACGCAAGATGATCCATTGGAACTGCAGGAAGAAACCATTATAATTTCAACTTCATCTCATCCTCCTAAAGTTCATCTTTGATGTTTGATAATGTGCATAAAATGGTAGTGGCAAAGTATGGATATTTGCTTTATAAATGATACTAGTAATGATAGCTAGTCCTTGGAGCACAGCCCTGCTCCAAGCCTTTTACAGCTAATCATTCACTGACTCCTCACAACTGGGTGAGATGCTATCGCCCCCTGCGATGGACTGAATTGTGTCCCCCCACCAAATTCATATGCTGAAGCCCTAACCCCCAACAGGGCTGAGTCTGCACTAATGAAATAATAAAGAAGAAAAGGTCCTATAGGATTAGTGTCCTCACAGAGGAAACACCGGAGGGCGTGCTCCCTGCCCGCCATGGGAGCACACAGCGAGGAGGAAGTGACCCATGAGCCAGAAAGAAGGCTTTCCCCAGACACCAGGTCAGCCAGAAACTCGATCTTGGATTGACGGCCTCCAGAACCGTGAGACAATCGGTGTGCCGGTCTGTGCCTGTGTGTTATGGCGGCCACAGGACACCGACACCTGCCTCGCACTGGTGAGGAAGCGAAGGCGTGGAGAGGCTAAGAAGTCTGGCTGTGGCACTGAGTGCAGCCAGGAGGTGGGGACTGGTAATTTGGCTCCAGAGCCCAGGCTTTTAATTACATATATTGGGGCATGCTCTTTTTAAAAATTTATTATTGAGCTCCTATTGGAATATGTTCAAAAAGTCTGGAAACTACCAGATTAAAATGAAAGAGGAGGAGAGTCTGGGGTAGACAGAATACCAGCCTCCAGTGACATCCATGTCCTAGTGCCTGGAAGCTGTGAGTGCTTCCCTTAAAGGGTAATTTCCCTCCCTGGCAGAGACACTTTGCAGGCTTCATAAGTTCAGGGAGGGTGTTGACAGGGAGGATGTATCCTGGATTATCCAGGCGAGCCCTAAACACAGTCCAGAGCGTCCTTATCACCGGGAGGCAGGAAGTCAGAGAGGAGAGGAGACGCTACACTGTGGGCTTTATGGGTGGAGGGAGGAGCCACAAACTGAGGAGTGTGGTGTCTCCAGAAGCTAGAAATAAGCAAGAGGATGAATTCACCTCTAGAACCTCCAGCAGGAGCACAGTCCTGCAGGCTATGCTCCTTTGGATTTTTGACCTCCGGAACTTTAAGATAATAAGTTTATGTTGTTTTAAGTGACTAAGTTTGTGGTAATCAGTGACAACAGCAGTAGGAAACTATCCAGAGAAAGAAAACTGAAGATTTGGGGGGATTATCGAGGGGATGACAGGGTTGGGGAAAAAGTGATTCCCAGTTTAGAGCTGAAAGAAGCTGCCTGTATGAGGTCTGTCTGGAAAAAGTGCAGCCATTGTTGATATAATGAGAATGGTTTGTGCCACATCGATGTAACCTGGCAGCCAAAGAGAGTGGACTGGAATGTACATGAGTGAAAATGATGACTTCACTGCACTAGTCTGTGGGGTACTGTGTGGCTGTCACATTCAAAATGACTGAGCAAATAGAGCAACAAATCAGCACAAATTTTGCATTAAGCTTGAACATTCCTCCACAGAAATTATTCAGATGATTCAGAAGCCCGCAGCTATGGGAAGCTTCATCGCAGCAACACACCTGCTCAGGCTTCACGTCGCATGCAGAGTGTTTTAATGTTTGGCAAAACATCAAATCACCCAGGTGACTTCAGCCCCCATACAACCCAGATTTGGCACCCTGTGACCTCTGGCTTTTCCCAAAACTAAAATCACCTTTGAAAGGGAAGAAATTTCAGATCGTTGATGAGATTCTGCAAATTCAATGGGGAAGCCATGGTGATTGGGAAAACTGTGTGAGGTCCCAAAGTGCCTACTTTGAAGGGGACTGAGTGTCATTGTCCTATGTACAATGTTTCTTGTATCTTCTTCAATACATGTGTCTAGTTTTCATAGTGCATGGCTGGATGCCTTATGGGCAGACCTCGTATACCTGCTTCTTTGCAATGTGACTTCGCGAATCTGCAGAGGGCTTTGGCCCATAGAACACAGGGGAAGCGATGTTGTGCGACTTGTGACTTCCAGCTAAGAGTTTAGTTTTTCACGTCAGAAGTCTGAAGACAAGAGTCAGGGTTGATGCAGCAACTTCATAACATTGCCTGCATGGTACGGCTGTGTGTGCTTCGAGTGTGGCTTTCCCCCTGCCTGGGGTTTATGACCACAGGGCAAGAGGGGCTTGGCTTTGGTTGAGCTGGTTTGGGTCCCATGCTCATCCAGGGCCCCAGCCCTGCAGCTAGACAGATGGTGGTTACTGTTGGCCCAACCCAGGTCATAGGCTTCCCACATAGAAAGGGGTGAGCTACCAAGAAAATGGGGTGTCTGGGAGCAGGCACAAGAGGGGCAGACTGGGTTACCCAAAGCGGCTGTCACAGTATGTCCTATCTGACATGCTCTTCTTACAGTGGGATGTTACCACTCCTCCCCAAAGAAGTGAAGCCTAGATGTCCTTCCCTTGAGTGGAAGTGGGCTTGTGACAGTGGTCAAAGTGATTCTATGTGACAACTGAGGCTAGGTCACAAAAGGTGACTTATTTATCTTCCACCTGGTTCCCTTGAGACAACCATTCTTAGAAGTGAGCCACCATGGAGAAGCCACATGCAGGTGTTTGAACTGAGGTCCCCCAGACCTGCGAGTGAGAGAACCTTCAGCTGATCCCAGTCCCGGCCACCAGGCCACACTCAGGCTTTGAGCTGCCCCAGCTGAATCCACATAGAGCACAGATGAGCATCCCAGCCGAACCCTGCTCAAATCACAGATGTATAGCGATAAAATACATGATTTTTCTCCTTTAGCCAGTAAGTTCAGGGTGGCTTGTTAGGCAGCAACAGATAACTAGAACCAGAGGTGATGAGTGTAGGAGACAAGTGCTGTTCCATCAGGCTCTTCCCCCGGGGCAGGTGAGAGGTGAGACAGGCAAGACAGACATGGGAAAACAGAAATTTCCTGCCTTGCCAGCATCAGAGCCAGGCCATTGGGTCTGGGTGTGTCTGGTACTTTCAAATATTAAAGAATCTAACCCAATCATTTAGTTGCATGGCTAGCTGGATTAAAAGAGACCCAGAGAAGTATTTCCGGGATTGAAAGGGAGTGAAGCGAGAGATTTATAAGGCTCATGCCAGAACGGCCTTGCTCTCCACACTCGCATGCCTCCTGTCCGACCAGGTGGAACCCACGGTTACGCTGGGGCTCAGACCCACCCACGTTTTGTGCCAACTCTGCCCTTGGGCAGAACCCCTTCTGGGGACTAGTGGCTTTGTGATGGGTTCTGTCAGCAATTTTCAACCTTTTTCATCTCGTGTCACACATAAACTACTAAAATTCTGCGGCACACCAGAAAATATATTTTCTTGCCAATTCACATCAAAAATAGGTAAAATGTTGATGCATTCACACTGGATGGCTATTGTTATGTTGGCTGTTGCCATTTTTTTTTTAAATGACTATCTAAGGGAAAAGAGGTCAGTGCCCCTGACTGAACAGGGAGGTATCGCGTGGTTCCATGATCCCGGTGCTCACCTGTTGAGAAGCTCCGGGTTCTGCTCCCGCTGACTGCACGCCACGCCCCTCGTCGCCCTCACGCTCCTGCTGCGCGGTTCGTTCCCCTGGCCCTTCGGTTTGAGATTTAAGTTTTTAATTATGGGTATGACCTTGTTAAAAACTCTTTTACCATGTCTAATTACAGTATTTTTTTCCTGTAGATTCATGTTTTTAATGAAGTCACATCATCTGAGAGTAATGATAGCCTGGTGCCTTCCTTTCCAAACCTGATGACTTTCATTACTTTTCTTACTCTCCCAGTCTGTACTGTAGCTCCTCCAGTACAATGAGGAACAGTGGCAAAGATAGAGTTAACCTAGTCTTGTTCCCGGTTTTAAAGACACGGCTTTGAATGTGCAGCATTAAGAATGATGTTCACTGTAGCATTTTCATAGATGTGCTTTATCATATTAAGAAAGTTTAATTGTTTTACACTTTAATAGGAAGAAAGTTTTCTTCTTAAGTTGCAAAGAGTTTTTATGATAAAAGGGTGTTGATTTTAGCATTGTTCTCTTATATATCAAAAATTGGGTTTGCTACTATTGTGTGTAACTTTTTGTGCCTATTTTCATGGGTGATTTTGACCTATAATTTTTCATTCTTACACTATTCTTGTCAGGTTGGATATCAAGATAACACTGGCCTCATAAAATGTGTTTGGAAATACTCCTTCATTTTGTACTCCTTGGAAGAGTTCATGTAACAGTAGAATGATAGACTTTACATGTTGGGTAGAACTCATCTGTAAAACTCAGTGGTCTGGTGTTTATGTTGTGGGAAGATTTTAAACTGTGGTTCAATTTATTTTGTATTTCATTTTTAAGTATATTTTATTGATTATGCTATTACATTGTCCCATTTTTCTCCCCTTTATTCCCCTCCATCCTGCACCCCCCTCCCACCAGCATTCCTCTCCCCTTAGTTCATGTCCATGGGTCTTACATATAAGTTCTTTGTCTTCTCCATTTCCTATACTATTCTTAACCTCCCCTATTTTGTACCAACGATATATGCTTCTTATGTTTCCTGTACTTCACTCCCCATCTTCCCCCTCTCCCTTCCACTGATAACCCTCCATGTGATCTCCATGTCTGTGATTCTGTTGCTGTTCTAGTTGTTTGCTTCATTGGTTTTGTTTTTGTTTTAGATTCAATTGTCAATAGTTGTGAGTTTGTTGTCATTTTACTGTTCATATTTTTGATCTTCTTTTTCTTAGATAAGTCCCTTTAACATTTCATTTAATAAGGACTTGGTGATGATGAACTCCATTAGCTTTATCTTATCTGGGAAACATTTTATCTGCCCTTCCATTCTAAATGACAGCTAAATAACCAGGATAGAGTTATCTTGGATGTAGGTCCTTGCTTTTCATGACTTTGAATACCGCTTTCCAGCCCTTTCTTGCCTGCAAGGTTTCTTTTGAGAAATCAGCTGGCAGACTTATGGGAACTTCTCTGTAGGTTTCCTTTTCCCTTGCTACTTTTAAGATTCTCTCCTAGCCCTGGCTGGCGTAGCTCAGTGGATTGAGCATGAGCTGCGAACCATAGCATCACAGGTTCAATTCCCAGTCAGGGCACATGCCTGGGTTGTAGGCCACGGCCCCCAGTAACCACACATTGATGTTTCTCTCTCTCTCCCTCCCTCCCTTCCCTCTCTAAAAATAAATAAATAAATAAATAATCTTTTTAAAAAAGATTCTCTCCTTATCTTTAATCTTGGGCAATGTAATTTTGATGTGGTTTGTGTGTGCTTAGTTGGGTCCAACTTCTTTGGGACTCTCTGAGCTTCCTGGACTTCCTGGAAGTCTATTTCCTTTGCCAGGTTGGGGAAGTTCTCCTTCATTATTCATTCAAATAAGTTTTCAATTTCTTGTTCTTCCTCTTCTCTTTCTGGCACCCCTATGATTCAGATGTTGGAATGTTTAAAGTTGTCCCAGAGGTTCCTAAGCCTCTCCTCATTTTTTTGAATTCTTGTTTCTTCATTCTGTTCTGTTTGAATGTTTATTTCTTCTTTCTGCTCAAATCATTGATTTGAGTCCCGGTTTCCTTCCCTTTACTGTTGGTTCCCTGTATATTTTTTCTTTATTTCACTTTGCATAGTCTTCACTTCTTCCTCTGTGACCATACTCAACTATTTCTGTGAGCATCCTGATTACCAGTGTTTTGAACTCTGTGTCTGATAGGTTGTCTATCTCGTCATTGCTTAGCTCTTTTTCTGAAGTTTTGGTCTGTTCTTTCATTTGGGCCATATTTCTTTGCTTGGCACACCTATTACATAGTAAGGGGCAGAGCTTTAGGTGTTCACCAGGGTGAGGCAACCCACGTCTCTGTGTTGTGATGCTGTATGGGGGGGGCGTGTCAGAGAGGGACCAATACTGCTTGCTCAGCTCTCAGCCAGTTTGGTCACTTCCCCTGCTACCCACAAGCAAATTGGGCCCTTCAGGTGGGTGAGTTTGTATACATTCTAGGACCCTGTGGATCTTTCCAACAAACTCTCCTGTGAGGCTGGGCAATGATGGTTGCCCAACTGTGTGAATACCCTAGAAACCACTGAACCATAAAACAAATAAAAAATACGGAGGATTAATTGAAAGGGGATTTTTTTGCCTCCCTCTGCCTGAGGCTGTGGTTTTCATAAACTTATGATCACTGAGTAGGACTTTCCATGCCACCCAGGTCCTATGCTAAGTTAGTACTTTACATACATCTCTCACTAAGTGCTCTTAACCACCCTATAACTGGGCAATATTACTAACCCCGTTTACAGATAAGAAAACTGAGACTCACATAGAAATTAATCAATTGGCCCCAAAGCACCCAGCCAGTTGATGGCCGAGCAAAAACTTGGACCCAGGTCTATCTGACTCCATCTGAACACTTCACTGTGATAAAGCAAGGCCCAAGGTCACTGGAAGAGTCCTCTTTCCCCCTCCAGAACTCCTGAATTCCTGTGACTCAGCAGCGCACAAGGTTACTAAGCCTAGAAGCTTCTGTTTTCCAACCTCCACTGTCCTTCAGCAAGAAAGACAGAGTGCCGGCAGGGCCCAGGATTGCCAGAATGAAGCCCTGTACTGAGGTAACAGGGCCCCCCAGGTATGCTTGTACCACCCATCCCCACCCCAACAGTGGGGATGTGACACAGGGTGAACCTCTTTCAATCTCTCAGCCTCCATTTGCTTAAATAATGAGGGCCTCAAAGGTCAGCAGTTCTCAGGGCGGTGGTGCTGCACCTTAGGAGGTATTCTGGCAATTTGCAGGGGGTTCAATGACAAATGTAGTCTTCCAAATGAAGAATTTCCCCAGTCCTTCCACTTTCCACTGTCTTACCAGACCTTCACATAAATGAAAAACCCTCCTATAATGTATGGGTCTAGAACTTAGCTCCATCTTTTTTTTTAGAGAGAGAGAGACAGACATTGATTTGTTGTTCCACTTATTTATGCATTTATTGATTTATTCTTGTTTGTGTCCTGAATGGGGATCAAACCCACAACCTTGGTGTATCAGGATGATGCCCTAACCAATGGAGCAAGTGAGCAACTCCCACGTGGTCATGGAGAGATCATTACTTCTCCTGTTGGGAATTTTATTAAGAACTGTTTGCCATTTTGGAAAATCACAGCATCAGCAGTGATGCCTTCATGGTGTTTGAGCTTTTATGTGACACACGTGTGTCACCGTGATTCTCCCTGTGGGTGTAAGCATCTGACCACATCATCATGCTTTGTACAGTCAGACCTGAACATTACCTTTTGAAATCCATATTGTTTTATTATAAGTGATTTTCATTTTTATGTTTTCTTTATGTTACCATTAGGGCATTGCGACTATTTTTTGCAACTGGAGTGTAGAGAGGTCGTGTTCGCTATAAGTTTCATTTCAGAATATGAAAATAAACATTGCAACATATTCCTTATAAGAAAAAAAAGAGGTGTTAGGGCTATAGGCCTTGAAACCATTGAGCTATGTGATTTCTTCAGATCCAGGACAACTTTTAAATGACACCTGATCTCAGAAAACTTTTTCCATGATTCTGATAAAGTCAGGTGCATGATGCCATTTAAATAATCCCCAAAGCAACATTGTATCTCTGTGATCCACATGCATTTAGAGGCTGATTTCAACTAAGTGACCCTGTGGACTCTCAGAAAGCTTCCTTCTGTCCCCTGGTAGAAAAACCACTCGTTTGTAACACTCACCCACACAGCCATTGCCTTGTTTACTTCCTTTTCACCTCAAGAAAGACAAAAGCCAATACCTCACTCTCAGAATCTTTCTTATGCCCTCTTGTGCTTTGACAAGTTCAGTGCTTGGCTAGAACGTTTTATGAAAAGAAAAAATAAAACAATAATAAATGGAATCCGAGGGGTCTTTGGTAACAAATTTTGATGTGCTTGAGTGAGTTCATGCCATGTGACATTCCTTTCTATTAATCATTTCTCCTGGCTTATCTGCCCCCATCTCCTCTCTCGGTTGTTACACTCTAATGCAGCCGGCAGAACGTTTGGATGCCGCCTTTCCCATCTGTGTGGAACAGAATGTTCAAAGAGGTTGGTGTCAGGGAAGCTGCACAGAACTGGCAGATGTGCCAGGGAGTGAAAACAAGCAAAAATGATGCAGTGAAAGCAGAATCAACCATGGCCAGACAGGAAACAGACTGCAGGGAAGGATGCTTTGCGTTCGAGAGTGCCCTCCAAATATTTGCTATTCACATCCATCCAGAACCTTAATGTGACCTTACATGGAAAAAGGCCTTTGCAGGTGTATAGTAAGGTTATGAGTGGGTCACATGGGGCTAAGGTGGCCCTCTTCTTATAAACAGAGGACAAGACATGGGGAAGACACAGAGGGGAAGGCCAGGTGACAACAGAGGCAGAGGTTGGAAGGATGCATCTATAAGCCAAGGACCACCAAAGACTGCCAAGAGCCACCAGGATCTGGAAAAGGCAAAAAGGATCCTCCCCTAGAGCCCTCATAGGGAGCCTAGCCTTGCCAATACCTTGATTTCAGACTTCTGGCCTCCAGGACTGGAAGAGAATAGATTTCTATTGTTTTAAGCTTCACAGTTTGTGTTATTTGTTATGGCAGTCACAGGACATTCATCCAGGGTTTATGAAGGAAAACCAAGACAGTTAATGTTATGGGCTGAATATTTGAATCCCCCCCAAATTCATATGTTGAAACCCTACCCCTAATGTGATGATATCAGGAGGTGGAGCCTTTGGGAGGTGATTAGGATTACCTGGGGCTTAAGGTAGAGTCTCTGTTAATGAGACCAGCGCTCTTCTGGGAGCCAAGAAGGAGCTTTCTGTCCCCCTCTGCTCTGCAACATGTGGGGGCACAATCAGAAGTCCACAACCTAAAAGTGGGTTCTCACCAGAACCCAATGATACTGCACCCTGATCTCGTACTTTTAGCTTCCAGGACTGTGAGAAATAAATCCCTGCTGTCCTTAAGGCCCCATGTTACAGTATTTTGTTACAGTAGCCTGAGCTGACTATTACAGTAAGTGAGCTGGTTCCCATCCCTTTCCACCTAACCCCCGCCCCCTCCATCTGGCCATCAATTGCCACATTGCTTTTTAGAACCTGAGGGGCATGTGGACAGGGGAAAGCACCTGTCTGCTTCTTGCCTTACTGACGGGGAAGTGGTTTATAAATTCACTGAACCTCAGTATTATTTTAGCCCCAGCTGAATGAACCACTTTGTCTTCCGGGACACTTGGTGATACAATAATGACTGGCATTTATTGAGTTCTTACTGTAATCCTAGAACTATTCAAGTGAATGTATATGAATACAATGGTTCTATATTCAATTGATAGTTTTACTAATAAGATATGTATTCTATATTTTATCTTCAAAATGATTATATTTCATCGAATGCTAGATACCATTTTTGTAAGATGTAACATATACCATTGTTTTGTACTATTAAGAATAAAAAAAAACACCTGTCAATTCAATATGTCAGTAACTTATAAACACATCTCAGTTGTAGACATGTTAACATGTAAATCTTAGAATCAATGAAATATGGTATTATTACCACTCCTATGCTTTGGTCAAGAAAACTGAAACTAAGGTCACACAGCTATTAATTGGTACAACCAAGATTAAGCCCCATGGAGGTTTGATTCTGGTACCTGAACTCTTCATCAGGGTACACATAAAGGCCTCTCTGATTAGGGAATACTACCAGCTCTGCAGCTCTGAGTGGTTTTGGCTAAGTCTGCTGGTTATCACCCAATATCCATTCTCTCCTTCTTCTTTAACATTACACCCCTTGAGCTTCTTAGTCTCCCTTGCAGCTAGATGTGGTCATGTGACTAAGTTCCTGCCAATGGGACATAAGCAGAAGAGACAAGTCAAAATTTGGGCCTTGTCCATATAAGGAAGAGGGGATGACCTCCATTTCCCATTCCCTCTTTGTCCTGGTTGGAAAGTAGACACGCTGGCAAAAGCTGGGACAGCTGTCTTAAGGTAGTGACCACATATTGGGGTTGGCAGAACGAGATAAGTGTAAGAGCACCTAGAATTGCCAAGTTGGCCTGCATTGCTTAATCTTGGGCAATTGTGAGAGAGAAAAATAAACTTCTCATTTAAGTCACTGTTTTCTTGGTCTTTGTTATTGCAGCCAAGATAGAGCCTTAATTAATACACAGCATGTTGTGCCCTGGAGGCTCGGTCCCTCCCTCCAAGAGTTGCAGGCTCATTAAATGAAGATGTATTAATATATTAAATACTCAATGCAGCGCTAAGCACAGAGCTAGCCCTAGGTAAATGTTAGTTCCTCACACAAACTCAGCTAACTCAGGAATTACTTGCATATCTTTGACATTCACCTGCTTTCTCCAAATTCTACTCATGTATGGTAAGAAAAAAAGCATGAATCTTATTTTTCTGGGTTCTTCTTCCCAGCTTCCTATAACCCAGGCCTTAACAAAGAAAACAGTTTCTTGATAAGCAGAACAATTCCCAAATAAGTTGTGGACATGCCTTTTTATCCTGGGATGGTTCCTCCTTCATGTAATAGATATGTCTCCTTTTCCTTGCTGAGCCAGCGCTGGCTGTGCTCTGGCCAACTCCGTGGTCCTGGCCAGGCTGACTGTGTCCCCACCCTTCACCAGGCCAGAGCATGGTTCATGGTTCAGCCCAAACAGTCAGAATTCTCCATGCCTCCGGCCACAAAGGTTGGTTTAGAAATGGGACTCTTGCCCCAGCTGGATCAATCTGCATCTTTACTGAGAATCAATGTACTAGTTTCCAAGGATTAGTGTCCCACAAGGGAACAAGCCAGGCAGAAATTGTATGCCTTTTAAAACGCTTGGAGGGTAAATAATGCCACTTCCACCATTTTCCATTCATTGAGATACTTACAAAGGGCATTCAAGGTCAAAAGAAGGGAACATAAACCTTCCCTCTTGATGGAAGTATGCCAATACTATCTTTTATTTATTTTTTAATAGATTTTTTAAAATCCTCACCTGAAGGCATGCTTATAGATTTCAGAGACAGGGGAAAGAAGGAAGAGAGAGGAGAGAAACACTGATGTGAGAAGCATCAATCGGTTGCCTCTTGTACACGCCCCAGCCAAGGACCAAACCTGCAACCCGGGTATGTTCCTTAAAAATCTAACCCATCACCTTTTGATTTATAGGACAACGCTCCAACCAAATAAGCCACATTGGCCAGGTCAACAATATTATCTTTTAGAAGAGCATGTGGAATGGGCTGTATGTTGATGTGGCCAAATTTGAAATACACAGCCTGCCACAGAAACCTAGGGCCACCCTCATCCTTACTCAAATGGAGGGGGATATATAGACTAAACCAACACACAGAAGGGAGCAGAGCAAAGAGAAGAGACCCTGGATCCAGTTGTACCTGAAGCTAGACTCACTGATAGATTTTCTTTTTTAGTCAGTGAATCACTCAATAATATTTTAAACTTAAAGATTGAGTTAAATTTCTGTCATTTGCAGCAAAAAGAGTCCTGATAAACATACAGACCGCAAGCTCTCCAAGACACTTGGCTAAGCCAGGACCCTTGTGGTTAACAGCACAAAGCACTAGGTGGTACTTTGAAATGACATGTTTTCTTCTGCTCCTGGCTAACCAGGATCCCTAGGCCAAAATCCTCAACATGAATTTACCACTCTCTTTAGAAGGCAAAAATTGATGATGTTTTTTTGTTTAGCTTGCTTTTAAGCAGCCAAAATGTTCCCTTCTGCCGTGAGTACAATACAGGGTGGCCTCTGGAAAGGGCTATAAAAATGATCCAGATGAAGGTGATAGGCAGCCCCAGAGAGAGCTGCCTTGCAGCCTGGAACATTCCTCAGGCTGGGTCCTGGAGGTAGATGCTGGGCCTGGGGGAGAATCCCAGCCACTGTAGCTGGAGTCTGTTCTGAGCCAAACATCAGTGTCCGCACACCTTACCCCTGATCCTTACAGCAACTTTCAAAGGGGGCCTTACCTCCATGTTACACAGGAGGAAACTGAGCCAGACAGAAGCTAGGCAACTTGCTCAAGCTCCACAACCAGGAAGTTGTGAAGCCAGACATACGGTTTTCTGACTGCAGAGCCCAAATTCTTTCATGCCAAGCTAGTGGAGCTGGGAGGAACACAGGAGAAGGGCATTCACCATGAAATGAGCAAGGAGGGAGGGACTGCAGGGTTGTCTGGTGTGTCCAGAGCAAGAAGGGGAGGGACTTGTCATCTGAGCAGATGCTGGGAAGGCGGGCTTGCTGGTGGTCAGAGAGGCAAAGGCTGGCATCCGGCCAAGGTCATTCTTCAGTGGCCTTGGTGTAAATGGAGGCCCTGCTGCTCTGGGCACAGTTTCGGCTGCTGGTTAGTGGCTGTGGACTGGCTCCAGCTTGCCAGCCTCTCTGGCGCTTGGCTGGGTAGACAGAAATGAGTCACTCTCAGGTCCTGCCAGAGCCCCCTCCCTCTGCCTGGGGCGTAGGCAGAGCCAATCCCATGTCAGCAATGTGTGGCCCACGGGTTTAGGACCTGGGAAGGAAATGGGCACCATGGGAGATGCTCTTCTTGTAAGGACCTCCTCTTCTTGTGGGGACGGCCCTGGAGGATTTCTCTGAGGACCTGGGCTGGTCTCACTGTACCACGTCAGAGGTCTGAGATTGGGGCTGGCTGTGGCTCCAGTGAGCCACGTGGCCTTGGGCAAGTGCCCTCCCCCTCTGACTTCCAGTTGCTTAAAGTCTAAAATGGAGCAGATGGATCCCAGCAGCATCTGCCCTTTCCTGCACCCCCTCCACAACCCCTCATCCCTGCCCCCACCATCCATTGCTTGTTAATCCTACCTCCCAGATGCTAGCAGGCTGTGATACTCCTTGTCTGTCTTGTGATCTGTTACCATTGTTCTTTTCTATTCTGCAAATGAGCTAATCTCCTTTCAGTAGCCCCCTCCTTGAGCCCCAAAATGGTCAGCAAGAGTCAATTCCTGTTGCTTGTAACCCCAAAACCCTAGCTGAAAGAGCGGCTGGGCTGGCATCACGCTCTGCCCCTCCTGGCCCCCCCTACATGGCTGCCAATGTTCCAAAGGGAACCTGTGTCCTCCTAAGAAGCCTGCCACATAAACAGCTTTATCTGCTTCTCATGGTGGCCCAGAGCCCACCCAGTCTCCAGAGCCAGGCAGGAGAGATCCAAGGGTGGGTGGTGGTGGGAGGGGAACCCCACATGGGAAGTATGGCGGAGAAGCACCATTATAATTTGGGCAGGAGCTTTCCAGAAGCAGGGTGTGGCCTCATGTGTCAGAGCTGCTGGAGAAGGCGAGGCAGGATGTGATTAATGTCAGCTGTGGGTGTGACAGCCCGCCAGCCTGAGGTGTCATTGTTACAGCAGCACAAACGCAGCCCTCCCCACCCCTCTGCCCACCCAGCCCTGCTCGGTGTTGAGTCCCCTCTCCTCCCTTCAAGTATACAAATCCACAGTGCCAGGCACTTAAAAATAACCTGAAACGTAGGCACGAGACAGAACTCCAGAAAAGGAGAAAGCTTTCTTGCCTTGGAGCACATGGGCTCGAAAATGGTCTGTGCCGGGCACGGACTGACAAGGGGCCGCTCACCAGCGCCTTCTGTTCTGCACGGGAAGGGGAAGCCCGTGTAGTAAGCACCCAGCCTACAGCTGGCTTCATGATTCAACACAGCTGGTGTGCTGTGCATGGCTTCTTTCCATCCAGGGCCACTCTGCACCATGGCCAGGAAGTGAGGGGCTGATCTGAAGCATAGTATCCCCCTGCCTTCCTTGCCAAATGGAGCCCTGGCATGAGATTGCAGGGAGGAAGAAGCTGGTGGCTAGGGTACTTATTTCCTACCTTCCTCCCTACAAGGTCAGCTCAGGCTAGCTATGACCTTGACCTCTCTACCCAACGTTCATCCTGCTTGGTTAGTGATACACTTGATTATACTTCCTGCCATATGTTTTCTTTTCCAGCATTGTTAATAATAGTGGAAAAACCAGTAGAGCTAAAATGTCCAAAAATAATGGTCAATTAAGTTAACTATAGAGAAGGCACCCAAGAATACTATGTAGTCTTTAAGAAGTATCTTTCAGAATGAGATGCCACATTTCTTTTGTCCCGAGACATTGCCATTCATTACGTGTATCGCCCATTTCATAACCCCCTTTTACAGGGGAAAAGAGCGAGAGGAAACAGCTGGCATGTTTCTTTTGACATTGATTCTGAAACGCGTCCTAATTTCAGACACATCAAAGTGTGGGAAAATATGCAATATGGTAAAATGAAATGATTTGGAGAAAATGTTCTCAATATATTTTTAAGTTAAAAAAAGTGGGTTAAGGAACATCCTGCCTGGTATTAAGAAAAACTAATAAATGTACATATAGAAGCTAGTCATTCAGCAATAAGGTGAGTCTATGAAATACACACACAGAGAACAATGACTGGAAGGAAACCTACCCAGAGTCTCGCAGCACGTGCCTCCAGGGCATCGGGTTATGAGAGCTTTTGGGTTTCTTTGAATTTTTCTGTATTTTCCAATTCTCTGATTTTTTAAATTTTTTAAAAGATTTTATTTATTTATTTTTAGAGAGGGAAGGGAGGGAGAAAGAGAGAGAGAGAGAGAGAGAGAAACATCAATGTGTGGTTGCTGGGGGCTATGGCCTGCAACCTAGGCATGTGCCCTGACTGGGAATCGAACCTGCGATGCTTTGGTTCGAAGCCCGCGCTCAATCCACTGAGCTACGCCAGCCAAGGCTCCAATTCTCTGATTTTCTAACCAAATAACTAAAATAACAACAGCTTGCACTCAGGATCTGTCCGTGGGTCAGCACTGACCCGTGCCGCGTGCTTCACAACAATGGTCCCATTCAGGTCTCACAACTGCTACCCTTTGCAGTATGTGCTACAAATGCTCGTTATTGCCATTTCACCAATTAAAAAACTGAGACTTAGAAAGAGGGAGTCATTTGCCCAAGGTCACACAACTATCAAATGGTGGAGCCAAGATTCAAACCCCGGTCAATCTGGTTCCAGAACGGAGGTACTGAACCATCCCGTCATGGCCCCAGACTGCACCCAGTGCTGCTTCTTCA
This sequence comes from Phyllostomus discolor, assembly GCF_004126475.2. Lineage (NCBI taxonomy): Eukaryota > Metazoa > Chordata > Mammalia > Chiroptera > Phyllostomidae > Phyllostomus > Phyllostomus discolor. The sequence continues at coordinate 75,720,036 of NC_040914.2, read as the reverse complement.
GGTGAGAGGGCATCTGGAAACGACACCACTTCTGTGCTGGCCGGGAAGGAGGCCGGAGTGTTGCTCGCAGAGGGCCCCTCAAGTGGTGACCTAAAGGCTGAGCGCTGGAGCAGAGGACCCTAGTCTCTTTGGTCCTGAGCTACCAATGAGTTTTGTGACATAGAATAACCACGACTGGGCTAGAAAGCTGAGACTGCCAGCCCAGTTGACTCAGCCTCTCTCGGAGGCATTGTGGGCTGAGGGAGGACAAAGAAAATGGATATTCCTGCAGCACTGTGCTTTGGCAAGACCCCTGCACCCCCTTTGTGGTTTCTTCTTGCTCTGCTGAAAGGAGCTCTGCCTCTTGCTCAAGAGATAAACATTCCTAACATCATTTCTTCTCAGCTGGGCGACCAAGGCAGCAGCTGGGAGCCCTCCAAACAGGACCGGGGGGAGGACTGGAGAGGGGAGAGTGTGTTCATTTTCTGGAATTCAGCTGGGAACCTTTTCTCTAGGACACCCCAAGAAACCGTTCCAAACAAACAAAAAGGCTGCCAGGGAAACTGGTAAATGGGAACCCAGACAGGCCCGTGCAGCCCAGGGAGAAGGATGGAGTCAGTCAGTAAATGCTGGCGTGCTAGGGTTGGACATGGCCACCAGCCACCAAGCCCCTCTGGGCACCAGACCCTGTACAACAGTCCAAGGTGGGGCAGGATTGTCCCGTGGCCCAGTTGAGGAAAACTGCGGCTCAGAGGTGAAGTGACAATCTCACGGCCAGAACATAGCCCGAGCTCAGAATGATGCTTTCCCATCCCTTTTCAACCTGCCTCAAGTCCCAGACTCCTTTAAGAATATGGTGAAAGGTACAAACCCTCTAGTTTTGAAAACAAGCATAGACATTTACATGCAAACGTTGTGCATAAATTCAGAGAGCCTCAGTCAGGCTCTCCTGGAAGCCTTTGACAAGGATCCGAATTTAACTGCCCAAACACGCTCACCCCCGCCCTCCATCTCTGTGGCCAGGAACGGGCTCCAGGTGAAGGTGAGAGAGGGACGTTGGTCTCCACCTCCTACCCCCGCCTCAAAGGAGAGAATGACCCAGAACTGTGTTTTTTTGTGTAGATGTACAAAGGAGGACCTCCCAAGACCCCCAGAATTTATTTATAAAAAAATTGTGGATTTATTCTTACATGTTTGAACTTCAGTCACCTTCAAAGTACTCTCCATTTGCCTCAATGCACCTGTTGAAATGTTTTTCCCACTGCTTAAAATTTTTTTAACTCATTGATTTTTGAGGCCTTTTAGAGCTTTTGCTGTTTTTTTTTTTTGTTTCACCTCTTCCTCATGGGCAAAATGTTTCCCTTTGAGGACTTTTTTCATCCAGGGAAACAAAACAAAGTCACTCAGGGTGAGATCGGGTGAATAGGGAGGGTGGGGCTTGGGGGTCATGCCATTTTTGGTCAAAAACTGCTGAACACTCAGTGTGGTGTGGGCAGGTGCACTCGTAAATCACCCAGTGTGAAATGGACAAACACGTTAGAAAAACTTCATTAAAGCTGAACACAGCCTCTCACAACAATGGCAGCTGGTACACTGACACAGATGGGTTCCTAGAACACCCACGTAACAGGGGAAGCCTGTGCTACAAGGGACCTGCCCTCCAGAAGATAATTCCAGTTTTGGGAGGGGTCCCACCTTGTATTGTACACTTAAGACCAGAAATCTGTATGTAGTTGGACAGCCAGAGCTGTTTCTGCAACACTTCTGGCTATTAGAAGCTCTTGTCTCTCCTCCAACCAACCCTCACTCTGCTGAGAAGTGCAGATGATGTGGAGAAGGGAAGGGATTCCTCTCTCAAGTTCTAATAACCTGTAAAAATATAAACTCTGCCGAACACTTTTGCTATACAACAGCTTTTCTGCATCGTCAAAAAATGTCTAGAACTGCATGATTTGTTTATAGTCATCTCCTTAGGTCATTCTGCTTACATAAAACAAAGCTAAAATACATCATACGATCATTTAATTTGATGTGTTGCTTTTGACAGCTAATAGACACACATTCTTTAGGGTAGCAGTCTCCTAAGTTTTTTTGTTTATTTGTTTTGTTTTTGACACCATAAATCTCATCAGGCAAAAACTTTCTAGCATGCACCCACAATATATACAGTCTGTCCAGAGGGTATCCATCCATGTAATATGAAAAGTAGAGACATTTATTGAAGAAGATACAAGAAATATTGTACATGAGACAATGACACCTCAGTCCCCTTCAAAGTAGGCACCTTGGGACCTCACACAGTTCTCCCAAATAGCATCAGTTGCCCCATCGTATTTTGCTGAATCTCATCGAAGTTCTGAAATCTCTTCCCTTTCCAAGGTGATTTTAGTTTTGGGAAAAGCCAGAAGTTGCAAGGTGCCAAATATCGGCTGTATGGGGGCTGAGTCATCTGGGTAAGTTGCTATTTCACAAAAAAACTCTGCATGAGATATGATGCATGAGGGCCTGAGTTCTAATGAAGCTGCCACTTGCCCATAGCTGTGGGTTTCTGAATCATCCAAATAGTTTCCGTGGAGGGTGTTCAAGCTTATTGCAAAATTTGATGCTTACTTCTTGTTTCACTCAGTTATTTTGAATATGGTGGCCACACAGTACACATGTTCACTCAGCAGCATTTGCCACCCCCAAGACCACTAGTACAGTGAACTTGTTATTGTTCACACCTGCCCACTCCAGTCCACTCTCCTTGGCTCTCCAGGTTACACTGATGTGGTGCAAACCAAAGGCTGTACTTTTTCCGGATAGACCTTGAACGTGCATTTGAAAATTCATTAATGTACATATGCGTCACTATTCTCATATTTTATGCATAATTATAAAAACCATATCAAATGATTTTTAAGTACTAAGTAAAAGGTAAAAGGATGTTTTTAAATCTCTTGCTAATTGTGGCAGCTCCAATCATTACTAATACCTCAAGGCAGAAGGATGCCTTTGGGGGTGAGGATTTTTGTGAATGGCCGTGGGTTTTTCATTGCAAGTTTCAAATAGATTTCTAGATAATTTGGAATTTGGGGCTATCTTTCTTTCCTGTCTGATTCGATGGCTGTTTTGTTTTTACTTTGGGATAGATCTGATAAAGAGCCTGTTTTAGAAATAAGACAATTGCCTCTGCGATTTTCTTGCTCTTTACTTGTGCTTGATTTATTAGTACGATATTTCCTTCAGTCCAGTTTCTTTCCAGGAATCTTGTTAAGGCACATGTCTAACTTAGTTAGGACTCGGTAAGATAGGCATATCACCTGCAAATCCACTTTCCTGAGCCAATACGTCACAGCCCTACATCATAAGAGCTAAAACACCGGTCGGTGGGACTTTGTTATGCACTGGTTCTTGTCCTCAGGAGTTATGTCGGGGGATGCGTGAGGGACCAACTGCAGCGTGACCAAACCTAAGGGGCCATAGCTACTCCCCCTCTGTGTTACTTCAGGTTCTTTTTTGCCTTCTAGTCCTACAGCATATGGTCAATCAACGCCCTGTAGCATTGTCCCCCCTTATCCGTGGGGTATACATTCCAAGGCCTCCAGCAGATGTCTGAAGTTGCAGACACTACTGAACCCTACATACACTGTGTGTTTTCCTACACATGCATATCTTCGCACTAGAAGGAAGCACTGTATGGCTTCTCTACCACTACTTCTGTGCTTGGAGGCCATTATTAAGGAAAACAAGGGACACCTGAACGCAAGCACTGCACTACCACAGCAGTCGATCTGATCGTAGAGACGGCTACTAAGTGACTACCAGGCAGGGAGTGTCTACAGCGTGGCAGCACCAGACCCCGGATGAGTCATAACCTGGGCTGGACGGCACAAGATTTTATCACACACTACTCAAAATGGAGTGCCATTTAAAACTTATGAATTGTTTATTTCTGGAATTTTCCACCTACTATGTTTGGCCCGTGGTTGACCGTGGGCCCCCAAAACAGCGAAAAGCAAAACCTCGGACAAGGGTGACTCCTGTATTAACATTTCTCTGACAAACCAGCCGGTGTGGTCTGTTCTGCCTAAACTCTCGTGGACACAGGGAGTCAGTGTCCATCCAGAACCAGGAGTAGTGAGGCCGACTCTCTGTCTTAGTCTTCAGAATAATCTAGAATCCCTTCCTGGTCCTCAGCAGATCATCTCACACCCGGGGAGCATGCTCACTGACTGGACCATCGAGCACTTTGGACGTTTAATGCACATTTCCTCCCGTCCACCATCGGTTTGCTTACACACACCGCAGCAACCTGAATCATAGCCCTGAGGGTGCCCGCGTCCTAATCCCCAGGACCTGTGAATATGTCACCTTACACAGCAAAGGGGCTTTGCAGGGATGATTAACTTAAGGGTTTTGCACTGGGAGATTGCGTGGCAGGCCCAGCGTCATCACAGAGTCCTTAGGAAGAAGGAGGCAAGAAGGTCAGCAGAGGAAAAGGGGATGGGATGATGGAAGCGGAAGTTGGGGAGACGCACCCTGAAGATGAAGGAAGGAGCCACCAGCCAAGGAAAGCAAGTGGCTGCTAAAAGCTTTAGTAGTCAAGGAAGCAGACTCTCCTCTGGAGCCTCCAGAATAAATGCAGCACTGCAGACCCCTTGAGTTTTAAACTTGTAAGACTCATTTCAGACTTCTAACTTCCAGAACTGTAAGACAATTAAGTGTGTGTTGTCTTAAGCCACTAAGTTTGGAGTCATTTGTTACAGCAGCCATAGGACACTCATATACGCACCCAGGTGGAGACATAAATCCGTCCAATGGTTCTTTTCTAGTTTCCCTGGACAAAGCAAGGAAGCTCACAAGCCTTTGAAGCCTGCCCTCATAGGAAAATTGAAACTTGATTTAGAGTGTGCCAAGATGTCCTGTGACTACTAGGAGATCAATTCACTTCATTTGATTCCACCTTGGCCACACTCCAAGTGCTGTAACAAATTGGCACCCGAGTTTGTAAACTCAACAGCTTCACTTAGGAGCCTTGACTGTTCATCCCGATTTTAGTGGCCCAAGCTCAGTGGTGATGACATTCACGGCCACTGCTCTTGGGGGCCCAGCCACACACCAGGCTCATGGTCAGCAGCCCTGTAAGGCACCACCTGTTACATATGAAAACTGAGGCTCAGAGAGAGTAAGTGGCACACCCAAGGCCACGCAGCTAGGAACGGTAGAAGCCAGGTTTCCAAAGCTCTCTCTTGCTTCCAGTGTCACTGACTGTTAATGACCCAGACAGATTGAAGAGGGTTCCACACAAGCAACTCGAGACCAGGGCATGACACAGGTCTGTGTTCATGCTAGTGACACGCAGGGCTATGTGAGTGCCAAGTGAGTGATGAGGACGGGAAGGTTGCTGCTCATGCGCCTAATCCTCAGTTATCTGAGGCAATGGGTTAATACCAGGTGCAGGGACGTTCCTTCCCTCATCCTAGCGTGGTGGCTCACTCTCAGGGAAGTAGCCACGGGGCAGATGGGAAGGAAGAAAGCATACCAGGCAACTGCGAGTCTCTCTCCCACACGTGAAGGTGATTCACTTGGCCGACTTGGCTTTTAGGCAATGTTGACATGAGCCCATGTGGTTACCTGAGGCTAGATTGTACCTGCTTAGCTATAAAATTAATGATTCAGAGCACTTACATGACAATTAAGAGTTGACTCTAACAGTGTGTGCTGGCCGCAGCACTTACGATGCTTAAAGGGTAGCAACAGCCCTACAGTGGTACAAGCCCTTCCTCATGTGACCCCACCACCTCCTGTAAAACAGCAGGACGGTCTAGTGGAGAGACCTCTGGGGCCAGACAAATCGGGGTCAGAGGCCTGGCACAACAGCATACCAGATGTGACCTCCTGCTAGTTGTATGACCTCTGAGAGCTTCAGCGTCCGCATGTGGAAACAGAACCCTGAATTTGTTCTGCTTCCTATACCCCCTGCACAGCCACGGGCTTCAGGAGAGACTGGTTCCAGCCTCAGAAGCCCAGTCCAGGGGCCAGCATGGTGACTCAGTTCCTCTTGTGTGTGGTTTGTTTAAGCATGGGCACGTGGCACAATCTGGCCAATGAGCCAAGTGGCTTCAGGGAAAGGTTTTGTTTTGGTTTTTGGTTTTGCCCTTAAATTTGATACACAAAGACAGATAATCTTTCTTCTTTTGTTGGATGTTGGATGTGATCCCTAGAACAGTGTAGCCACTTGTGAACATGAGGAGAGCCAGACTCAGGTCAAGGTTGACACACAAAGGAAGGCAGAAGGTACAGACAGCAAGTGCTTGAGTCTTCAACAGTGTCCTTGAACCAATGCATTCACATCTCTGGAGCCTCCCTATCTGAGGACTTCTTGACAATGAACTTCCTTTTCATTTAAGCCCCTTTGAGTTAGATTTTCTGGTACACATAGCCAGAAGCACCCTGCCTAACGCAGGGCTCTGTGGAGGATTAAATATATAAAGCACCTACTGTAATGCGTGGCACACAATGGCTTTCTTTACTGTGCAAGGTGATGATGTGAGGAGCAAAAACAGCAAGTCACCAGGATTCCAAGGGCTTTCTTCTCCCCAGCAAGAGATACAAACTGCCCAAGGGAGACAATGCCTTAGGCCTCTCCGCCAGGCCCCAGTGTCTGTTTCATAAATGCTCTGCTACAGACCCAAGAGGAAACAGCGAGGTGTGCCTGCCATTTCAGGTGACCTAGCCACAGTCAGGATGCTGGGAGAGAAACTGTCTCAAAGCAGCCAGCGGTCATTCGCATTGATCCGAGGGCGCAAACTCGCTGCTATGAGATGAACAAATTTTGGGAACCTAATTCTGGGAATCTAATGTCAGCACGGTGACGAGAGTTAAAGATACTTGTATCGTAGACTTGAAATGTGCTAAAAGAGTAGATTGTAAGTGTTCTCACCACACACAGAGAAAAAGGGTAACTGCGTGAGGTGACGGGAATGTTCATTAGCTTGATTGTGATAATCATTCCACAAAGCATCCATCTGTTCATCAAAGTCTCAGGCTGTATACCTGAAGTAGTGATATACAGAATTTGGTCAATTATGCCACAATAAAGCTGGAGAAAAAGAAAATTTAAAAAACACAAATAAATAAATAAAATACTGACATGCTACAGCATGGATGAACCTTGAAAACATTACGCTAAGTTAAAGAAGTGCCAAAAAAAACACACAATGTATGACTCTGTCTGTATGAAATGTCCAAAACAGGCAAATCCATAGAGAGGGGACTAGGTAGGTAAGTGGGTGCTGAGGGCTGGGTTGCTGGGGAGAAAGGGGCAGTGTTGGCAATGGACACAGGGCTTATTTTCTGGATGATGAAAATGTTCTAAAACTGTGGTGATGGTTGTACCACTCTTACTTCACTAGAAACTATCGAATTGTACACTTTAAATGGGTAAAATGTGTGGTGTATGGACTATGTATCAATAAAACTGTTGTGAAAATTGGTATTTAAAAGCAACAATGACAATCGTTAATTATCTTTTTTGGTATCAGTGCAGTTTTATTCGTGTTTGGTTGTTAATTTTTTCCAAGACAAAGTGTGATCTTTCAATTTGCAGATTCAAGAGGTTTTTGTTCTCTTTTTTATTTTTCAATTATAGTCAACTTATCACATTATATTAGTTTCAGGTATACGATATGGTAATTGGACATTCATACAACCTACAATGTGACCACCCCAGTAAGTCTAGTACCTACTCAGCACCATACATAGTTAATACATAACATTGTAGTACGATGCTATTGATTATATTCCCTATGTGTACTTACATCTTTGTGACAATTTGTAACTACCAATTTGTACTTCTTAAACCCTTCACCTTTTCCACCCAGCCCCCCAACCCTCCTCCCCTCTGGCAACCCTCAGTTTGGTCTCTATATCTACGAGTCTGTTTGTTTGTTCAATTATTTTGTTCTTCAGGTTCCACATATGAGTGAAATCATATGGTATTTGTCTTTCTCTGCATGACTTATTTGACTTAGCATAATACCCTCTAGGTTTGACCATGTTGTCGCAAGTGTTAACATTTCATTCCCTTTTATGGCCAAGTTATATTTCATTTTATATACATATATGCATTCAGGTTGCTTCCATATCTTGGCTATTGTAAATAACACTGCAATGGATGAAGGAGTGCATACATCTTTTTGAATTAGTGTTTTGGGTTTCTTTGGATAAATACCCAGAAGTAAAATAGCTAGGTCATAAGGTAGTTCTATTTGTAGTTTTTTGAGGAAGCTCCACACTGTTTCCCACAGTGGCTGCACCAATCTGCATTCCCACCAGCAGTGCACGAGGGTCCCCTTTTCTTCACATCCCTGCCAACACTTGTTGTTTGTTGATTTATTGACAATAGCCATTCTGACAGGTGTGAAGTGATACCTCATTGTGGTTTTAATGTGCATTTCTGTGATGATTAGTGACATTGAGCATCTTTTCACATGTCTATTGGCCATTTATATATCTTCTTTAAAGAAAAGTCTACTCACATCCTCTGACCATTTTTTCATTGGTTTTTTTGTTTTGGTGTTAAGTTACATGTTTTTTTATACAAACATTAATTCCCATATGTCTGCAGGTAGGCTGAGGGTCAGCTAATCAATGGGGCAGCCCTGGACTCACCCACCCAGGAGCCTGAGCGGGGCTGGCCAATCCGGGCTGGGCCCAGCAGGGATGGCTCTGTTCCTCATGTCTGTCGCTCTCCTCCCAGGACCCACAGGCCTTTCTGGGCCTGCTTCTCTCAGGGTGATGGCTGAGGCACGAGTGAGCATGCACAGTCTCCAAGCCTTGGGTCAGATCCTGGCCGCTTTCTTTCCTCGTCTCCTTTGCACCACGGGTGGCCACTGATACAATGCTGGCAAATGAGATTTAAGTAGCAATCTGTAAGAAGGTTTCTCAGAAGGTGTTTGCTTTTCCTCATAAAAGAAATATCTACAGGTTTCATCCCTTCCTCCATTTTCTTGTATTCAATGCAGGACGTGATGCCCAGAGCGGCAGCAGTTATGGCAGCCATATCGCTACCGTAAGGAAAGTCCCAAAGAACCGAGGATGCTGTCCCTCCCGTCACTGAGTGGCACTCCCAGAGCAACATGGACTCATCCCTGGATGTCTTGTCATGTGCGAAAAACAAACCCCTCTATGTTTCATGCCATTGTTCAGTGCAGCCAAAGATATTTCTTACCAAAACCCCACCACAACTGAACAGGATGGTCTAGTGTCAAATGACAAAGCTGAAACAACTTGGTAACAGTTTGATGTTCTTGGTTCAAGGGAAACCAACCCATGGACTGGGGGAGTACAGGGCCCCCCCAACAGTGGAGCGTTCCTCCCAAGGGCTATTGATGAAGAGTGAGTTTTACAGAATGTCAGGCGAGGCAATGGGGACTCACAGCATAATTGTGCAGGAAGTCAGGGGCTCGCTAACAAGGCCACCAGGCCCTGCCTTCTGAGGTTGGCTAGCTAAGGCTGAGCTGGAGGACTGTGACCAGTGCAGACCAGGATTCCTTGGCATGTGTTTTCACAAGTGCAGGCTGACTTAGGTTATGATCTGTGACGTGGGCCGGGCCACTGAGAAGGATGGCCTCTGCATTGTGGGTTTTTTTTTATCACCAGTATCTGTGCTAAGTGGAACACTGGAGCAACGAGTAAGTCGTACACTGGGTTTCAACCCCAGTTTCATCATTCATTCAACAAGTCTATATTGATTGCCTTACACACACTAGTCACTGTGAGCAAACGGACCTGACCCCTGTCCTCTGAGAGCTGCTAGCTAGCAGGTTACATGGATAAGGTCATGTGTAATGACAGAAGCATGGGTCGACGGTGAATAGAACAGGTTATTGCAAAAGGTTATCACATATGTAATACAAGAGAAACTTGATCAAACATATCTTTGCTCAAAAACCTGAAGATGTACAAATCAAATCGGTTATTTTCTGCACCAGCAGTCAGCTCCCAACACAGACTGACGAGTGGATTGACTGGGCGATCCCTGATAGCCCTTGACCTTCATGAACTCCAGGGCCTTCATCTGCTGATTAAGAAGTTAACTCGCCTGACTGCTAAATCTTCTTCCAGCTCAAGTCTTTCCTAGCCTGGGATTAACAACACTATATTACAAGGAAATATTAACAATATTTTAGAAAAAAATTCCATTTTACAAGCATTTGGGTGGAACCATAATTATACATAACAAATAATTGATAGAAAAGATTTCCCACTAATTGGAGAAATTGACACAGTACCATCATCTTTGTAGAAGAAAATGTTTGTTTGGGAGATGCATTGCACACATTTAGCTGATGAAACAACCATCAGCAAACATTTGATAAGTGCCTACTGTGTACAAGGTATCCATATAAAGCTGAGAACCCAAAATGATTTTTTGAAAAAAACTATCAAGCCTGCTCTCAAAGAGCTTAGAATTGATTTGAGTCATTGGTGCATGTGCATCAACAGGACCGACCTCCCGCTGGGACAGGCCGGCATGGCCTTGGAGTGTTGTACATCCAGGGGATGGTTCTGGTGCCTCTGTACCGATGTCCTTGTGGAATGCTCTTCCTGCGTAAAACAAAATAAGTCTCAGTGCCAAGAATCAGATGTGTGAAGGATTCACATGTGTGATGTATGAACCAGTGGTTTAAAAACATGTCAGCCACAGAAACTGCTCTTCAAACAAAACCTTAAGCTGAAGCCAAATACATATTACATATGAAAGCCTACAAACATACACTCATCTATATTAGAGGTGATGTGGTTAAAATGTGAGGGCAAAGGCCTCTGTGTGGTCAGGAAACCCCCAATGTGATAGCGTGGAGTGCACATGGCTCTGTCCTTGCTGGCTGTCCACACGGGACAAGTGGCCTCTTTGAGCCTCAATCTCTTCATCTGCAAAAGGAGAACTGAGATGATGTGCCAAGTACCCAGACTCCAGGAGGTCTTGACAGGTGGTATTAGCTCCTTGACATCAGGGTCGCCTGTATCATGTTGAAGAAACTCGCTCTCCAGTGACCCTTCTCACCCAGGAGTTTTCATCTGGGCCCAGCCTTCACCTGCGGTCATCCTAGAGGGGACAGGGCAGCAGGATCTGGGATCAGGAAACCTTTGTTCCTGTCCGAGCTCTGGCAGCCAATGTCTGCTCTCCTTCCCCAAGACCTGACCGCCTCCTTTGCCAGGTGAGGATAATGATCTATTGATTTCAAAGCATGTCACAAGGGTTAAATGAGGCGTGAAAGTGCTTTGTCCCCTGGTATTTCTGCTCTTCCTGCTTTCAGTGCCAAAACCCTGAGCTTGGACTTGGCAGGAGGCACAGGGTGCTGCCAGCCTCAAGGCTTCACTCTGTCACCTGCTAGCTGTTTGTCCTTTGGCAAGGGACTTACTGCTGTGCCCCGTGCACAGAACCCACTCGATAAATGGCAGCGACCATGATGACCTGTTGCCATTATTGTTCTCTGACTTGGGAATGGTTTGAGCTAAGCCAGGGGCTGGGGGTAGGAGAGAGGGTAGTGTCCGTGATATAAACACACACCCCAACACACAGGAAAGGGGTCCCCATTTTGTGTCAAGAGCTTGTTCAAAGTCTTGTTCAAAGAGCTTGTCCAGGTGAGATGAGACAGTTCTCACCCTGGCCCTGACTCTATAGTGCTGAGCTTTTTGTGGAACCCCTCCCTACTCTCTAGCCATCTTGTAAAGTAATCTCCATTTTGTAGAGAATGGGGGGGGGGCTGAGAAAAGGGGGTGAATTGTAAACTGGGGGTGAGAGACTTGAGATTAGGATCTGCTCATTCCAACCTCCAGAGCTCCTGCCCTCAACCTCTCTGGTCCCCCAGAGGGAAGAGGGACCCTCTTCCTTCCCGGCCAGGTCTGGGGAACCGCCTGTGGGCAGAGCATGGCATCATCTAGGAAAGCATTCATCAGCAGCAGGTGGAGGAAAACACGCTAATTTGAACAAATCCGGGTTTATTTTTTCTCGAGTGATAAGCTTGGTTGAGCAGCTGAAGGATGCCAGGCAAAGAGTCTGGACGAGTCTCTGTGCTTATCATAGCAAGGTGATGAGACGGCGGCCATGGACCCCTCACTCCGGAGCCACGCTGTGTTCCAAGAGGCCCTGATGGAGAGGGTGACGAGGTGTGTCTGACACAATTCCCCGTCTGTTAGAGAAGCAGGTGTTTTCAGAAACCCCTGGACAGACTTACTCGGGTCTAATTGTCCAGAACTGGATCACATGGTCACTCTTGGATGCAAGGAAAGTGGGCATGTAAGATTTTTGTTTTCCATCTTTGTAGTCTGAGGCAGTGAGAGGACAGGCTGGAAACAGGTAGTTCGTCAGCAGTGCTGCACATTCCCAGCCCTTGCCTGGGAGACCAGGCGGGTGTCCCGGGGCTGCTGAGGATCTCTCACCGCTGGATACCTGCTTGCGGATATGCAATGCTTGCCTCTTGGCTGTCTCGTGCATGGTGCCCTCGAACAGCACCTGGACATTGTGGCACGGCCCAGCCGAGGTCTCACTAAGCTTGCTGTCAAAGACCACCCACCACACAGACCTGGCCCTGTGGCGGGGAAAGGAACACAGCAGTAAACAGAGGGTGGGCGCATGAGGATCATTATTTCAACTGCTAACATTTATTGAGTACCTGCGACAAGCCAGTTTTCACACCTGCTATCTTCAACTCTATCAGGTAGAGCTACTGGGTCAGCTCCAAGAGGTAGAGCTTCTGGGAGGTGGAAAGTAACTTGCCCAAGGCTAAGAGCACGCAGAGCTGTGGTGTACAAAAGGCTTTGCTGCTTACTCCTTTTTGGAGGTGGGGAAATGCAATTTCCTGGGACATTACCCCAACAGGAAACTTAACTTGTGTTAAGACTTTACCAAGATTCCTTCTATTCTTAGGAACCCAGAAAACACCAGGATAAAATGCGATTACACACACCTGGTTCTCTGGTCTGCATAACTAGTTAGCTGCAAGAAGAGGACACATATGTCTGATTTCCATCAACCTCTGAAGCCACTGAGGACACCCCACAGCCAGTTCATTTTGGTATCTTTACGTCTTGCACAGGGGACAGAAGTTCTTGTAAGCTGAATGAATGAATGTATGAATGGAGATGAGACAGAGAAAAAAATGGAATTGCTCAATCCCAAATCTGTTTCTCCCCCAGCTAGAGTCCCCACCCCAAGAGCAGAGGTGTGTTAATTTCTACTGCTGCACAACAAGTTAGCACAAACTTAGTGGCAACAGCACCCACATATAATATCATCAGACAATCCGCAGGCCAGAATACTGAATAGGCTCAGCTGGGTTCTCGGCTCAGGTCTCATGGATGAAAACGAAGGGTCACCCAGCTGGGCTGTAGTCTGCTGGAGAATCTGCTTCCAAGCTCGTTCAGGTGTGGCTGGACCTACTTTTCTAAGGCTTGTAGGTCTAAGGTCCATGCTGGTGTAGGGCAGGGCCACTCTCTGCTCCTGAAAGCCACTCACATTCCTTCCCACATGGTCCCGTCTGTCTTCAAAGCAGCAACAGTGTGTCCCGCCCTTCTGACCCTTCTAACATCTCTGCCACTAGCCAGACAACGTTTTCTGCTGTTAAATTTCACCTGACTGGGTCAGGCCCACCCAAATAATCTCCATGTTTTAAGGTCACTTGACCTTGGACTTCACATCTACAAAATCTCTTCAGAGCAGCACCGAGATTAGTGGTTTGGATAACGAGGGGCCAGGAATGTAGGGGGCCATCCTAGAACTCTGCCTACCCTGGAAGGTCTTATGGGAGGTTAGCTGCGAAGACAGTCCCTCCCCTGATCTCTGGGCAGGCAAGGCACCATCTTTGTCCTTCCTGGTATGAAACGGGCCCTCTTTTGGCACAGAGGAATTTGTAGGAATTCACCTCTTACAGTGAAGGAAAAAAACATAACAGAGTCCTAACCTCCAAGGGTAAACCCGAATATTCACACTGACCAAACCTGTCTTCCGTAAGGGTGTGGGACAGGCCATCTATTAGTTCATACTTAGAAGAGTTGACCATTGGATTTCCTCTTCCTTCTTTTCTGGACATCTTAAAGCGACAAGCTGTCAGTGCTTTTTAAAACATTCTCCGAAGTGAATTTGAGTTTCCCGACACAGCAGATTCTTCGTCACTAGGCAGAGACGATTCTGAACAGCAATATAAGGTATCTACAAAAGGGTCCTCAAGCTCTCAGCATGCAGGCCACAGGGGGTCCAGACATTCCTCTTTCCCCCCACTCTACTGGGTCCAGTATCATCCCCCTGGAACCCATGAACGTGACCTTATTTGGAAACAGGGTCTTTGCAGATATCACATGCAAAGGGCATACTGATTTAGGGTGGCCCTTAAATCCCATGACTGATATCCTCATGAGACGAGGGAAGTTTGGACATAGACACACACAAAGGCGGCCCCATGAAGACAGAGGCAGAGGCAGGAGTGATGCAGCTGCGAGGCAAGGGCTGCAGGCAAGCGCCGCAAGCTGGGAGGGGGCCTGAAACATTCCCAGTCAGAGCCCTCAGAAGGAGCCAACCCTGCTGACAGCCTGGTTGCAAACTTGGAGCCTCCGGAAACTGAAAAAATAAATTTCTATTGTTTTCAGCCCCAAGCTTGCAGAACTTTGTTACAACAGCCCTGGGAAAACTAATATAGCCACCCACCATGGAGTGTTTTTTCAATTTAACCTCTGGTTGGCCACAGCCCTCACTACTCCCTGTTTTATTCTACCACCTAGTTTCATTCATTTAGTTTCAGCCTGGCTCTTTAAAGCATTTTTTAGTGTGCAACCCTTGGTTTAATTAAAACATTTAATAAAAACTGTTTCCAAAAGCAAATACCTCATACTCCACATAAGAGTAAACTTCAAATGGACTGGGGATCTAAATATGAAAAAAATGAACCCATATACAAATAGAATAAAACATAGGTTAATTTATTTGTAATCCAAGTGTAGGGAAAGGTTTCTAACCAAAACTCAAAATCTAGATGCAATAAAAGAAGGCATCAATACATTTAACTACATAAAAATAAAAGCAACTTTTTCAAGGTTAAAAAAAACACCTAACATGAAGTCAAAGGCAATTGACAAACTGGGAGAGAATATTTTCAACTTAAGTCACACATAATGGGCTAATATCCCTAATATCTAAACAGCTGTTAAAAATTGACGGAAACAAAGATCCAAAACCTGATAGAAAAATGGGCAAAGAACATGACCAGGCAATTCATTTTTTAAAAGATGTAAGAATGGCATACACACCAGGTTCTCAGGCCATGCTACAGACTGAGTTTCCTGTTATAATTTAGTAAATGTTTATGCTCAAACTAGGCAAAATAGATTCTGTTGTTTGTAATTTATCAGCACAGGCTATCTCTAAATATCAATCCCCCTTGAAGTGTGCAGACTTTCCAGCATATGGTACCTTCAAAAATGATTGACACCAGTCTCTGGAGACTGTTTTAAAAAAGGGGTTCACTGATGTATTTTCAAGCAATCACAGTTTAATTGCAATGAGAGTGCTGCCTTGTGGGGTTACTACTTTGAAGGAGAGAGAGTTACTGGGCTGGGTGAGCTCTGGTATGTTTGTTTAAAAAGAAACCTTCCATATTTTGTGTTATAGCTTGTCCCCCAAAAGATAATGTTACCTGCCCCTGGAATGTATTTTTCACCCATACAAATCTGGGTGTTTCTTGTGTCTTGAGACTTCAAACCAAGTGGTGAAGACTTGATTAGGATGACATTGAGAAGCAATCTAGTCCCTCCATCTTTATCTCTCCTTGATACCTCTCAGAAACCCAGGCAGGATTCTACAGAAGGTGGATCCGGTTTCAGCCTGGTGCAAAGACTAGGGTAAGCAAAACTGCCTTTTGAAACTCAATCAACAGAGCACAGTAACAATCTTCATGCCCCCAGATAGGGGACTAGTTGAATAAATCATGTTATATCCAATCAGCAAGATTCTGGGCTGCCCTTAAAAACCATGATTTATAGAAGAGGTTACAACATGGGCAGACATCTGGGGTAGGTAAAGTGAAAAACTAGGTTATGAAATGTAAAGTACAATCCTATTTTTGTGGAGTATGCCACATTTTTAGAACTAGGTGTGCATAATATATGAATACAAGAGTGTCTAGAAAGATGTATTTCAAAAAGTTAACATTGGTTATGACTGAGAAGTGAGTTTTTTTGTGATTGTTTTGTTTTTAGTGAGATATAACCTTTTTACAAGGAGCATGCATTACCTCATAATCCAAAAAACAACACAGTAATATATACATATATATATACACACACACGGGCACATTCTCTAATTTATTTGCTTTAAAATACTTTAGAAAGAAAATCTTATGCCCAGGTGGAGTGGGAAAAGGAGATGAAATAGGAATGGCAAAATGTCATCTCTTTTGAAGCTGGGCACTAGGGCTATGGGGAACTTCTACACTATTCCTTGATTTGGGATATTTTTTTAAAATTTCCATTGTAAAAAAAAAGGTAAACACACAAAACTGAGAGCAACAGTGAATTAACTGTTGACTTTCAGAGTATTTTATTACTATGGTAAAAGCAACATAGATGAAAAAACAACAACAACAACAAATATACAACAGAAGTAGCCTGCAGAACCTAATGATGAGAATCTGTGAACCATGAGCTGTGTGACCTCTCTAAGCTCAGTTTTCCCGATCTGTCAATAGGGAGGATCCTTGCTGGCTAGCAGGCATGTAGTATGAATTTAACTCTGATTATTACTGTGGTTGCTGTTGGCTGATCCAGAGAAGCACACTAGAAGCCTGAAAGCATGACCTCCACTCCAATAGCAGGTTTCAAACTAGAGTATGGGGACCGCCAGGGAGCTGGCAAATGCAGAATCCAAGGCCCCTCTCCAGGAGTCTGACTCAGTCTGTACCTAGGGTCAGGCTTGGGGATCTGCATCTTAAATAAGAGCCCAGGTAATTCCCAGTAGGGAAACACCACATGTAGCCCAAGGCCAGATGCCCTAGGGAGCAGGTCTGCATGGAGGAAAGTGTGTGGCCATGCAGAAACAGGGCTGGATGCAGTTTGGGAAAACTGCCCATTTATGATTCCAGGTGTGACTGCTGTGTCAGCAGTCACAGCTAGGAAAACCAGCATGCGACAGGCACCATTGAACTCTTCGTTTTGCAGAAATAGTGAATAAATGACAAGTCACCCTTGTGCTTTCCTCCTAGAGAGACAGAGTCTGGGCAACTGACTTAGGTCAGGATTTATATCTAACACATATGAACTGCATGGCCCTGGCCCATGGCTGACCACTGAGCGTCTGTGAAATGGGAACAACGACAGCAGTATCAGGACCAGTCACATGGGATTGTGGCTGTCACCGGAGGCTATCAGAAGTTGAGGTGCTGGACAAGAATCCATTAGTAAGCTTTGGGACCCACTTCTTAAGGTTTCACATTAGAGGTGGAGGTCCCTTTGCCTTCTCGGTCACAGGAAGGCAGGGTCTAGGACAAAGGAAAAATGTAACTCAGTAAACCCCCCCACTTGAGACCACACACATCCTGGCACACACTCCCAGGGCAAAAGAAGAGGTAGAACAAGGCAGGGAGACTGCACTGCACCTCCAGCCCCAACTGTTTAAGGAACCCTTGTCTTAATCCATGTCTCAGTCTTAATTCTGTTCTCATTTTCCTAATCCCTACCTAGCCTCTAGGCTTCTCCTCTCTGCCCTATTCTAAATGAGAAAGGGAAAGCAAGGCTATGGGGGAGGGTATGGATGGAGGGAAGGGGGCTGGCTGTACATGGAGTCCAGATGGCCAATCTGGTCTCAGCCTGGTCACTGCTCACTCTGGTAATTTAGTCAGTATCACTAATTCAGACACAAGAAGTCATCCCAGGCACATCATGTCTCTATTGCAAAATCATTTGTTTGGGGAATTTGTGAATTCCAAGTCCCTATCTTTCTCAAAAATAGTATTAATTTATGCTCAATTCCAGCCCTATGGAAAGTGCAAACAGACATACTGTCCCATCCTAGACTGAGCTCCCCAGCGGCAGGGCCCACTGCTCCATCAGCCCCTGGCCCCAGTTAAACACAAGGCAAGTATGGACTGAAGGGGCAAGTGAATCTCCAAGTGGGACTGCTGTCCCACTCAGCGTTGTGTGGGAACTCTCTCCTTATCTGAATACACAGCCCAGCCTTTTGCCTGTAGCTTCAGTTTTGCTCAGGAGGAGGCATGCCCCACCCTGTGACCTACCCTGTGCCCCCCTCCCCAACTTCCTCCCACAGACCCTTAGCCCCTCCACTAGCCAGGAGTCACCTTTTGCAGAGAAAGGGAAAGTGAGAACCTCCAAATAGCCCAGAGATGGAGTCTGCTGTACAGCAGGAACCCTGGCTGGAAGGGTGAGCAGGTACAGACTGCCAGGTGGATATCCACCCCTATCTCCTGGGAGACCCTTGGCTGCTTCCCAGGGAAGGGAACAGTGTGCAGGAGGGACAGCTCCTCCAGACAGGGGGCCTGTCTACTTTGGGGCAGGGAGTTCAGGCTGCCAGTTCCTTCAGGTCACAGGGGCTGGATCCCATTCTCCTTAGAAGCCCCCAAACCTTTAGTGGAGTCTGATCCTGTAGGATAACAATTTATTATCCATTGAGTGGATAATAAATTGAGATGGACTGAAGTGGAGCTGCAGGGAGATATGACACAGTATGTGTCCTGAAACTGCCATTACAAATAAGCACAAACTCGGTGGCTTAACACAACAGAAATTTATCCTCTCACAGTTCTGAAGGCCAGAAGTCCAAAGTCAAGGTGTGGGCAGAACTATGCTCCCTCTGAAGGCTCTGTGGAAGGTCCTTCCTGCCTCTTCTAGCTTCTGGTGGCTCTGGGCATTCCTGGCTCTAATCTCTGCCTCCATCTTCACATGGCCTTTTTCTCTGAGTCTCTGCTTGTTCTTTCCTCTCTCTTCGGTCACTCTCATTGGGTTTAGAGCCTACTGTAATCCATGATCTCATCTCAATTCTCACCTGAGTTATATCTGCAAGGACCTTATTTCCAAATGAGGTCACATTCTGAAGTTCTAGGCAGATGTGGTCTTTTGGAGGGTACTATTCAACCCAGTACAAACATTAGGTAGCAAATAGCAGAGCAAGAAGTGGTACAAAGGCTGTGGGGAACTGGGGATCTTGATCCAGTGACTTCTGTGCCTCAATTGTCCTAGCCAGTGAGGGCTCCTGAACGTCTCTGGGCTCCACTGTCAGCTGGTGGGGGACATGGTTCCTCTTTTACATATGAGGAAACTGAGGCTTCTCATATGTAAGTGTTGAGTGAAGAGCCAAGGTAGCCCAGGGGGCTAGAGCTGGGACTGAAATCCAGATTGGTTTGGCACCAGAGCTTGAGGTTTCACAGCCAGGTTGGGTTGGATTTGAAGAACTCTAGTGCTGATAAGATCCTAAGATCTTTCCATTCTGAGGAACTTAATTTACCAATAGAAGGCAAAGGTGTTAACTGTCTTAATTTTCACGTTCCTTCATTCCCTCATATTGTAGATTTTGGGATGTGACTGCTTCCTTGAAATCAATAGAAAAAGTGAGGTTGAAGAGAACAAAGATGATTCAATTATTGTAGGAATTAGTCTGGATTTGGAAAATAAGGCAGGGATACCCAACTGGACCCCACCTCGCCCCTGCTTTCTGTGTAGATTTTATACCCTGGGGAAGCTATCCTGGGGTCCTGTTCCTTTGCACACTGACCAAGAACACCAGGGCGGCTCTGGGGAAATTTTTCAGAGGTGTAGAGAGGAGTAGAAAGCAATTTTCTTTTTCTGCCAACTATGAAGGCTGGATGGAGAATTTCTTGTTAGGAAGTTTCTAGTACCTTGGACCATGCCTGAAGAAATTTATTTATTCAATGATTCTCTATTGCATATTGCTCAGAACCAAGTTGTAAGCTTCCTAGGGCAGTGAGGGCACCACTTTGCTTATGGCTGCCCAGCAGGGCTTAGAACCTGATACACACCAGGCCTCTATAGAATTGCTGAGAGAACAGACTCATCCTTGGTCACAAGACGTCAAAAGAAGGGCTCCAGGTGTAGGGTAGGGGAGGAAAGAATTTCTTGTTCCTGGGTTTCAGTTTCTTTATTTGTAGATGGTAGGACTGCTGCTTGCAGTGGCAGAATTTAAAGGTTGTTGGGTGACCCACCTTTCCTCAGCCTGTAATCCAGTGCCAATTCAAATGCTGGGGGAGAGTTCGGTTCACTTGCTTTTTGATCTCCGGTGTATTTGCATCCTCTGGTTCCTAAACTAAGGTAGTAACCCACTGAAAGGAGGCTTACTTAATTGAGAAAGCTTGTTCCCATCACATGCCCAAGGCAAGCTGATAGCCTCAGAAATGAGGGCGCCCGCCCTCTGTGAGCTCACAAGTTCCTGGGGCGGTTATTACTACCCTTATTTTCTTAGAAGGCACCCAGGGCCCAGAGAGGCCAAGCGACTTGTCCAAGGTCACACAGCTTAGCAGACTGAGCAGGGATGGGGACTCGGGTCTCCGGAGCCCAGTTCCAGCGGCTTTTCGAAGACACCTGCTACCTTCCTATTGTGCCGCTCAGGAATAAAGCAGGTTGAACGCCTGGCTTTAACCTAAAACAATGCTCCACGCAAATCTGTCGGAACAAAAGCAACCATTAATCCGCCCCGCGTTTTCCGTCCCTCCGGCTCCGCTGGCCAATCGACTCAGCTGGCCACGGAGGGGAGGGACAGGGCGATCCTACGTGATCGACAGACTGGGAGAGGCGTGGCCGCGTCGGGGGTAAATCGAGATTGGGGAGCCGAAACAATCACGGGCCTAGAAGCAGCAGTTGGAGCCAATCAGCGTGGGGAGGGCGGGCCCTACCGACCCGCTGTCGCGAGAGGAAACCACCCCGCCCACTTGAGCCTCGTCCCGGTGTCCGTCAGCGGTTAGCCCGGCTGCGCTCGCCTGGATCCGTCCGCGGAGCGGGGAGCCTGTGCGCGAGAAGCCTGTGTGAGAGAAGCCTGGACGCGAGGCCGCGCGAGTGCCGGCGCAGATCCCTCCGCCGTTCGTTCGCACGCCGCCGCGCCCCGCGTGTCCCTCCACCGCTGTTCCCGAGGCGCCAGACCACCCGCCCGCGGCCTCCGTCCTAGTAACGGCCGGCCAGCTCAAGTGCGGCGGCGGCGGCATGGCCTGGGCAGCTCCGTCGGGGGGCAGCCCACAGTGACAGACCCTGCGGCGCGGGGGGAGATGGGGGCGGCCGCCTCCCGGGCGACGACGACGACGACGAGGAGCAGCCGCCGCCGCCGCGCACCGGCCACCGCTGGGGACGGGCGCGGGCCGAGAGCCCGCCCGTGAGCGGGGGGCCCGAGCGCTCGCCGCCCCCGGCCGCCCCGGCCCCCCAAGCGCCTCTCGCGCGCCCACCCGCCCGTCCCTGGCTGGGGTCTCACCCGCGCCCGCGCCCCCCCCAGCCCGCGCGCCCGCCCTCCTCTCCCCCTGCCCCTCCTCTCCCCCCTCTCTCACCCGCCGCTCCCCTCTCCCCCTGCCCCTTCCGGCCTCCGGCCCCCGGCGTCCCTCCCTTGTGGAGCGCTGCCCGCTGCAGAGGGACGGTTGTACCGTTGGTTCTCGGAGCTGCCGTCGCCACAACCGCGTGGAGTTCCTGTGCGGCCTGCTGGACCTGTGCATCCCTCTCGAGTTGCGCTTCCTCGGCTCGTGCCTCGAGGACCTGGCGCGCAAGGACTACCACTCGCTGCGCGACTCAGAGATCAAGGCCAACAACCCCGCCGACCTGGGCAGCCTCACCAACCTGACTGACGAGGTGGTGCGCAGCAAGCTGCTGGTGTCGCTGGCGCTGTTGGGCTCGGAGCAGCGCGAGGCGGCTGGCGTGCTCTACCGCACGCTCACGCACATCGACTCCATCATCCACAACTACGGGCTGCAGCTCAACGAGGGCCGCACGGGCGATGAGTTCCTGCTGCTCTTCACCATGGCCTCCAACCACCCGGCCTTCAGCTTCCACCAGAAGCAGTGTTGCGCCAGGAGCTCACGCAGATTCAGAGCAGCCTGAGCGGCGGTGGCGGGGGCCACGGGGGTAAGAGCGCGCTGCCCACCTGCCCGTCTTGCCACAAGGTGAGTGCCCACGCGGGGGGCGGGTCCGGCTCGCCCACCCGCACCCCAAGCTTCAGCAGCTCCCCCAAAACCCACCCACACCCAAGCCTTCACCCCCGACCTCAAAATTACACTACCTCCCCAAGCTTTCACTTGGGGTCCCAAACGCCCACCCGTCCATTAAGCCTCCACTCCAAACCCCTACCCCAACCCCAAGCTTCCCTCCCGTGCCCGGAGTCGCCACCTCGCACCCCCAAGCACTTACCTCAAGCTTCCACTTCACAATTGTGTCCCAAGCCTCCACCATGTATTCTTACCCTTCCCAAAGTCCCTGTCCCCACCTCGACCCACAAACCCCGCACCCCCAAACCAGTCTGGCACCTCACGCCCTTGGGGCTGTTGCACCCATCTCACCGGGGTCAGTCACGGGGTGTCAGGGAGGGCCGCGCTCCTGGCTCCACTAGAGGACAGATAGCCCAGTCAGAGGTCGTAGCTCCTGTGCGGTTCTTTCAGGCCTTTGTCTCCTTAAATCGGGCTCTGGGCGACAGATAACATTTACACATTGTGTCGCCTTGGTTTCTCCGAATCTGTTGTTTGTTACTAGAAAAGGAAGCCATTATGAGATGGAGATGAGAAGGCACTAGAACGTGCATAGGCTTTCGGGGTATCGTGCGGCATCCCAGACCTGGGTCTTTTTCCGCTAAGTGGTCAGGTGTTGCGGCTGGAGAGGGAGGGGGGGGGGCGGGCGGGATGGGGAAGGTTGTAGCCCGGTGTGTGCACGGGTGTGAGCACATGTACACGTGTATTTGAGAGTGCATGCATGGATGTGTATACCTACTGGTGAATGTGTATGAGTGTATCGATATGTGTGTATGTGTATTTATGAATCCACATGCATATCTGTGTTTCTGTTTGTGTTTAACAGACAGTGGCATGTGAGACAGTTATTTCTCAGGGGCTTTCTTTGTGGGTGTTGAGGGTATCAGTCTCCTAAGAATGCTAGGTTAAGTTAAAGATCTCCAGTCTCCAAGTTAAACAGGAAGGGCATCATGGTCATCCACTTAGAAATGTGAACTTTTGTCTAAATGTTTCAAAACTATGTAAACAAAGTGGGGCTCAAACTTATTTTTAACGGCTCTTTGGGACCCAGTGCCAAAAGAGAAAAAAGATTTTTCTTTGACCAAGTGTGTCATATTCAAGGTGTCACACTGACGTTGGGAAATGAGATTACAGTCAGGACCAGTAGTGTTCAGTATCTTTTTTTGACGGTGCCTAAGGTCCTTTAAGTAATGTTGATACTCGATGGTTTGGTTGCTGGTGGTTTTAAGCTATCTTCCAACCCTGCATTGTGGCTTTTCTTTAATGTCTTCCTCTAAGAAGTGGTTGTGGTCCCTGCGTTAGTTTTAATGTGTCCTTTTTTTTTTTCTTGTTAACATTGACCCCTGAAACTGTGGTTTTCTTTTTAAGAGTGTTCCGATCCCACCCATGTTGTGTACTGAGCAAAAAAATGTTACCCTGGCTACAGCAAAGAGAAAGCTGGGTCCCAGGGAACGTGGTGATCTGTAGGGAGCTCAGTAAGCTTTGGAGTGCTAGTGGAGTGTCACCTGTTTATGGGATTTCAGTCCCCTAAGGTCAGCTTCATGCGAGGTTAGTCTTTAGGTTAAATGCCATACATGGATAACATCCATGGCTGTGATTCCAGGTTTACTCAGCTCTTGAGGGGGGCCTTTTGTATGTGCAGATGCA
This sequence comes from Phyllostomus discolor, assembly GCF_004126475.2. Lineage (NCBI taxonomy): Eukaryota > Metazoa > Chordata > Mammalia > Chiroptera > Phyllostomidae > Phyllostomus > Phyllostomus discolor. The sequence goes on along the minus strand of NC_040914.2, from coordinate 75,696,190 downwards.
TTGCTTTATTAAAAGCAGAAGATGGTGGTCATTATTTTGGTGGGGCAGTAAGCTAAAAGCTAGGGGAAAAAATACCAATAAAGACTTTCTGTCAAGTCAGAAATCCCTTCGATGTGATGAAGGGGCTGATCTATCCATCCTCCACCCCCCTACCCATATGGGCACTGAATTAACCAACTAAGTGACCTTGGCCAGAGCCCTCCATCCTCCAGTGTTCTCATTAGAGGGCAAACTACCTGCTTCATGGACTTGTTTGGAGGGTCACATGAGGTCACGTGTGAAGTGCCCAGCAGATGTGCACTGAGGGCTTCCTTCTGTCCTCTCTGACTTTTTACAGAGGAATGCTAACTTGAGCAAGGCATGTTGTTACAGAGTAAAATGTTTGTGTCTCGGAGTGTTCATGTTTTCTAAATTGATTTTTGGATACGTAACTTAGAACTACCGTGTTTTTTGCTCATCCTGGGGAAATTGGAGAATTCTGCCTGACTTTAATAATGAGGTTATAATGAGTAACCTTGGGGGTATTGCTTCCTTATTTCAAAACAACTGTGGTATCTAGTTTTCCCTACATCCCCTACGTCATTGCTAAACTAAGTTCATTTAACTTTCTGTTCCTTTGCTGATTTAAAGTTAAGGCCTGACATTGATAAACTCTTCTGTTCCTTGGAGTAAGCAACTCAAAGGAAATCTGGCCTTTACGCATTTTGCTGCCTTAGTTTCTCTAAATCTAACACTTAGTGTAAACCTGAGAAAGCAGCCCCATTAAAGCTCTGTTTGTATTTCTTTTGTAAGCTGTTGTGTTTTGTTTTAAACTCTGGGCCTAGAGACTTTGTGTTTATCTTTTAGAGATAAAGATGTTGACTGCTTCATTCTTTATCCTATTTAAAGTGACACTTTATTAACTATATTACTGCTTGTTGGCACTATTTATATTGTTTCTCCAACCCTTACTATGTTATTATAAAATTCTTATTGCTCTGAGGACTTGCAATAGGAGTTTAAAGTGTGAGGAATGTAAAACAGACATTTTACTTTTCAGAAAGAGGAAGTATTCAGAGTGGTAGAGCTAGGAGTAGATTGCAGCTGCTTTACTGTACTGAGTAGCTGACAGGTAGGTACTGCAGGTATGCTGTTCCTTAAGGCACGATGGGAATAGTGGTAATGGTTGGCTTGGACTTAACACTACCTCTGTCTTTCCTCTTTATTTAAATATTACAGCCGTAGTTTGGGGAGAAATTTAAGTTTATCCTCTGTAGTCTTTTCTCTATGTAAGTGATAATGTGCTATGGCCATATTGCTAATTTTTAAAATAACAGCTTTATTGAGACTTAACCCATATATCATAAAATTATGCCTTTAAAGTATGCAATTTGTTGGCTTTCAGTGCATTGAGAGAATTGTGCCCTCCCACCTTTGTGTTTCAGAATCTTTATGGTAGGGAATTCATACTGGAACTACCCTTTAGGAGATTGATTTCTTAAGGGCATGTGGAAACAGTGATTTTAAGTGTTCAGTGGAGGAATGTGGTGGGTGGTAGTCTTCCTTTGGGTTTCTTACCCTTTGTCCAGCCATGCCCCTCTCTTTGTTGCTTGGACAGTCTTCTAGAGAGACTCTGTGTTAACAGATGACTGCCGTGTTACTCCCCACATGGTCTGTCCCTTTCTCTTGGCAGTCTTTCCTGATGAGCATTCCCTATCAGTGCATAGAGCTTCTTCATTCTAGCTCATGTGTTATTTAATCAGTCTCTATTGGTGGACATTTTGTTTCCACCTTACCATTACAGACAACTCAGTGTCTTTGACATATTACATATGTGTCATCTATTGGGTTGGCCAAAAAGTCTGTAACATTTTTTTTGTAGAATAGCTCTAGTAGTGCTTAGTTGTCTTTAACTTTATTCAAAACAATAATGTTGGATTGTATTGTGACATTTGTCATATCAGCATGCATTTGAAAATAAACTTACAGAATTGGTGAATTTTAGTGTAGCCATCTTAATATTGAAGATGGAAGGATACACAGCATTTTCGGTGTATTATGCTTTATGATTTCAAGAAAGCTAAAAATGCAACTGAAATAAAATAAAAGATTTGTGCAGTGTATGGAGAAGGTGCTGTGACTGACCAAACATATCAAAAGTGGTTTGCGAAGTTTTTTGGTACCATTGATATTTTGGCCAAATAATTCTTTGCTGTGGGGCTGTCTGATGCATTCATTGGAAGATGTTTAGTGGCATCCTTGGCCTCTACCCACTAGAAGACAATAGCAGAAGATAGCTGACTTACTCAAAATATCCAAATCAATAAAGTTATTGGTGAAAATGAAAAATGTCTTTTATTTTATGGAAAAAACTAAACAGACTTTTTGGCCAACCCAATACATATGATAAGCAGTATGCATAGCCTTTCACATTTCAGTAGGTGTACCTATAGAATAGAAACCTGGAAGTGGGATTGATGGTTCTGTACTTACATGATTACTTTAGATATTGCCAAGATCCATCTTTTGGAATTCCCACAGCAGTGTGTGAGTGTGTGTTTGTATACCTTTAACTAGTATGAAGAGTTAGCTTCCCTCATCCCCTTCCCCAGATCTCTGCCATTTGGTTAGGTGAGAAACACATCTCAGTGTAGTGTGATGTTATTTTGCAGTCCTTTTCTGAGCAAGGTTGAATATTTTTTCAAGTGAACCTTTATTTTTGGCAAGCTCTCCATATCCTTTGCCATGTCTGTTGGGTTGTTGATCTTTATTGTTTTTTTAGGAGCTCTTTTAAGTTTCAAGGAAATTGTCCTTTGTCTTTAGAATTTGCAAATATTTATTTTCCAGGTTTTTTTTCCTTTGCCTTTGGACTTTTGCCATGCAGTTTTTTTTTTTAATTTACCAGCCTTGTATGGCTTCTGAGTTTTGTGTCATAATCAGAAATGCATTATACATTATGCACTGTACATATATTATACATATGCATTATACATTATACAGACATTCCATGTGTTTTCTTCTGGTTCAGAATTTGTGTGGTTTCTCATTTTGCTTTTAACAGATTCATCTGGAATTTATTATGGTGTAAGGTAGAAAGCTAGTTTTATGTTTTCCAGATGACAACCCAGTTGCCCCAGTGCCATTTGTTGCATAATCCATCTTTTCCCTCCAAGATTTGAAATATCTTTTATAATTTGCTGCATTTCCCATATATATTTAGGTTTACTTCTAGACTGTATTTGGTTTCCTTGATGTTTTTATCTGATGATGACTTTGTCAGTTTCGTTGGATACTTTTCAATCCTTATCTTTTTTTTTAATCTCTCATTTGTTCTTTGGGTTACCCACACAGTGGAATTCCTAGGAGAGAGTTGTTTTTTTTTAAATATGTATGGCTGCTGAGGTACCTCCCCCAGATTCTGGCTTAAAGGAGTCTGGGCATGGCCTGGGCAGCCCACTGAGAATCTTCATTAGGCCTCTGATTAGGCACCACTGGTTTTCCTCCTGGTTCTCTGAGTATTTGCAACTGCTTTCCTATCCTTTTGATGGTGTTCCTCTCTTCTCCATCTTTCCCTTCTCTTTTTACCTTATAATTCATGACATTTTCAGCTTTGATTTTGCCACTCACACTGATGAATATAAACCTGATGTCCAACTAGACCTGAGCTCCAACTTGGAGGTTTCAGGTAGCTCAGTTTGTCCAAAGCTAAGTTTCTTTATTCCCACTGTGGATCACTCTGCCCTTGTCCCCATTCCCCCTAGTGAGAAGCCCATGCCTTTCATAGGTAGTTTGCCTGCCTTCACATCCTCCAGCCAGCTTGTTTCCAAGTCCAACCATCCTGTAGATTTGTTTTCCATCAACATGGCCACAACCCAGGTTCTCCCTGTCTCCTCTCTTCTGTCCGTCTGTCCATCTCTACTCCCTCTCCTTCAACCTGTCCCCACCACACTTGGCATGCTGGTCACCACATATGGCACACTTCTGTGTAGGCAGACTTAGATTTTGGACGAATTGCCAGGGAGCCAGGGAATGGATAAAATTAGTCTTCAGGGAACAAGCACCACCCTAGCCTCATGTAAACTGCATTCTGTCCCGAGTAAAGAGTATATGCTGAAGTGTAAGTGATGATCTCCTTCTAGAATTCAGCTGATGTCATTGTTTAAAGTCAACAAGAGAAAACTTTATAGCTGCTCTATTTTTTTTATAATTAAATTAACTCTTTTTTAGAAATAACTGACGTACCCAGCTTCTGACCTTGACCTGGGTGTAGTTGACCGTAGTCTCCCTGACCTAGTTGTAATCCACTATAACAGCTAGTCTCCCTGGCCCCACTCTTAGCTTCCATCAATAGTTCCAATGGTGTCACTGGAATGGGCTTGGTAAGATGCCTACAGGATTTTACTCTCTGGTGTGCAGTTCTTGCCATGGCATCCTGCCGTCTTAATGACCTACCTTCATTGCTTACCTATCCTCATCTCTGTCTGTACTTGCAGTACCTTCACTGCAAGTTTTCTCTTTCCACTGAGCCTTTGCAAATGATGTTCTTTCTCTCAGATGGGATTACCTGGTGCCTACCTGAGGCACCCTAGCCCTGACTTCCTGGCCCATACTTACTAAACTTTCTGTTTCCTCCTTCTATCCTAGAACTTGGCATACTGTATTATAATAGGCTTCTTTAAATTTCCATCACCAGACTTTGACTTACTGGAGGGCAGAGATTGCCTTTCTCTTTCAGTCCCAGAGCCCACAGTCCCTGCCACTGCTGTGTTCTGAGAATGTGTGAAAACCTAGTGGGAAGGAAGTGCTGGGTGTTTATGAAAGGCCATCCTAGTGAAAATATTTTTTTTCTTAGTGCTTTTATTCTATGGCCGTATTGGTAATAGTACCTGTTATCAACTCAGGTGCTTCCTTAGTTGCCTGTATTTAATGGCCATTTCTCTTACACATTTCATAGCTGTAGATGCTAATTAATTTTAACATTGACATTCTACTTCCTTATTTTTCAAGCTGGCACGCAAAAACTTTCATTGGGAGAAATTGTCTGAACATGGTAGTTTGGCTGTACATTACCCCATGACAAAACCCAAGTTTAATGGACAAGAGTACACAGAGAGCTGGGGAAGGGCCTGTCACCTTCTGATGCTCTGGTAGACTGTCTGCCTTGCTGTCCTTGTAGGTTAGGAGTAGTGTTTGTAGTTCTGAAAGTAAGACTGTTTTGAATTTATTCCTTTAATGTTTCAAAATTGTAAATCTTGGTAAGCCTGGATATTTTAGTTTGCTATAGAATGGCAATAAATTAACTGAATAACTGTTAATTATCCTAATTAAAGTTTAGTTTACATTTTTTACACTTTAGTGACAACAGATTAATTTCAAGAAGGGAGCAGTATAGAGACATCTCCTAATTATTTGGGACTTACACGTAAAAAGCTTCAGTAGATTTACTAGGAAGAAATTATTATATCCTCGGGTTTCTTACTGATTCACAGTCAATTAACTAAAACATGTATATGTAGGAGCTACTTCTTGAAATATTAAAGTCTTGACTAGAAGAAATCACTTTGGAAAAGGAAGAGGATTAATCTGTGGGGAAGAGGAACAATCCCTTTCCCTCTTTTGGACATTTTAATAAAATATAAAAGCTTGGGAATAACACTAACAACCTAGCTATAATAAAATGAACTAACATTGACAAGATATTTTGAATGCACCAGTATTGAAGTTGTATGGGAAGCACTTTGTGGTGTATGCACTCTACCTGGACACAATTAAATTTCAGAATACTGTTCTGTATTTATGTGCTACCTTGGAAGGGTGGATTCTTTTGACTCCAGCTTCCTGACAGTATTTTCTTGTATGGGTACTGTTGCAAGGTATGGAATATCTGAGAACATTTACTTCTGTGGGATTTTTTTTCTTTATTTTGAAGACCAGGTATAAAGTTCATGAGCCAGTGTACTATTAATATTTGTATTGGGAAGGCTGATTTACCAGTCAAAATTATTTTTGTCTTTTAGAATTATTAATAAAGAGATGAAGTAGAAAACAGGTAGTCATAAAGAGGGAATGATGTCAATGATAGATAACATTTTGAATATTTTCTATGTATAACACACTGTTCTAAATGTTTTGAATGTATTTATTCAATCCTTATAATAACTCAGTGAGTTAGGTTCTATTTTTGTCCCCATTTTAGCAGTGGGAAAACAGACACAGAAAGGCTAAGTGTAAGTAATTTGCCAAAGGTGACATTTGTAAGTGGCTATTTTTATTATGTGAAGCCAAAATTATGTTTAAAAATATTTTCCTACATTGTCAAAAGTGAGGAAAAACCTAAAGAATATGAAATGAGTACAAAAAGGGAGGCCTAAATTCTGTGTAACTTGTAGAAGTAGGAAGTGTGACGTCATTCACAGCTTTTGTTCACACTGTCAGTTCCCAGCTACCACTGGGCCTGCTGCTGATTGCGTTTGGAATCTACTGTCTTTATAACATAATTCCTCTCCCCACTATCTCCACCCCTAATTTTTAATTTTTATTCATTCATACATAAGCTTTAGTGATAATCTTTAGTGCTAAGCTCTATTTTTTAAATTTAAAGTTAAAACATTTTATGAGAGGCACATACAAGGTCAGTCTGGAAAAAGTCCAGCCATTGTTAATATAACAAAAATGGTTTGTACCACATCCAAGTAACCTGGCATCCAAGGAAGAATGGATTGGAATGCACATGTGTGAACAATGACTTCACTGTACCAGTCTGTGGGGACAGTAGGTGCTGTTGAGTGAGCGTGTGTACTGTGTGGCCGTTGCATTCAAAACAACTGACCGAGTAGAACAATGGATCTGCATCAGATTTTGCGTTAAGCTTGAATATTCCTCCACAGAAGTTATTCAGATGATTCAGAAGGCCACAGCTATAGGCAACTGATGATTGGCAGCTTCACCACAGCATGCCTGTTCATGCATCACATCTTATGCAGAGTTTTTTGGCTTAACATCAAGTCACCCAGGTAACTCAGGTCCCCTGCAGCCCAGATTTGGCACCCTGCGACTTCTGACCTTTCCCAAAACTAAAGTCACCTTTGAAAGGAAAGAGAGTTCAGACCATCAGTGAAATTCAAGAAAATATGACAGGGCAGCTGATGGTGACTGGAAGAAGTATGTGAGGTTGTAGGGTGCCTACTTTGAAGGGGACTGAGGCATCATTGTCCTATGTATAATTTTTCTTGTATCTTCTTCAATAAATGTCTCTATTTTTCATAGTACATGGCTGGATACCTTCTGGACAGACCTTGTATTTTAAGTGTCTGTTTGAGTTTTGATAAATGCATAAACCTGTGTAATCAAACCACTGTCAAGATATGTAACATTTCTCTTACCCCAGAAAAATTGCCTCCTGCCATTTTCTGGTCAGTTCCCACTTTTTTTAAAAATTTTATTTTAATTGTTGTTCAAGTACAATTTTCTATCTTTTACTCCCATCCCAGCCTACCCACCTAGCCCTCCCAGTTCCCACTTTTACCACTACTAGTCCCCACCTTCCCAACCTGCCCTGCCTTTTTTCTGTTCTACTTTTTCCCCAGCATTGATTAGTTTTGCCTATTCTAGAACTTCATTTAAGTGGAATCATAGAATTTCATTTTGGCCATTGGCTTGCCTTATGCTTGCATTGTTGTATTATTTTTAGCATTTGGTCTAGGGGTTACAGTGTATATTCTTAAGTTTACACAGTCTCTCAGTGTACCTTTCACTCAATGTACCTTTCAGTCTTGCAATTGCAACCGTGTTTACCTTCTCTGTTCTTCATGCTAATCATACATGTTACCCTGCACATGCTATAAACCCCACAGTGTATCTTTTTTGCATTAATGTGAATGCAGTGTTTAAAATTAAGGAGCAAGGATAGTCTTACATATTTACTCACATATTTACTATTTGCAGTGCTTTTCATTCCTTACTCAAGACACAATTTGTTACCATATCCCTTCTGTCTGGAAAACTTCAGAATTTTTTGGAGTGAGGGTCTGCTGGCAAGAAATTCTTAGTTTTCTTTTATCCATAAATGTTTTGCTTTTGTCTTATTGCTAAAGGGTCTTTTCATTGGATGTAGGATTTTGTGTTCTCATTTTTTTCCTTCCAGCATGTAAAGAATTTGAGGCCCTGGCTGGTGTGGCTCAGTAGATTGAGTGCTGGCCTGTGAACCAAAAGGTCACTGGTTCAATTCCCAGTTGGGGCACATACCTGGATTGCAGACCAGTTCCTCAGTTGGGGCAAAGGAGAGGCAACTGATTGATGTTTCTCTCACACATTGATGTTCCTTTCCTCTCTTTCTCCTTCCCTTCCCCTCTCTCTAAAAATAAATAAATAAAATCTTTAAAAAAATTAAAAAAAGAAGTCAAGACAGTGTCTTCTGACCATAGTTCTGCTGTTCTACTATATTTAACATGCTGGTTTTCTTTGGCTGGTTTCAAGATTGTCTGTGTCTTGGTATTGGAGCACTATAATGTGTTCAAGTGTTATTTTCTTTTCAATGTTTGTTGAATATATTGGGGTGACATTGGTCCACAAAACCATATAGATCTCAGGTGCACAATTCCACAGTACACCACCTCTTTCCTTCTGCAACTCTGGTTATAAGTGTTTTAAACCTTTTGATATTCCACAGGTCCTGGAAGCTATGTTCATTTTCCCCCCCTCAAATATTTCTTTGTTTTTCAGAATGGATAGTTTCTGTCAGTCTGTACTGGTTCTCACTGTCTTCTGTTAATTGCAAACTGCTATTAAGCTCATCCAGTGGATTTTTTAGTTTAGGAATAGCATTTTTCATTTTAGAATTTCCATTTGTAAAAGTGTTTATTGTTTTAAGCAGTTTTAGGTTTACATAGATTAAACATTAAAACCATCCAATGTCCACAATTTACATTAGAGTTTATTCTTGGTGTTGTACATTCTATAGGTTTGGACAAATGTGTAATGAATGACCTGTGTCCACCATTATAGTAGCATAGAGTATTTCCACTGTCCTTAAAATTCTCTGTGTTCCACCTGTTCATCCTACATTTTCCCCCAACCCCGGCAGTCACTGATCTTTTTAGTGTCTCCATAGTGTTGTCTTTTCCAGAATGTCACATAGTTGGAATCATACAGTGTGTAGCCTTTCACATTGGTCTCTTTCACTTAGTGATGTGCATTTAAGTTTCCTCCATGTCTTTTCATGGCTTGACAGCTCATTTTTTGTCACTGATTTGCTGGATAATATGTGTGTTCTGCATGTGCACAGTTCATTATCCATTCACCCACTGAGGGATATTTTGGTTCCTTCCTGAATTTCCTTTTCTAAATCATTTCTGTTTCCCTCCAGAGGTATCTTTCTGGTTTGGACCTCGTGAGCATATTTTCCTTTGTGTTCTTGAAATTCCTTATAACAACCACTTAATACTCCCTCTAATTCTAGCATGTGACTCATCTTGTGCTTGGTCTCCTTTTTCTCTGTGTATGGGTCATGTTTTTGTTTATTTACATGTCTAGTACTTACAGATTGCTTCTTGGATTTTGTGAATGAGACATTTTAGAAAATGGATTTTGTTCTATCCTCCTGAAGAGTACTGATGTTTTGTTTGTTTAGCCAGCAGTAAACATGGCTAGACTGAAACTCTAGGACTCTCTTCCCTGTGTTGATCAGCAGCTGCAATCTCTGTTTAGTTCTTTGTCTTAGCTTGGCTTCTTGGAGCCTGCCCCAGGCATGCATGTGTCAAGGCTCACTTGGAGATGTGGGCAAAATTTGTATGCAGAATTGGTGTTCCCTTCCCAGGTGCTTCCCTTTCTGGAATTTCCCCCTCACTTTCCAGCCATCGTAGTCTACTAGAATTCTGATCTCTGGTTTTTCAAGTCAGTGAGACTGGGGTTCTGTCTGAGCTTTAGTACTTTTTCTCACGGGGGCTGCGCCTGCAGGATATGAAACTTCCCCAGTGCAAATCTTTTTCCAAGTGTAGATCTACCTCTAGTTTCTGCTTGCTTTTGGTTGTGTTCAGTTTATTGTTTTGGGTTTTTTTTTTAATACTTTGTCCAGAGTTTATGGTTATCTGCATGAAGATTGGTCTGATTATTCAACCACTATTGAAAGTAGAATCACCTGATTTTTATATAATGCCATTGTTTGTGTAAATATTGAACATGTGTTCTAGGAAGGATTAATTCTCTCTCATGATGTGTAGCAGTAAAGGAGGGTTTTATACAATGACATTTGTTGTTATAAAGATTAAGGTTCTGTGCAGAGGAGAAAAAATGAGCTGGCCTAGTGTCTGGAAATTAGAGGGTCATTTGGAGAATATGAGATGATGATTTTAATGTTCTGGTACTGCCTACATGCTAAATAACCAATGGAGAATTAGGTGTGTAGATGAACTTTCAGAAGAAATGTGAAAGGGCAGATTTGGGCTCTATTTTACTTACAGTCATGGAATTCATCTAAGGAAATACCATTTACCTGTTGGATGCAGAGTTTGGTTATATCTGCTAAAGGAGGTAAATCTTGAATTTCTTGACCTCCAAAGTGTTTTCTTTCTGTTCATTCCAGTTGATTCTTTTCTGGTTTGATCTTTCCCTGCATGGTTGGCCATAAAAGAGATTTGGTTTCGTACTCTGGGCAGCTTTGCCTTGCTCATAATAGACATCCAGTCAAGACTCATTGAATGGAATTTGTAGCTCCTATAGAAATAAAACCCAAAGGTCTATTTTACTGGTATTTTCTGGACCTCTGATACTTCCCATACATTTCTGGTTTATTTCAATTCCTGATCTTCCCCTCCTGGATCCCTAAGTGTTCTGCAATTGAATTTATGTTGTGGCTAATACCCCACAGGGATCGTGAAACAACCGTTTTAATGTGCTAACTGTTCTGAATAGTTCATTTCAGGCAGTTGAATATTATATTGGGAACCAAAATGGTTTATTATAACACAGTTAACTTATTATGATTAGACACTGAGCCAGTTTCTTAAAGAAAATTCTAATATTTAAACATACTTCGGGCCAAAATGTACACAATAACAATATTGTATATAGTATGCACTTAATGTCAGAAGTCCTGGAGGTAAAACTGACCTACACGAATGCTCCTCTGCCGTCCTTTTGGGTGTGACCTTCACAAGATGAAACGCCACCTGAAATCACGTGCAGAGGAGGAGCAACTGCAGCCTCTGCATCCGAACTTGTTTTCACTGTTAAGAATTTTTAGTATTACATGGTCATATAATTTAAATTTTTCTTGAAGGAGGAGGGACTATCTTCCTGAATATGTTGTTTTCTGTTCCAACACAGTGCTGCCTTCAGAGTTTATTTAGGTTGGGTTGTTTGTTCCCACATGGCTATGCCTTTCAAACTTCGGTTTTTAAAAATGCGTCTGTATGATCCTTTGCTGTCCCTTGTGGTTTCTTAACTGCTAACATTGTACCTTTCTCCAGCAACCATTGATTTCTTTAGGCTCCTCCTACCCCCACTTTAAATTTGCTGCCTATTACTTGCTCTGCCCTAGGAGAATACACCTAAGCCTGTCGGAATTGTGTTTCAATAAAGCTGTCAATGTGAAACACTGGCTAGTGTGGCTATTCAGACAGAAGCCTTTCTTGGTATACCCTGCTCCTCATTTGTGTCACCAACCTGGATAACTGTCTGTTTATTGAGCACCTGCTACGTGACAGGCTCTGTAAACTCTCCAGGTACTAGATATTTTAATCTTATAAAAACCACAGGAATTGACCAAGATGCTATTTAACCCAATTTTATAGGTTTGCATAGCTTAGGAAGTATTGTCTTTAGTCAACCCAGGGCTTTTGCCTCAAATCCATGTTGCGCTGCACTTCTAAGTCATCTGAACAGTAATTCTGGACCCTTTCAGAGCTGTTTGTACAGAGGGCATGCTCCCCTGCCCCCAGGTTTTGGTTTAATTAGCCTGCCTGGGGCTGGCCTGGAATCAGAATTTCTTAAAGCTTCTTGAGTGTGCACAGTTAGGGCTGGGAATGCCTGGTATTGTAAGAAGCTATATTGTTCTGCAGGCTGCCTGTGGAAGAACTTTGCTTTATAATCTCATTGCTGGAGTTCATCTAGTTAAGTCCTTGGTATCCTTTGCTGAGATTTTTGAGCAGTAATCTTTTTTTCTCTTTTCTTTTTTTAATGAGTAGAGCTCTAGGGTAAGAAATATTAAAAGGAATGTTTTCATATGGAAAACAGTTTTGGGTTAGCATTGGCTTTCACTTGGCCTAAGTCAGCAAATAGCTTTCACTATTAAACTATCTATTTTCTTGTTCTGGTTTTTAGAGACACGTAATTACTATTTTAATAAAATGCTTACAAATCACTCTTCCTTTTGATTTTATGTATTTTTTCCCACTGAGTTAAAAGTGTTTAACAGATGTTATTCTTTCCTGTGTAGAGACGGATTACTTGGAAAACAAATAGAAAATAAAGGACTCTGTCTGCAGGCACTTTGAAGTTCATGTTCTTACTTGAGGGTACCTGGCCCTGCTGCTTCCTTGGCACTCATAAGCTTCAGTCCGGAAGGTTTTTCTGCCCATCTCTTCTTGCCCCGGGGCACCACCCTTTCTGATCCTGTTCCTGAAAGCCCTTCCTGTAGGTCTTGGCTTGACTGGCTTCTCCTCCAGTTAGACCTCAACTCTGCTGTTACTTCTGGATCACCAGGAATCATGTCACTCTCCTTATTTTCTTTGAAATTATCTTTTTTGTTCCTCTATGAGGCTTGCATCTCTCATGTCGTGTGAGTGCTGTTTACCGCCTCTGACAGCTCCTCAGTAACATCCAGCTTGGTGGGAAGGTGGCGGCAGTCATTGACAAAAATGAGCAGTTTTGGTTTTAGAGGTTGCTTCTATTTTACATTTTTATATTGTTCATATCTTATAGGAAGGTACTTATGTATAGAGTAATATTTTAAACTTTTTTCTAAATTCTAATAGTTAATGTTTATTGCAGAAAAGTTGGAAAACAAAAATTTTTAAATCCCCTAGTGATAATAAATATTATTAGTATTATGGCACATTTTCTTTTCTTTTCAATGCCTGTTTGTATATGCACACAGTTGACATATTCTACCTTGTTTCAAAACAGACTCGTAGAAACAGAGACCAAAGAGATCATTGCCAGGGGGGAGAGGGTTGGAAAATGAGTAAAAAAGGTGATGAAAGGGAATATAGTCAATAATACTGTGATAGGTGACAGACAGATGATTACTATTGTAGAATTAGTGAGGTGATCACATGGTAAGACATAAAAATGTCAAATCACTATACTGTATGCCTGAAACCAATATAATATTTTATATAAACTATGGCACTTTTTAAAAAAGTAAATAAAAATAAATGACCCCTCAAAATATCTATATTGTTTCATTTATCTAAGTGTGAGCATTTCCCATGCCTTATATTTTCTGAAATTATTTTTTAAAGTCTGCATAGTATGTAATCATGGGGATGTAAATTTATTTAAATATTAAATCTTGCTGGATATTTATGTGCATATTTATTTTTGCTCTTCTAAAGCTAAGATGGTTCTCCTTGCACACAAACCTTTGTATCACTGATTATATTCTTAGCATAGATGCCTCCCAGCAGGATTAGTGGATTCAAAGGTACAGATGGAATGAGAATTTGTTACATGTACCTAATTGCTGTCAAGACAGTTGAATTGATTTGCACTTGTTAGTTGAGGATGACCATGCCCCCCTCTTAACATTTTGTGAGCACTAACTCCTAAGACATTTTGTCTAACTGTACTTCAGGTAACTTCCAAGCCTTTGTGTGCTAGTTTTAGAATAGGTGATTACTTGTCATGGTAGTCATTTTTAAGTGGAGTGTCTGTTTAGAAGAGAAGGTACCCCGTACACACACCCAGACCCAGATTGCGGGGAAGCAGACATGGAAACTGGTAGCTGTCTAGAACTGTCTTCTCATCCCTGGACTGAATCTACATCAGCTCATAAACCTCTGTAGCTGTATGACTGCTCCCTACTGGACAGATGACCTTGGAGAAGTCGTTGATGAATATCTGTCCTTATTGTTAAAGTGGGGTAACAATAACTGCCACCTACACATAGATGCATGTGTATATAAGCATATTGCATAAGTGATATGATAAGAAGTAAACAGAGTGTGGTTATGATACTAGTATTTTTCATTGCCTCTTACAAAGTGTTCACATCTTAGGCCTTCAGGTGTCCACCCTGCTATTTAAACTTAACTCATATCTTAACAGACTTTTCATATCACTGTCCCTTTTGTATACAGCTGCCTAGTATTATAAGCATACCTGTATCATTTTATTTAACCAGTCCCATATTAATGGCACTTAATTATTTCTGGTCTTTGGCTAGTACCATACATCACCATGGTGTAAACCTTGGGTTGATGTTATCTTGAATGTGTTTGGGTATATCCGAGGGTAGGTTTTGGAACTTTTAACCTCATGTGTGAGGGAAAGGCACACTTTTCTCTTTGTGTAGGCATTCCCATGTGAGTCTGTGGAGGACCTCACCACAGAACCATTGCCTGTTAACAAATGGGCTGTCCTGCTGCCCGCCTACAACATCCCCTTCCATTTCTTTTCTTACTGTTGATCATTTACTTACAGAGCAGCTAAGACCTTGACACTTTGGATTCTTAAGAGATTAACCATTGCTTTACCAGGCTTTTCTTAAAACCTCCTCCACCTCACTTACATGTTGAACGTTTGAGTGCACGCTACATGCCTTGTCCTCTGCTGGGGATTGAGAGGGCACATCTATAAAAGGTAAGTTTTGGGGTCCCTCTTCAAGAATCTAGTAGGCAGGCAAAACCATTGTGCACATACTTCCAGTTAGAGTTAAGCATTGCATTTATTTTAGAGGGATTGTGTTGTGGGGATGAGGTGATTAAGGATGGCTTTCTGTAGACCTGCTCCGATTTGGGCGGGGTTCAGGGGTTCCAGTTAGAAACTGGGTGGTTGCTTTTGCCTTAAAAGTCCTAAGGCTTATAGTAGAGAAAAGGAATTGGATGAGAGTAGAGTTTCTCAACTTCAGCACTATCGAGGTTTTGGCCCAATAATCCTTTGTTTGGGGGCTTGCCCGGTGTGTTGTAAGATATTTAGCAGCATCTATGACCTCCACCCACGAGATGCCAGTAGAGTTCTGCCCCCAGTTTTGACAACCAGAAATGTCTCCAGACATGGCCGTATCCTCTGGGTGGATTGCCCCTGGTTTTGACCTACTGCAGAGTCACAAGCATTGTTAATTTCTGCCTAATTGCATAGTGGTAGCAAGTGCTGCATTTCCAGTTAGAAGCTAGCAAAATTAAAACTGTAATCTTCCCTGTGGCTTCTAGGACTGTTAGGATTAGTGGAAAATAAGATTTTATAAGTAAAATAAGGATAGAAGTCTAGAAGAGTTCTAAAAATTAGGTAAAGGGGTTCAAGCTTGATGCAGTAGATGGTAAGAAGCTACTTGTAGGCACCATAAAGACATGTTTCCCCTCGTGCAAAACACCTGAACTGTAAAGTGATTCTGAGGATTTTTCTGTCAGGCTCATTTTTATAAGACAGTGCTTATGTTAATACTATTCAGGTGAAAAAAAGTGAGGAGGGCACTGCTGGTCCGAGTGCTTTCATTGTGGTGGTCTCTTTGCACTTCAGTCCAGAAGGGAAGACCTATGCCCATCACAGAGCCCTGATTGGAGGGTGCACTGACACATCAGCTTACCTGCTAGCCCAGGGTCCTCCCGCTGCCAGAGGCCATGGGGAGGATCACAGCTTTGCTTCCACTAGCCTCTAACTCAGAGGTGTCCAATCCTTTGGCATCTCTGAGTCACACTGGAAGAAGAGTTATCTTGGCCACACATTAAATACATTGAGGCACGTAATCACAAAAAAATCATAACATTTAAAGTAAATTTATGATTTTGTGTTGGGCCACATACACAGCCTTCCTGGGCTGCACGTGGCCTGCGGGCCAAGGGTTGGACGCCCCTGCTGTAACTGGAAATACAGCTTTTGCTGCCATTATGACAACAGAAAGAAACTCACAGTGGTGTTAACAGTGCTTGTGACTTGTCATCAATAGAAATCAGATGTCTTCATATTGCACCTTAAGGTACCTTAAGGTACCCTTTGTGCTGGCATGACTTCAGGTTACATGGCACCTGCTTGCTAAATATGTTAAAGAAGTTCGTCTCTTAAGATCTTAGCTATTTTTAGTATAATTGGCTTCATTTGCAGTCCTGTGTATGTTATGCATTTAATACATATTTCTGGGACAGATCAGTAGACTTCATCAAACAGCTAGAGTTTGTTTGTTTGTTTGTTTGTTCACAAAGTAAAAAACCCCTGCTCTGGTGCTTATTACCATTTTCAGAGCCATTTCAAATGCCCGTTGGTGGCATGAAATAAGACTTTTGCAGACTCGGGGCCTTAGTCAGTTTACCTGTGTTTTGGGGTTCTTCTTCAGTCCAAGTGCATGTTAGCATGCCCCATTTAGATGACTTTGACTGATCTTTAATGAAATAGATTTTCATTAAAACTCTCTTCTAAAAATTGTGGTTCTGGTCCATGAATACTAAAGTGAGTTTTAAACACAAAGCTTTAAAGTAGACTATGCAGCACTAGGTCTCTGTCATCAGATTCATGGACTGAGGAAAACCCTTAAAGAAAAGTGTAAATATCTGAGGGAGAGAATTAGCAGGAGTCATACTGTCCAACACACGTCCCTTCTCTAGGGTGATGGTTTATATGGTTGTCATCTTCATACCTCACCCTTGGAAGGGGACTTTGAGTTCATCTGATCCAATTTTCTACACACTGCTGGATTTGTTTTTACATCTTGCCTAAAAAGTTGTGAAGCCCTGACTGGGTAGTCCAGTTGGTCGTCCCAATTCTCCAAGGTTGCGGGTTCCATGCCGGTCAGGGCAGATACAGCAATCAACCAATGAATGCACAAATAAGTGGGACAACAAACTGATGTTTCTTTCTCTCTCCCTTTCTCTCCTTTCCTCCCTCCTTTCTTCAGTCCCTCTCTTCCCCTTCCTCTCTCTCTCTAAAATCAATAAATTAAAAAAAAAAAAGAGGTTGTGAATGTTCTGATCATGATAAACTCCTTTATGTTGAAATACTCTGGCAACATTGGCATCCCCTGGGAACTAGTTAGAAATGCAGAATCTTAGCCAACCCCCCTCCCTGACTTTCTGAATCAGAATCTGCATTTTAACAAGATCTGGAGGCATTTTGCACATTAAAGTTTGGAACCAGAAGCCGAGTCTCTATTGAAATAGCTGTGACAATGAGAAGGTGAGAAGGTTTGCTGTCTCAGAGCCAGGGTGCGAGCTGTGAGTCCAGGTGGTGGGACTTTATAGCCATTATGGTCTCCCTAGGTGTGTGGCAAATGTCAAACCAGAATCACTTTCCTGGCAGAACCACAGAATAGAGTGTGTGCCTCGTGACTAGTAGCACACTTCAGAGTCAGGTTTCATTCGTGGCCTAAGCTTGGTCAGTCCTTTATTAGACCTGAGGAAACACTCTGATGATTGTATAGTATATAATTTAGACTACAGGAATTTTACTCTGAATTAGAGGTGCTTTTTTGTTAGGCGAAGCTTGAATTTCATTAAAATTTGGTGGGTAGAGTCATATATTTTACAGCTATATATTAAGTGCCTTTTTTGTGCTAAGCACTGTTTAAAGTGTAGAGGATACAGCAGTGAACAAAGACAAAATGTCTCTGCCTCACTGAGCTTCGAGAAGTCCTTACTAAGAAGGTGACATGCCAGTGTAGATGTGACAGCAATGAGGGGGCCTTTTCAGGCCGAGGGTACAGCCAGGGCGAAGGCCTCCAAGCAAAACCTGGACGCTGAGTCTACCTTTGGTGGCTGCAGTGCATTGAGCACGGGGGAGACACGGGAGATGACAGGAGCCAGGCCCTTGTAGCTCATAGGAGAGGCGGGCTGTGCAGATACAGAGTGGTTAGCTAGGCTGGGGGTGCATACCGAGTGTTCATTTAGAAATAAAGCAAGGCGCTTGCATAAAAAAGGACTTTGAACTTAATGGAAAACATCCATCAAGGCTGAGTCGGGCACTGTGTTTGGAGAGGCTTTTCTTCTTGCCTTCCTTGCAGTAGCAGAAGACATTTGGAACCGATCAAGTCTTCATTCTCATGCACATTGAGCTGATGACTGGAGCTCTGCTGTGAGCATGAGTCAGAGAGCATCTGAGTTGAAGGAGTAGGTCACATGGGCAAATTAACTTAACCAAAAATAACCCCAAAACAGCATTTCTGGGAAAAGCAAGTGGAGACAGCTTTCAATGTAAACAAAGGAGCAAAATAAAGATAAAGGCTTTGTGAAAAAGTGAACATTTGGAAGACAAAGAAGAAACGCTTTAGGGGAAAAAATACTAAGGAAAACAAATACTTCTTTTCTAGTAGTTACAGTTTTAAAGAGTTTTCTTTCATGTATTTATGTCAGATGCAGTGGGTATGTTTTGAAAGGGTAACTCAGAGGTTTTACCTTTCTCTTTGTGGCATGACAATGGAACACACCTTTTAGCTTTTCCTGTTAATCCACTAGAGGAGCTTCCGGCTCTCTCTGGGTTTTCTCTTGACTTTGCTGAGACTTGACAAGGTGATGGGTACAGTCAGAAACCTGGCCATGGGGCTATCAGTACTTCATACTCTGGATGCAATTAGCGTCACCTGGGGAATTGAACACATAAAAGAATACCACAAGCAGTGTGCCAGCCCCACTCCAGAAGCTCTGATTTAATGGGGGTGTGTGGGACTTGGTGGTGGTATATGTTCTTCTAGTGCCTCGGAGGTTCTGAATGCAGCCAAGGTCAAAAACCACCCTTTCAGTCCAATGCACTTATTTCACAAGCTGTCTTCTCCTGGCCATAGCATTAAATGCATTAAACACATTCTCCTCCACTCACCTGTTGCCTCCCTCTCCCCTCCTGCCTGCAGGCTGAGAGTTGGGTGGCTGGTTTTCTGTTTGTGGTTGTTGGGGATGTTTCAGGGTGAGCAAGCAGTATGTGTAGAGAACAACATAGCGGCCATGTGTGTGAGCTCGGGGCAGGAGAGGTTTGTCGCTGATCCAGGCAGCTCAGCCCCTTCTTGGGACCAGGATTTAGAATTACTTACCAGGGTAGCTAAAACAACATGAGGGTTCGTATTAGTCAGGCCAAATAGGATGGAGTCTACTGTGGTTATGTTAATTATGTAGTTATAAATGTTAACTTCCTGTGTTGTTTCCCATAGTAATATTTACTGTTGGAACTAAAAATGTGCTTTTTGAGTAATTACTTGTACCTATTCTATTATCTTAATAGGAAAGAAATTCATTTCTGGAGTATTCTGACATTGGATGTTGGAAGAAACTTTGCCAAATCTAAGGGGAACAATTCAATTTAGTTAAATTATTTAAGTGATATAAATTCTTAACTGTCTTGATAACTAATACCTTTGTAATGTTATCAAAAGAATTGACTTTTAGGGAGGTATTGGATCAGTGGGGTCATTTTCTTGAGTTATATTAACTGCCAGGTTACCTAGACTTGTGACGAGATTCTTGTCATGCACGGTATCTCTCGTGTGGCCCGGGACCTGTCAGTGGTGTGCTGTGAGTTGCACAGCGAGGCGTGTCTGCACAAAGCAGGGAGGCCTTCCTGCTCCAGTGGCTCTGACAAAGATGGGAGTAGAGAGAGCTTGTTGTATATGTGGCATGTGGTTTTACTGCAGTTCTCTGTGAATGATTGGATGTTGCTCTGTATTTCATGTAGCAAATGCCAACCCAGCCCTGCATGAGGGGTGGCCATCTCCCCACTCCCCACAGCTTTCTGCCTCTGCCTCAGGGCCCCTGCCTCCAGAGCCTTATGGTGGTGATGGGGTCTGTACTTGCAGTGCACTTATAGATTCTATTGATTAGCTCCCACCTGCTTTCCAGGTAAGCTAATGAGAATGAAGGCCAGACAGCTCAGGGGGACACACATGTCTCAAGTCAGGTCTGTTTAAGAATCAGGTCTGAGAGTCATGCTGTTCTTCCCCTTCACTGTGTGTGTAGTGTAGTGCTTCTCCACCTGTGAAAACTCACACCTCTTTTGCTGAACTTTAAAATCTTAACTTTTTTCTTTTATTATTTGAATTTTGATATGCATTTAACTGTGACTCCAAAGAAGTTAAAGCATTGGTTGCTGTTTTTTTCTAAATCCTCTTAGGTCGTTAATATATTTTGTATATAAAATTTTCAAATAAAACGTTGTTACTAAGGGGAAAAAATAAAAGTTATTGCATCCTCCCCACCCCACCCAAGAGAGTCTCCTCTCCCCTCCCTCCTCCCCCTCTTCAGGTTACTACAGTTCAGGGTTTGCCATATTCTTCCAGGCCTCTTTCTGTTCATTTTCACACACACACATTCTCTTTAAACCAGAGCAAAGGAGGAGGGGGTGGAATGACGCTTTGTGGCTTGTTTAATTTTTCCATATGCTGATGAGCTTCCATGGTAGTTTTATGACTGTACATAGTTCATCTGTGGATGCGCTGTCCTTGGTTAGCTGGCTCTCGATTGGCGGCTATTTCAGATGCTTTCCGCCTTTCACTGTTGCACATGCTGCAGCGAGCATCCTCCCCCCTCTCGCCACACATCTTTTTCACGTGTGAGCACTTAGTTTGGTGAATTCCTAAAAACAGAACTGTAAATATAATTTCAGAATATGCTTTTGTAAAATGTCCCCTCAACTAGATCCAGGTATATTCCATTCTCTACTATTGTTTTTAGAGCATTTTATGATTTATTCAAGATTTGTGAAAGGACAGCATTAAGTCCTGCTGTATAATTAATTTTGTAAGTTATAATTGTGACAACTTGGCTGACATAGCTTTATCCAGTCAAGTGAACCACGAGACATAAATTCCCATGTTTACTTAAAGTTCCCTGGGCTATTTAAAAATTTTGGTGGTAAGTAGTAGATGGGTGAAACTTTTGTCTTTTACAGAAAGTGCATATTAAGACATGTTTTGTAGAAAAATTTAAAAACTATAATAAACATAAATGACTTTTAAATAACCATGAAAACCATTCTATATGAACCAAATGGAAGAAGGTACAATGATTATATTTTTGTCCCTTTAGGTCACTCCAAGAACTGAGACCCCTGTCACCAGTGTGAGTAATAGTTTGGAGAATGCACTACGTACATCAGCACATTCCACTGAGGAGTCGCTGCCCAAGAGGACTGTAGGAAAACACTCCAAAGGTAAGCCTGTCCACCTGCAGGGCTGAGGTGAAGGAGGTGTACTAGAGTGTGGGAGGGGAGATCGTGCAGTGATATTTGGTTAAATGCTTTCAGATCTTTCATAAACATTTGTTATAGTAAGTTGTATTATTCTTCTAAATCCTGTAAGTAACACATGAACGTATCTTGGCTGTAAAAATCTCAAATATTGATGTTTATTAAGGAGGGAAAAAGAAAGTTGTTACATCCTTCCTCATCCCACACCAAAATAAATCCTAAATTTTAGAGCAGCACTGTCCTGAAGAACTTTCTACGATAATGGAATGGTCTGTATCTGCACTAACTGGTTGCCACCAGCCACGTGTGCCTTTTGAGCACTTTTGAAATGTGGCTTAATGCAAGTAAGGACCGTGTTTTTTTCCATTGCAGTTGCAATTGCAGTAGCTCATTGTGGACCTTGGCTGCCACATTGGGCAGTGCAGCTCTGGGCTTGGTGGAAGGCATGTTTCAGAGGAAGCAGTGAGTTCTTTGGTTTTCATATGCCTGACTTTTGCAGCCAACTGTACAGTCACAGAGTCAGTTTGCCACAAAGTTGGTGAGCTCTGTGGAGGTGTGGGAGACTTTCCAGGAGAGTGAAGGTGATGTGTGGCACTAGATGGCTTGACAGTGAACCCCAAGTTTGCAGAGTTGTTAGAAGGGCCAAGATGCCCCTTAGACGGTCATCACGAGGCCCCAGGTACTCCCTCATGACTGGGCTTTGTTCCTCCCCCCTTTTGTTTGTGTCTCTTCTAGAACTGAGCTCTGCTAGGGTGGGAGCCATGCCTGCTTGTTTTGTCGCCTGCTTGTTTTGTGTTTTCTGTTCTCTGTCTCCCTCCTGTCTCAGGCACAGTGCCTTACTAGAATGCTTAGTAAACACTTTATTTTAAAAATAAAGCCCCATTTTGACAAAGTCATAGTGAGCCACCCATCCCTGGCTTGGGTCATATGGTGGATATGTCTGTCTTCTAGTGCCTGCACCTGTGTTTATATATACATACCCTGTCGTTGTGTTAAAATGGTAAATACTTGTAGCAGCCCTGGGAGCGCAGTCAGCTTGTTCCTTATACCGTGCTCCAGGGACCGTCATCCTCAGGGCAGAGGGCCTCAGCCCCCAGGATGGTTAGTTGTCACTCAGTAACAGGCACTTTATCCCCCTAAAACTGCCCTTGTCCTTTTTCCTTCAGTGTGTCATCCAGGGAGCAGGGCCTCTGATGGGATGTTGCTCCCTTTGTCTCCAGACCATCCAGCACAGAACCTGTGCCCTGCACCCTCCTGATCTGAAGGGCTGGCCTCTTCTTCACCATAAGTGATTTTGGTGATACACCACAGTATTTTTTTCTTCAAGATATAATTATCAAGAACCCCTCACTCTTTTTTAAAAATATAATTGCAGAATATGTGGCTGTTACCTCTCTCACTCATATCTGTGTGTGTTGGTGCCCAGAGAGCTAGTGAGCCGGCTTAGCATCAGCTGTGCCAAAACACCATTAATTATCTACAGTTTTCTCCATTCAGTGGTCATAGGTAACAATAGTTTCTTCCCTCCAGAAATTGGCAAGCAAGTTAACTTGGTTTTATTAGTCACATTTCTCCTACCATTCTACTGGGCGTACGTTACTGCTCTTCTGGCAGTCTGAAGTCACTCTAAGTATTACTATAAAGCTTTTTCATTGTCTGTTCTGTAACCCACCTTGTTTTTGTTTTTCTCTGCGAATCTGGAAGTCTTCACGAATACAGCTTACCTTATAAAGAGTTCAGACTTTTCCATTTCTTTTGTATACAAGCCCAGGGAATTGCTGTGAAGACAGTCTGAAACCCTGACTGCTCTGGTCAGGCTGTGTCCCAAGCTGATTACCTAGATGAAAGTACATAGTCTTCTGAAGAGTTCTGTAGGGGCTCAGTTATACCTATATAATTCTAACAACAATCCCATTAGGAGATTATTATTCCATTTTACAGATGGAAGAACTGAGTCACAGATAAGTAACGTTCCCAAGGTAAGCTGGGATTCCAACTCAGAGCTAATGCTCTTACTGCTTAGGTGAGACTGAAGAGAACAGAAAACGAAAATCAAGGTGCAGTGCTTAAAAAGACACATTAAAAAGTGAAAGTGTTACCCCTTTTTTCTATACTGTTGATTGGGAAGATTTTCAGGTACTAGCATATAGAAAACAGTAGAGTAGTGGCCTGCACCTGGCTGCAGCAACAGGCAGTCAATGGTGTGTTCCTCTGGGGCCTCGAGTTACCCAGGAGTGTTGCATGGGGCCGTTGTGCACTCTGGGAGAGCTCCTGGTCTGCCCAGACCTAGTCCCTAGTACTGATCATTTTTAAATGTAGGGGGAGAGTTATAATGTACAAGGTGAGGTGGAAATTACTTTTAATAATACTCTAAGTGAAAGAAGTTCTATAAGTAACTTTTTTCTCTAGACTTCAAGTAGTTATTTTTTTAATTATCCTTTTGTGATAACAGTAAAAGAGAGTTTCATTAAACTTAATTAAACTGCAGATCATTTACCAGAAGTTCTGAAAGGTTTTTTTTTATCTCAGGACCCTTTGAATTCTTAAAAATTGATTCCAAAAAGCTTGTTTATATAGGTTATATCTATAGATATTTAGCACATTGTAGATTAAAACTGTTTTTTTTTAAGATTTTTACTTATCTTTAGAGAGAGGGGAAGGGAGGGAGAAAGAGGGAGAGAAATGTCAGTGTGTAGTTGCCTCTCACATACTTCCTACTGGGGACCCGGCCTGTAATCCAGGCATGTGCCCTGACTGAGCATCGAACCAGCGACTCTGGTTCACAGGCCTGAACTCAGTCCACTGAGTCACATTAGACAGGGCTATTTTTTAACCTAAAGAAATGCTTTTTGTTGTGAGCCAATGAGAGTTTTTGTTTGTCATGCAGCACTGTCATGATGAAAAGTCATGTTCTTTTTTTAAAATAAAACCCAACCCAGAGAACTAGAATGTGAATTCTAATAAGAATTACATTAGAGCCTAAACTCTAAAATATCAGTAGTATATTATTTTTTGTTAGGTTGTACTGGGGATTCTCATGTGCATTTGTAATTGAGAAGCCTTGATAATTTTAATTTCTCTACTGGCTCTTTATTCAACATTTTATTATGAAGATGTTCAAGCATATATAGTAAAGTTCAAAGAATTTTACAGTGAATAGCTGCCACCTAGATTTCACAGTTTCATTTTACTTTATTTGCCTTTCCCTTATTTGCCCATCTCTCCATCCATCAAGACACTGCATTTTTGGTGTATTTTCAAGTGAGTTGTTAACCATCACAGTAGTTCTCTTGACCTGCCATAGTTGTCATGTATGATCCTGTGCTCTGTATGCCCACAACCCACAGCCTACTTCCTGGAAGAAGGGTGGGTTCTCCATGACCTCTGACGTCAGCATGCTACTCTCATGGAAGGTCACGAATGCTTCCTTGGGTGACAAGTTGGCTCTATCTTCACCTGTCATTTGTGATCACCCCACTCTAGACTTTGTCCTACCTTGTTTTGTTTTGTTTTTTTTTTTCATTTTTAAGTTGTGGAACATCGGACATACATAATAAGCACTGGGGTGGGGTGCCAACACAGGTTTCCTGACAACACACCTGGTTTTCCTCCTGCCTTTCTGTTCACTTTTGTTTCCTTTGTAATTGCTTCTTCTGCCCCTTAACACATCAGTGCTCTCCAGGCTCTTTCCTGGTCCCCTACTTCACACTGTCTGAGCAGTCTTCTCTGAGCCTGTGTTGAAGCCAGTGTCGATCTGTTGAATTCAGGAGTGGGTCCAGCTGAGACCCTTCTGGACCTGAAATCCCTGTGAACCTGCCAATTACTGACTGTTTCCACCTAGATGGTTCACTGGTACCTCTGTCGGAATGCTTAGGATGCAGTCATTACTTTCATTGCTACCCCCTGAAATGGGTTTCCAATATTCGTGATTGATACCAGCATTCAGGCACCTGGAAGTCCATGACAGTTCTCTCTCCTTCTTGAGGTGTGTCAGCCCTTACAGTCCTGGCAGGTGTGGCCCTGTAAGGCTGTCACAGCTTCTTCTCATTGGCCCTGGGTCCCCGTCCTGGTTCAGGCCTCAGTCTGCTCTGCCACCCATAGGTTCACCTCTCCAGCCCATTTCCTGAGCAGGGACCTCTCCAGCATTTTGGATCATGGTCCCCTGCTTAAGAAGCCTGTCAGCAGCACTGATGATGGCAGCAGCTGATCTCATACAGCACTAACTACATGAGGTGCCATCCTGCAGTTTGTGTGTATTCATCTGGTTGATACCACAATTCCATGAAGTGAAAACCATCATTCCTTTTGTTCCCGGATTAAATAACTGCTCAAGGTCACTTAGCTGGGAAGTATCATGTTTCAGACTGAGCAGGGTTGACTGCAGAGCCTGTGAGTTTACCTTGACCTGCAGGAAGGCCCAAGTTTCTTTATGTGCCTGTTGTGGGGTTAATGGGTTGGTCCTGTTTGTGCCTTTGCCTCCTTGTGACTGTCCTCCCCTCTCTGCTCTGCTGTCACACTTATCTTCGTGTCATGATTCCAGCTATGACTAAACTTATTCATATATCACGTACTGTCATACCTGGGCCTGGGTCACCATGTCTTTCTGCCCAAGTGGGCCCTTCCCTTTGAAGTCTAGCTCAAGCATTACCACTTTGAACTCTGTAATTTTTCTACCACATAGCTGGTACTGTGCTGAATGTATACTAATGCTGAAGAAAATATTTGTCCCTGATACATAAATCAGTGAAATTCCTCAGGCTCCAAAATTCAAGTATCTTATCACTAAGCACTTAGATGGAAAATGCATATTCCTTTCCTGTGTTTGCTACTTTAGAAATATCTTGTGTCAGCGCTGTGTTTTCTCAGTTATGCACTACTTTTGTTTCTATCTCTTCTTCTGGAGAACTAACAGATCAAATAAGGCAAGGTAGCTAGGTGATTGAAAAAGCAAAGAAAAATATATATGAGAGTTTTAAAATATAACATGATACATATCCTAAAAAGATGTAGAAAAGGATCAACTTAATCAGTATAGTAGTGAATGTTCACATTGTAAGAACAGATGAAGGAAGTAATGCTTCTAAAAATGGTCAGCATTAACACAGGCAAGTAAATGAAAGTGAGAAAGTTAAGTTGCTATTTTAGAAATATTGTTATTGAGCTGCGACTTTTTTTAAAGAATATAGTTTTTCAATTTTTAAATGAAAACTAGATTTCACTAATAAAATTCGAAAGCAAGAAGCATCTTAAATATTTAATCCGATTTAGTTTCTTTATTTCAAGTATGAAGACTTGAGTTCTACTGCATAGAACTTAGGAGAAGGAGAGTGTGTGTGCTAGAAAAATTTTTTTCATCTTTTCCCTCAATTATCAATAATACCTTATTTACTCTGATTTATTTTAGTATAGTTTTGGTAATTTTTGAAGTTGTTTCTTGTTATTGGGCATATAAAATTAAATTGTTTAATAATGATACATTGAAATCGAGTAAAAAACATATTTGGCAGAAAACTACCAACCATGCAGAAAACTACCAACCATCCAGTTTTTTCCAGAAAAATTTAGAAAGGGAAAATATTTCAAAAGAGGAGTTCATTCTTGGAACATATTAAAGCCATTAGCAATAGGTGTCTTAAGTACTGATGTGACAGTTGGCTGTTACAAATCATTTGAAGATGCTTGGTAGCAAAAGTGGCCCTTAGGCTGTGGCAGTTTTATCCAGGAGCTCCCTGGGCTGAAATGAAGAGAGTGTGTTCCTGGTCCTGGCTTTGGCACCTGCTGGCTTTGTGGCCTCTTGGTCAGTCATCATCATCCTAAGTCATTTGTGACTTTTTTGCCAGCCCCCATCCCCATGTGGTTGCCTGATCCTGCTTCAGGTCTTTCAGTTGCTTGCCTGGGCTTTTATTATGACACATCTGTACTTTCTCTTTACACAAATTTCCCTCCCTCTTATTTCAGTTACATTAGTGTATTGGTTTTTAAAATTAGCTATTGATTCAATTATTTTAAAAATTTAATGCAATTATACATTTTATTTAAGGTTATGTGATTTACTGTATCTTGTAAGATCATAGAGTTTCTAGTGTGCATCTTGAATGAAGAAAAGAAGAAAAGTTGGAACAAACAAAATTTTAAAAAGGAAAAAGCAAATCATCCTTTTCTTTCTTGTTTCCACATGGTCTAGCGTCACACCCGTTTGTCCCAGCTCCATCTGTCTTACATAGACGTGCTTCTACACAGTCTAGACCCCAGCCCCACTTCTCCCCACCCCCCCCCAAGTTTCTCCCCTGATGGATGTTCCAGTCCTTCCCAGTCTGCTTTTTAGAGCGCTGTTCCTGGCGGTGACTGGCTTGTCTCCAGCCAGATAGAAGTGTGCTCTCTCAGTTCTTTGAGTCTTTTCAGTTGACGCACATCCTGTCTTTACAGTCACCTTTCATTCTGTTCTGTCCCTTCAGGTGATGGACTGATTATCTAGCCCTTAAAATTTACACACATATGTTTGTACTCCAGAAGGTAGTGGGTTACTATGCGACAATAGATGATAGCCTACAGGACTGACCAGGGAGGTGAAAACGAAAGGGGGGTCATTTTATCTACCAACAGACTTTAAACAGATTATAAGTAGGTATATGTATGCATATAGATACACACTTTAACATTATGAAACCACATTATAGAAATTCAGAGGGAAAGCTACCTATAATTTCACCACCAGTCAAAGTTATTCCTATCATTGCTATGATTTTTAAAAGAGATTTATTTATTTATTTATTTATTTATTTATTTATTTATTTATTTATTTTTGGAGGAGAGGAAGAGAGGGAGAAAAAGAGGGAGAGAAACATCAGTGTGTGAGAGAAACATCAATTGATTGCCCTTCACGTGTGCCCTAATCTGGAACCCAGCCCACAACCCAGGCAGAGCCCTGACCAGGAATCCAGCCGGCAACCTTTGGCTTTGCAGGACGCTCAACTAACTAGCCACACCTGTCAGGACTCATTGCTGTTATTTTTGATGATTTATTTTTAGTCTGCTTTTCATTTACATTTTAAACAACTATAATCATGTTTTACATACAATTTATAATCTTTCAGTTGATATTATAAGTGTTTTTTCATGGTTTTGTTTTTATAATTGTTGTCTTTAATATAGCTCCAAAACTGAGAATGTGCTTAAATGTCTTTGAAACTTAGATATCTCATAACCCTGCCTTCCACATTAGCCACTGCCATCACTGATAATCTGCTACAGAAAATCATTCGGCAGGTGCCCTCCTGCCTTTCCATTCCAGCAGGCTCCCCTTCTCCCATTTTCAGAGCCCTGTATAGTAGGGGGTGTTGTTTGCAGGGAGGGCAACATAGAGAGAATTCACTGTAGCAGAACTCTTAAACCATTTATTTGGTCCAGGGCTGCCCCAGTGGCTAAAGCCACTGCAGCAGCTCCTTGTACACACAGAGCTGATACAGCTGATGTTGGTTGGTCTGATGATTTTGAAGAGTTCTCACAAACATTTTAGTCCTGAAGTTCAAATGCCTCTTTTATTTCAAAACAGCTGAATAATGTTCATCTGCTTTTCACATTTTGCTGTCCAGATATGAGTCACTTCCTGCTTTCAATCCAGATGAGGTTTTTTTTTGTTTGTTTTTTGGTTTTTTTTCCCCATAAATCCTAATATTATTTAGTTCTGGGACATTTAGGTACACATTGGTGTTCTGTGGTCAGGGAAAATGCTGACTACATTTTTCTGTATTCATCGACTTTATATACTCTATTGTTTAAAAAGTTAAAGATCTGGATTAGAGTGATGTCATTGCGGGTAAGTTTTTTAAAATACTGGTTGGGAAAACATAAGCGCTGTTTATTTGCTGACAGTCTGACTGAGGAAGTTAAACAGGAACAGTGAGTAGTTTGAGTGAAAATAAGGAGGTGTACAAGTTCTAAATGTAGTGTTTTGTTTTGCCAGAAAGGAAACATTCTTATTTTTTAAGAGTAATTCCTTCCTGTAAGGTGCTATTTTAAACTTAAAATACACTAAACCAAATGGGTTCTAGCATCCCCCAAGATGCATATGAACCCTGATGCAACTTGACAAAATTAGGAAAGTTTATGGGAGAATAATTTAGCAAGCGAAGGTCCTTTCCCTTTTAGACTGTAATGGTATGAGCACAACAACCCACCTATCCTATTCACTGTTGTATTCCCAGCCCCTAGAATGAGACCTGGTCCACAGCAGGAACTTCATAAGGCATGTTGGTGAATGAAGAACAATTGTTGGTTTAAAGCAGAGCCTGGCAAATATTTTTCTGCAAAGATCCAGATAGTAAATATTTTTGGCTTTGGGAGCCATACAGTGGCTCAGCTTTTGGGGGTGGAAAGCAGCCATTATATGTAAGCAAATGGTATGGCTATGTGCCAGTAAAACCATTTATACCCACAGGCGGAGGGCAGCCTGCAGTTTGTCAGCCCCTGGCTTAGAGCAGCACTGTCCAGCAGAACTGTCTGATGATTGGATGTTCTGTGTCTGTGTGTATGGCATGGTAGCCACTGGCCCCACAGAGCTGTTGACCACTTAGGATGTGGTTAGTGCAGCTGAAGAATTAGATTTTAATTTTGTTCAGTCGAAATTAATACAAATTTAAATGGTCACATGTGGTTAGTGGCTCCAGTATTGGGTAGTGCAGGGTTAGAAACTCCCCCAAAGCATGTTACACAGAGCAGTTTGTTTTCTCTGAGGCGTTCATATGTATTAGGGAAGAAAGTTCTGTGGCCCCAAATAATTGGGGAATTGTTGTTAACAAAAAGATTTATTTGTTGTGTGGCTTCTCAGAGCCTTTAATTTGCTGATGTACGTAGACAGTATACAAGGAGTTTTTCAGATTTTTTCCTCCAAACTTTTTTACTATGAAGGTGTTCAGGGGTGGCCCTGAACATCTTACACAACTGGTGTTCCTTGGAGAATACTTTGGGAAACATTGGTGTGGCGGGCCAGGAGATCAGGCATCTGTGAGAATTGTAACAATAGTTTTGATAAGTTGAGTATTTCTTATTGGACAGTTGGGTTGAAAGATCTGTGTAAATCCTCACAGAGCACTGCCATATGTCCTAAAAATAGTAAAAAATAACGGGGGAAGATGAGTCTAATGTATCATTCCATTTTTGAGCAGAAAAGAATGTGCTCACGTATGTGAAAAGGGTGGTACGAAGACACTGATGACTTTAGAACTCTCTCTTAATGGTGGTTTGTCTTTTTTGTCATTGTCAGTCTGTGCAGCCAGTCCCTGACCAGTCCTCAGTATGTATGTTCTCTAGAGGCAGCATTAGGAGTCTTTACCGTTTCTTCCGCATCCACCGCCCTGCCCCCCTCGAGGCATGCCCTGTCAGAGAAGGATGAGGCCGTGCTCTGTTGACAGGAAGACTCGATATATAGGAGCCTCTGGGCAGCTCTGTCTAAAACAGTAACAGTAGAAAATGTTAAGTATTAGTTTTTCAGAAATTGGAACAGATCATAACTAATCTTCATTATAATTAGTATTCATATTCTTGTGCATTCAAATAAACTTACGTTCTCTTTCCAAGCACTGTTCTCTTCCTTTTCTATAATTTGTATTTATTTTTTTGCCTGTTTTTCTTGCTTTTAAATTCACCCTCCATTCCTCAGCGTGACAGATTTTTGCCTTCTTCTTGAGTTTCTCATTCCAGGTGAACACACCGCAGAAGAGACTGAGCAGCATTGGGCGTTGAGAGCCTTATTTTGAAAATTGCTAAAATATCAAATGCTAAATAAAATAATATGTACCTCAAGATTTTATTTCATTTTTATAATTTTGTTTGTTGTTTTTGTGTTTTTGTTTTTGTTTTTTGTTTTACTTTTGCAGTGAGTGTTGAAAAGATAGACCTGAAGGGATTATCACACAAAAAAAATGAAAGAAATGTTGAATGTTCCTTTGAGGTAAGATGCTAAGTTTTTTTTCCCTTTTCTCCTCTAAGGGATAGGAAAGAAACATTTACCATGAATTGATACTTTTATTTATCTAAATAAAAGATGGGCCTTTTTACAAAACACTGTCAGTGCTGTGGGAGAGAGAAAGCTGGGACTCAGCCCGGGGGTGGGCCCCCTCCAGGATGGGGCTTGTTGGGCTTCCGGCCCACAGGATGCTCACTCCATGACCTCAGTGGCCTCCATGAGGGGGAGGGGCCTGGGCTCTAGAACTGCCTGGCGTTAACAACAGTCCAGTCCTGTCCCTGTTGGCCATATGACTGAGGACATTGCTGAACATCTGTGCCCCAACACCTCCAGTCAGTAAAGGAGGAGGGGTTTTGGGGAGAATTAAAGGAGACAGCCCCTACAGAGCACTCAGCACAAGGTCTGGAAGCAGTAAAAGCCTGCAAACAAAAGCTGTTCTTCTGTACCCACTAGATGACAAATGCTTCTTGGTCTGTATGGTGAACATTCTGTCGACTGATATGCTCAGCTGCTGGTAGTTGGTCACATAAGTTGGCTGAAGTAGAGAATCTTAAAAATTGAGACGCAATGTATATTAGGGTTAAAGACCCTCAGTGACAATGTCTGAAACAACAGGGAGGTGGCCTGGTGTTGCTATGGCCGTTGTGCTCTTGAAAATTCCTAGGGTCCAGGCTTTCTGCAGCTGGCTACTTGGATATCCCTAGGAGGTGACCCTTAGCCTCGTGGCCCAGGATGGCAGCTAGGGCTCCTGTCCTCACATTTTCATTCCACATAGCAAGATACGGCATGAAGAGAAGGGGAAAGGTTTTATCTTTCTTTAAGGAACATTCTTAAAAGCAGCTACTTCATGTTGCTTATGTTTTATTGACCATGACTTAGTTTCTTGGTCCCACTTAACCATGGGAGAGGCTAGGAAATGAATTTCTGTTACCTGCTCAGCAGTGTTGTGTGAACATCTCTTTTGACCACGCACCTGAATACTGATTGTTAAGGAAAATCTGCTTCCCACATTATTGGGGAATGTTCTCAGGAGAGAAAGCTTCTGCTTAGTGTCTAGTATATATGCTAAGTGCAGTTTACTAGTGAGTATCTACCGTATTTCGCCATGTATAATGTGTTCTGTCTATAATGCACCACCATGGTTTTGGCCCAAACTTTCAGGAAAAAAAGTCTTTTGTTTTAAGTTTTAATTCAGTTTTTTAAATTTATATTTAGATACTTGTTTTTTGTATTGTAAAGGAATTTTAGCATTTATTTTTTAATATATCATGGTACAAGACATTTTATGTAGCAAATAATTACAAAACACAAGAACATATACAAGGTATTTTAGGTACTACCCATGTATAATGCACACCCTTATTTTTCCCTCAAAAATTTGGGCAAAAAACTGCACATTACACCCGGCAAAATACAGTAGTTTGTATACTATGTGAAGTTTACTAGTTTTTCACAGTGTAGCAGATTCAAAATACTTTAAATACATTTTCCACTAAAAGGATAAAATCTTCCTTTGATTTGGGAGGTGCTACATTGTGAGAATCAGTTGTTAAGCTATGATGACTTTTCAAAATGTACAGGAAAGACTTAAGTTAGGTTTTGGAGATTGTTAAAGCTTGCAGCTGGCACTCAAGTCTTAGCACCCAGAGAACCTTGAATCCCAGCATCTTCCAGGCCTAGTAGGTACTGGGAGCCCAGCAAGTCCCCAGACCTGGATGTGCTATCCCTTCCCCTCTACTCTCTGCCTTTCGCCATCAGGTTTTCCCTGAAGGGTGCTTAGCAATCATCATCTGCCTCTACAGGGGCTACCATCAGGAGACTGCTGAGCATGGAGAGTCTCAGGGGTGGTTGGCCCCACTCACAGTCTGTCTGATCATCTGGGCTTTGATTCGTCCCCATCTTCAGTCCTGTTACTTGTGGCAGGGAATCGGGCTTACGCAGTGTGAGATGCAGGAACCACATACAACACAATTGTCTGCAGCTGCTCGCTAAAAAATGAGCTTTGGCAAAGTAGACACTTGGCCTCTCACGGCTTCTTCTTGGAGGAGGGGGTTATGATTAGGAGAAAAGGACAGCAACGGGCCGGTGGGGATGGGGGCCCATGCCAGAGTCCTCTGAAAGCAAGCTGGACAGCTCCGGAAGGAGCCTGGAGCTGTGGCCTTTGGGCCACTCCCAGCTCGGAGGCTGCTGCACTAGACCAGCGACGCTTGCTTAGTGCTGACATTGGTAACTGTCACATGGGATTAGGTGTCCGATTGAAGATGTCTTTACCCCAGTAAGTAAGCTGAAGTGTCTGAAAAGCTGACTTTTCCTGATGTGATAAATGATTTTAAAAGTATTCTTATGTTCAGAAAAGTGTCCTTCACTATGCAGCAGTCCAGCTATCAGTTCTTTTGAGGTGTGAACTTGATGTACCCAAAGGAATTTATAGTTCAGACCGCATTTGTTGGATGGTATTCATGGCACAAAGAAAAGATAATCAACATTAAAAAAATTTTATTTATAAAATACACCATTAATTTGTGCTGCTTAAACTCTGTGCTTATGTGCCTGGTGAGTTGAAGTCTTCTACTCTTAAATAAGCAGCTGCTTATAGGATGCAGATACGTATCATTCACATGGAGGAAAAGTGGAACCACTGTATGGTTTCATAGCTCCTGGTGTTTCACTGCAGTCACTTTGGCTAGCTGCCATCAGATCATACAAGGAAATGACAACGCATCTTTAAACTTTCCATCGTTGTAATGGCCCCTGAAGAGTAAGTCCCAGTAGGATTTTCTGTTTTAGGAATCAAGTTGATTCTAAAACTTCTGTAGAAAGAACTATAGAGTAGTCGAAACAATTTGGAAAAGAAGAAAAAAGTTGGAAGACTTATATTTCCTGAAGGTTTTAAGACTTCCTGTTACGCCCCAGGAACCCTGACACCAGGGTGTTGCTGAAAGGGTAGAGGTATCGATCAGAACAAAACACAGTCCAGATTTAGACTCAGATGTAAATGGTCCATTGATTTTTGACAAAGGTGTAAAGGTAGCTCAATAAAGAAAGGATTTTTTTTTCAACAAATGGCTTTGGAACAGATACTCATATACAAAAAAATGAACCTTAACCAAGTCTCACCTCTTAATACAGAATTAACTTAAAATTGATTTTAGACTTAAGTGTAGAACCTAAAGCTACAAAAGTTCTAGAAGAAAGCATAGGAGAGAACTTTGTGACAAAGTTTTGAGGCAAAGGTTTTTTGGATACAGTACCAAAATTATCCATAAGATGCAAAATAAATATATTGGACTTCATCAGAATTTAAAACTTGCTCTTTGAAAGGCACTGTTAAGAAAATGAATAGACAAGGCATGAATTAGGAGAAAATAATTGCAAATTACATATCTAGTAAATGATTTGCATTCAAAGTACATAAAGAACCATCATACTCAATAAGAAAACAACCCATTAAAAAATGAGCCAAAGATTTGAACAGGTACTTTGCTAAGGAAGACGTATGGATGTCAAAGAGCTCATGAACAGATGTTTAACATCATTAGTCGTTAGGAAAATACCCATTAAAACCACTGTGCGATAATACTAGATGCCCATTAGAATGACCACAATTAAAAAGACTCACCATACCAAGTGTTGGCAGGTATGTGGAAGAACTGGAGCTCTCCTACACTATTGGTGGGGATGTAAAATGGTACAAGTACTTTGGAAAACAGTTTGATAGTTTTTTTTTAAAGTTAAACATATCCCTAAAATATGACTCATCAATTCCACTTCTAGGTATTTACCCAAAGGAAATGAAAGCATATGTTTGTACAAAGATTTGTGCATGAACATTCATAACAGCCTTGTTTGTAACACCCCAAGCACCCTCCGCGGGAAAATGGTGAACAAACCCTGGCGGCGTGTTCGTACAGTGGGGCACTGCTCAGAGGGAACAGGAGTGAAATGGTGATACATTCACTAATGCGGATGGAACTCAGATATGCTGTGTGAAAGAAACCAGACTCTCCTCACCCCCACCCCCCCAAAATTAAAAAGGTTCATTTACATAAAATTCTAGAAAATGCAAACAGTGGCAGAAAGCAGATCAGGGCCTCCTGGGGAGGGGCAGGAGGAAGATTTAAGGGTGACATATATGTTCATTATATTGATTGGAGTGATAGTTTCACAATGGGCGTAAACATGTTGAAACATCAGTTTGTGCCCTTGAAATATGAGATTTGTCTGAAATACGAAGGCATCCAGCCATGTACTATGAAAAATGGACACATTTATTGAAGAAGATACAAGATACAAGAAACACTGTACATAGAACAATGACGCCTCAGTCTCCTTCAAAGTAGGCACCTTGGACCTCACACATTCTTCCAATTGCCATCAGCTGTCTTGTTGTATCTTCCTGAATCTCATCAACAGTTTGAAATCTCTTCCCTTTCAAAGGTGATTTTAGTTTTGGGACAAGCCAGCAGGGCACCAAGTTGGGGCTCTAGGGAGACTGAGTCACCTGGGTGATTTGATGTTTTATCAAAAAACTCTTCACAAGACGTGATGCATTAATAGGCACATTGTTGTGGGAAGCTGTACATCACCAGTTGCCCATAGCTTTGGCCTTCTGAGTCATCCCAGTAGTTTCTGTGGGGGAATGTTCAAGGTTAACACAAAGTTTGGTGCAGAATTCATTGCTCTACTCACTTGGTCATTTTGAATGTGATGGCCACACAGTACACGTGCTCACTCAGTGGCATCTGCTACCCCCACTGACTAGTACAGTGAAGTTGTCATTGTTCACACATGCACATTCTAGTCCACTCTCCTTGGCTGCCAGGCTATATCAATGTGGCACAAACTGTTCTTATCTTAACGATTACTGGGCTTTTTCTGGACAGACCTCATATGTACAGTTTGATGTCAGTTTTAAGTTAATAAAATGTTTTAATAAAAATTACCTGCCCTTTTGTCTACAGAACCCTAATTAATCAAGATTAAAGAGTTCTTTACATAGGTTATCCTTTGTATGTGGAAATAAATAGCTATTATACTGTGACCAGAACAGTAAAAAAATCTTATTAGGAGTATCTGCCAGCCTCAATGAGATGTGACAGTTTGTTGCTAAGAATATGGAAGGACTCAGTGAAATAATTTTTCTGATTATTCAGGGGGAAATCAATGTCTCTCTGCCACACCAATTTCCTCAGCCTTATTTATCTGTAGTTGTAATTTTTATGGGTCATTGTTTTCCAGTATACAAATTAAAGGTTACTCCTTTATAGGAAGATCTAACCCCAGATCAAGATGATTTCAAAATACACGAATGTACTACAAATAGGAATTTTGAATTTTCTGTTCTTTTCCATGGAGATGGTTTTGTTTTTGCTGAAGTTGTAATTGCTAGTTACTAGTAACTGAGGAAACCAAATCAGTATATAGGAAGCAGGTGACAGAATAAAATCAGTATGTAACTATGTATGTGTGAAATGTCCACATGTTACCAGATTTTCCAAAATCACTACTGAGAAATGAGAGTAACTAAAAAATGTTTTTAAAACATTTTCTTTAGTTATTACACGTGAAGGAAAGGGAGGGAAAAAATCCTCAAATGACTACCCAAACCCTTGAAGCACCTACTAGATTGTAGAGCTTTAATGACTTAAGAGGAACTATAGAACACTGTGAATTAAAAAGAATTATTTTTATGCCATTTTCCTTAAGAACCTAGAGATTATATCTATCCTGGTGCTTTATCTTTTCTTTAATATTTAATTTTTCATCTCTAAACAATCTTAATTGCTGTGAATATTTTATCATTATTAGCAAAGGGTGAGCCTTGGTGACTACTTTTTCAATTTTGTTTTCATTGGATACACACACACACACACACACACACACAGTTTCAAGAGTCCAGTAATTCTGCATACATTGCCCAGAGTCGCAGGGAACTGTTTCTTTTGATATGTGCCTCTGGTTGTATCATAATTAGTGTGACTATGTGAAGGTTGTTGGTACTGAAGCCGTATGACGTGTGCTTAGTGCTTTTCATTCCAAAGTTATGTTTTCCCTGGAGTTACAAGTCTCATTTTGCTTGTTTTTGTTTTTGCCCAGGGGCAAGTGCTTGCAAAAAGACCTCACCCCTAAGGTTTTCCCTAGGTGTCTGCAGCTCTCCTTGTTGAGATGTGTCCAGTCTCCTATTGGTTTCATCTTTGGAGCTGTGGCTCTGCTCCGACTGGGACTTAAGTTCCTCAGCCCTTCACACAGTTCTCATCATGGGGTCCCTTTTCATCATCACCTGGAGGTTCCTTCCTCCCTCCCAGCTCTGGTCCCATGTTCTCAGGTCGTAGGTCATCTTTTGTCTTAAGTTAGTCTTGGTATAGTAGTTAATCTGGTTGTTTCTTAGAAAGGGTGTTTGGGGGGGTATAGTTTATGAGACTTTTCATGTCTGGAAGTGCCTTTGTCTTTTCATCCTGACATTGAGAATACAGTTGGGCGTCTTTTTCCTTAGGACTCTGGAAGCACTGCTTATTGACTGTCTTGCAGTGTTGCTGTTGGGAATCAGAAATCTATTTTGGTTCCTGATCCTGCATTCAGACCTGTTTTTCAGTCTTTAGCAGTTTTCAGAACTTTCTCAGTCCCAAGTGTTTG
Source organism: Phyllostomus discolor (assembly GCF_004126475.2). NCBI lineage: Eukaryota > Metazoa > Chordata > Mammalia > Chiroptera > Phyllostomidae > Phyllostomus > Phyllostomus discolor. The sequence goes on along the minus strand of NC_040914.2, from coordinate 75,658,302 downwards.
CACATTTCTTGGAGATGTGCTTGGGTGTAGGTCCGTAGTCATCATATGCTGAGATACAGTGGGCCCTTTAATCTAAAAACTCACATCCATTAATTTAGGGACATTTTCTTGGACCAGTCCTTTTGATTTCCTCTGCCCCAGTTTTCTGTTTTCTTGTTTTGGAACTCTTACCTGCATGTTGGGCCTTAAGAATGGTCCTTAGGTTTTTTGTTGTCTTTTTCCCCTCTATTTTCTTTCCCTTTGTTTTTTTCTTTTGTGATCTACTTTATGGAAGATTACTACATCTTTCATCTTTTCAACTGAATTCATTTCACTTTTGCTATCCTATTTTCAATTTCAGAGACTACTTGTTCTATGCCAACTCTTTTTTTGTAGCATCTTGTCCTTGGTTATGCTTTCTTAGTTCACTAAGAATATTAAGGACTGTTTTGCTTTTAAAGTTTTCTTCTCCATGCATGGTCTGTGCTTCCTCCAGGCTGCCTTGTCCTGTGTGACTGCTTTGCCCATCTCTGTGGTTGGTTTGGGATTCTCAGAAGCCTGGCAGTAGGTGTGGTGGCCCTGGGTCTCCCACTCACCTTAGGGTGTGGCATGAGCAGGGCGAAGGGGCTTCTGGCTGGCGGATTCTTGCGTAGGGTGAAGAAAATGTTACTCTACATGCTTTGGAAAATGATGCTGTGTGGAAAAACATGATCAAGGTGAAAAGTGAGTCAGAATTATACTCTTGAGTGTGAAGAGATCCTAAATATGTAGCTATTTTGTGCATATTTTGCTTTTTGTGGATGCTTAAGATGTGTTAGACCTGTCTCAGTAAGGCCAAGTAGCTCTTTGATTAAGTGGTAGGAAAATAATGTGCCATAACTGGATTGGGAATATGTTTTCTTGGTACATAAGTAATGGGGTTGATTGTAATTTATTCCACCTTGGGATTTGACAGGGCACGCGTCTCTGTAGTACATTGCATGATGTGGGGCTTTTCTGTCATATCCACACCCCTCTGTGGCCTCTCCCTTCATCTGGCACAGGGGAATGGGCCTGCAGACAAGGCAGAGGCAGAGGATGTGCGGGTGAAATAATCCTGCCTCATCTGCAGAGCACAGTAGTGCTGAATCCAGCCTGGAAGTGAGCTCTTGTTTCTAGGTCTTGGCTTCCTGTCTGCTTTCAGTTGAAATATCAGTTCCATTTGGAAGTAAAAGAAAAATGTATCAGTAGCAGACAGCCTAAGGTAGTTGTACTTATTTAAAGTACATAATTGTTGGGGATGAAGATTGTCGATTCAATATAAAGTGGTCTGTGCATGCTGCCCGTACTCTTTGGGTGTTGGATTTCATGTTTCAGTTGGGTTAGGATGCACTCATGGGATGCGACTGTGGACGGAAAGAGAGAAAAGATTCAAACTAGAACATTATTATCATAAGGAAAAGACATGTTTTCCACATCACAGAGGATGTCAACAGTGCTTTGACTCACACATCTAATGACTAGAAAGTTTTCACTTTCCATCATAGATGTTACTTGTGTTTGTGTGGGAAGCAGCTTGCCCCCCAGCAACCACCACCAGACTTCTTTTTAATGTTGTTGTAAGATTTGATTGTTTTAGACAAAAACAACTTGGGTGTTTTCCTTTTAGTGTAGGTAGTTTTTAGATGGCAAGACAAGTTTGTTCAAAGAATGCCAGTGCTTGCCTTATTGGTGAATTCCTGTAGTTGGGAATTCAAAGATGAAGAGGATGGTCCTTTTCCTTAGGTAGCTTGTATTTAATGGGATCTTGATGAAACAAATGCCTTAGTAATTTTTGTGTAGTGTGACAGCTACTGAAGTAGAAAGGAACTTATGTGGACTTCAGCAGACAAGAGGGGAGACGGCAGTCCTTCCAGGCCAAAGAAAACCCGCAGCATACGTGATGAGGGCAGGTGGGGGGGAGGGGAGCAGAAGGTGGTTTTGATATCTCCAGGCTCTGTTTGCTCTAAGTCAGTATAAATTTAATGCTTTCTTTTTGGTAATAAAATACAACATATTTGGTCATTTTATTTCCTGACTTGAAATCGTCCAGTGGCTTCTTTTGGAGTTTAGGGTAAAGTTCCTGTTTCGTGGTTGAACCTTTCTTATTCTGGCCCCTCCCTCCCAGTCATCGCATTCTGTCCTCTTTGTCTGCCTCATTCCTTTAGCAGGCCTCATGCTTGCCCATCTGAATTCAGCTCATGCTTTTCTCATGCAGAAAAGCCCTCCGATGATGTTCATAGGTGTCTTCCCCCTTCCGCTCATGCGCATCTAGCACCTTGGGGGGAAACACTGTGAGACATGTGGAGAGAAAACTGAAGAAAAAGACCCAGCCCTCTCCCCCAGGGAATTTAGTCAGTTTGAGGAGACTGACAGTTACGAAGAAATGAAACAAAACTACCCATCATACACGCAGGCAAGGGAAAACAGACATGTATAATCAGGTCTTTGGTATACCAGACATTGTGGAACTTCTTCCAGAAAGCCCTTTTTCTGATGTTTTCTCCGCAGATTCTTCCTACACTGCCCCACCAGGGAAGATTTTCTCTGCTGTTTAGTATTGATGTCCTGGCCTGTTAAGGATTTTCTCCCACGGGGCCCCCAGTTCTGTGAGCTTCCTGAGGGCAGGGGCACATACAAGTGCTTATTGTGTGGATGCCTGGGCTGATTTCTAGTAACTTCTTGATTTGCATCCAAAGTTGTGCACAATGACCTGAGGAGAGGAGGTCCACTTGAGGGTGATGTATATGGGCATCACAAGCCATAGTTGTCAGTGACTTGTTAGAACTTTGAGGAGCAGACCTTAGATTCCATGCTTGAGTAATTTGGCGATATTTGAATAATTACCCAAAAGACAGAGTTAAGCTTTGGACCTGAGTGAGTGCTCTTTCTCTAACAAGTCAATGAATGTGTAAATGCTCCATTCACAAGACGCACAGTATACTAGGGCCTGTTGTGTCCATGACACCTGTGCCCGCAAGAATGCCTGGACAAGCATGCTGTGGATTACGTATGTGGTGTCTGTTTTTAAGGTTTGTTTGTTTGTTTGTTTTTAAGGTCTTGTGGTCTGACTCTTCAGTAACATCCGTAACCAAATCTTCCTCTGAAGTGACTGAATTTATTTCAAAGGTAAGGTGATTAAGGGCTCTTCTAAAAATGAGAAGGCTCTGGTTCCCTGTGGTTGGTAATACTGCAGAGTGATTTCAGTGGACGGCTTTCTTCAGCTAGCATAGTGAATGTGTGCCTGGAACTCGCGCCTGTCCACAGGAAGTCCAAGGTCTGTGTCTAACGGAGTGCGGCAGTAAACACACGGTCCTCGATGCCAGTCTGGACGCCTCCCACTTGTTGAGAATGAGCTGAGGCAGAAGATGCGACTGCACAGATGACTGAGGGTGCTTGGCTTGGTTTGGTTTGGCTGTTCTTCAGCAGAGGCTGAGGGAGAGACTTCACCTAGTCCCACCTTTACCTGTTTGACACGTTGGATTTTCCTGTTCATTTTAGGGTTAATTCAACAAATATTATTTGAACAAAAGCTTGCACTACTAAATACCTCTTTACCTACATGCCTACACATGTACATGCATACACATATACTCACCCACATGTATCTAAAGTGTTTTCAAAGTGAGTCTTACATTTTCAGTATAAAAGCAAGGCTATACAGTAAAACCTCAGTTCTTGAACTTCTTGAAATTCATTCTCAGAAAACTGTTTGAGAAGTGATTGGTTCAAAAGCAGAATCTCCCTTATCACCTAAGAGACACGTGACTGATCATGCTGGTGTCAGCCTGAAAGGGTTGTTGGGTTGAGAATAAACACCCGAAGTTTTTTAGGCAACCAAGATGTTTTTCTGCGAACAGCTTAGTTGAGGACCAAATTGTTCATGAACCAAGGCGCCTGAGAGCCAAGGTTTGACTGTAATCCTGTAAAGGAACATCCCATTGGTGGACCCTATTTTAAAAGCTTGGACAGAAGGTGGTTTGATTCTGCCTGTCCATCTGGCATGTCAGGCACACGAGAAGACCACAGTGCCTTCCTCTAGGGCCACTGACCCTTCATGGAGCTCACTTTTCCTCTGTAACATATAGAACACTAAATTTCTTCTCCTTTGTGCCTGTCCTCTCATTTTGTTAGAAAGAAAAGAAAAGAAAGAAAGTTCTCTGGACTCCCTGATGCTGGTGGAACTCTGACCTTGCATGGGTCTCTTGTCTGGGTGTTTGCAGTGGCTTGTATTCACCCAGCTTTGGGTTCTCTGGCACTCTTGGAAGTCTGGTTTGCTGTCTTTTCATTAACTTTGGAAAATGCTTGTCCATTATCTCTTTAGATATTTCCTCTGCCCCACTCACTCGTACTTCTGGACTTAGTTACATGTGCTCGGACCTTTGATATACTTCACAGGGATACTTCACAGCTTTCGGGTGCTTATTGTTTTTCTTACTCGTTTCACTGTTTCAATATGGATCATTTCTGTTGCCCTGTCTTCCAGTTTATTGACTTTACTCTTCAGTTCAGCCCAGGCTGCTGCTGAGGCTGTTACATTTGCTGAATTCTTCATTTCTGATAGCATGGTTTTCTTGTTGTTTTTTTTTCTTATTTGGTTTTCCCCCTCTCTTTTCTATTTGACATGTCTTTTAATAAACTTTCCATCTCTGCCAAATTTTTCCAATTGTTCATACATGATGTTCTTTTTTTCCCCACTAAATCTTTTATTATGTTAATTATAGTTATTTTAAAATCCCTGTTTGATAGTTAGTTCTAGCATCTGAGTTAGTTTTGAGTCTGGTTCTGATGATTATCTTGACAGGTTTTTTATTCTCTCTTTTTCCTGGGGTATGCCTTACAGTTTTTGACTGAATGTTAGAAATCTTGTTTAGAAAATACAGAGACTGGGGGAAGTCATGCTGTGCCTGGAAATGGGCATGCGGCCACTCTGTCAGGCCATCAGTCGGGTCCTCATGTTGCTTCAGTCAGGGGTTGAGCTGGGTTTGGTTTTGTTGTTACTGTGGTTACCGTCCGTGTGCCACAGGCTTCCAGTTTCCCCAGCAAAGAGCTGCTGGTGCCTTGAGCCTTGAGCGGGTCCTGGAGTGTAGGAAGGTTCTCAGTGGTCTTGCATCACACTCAGCTTTCAGCAGTCTTACGTGACTGTGGCACAGAGGGCGGTCTCCCTACTCTGTTGACGGCTCTGATGCCCCCATACCACCACCACAACCACCACAACCACCACCACCTCAGGAGACAGCTGTTGCTTATTGCCTGGTGGTGGACTTTGATGGGGGGAATCTCTCTCCTTCTGGTCCAGACTTAGGTGCAAGTACAAGGCCTTTGGCAGGGGCTTTCTCAGCATCCCCACCCTTCATTCCCCAGCAGCAGTGGACCTCTGCTCTGTGATGTTGCAGGGTCCTCCACCCAGGTAGGCCCTTTCCTCGGGACTAGAGGGGTTTTGCTTTTACCTCCCCCCAAGCCAAGGTATCTTTGCCTGTGGCCTGGTGCCAGGAAGACATCCTACCCCACTGCCAGAGGCAGGAACGTATTGCTTCGGCCTCATCCACAGCAACTTGGGGCCTTTGCTTGGGCTCTGAGAGCAGGAGCAGCCTTGTTCCTCCTGCAGCAGTTTAAGGACTTTTGTTGTGGATTGAGTGAAGGTTCCAAGGAAAGGCACAGGATTTCCTGCCTGACTCCCAGGGGGAGCCAACTCATACCTGTGCTACCTGTGGAGGCTCCTGCCAGTCTGCCTGTGGAAGAGAGCTCAGGAATGAGGGTACAGTCCCCTTTTGTCTGGGGCTCCTGGCTGATGGATGTCTGGCCCACTCTCAGGCTGTGGGAATGTGTGCATCTTGGCCAGTCTCTTCTACCTGCTTACATGGTGGCCACCTCCTCCTAGTGCTCTGTCACAGCTGAGACAGTTCAGGTGTCCTGTTTCCCCTGGGAGGGACAGGTCCCTCATGCAATTCAGTTCAGGTGGTAGCCCTGCATTCAGCTCTCTGGGCTCAAGGAAAGGTATGATTATAAGAATATCAAGATATTTCTTGATGTTATGGTGGGAGTGTTATGTTCTTTTGTGGCTTTCTACATCCTAAGTGGATGTAGAACCCCAAAGTAGCTAATAAAATGATACTTTGTATCATACTAGCAGGTGTCACCTTCTAATACCTCCCCAAGTTTTTCTTACATGAAAGAGTTCTGGTTTTATGAAGTGAATTTTAATGTACTTCTTGTGCTTTCCATTTTTCAGTTATCTCAGCTATACCCTGAAGAAAATTTGGAGAAATTCATTCCTTGCTTAGCTGGCCCAGATTCGTTTTATGTAGAGCGAAACCACATAGATCTGGAAGCGGACCTGAGGTAATGCTCTTTACCCCACCCCAGGGCCATAGGGAGCAGCCCCTCGGGTGGCGCAGTGGTGGCTGATGCATGTCTGTAGTGTGGGCAGGGTCAGGCAGGTCCAGACATGAGCTTCCTGGTCATCTGAGAAGCTCTTGACATCATACGTTACTCTCGGTGGTTTACGTGTCTACTTTGTTTCTAGGGATTTTCATCTCTTATGGGCAATTTGAAGTCTCTTAATAACCTAGGTGTGATTTCGAGGATACGAGCAAAGGAATTTCAAAGTGCGTGCTACTTGCCCTGACTGGGTAGCTCAGTTGGTTAGAGTGTTGTCCTGATAAGCCAGGGTTGTGGGTTCAGTCCCTGGTCAGGGCACATACAAGAAGCAACCATTGAATGCATAAATAAGCAGAACAATGGTGACACACTCATAGATGGAAAGCGTATGACAACTAGTTGGTGGGAAGAGCTTAAGGGGTGGAGGGATTGAGCAAAAAGGAAAAAGGACTTACGGACACGGACAACAGTGTGGTGATTACATGGGGGAGGGAGGTATAAGAGGACTAAATGGTAATGGAAAAAAATGCAATAAAGGTCAAATTAAAAAAAATAAATGAAACAATAGATCAATGTTCCTTTTTCTCCCTCTAAAATCAATAAATTAAAAAAATATATATGCTACCATTTCATGTAATTTTGACAGTCTTATAAAATTATATCTGATTACTATTTTTGCCCTGTAGTCGAAAGTTAAGACTGATCCAGGGCCTAATAAAAAGGTCTCCTAAGCCAGGTGTTTCTGGACCCATGGATACTCTCCTGGCATACTGGTTCTTTAAATGTGCAGGGAGGATAAGGCCTGCTGCCTGGGCTCCAGAACAGGCACTGATACCTTAGCACCTGACACCCAGTTGCAGCACAGTAGCTGCAAGTTCCTAGGGATTGTGATGGTGTGGGTTGCATCCATGTTACGGCTTAGTGACCACATAGTGGGCCTGTGAAGGCTTGATTCATACAATCTGATACAGTATAAGTAACGGAAGGTGCATGGGGAAATAATACGAATCACAATAAAGATTAAATTGAGTTAAATCAGGACGAATATAGATAAAGGCACTACTGTCTACTTCTTTACCTAGTATATATTTCTCTTAATTGAAAATGTAAATTTTTCTACACAGTCAGTTTTTGGTAATATTTTAATGCAGATAAAACCCTTTGTTTAATTTTTAGGTATTTGGCTTCACTACCTTCTCATGTACTGAAAAATGACCATGTTAAGAAGTTTTTCAGCACTTCATCTCCCACCCAACAGCTTCAAAGTCCAAGTGAGTTTGTAAAGTGTAATTAAGTAAAAATAAGAACATTGTTATTATCTGTAAATTTTATGACATTTATTTTAACTCACAGGTCCTGGCAACCTTTCCCTTTCTAAAGTCGGTACCGTGATGGGCGTGTCTGGAAGGTGAGAGTTCTACCATGTAACCAGCACCTTTCAAATAACATTGTTACTTTTGGTTGTGTGAAAATAATTGTTTCTAGAGTTAAGTCATTCTCAATCTTAGTCTTGAATAATGTTGAGAGAGGAGTTTCATAGAGATAATCCAATTTAAAATTTCTCAAAAAAAAAAAAAGAGAAAGAAATGGTTCTCTGAGCCACTAGAATTGGAATTCCCAAGGACCCCTATTGCAAGTGCCAGTTTCTGGTCCCTGTACATGCTGGGGAACCAGATTTCTGAGAATCTGCATCTTTACAAGCTCCAGGCATGTGAGTATGCACATGATGCCGGAGTACTGCTTTGGGGTCCTCTGTTCTTGTGAGGCCTGATGGTGGCTGGGGGAGTGCTCACGTGACAAACAGCCCACCTGCCTGTCTGAGAGCTGACGTTCTAACACACTGACATCATAGAGAGAGTGCATGTGAGCACACAGTTGTGTGAAGAGCTAGGTAGTTAATGAGGTCTCCAAAGGCGCTGACTTTCTTCTTTAGTGCATACCACTTAGCCTGGCATATAGGTTTATAGTTTAGGGTAAAAGGGGTAAAGTAAGAAAGATGCTTTGTGTTCCCTCTAGCTGCTATGATTTACTTTTTTTAAAATTGAGTTTTAAAGATTTAGGAGTCAGTTTTAATTTATGATTATGAGTATTATCCTGTGATACAAGTAACAAAGAAACTAGACAGCTCAGCCAGATGTTGGTCATGACACACACGTATGTACACACACAGATACACAGATACATGCAGTCTTGAGCACATGCATAGAAATGCATGCATGCACATGTGTGTTCTAGTGCTGCCATACAAATACATGTATGCACATGTACCTACAAACATTGAAATGCAGCATGGGGGTGGGGTGGGGTGGGGTGGGGAAGTGGCAGAAGGGGCTCTGAGGCCAGTAGATATGACCGCAGATGCAGTCCAGGATGTGGAAGCCAGCGTGTGCATGTCTCTTACAGTGACCTTCAGTGGAGGCTGCGGTCTTTTGAAACCACCTGTCCACTGTCTTTGCAGGCCTGTTTGCGGAGTGGCCGGCATCCCATCCTCTCAGAGTGGCACCCAGCACCACATGCAGCACTCAGCTGGTGCGGCCACCTTGCCCCACTGCTCCCACACAGGGGGTGGGGGCTCAGCACTGGCCTACCGGACTCAGATGGACACCTCGCCTGCCATCTTAATGCCTTCCAGTCTGCAGACTCCTCAGACCCAGGAGCAAAATGGGATTTTAGATTGGCTGAGGAAACTGCGTTTGCACAAATACTATCCTGTCTTTAAACAGCTCACAATGGAAAAGGTATGTTGACTACTAAGCAGGCAATGTAGAATTTGCTTGTTTTCTCAGGCAACCTGTCTTTCTTCTGACCTCATTCCTAGAGGAATTGAGTTGGATTCTAAACTGTGTGTAGTGTGGAAATAACAATACCTGACATTTAACACCTGCAGATGCATGCCCTAAGTGCTGCATGCTTGCTGGAGGCAGGCAGTGGATGGAATTGGAAGGCTGCCTGCAGCTGAAGGAAAAACTGGAACAGGATTGGTTGTAAACAGACAGCTTTTTTAGGTGGTTTGGGGTCTCTACCAATTAGGTACTCTCTGTGATGTGAAGGATGTTATGTCTCCACCAATCCTGCAATAGGTAGAAATAGTGAGTTCTCCTGACTATCCCCCCCCCTCCCCCGCCCCCATCTTAGATGCCTCTAGGTATAGGCCCGTGCATGGGCTGAGGCTCAGCTCAGGAAGGCCAGTTCTATAAGGAGTCCTAGCACTTTGGTCCCAGCAAGTGGGACTAAAAGTAAGTGGCTCTCTGATGATCTGGCTTGATTTGGGTCATATAGCTAAAGGAACAGATGGATTTCAGGGCTTTCAAGCAGCCCATCATAGAAATTATTTTTTTACATAAAGTTCTGATTAGGAGCATTTTTTCACTGTTAAATTCTAAAGTTTTAGTATCACTAATAAAACCAAATTAGACTTGTACTCAGTGTTTGAACTCTGAGCTCCCCCTGTTGGGTAAAATGACTTTGTGACTTATCTAGGTAAAAATTTCCTTTGTCCAAAAATTGACAATTGAACTTAGAAATACAGCTGTTACTACCTAATAAAAAACAAATTTTAAGTATATTTGCAGTAGTCTCAGTTTAGGATTCATAGATCTTAAAAACAACAGATTTTTACTAACCTTGGTCATGCGTTAGCTGAAATGGCTGCAGCCACACATTATGTCATGGGCTGTCTTGAGAACCAGAGTATCATATGTTCACTTAGTGTAAGGTCAGGTTAGTTCTGATGCCTCTACTCTTCTGGATTATTTCCTATCCAACACAGTTGCTATTGTCCCAGATTTCAGGAAAAAAGAACTGTTAAAAGAAACTGTCTTCCTGTCTGCAAGAGATTAAATGCTTGCATTTGAGGGGGAGCCCCAGGGAGGAAGGAGGCTTTTCCCCAAATTGTATCTCTCATCACCTGCCCGTACAGTATGGACCTTCCCGGGGACCCAGTCTTCACCAAGCCATTGTGAGGTGCCTATGCCTTTAGGTGGAAAATGAGTCTCTGTATTTTGAACTATGAATAGCAAAACATTTAGCAAGTAACTGTTTTAAGTGTTCCCAAGTCTTTTGTTATCTAGTTAAGTTTCATCTGTTCACATATCCTAGAGGTAGAATCAAAGTTCTTTGTTTTTAGCATCCTTATTAATTACCAGTAACTTTGTAATTTGTTTCTTCTATGGAAGTTTCTGAGCCTTACTGAAGAAGATCTAAATAAATTTGAATCCCTCACCATGGGAGCAAAGAAAAAACTCAAGACTCAACTGGAGCTAGAGAAGTAAGTGTGAAGTTGCTTATGAAATATTTGCTCATTTTAGTTTCTGACATGCTGAACAGAGAGATGCTGGGACTTGGGATTTTGTTACATGTCAGTGATTGGATTAGTTTTGATTGCTTTTCAAACTTTAATGCTTTTACAGTTCTTTGAGTGTAGCTCTGGTTTGTTAGGTAAGGCCCTTTGCAGTGAACCTGACAAGGGAGAATGTGTCATTTTTCCACCTGGAGACGATTATGATGAAAGTCATCTCTGTGTGGAATAGATGTATGTAAGCAGAGTTGGTGACACATGAGAAGGTTTTTCAGCAGAATTGAAACCTCACCTGTTTGCATGCTTTCTTCTTGCACAGGGAGAAGTCAGAGAAGCGATGCATGAACCCCTCAGCCCCACCCACTGTCACCAGTAGCGGAGTGGCCCGCGTGCCCCCCACCAGCCACGTGGGGCCCGTGCAGAACGTGCGGAGCACCCACGCTGCAGGTGTGCAATTGCCGGGTTAGCCTGGACACACGGACTGCAGTCTGGTCCTTTTGATAATCATGAGACCTCATAACACACCCTTTTGCCATACACATTTTTTAGTATTTACAATTATTCGTTATTTTAGCTTTGGTAATCTACCATAGGAAATTAGAAGGGTCATTTGACTTAGAAGCTAGAGACTGGTGACTCACCTGAAGTTGTTTGGGCAAAAGAATTAGATCCAGAAACTGCTATGATGAGAGGGGAGGAGCAGGAAGTATACAAAATAGATGTAAGCATCTCCCTTCCCCAAATGGGAAGGTCATGACAGAGGTCATGTTTAGGTCATTGACTACCAAGTCCATTTTGAAATTCTTCTTAATGCCTAACCATTAGCCTTCCTGCCCTGGGGACTTGAAGTTCCAGTGATCTGATTTTTCAAACACCATCCCCCTCCCCCTTTCCCTCCCTCCCTTCCTCTCTCCCTCTCCTCTCTCTCTCTCTCTTTCTCCCTCTCCCTCCTTGTCTCTCTTTCTCTCTCTCTCAGAAGAAGGTTGAGGACCCCCATAAAGTTGCTCTGTTGTTTTCTTTATGTAATAAAACTATGAAGGGAAAACAGAAAAGGAGGAAAGGAAAAAAATGGCAGTGTATCTTTTAAGCGGTTATTTGACTAAAAAGGTCTTTATGTCCCTCAAACTCATGACATGGTGTGTTTGTGGATGACTGCTTTTATAGCACCGTGCTAATTTGGGAAGCTTTTTTCTTGTTACCTAGTGTTTGAGTAGGGAGGCCTCTGAGTATCTGTCTGAGATCGTTGCTGTGTTTGCATCTGCCATATAACCAGGTGCTTGACCTTGGGCAGTTGGTTCTCTAAGCATATCAGAGCCCTGTCTGAATACAGAAATAATCATACTGCCTTCCTGGGGCTGATGTAGAAAATCAGTGTGTGATAGATGTGCATGGAGGTGGGTGAGGAGGGATCCCTGTCAGAGTCCTGTAGCGCATGGACTTGGGAGCCACTTTCAGACCGTCACTTGTCTCTTCTTTGCAGCGCTGCGGGTGGAAGTGGAGCAGACGCCTCACCAGGCGGCCCGGGAAGGCAGCTCCTCAGAGTGCTCCAGCTCTTCGCCCAGCCCGATGGGGGTGCAGGCCCGGGAAGAGAGCTCAGACAGTGCTGAGGAGAATGACAGGCGTAAGGATACCCGGCATGGCTGGCCCAGTGCTGCCTCTGCCCTGGCCTGTGAGACTGTGCTGACCTCTGTGTTTCCATCTCTAGGTGTAGAGATGCACATGGAAGGTCCCGATAAAGAGAAGCCTGTCATGCTGCTGAATCATTTCACTTCAGCTTCCACCAGACCCACAGCTCAGGTTCTTCCTGTGCAGAATGAGGCCGGCTCCAACCCGTCAGGCCACCACCCTCTGCCTCCTCAGATGATGACTGCAGCCTCGCACATCGCACCCATCCGAATGCTGAACTCTGTGCACAAATCAGAAAGGGGAGGTGCAGACATGAAGCTCCTGTCATCTTCCATGCACTCACTGCTCTCGCTAGAAGAAAGGAATAAAGTCTCTGGACCAAGAAGCGGCATCAAAGTGGACAAGAGCTTTGGTAATGCCATGATGGACGTGTTACCCACATCTGCCCCCCATCAGCCCATGCAGGTCCTTTCTGGACTTACTGAGAGCAGCTCCGTGTCACCCACCGTGTCCTTTGGTCCTCGTACCAAAGTCGTCCACGCGTCTGCACTGGACAGGGTGATGAAGCCGGCCCAGCAGCCGGCCCTGGTGGTGGAGACGAGCTCTGCTGCCATGGGGACATCCAGCACGGTCTTCCATGTGGCTCGGCCACCAGTGAAACTTCTGATGTCTTCATCTGTCCCTGCGGATTCTGCCATTTCTGGGCAAACCTCCTGTTCTAATAGTGTGCAGATCAGTGTGCCCCCTGCAATAATAAACCCCCGGACTGCTCTCTACACAGCCAACACCAAAGCTGCCTTCTCTGCAATGAGCAGTGTGCCCGTGGGCCCCCTGCAGGGCAGCTTCTGTGCGAACAGCAACACTGCCTCCTCCAGTAGCCACGCTTCCCCGTCCTTCCCAAACATGGCCACTGTGCCCAGCTGCCCCGCCCCCAGCTCCAGCCCTGCACTCTCCTCAGTCCCTGAAAGCAGTTTCTACAGCAGCAGCAGCAGCAGCAGTGGCAGCGGCTCCCCTGGGAACATTCCTGCCTCTGCCCAGAACCACCACCACCACCACCACCATCAGCAACCAACGGCACCACAGCAACCCTCACCCGGCCCGCCTCCCGGCTGCGTCGTGTGCACGTCCTGTGGATGCAGCGGGAGCTGTGGCTCTGGCGGCCTGACTGTCAGCTATGCCAACTATTTCCAGCACCCATTCTCGGGGCCGTCCGTCTTCCCCTTCCCCTTCCTACCCTTCAGCCCCGTGTGTGGCAGTGGCTATGTGGGCACCCAGCAGTATGGCAGCAGCGCCTTCCCAGTCATGCCCTCACCCTATGGCAGCAGCGTGCCCACGGAGCCCGTGCTGGGCGGCCAGTCCACCTTCACTGTCCCTCCCATGCAGAGCTTCATGGCAGGGGCAGCCGGTGTGTACCAGGCCCAGGGCTTGGTGGGCAGTAGCAATGGTTCCAGTCACAAAAAGAGCGGCAACCTCTCATGTTACAACTGTGGGGCCACCGGTCACCGTGCTCAGGACTGCAAGCAGCCATCCATGGACTTCAATCGGCAAGGTAAAGGCAGGCCGCGGCCATCGAAGCTCCGGAGGCAAACCGGCTACACTGGTTAGCAGTGCAGCGCTGCTCAGAGAGGTGCAGGAAAAGGTTTATTGTTTATGAAAGTAATAGTAAACTTTCTTTTAAAAGCAAAAAGTAATTTTTCAAATGCTCCTTGAAAAAGCATGAAATTCTCAGTAGGCTGTGAGCTCCCAAAAGGAGGGTTACTTTGGTTCTGAGACTGTCTTCATGATTTCAGCCTGCTCCTTATTCTAGAATGTGACGAGCTGGCTGTGGAGAGGGGCTCTGGCCTGATGGCTCCTTGGTCTATTACTTCCTCCCGTGTGACTGGGGAGTAAGTATGGGTGATTTAATGTCACCCCAACCTTTAACTGAAAGCCTAGGGTGTAGCACATAAATTCAGATGCTGCAGATGGAAGTCAGTGTCCCCACTTCCGTTCTCCCCTCTGCAGGGTGCCTGTGACTGTTGGTGTGTGCACGTGAGTGCACGATACCTCACTGCACTGCCATCTTCTTCCTTACCCCTCTCTCCCATCTGCTCTCTCTTGTTTTGTTTAGTCAAATTCAAGTGTATGTCTGATGTATTTATTACAATGGGTTTGTTCTTGCTATTGGTTTTGGAAAGATCATTAAACTGGGCATTTGGGGAAATTGGTCCCAGCTCTGTAACTATTCACCGTGCAGCCTTGAGTCACTTGATCTCTGTAGGTGTGAGGGTTGCCTTAGACCTGTCATTACCAGACCTGTCTGTGTATCTTAGTCACCTGGAGAGTTTTAAAAACAAACAACTTAGACTCAATAGGTCTAGTGGCAGGTGCAGGTGACTGGGCTGTGGCCACCTATGTTGATAGAGATGTGCTGCATCTCCTGAAGCAGCAGCAAGCCCAGAGCATGTGGTCCTTGTCCCTGGGCAGATGCACGCTGGATAGCCCACCAGCTATGTGCTGTTGGAGTCAGAAAAAGAGCTGCTAAAAGAATAAAGGAATGGATTGGTAACTCTTCAGTTATTTCACCCCATGTCTGATTTTATAAACTAGTAAAATAGCGTCTGGTTTTTGGGTGGGAGAGGGGGGCTAGCAGTCGTTAGAAACAGATGGTGTAGATTTCCAGCACCTGAATCTTGAGCAGTGACTCAAAGATAACTTTGGACAGATCAGTTGTTTGTGGTAATTCTACAGTGATTCAAATGTGATCTCTTTTTTTCCCCTCTCTCTAGGTACTTTTAGGTTGAAATATGCCCCTCCAGCAGAAAGTCTGGACTCCACAGATTGATATTTTTCTCTGGCAACAGAACACTATTAAGCCATGGAGACATAAGGAAAATTAAATACAAAACTGAGAAGTCTAGTTGCTGTTGAGCTTAATATTTTTAATCCAAAGGTGCTTTACTTTATTAGACTGGATAGAAAACCTAGCATAGGAGTGCATCAAACTCAGTTTTATTGCCAAAATTTTAGATTGGAGCTCGATGTCAGGACTTGCCTAGTGGGTATCTCCACCCTTGGTTGCAATGCAGAGACCTGCCGTCTCTGGAAGAGCATTGCCGTAACTGGTCCTTCTAGGCTCCCACGTAATTCCAGGGCAGCTACGCGAGATCGGAAGTGAGAGCTGAAGGTTGGAGTTCTCCAAGTGGAGTTCTACCAGTCGGACTGTTGACACCCCTGGGTGAGGGAAAATGTCACCTTTGTTTTGTTTTGTTTTTGTTTTGTTCCTAAAGTGGCTAGGCACTAATATCTGGGCTTTTTAAGGATTGCACTACAGCAGAATGTAAACTGATGTCAATCTCTGCAGTTCTGGGAGACTCAACTCCCTGAGACCAGTCAGTGTGAGACATTCAGAGGATCTGTCTTTACAGAGTTGGCACCAGCAGGCCACGTGACTTAGTACACAACAGAGATTTTAGTATTTACTTCCCTCCTTAGAACACTTTGTAGCAGTTTCAGGTTTTTTATTTTCTTTTTTGCAAATAAATTTAAACTACATTATTAAGTAGAAATAGTTACTCACAACAACTAATTTCTAAGGGTCCAAGTCCCAGAGAATTCCTGGTTGTCAAAGCTTTGCGAATATGTTCTTTACTGGCCCTTCCATAGCTTTGAGTCCTGTCATCTTCCACCATGAAGGAACTCTCACAGACACATGGTGATGGCACGGCCTTTGTGACTTGGCTCTGACAGATGCCATCTGTCCTTAGCAGAGTTTGCAAGTTTTTTTAATCTCACACAGATTTCCCAGAGACCCCAAAGCTTATTGCTAACAGATTCACACTTGAGACACACATGTTAACAATAATACAGTCCTGTAATTCATAAGCAAAAGATTAGAAATTTTCTGCTGTCAACTTCTTTTGTATCAGGCTGTGTATTAATAGTGAGTCCTGTTAAAAATTACCTGGAAGACTAATAGACAGTGGTAGGCTCTGAGAGAGACCACACCAGCAGGACAGCTACAGGGTCTGCAGAAGTCTGGTTTTAGCGAGGTGAGAAGTAGTCCTCACCACGCAGCTCTCAGTTCCACCCCACTGCAGGGGGAGCTTTGTGGCCTGAAATTTAGGGACTTAAATCTTTAAGACTAAAGGGAATTTTCTGCTAAATGACATTGTTTTAAGTGCTAAAGCCTTCAGTATTAAAATATTGATTGGTAAGGCCTTGCCCAGGGATTTTTCCAGATGAATATTTATTTTTTAAAAAAAATCACAATGTTCAGACCATTCTTAAAATGGGACAATCAGCCTCAAGCAAAATTGATGTAAATTAAAAGAACACCCTAGAATTTGAGGCATTGCGATGTGAGGTTTCACATTCTGAGATCAGTTTCCTGGCCTCATGGAAACTAAAGTCGAAAGTTGTAACATTTTTTTTTACAAAAGGCTTTTAGTAGAGTTTTTTAGAGTTTTATTTTAGTAGAGTTTTATTTCTATGCAATGCAGAATTGACAGACCTCTGTATTCTCTTTTCCTGGTACACAGTATTATCACATACAGTTTTTAAGCGATGGTGATGCTTTCAACAGCTTTTGGGGGGAATGTTTTGATCTCTAAAGTTATAAACACTACAAAAATGTCAAAATAATGAGAACTGACACAACTTTGCCTTAAAGAATATTAGACTGGAACTTGTCATATTATGTTAAAGGAAGACTTAGAGTGTTCATTGATGTTTACGATTTTAATATTTCTGAAGGCCGTTATAGTGGCCTGGATATGTGCTGAAAGCCAAACTTTTAAATTTTTTTGGTTTTTTAAACAAAGAAATATTTTAAATAAATCCTATTTCAACATAGTGAAATTGTTGAAAACTGTCTCATAGCAAAAAAAGTCATATTTAGGTTTTTTGTTTTAGTGGTCAGTATTGGGGAATGAAAGTGTGTGTTGTTACCCTTACAACTATTTTGATAACTATTAGAGGTTAGTATTAAATACAACAAAAAATTAAAACAAACTTTGATTTGAAGTATGACATTCAGATTGAGGTATATAAGTTCAGACGTTGTGTGGCTGTGTTCCAGTCATCAAAGGTCTTAGAAAAATTCCCGGTTTCTTTGAAAGTGCGTGTGTGGTGTGACATTTCCAAAGAGGTCATTCCAAGTTGACAATTGTAAAATGTAAATATGAGGTACACAGGACACAAAGCTGCCAATCCATCAGATCTCTTCCCAAGTGAATCGCATAACTTGGACTTGAGAATATTTGCTAACAGCATTATCTCTGATGAATTTCTCTCCAAAAGCTACCAAAGTCAGTAAACCTAAAAGAAGCATTTTGCATTTCCTCAGAAGATGTCCTCACCAGTTAGAAACACAGATCAGACTGATCCTTTCAACTACTTAGTCTTTTTCCTGAAATCGTGGCTGTTTCGAAGTGCTGTGGCAACCAGGTAGGTGTGGCGCCAGCCACTTTGCTTTGTGTAGTCTGTCGTATATTCAAGTTTCTAACCCCATTTTTATCTCCAAGAATGGGGAAAGAGGAATGTACAGATCAAAGTACAATACAATGTTGGGGTAAAACAACTATTTAATCTTTTTTTTTTGAAAAGCAAAACACTCAATTTTATACCTTATTTTCTAATTTTTATTTTATGGTAGTACTGAAAATTGGAAAGTGTTTAAACATTAAAACTCCTAATTGTTAAAGAGCACTGAGGAAATGGGAGCTAGCACTTCTAATAAAAATAAACAAATTTATTTTTTAAAAGCAGATATGTGATTGGGTATTTTAAAAAACCAGCATCATCTATAATCTCCAAAAGATTACAGGAGTCAGCTTGTTAATATAGTAGTTAGTAGGTTGAGTACTTTAATTCACTATATTTAGAATTCTATAGGTCTTTTATCGCAAGAAGTCAACATAGTTAGTTTACACTACACATTATGTATGGAGGCGCAGTAGCAGTGGTAGTAACTTTGCCTAACGTCACACGGCTGTAACACGTTTCCTGTTTGAGCACAGGCTGACCGAGGCTTGCACTCATCCACTCACTCCAGTGTTTCCAGTGAGCACTTGCTGAGAGGAATTGGGTTGTACCCTACCCTCCTCATTCCTTATCATTTTGTCACTCTTCCTGCTTTTGTGGTGGTTTATTTGATGCCTTGCTAGTTTTACATACTGATAACTGATGGCGTTACATGTTGAAGAGTCTTAAAAGGTTATAAGGGAAACCGTGTCCCTGCTCAGCTTGACCACCCGTCTCAGAGGATGGGCCTGTGGAACCTAATCCCATCGGCCGCTCTTTCCAAAGTACAGATGACTCCCAAAGAATGAGTCAGGTGACATATAAAGCCATGGGTTCTGAAGAAGCTCAATTATTGACAAGTCCCAAGGTTCTGAAAGAAAATATCTTTAATCAACATTCATAAAACTACATACTGTGCTGGTTGAGGCCAAAGGTCAATGTTACTACACTGTTAATGGAGGGAGGGGAGTGTTAGTTCTCCGTCCTGGGTATTGTAGCAAGCCCCTCACATGCATAAGTTCTTACATGCACAAAGACAAAGGCTTTGGTACTGAAACTGAAGACCTCGTATACTCAAGAATCTTCACAGCTTGTATTGGACATATTTGCTTTTTAGGAATGAAGGAAAAGTCTCCCATTTTTGAGCCATTCTTTTGTCAGTCCTACAAAACTGCATGTAACTTTATAAATATTTTTTAAAAATATAGTTTTGTAAATATTTAATATTCTGCTAATTTGATTTTGAATTGTAAATGTCAAGTATTCTGTTTTTGGGGTTTTTATGTTTTATTATACTTTGTTAAAAAGGAAAAATTGTACATTTTTAGAATGTTTTTATGAGTAAATTTAATGTACTGAAAATAAAAATTGAAAAAAAAAAACCTTTCCTTATATGAGGTTTTTGTCTCACAATATGAAGCGCAAGTCTTTTCAAATAAATCACAATTCTTGATCTCCATACTAGGGAGTCAGTCCTTTCTGCCTTCTTCCCAGCTTTACAAAAGGAATACTTAATCTTAAATCTATTTTCTATCAAGTTTCTAAGGATCTTTAAAAAATGTCCTTGATATGGACAGAAATTTGAATATTGATTTGGGGTTTAAAGATGTTACATACCGCTGTAGGTTTCATGACATTCAAAGTTGGGGTTAATAGATCTAAGTATTTTTTTTTAATTTTAAGTCATTTTTTAATTTTTCAGTCACTGTTGACATACAGTATTATATTAGTTTTAGGTGTAGTCCAGTGATCAGACATTACGTAACTTAAAAGTGATCATCCTGATATATCTTGTACACTCTAACACCATACTTCGTTCTTAGAATATTGACTGTATTGAGTATGCTATATGTTACATCCCCATGACTATTCTGTAAGTATCCATTTGTACTTTCTAATCGTTTCACCTTTTTCACCCATTCCTCAAACCCCCTTCCCATCTGACAACCATCAGAATTTTCTCTGTAGCTATGAGTGTGTTTTTGTTCCACTTATTCCCTTTTTTTAGATTCAATTATTGATATGTATTTATTGCCATTGTATTCATACTTTTTATCTTAAAGAAGACCCTTTAACATTTCATATAATACTAGTTTGGTGGTAATGAACTCCTTTAGTTTTTTCTTGTCTGGGAAGCTCTTTATCTGTCCTTAAGTTCTACATGATAGCTTTACTGGGTAATCTTGGTTGTAGGTCCTTGCTTTTTATCACTTTGGATATTTACTGCCAGTCCCTTCTGGCCTGCAAAGTGTCTGTTGAGAAATAAGCTGACAGTCTTATGGGAGCCCCCTTGTAGGTAACTAACTTTTGGCATTTCAATTATGATGTGTCTTGGAGTAGGTCTCTTTGGATTCATCTTGTTTCTCTGTGCTTCCTTGAATTATATGTCTATTTCCTTCACCAGGTTGTTTTCTGTCATCATTTTTTCAAGTAGGTTTTTGATTTCTTGTGTTTCTTCTTCTCCCAGCACCTGTGATGTGAATGTTGGTATGCTTGAAGTTGTCCCAGAGGCTTCTTAAACTATTTTTCACTTTTTTGGATTTTTCTCTTTTTACTGTTCTGACTGGGCGTTTTTGCTTCCTTAAAATTCCAAATCACTGATTTGATTCTTGGCATCATCCACTCTGCTGTTGATTTCCCTATAAATTACTCTTTTCAGTTAGCATCACCTTCATTTCTGAGTGGTTCTTTTTTATGCTATATTGAAGTTCTGAGTTCATTGAACATCCTTATAACCAGTGTTTTGAACTCTGCATGTAGAAGATTGCTTGTCTCCATTCTGTTTAGTTCTTCCAGTGAAGTTACGTTCTGTTCTTTCATTTAGGACAGGGGTGTCAACTCACTGTCACTGGGGGCCACATCAGCCTTGCAGTTGCCTTCAAAGAGCTGAATTTCAACTCCTTAACAGATAAGGAGTAGTTACATTTATACATTCCTAAAATTATTTCTTGCTCTTTGGTTACTTCCAGGGCCTCTGGGTTGTCTCTAGGGAACCATCCAGGCCAGGCCTTTGGGATGGGAGACATGCACATCTGCTGAACAAGAAACTTGGGGAAGCAGAGAATTCCCTTAATTCGCTCCCTGTACTCTTCCACCAAAGTTACAGAGCGTATTTCGAGTTGGTTCTGTGTCCAGTTTTCCAAATGAATAACACTGGCCACTACTTTGTTGGGAACTGCCCTGCCTGGTTTCAGAAGCTGTAACTCCCCATGGCTAAGGCTGAGTAAAAGACGTTGGGAGCATAAGCCATTAAGGAGACAAAGCTTACCTTTCCTGCTAGGGTGCCGCCTCTGCCCTCTTGACTTCACCCTGCTTGGCACCAGGCCGATGACTGGTTAGCCAATGACAGGTAAGATTCTTTACGGGAGGGACAACCTAAGACAGGCATGATCTCAGTGGGGCCCTCAGGGAAGGACTGGGGGACTATAAAAAAAGGGGGTGATGAACTCCCACCTCTCAGCTTTGACATAGCCTGAGTCCTCATTCTGTCTGCAAGAAGTCTCCTAATCTCTTGGCTGCCTTACTTCCCCTGCCCAACTTAAGCTTGAAACAATGGCAGGGGGCAATGCAGCCCTGGGCAGGAACAGGTGGTTCCTCCGGGAGATCAGGCTTAAGATGCGTAAAATCCTGTGAAACCTGCTTTGCTAAGAATGCCCTCAATTTTCTGAGAAGGGTCTAAGCATAAAATGAGTTTTCCAGTTTTATGGCCCTTTAGCTATCTGACCCTGACTTGGGAGTAAGGTCAGGGAATCATTGTCATTACTGCCTGACAATGATTGGTGAGCTTTACCTGTATTCTTGGGCAAACTACCTAATAAAAGCCCATTGGGAACAGGCTCAAGGCCCTTCTCCCCTGAAAGACTGGCCACCTTTCCTCCCCAAGTAGATCATTGTCTTGGTAGACTGATTCTCATCCATGGTGACTGGGGGTAGGGAGAGGGCGGCTCTGTAGCTTTACTTGATGTGGCTCCTCATAGTCAACTGAGGTACCATAAGCCACATAATGCCTTCGTGACCACAACACACACACACATATACTCTTGACACCTTCGTGTTTATTTTACTTTGATGTTCATTCAGACCGACTTAAGTTTTTAAGTGTTTATTCCCGCAATACACCTAGGTTCCACATCCATCCTACTCATACTTTATGACATGTAAGTTCTAAGGATAATTTAGGGATTTTTAAATTTCTTTATTGATTTTAGAGAGGAAGGAAGGGTGGAGAGAGAAACATTGATTCATTATTCCACTTATTTAAGCATTCATTGGTTGATTCTTGTATGTGCCCTGACTGGGGATCAAAGCCACAACCTTGGGATATCGGGACAACACTCCAACCGAGCCTGCTGACCAGGGCCCTCAACCAGTTGGGAGAACTTCGACCAAGGTGAAGAAGGCGCCCATGACAAGGCAGAGACCTTCAAAGGTGGGTGTCCCTCCAACTCAACTGCTGTCCCACACAGCAAAACCAGTCTGGGTGCTCCTTTTTAGGAAGGATATGACTTGTTTGGCTTTGGCTACTACAGACAGTATGTAGGATTGTAAGTCTCAGACACTGATCCATTAAACTGAGCTTTGATAAGTTTTTAATTGTGCCTTTATTCACCTTAGTTCATTAAAAATGTACTTGTTTTAAAGATGCTATAAATATAGAGTGACCACCCACTAATCTGGGATATAAGTCACCCCTCTTGCCTTGATTTTTTTTTTAAAAAGCAGAATTTCTTATAGGAATCTTATTGATCACACAGTAGTTACAACAATGTCAGATATGACGTTTACAATCTAAACAAGACAGGCCGATTAAGAATGTACATAATGTAAAAATATACATTTAAAAGTTAGCCATGTAGACAGACGCATGCAGCAGGAGTAGGTGACGGGAGCTTGGGGGGGTTGAAGGCCCATATGCAGTAACATTGCCTAGTCCCTCCATTACAGCAAATAATTTCCACTAACTGATGCAGGTGTTCCATACACATCTAAATATACAAGGGCAAATCATGACCTGCAACATGTAGTCTAAAGTGGTATGTGATCTTTTTGTGATACTCCCATAAAAACAGTAACTAACGAGCCCCATGCAGGTAGTAGGAAGCATTGGTTATTCTAGTTGGATATGGAAAATAAGTTTTAATTTTTGACATTAGTATCTGCAAAGAGAATGTATCTCCTTTTACTGCTTTCTTCACAACTGACATGCACTTACAGTGCGGGAATTTCAATGGTGGTTTGACCTAACGGTGATAAATGAAATACTCTTTAAAATGTGGTAACTTTTTAATCACATATTTTAGTCACACACCTAATGTAAAACATGGATCATCTGCAGCCTTAAGCCTAAATGTAGAGGAAGTGCATCTGAATTTTAACACCTTTAGTTTGTGGATTCTGTAGTTCTCAGCCCTGCCCTAAAGAATGAAACTGATACAATTGCTTGTTTAATCACCAAAGCAGGCACTAGTTTGACCTTTTTGATCAGAGAATATCTGAAACAGAAGAAATGTCACTTTTTTTCTCTGGGACTTTTGAGAAACTAGACCAAAATAAATTATTCAAGGTTCCTACTGAGCAGTGATACTTTTCTGTGTGTGTTACTTCCTGGGGAACAAACCAAGTAAGAACTTCCTAACACTGCAAGAGCGCTGACTTGGGGTGTACTCACTAGGAATCAGGAGGAACCTTTAACAGCAGTTCACAGTTTTCTTACACACCCCTATTTGGCCTCCTTCTCACCAAGTGTTATGGCAAATGTGTTTTGGGGGGGCTATGCTTGACAACTTATGCTTAAAGATCCTCTTAGAAACCTCTCTAGTTGGGTAGAAACCCTCCAATTAAAAAGTTGGCGGGTTCTATGAACCTAGAGAAAAGATTTATTGTCTCTGCTCAAAATGCAAGTTCCTGTTGTGGAAAGAGCATTAAAATAACTGAAGGTCTATTTTATTGGTAACTCAGAATGCAAAGTATTTTATTTTTAAACTTCTAAATCTGAAAACAAGACAGCCTAGGTTAAATAATGTAGTTTTCCAAAGCTGAGTGTGCTCGTTTGGAGCCCAGTTTTTCTGCCTGAAGTACAAAAACAACTTTCTAAAGCTCCTAGGCAGGAACACTACTGTTTTGATGATCTGTGATTAGATGAACTGATCAATCTCAGTTGGTAACATCCCTTTTTTTTCCTGTTGGTAAGGGTTTAAAAAATTCTAGAACAGTTGCATTTTTCTAGTCTTACACCAACAATTTCATTCCAAATGTCTCCTGAGAGGCATACACCATATACAGGAATCCATCTTCATCCTTTTCACTTTCATACACTTCCGAAATTGGTGTGGATACGCTCACCATGCTGTGCCCATTCACTAGCAGGAAGAAGGCTTGATTAGCGTTGAGTTGTAGGCGCCTTCTATTGAAAGAAAATTTGAAAAAAAAAATTAATACATCAGCAATAAGGGGCATATGTAAAAATATCACTCACCCGAATGATTTAAAAGTGTAACGATTTTCCAAATGCTGCTTCTAGCAAATTCAAGTATATGCCTTACGGATGATGATGACTCTAACATTTCTTCTCACAAAGCACAAAACATTTTCTATGATTATATTCATGATCAATATTAGTGATAATCCTTGATAGGTTATTATTCTTATTACCTTCTTGAGGCCAGTTTTAAACTAGTATGTTGTCTGAAGAGCCATTAGTGTCTAAATTGTGAGAAAAACAGTTCAAAATATTTATAAACTAAGACCTAAGCTGGTACAATTTATTACCATTGTACCAAGTCTATACTCTTTTACTAATTTTGCTGTACAAAACTTGTAACTTTTCTGGTTAATGGACATCCACACTAGCTGTTATGAAAGGATCCGAAGGGACATGATCCAGCAGGTAAAAAATATTAAAAAACTGAGAAATGAAGCATCCTATAGTCTCACTAAGCTTACATAATTTTAATCAGAACTAAAAATCTATCTGTAAATGTGATAAACAAGGAGCAGTTACTCAAAGAAATAAAAAAGAGATGATTAAATACCTAATTATCTTGATGAGTTCACTCATGTTGACATGATCAGGTACAAGAAACTTGGTTTTATCCAGGACAGGAAGCTGCTTCTCACCCTTGTATCGTTCTATTATCACCTAGAAATGAAGCCAGAAAGGTGATTTTAAAACAGCCATCAGCAGAGAAAAATAAAATCCTTCCTATATTGTAACTGGCACATGCCAAAATGGGGTTTAAAATAGCATGTTTGTTAGTTTCCTCATAGCTCTCCTGTGAAGAGTAATCATTTATTAGCTTAGATTCTCTCCTATAAAATGGTACCTGTGAGACAAAGTAGCTACCTCCAGGGAGGTGAGCAGGGTGGCTGCAGGGTGGAGGACAAAACTGCTATGTATTCTTTTATTTGGAACTGTTGCAGCTGATCCAGGCCTGATAGGTTCATGGTATTCAGGCAAACAGAAGAATATTCACGAAGCAGTTGGGATGTCTGACATGCCTTTATTCACCAGTAGGCGAGCCATGCACGCTGCAAGCCACATGTCCCCCTGCATGTCTCTGTGTGGCACATGTTGTAGCCCTTGCTCCCCAGTGTGGCACTGAGCAGGGAGACCCAAGCCCCTTTTAAATACTAGAACAAAGCTGCCTTCAAGGCAGAGAATTATATAACGGAACATAATTCTGTGTATAAGAGCCCACTTCATGTTATGGGAACAGTTTCCTGGACCCAGTCTCAAGGCTATGAGAACACTACTTCCCTTAGTTACCCACACTTGGGTAAGGAAGCCAGACTGCCTCCACTTACCCTACAGGAACCATGAAAATATACTACCTAGTCTGAAAAAAAGACCCTAAGTTTTAGAGGAGCAGAGAGGCTGAGTAGCACCTTAAAGTATAAAGATCTGAATCTGTCTATATCAATTGTAAAACCACCATTTCCTGTGACGTGGCAAGGAACCTTAATAAAATGGTAAGATCTCAATTATGGTAATAGACTTAGTTTTTTAAATACTAGACACATGTTTCTCTGTTTACATGAAAATAATCCTAAATCAATATTGACAAGCAGAGATCATGATTAGCTGGTTCCAGGGACAAATTTGTTACTTGAGGATTTCTTTCATTTTGGTAAAATATTCTTGCTATTCCTTTAATGAGTATTAAAGTCAAGAATCTTGAGCTATGCAAGAAACAAAAATAGTTTCACATTATGAACTGAAATAAATCCATTAGCTCCCTGCCATACTTCCTTTGTACAGAGAAAAAGAAATAGCGTTTTTTCCAGTTCAAGCCATATAAAAGCTCTGACCACATACTGGTGACTGCCTTTGAGACTCATTACCATCTCTTTACTGAGTACCACAGACATCCTTCCTCACATAAAGCAACTCTCTGACCTGTAACAACATTGAGAAGTTGAGAGATACCAGTTTCTTCATATTTCTTCAAAATATGAAGAAATTACATATTTCTTCAAAAGAGGGAAAATGCTTATCTGAACTTTGTTCCACTCTATGGGACCTACATGAGGTTCTGTGTTAGGGCCAAGTCAAGCTGTCATCACCTCCCTTGTTAAAATGAAGAGCTTACCTAGCACAGCTGTGTATTCAGAACATAATATCCACAAGAAAGTATCAGTAGGTAGACTACCTGCCTGGGGTTAAGTGGTAGCAGAAATCAGAGACAATATAGAAATTTTAGATTCTTGGCCCAGGAAGAAGCAGAAGTAGAGAATGGGAAGAAAAATTCAAGACCTTAGAATTCTTCTATTAAAGGAACACACAGCAGCCTGGAAAAAATGCTGGATAAGATGACCTTGGGTACCTCCTGCTTTCAGTTGTGAGTCTGATCTGCTTGGGGAGAAGCTGTTGTAGCTGTTTCTACTCACCATGTGGTGAGCTCCATGAAAATACAATCACCTTTAAAGGCTTGGTTTACTTTTCAGTTTTTGGTTTTGTTTTGTTTTTTTTTTTTTAAATTTTTCCCTTAATTCTTCTCATTTGGGAGAGCAGATGTGTAACACATAGAATAAGGTATCTGACTAGATCTGAAAAGTGCCTTCTTGATATTTCATTTAGATGGTAGGGCTATGAACAGGAACACAGAAGAGAAAGCCACCACTGGGGAATGGAGACTGGAGGGCCAGGGAACTGCCTGTGCCTTGTCTGTCCTTCTGTCCATTGTTTGTCTGCACTCATCACATTCTCAACATGAGAGTGGCTATGAGTCTGCTTCTCAAACTTGTTCAGCATGTCACAAGCACATACATGGAAGGACAAATATGTGATTTCTGCAAAATAAAAAAGTAAATAAATAAACCCTGGAACTATCAGCAAAAGATATCATTTTTAATGTACACATATATTCACATTTCAAAAGGAGTCTGTGGAACAAGTCCTGGCAGCCTGTTGGGCTGGCCATTTATTTCCAGGGGGAATCCCTTTTCCTATTAAAAGGACAACATCCAATATATGCAACACCTGCTGTAGCAAATAGATACAGTAGGTGCTCAAAAGTAAAGAAAAACCTTCAAATTAAGGAAATTCCCCAGAAGGCTCACCTCTAAGCCATACGTTGACCCCAAGGCCAAGGACATACTGTGAAATTTCCAACCAGTCCAAGCAACACAGAACATGTCTTATTATGGAATCCTGCAGGCATGAAACTGCTGAGCAGCCCCATCTTACTCTCTTTTCTGTGTACCTTTCAGCCCCAACCCCATGGATCATTCATCTTTTTTCCCCTCACTTCAGTACGAGATGACCAGTCTCAAAGTCAAACATGAAAACTTCTACAGTATTTGGCAGTGGAATTTCTTTGTAAGTGGTCTGTAAAAGTTGCAGGAGGTAACAACCACGCACCCAGAATCTTGCAACTTGGCCAACAACCATATGGCATGGGATTTTTCTCCCCATTTTACAGATGAGCTCCTCTCAGAATATTACTAATTAGTCCAAGATCACTTAGCAACCTTGACCCTAGGGGGCCTGAAGACGGCCTCTGCCTAAAACCAAAAGTTCCTTTTGACAAATTCTCTCTAGAACAGCTTAGTGCCTTAGCAGAAGCCTATTTAATTTGAGGTCCACCATCAAAGGATTCAAGGCAGAGAACTTAGTTGGCTAAGTACAGCAATAAGCATCTGCGGCCCCTACACATGACAAGGATGATCAGTATTGTTCCTCCATCTCCTGCAAAGAAGCCAAATATAAGAAAAGACTTCTCCAGGGCATCAGAAGTCAGGCAGCCTAGAATATACAGTCTCACTTCAATCCTGAGAGCTGCTCATTTGCCCACAGTAGTAGTCTTTGCTTTCTTTAGAAGAAGTGGGTATTTCCTTCCATTGATAAAGTACTAACGGTTCTAGACCCTCTCGTCCTGTCCCCGAAAATACATTTGATTTGTGAAGTGTGTAACATTAAGATGGCAAACAGACTTAAAAGGAAACACAATATAAGTATATTAAAAACTCGATTAAGAGATCTCAGAAGTAGGATTCCTCTAGAAACCCTGTCAGGTAGTTGCATACAGCAGCACTGCACTAAATTTATACTTAAGCAGGGCTCTCTTCTTTATACATCATTAACCAATGAGACATACATGGGTACCTGAAACTACCTACCGGGATTTTGGTCGGATGCTGCTCTCGGATAAGTCGGACGTCTTCTACTCTTTGTTCTGCAATGAAGAGACATAGGTGTTATTAGGGGCCCAAATGCAGCTTCTTGCCTGCACTTTTTCTGGTAACCTTCATATTTGAATTCATCTTTCCTTTGCTGTGGCAGAGCAAAGCAGTAGACACATCTTTCCTAGAACTGAGAGAAACCAAGCACTAACACTTCATATCTGGCAAAGGTTAGTATGTAAGGCCAAAGGCAATTACATGAAAACTAATATGCAATTACATGGCTCTATCAGCTGGTATGACATAAGACTGAGGAAAAAGAATGTCCTATTTAAGTTTTAAATGGTTTTGCACAGTGCCCAAAATAAAGGTTTAAAGCACAAAGGCTACTGTTGAATACTTTGAGAATTCTCTGTATTCTGCCCCTTAATATAATCACTTATTAATATTTTCAAATAATTGTACTAAGCTGTCTGGGGAACACAGGGAAAAAAAACAAGGTAAGTCCAGTTCCCAATAAGGTATAATTTGAGAGGCATGTCATATATAAAGTAATACATGAACATATGATTAAGATGGCATTAATTAAAACCTAAGGCCCTGGCTGAGTAGCTCACTTGGTTAGAGCATGGTCCTGATACCCTAAGACTGGGAGTTTGATCCCTGGCCAGGCCACATACAAGGATCAATTAATGGATACATAAATAAGTGGAACAACACATTGATCTTTCTCTCTCTCCAGAATCAATAAATTCTTTTTAAGCCCTCTAAAAATTACCTTGATTTACCATGGTTAGGACTCATTCTTATGGTATTTGCAAATAAATGATCAATATCATGAACTTCCTGAGAAAGTGCTTATGCTGGTGGCTCCAGAAAAAAGGCACTATAATTTATTCTATCATTGTTGCCAATTTGGTATGGATTAAAAAAACATTTTAGTAGTCTTCATAAAAACTACTGAATTAATTCCCATATACAAATATAAACATGATTCTATTTCTGTTTTCCCATCCAACATTTCTAAATCAACTGCTAAGATAAATTACTAAATATTTGCTATAGACAAAGAAGACTGTAAGCTCATGGGTTCCTACCAGTGCATTCTTCTTTTTTTAATCCTCACCTAAGAACATTTTTCATTGCTTTTAAGAAAGAGATGAAGGGAGAGGGGAAGTGGGAGGGATAGAAGGGAGGGGGAGAGAGGGAAAAAAGCACAACAGACTGATTGCCTCTCATAGGCTCCCAACTGGGGATTGAATCCGCAACCTAGGTACGTGCCCTGACCAGGAATCGAACCTGCAGCTTTTTGGTATATGGAACAACACTCCTACCAACTGAGCCCAGTACATATTTTTATTCAATACATGAGAATAAACAAATTCAGCTATTGTTAAAATAAACTTAACCTAGTAGTTTTCATCTGTGATATTGTTATTTATAACAAGAAATGTACGTTTGGTCTTGGCACAGAGCTCCCAAATCCTTTGGAATTTCCTAAGTAATATGAGTGATAAAAAGGTCCTT
Organism: Phyllostomus discolor; assembly: GCF_004126475.2. Classification (NCBI taxonomy): domain Eukaryota; kingdom Metazoa; phylum Chordata; class Mammalia; order Chiroptera; family Phyllostomidae; genus Phyllostomus; species Phyllostomus discolor. The sequence continues at coordinate 75,628,352 of NC_040914.2, read as the reverse complement.
CCTTATTCATAACAAGCCCCTTTCAACTACACCGGAGTTTATTTTAATGCGGTATCTTTGGGAAAGCCTTAAGGGTTGGGGCTGGGTGCCAAGGGGACCGACAGTGATTAGAGGGTTGAAACTTTCAGCCTCACTCCCTGACCACCTGGGAGGGGAAAGGAGAGGGACAAGAGGCTAAATTACACCAATGGCCAATACTTAAATCAGTTGTGCCTATGTAATAAAGCTTCCATAAACATCCAAAAGGATGGGTTTGGAAAGCTTTCGGGTGGCACACACCAAATAGGGACAGGGAGTCTTCTGGACCTCATTCTGTGTATCTCTTCACAGGCTTGTTCATTCATATCCTTTAATATCCCTTATCATAATTTGGTAACCTAATAAGTAAAAGGTTTTCCTGAGTTCTTGGGCCACTCTAGCAATTTAATCGCAAGTGAGGGGGTTGTGGGAACCTCTGATTTGTAGCCAGTTGGTCAGAAGCACAGATTAAAACCTGCACTTGCAATTAATGGTTGAAATGTTAGTGGGGGAGGAGCACTCTTGTGGGACTGAGCCCTCAACTTGCTGGATCTGAGGCTAACACTGGTAAATAGTGCTAAATTGTAGGACACCCAGCTGAACTGCTTGATGTGCAAAAAACCCACGTCTGGTGTCAGCAGTGTTTAGGAAGGGACTCAGAGTAGAGGAAACATACAGAGGAGGAGCACTTCCTTTACATCATCCTTTGAAACCTCTATTTCTGAGGGTGTGGATTCTTCTTCATTGCTTTAAGACCTGTCCCCATGACTCTCCTAGCCTAGAAAAGGTGCTCGACCATCCAGATTTAGCTATCAGCTCTCTTCACAATAAAAACCTCCATTTTGTCAGGGTAGATTCTTTCAGAGGCTTGGGGAAATCTGAATTTAATTAATTCACTCTAGCAAATGGATGGCAATTCTTTAACATTCTCTAAAGAATGTGCCATATTTAAAAGTTTATCCTAATATAAATCTAAAAGGTAAGTTGAAACATTTAGGTACAAAAGGAAGAGATTTTTTACACAAGGAAACGGGTTTATTTTGGTTAATGAAGAAGGAAAAACCAAAATAGCTCTAAATGTGAAGCTTCAAACTATAGTGTCAAAAGTCTTTTTTATCCTGATTTATCCCTAAAATATGGCCCTAAAAGGAAGACAAAAGTGATTATTTTTATTAAAGACAAGTGATATCTTTGAGCTGAAAAGAGTGACATAGGAATGTCTTTAGTGTCTTGGCCCAGTGATGCTGAACCAATTAATTAAATATGGTACATGCTCATACCTTACTCTTTTTGATTAGTTATCTTCAGAGACCAAGGGTACATCTGACAGGACCACACCAACAACACAGATCAAAGGCACATAAAAAGAGCAATTTATTTACTCAATTATTTTCTTAGTGCTTTAATGATCTGTTTATCATTTGTCTTCCTCAACAAACTGACCCTGGCAGTCAAGGACCCAGCTCTAGTCATGTCTATATTCCCTCAAGGCCCAGGGTTATACATAGGAGATGGTTAATAAACACACGGAAAATGAAGATACTGCTCCAAATGCACACTAAGATATGCCTCCCCAGATTACTTTTCCTCCTATCTCTGAGAACCCTTATAAGCCTTACAAACATAAAAATAGATAGGAATCTAAAGTACATTATTTTACCAACACATTATCTGCAAAGCTGCTTTGAGATTCCTCAGAGCAATTAAAGTAAAAACTCACGTATACATTTTCCAGGATTTATGTCACTGAGTGAAAGAGAAGCATAATAAATATTTCCCTATCTGTCTACAAATCATAAATGTAACATCCAACCCATCAGAGAGTGCCAGAGCTTGCTGAGTTCATGGAGTGCTACCTAAGTTTTGGCATAAATATCACTCTCCAGTCAACCTATTAGAGCTATTTATTCTAGAGCAACATGTAAGCTTCTCCTGAGACATGCAAGCCCTTTCATTATCAGTGGAGGAGCTTAAGACCTAAGTTTACCATTGAATCTCAGCAGAACAGTGTCTGGGAAACAGTTCCGATTTTGAATAAACTGGCCAACCCCAGAAGAAACTATTGGAGTGAAAATGGAGTGAAACTATTATAACATTTGAGAAAACCAAATCCCAAACTACTTGCTCAAATACAACTGTTTTAAAGATTTTATTTATTTTCAGAGAGTGAAGGGAGGGAGAAAGAGACAGAGAAACATTGATGTGCGAAAGATATATCAATTGGTTGCCTCTTGCACCCCTCCAACCAGGGACCTGACCTGCCATCCAGGCATGTGCCCTGACTGGGAGCCAAACTGGCGACCTTTTGGTTCACAGGCCAGCACTCGACCCACTGAGCCACACCAGCCAGGGCACTCAAATACAATCTTTTAAGTTCATTATACTTTTCAAACCATCTGCAAGCCATCTACACACTAGGCATCTTGGCTGAGTGTGGATCCACTTCGTGTATTGGAAATGATGTCTCCCCTACAGAGGATGGAAGAATTCATCTCAGAAGGTCAGAAGTGTAAGTCCAGACTCTGCCACTAGGTGGACCGCGATCTTCACCTCTCTGGGCCCCACCCAGTTTCTTCAGCTACAAAAGGAGTTGTTTGGGAGGGGAGGGGGCTAAGATCCATTTCAACCCTTTCAATTACCATATATCAAAAGAACTATATTCAATTTTAAATTAACCTAAACTCACTCACTTGGAAAGAAAGAACTGCTTAAGCTAACTGGGGCTGGTCTTAGATTCTATAAAGAGGTTCTCCCCAAAGAGCTGGTTCCCTTCACTTACTGTGCTACAAATTTCTGAAAACTGTCAATTGCCAGTGCTGTTAACGACAATCAGGAGCAAGGCGAGGCAGAAATTATTAAAAGTATAAATATTTGATACTTTTCTGCAAAATTACTACTAAAGATATCTTAAAATGGCAGGGAGGAATGGCGAGCCAAGGGGAAAGCCCACATACAATAAATGAAGTGGACAAAAGTAGGTTTACAGTTGTTCATATGTGAAAATGCATGTGGGTTATGATTATTACAGTAGTTTTATTAACTCAAAAGAATGTCACAATTGCACAGAAAGGTACACTAATAGGGTAAAAATGGGACATTCCTGCTTGTGTACCCCCCAGGGCCATAGATTTCAGGTGAAATCCTTCTAAGTCATCAGAAAGTACTTTTTCAGAATAACGTAAAAATACATTCAGCAAAGGAAAGGATTGTTGTAGTCCACGCAGTCATCAGAAATGGACAGTCATCAGAAATGGACATCTTTCCCACACAAACGTGCGCAGTTAACTCCGGAATGCAGGGCTAGTAAGGACGGAGGCTTCAAATGCTGCTCTCCGGGTTGCATAAAAGCTAAACAACAGGAAGAGTTCACCAGGGTCACTGAGGAGAAAATTCCTAACAAAAAAAGCACATCCAAGTCTTGTTGACCAACAAACTGCCTCAAGAGGTTGTCTGAGGACATGCTGGGCAGGCCGACACGAATTTCACTTACTGAAACTCCTCGAGCACGAGAAATCAAATACTTACCAATAATGAGATCTGGACAACCACATCCAAGCTCAGATGAATGCGCACCCCTTCCTAGAGGCCCGGAATCTGCGCAAAGGTGCCGATGCTTGAGATGGCGCATAAGATTCCCACAGGAACTCCCCGAGCAGCGGGAGGCACCTGACTGCCCAGGGACAGTGGAGCCGGGGGTCCCACTGTGCTCCCCAAGCCGCTGTAAACAAGTCCTACACAGACATCCACGGAGGCCGCTCGTTACTGCAGAATTTTCTTGCTTAAAAGGAGCACTAATCCCTTCGTTATCGTCATTTTTGTGGAGAAGTCACTATCGTGATGCTACTTTCATTGTCAACCAAGTGCCAGCAAACCTAAGCGGGGTTTGCCGTCTAAAGCGGAGGAGACCTGATCTGAGGTGTGGGCGGTGTAAGAGTGAGGATGTCCCCACGAGCCCGGGCAAAGGCGACCCCCGCCCCAGCTCTCCTGTCATGAACCGGCACGAGACGTCCCAGCACGCCCGCTGTGGACGGGCCGGCGCCGGGACGCAGAGACGGCCGACTCGGGGCTCACCCGTCTCCACTCCTCCTCTCGACCACGGCACTGACTTTCCTTCTGCCCACAGGCGACCAGGACAGAAGCACCTGGAGGTGACTCACTTGCATCCCAGAGCCACCAGCCACTTCAGAGGGCCTGGCACTGCCGGCGTCCAGGACAGCCTCCCCACGAGTCCCACATTCCTTCAAGGACTCGCGCTTTTGGAACGGACAGTCACCCCCGCCCCTAGCCGGGAGCGCCGACGAGGGGCGCCCGGGGACTTCGCAGCTCCGCGCAAGCGCGCGCCGGCCGGCCAGGTGTGAACGCCCCGGGCCCGGCTCTCACGCCCCGCCCCCCCCGCCGGCCCGCCGCCCTCCCAGCCCTCCCCGAAAACCCTCCGCCCGTCAGTCGCCGGAGTCCGTACGCAGCCCGTCAGGCCCCGAGCGCGCACCCCCAGCTCCGCGGCCCGGCCCCTCGGCCTTCCGCCACCCAGACCCCAGCCCCTAGCCTTCAACCCAGCCCGGCTCCTGGTCCCCGTCGCCCCGGCACGTCGGCCCTGCGGTGCCCGGCCCTCCGTCGGCCCCGGGCCGGCCCGCCGCCTCGGCTCCCCGGTCCTTTCGGGCGCCCGTCAGTCCCGGCCCCGCGGGGCCCGGCCCGCCGTCTGGGCCGCTCGGGTCTTCCGCGCCGGGCCCTCCGTCAGCCCGCGGCCTCCGGCGCGGCTCCTCGCCCTCCCCGGCGCCCGCCAACCCCCGGCCCTCTCCGGCCCAGCCCGTCGTCTCGGCCCCTCAGCCCGCTCCGGCCCTCGTCAAACCCCGGCCCGGCGCCTCGGCCCCGCGGTCCTTCCGGGCCCGGGCCCGGCGGCGGCACCCACCGAAGGTGCGACGCTGCTTGAAGGTCTTCTCCGACGGCATGACGCGGGAGGCTCAGAAAGGACGGCGAGGCAGACGGTCCCGACAGCTTCAGGTGGCGGCGGATGCGACAGTGGCGACAGCGACTTCTCTTGTGTCTCCTCAGCCTGCAGCCGCGTCAGGTGACTAGCGCACCGCCCCCGGAGGCGGGGCGGAGGGCGGCCGCCGCGGCCGCCCTGTGGAGCGTGGCGGAAGCGGGGCGGCGCACGCGCGGCAAACGTCTGCGTGGCGGCGCCCAGTGGGGACGTGTCCTGGGGGCCCGCGGGAGGGAGGGGGGACGAGACGGGCCCAGGCGGCCCGCTTTGCCCCTCGTCCCAAGGAGAGGCGGGTTGCGACCCCGGGAGACCGCGCCGCGCCGCCCCTCGTGGCCAACTGCTCTGGGTTAGTGCACCGCTGTTTCCAGCGGTCGGTGCTGGTGACTCTCAAAGATTCCTCCTGGAAAACAGAGTCCTTTTGTGCTCCTGCTGCACGAGTATCGCCGATCTAGGAGGTGCTGGTTATTCTGAGGTGTAAACTTTTTGTTTGTTTTCATTGGCCTTCCGGACCAAGTATATTCAGTTGTGTGTGTGTGTGTGTGTTTTCTGTCACACGATGTCCGAACTAGGAAAGACCTGCAACTAGTTTTTTTTCAGGTTTTGTTTACTGGAATTTAACTTGGAAGAAAGTCTAAGGATAATTGTTTGAGCTTGAGACCTTCCCATCGGGTGAGTTCCTCTTTGGACCAGACGCTGCAGCCCTTAGGTGACTTCTGGAGGCCCCTGCGCGCCTGCCCGTGCCTGCGGCAGAGGGCCTGCCCCACGTCACTAGTGTGCTGATTTCACTTAAAGGGGGGGTTTCCAGTCCTCAAATGCTGAGTCTTACTCACTTCAGCCACTGACGAGCTGAGCAACGTTGAATAAGCCGTTTTTTGGGAGTCTCAGACTCGGGTAAAGGGCGATATTTTAGAACTCCTAGTGAGTTTTGAGGAGCAAATAAAAGCCTGTAGAATCGAGATCACTATGCAATGTTTAGTTATCAGTTCAGTTATTGCCCATCTCAACATCTGATGAACCTACATCTGTTTCAACAGCACTTGATTCTTTGGCTGTTTTTGCTCTTCAATATCTAATGCTTTGTAAGATCAGCATCATTTCCAGGTTCCCCCCCACACACCCTTTCGTTTGGAAAAGCCTTTCTTATATGCCTGTTTGATAAAGAAATTGGATTGTGCTAATATACATTATTATACAAACATACGCAACTTTCTAAGATGCTTTTCTCAAAAGTGGTTTTAATACAAAGGAATTTCTCTCATAGCAAGCAAGCATGTTGGAGATCCTTGTGTAATTAATTATTCCCCCCACCAGAACAATGATGTTAGTTGTGGCTCTTTATTCTCCCACTGCCCACAACAGAACAGTACATCTGTGCATGTGTCACTTTATTTCCCAGGTGTTTGTCCCTCTATCACAGTTCTTTGCTTTCAAAATCTGATAGTACTTCGACATTTCAGCAGGTTTCCAAAGTTCCAAAGGAAGGTTTTAAGCTCCCAAGTGTACTCTCTTTGTTGCTTTGTGTTTATTATGTGAGGACTGGAAAAAATATCTGTGAGATCCAGTAAGTGCTTATTATGTACCTACCTTCTGCCCAACATAAAATGATCAGTTTGAAGTCAAAAAGGATTTTTTATGATAGTAAGTATTGGCTGGTGAGTGCTTTCTTGGCTTAGTGCTACTTTGTAAGAAATGGACTTGTTGTTCTCTTGCTGGACAACCGTTTCAAATGCAAGAAGGGGGGAAATCCATTATCTGGCATATGGAGGTGGGGAGAGGGGCAGGAGGGCTTCCTGTTTTCCTGGTCCCTTGGGCGGCCATACCAAATTACTAGAGGCCTTGGGTTCACTGTCAGAGCCTCAGGGGATTAGCCTCAAGGCCTATGCTAGTGATGGGATGTGATTACTCCTTGTCATTTTCAAGCACTGAAGTCCACATTTACGGTGGCTGTTATAGTTCAGCCCCTAACTTTAAGTTCCTACTTCAATCTAAAACCACAGATCCCTACATACTTTTCAGAAAATTATCCAGTACAGTTGATGTGTACAGTATGGGTGTCTCATAAACATAATCTCCACTTTAGACTAGCATATTCAAATAAATAGCAAATTATATTTAAAGTGTGTTATTTCAGGCCCTGGCTGGGTAGCTAGGTTGGTTAGAGTAACATCCTGATACACCTAAGTTTTGGGTTCAATCTCCAGGCAGGGCACATAATAGAAGTAACTGATGAATGCATAAATAAGTGGGACAACAAACTGATGTTTTTCTCTTTCGCTGTCTCTCCCCTTTCCTCTCTCTCTAAAACCAGTAAAAAAGAAAGCGACTTCATGTAACTTTTGAAAACAAGTGTGCTTAAGCATATGGTGAAAATTTCTTGTGCCCCAGATTGCAATTTAATATAAGTTTGATTGTAGTTAATAGAGTGGTAAATGAATTATTCATGAATTATTTTATACTAGCTAATATAAGCATAGTATAATTGGTTTTTAGATAAATAACATAAATACTACTGTCCCTTAAAACAATACATATAAAGGGAAAAAGCAAAAGCACATCTTTCATTGAAATTTATTTAGTGTTTTTCCAGGAATTTCATGGTACTTTTAAACTATCAAATGAACTATCATTGTAGAAAGCCAAGCATTGTTAGTTTTAAGTAACTCTCACCCTATTCCTTTTTTCATAACATTAAATCACCATAATTGTGGGGGACATAATTTAACTGAGAAAAAAATGAATATGACCTCCTAGCATTAGTGATGTCAGATGGCTTAAATCGTGCCATCTAGCTATTTCTAAGAATCTATAAAATGGGGCACGAGACATGAACCTGCAGTCTAGAACACAAGGGTTATTTTTGCCACACTCAATATGGAGGGCAAGTCACACTGAGAAGCAGGTCACCTCCTTTGGCCCGCCTGGCCCCACCCACCTCTCCTCTTTCTGATTGGAAGGCAGATTTCACCCTGGAAGTTGTCTGGGCCACTATTGGCCAGTGGTCCAGTCAGTCTTGTGTCATCTCTTTGCTCTTCAGAACAAGTAAACAAACAAGTATTGCTCAAGAAGAGTGCTGGAGCTATTCTCAGAATGGATTCAGTCAGGAGGATTTTGAAGTTGGCACGCCTTAGGTGCAGTGCAGTGGGAGTGTCTTCAGTGGCTCCTTGGGAGGTTTTGGGAGACGGTGCTTCTTCCCCGGTGATGCTCTGCCTCTGGGGTAAAACTTCAGAAAACAGCGACCTAGTGCTCGCAGGAAAGCCACCATAAATCACACATAACCTAACATTATTTCTTAAATAAACGAATAACAGCTGATGGGACTGGGTGACTTTCCACACGTTTTTTTGTTATTGTTGCTTAATTCTAACACACTTCAAAGGATTGCTGTTTGTTTTTCAGCTTTTGCCCATATAAGGGATGTAACTGTTCAGACTCTCCTTTTAAACCATGAACCTCTTGTTTAGCCTTTGAATGTGTTCCCTTCTTTCCAGTCACCTTGACTGTTTCTGCTGAGCAATGATAAGATGGCATTTTTTCACATCTGGATTCTGAGAAACAGCGTGAGTCAAGTTAACATTGCTTACCACCAATTGGAAAATGCCCTCCCCTGTATTCTGCTTATTTCCTTAGATGTTATCAGTTTTCACTAATAAAGAGTTGATTATTGTAGTCTCATAGTGTTAAAACAAACGATCTTTTCTACCTAGTTTTTTCTCACTTTAGTATGAATGCCCTCTCCTAGTGTTCTTTGTAAAGGATACAGTTGTATAGAAGGGATTATAAAATTGTTCAAGGACAAATAAAACTTTCAGGGTTCAACCTGTAACAGTTCTCTGCTATGTGCAGATCTTTCCCTTCTGGTTCCTTTACGCCAACATGGGTCACCCAGGCTCTGACGGTTGTCTTCTTCCTTCTGTTCTGGTGGTCTGCACCAGCGCCATCCGTCAGCATCTTTGGGAGTTACTGTACACAGACTTCCTGCCGTAGGGAATACGTAGATATGCTTTTTAACTGTATAGTTATATATTTCAAATTATCAACATGTAATAGTTTAACTGTTCTACTAAGGATGGGCACTTGAGCAAATTATTTTGTACATTTTAATATACTCTAAGCTCCTCTAGAAGAAAATTTTATTGTATTAATAGGGGCTAGTAAGGAATAGATATGTTTTTCAACAAACTGACTGAAGTGTAACAGTGGCAAGGATCATGCTTTAGAATCTATGGATCCACACAGAACATAGCACCTAGGCTAGTCAGGCATTCTGTAAATGTTTATTATGTTAGTTGATACATTGCTGAGATACTTCTTAGCTTGGATGGTGATGGTGATAACCCGCCAGTCTTCTCTACATCTGTTTGGCTCATATTTTCTCCCTGCTTAATCTTTTACCCAGTTTGTTTTCATTCTACAAACATTTAATTAGTAAACATTCCTTTATTACCTGAAACATTAGTTTATCTATCATGTTACAAAGGATACATTAATAAAGCTGGTGCCAAAGGGAGCAAATGTTTACAATAAAATATGATGATGCTGTAATAAAGGGACTAGCCTTCCCAGAAGGGGGGTGCCTTAGAGGACAAGAGGGAACAGGGTTGGTTTTAATGACACAGACTGGGGAGATGGGACTTCCTGGCAGAGGAGACAGCTTGAGCAACGTGACAGAGAGGTGAGAAGGCATAGTGAATTATGGCTAAGGAATCTGGTGGCTCGCATTGAAAGATGCGTGTGGGGAAGGAGGTGAGGCCAGGCTGGGAGGTTAGGACCAGACAGTGAGCTACTCCGTGTGGTGTGGTAAGGAGTCCATGGGCCCACTGAGTACTTTTACATGGGATGAGTCTGCTTTTGTTTTTTGCTGTTTAGTGAGTTCTGGTAACTGCACAGGAGGGACTGAAAAACCTAGATGCAGGGAGGCCATCTCTGTTTGCTGTTGTTTTTCAATTATGTGGACCTGAGAAGGTCAAAATTTTAACTAAGGTACTGTTAGTTTTACCAGGAGACGTGCTTCCCCATTTATGGGATTCTATGGACTAGAGTAGGCTCCCCTTTTTTTTGCTCGAGATTTCTTTATGGAGGTGGTACTGGATAGCCAGGACTTTGTGGAGACTGGGCCTGGGGGAACCGGCAAGCTTCCTATTTTTTTTGTTTTTACTAGATTAGCAAGACCCCACACTGACCAGAAACACTGGGGTGGCCTGTGGATTCTTAGCTTCCATTTAGACCAGGGGTGTCAAACTCATTTTCACCGGGGGCCACATCAGCCTCACAGTTGCCTTCAAAGGGCCAAATGTAATTTTAGGACTGTATAATGTAACTACTCCTTAACTAGGGGCAAGGAGCTCAGCGCTGCCGCTGGTAGAAACAAGGTAGAGGGTCGCCTTGTGTTTGCCACCTGTGCTTTGGATTCTGGGCAACTTCTGCAGCACTTCGGGTCATTGAAGTAAGTCTGACCGGAACGGAGTTGGGTCCACACCCCCAGCCCTTCTCTCTGGAAACAACTAATAACAACAGTTCCTTGTTATGAGCAATTTAAGGTGAAGCCATTGTCCCAGGTGGCTTTACAGATTCTCTAGAACCCACCTGCCCTGGAGCACAGGGAACAAGGTAACTGGGATATAACAAGATCACTGAGAGGTGACACAGGATTCATTAGCTAGCATGATTTCCCCTTTCGCTGTAATGAGTGAATGTTAGTTGTTAGATAAAAGAGCTGACAGGCACAATTCAGGGTTCTATTTTGCTCACCTAGTTTGTAGAGCTTTAACAATTGGCACTGGTTCCTCCTGCCACTTAATCATGCCTTCTGTGTGCAGCATTCCTTAGGGGTCATCTGGAGCTTTCCAGGGGGTGGGGGTGGGGTTTCCTGGGGAGGAAGGTGTATTTGGGGAATCCTGAGGGCCAGTCCCTGCAGCTGTCCTCAGGGGAAGGTTGAGGTGGGAGGTCCTCGGGACCATGGGGGATGGTCCTTAGGGCCATCCTTGGGACGGCAGACACATCTGAAGGCACTCCAGGTGAGGCGCGGCCTCCGCAAGCCTGGTCTGTGCAGTGGGGAGCGCGTCAGCCCCATACTCTGGAGGTAGCAAGTTTGGTCCTCAGATGCCGCAGCAGACAGCGCACCATCCTGCTACCCACCAGCCTATCTTCGATTGGGAAGGGATAGCTGTCACACGTTTGTGGGTGACATTCTTTACCTGTGCTTGTTCTGGGAGCCGGACAGGAGGCCCTCAGACCTCAGGTGAGGTGATGCCAGGGCCACTAGGGAGTCGCCAGCGGCTAGGAAAGGGTCCCGCATGTCGCCCCCCTGGCAGGCGTGGCTTGCGGGGGCTGGTCCTCTGTGGGTCCCTCCTAGGGGGCGGGGCCAAGACAAGATGGAGGGGTGTGTGGGGGGTGGTAAATGAAGCTAGGCTCTAAGTGGGCGTGACTAGGCCCTGGGGGGCTGGCTGGGCTCTGGCCCGGGTGGGGTGGAGCGGCTCACAGCTGCGCGGCGCAGGCGCGGCTACAGCAGCTGTTACTCTGACCGGCATGGCGGTGTGCGCTCGTCTTTGCGGCGTGGGCCCTTCGCGGGGATGCCGGCGTCGCCAGCAGCGCCGGGGCCCAGCCGAGACGGCGACGGCAGACAGCGAACCGGACACAGACCCGGAGGAGGAGCGCATCGAGGCTGGCATGGTAGTGCTGTGCGGTGGGGGGAGCAGCCGGAGCGCTAGCCCCTCGCCGCCCCCGCGCTGCTCCCTGCTCGAGCTGCCCCCGGAGCTGCTGGTGGAGATATTCGCCTCGCTACCAGGCACAGACCTCCCGAGCCTGGCTCAGGTCTGCACCAAGTTCCGTCACATCCTGCACACTGACACCATCTGGAGACGGCGCTGTCGGGAGGGTGAGTGCGTTGTATTGGGGGTACGGGCCTGGAATGGGAGTTCGAGAGATATCTGCGATATTCGGGGGTCCCATGGGCAAGGTTTCGGCTGTGTGAGGGATTCGGCCTGGAGGGGACTCGGGGTCTTAGGTCCCCATGGGCCCTGGATGGGGACTTGCCAGAGATGGGGGTTCCAAGGGGCAGACCCTGCTGTGCGAGGTGGGGGGGCAGGGAGCCTACAGCAGATCCAGGGCACGGGGTGTGGGTGAAGTAAAGTTCCCGGTGGGCATTGGGGTGCTCAGAGAGGGTGGAGTGGTCTCTCAGCTGCCAAGACTGGAAGCAGCGGAGCCAAGGGAAGTGACGCGATCTGGGGCTGGGGTTGAGGGGTGGTCCCTGTAGGTGTGAGACCCTGGAGGTTTAGGACGGCCCGGGTAGTAAGCTGACGTCCGCTGATGTCCGCCGGCGCCCTCCGTGTCCCCAGCCCTTTGGGGGCGGGGGTGTGTTTGTGGGTGGGGGGGAAGCTGAGGAGAGCATGAGGGTGAGCTTGAGTAGTAGGAGGCAGAGGGGGCCGAGTGTTTGGAGGGTCTCCTGAGGAAAGGAGTGGGTCTGCGCAAGGTGAGTGGAGCGGGCAGTGCCGGAGGGGTTGCTGTCCCAGTCAGGGGTGCTGGTGGCAGTGGTGAGGATACTGGGTAGTTAGTTTTGTAACAAATCCTAGGAGGAAAGGTTTCCTTAATCCAGAGTACAAGGCTCTCTGCGTTTAAACGTTAACAGATCTTTGATATTCAGTAAGCTCTCATGTATTGGTAAATAGGATAGGCAAGAAAAAACAGCGCAGAACGGCAAGAGGATGAGAGTAAGAATCATCAGGGAGCATTTGAAGTCTTGTTTCCTTGGCATATGTCATCAAGTTAGCTCAAATAAACTTATTTTTTAAAAAGTAAGAATCATCAGAGCCCCTACAATCAAAGATAAACTTAAATTTTTGGAAAGATCTTTCCATATACAAATATAAAGTCATGTACATGTTTTTACTTAGAGACAGTTTAGTATAAAAAAGCTTTGTAATATTATTCCCCTGCATACATAGGCCACAGACTACTTCCCTTACTGGTAGGTTTTTAAATTTGCAATTTTTTCTTGTCATAAACAGTGCTATCAAGACTGCCTTTGTGCATTTCATGAGAATTCATGGGACTTACATGTATCCTCTAGGACTTCTGAGATTATTTTCCTAGTGCACATTTCCCAAAGCGGGGTTGTGGGTAGTAGGATGTGCACATTAGTAATACCTTAGGTACCCATTGCCCAGTTGTTGGAATTCACACCGCCAGGGAGGCTGCATGAGGAGGCCTCTTTTCTCAAATCCCCCCTAACAAGGGGATCAGCTCGTCATCTCTCTTCTGTAAACCTCAATGGCCAACACTCCGGAGTTAGAGTCATAGGGGTGGGCTGTGTATCCACTGAGGGATCCTGGATAGGCTGCTTCACCTGCCCAAGTGGTAGTGGGAAGTGCTATCCCATAGGATTCAGTGAGATGATGCATGTGAAGCCCTCACTCTCTGGTAGGTGTTATCATGGCTTTTGGCCATTTTTATTTCACCTCCTGTGAAATTCTTATTTGTGGGTTGTTATTTTTTTGTTTTATTTTGTTCTGTTTTCTCTCTTGTCCTCTTAGGGAATCTGTTACTGCTTTCTTTTTTTTATCCTTAAACAAGGACTTTTTTTTCTATTGCTTTTGAGAGAGAGAGAGAGAGAGAGAGAGACATCAATGTGAGAAAGAAACATTGGTTGCCTTCTTGTATGTGCCGTAACTGGATATCAAACCTGCAACCTGGGTATGTGTCCTGACTGAGAATTGAACCTGTGACCTTTTGATTCATGGGATTACACTCCAGCCACACTGGCCAGGGCAGGGAGTCTGTTGTCTTACAAATTTGTTAGAACTCTATGAATATTAGCAATATTAACCTTTTGTCATATATGTGGTAAGTAAATTTCCTTTGACATTTTGAAATAGAGGCAAAAAAAGTTCCATTTTCTCTTTATCTGTGATTTCCATTTGCTTTGTTTTGTATTTTGTACACCTGTAAGACCCAGATTCAGCCCTGGCTGGTGTGCTCAGTGGATTGAGTGCCGGCCTGATTCCTGGTCAGGGCACATACGTGGGTTGTGGGCCAGGTCCCCAGTTGGAAGGCGTGCTAGGGGAGACTGATCGATGTTGCCTTTCGTGCATTGCTGTTTCTCTCCCTTTCTTTCTCCTTTCCTTTTCCTCTCTGTAAAAACAAATAAAATCTTAAAAAAAAAATTCATCACAGATGTTCCACTGTGCTCTGAGGAGTTTCTCTATCAGTCAAGCAAACCTGTGCTGTGGTCTCGTGGGAACTGTAATGTATGCGTTTGTGTAGTTCAGCTCCAGGAACGAAGGTAACAGAAGACTTTTGTGTAACTAGGAAACTCAAAGGCATGTCACAGGGTAAATTAACTGGAGTTGTAATTCAAGGTAAATTCCTAGCATTGTTAGTGGAAATATAAAAAGTCCTCATGAAGATATAGAAGGAAGTGGAGCAGACGTGAAAGGACCCTTGAGTCCTTCCTTGCTCGCTGCTGCATTTTTCAGCTCAGCTTTCCTAGGACAACAGACATGATGGTGGAATCCAGCCATCTTGTTCATCCCGGTAGTCTGACATGGCAGGGGAATTTTCATTTTGTGGAATTTAAGAAATGAAAGATAAAAATGATAAAATAAGTGTATTCCTACCCACCCCCCCCAAAAAAGTCTTTTGTCATATTTACTTTTGACTCCTCTACCTTTTTTTAAGAAGACATCTCAGCTGAGACTGAAGTCCCTTGTGGGCACCCCTCTCCTTCCCATTCTAAGAAGCAGCTATTGCTGTGGGTTTAGTTTACTTGTATATGCATACACCTGTATACATCCCCAACATTATATTGCTTTGTGGTGGTTTAGATTGTAGCACTATATCATGCTGTAAGTATTGTGCACCTGCTTTTTTCCCCTGTCAACTTGTGTTTACTTAAGTTCTCTTCATGTTAACTCATTTAAGTCTGGTTAAATCTTTTTAAATGCTATGTGCCGGTTCATAATTTGAAGAGGCTACACTTTCATTCCTTCCCTATTATAATTTTTTTTTTATTATACCCAGTGTGACAGTGAACAATCTCCTATGTGTTTCCTTGGATTTAGATAAGTTTGGAAATTTCTCTAAGTACTATATCCAGAAGCAGTGTGGCTGGGCAGTGGGCTTTGAAATTTGCAGTTTTTACTAGATACTATCCAGTCATTTCCTAGAGTGATTTTACCCCTTTACATACCTGTCACTGGAGCATGAATAGGCAGGTCACAAAATGTGAGATACAAATGCCCAATATGCATCATTACAAAGTAGCTGCCTTCTGTGGTCCAGGTTATCTCATTTAATCCATTATGTGCTAGATTCTCTCTAATGTGAAGGATACAGCTTTAAAAGTGTGTGCCAGCACTAGCCCGGTGGCTCAGTGGGTTGGCACATCCTCCCATGCACCAAAAGGTTGTGGGTTGAATTCCTGGTCAGAGAACATATCTAGGTTGTGGGGTTGTGGATTTGTTCCCCCGACTCCCCCTCCCTCTTTCTCTCTCTAAAATCAAAACACATGTCCTCAGGTGAGGAATATAAAAAAATGTGTGCCAATCTGAGGGAGAAGCAACATCTCATTTTAATTTGTATATGCCTGATGACTAGTGAGGATGCACATTTCAAAAATGTAATTGCTGGCCATTTGGATTTCTTTTGTTTGCTTATCCTTAATCTTTGCCCTCTTTTTCTGTTGTTTTTCATATCAATTTATGGCTTTTATTAATTTAATCTGGATAGATTTCTGTTTAATATATTGCAAAACATTTTCTTGTAGTCTATAGTCATTTGCTTTTTAACTTCATTTATAGTGACTGTTGTGTACAACATAAATCAGAATTTTAACAAAATTTTAACTTTGGGTTTAAGTAATAATTGTCATTCCAAGGTTATGAAGATGGTCGACAGCTAGATTTCACTTGCACTGTTTCATTCTAATAGCTTTAAGTCCCAGTTTATCTAGTCAATAATTGGATAATCCCATGTGGTTTTCATAGATGGCTCATAGAGTTAGTATAATTGTGTTTGGATTTATATATAAGAATAGTTGTATACAAGACAAATGTGGTCTTATTTTTCTGAGCCTCAAAACTCCATCTTTCCTGAACTAGACATTTGGTTACATTGGGTGTTAATGAGGCAAGAGTCAAGCCCCTGTGGGTACAAAACCAAAGCTCTACCAGCCTTGGTGAAGAGGAGACAAGATGTCAGGCTGGTTGAGGAGGTGGATGGTCCTACCTCATCAGATTTTCTGGAACAGCCTTGGGTTCTGGCCTTGGCAGGGGTATAGTGGTGGCTCCAGTTTGTAGTGTCTTGAAAGGGTGATTGAGACTAAGTAATGAGTTTGAGTGTTTACTACTCAGTGT
Source organism: Phyllostomus discolor (assembly GCF_004126475.2). Lineage (NCBI taxonomy): Eukaryota > Metazoa > Chordata > Mammalia > Chiroptera > Phyllostomidae > Phyllostomus > Phyllostomus discolor. Next base: position 75,612,008 of record NC_040914.2, on the reverse strand, counting down.
TCACATGTTTGCTTTCTGCATTTATATAACTGGATTTTCCAGAACAGGAAACAAACCACAAAAAAATGGGAGTGGGAAAGAGGACACCATGCACCTCTGTAACCGCTTCAAAGAATTTGGGCTGTGATTACTTTTCAGGGTGTCGACAAAGCATGTATGTTCAATAGCTCTTCCTAAAATGATAGGATGATTTGAGGGCAGTGGGGAGAGAGAGACACCAGAAACTTAAAGTGAGTTATAATGTTTGGGGAGAAGTTCACATTTCCAGTGTTCTAGCAATAATAAGTTAGCCATAGTAAATCAGTTACTTCTATAGAACCTTTTATGGGGCCTTTCTAGCCCCCTGCATGTAGTATTTTCTAGTGGTATTTCTCTGGGCAGGTAAAAGGGTTGCTACTGGAAAGCTGAATCTGTTCTCCTGATTTGGGGCAAGTGTATGACAAATAGGTGATGTTTTTCCCTCTCTTACAGGAAACCGAACCAAACCTAGTCGTGCAGGCAGGGCAGAGAGATGGAGGGTAAACACTTTTTGATGCATCATTCCTTTGGCTCCAGGCCTCCTGCAGTTACTTGCATGTGGAGCTATAAATAAGTCGTCATTTCTCAGAGTACCCGTGGTGGGAGCCAAGTGTGTTATTTTGCCTTTGACCCTGACGGGGCTTTTTCATTTAATACTTCACCATTTAGTTGGTAAATTTTGAGATGCTTGCCAATTTTAACATTGTTCATTTATGTAATATTTTATGAAGGCTACCTAAAGGCTAATGAGTTTACAAAATCCAGGCCATAGTTCTAAATCAGAATATTTAAGTAATAACAGAAGATAAATTAAAAACAAAGGAAATACTTATACACATATTTTTCTGTTCCACACTGAACTCTAAATACTGAGTCACAAAAATTTCATATTTTTCAGCTCGGTGCTTGCTTCCAGCATCAGGTTTTTAATTAATAATATGTAATTTTCCCTTTTCTTTCTTTGATGGTAAGTGGTTTTTTAATGGTATTTTTAATGACACATGGAATAATATTTGTATAATAGTTTGATCAGTTGTAAGTCTAAAATGGATTTACTTTCCATCATACTCAGAAATATCTTTTTCCCATAATGTGTGATCTTTATGACAGAAATGGGAAATTAAAAACCAATAATTCTGTTTTGTGCATGCAGAAGAAATGCTACTCCCATTCTGTTTGATGTACTGATGCAAAATTTGAGTCATGTGGCTTTTGTTAAATATGGCTGAAATTGGAAGAGCCATCATGGGAAGAGGGGAAATGGGCAAGTTGTTGGCCACTACCATGTTTTGGTTTTAAGGTTGGCTTGAGGAATATTTTTTGATTCCTGTTGTGTGGATGCTTCTAGAGCCCACCAGCTTTGGTGGTAGGGAGGGCAGGTTGGCAGTTGGATAGACAAACTGTCCAGGTCATAGAAACAGGTGTCTCAACCACGAGAAGAGGAAGCCAGTCCACCTCCTGGACATACAGCAGGATCCGAAACTGTAGGGAAAACCTTTATTCTTCTGCTTTGCTCACTGAAAGGACAATAGTCCTCTCTCATATTTGCAAGTTGAGTCTCATATGCTGCTTCATAGAGAAACCTAGTCCTTTCAGTTAGCAAAGTAAAAAAGGATAAAGAAAAATGGTGTTCCTTAAAACGTCCTGTTATTTAACTTTAAAAAAGAGAGCTGGGAAGTGAATTTGGTACCCAGAAAGCATTGCGTGAAGATTTTCCCTTGGCCTTGTTTAATTGGTCAGGCACTGGTGACTTGCCAAAAAGAATTGATTGGTTGTTAGAGGTGCAGGCACTGCCATTTTTTACTGTTGTTTATAAAGTGGTTACGTAATGCATTGGAGGATCTGAGTTTGTCTCTCTGGCTGTAAAGGGCATGCAAATAAATACAAAGGTGTCTTCGGGCCTTTGGAGAGGAACAAGTGTCCTCCCCAAAACCAGGCCCTTTCAGGAGATGGCCTGGGTTCCAAACTCATGAGTCAGCATCCTTTGCAGTGATGCCATCACTGTCCACCCAGTGGCAATGGAGAGTAAGCCCGGAATCGCCAGGCCTGCTTGTCTAGTATTAGGGGAACAGGGACGTGTCTGGAATATTAGAAAAGGGCCAGCGTGAGATTGCAGTCAGACTCAGGGGCACATCTGGTCTCAAAACGGGTACTGAGAGAGAGCAGGTGTGCGTGTGCTCAGGAAGAACGGGTGTCTGGGATGACAGATGGGCCTTAGCCTGACTAGGTCTCCTGTGGCTAGGCGGGTGCCTGTCATGGGAGCCGGGTGAGGATCAGAGTCATCTAGCTGGAAGAGTGAAGTTTCTCAAGGTTCCTATTGGCACTGAGACTGTTTATCTTTGCAGGGGTGGAGCTTGTCAGGAATAAGTCATATTGATAATGTAGGTGGTTTCAGCTATCCTCGGGAACTATTTGTTCAGCATCCCAAATGTTTCAAGGTGTTTAATAGGAGACACCCATGTCCAGGTTTTGGTTTTTACATTCTTTCGCATCCTAAGATGAGCTGTTTGCAGAGCATTTTTCTAGATCCGCTACATTATTATTTTTTTAAAGGGCATTACATGCACTTACAGTAATAGCCGAGTAAAGCAGCTGCTGGAGAACACATGGGGGTTGAAATCAGGGCTCTGTTGAGGAGTGTTCTTGGGTATCGCCTGGAGCAGCTGTGTCAGGACGCCTCGGTGCCCTACTGCTCCCTCCCTCCCGCTTCTGCCCCCCACCTTTGACTTCTTAGTAGCCTCGGAAGTAAAACTTTTAACTATATTTTATTAAGGGTTATAGTTATCCCCTAACTTAGTACAAACAGGAATGCAGCTTTTCTCACCAATACACTTTTTAAAAGGTTTTATTTAGAAAACTGTGAATTTACAGCAGATAGGAAACAAGCCAGCAGTGTTCCTCCAGTCCGCACTCCACCCCTTCTCCCCAGCTCCGTCCTGCTTGCCAGACGCCACATCTGGGTTGTACCCTCCTTTCCTCTGCCTTAACCTGGTGGCCTCCTCACTGGACCCCCACACCCAATACCCACATTTCCAGGTGCATCTCTGCTGGCTCCACCCACAGGTTAACAGTCCACTGTGTAGGCCCTGTCCCTGCTGCTTTTCCACTAAGACTCTTCAGTGCTTCTGTGTTGCCTGTGGACTCCCATCTCTGGTATTCCTTCTAGGAACACAAGAGAACCTCCCTTTCCAGACTTATTTTGGGTGCCCACCAGCCTGTTTCAGTTGGTGTCTTAGTACTGTGCCTTTCCAGTGTGGCAAAGTTCCCTCATGAGGGGCATGTTTTTGCGACAAGGAGGTTAAGTCCCCTCTAATGGTAGTCTCCCAATACTGAGACAGTGCACACAGAGTAATGACATGAACTCCTTTGTCTTTTTTGTTCCGGTGCAGAGTGTCTGCAGATCTGTCACACTGCCGCGAGTACCATCTCCACTGTTCCATCTTCTTTTTTAGGAAAGGAGCCCAAAGAAGCAGATGTGTCTTGGGCTCTCCTGTGGGGGTGAGAGAGTAGAAAAGAGAGAGAAAATTCTTCTAATTCATGCCCACCCATAGAGGCTGACTGGATTCAGCGCATATTCAGAAATGTGCTGTGGGGACAGAGGGCTTCTGGTAGGGCCCATCACACAGAGCGGGCATCATCGGACAGGAAATGCACGATGAGAGCTTGGCAGCCCCGGCAGTGTGGTGCAGCTTCAGTGTTGACTTGACTCAGGCGAAACCACTGGGCTGTTTTTTAACCCTTGGCAAAACAGCTTTCAAATAGCTTTTTGAAAAATTCTGATTAGAGTATTCCAAGTGGCGATTTATTGTTTGTTATGGTAACATATACCTACAATAAAATTTACTGTTTTAATCATTTTTTAAGTGTACAGTTGAGTGGCATTAAATATGTCACATTGTTGGGCAGCCATCACCCTCCATCCGTCTATATAGCTCTTTCCGTCTTCCCAGACTGAAACTCCATTCCCATGGAAACTAACTCCCCATTTTCCTTTGCCAGTCCCCGGCAACCACGATTCTCCTTTCTGTCTCTGTGAATTTGATTTCTCTAGGGACCCAATATAAACAGAATCATGCAGCATCATTTGTCCTTTTGTGATTGGCTTATCTCACTCAGCATGATGTCCTCAAGGTTCATCCACATTGTGGCACATGTTGGAATTTCCTTCCTTTTAAAGACTGCATAATATTCCATTTTACAGATGGATCATATTTTGTTTATCCATTCATCTGTCAGTGGGCACTTGGGTTGCTTCCACTTTTGGCTATTGTGAGTAATGCTTCTGTGAACATGGCTGTACAAATATCTCTTTGAGTCCCTGCTTTCAATTCTTTTGATTATGTATCGAAAGTAGAATAATAGCTGGATCATATGGTGATTCTATGTTTTATTGTTTGAAAAAATGCACCAGAATAAGAGCATTTAATTTTATAAATTTACTCAAGTCCAGTTCACCCATTTTTCTCCACCTTCCCAACTTTTTGATACTTTGTTGCCATCTGTTTATGCAGACACTTTCAAAAAAGAATTTCATAAATTGTGTACTAGATTAACAAGGAAACTTTTTGAATCAACAGACTGTAACACCAAATCCCTTACTTAAAGAGCAGCAATGTGCAGCATGGTTTGTGTGCTAATTTTTAATCATTTCAGATAGGGTCTCTGCCGCAGGATGGAGTTAACACTTGTTAGTTTCTCTGGAAGCAAGGAGATGTGGTACTGGTAACGTCTGGCCTTAAGGCCATTTTCAGGGCATTTTCCCCTGATGACTTATGGGAAGGTTTATAGAACAACCAGATGATGTGGAATTGTTCTTAGCCACTCTTTAAAAAAATTTTTTTTTCTATCATGTGGAAAATACCAAGCATTTCTTACAGGAACATTTGGGTCAGAGTGACATTATTTCACTTTGGTGGATTTATTGTGATCTTTTGGGAACATTAAGGAAAGTCTACTAAGGATTGCTGTATTCATTAGCACTACATAATAACTTTGCTCTTCTCCTGATTGTTAATGGTGTATTTTGTGGATGCTTTATCTGATTGTGCAAGTTCGTCTCCTGTATGATATTAGCAATACTATTTGTTGACAAAGTATACAGAAATTCATAATTTGGTCATCCTGGCTAAAAACCTTAGAGTCACTCAGAAGCCCAAGTGATTAGTGAGGGGCACTGGTAGTTTCCATCATGTTAGAGTATTCGTTGGACTCAAGTAGAAATCATAAATCAGCCCCAGTTGGTATAGCTCAGTTGGTTGGAGCATCATCCTGTACACTAAAAGGTCATGGGTTCAACTCCTGGTTAGGCACATACCCAGGTTGGGAATTTGGTCCCCTGGCGAGGTGCATACAAGAAGGCAGCCAATTGGTATCTCTTTCTCTCTCTCTCTCCCTCTCTCTCTCCCTCTCTCTCTCTCTCTCTCTCCCCCCCTCCCCCCTTCTCTTGTCCTTCCTCCCTCCCTTCCTTCCTCTCTCTAAAAAGCAATGAAAAAATGCCCTTGGCGAAGAATAAAAGAGAGAAAGAGAGAGATCATAAACCAAGTCACCAGTCTTCTGCAGTGTGAGCACAGAGGAATGCCCACGAGACAGTCCCAATGCCTCACAAAAGGCCTGGCTTTTGACTTCAGGTGCCAGCAGCAACCAGAGCACAATGTATTTCCAGCTCCTGCCCTGTATGTAACTATTGGTCTGCAGCACTAACACATTAAAAAAATGTGCAGTTCAAAGGAGGACACCCTCCCACATCCCCTGCCCCACAATCAAACTGCTTTGTCAGCAAGGCAGGAAGAGGCTGGTCCTTGGCTGCCTCATGCACTAGTAGCCCTCTGGGACCGAGAAAAGGAGCTGGCCTTTCAAAGCTACACAGAAAACAAACTGAAGCACCAATATTACTATGTGGGTGACAATTTTGAAGTGTATCGTTTGTACAAGAGAAGGACAAAGTGTGTTTACGGGGAGCTGGACCAGGTAGTGACAGTGACTGGTGGTGTTCTAGAGGTGCCCCTTGGCATCACAGAGCCATAGGAAAGTATGAAGATAGTTTAATATAGAGCAGAGCTCTTCTCAGGGAGAGTGGGGTAGACCAGTTGTTCCTGTTTGTTCCACCGACCAAAGGTGATCTGTAAGGATTTTGATAAACTGTGCTCTCTCAGATTGCTGCTAACTCATGTTACATTGTTACATGCCTGCATTATTTTATCCCTGCCCTAGATTCTCAGGCAGTGTATTTCATGATTTGTGTTACTTCACAAATGCTTGTAATCTCTCTAATTCTCTAGAGTCCGGGTTCCTCTTGGCATGAGGATAAAGCATGTGTATTTTGCCTGATAATGAGCAAGGCCATGGTTTTAGGTCTTTAAACTTTGTGTGTTCATCAGTAGTGGAGTAGGGGAAAGCAGGGCCCCCAGGCAAGCCTGATCAAAGGGGTGTGCAGAGAGAGTAGTAACCACCTCGCTGCAGATAGCTTCTCCAGCCTGTGTGCATCTTGAGCTGTACTTTATGTACTGTCAAAATCCTAACAGTTATAGGAGCATTTGGGGTAATATCATCCATTTTATTTAAAAGACCAGGCTGTATATACAAGTATAATGGTTGCCTCAAGGAAAATAATGTGTGATTGAGAAGAAAGAAAGAGAGAGAAAGAGAAAGGGGGGGGGAGGGAGGGAAGGAAGGAGGGAAGGGAAAGGAAAGAAAGAAAGAAAGAAAGAAAGAAAGAAAGAAAGAAAGAAAGAAAGAAAGAAAGAAAGAAAGAAAGAAAGAAAGAAAGAAAGGAAAAGAAGACAAGACAAGACTTTGGGGAGATTCAGGCATGATTGAAAGTGATGAGATGAGGGACAGTGCTGTATGGCTACTGGCCAAATGACTGCTGAGTCACCAGTGTCCTCAAGCCTCAGTCCCCGCCCTGTGATGCAGGCACAGTACTGGTCTTAGAGGTAATTGCCAGGATTTTGTTACTAGGCCATTCTATGAAGCCCTACTTGAATGCCTGCACCTGGTATGAGCACAGGGAGAGTCCTGGTGGTTATTACTGTGCAATCCCAGGGCCCCCTGTTCTCATCATCAAATGCTTGCTGAGCACACACCTGTGCCAGGGCTGTGTTCGCTGCTCTGAGGTGTTTCCACATCCAGGCTTTGATTCTGGGTCCGCCATCACAAGCCCATGCTTCTTTCTGCAGAACAGTCACCTCTCTGCCCCTATTTTTCCATTGTTAAAATGGAGATGACTGTAGCACCTCTCTCGTGGGCTGCTGGTTGAATAGACTGCAGTGGTGCCTGGCAGGAGTTTGGCATGGTGCCCAGCATGCACAAAGGTAGGTATGAAGCAGGCATTGTCATTATCAGCTTTTGGTCAACAGGCAGTTCTGAATTAGTGTGGATTAGTTCAATTACAGTTCTTTCCTTCCAATGCCTTGCTGAAACCTGAACAGAAGGACCTGAGGTTTTGGTTGGGAAATGCTGGTGTGGTAGAGTGGGGGAGGGTGATTTTGAAAGGTGGGGCCATGGTGGGGTGCGAGAAGGGACAGGGAGGAAGACTTAGGATGCTGGGAACCACCCTGACTGGTTTCAGAAGCTGTAATCCCCTTGTCTAAGGCTGACTAAAGGACCTTGGGACCATAAGCCACTTAGGAGACAAAGCTCATCTTCCTTGTAGGGGTACCACCTCTGCCCTTCCCACCCTGCCTCACCCACCTCACCCTGCCTGGCCCTGGGCAGATGACTGGTTAGCCAATGACGAGTAAGATTCCTCAAGGGAGGGACAACCTAAGACAGGCACGGTCATGATAGGGCCCTCAGGGAAGGACTTGGGGGACTATAGAAAAAGGGGGTGATGGACCCTAACCCCTTGGCTTTGACATAGCCTGAGTTCTCATTCTGTCTCCAAGAGGTCTCTTAATCTCTTGACCGCCTTACTTCCCTTGCCTGACTTAAGCCTGAAACAATGCCCTAAGTCTGAAGCAATGCTGGAGGTGGGTGCAGCCCTGTTCTAGAAAGGGCAGGTTCCCTGGGACAATCAGGCCTAAGAAAGAATGCATAAAATCTTAAGAAACCTACTTTGCTAATACCTTCAATTTAAATAATAAGGGTCCAAGCATGAAGTGAGTTTGTTCCCCAAAGTTGTATGGCCCTTTAACTATTGACTCTGACTCAGAATAAGCCCTCAAGTTCTTTGAATGTTCTATTTTTTAATCATTTCTGCCTGACAATGACTGATGAGCTTTATGTTTATGCCCTGTATTCCTATGTAAATAAACCCAATGAAAGCCTATTGAGGAACAGGTGACTGGTCCTTCTCCTTTGAGAGATTGGCCACCTTTCCTCCCCAGGCAGATCATGTCTTGATACACTTATTCCCATCTGCAGCGGACAGGGGGCTCTGCTGGCAAAGCTTCCCCACAGTAGGAGAATATGTGCTGTCATCCAAGGGGGGGTGCGGGGGTGGGACAAGGAGGTGGGGAGGTTGTCAAGGATCTCTCCTTACCAGCTTTTATTCTAAGGTAGCTGGTGCGAAGGGGCAGAGAGTGTCCCGCTCCTCCTTCCAGCGTCTTGCCTAGGTCTTCAATCATAGGAACTGTGTTTTTGTTTAATAGAATTAGTAGTGTGGTGAGCCAAACTGAGGGTTACACAAGTCTTTGTGAAACCCTGACACCAGTGACAATCTCATTTTCATGAGAACAAGCATCATTTCAGACCACCGAATTTCTGCCACACCTTATTAGTAAGCTGGGGATTGTCTGATTTGAAGATTGTCTGATCAGACTAACCGAGGATTAGGCATGCACCCAGCTTCCCTCCCTCTTTCCCTCCCTCCTTCCCTCCCTCCTTCCCTCCCTCTTTCCTTTCCCCAGTCGTTCCTCCTCCCTCCCTTTTCTTCTCCCCCTTCTATCAGTCTGTCTGTTTCTGTTGCTTTGTGATCTGTTCACTGTGATGTCTAGCAAATGTCTCTTCTTACAGAGTACGGCGTTTGTGAGAACTTGCGGAAGCTGGAGATCACGGGTGTCTCTTGTCGAGACGTCTATGCGAAGTGTAAGTTAACCTAATATCATCCATCATTAACTTCGTCCCAAGAGCAGACACCGTGAGTATCAACGATGGACCATAAATTAATTTGACCCAAACCCGGTTTCATTCTCAGACACCTTAATTTTAATGTTGAAACTGACACTGTAAAGACAGCAGTGATAGTACCGGCACTGGGTGGGGGGCTCTCCTCTCTCCCTCTCTGGGCGAGGCAGTGCCCTGACTGTCAGCCCATCACAGGGGTCGGGACCCTCAGAGCTGAGAAACACGTCTGCCCTGGGAACAGACTCTGGGGTGCTTCCAGGGTCCCTTCCTGGGGATTTTGGGCCCACAGCCTGGTCAGATGAGGGGACGGCTGATAGGAAGTGGGATGTGAAGCCTCGAACCTCCTGGCTGCCTGTGGGCCCGCTCCTCCCCGCAGCCGGGACCTGGACACCAGCCCTGTGTTCAGTGTTTCCTTCAGGTCCTCTAGATGTGTGCACCCCTCCTGCCCGCCCCCATTTCTGAACCTTGCTGTGTTACTGTGCGCGCTGCCAGCAGCACTCCCTGAGTGCTCCAAGTTTCCCCGGCCCTGCCTGCCTTCCCAGCTGGCCTTTCTCAGTGCCCTGTGCAGGGGGCCGTGAAGGCTCTGGGTGACACCCAGGTCCCCCAGGAGCAGCCCGGTGGGGTGTGGCAGGGACTATTAGCACCCAGGACTGGGGATCAGAACAGAGTAAGAAAGACACGGTGACCCCATTCTCTTTGGTCTAAAGTTGACTTGCTGACCTCTCTGAGAAGGACCTTACCTGTTCCTCTTAAACCCATCTGAGGAGACTTTGGTTTGTGCATTCTTTAGCACTTGCTACCCAGTTCTGCACTGAAAGCAGACCAGGGGACGTTTTCCTACCATGTACCTCACCCAAGATCTGAGGGCCGCGCTTCTCCACAGAAACCTGTGTGGTGGGCGAGGGGGCAGGGGGTGGGCAGGGGGCTTCGCCATGGGCCAGGCCGAGGTCTGTGGGCTGAAGCGCTGCGAGCGTTCTTCCAGGTCCGGGGGCTGGTGGGTGTCCCTCCCTGCATTCTGTCTTTCCGTGGGTCTGCTCCTGTCAGAGTCCCCTTCTGAGGGGCCCTCCTCACGTGGCTGCGCCACCAGCACAGGCAGAGGGCAGCATTTCTGCAGAGTGGCCGATCTGCGTGGGGGTGGGAGGGAGGCAGTGTTCAGTCCCTGGGCCACGCTCATCTTCTCCTGGTTTCCTCATCCCATCAGGAGACTCTGCACACGAGGACCCCATGGCCAGTTGGGTTGCTGGACTGGCTAGTGTTTCTGGGTCAGAATTTGCTCACCCTTGGGGCATTTCCTGTCAAAGGTCTCCAAGTTCTTCATGGGCCTTCCTCTTCCATCGTGATTCCTGGTGGCTCAGCTGTGTGCCCTCCGAGCTGTTGCCCCTTCCTCCTGCCTCAGGGAGCCTTGGAGAGGCTGTTGTGGGGGCCCCTGTGCCCTGCCTCATTTCTGCCCCAGTTCTGCCAAATGCTCGCACCCCTCCCCCTCCTGTGTGCCTGGGGCTTCACCTTGCCCTCAGGCACAGTCCTCATCTGCCTCCTGCACTGCTGTCCTAGCCCTGGGCTCCACTGCAAGGCTGCCCTGCTCAGGACCTCCCGCTGCTCCTTCCCCTGCGTGTCCAGACTTTCATTTCTTCTCTTGCCTCTGCTTCCCATCCCACCGACCCAGGAAGACATGCGTCTCTCTGATGAAGTGAGTCCGGAGATCTAGTGGTCATGTGTCCTGGAAATGTACCCTCCCTGCCCTCTCATCTCACTGGTGAGAACAATGCCTCCATGGTTCCCGCCAAGCCCAGAGTTTCAGAGGCAGGTGGGTGGGTGCTCCCCCGGTCCCCTCCCCCCTTTATCCCATGGGAGCTCACACGGTCTGGGCGGTACCCTCCGTCCCTCTGTCGCTGGCCCAGAGCTCAGTGTCTTCACCCTCATGGGGGCCATGCAGCCTTGCTGTGGGCGTTGGGGTCAGAGTCAGAACCAAACTCTCGCTGCCACGGTCTCTGTGTGCATGCACTCAAGAAAGGTTTCATGGCCCTTGGGGATGGCCAGCTGGCTTTTTTGACTATCTAATGTGACAAGTTCTTATCTTTGATGACTGCTTTTTGAGTTTTCTGAGGTTGTTGGATAGCATTCTCTTAACGCAGCATGAAGACTGTTCTCTCTTTAAGAGTTGTGAGCACTCACCTGGAGGGAGGCAGGTGCTCACATGCACCTTATTCCTGGGCATTACAGCTGTAACACCCAGAGGACAGCCCGTGTGGTAAATGAGGCCCTCATAGCTCTGGGTGGGGGGGTTGGCCAGGCCCTCTGGCAGCTGTCCTATAGAGGGGACATCTGGGCACAGGTGAGCAGGCAGGTGGTGTTTGTACACGCAGACCCAGGGAAAAGCCCCGAGATGGAAACATTGACCTCTGTAAGTCAGGGCTGGTAACACACTGAAGAGACAGGCCAGCCACTGCAGTCTAGTAATTAACGGGGTTTACTGGGGGGAACTCAGGTAGGAGGCATGTCTGGGGCAGCTGCAGTATAAAGTGGATCCTCTCCCCAGTGGACAGGCACCAGAGAGTTACACAGGGAAGAGGGGTGCTAGCCCCAGGAACCAGTACGTGAATGCTACCAGGTACGGGAGACTATGTGCTCGGCCCGGTCAGGACAACCACCTGTGCCAGGACCGGTACACAGCAGGAGGCTAAGGAGGGTGCTGCTTTATGTCTGAATGAACATTTTTGATTGGCCAATCTCTAAGGGGGTTTGCAGAAACAGCCTGTGTTTTGGCTCAGGTCCAGCTTGCAGGATAGACACAGTCATGTCAAGGGAACAGTCTCTTCTCCATAAATGTGGAAGGACTGTCAGGGAGAAAAGCATGGTGTGGCCAGGGGTAAGCCCGGATGTGGGCAACAGACTGGGGACATGGGCTGTGGCGAGGGGAACACACACACCTGTGTGGGGGCAGGCCGGCAGACCAAGGAGGACATCTGGAGATTTCTTTTGACTGGTTATTCTTCACTCTGTGAAAATGGTTGGGAAATTCAGAGAATAATTTATGTTATCTTTGTTTAGTACCCTCAAGAGTTCCATTTGCCACCAGCTAAAGCAGGTTTCATGGTGCAGGTGCATGTTTTCCTGAGTTTGCTTTGAAGGCCTTATCCAGGAGAAAATTACTTAGCTTCTGGACTAGATAGTACAAGAAAGTCAGCCTTAGCTGGCATAGGTGAGGGAGCCGGCCTTCATTCGGAAGTGAAGGGTCTGAGTTAGGAGCTGGCAGATGTTGTCCATAGTCCGAAGCAACACAAAACAAACCTGAGCGAAGGAAAACACTAGGTGCGCACTATACAAGCTGGGTATCTTAGCTGGAGCACAAGGGCTCCCAGAACAGCCACTGCAAATGTCCACGGGCTGCACCTTCTGCTCTCCTACCGCAGTGAGCTCCATTGATCCATGACGGCTGCGGGAGGAGAGTGACCGTGGAGAGGGCCCCAGGGTTGCCCGCCGTCCTGAGTTCCTGGTGTGAATCTGTTGATTAAAAGAGAGATACATCACGTTTTCTTTCCAGCCAGGCCTCTCATTTTTGGCAAGTGCTTGCCTCCCAAGGTACCGGGGTTGAGTATGATGGCGGAGAGGGAAAGGGTGTTGAGTCAGGTGAAAATTGTTTATACCATTGTGAAAGCAGAGCCATCCTCAGCCCTTTCCCTGCTGTGTCTGTTCAGGTATAAACCCTCGTGTGAAGTCAGGACGTTTCATGAAAGTTCTTCCCGATTGTGAGCAGCACATGGAGTACCGAGATGTGTACACCTGCCGTATGTACCTCCTGCTGCTTTGGCTTTGGCGGGGGAGCACAGCGACAAGTTGCATGGAGAGGGACCTCTAACTCGCAGTCTGCGGATGCTTTGGTCCTAGGAGCGAGCTGACCTTGGCTTTTGCTGTCTTTTTAGCTTTCCGTAGCATTCTCTGTGGCTCGGCCATGACCAGGATCACACCTGAGCGGTGGCCTGGGCCAGGTTTCTGCAGCCTCTTTTCTGTTTGGGGGCAGTGCCAGTGCGGTCGCTCTATTGACACACATTTTAGCACTTATCATTTATTGAGGCCGAGAGGGGAGAACAGAGTTGAGGCCTCCAAACCTTTGTATTCCAAAATGAAATGTAAGTGGTTTACTTCTAGGCTTCAGTAGTCAGTTGTGTTTGGACAGAGTATGTGAATGGGAAAAAATGACATACACCTGTACCCATATACACATGAGACAAAACTGTGTAGGCACAGTTGATTATTTAGAACCTGATTCCTTTTGATTAGCATTACTTGGGCTCTGGCAATTTTCCTAAGCCATATTCCATCATGGTTAAGGGTATCCCCACTTCTTATTAGGTTGAGCCGAGATGGAGGGTGTGAATTTCAGTTTTCAAGAAAGACATTAGAAATACCTCCTTGCAAGGACCCCCTGCTGCTTATTACCTCTGCCCTGCCAAGTGTGCCTTGTGTTAGCATCCCGAGTGAACCAGACCCACTTCTATGTCTTATAAGGGCACAGTTTCTAACAAAACCTACTTAGAACACAAGGAATAGAGTTGTTTATGGAATTTCTCCTTACCCCCGCCAGCCTCTGGACGTGTAGCTAAAGCGCTCGCTGGTCCCATGTTACTTACTCCAGGGAACCACCGTGGAGGCAGTGTGGGGATACCAGGACTGGTCAGTGTGCTTGGGGTCGTGTCTGATCCCTGTGCACAACTGTGAATGCCACCCACAGTGTTTGTGTCATCAGGCCCAGAGCTGAGCTGCTTGAGTGGAGATGGGGGTGGGGGGGTGAGGGGGTGAGGGGGTGAGGGGGCTCGTCCGGAGTGCGTATGAGCAGTCAGGAGGAGCTGGCGGCTGCGGTTGGGGGGCAGGCGGGTGAGTGGGCCAAGTCTGAAAGCATGAATTCTGTTCTCTTCCAACCCCCCTTGGAAGTAGCCTCTCTAGAACATCTTGTCATAGACCAACCCGCCCTCCCTGCTTGGCAGGCCAAGTCAGTGAGCCAAGGTGCCTTCTCTGGGCTCGTGGGAGAGAACGAGACGTAGCATTTATTGAAGAGAACCATCAATCAATCACCACAGCTATGCTGACGGGAACAGCCTGGCGTGGGCTTTTAAATACAAGTGGACAAGCACTTAGAGACTCATTAAGTCATACGTTTGCTGCAGGATTCTTCTAGAACAACCGTCTACCTGGAACTTATACCTGAGACCGAGAATGGAATTCTGACCCACCTCTGGGAGGGTGGCTCGGTGGCTGGGACCTGGAAAGTGCCTAGGGCTGTGTCAGGGGTGTGTTCTTTTTGTTCCCAAGGGTTGGCTGGTCAGAAGCTTTCTGTAGCTTGTAAGGATGTGTCTTGAGTCCAGACTTTTCATGACTTTCAGAGCATCTGCACTTTAGCCACGTGTTGGATGTTCCCCAGCTGCGGGTAGCTGACAGCTTAGAAGAGACTGCTCTAACTGGAGACAGCTGTCCTCTCTAAGGTTTGAATGTGGGCGTAAAAATGTAGCAGTCCTTGTAGCAAACTTGGAAGATCCAGAAAATATAATGTAAGCATCGATTGCATTTCTCTGTGGACATATTTAAACTGATATGTTTAAATATGTGTTCAGTATTCCAGTGCCTCTAGAATGTTTTCACAGAGTGCAGCTTAGAATTTCTTCTCTGCCATTAGCCAGACTTGCCAGAAAAGTCTGCTGTGACGATTGGCTTGTGAGGTGCCTGGGACCTTGCACTGTTTCTTCCTCATCCATTCACGTTATTCCTGGAGCCCTTGGTAACTGTGTCCCCTGGTCTCTTAAAAGCCTCTGGGCCATGTCCTGTGGGACCAGAGAGGATCAACAGTCTTGCGTGCACAATGCTGTCCTGGGGAGAAGCAAGTCAGCATCATCTGAGGATGCAGCTTCTGGCTGCTAGGAGCTTTGTGGCCTCAGATTATTAGCGGTTTTTGCAGTGTCACTTTTGTTTATTTTTCTTAATATTGGGCCATATGTCGCTTCATATTCTTGATAATTCGTGTCTGTAAGAAGTTGGAAGCATCATAAGGGATATATTGTCCTTACGACATGACCCTGTGTGCAAATTGATGGTGACTGTTGAAGTGCATTTTGAACTTAAAAATAACTAACCGTAGGGCTCTGGGTTTTGAGTTCTGACCTAGGACCCTGGCAGTGCTCCACATTGCTCTAGTGGATGCGAGGAATTTGGTAGAAGGTCGCCCACCACATGGTGAGGAGGTAGACAGGCCACTTTTACCCAGTGTGCAGCTGAAGGCCGTCATGCAAGAGGAAATTCCCTTGTTTGCAGGAGTTAGCCTTTTACTCTGGTCAGGGAGAGCCCACATTTAGAGTTCGGGGTTAGAGAAAACATATCTCAGCTCTTGCAGCCAGGCAGGAGTGGCTCCCTCGTACCAGTGGGAGATCAGCCTCCTTCTTCTGCCCGGGCCTCCGCCTGTCTGGATGAGGCCCCCCACACTGGGGAGAGCAGTCAGTGTTGCTGATGTTAATGTCAGCCTCAGCCAGGAACACCCTCACAGGCACATCCAGAATAATGTTTGACCCGTGTCTGGGCCCCCTGTGGTCCCTTCCAGTCAGTGCGTGAAGTTACCCAGCACATTCTGCCTGCACAGAGACCCCGGCCCTACTCTTGGCAGTCAGGGTCTTGCGTAAGTTGGTTGCCCATTAACTCATTGACTTATTCACCCAAAAAGTGCATGTGCAAAGGCAGAGGAAACTGAAGGGAAGGACATTTTCCAAAATGTGTACTGCAGCTCGTCATCACTGTGGTGGGGTTGCAGGCTGGCACTGGGTTTCCTCCTCTCCAGTTGTCTGCAGTGAGTATGTGTGCGTCGCTTTGGAAATGAGGTGGGGAAGTGCGGTGTTTTTAAAAAAGAGAGATGACCCAACTTAATTCTTATTATCCAGTCCCATGACATTGTGGACTCTGCCCCACCTCTTAAGGAATCCTGAGCTTCCTTAGCTGTGTAAATGGACGGGAGGCTCACCACTTATTAATGGCGCCCAGTCTGCATCTTACAAGACAGCAGTTCCCTGTCACTGGAGCTGCTCACGGAGAGGCTGGGTTTCAAAAGGACTCTGTTGTCTGTTTTATTGTGCTTTTCAAAGACATTTTCATTCTTAAAATTCTTTAGAAACTTTGGTAGGTAAGTTTTGCTTAAATCCACATTTGTTTACAAGGCTCTGTTATAAGCCTTCGTCATTTCTTCATAGTTCTATCTTCCTCCTCCCGCCCTTTCCTCTGATGTACTTTAAAGTGAAGACTGGCCGGCTCTGAAACAAAGACCTGCTCTCTCTCTCCCTGTAGTGCTCCACAGATACAGACACATCTTGGGATTGTGGCAGCCAGATATCGGGCCCTACGGAGGACTGCTGAATGTGGTGGTAAGTCCAAGAGCCTCGCCTGTGGGTTCTTGTGAGGTCAGAACTGAGCAGCAGCCCTAGGGCCAAGCACGTGCAGTTAATACTCGGCCAACTCTGGGCAGGCGCCTGGGCCCAGGTGTTGCTGTAGCTGATGTCCCAGTGAAAACAGTCAGGTGCCCCCTGGGGAACGCTGGTGTTCTGCCCCTGCTTTCCTTCCCACTGGCTCATGCCAGAAGCCCAGCCTGGGAGACCGGCTCCACATCTTGTAGTACTTGTGAGTCTGCTTCGCCGTGGCCCTGGACAGCCTCAGTGTGGCTCTTCCGAGCCTGGTCCAGATGGACCACCTGGTGACTCTGGTTACTGTCACTCTGTGTATTTTGCTCACCAGGTGGGGTTTGGACAGGAATAAGTATTGCTTTATACTCTGTATTTGGTGGCAGCATTCATTCAGAAACACACTTTACATATGTTACATTTAATATCACTGGGGAAAAGCCTGGCTTTTAAAATGTTCTCTCAGGGACAACCCAGTGTGGGCATATTTTTTTCCTTTTAGTTGGGGAGGGTGATGAATGTATCCCATGACTGAACCATGGCAACTGGCTCTCGTCTCAGACTGGTTAGCCGCAAAAGTGAGTAAATTCTCTCCTCCCGTTTCGAGAGCTAGAAGGTGTGGATCTAGGCTCTTCTGGGAAGGCAGGAGCGACTGCTGGGTCATTTCAGATGGGGCTGTCCCTGTCCCTCCACTGGGAATGTGGGCGCCTTTGTGCTGAGCATGCGTGTGGGGACTGCGTGTCCTTTGATCTGAGCTCTGTCACTTCCTATCACTCGCTGTTTCAAACACACCAGAATAGGGGGATGGTAGCGTGAAGTGCCGCTGCCCACTGCCGGGGTTCAGCAGCCACCGATAGTGCACCAAGTTCTCAGCCTCTGTCTCCGCCCCTTGGCTCGTCCCTTGTCTCGTCCCTGTTTTCAGGGAATTTCAAGCAAATTCCAGGCTTGTGTCACTTCATCTGCTCATACTTCAGTGTGGGTCTCTAAAAATGTGGGTGTTTTCCTACATATCTACCAGTTCTTATCACGTCTTCCAAAAGCAGCAGTAATTCCTTGATGTTACCTGAGACCCAGTCCCTATGTGAGGTTCCCTGCTTGTCTCAAAACTGCCTGTTGACAGCTGGTTCGTTCCGATTGGTTCCTAAACCAGGCTTGACATTGTATTTGTGTGTTTTGCCTCATGACTCTCTCCTGTTGAAAGCAGCACCCCCATTTTTTTCTCAGGTCAGTTGCCATACTTATTGGGTGTCACTTTCTGGATTATTCCACTTCTTTCTCATGTCATTTAGCTCCCCCCATACTCCACTTTAGATCTGGAAGTTCTCTCTCAAAGGCTTTCTTGGATTCAGGTCTAACAACTTTTTTCTATCTAAAAGATTATTTTTTTTCAGGTTTATTGAAGTATCACTGACAAAATTATAAGATTTATAAAGCACACTTCATGGTCCCCCCATCTAGTTAATTAATGTATGCATCATCACACATTTAAGTTCTGTTCTCAGTAAATTTCAGTGACCAATCAACTGATATTAAGTGTAGTCACATTGCTTTTCACTAGATAACTACTCTCTAGTTAACAAGCACTTGGTGGTGGGGCCGTGCTTGTCCCCTTGTGACAGGCCAGGGGCATCTCGATGTCTGTTGGCCCTGAGGTCCTTCGTGGGCCTGGAGTGTGGAGACGTGGGTGGTCACTGTGGACAGCTGCGGGTGAGGACCCTCTGCCTCCGTGCCTCACATACCCTCACGTGGACGTGCACCCTTTCTCCTCACCGCAGGTGGATGGTTTGTTCATTATTGGTTGGATGTACCTGCCTCCCCATGACCCTCATGTGGATGACCCAATGCGATTCAAGCCCTTGTTTAGAATCCACCTGACGGAGAGGAAATCACCCACGGTGGAGTGCATGTATGGCCACAGAGGGCCCCACAATGGCCACATCCAGGTGAGTGTGTACTTGGGCTCCCTGAGACACGGCAGCCACGTGCAGGCGAGGGGCGAGGTCTCCTCTGGTCTCCCCCGTCCTGGTGCCAGCTCAGTTTGCAGTGGTGTCCGTAGCTACAGGCCTGTGTCCGAGCAGATCAGGGGAAACAGGGCTCTGTGTTATTACCCCCTACCCCCTCTGTGTGTTAGTTATGCTATGGTGCTGTGGTGTAGCTCCCCAAAGGACCACCAGCTGGACCCCTCCACTAGTTCTGCATCCAGTATCCAGTTAAAACCATTTGTTGTTTCCAACCACACCATTCCTCACTGTTCTTTTTTCAAAACCTAAGACTATGAAATGATAGCCCCTCTTGCCTGCTCTAAGAGTCCCCTTAGAAAAGCACAAACACCTCTCTCTTGGATGCACCATTCCTCCAGAAGGAAGTGCATACTCGGGGTGGTTCTGAGCTCCCTTCTCTGGACTGGTCACAATTTGTATGTGTTCTGGGCTTCTGTAGATGAGTGGGGTACATCGGGGAGGAGGGGCTCATTGTCTGATGGAGATGCCATGACTGATTTGTTCCCCTCGCTGCTTTGTCATGAATGCTGAAGATTGTGAAGAAGGACGAGTTCTCCACCAAGTGTAACCAGACGGACCACCACAGGATGTCTGGTGGGAGGCAAGAGGTGAGCCCGTACCCTTTCTGTGCACAAGGAGCAGACATGAGGCTGAATGGTTTCACATCATCGGCACGCCACCAACATGATGGCCCTCTCCCGTGATTCATCCTCATGTTGTTGCCGCAGAAAGTGTCTGACCCTTTTGTGAGAAACGGCCTCATGAGGTTGTGTGTACACAAGCATAGGTTTTTGTTTCTCCACCAATCCTCAGAATGTGACCAAAAGGAAATAGTTTTCACTATGTGGTTCTCCTTCACCACTTTGTCGAGGGTGTCTGTGCTGTGCATGTTTCTTCTTAGAGCTGAGTTGCAGGGAGACCAGAGGGCTGTTCTCCGAGCCGCGCTGTTCTCCCCACAGGTGGACCTGGTGATTGAGATTTTCAGACCAGGCCTTATGGTGGGTAAACCTGTGTGTCAGCTATACCAGTTTTTGTGCTTTCTTTTGTTTGCATGAGTAATTTTACCTTGTCTCTGAGTTGTAGTTTTCTGAGGATCTAAGTCATATCGCCATTTCAAAAGATTGGCATTTCTTAAGAAAAACTTGAACTTTTAAAATATAGTAGACTCATTATAGCTTTTATCTATTTGCTGGGTGTGCATATCTCAGGCAGTTTTTGAGTCTCTGGTGGCTCATGGCCAGTCCCTTTAGCATCCTGCTCATGAAGAAACCAGTGAGTAGTCCTGCCCAGCCCTTCACATGGGCTCCATACTTCATTGGTACCAGAAGCCGGCCCCATGACATCATAAACTGCACCCACAGGGCTAGACAATTCTTCCACTTGCTTGCATGCAAACTCTAGGCCCAGGATTGCTGCCAGCGCTGTGCACCTTAGAAGGCCAAGTCCAGGCTGTTCTGTGAGGAGTAGTGTAGTCCTCGGGCTGCCCCAGACTCTGCCTCCCCCGTGTAGACACTGCCTGGCTTGTCTTCATGGATGATGGCTAAGGCCCAGCCACCACCTTACTTCCTCCCCAGGCCTTCTTGAAGCCTGGGGGCTGCAGGGAGGAGCAGAGATGGGGAAGTAACCATGCAGTTACTAAAATGATGCCTTATCATCATCAAATATGAAATCAGCAGAATCTGGAGGGAAAAGTGCTGGCATGGCCCTACCTAGGAGTCATCTCCCAGCCCATTCTCCGGCCTCCTTTTATGTCTTTTGGCATTTCTGATGGAATTACAATTTTACTTTCTCAGCTGGATTTTTTTAATCTTGTTACTCCAGAGATATTTTCCAGTCTCATTAGAACCCTTCACAAGATTTATTTTTCATTCAGCATAGAACTTTATCATCTTGCTGTGATGTATTTGGATGTAACCATTCTCCTGCAGGTGGATGTGGGGTTTATCTCAAATGTTCATGTTTCTCCTGTTACCCTCTTGACCACGTGCTTGAGTGACTTACCCTCTGGGAGCCTCAGTCCTTATCTCTGAAATAGAGGACATGATCACCTGTGCACCCCAAGTGATTCTGGAGGGTTGAATAGGATACCACACCAGGAGAATGCCAAGTGTCATTGCTGTCATCCCACCGTCTGAACTCTGTGCAAAACTTTATGTGGATTTGGGATCATGCAGAAGTGGGGTTGCCAGGTAAATGCCCTGAAGGTGTTCCAAATTCTTGTTACGTGTTGTCAGTTTGATGGTCCTTGGGTACAGACGGTCCACCAGGGCGGGTGAGCCCAGCTCCCACACTCCATTGGCTCTTATATTTGCCTTGCTAGAGGCAAAACCAGTTAGCACGTGGACTTGGGTTAGCTCTGATTCTGTCGCTCACTAGCTGGCTGACTTTGGGAAGGTTTCTCTACTTTTGTAAGTCCCAAGCCTGTAGAACAGGGAAAATGTTAGCGCATGTCTCCTAGGCCGTTTGTGCAGATGTAGACAGTGATTGTACAGTGCTAGCACATGTGAGTCAGCCCCAGACCAGTACCACACTGATTCTTCCCTGGGCCCCTGTGTTTTTCCTTATGCATATACACCTTATAAGATTACTTTATAATAAACATATGTATTTGAAAGTTCTTTGTTCTGAGTAATTTGGCCTGGCTGGTATAATGAGTTTGACCTTTCGTGCAAAGTAAACAAGATTATGACTATTCACAAGCCATCTTCTCTTTGGCATTTAGCTAAAGTCTGATTATTCACCATGGCAACATTGAAATCCTTGTTCATTACATTCTTTTGCTTCCATTTTATCTGTTTTTTATCTGTTTGATTTTTTTAAGGGCCTTTCTTCCATGAGTTGAGTCACAAAGTGGAAGGTTTTGATTTTAGTGAAGTATAATTTTTAAAATCATTTTATGGTTATTGTTCTTTGTGTTCTAAAAATCTTTGCCTATCTTCAAGTGGCAGAGAATCTCTCTCTCTCTTTCTGAAGCTTGGTAGCTTCACATCATGTTTAGGTCTGTAACTCAAATTATTTCTTGTGTACGGCATGAGAATAGGGATCATGGTTCTTTTTCTCCGTATGCATGTCCAGTCGTTGGAGTACCGTTTGTGGAAAAGACTTTCCTTTCCCCACCAGGTGGTTAGGTCAGCTCTGTCGAAAACTAGCTGACCAGATAAATGTGGGACTGATTCCAAGCTCTCTGTTTAGTTCTATTTATGTGTTTGTCAGTCCCCCATCTTGATTACTGTAGCATGAGCTAGTGTGGGTCCTTCAGCTTTATTCTTTTGCAAGACTGCTGTGGATGTTTAGGTTCTTTTCATTTCCCTATGAATTTCAGAATCAGCTTGTTGGTTTCTACAGAATGGCTAGCCTGATGGGATTATGATTGACATTGAATCTGTAGGGCAGTTTGTATAGAATTGCTGACTTAATGCTGAGTCTTCCAGTCCGTAGAGATCTCCGACTATTATTACGCCTCTTTACTTTCTCTCAGCAGTCTTGGGGTTTTCAGAGTGGAGGTCTCGCATATATTTTGTAATACTTATTCCCAAGTGCTGTGGTTTTGTTTTGTTTTGTTTTAGGCTATTGTAAATAGGATTTAAAATTTTTATTTTACAATTTTGTGCTGCTAGTATATAAAAACTCAGTTGATTTTACGTATTGACTTTTTAGTTATAACAGTTTTGTTCAGTCACTGTAGTAGTTTTTGTTCTTTGCCAGATTTGGGCCAGTAACATATTAAAGCAGTTGACAGATTGTAGCTTTTTTGTTGTTTTGGTAAAGAGCTTTTGCTTCTGTTTATAGAGCTAATTCTAGATAATCATTAGAAACACTATACTGAGCTAGGAACTCAGTTCTCTGGATTAAGTTAAATGTGCAGAATCAAGCAATTAAGCACTAAACATCCTTCACAGTTTCTGATTCCATAATGAATTACTGAGCTTTGGGGACTCAGTGCTTGTAAAAGCTCCCTTTTTGTGCATATACTTACTGAACACACAGCATAACTATATGAAGGCACATTTGAGAAAGGAAAATCCACCCAGTCTCTTGACTCGGGCTAAACCTATCGTGGTCCTCCTCAGCAGCTGCAGAGAGCAACTCTGGCCAGCTCGCCCAGCATGGGATTAAGCGACAGAGTCCTGCTGTGCCTGCTGTTCTCCCAGAAGACTGGGAGCTAGGCTTGGATGCTGTGCATTGCTGAGCCAGCTCGGTGTAGACCCCAGTTGTTTCCTGGGTGGGCATGAGGTGAGGTTCATGTGGCTGTTCCCTGGGAACTCCGGACATGGACTGTGGCCCCAGCCTCACCTGAAGGGACCTCGTGTCCCTGCTGCTTCCCCTGAAGTCTGGGCTTGTGTGCTCTGGGAAAGCAGGGACCAGAGCCCCCCATTTTTCACCAGTGGCATGTCTCCACAGGAAAGGAGGCCAGGTGCTGAGAGAGCAAACACACCACAGTAGATTCCCATGCTCCTGCTCAGCCCCATCTTCATGTGCCTGCCCAGGTGGGTTCCTTTGTCATAGGGGTGCCCACAGCATCACCCACAACTATAAAAATGCTGCTTTGTCCACTCAGATCACAGTGAGCGGCCTCCCCGTGCCCCTGTGTCATGGTGGTTTTCATGACCTGTGTTCTCTTGGAAGGAGTTCCGAACGTGGCTGAGGGAAGAATGGGGGCGGACGCTGGAGGACATTTTCCATGAGCACATGCAGGAGCTCATCCTGATGAAGTTCATCTACACCAGTCAGTATGAGTACGTGCAGCCCCCTCTGTGGGCACCGTGGGCACAGTCCCTCTCTGTGGGAGTATTGTGAACTTAGTACCTCCCTCTCTGGCTGCTGTGAGCGCAGTCCACGCCCACCTTCTCGCCTGCGTCCCGTATGTTTTCTGTCTTATTTATCATCAGTATCCACCAGCAGGATGCTCTAGTTGCCCTGGTGTGTGTGCCTAACCCTTGGGGTTGTTTTCCCACCTCCACCCTAGGAGGCCTGCTTTCCCACCTCTCTGTCCCTGGCCCTGTCCCTGCAGCCCCTGTTTGGCCTCTTTGCCATGTCCCCTGCACAGTCTTGGATTCCTGCCCCAGGGTGACCGATCAGGAGTGTCATTCCCTTCCCTCCACTGTGAGCGCCAATCCAGCGGCCTTCGGGTGCCTGGCAGGGGGACACGTGAGCCCCTGTTAAGCCTTGTTGGGATCAAAGAAGGTGTGAGGGTTCCCTGCACACGTGGGTGGGTGAGCATGGCTCAGAAACATGGGGTGCCCCTGCTCCCCACTGACCTGGCCATGCTAGGCCACCTGCCTTGCCCGTGGTGGGGCAGGGAGGTGTGGGCTCTGCACTGCTGCAGCTCCGTGCGGCTCTCACACCACCCACTCCCCCACAGCAACTGCCTGACCTACCGCCGCATCTACCTCCCGCCCAGCCACCCAGACGACCTTATCAGGCCAGGCCTCTTCAAAGGCACCTATGGCAGCCACGGCCTAGAGATTGTCATGCTCAGCTTCCATGGGAAGCATGCCAGGGCCACGAAGATCACAGTAAGTCTTGGGGCTGCCAGGCCGGGTCCAGCCCTGTGTGGATTTGTCAGGCCAGCCTTGGTACATCGTGACTCAGGCTGCACCCTGGCTCCTTAGTAGGACCCAGACTGCAGCATCGCTTCCCCAGGGAGCTGGTTGGGAATGCAGATCCTCAGGCCCCACCCAGATTCACCCAACCAGGGTCTCAGGGGATGGTGAGCCCTACTGCTTTTCCACACTGAGATACTTGCAGCAAGTTGAGAAAACACTGATGCCCTTGCTCCACCCTACGGGTTCTCATTTAATGGGTAGGGGTCTAGGTAAGGGCTCCACAAGCCCCCCAGGTGACCCCAAGGGCCTCCCATTGGAGACCCCCTTTGGTGGCACACATGCCCCACTGCCTGTCCCGGCCTCAGCAGCTTGAAAAAGCAGTTGGAAGGTTGTTGAGCAGAGTAGGCCCTGTGTTGGCCCCTCCAGGGCCCCCATTCATGCTGTGCTCACCTGTCATTTGCATAGTTTGTTGGGGTGAGTTTCCAGCAGGTGCAGTAAAGCATCCTGAAGAAGCAGCACCATTTCCTAGTCCTCACCCAGTGCTGCTCTTGAGCCTGTGTCCTCCGAGGTCCCTCTGCTTTTGGGAAAGCTCCTAGTGAACAAGAGCCTGGAACCACGGCTTTGTCCCTGGCATGGTGGGGCTCTTCTGGGGGGGATCTTGGCGTGCCCCAGGACTTGTGTAGAGCAGCAGGGCCTGGGGATCTCCTGGAGTTCGTGCTGAGGAGCTTCTGTGTTCCAGGCAGACCTGTCTGGGCTGGCCTCTCAGGCCTGTTGCCCTCTGCCTGACCCTGGGAGGGGGTGAAGTTCTCTAAACCTCTGTCTCTTCGACTGTCACAGGCTAGTTCCCACCTGAGGTCTTTGAGCGCAGATGAGCCATTGTGCCTGTGGACCCTCAGCACATCCCTAGAAGGTGCTGTCATTTTCTGGCCTCAAAGATCCCTTCAAAGATGGGGACACTTGCTCTATGTGCTAATTTTAAGGGCTTCTAAAATATTTTACTTTTCAAGGGGTTGCTTCTAAGTCAGTAGGAACACTAGAGTGAGCTCTTCTGACCAGAGGTGGGGCCTAGGCTGGAGTATGTCTCTGCTGGCCTCTGAGCCCTGCTCTCTGCCACCCACTCGCTCCACAGGGTGACCCCAATATTCCTGCGGGGCAGCAAACGGTAGAGATCGACCTCATGCACCGCATCCAGCTGCCTAATGTCGAGAACCTCTGCAACTTCAACGAGCTCTCCCGCATCGTCCTGGAGGTTCACGAGCAGGTACGCCAGGAGCAGCAGCAGCAAGAAGACAGGACTGAGGACAGCGAGGGTGCCAGGCCACCCACGGAGAAGGTCTGGGAGCCCGGGGACCAAGGGGCTGCAGCTTTGAAGGAGGAGCCTGTCCAGTTTGTTCTGCCTGTGGGTGTGACCTCAAGGAACGAGGACTACCCCCGAACCTGCAGGATGTGGTAAGGACACGAGGGTGAGCGAAGACTGGGCTTCGGGGTGGGCCTGGGCTCTGACAGGCTGGTGTGGGGGCTTCCCACCCTGGAATGGGAGCCTCTGGCAGCTGGGTCCAAGCCCTAGCTCAGACCCCAACAGTTGGCACCGTTTCCTGGGCTAAACAGTCAGCTGTCACGCCCCGTCGGGGAGCCTCAGACTGGGGTTATTAGAATTGCCAGGCATGAAGACTCCTTCCAGAATGCCTCGTGTCACATAGTTACTAAGGTGAAAGGGATATGAGGCAGGATGTCAGGTAGCAGTGAAGCAGACAGCGAGGAGCAGGCCTCACCCTCAGCCCACACTTCTCCGTGAGAAAGCCTGCTTGGAGTTCACCTGGATGTCCTTGCTGGTAAAGCCTGTCGTGGGTTTGCCATTCATCACCACATGGAGGTAGTTTGGACGTCAGATTGTTATTTCATCCTGTGATTTCTCCTCTTCCTTCCTTCTTCATTTCTGTTATTTTTCTGCCCTCCTTGGCTACTTTGGGCCAGCGCCTAACTGGCCACCAAAGTGAACCCCAGCCCAGACAACATGTGGTAAGGGATTGCTGCTTCCCTCCATGCAGAGGTCAGGATCCCTGCTCGTGGGACAAGACCTCCCCCAGGCTGCCAGCTCCTCACCTGACTTGCTGTTCTTACAGTTTTGTCTCAGGCCTCTACTTTCAGCCACTCAGTCCCAGCCCTGCCATTCAGGCCATTCCCTGGCAGATGGATTACGAGACCCTTGCCGCAGTCCCCTATACTTCGGGCTACTTAACTTTCGCTAAAATCAGTAAAATTAAAAAGGTCCTCAGTTGCGCTGGCCCCAAGGGCTCAACATGTGGCTGATGGCCACCATATTGCACATGCAAGTCGAGGACATTCAATGATCACAGGAAGTTCTGTGCAGTTGCCTTAGTGGCTATTTTGAGGGAATAGTCTGTCCGCTTCCCAGCATTACAGCTGACTCGCCACCTTTTTCAAGTTATGTACAGTCTGTTTCCCTTTATCTCTGGGCCGCCTGCAGGGCCATGCGCCTGCAGTGGTCTGAGCAGCTGTTTCTGTACAGACTAACAGTGCGCCCCGCACGCCCAGCTCCCCCAAGGGGATTTAGGTGTCTTGTGGGCTTGGCAGAAAAACATTATTACATTTTCTTCTGGTTACGCAGTTATGATACAAGTGACTGAATTTGGCTTTTCCAGAGGGAGACATATAAGTAGCATTCCAGTATAATTTCACCTGATGTAAATTTTTTTGTAAAGTTTTTAAAATTTTAAAACTGTAGTTGACATACAATATTATATTAGGTTCAGGTGTGTAGCATAGTGATTCGACATCTAGATTCCTTACATTCTGATCACCAAAATAAGTCCAGTAACCCTCTGTCACCATACAGAGTTGTAGAGTAATGTCGACTCTTTTCCCCATGCTGTACATTACATGCCCATTTGAAAGGCCATGCGAGGAAAAGGCTCTGTTATCCCTGGATAATGTGACAACTCCTAGTGGCTTGTGGCCAGCCCACCAGCAGGCTGGGGCCGTCCAGTCTGGCCCCAGCCCCCTGGCAGCCCCCTGGCAGCACCCTGGCAGCACCACAGGGTGGTCCTCCAACCCGTGCTGAATATCGGCGGCTCCCCGGCTCAGGAGGGCCTGCTGCAATCCTTCCCTGTCTGCGTTGTGTGTCCGCGAGGCCTTGTTGCGGTGCTGGTGCAGCAGACATTTGCTGTGTTCTCGAAGCCCAGTGGGCATCCCTTTGCCTCCCTGTGGGCTGTAGTGCTTTCCTCCCACCCAGGAAACCCTGAAGCGCAGGCTGCTGTCCCCTCTCCCACCCAGCAGAGCCTCACTGTGGCGGGAAGAGGTGGGGGTGGAGGAGGTCTCAGGTGTCACTCCACGTGCTGGGAGATTCAGGCCAGCCCCTGACTTCTTGTCTTCAGCAGAAGCACCAAGTTCTTTGTAAGAAGGACAGTGTATTTCAGCCTGATTTAGATCTCAAAACTGGGCCATGTAGGTATTTGAAAGTTTTACTTTGTGACTTAATACCAGTTGCATGCCAGTAAGTCTTTATTGATTATACTTGAAGTGTTCATATGTTGACATAACTACCCTGCGAATTAAGATTTTTGTGACCCAGGCCTGCATGATGAAAACGTGCTTTGGGAAAGATTGTGAGGTGGGGCTGCCTGAGACCCTCCTCCCGTAGCTGGCAAGGTGGTAGGAATCAGCAGCTGGCGGGGTGAGCCCAACCGTGTGGGAGCTCGGCACACCCTCTCTCATGCTCCGTACGTGAACGTCCATCTCCCAAACCCCCAGAGCCCCACCCCTCTGCTACTGTGGCCCAGTGTGCTGGATGTTGAGTGTTGTGCAGGGTTCCACAAGGACAGGCTCTCTCGGGGCGCCTGCTGATTCTTAGCTTCTTGCTTACAATGAGCGAAAGTGGCTTGAATGGAAGGAAAGGGCTTTAGAGCACTCCCGCATGACCAGTTCTTGACTTGGGCCAACACAGTGCCTCGAAGCCCCTCTTACTCTTCTCTCCCTTGTGCTTTTCCTCTTTCTTGGTTCAGTTTCTACGGTACAGGCCTCATCGCCGACCATGGCTTCACCAGCCCCGAGCGCACCCCTGGCGTCTTCATCCTGTTCGACGAGGACCGCTTCGGGTTCATCTGGCTGGAGCTGAAATCCTTCAGCCTGTACAGCAGAGTCCAGGCCAACTTCCGGAACGCGGACGCACCGTCCTCGCAGGCCTTCGAGGAGATGCTCAAGAACATTCAGTCCCTGACCTCCTGACGGCCCCTCTCTCTGCTGGGGGCGGCTCCAGACCCTGAGACCTGGGAAGAGCAGCAGCATGCACTTTTGAGATTCAACCTTCCGACCAGAACACCCACCTTCTTGGAGGCTTCTCAACCCAGCCACCTGAAATACTTTCTATAGAGTGTGTGGCGTAGGCCTGCACATTTGTCAGTAGCCGATGGGAAAGCTGAGCCGAGCATGTCTTATAACAAAACAAAACAAAAAAAAACAAAGAATTGGAGAAATTGAGTTTGTCTTTGACTCACTGACGGTTTTCTAGGGAAAACAAAATCCTCTTTCAGGGAAGTTCATGCCATAACTCAGTCTCTTGATTGAAGGGGTCCAGTGTGGGGGGTGCCGGCTGTACCCTTTGCTCTGCAGGAACAAATGGAAGTGGCTGCGGGCCTGTGAGGGCCTTGGCGAGGTGAACTTCTGTGCAGCCTGGGCAGGAAGGGAGGGGCCTAGCCAATTGGGGGTATCAGTCTTGGGGCTGAGGACTGAGTTCCCATTTCTCTTTTTTTTTTTTTTTTGCTTTGTTTTATTTCTTTTATGTTTTGTTTTTTGTTGTCTCTTTTTTTCCTTTGTATTTTTTTCACTTTTTTGTGAGTTCCCATTTCTCTACTGACTCACTTGGATTTTGGACAAAAATTTCACCCCCATGTCAGTTCCCGAATCAGGGGAATGGGCTAGCGGTATGGGTCACTAGAGAATGTCACTTCAGGCCTTTGAGCAGCTGGGAGGCCCTGTGAACAGCACCCCCGGTCCTGGTCCCCAGGCAGCACCCATGTGCTTGCCCTGGCCTCTCTCCAGGCTTACAACCTTCTCTGCAGCCAGTTCTAGTCGGTACTCATTGCCCAGCCACCTCCCCCCCCCCCCCACACACACACACGCTCTCATGTTAGAACTGCAAACTCAGCCACGTATCCCAGAACTGGGTCAGAGCTATGTCTTTTTACCACCCTGCGGTTATCCCGTCTGCACAGTGTACACTGGCGCTGTTCTGGGAGGTGTTCAAGTGTCAGAAGTGGCCGCACGTGAGGACCGTGCAGCCCCTCCACAGCCGAGAGGGCAGCTTTCTGGAAAAGTCACACTGTGGGCATCAGGGTACACTTTGGAGACCAGGACCCTCCCTCATGGAGACCCTGAGCACTGACTCTTCTACCGGCACTGTGCCCATGTTGGGTTGACAGCTAACATTTGGGGACCCCCTCTGAGGTCCATGCTAATTTCAGTATCTCCTGAAGAATGGAGCCCTAAATGTGTGCTGGCCTGCAAGAATGTTTCAGCTCTCCCTGCAGGCGGCAGAGGTCCATCTCCACACCACCTGCCCAGGTGTGCGCTTTATGGAGGGCAGGGCAGGGCAGAGTTTTGTCTCCTCTTTGTTGCTTGTCCTTGTTGGCTGGGTTGTGCTGAGTGTGAGGATCCCTGCAGAAGGGGGCAGCTTTGTGGCACCTTCTTGCAGAGACCAATCTGAGCTGTCTCGTGAAATGTGTCCTCTGTTTCCTGATTCATTTCTCCTTGACTGGCCTTTTTTGTTTTTTTTTTTTTTGTTTTTAAATAAAAAAATCCCCACTTCCCTAACTTCAGTTCATTTGGCAACTTTGACCTTCTTTTGCTTCCCAGTGTCACAACTGACAGGCTCTGGGACACATTCCCTGAATGGCAAACGGGCCCTCCCAGGAGGTTCTGTGGAGACCCGGAGAGGCCAGTGGAGAAGATGAGGTCCCGCCTGGGCAGCTGTGGGGTTCAGCCGCCCAGCACTGTCAGCGAAATCTCATCAGAGATGCGTCCCCAGGGCTCACCTTGCAGATCCTTCCAGCAGGTCCTGCAGCCAAGATGAGGAGGCATGGCCCCCATTTCTACGTCTTTTGCAGGACTGAGCCTGCAAGCATCATTGCTCCCGTCTTGCAGTGTGACGTTTTTCTCTTGTGCCGAGCGTGGCCAGCCCTGAACTACACGTGATAGCTGTGGCCGTGAAGCTTTGAGGAAAATGAAGATGAAGGACAGCCGGGCATGCTGGCTCTCATTCTCTGAGTTTCACCATTGTTTAAATACAATCAAGAGAATGCCTATTTTACCCCGAGTGGGAGGCTCGCTCTGAGGGACTCCTCCGTCTGAGGCCTCCCCTAAGCATTGTAAAGTGTGCACGTATCGAAGACGAGCACTTCCGATTCTAAGCCATTCTCAAATCAGAAGGGTATAACCTGCCTCTGGTGTTTGGGCCTATACCCGGTTTCTACCAGTAATGACTAAAATGACCCTCGGTTGTAGGCTGTTGGCCGTGTTCACATCAGCCCTGTCTCTGGTGTGAGGTGAAGCCCCAGAGCCTGCGGGACCTGTCCATCTGGCAGTGGCCCGCAGTGACGCCAGGCAGGGCTGGCAGCTGTTGTCCAGAGTATGTGTTGTTTTCCCACTCTGATGTGTCATTTGTTTCTGGTTTAGCAGGTGAATGTGCAGGGACCCCACACCAGCTGGCTTTCCTTGGTCAAGGGACTGGTCAGGCAGCTCATTAGAACTTGCTGCATGAATTAATTTCCAAGGAATTAACCAGACCTGAATGACCCACTTTAGGGACCAGCAGTGCCCAGGTGGTGCTTGATTTGGGGAAAGTGGCAGTTGGCCTAGGAGGGTCCTCAGACATTTTTCCATTGGTGGCACCACCTTCACTTGCCATCTTGCTGCTGCGAGGTTGGGTAAGGTAGGTAGGTCTGTTGTGTGGACTGGGAGAAACAGCTGTATCTCTGCGTACTTGAACGTGCCCTGCTTTCTGCTCCTCAGCTGAAGAGGATGCCATTGGAGGTTTCTAACAAGTCATTGGAGATTCTTCTGTATTGGGGCTGAATGTGCGTTGCATGAGACTGTTGCAAATGAACTTTCCCCCCAACTCTGTGACATGGGTCTGGCCATATAACCACCTATATCTGCCCATCCAGCTCAAACTGCCAGTGTCTACTGCTGAGTGTGAACAGGTTTGAAGGCCCCCTGGCAGTGGGAGAGTTTCCAACTCCTTTCGAGGTCCAGACTGGGACCTCCCTCCCTAACCACCTGCCGGGTCCGGGCGTATGGCTCACTGGCTGGTGCTCAATGTCACAGCTGCCCTGCTCCTTCCTCCCTCACCCTTCTGTCCTGACACCAGGCAGCTCTGGATCAGGCACGTCCACCTGGCCAGCATGGAGGGCCGGAGTGCACACGGTGGTTTGACTAGCTAGGTGCCAGCAGGCCTCCATTCCCACTTCATGCAGAACTAGCCCAGGAGTTCACACGACAGGCCTGTTCTTTCTCTGAGAACTTGGAGTTCACTGCTGCAGCCTACACTAGACAGCCAAAACCCCTCCCTTAGCCAGCTGATTCTCTCCACCCTGAGGACACTTCCGATGAGTCACTTTTTAATGCTCGTGAACAGTGACAGAAACAGAAACCTACTCGGTCTCTGTCATTTGGTGAACTTGGTCACAGGTGTCTTGGAATTTCCTGAGTGCCTGCCTTGTGGCCATGGTGCCTGGTGCATAGACTCTGAGCAGCCCACTGTATGGCTCAGAGCTTGGAGAAAGCAGTCATGTTCTCTTGGAACCTTTCACTGTCTTCATGTTCCAGCTGTTAGGAGTGCTGTGAATGTCCTCACACAACCCTGACCCACCTTGTGGAGAAAACACCCCAATTCATGGGCCATCCCAGTGTTAACATAGGCTAACACCTCTGTCTTTATTTGTGGGAAAAGATCTGGAATGTAATTTGACTAAACACTCTCAGAAGTATTTAAAGAGTAGAAGAAACCCACCAGGAGAACAAGGATCTCAAGATCTGAGCAGTTATTACTATCACTAAATGCTATTTTTGCTAAGTGTTAAAATGTAACACGGTATTTTTTCAGAGGCAGCTGTAAAGGATGAACT
The DNA here is from genome assembly GCF_004126475.2 of Phyllostomus discolor. Taxonomy (NCBI): domain Eukaryota; kingdom Metazoa; phylum Chordata; class Mammalia; order Chiroptera; family Phyllostomidae; genus Phyllostomus; species Phyllostomus discolor. Next base: position 75,579,813 of record NC_040914.2, on the reverse strand, counting down.
TAATCAGAACCCAAACTGATCAGTTTAGCCAACTGCCAAGAAGAAATGAACGTGCAATTTACCAAATAGCATACACAAGCAATGGCTAAGCCTCCCCTGGGGGAGACAGCTCTGGATGTGAATCTGTCCTGGTCACTTGCTTCAAGTAAATGAGATACTGGCCAAGGACAACCATATCTCCTTGAACAGAACACCCCAAGTGACAGACCCCTTGAGTCTGGTAACACCACGATGCCACATTTGCCTGACGCTGTCATTGGGAATGAGGTGTGCACACATGTGCTCGTATTCACACAGCACCCTTCGGGCATTGTGAGGACCGGGACCCTCCCCCCAAGCCCCCGGGAGTTCCTAGAGACTTCTGATCAGAAGGTAGCTCTGGCTGCCACGTTGAGAAGGGGCTGCAGGTGGAGGTGGTGGGAGATGTCTCCCAGGAGGCTGCTTTGGGGATTCTGGTAAGGGTTGACACAGCCTGAACCCTGGGAGGTGGCAAGACTCTGGGTGAGGAGTTGCGGACTGCTGGACTGGGTTGAGGGAATGAGAAGAAAAGAGCTGATGCCACTTTCGCCCGAGAGCCACTGGCCCAAATGCAGTCTTGGGACTGGCCTGCTGGGGGCCCAGTCCTGGAGCCCACCTCACAGAGCCACCGTGACCGCTCAGTAGACAGCAGGTGCCTGTGATACTGAGAGGCTGTCCAGATGGCTGGGAGCGAGCTAAGGACAAGGAACAGGAAGGGCTTCCTGGGGTAAGATGGTGAACAGATGGGGGCCAAGGCAAGATAGTTGGGGGGGGCGGGCGTTGCCTACGCACCACCCCCTCCTCCACCCCCAGAAACATGGTGGGCAGGAGGAAGTCCTTACCCTGAGTACATGTAGGGCTGGCAAGATAATTGGGTAAGAGGGGAAAAGCCCTCCTATCCCCTTCCAGCACCACACTGGGGGCAGCACATGCTCAAATAGAAGATACAATGGTGACAGGGGAGGTGCTGATGAAGAGACCTGTCAGTCTAGCCAGGGGAGGGAAGGGATTGGTTGGGAGGTGGACCCACCAAAAGCAAAAGAAAGCACCTGGTCCCTCCCCAGCCAATACAGACCCAGGGAAATGAAGAAACAATCTTGCCCACCTGGTGAACACACTGTTTGGTGTGTTTGTGGGGCCTTGTGGCCCCAGAAACCACATGGCTTATGGCGGCGCTGGCCCCACATGCGGGACCAAGGGAGCCTAAAGCTGGAGAGCAGCCAGGAACAAGCTAAGTACCAGGCTGACTGCTCGGCAGCCACCTGTGGGTCCCAAAGAACAGAACTTTAAATGGGAACAGGAACTCTGGACTCTGTCTGTGTTTCTTATTTATTTATTTATTTGAGAGAGGTGAATGGAGGGGAAAAAAGGGAGGGAGAGAAATAGTCTATGCAAGAGAGAAACATCATTCAGTTGTCTCCTGTATATGCCCCAACCAGGACCAAGCCTGGTATGTATCCTGACCAAGAATCAAACCTGTGACCTTTAACTTTGCTGCATGATGCCCAACCAACTGAGCCACACCAGTCAGGATGGACTCTGTCTTTTGTTTTGGTCTTGCTGAAGACAGCTGGGTTTTGTCTGGGTTTTGCAGAGGAGATGGGCTTTGAGACAAGAGTCTGCCATTCTCCCACATTGTGCAACATCTAAATTAAAAAAAAAAAAGTTCTTTCTTTTCTCACCAGCCTCTGGCTCTGGAGGCAGCCCCTGGTGGCAGCGGGCAGCCGAACTCCACTGTGGTTGGGTAACACCTGGACACTGGCTCAGGGCCGCTGCCATCCCCGCCTGGGAACCCAGGCAACAGAGGAGGAGTTTACAGGACACCCTTGTTCAGACAGTCGTTCAGAGAACACCTGCTGAGTACTATGTGGACTGGCCAGGAGGCAGGCTGGGACCTAGACCCAATTCTTGTCCTCTCCTGGCTCCCTGCAGGATGCGGGATGAAGATGAAGGCTGACTGAGCCTGGTGGGTGCTCCTTGTCACCACAGAGCTGCTCTCTGTCCCCAGTTCCCACAGTTGTATTGGGAGGCAAGCTTCCATTGATGGCCATAGGCAAGCAAGACACTTCTCAGAGCCCCTCTTCTCCTAGAGGACACTGGTGATCTCAGGAAAGCACTAGGATGTGGGTCCTTGGTGTGTGTGTGTGGAAGGGAGGGGAGGGGGTGAGGTGATGGTGACAGAGGCATTTGAAAATGAACAGACTCAGAGCCTGGCTGTCCGGCTTGGGCTGTGCCCCTTTCACAGTGCTCTGATGACAGTCAGGAGAAGGATGATGGTGGGTCCCATGTCTCCCCACAGACTGCAGGAGGACACAGTGAAGAAGAGAAACCAGGACGCTGAAGTTTTACAGCTCATTGAGGGCAGAATGATAGTCATCGACTGGGAGGCGAGGAGAATCGGGGGCACCATGAAACCTGTGATCCCAGGAGGGAAGGGTGAGGGTTTGGCAGCAGAGTCTCACAGGGTGCTGTCCACCCGTGGGGACCAGGCACGTAACACAGAAGTCCCCCACTAAGAAACATGCATTTTAAAAAATTATAGTTCTTAGATTTTATGTTGACGTTATGATTTAACTTAACCCACAGGACTTATATTTGCAGAGCCCCTTCTCTGTGCCCGTGGTGGGTCAGTCAGGCTGGGTGCTTTGGCCAAATGCAGGTCCTCCTTGTGCTCTCAGGCAGGCACCCTTGGTCAGTGAACACGCTGCCCATCTGTACCACGACTCAGGGACTCAAGCCCTGGCACTCCTCCCCCTCCCCTCCCCTCCCCTCCTCTACTTTTCCCTCCCTTCTCCTCCCCTGGGAACTCGGGAAACAAGAGCCGGCACAGAAATGTTTTGACAGCCACAGGCTTCTCTGGTCCCACTTCCCTCCCCAGAGACAGTGGCAATGAGCCAACCCTTGCTTCCAGTGGGAAGGCAAAGGGAAATGGGGGGTGGGCTAGGATATCGCCACACTGAGGGAGTGGCGGTTGAGGTGCCTGGCTCTGCGGCACCTTTCTTCCTGTCTTACCTGATCTCAAACTTCCTATGGGATGTGTTCTCTGGTTATCTATCACTAGTTTACTGACGAAACCAAGGCTTGGAAAATTTAGGAGATTTGCCATATATGGTAAGAGGCAGGGCGAGGACTGGGATCAGGCCCCTTGTTATTCTGAACACTTGGGGCAGGGCACATGGGGTCTCCTGGGGCAGGTGGTCAGCTGGTTTGGTGGTGGATTTGCTTCTGGGGCTTTCAACATCACACAGGTGGAATCACATACACATTTGGGGGTTTGGCTTCTTTGTCCGTGTGCTTCGTTCACCTACTTTGTTGTGGGCTGTGGATGTATGTTCTTTTTATTGTCACATAGTGAACATGCCATACGTTTTTAAAGAAAATCTGTTCTCCTATGGACATTTGGGCCATCTCCAGTTTGGAGCTGTTAACAAAGATTGCTGTGGATGTTACTGCCCGTGTCTTCTGGTGGACATAAGTTCTCATTTCTCTTGGGTCTGTGCTTGGGCAAGAAACTGCTTTGTCATCAAGTATGCAAGTTTAGGTTTTGTAATGCCAGCGAAGTTTGCCAACACGATTGTATCTATTTCATGAGCAATGCATGGGGGTTCTACCTGCCACATCCTCAGAAACTTGGTATCTTCAGTCCTTTTAATTTGAGCCATTCATGGTTGGGATGGGGACAGTCATGAGCTATTCTTGATATGAAGAGGCAAGACAGTGTCCCAGCAGTAATGGCCAGAGTTCTGGGGAGTATGAGCCTGTCTTCTATGCTACAGCTGTGTTCTAGTGGGCTCAGAATTGAAACAGCAGGGTAGCCAAGAGTGCCCTAAAGGGGGCAGAAACAAGACAGCTACCTGTAAATAAAATGCTAGGCTAATGACGAGATTCCTGGGTAATTTTGTCACTAGCTATTAAGAGACCAGTGATGACTTTTACAAAGACACAGATACAGGGGGTACGCCTTCAGACATTTAGCAGCTAATATGGCAGGGCCACTGCCCAGTCGGCATGGGTGCTGGCCAGAAGAGCATGCATGTGAGTACTCGAGTGTGTCCTGGCTTGGGCACTCAGTCCTGCTCACAGGTCACCCACCATCTTCGTGGTTCAATAGCAGAGCCAAAAAAGCTGAGCTGTGCCTGTGAGCACCCTGTTTGCCCATGGTTAGAACACAGCACATTGGGGTGCTGTCCATCAGGGCTACAGTTCCTTTTATGATGGTTTGGGCAAATATTGAGAGTATTCAAGTCAGCATGAAAATACTGAAAAGCGTGTAAAAATGCACTCCCAAGAAATAGGAAATTGAAGCTTGTGACAAACTAAAGGAACACAGAGGCAGAATGTGTTTGGTTTCACGTAAACAGAAGGACACAGTCCCACTTTCGTTTTAGCTGCTGTGCCTCAGAGCATGCACATGCGCAGGGGAGGGAGACTAAGGGAAGGGGCTCGGGAAAAGAGGCCGACGGGTTTAAAACAGCAGCGAGACCTTCGGGATGACAGCTGTTTTGAATTACACAGCCTTTTAGACTTCTGGTTGCTCAAAAACTACACATTTCCCTAAAAATCACAATTTGAGCCCATCAAATCAGTAACTTAAATGCACAGTTAAATACGAATTTCAGTAAAACAACTTAGAACTTTAAATACAAATATACCCCAAATCCTGCGTGTGATATACTCAGGCCGAAACGCTGCCCGGCTCTGTGAAACCAACCTTAGGACCGCGTCTGCGAGCCCCTGTAAGGCGGCGGGTCCCCCTCCTTCTTCCAGGGGACAGACCCCCCGCCCAGGCTGGGGCGCCCCGGGAGCAACCTGTCGGAAGTGGTGAGTGGGCATTCCCAGTGGGGGTCGGTGGGCTTTTCGGGCTGACGCCCACCCGTGCTAGCCCGCTGGGCGAGACTAACAAGGGCAAGGGTGCTGGTCCGACCTCCACGGTTCTGACCTCCCTTCCACCCCAGGGTTATCCGGCCTCGCTAGACCCCGAAGTCCGTTCCACCAGGAACCAATCAATCGCCATCTAAGTGCACTTGCCTGGGAGGCAGCGCTTTATTGGCTGGAGCCCCACCAATCAGCGGGGCAGAGGGGGGCACTCGGAGGGGCGGTAGTGCCGGAAGCGGGTGCCTCGGAGGCTGCAGACGGAAACGGAAACGGAACTTGTGGTCTACAGCCTGCGGGTTGCGGGGCGGGGGCGGGTGCGTTATGTGGTTGTGCGTCTGTGCACGAAAGGGCAATTTCTTGTTTCACCGACAATGTCAGGGGAAGGTCTTCCGGCACGGATGTATCCAGGTGCTCAAGAACTGTTTCATCTCTCAGTGCTGGCTTCTCCCTTGGAGGCAAGATGACCACCAAGACCTCTAGAGCCTTATCTCCTCAGCAGAAAAGGAGATCGTCTTTACCAGTTAATTACAGCACAAAGTCCTTGAATGAGTTTCACTGGACTGACTTGGTAGATAAAACAATTCCGAAACAATGTCTGAGATGGGCTGGACCAAACTTTCCCTCCTGGGGAGTCCGGGCTTCCAGCGCATTTGAACCACAAGAATGGATGTGGGCGTGGTCCCCCAAGGAAACAGCAAAGCTGTCTTTACCAGCTGTTTGGATGCCGGGCGGGGCAACCTCCCACATCCTCTGTTTTCAAATATTAGCTGGATGAGTTGCTCTCAATGACCTGAAGCTATTGCTGTAATAAAATAGCAATAATAATTTTGATAATAACGAAACACAGAAACACATATCACTCATGTTTTCCATGTTATTGGTGTAATAAAAGAACAATAATTACAATAATATTGAAACACAAAAACACTTGTATCACTCTTACGGTTTCCATATTACAAAACACTTTTGACACATTTCATTTATGCCCACTGGACATTCCATATGGCCAACATTTATAATTTGGGGGAGAGAGTGAGGAAGAGTAACCCCGAGTCTGTCATCCCAGAGGCAGAGCACTCAGGTGTTCATGCTGGAAGGAATTAAATGTGCAGCACTGACAAGGTTTTTCTCCAGTATTCTAAGTAAGCTTTGGGGTGACTGATAAAGCATCATAGGTGCTGTGGTTGGCAGTTCCGTGTTTTGGGAAGTTCTCACCACGTTGGAATGTTCCTGTCTTTTCCAAAGTGCCCACCCAGCACAAGTTTAGCTGGAGCGTGCCCACGCAAGTAGGTTCAGGAAAGTAGGATTTGGCAATAATCCGACATCAGGGAACCCCCAGATGTTAGCACGTGATCCGGCACACACCTTCTGTTGTCATCACCCTCTACTCCCTCTTAGGCTTGAATGGATGACCCCTTCCACCCCTGGGGTTTAATGATATGAACCAGTTCAGGAAGGCTAGCCCAGGCCCTCACCCTGGCACTCCTGCCCCCAATTTGCACAGAGCCCAGGGCTTTCTAAGCCTTCCTTCTTTTCTAGGAAGAGCAAACGTCAAACCTTTGAGGAAGAAATGTGCCTCACAGATCTTTCAGTAAGGAAAGCAAGCCCTCAGCTACTTTACCTGACCCCAACATACTCCTGGGGTGGGGGGAGCGGAGAATGTGGGTCTAGAAGCAGCATCTCATGAGAGAATGTGCTGCACACAGGAGTTCAAGGTAGTAGGGGCAGTCGCTGAGCCCCTAAAGTCTCTGTGCCGGGTCACCCATTGTCTATCCCTAGCCCCCAGTTCCTCGTGACACTTTGAGACATGTATTCAGGAGGCTGGGGAGAGCCAACACTGCCACCTAAAGTATCTGCTGTGGGCATCAGCACCTTCATCTGCCCATGGAGAGGATGACTTCCCCTCTCCTTCCTGCCTGTAGGTTGGGGAGGATCACATGGGATGGATGTGGAAGTCTTTGAAAATGGAAAGCACTGTATGCAGATTGACACATAACCACGAAGAGAGCAATCATCTCCCCACTAGAATTGGTTGTACTGCCCCGTTTTCAGAGCTGGAACTTGAGACTTGCTTATGCTAATGTGGCAGTAAGTGTTCTGCAGGCTATGGCGGTCCCCCTCTAAATGACTTTGGAGGATGAGCCACAGTAGCCTGCCTCTTTCTGAGCTGCAGCAGGAGACGAGGGCCTGTCCCTGCCCTTGGACACCTGCCTCAACCCTAGTTCCCTCTGAGCGATGATTTACTCTTCCAGGGAGTTCCTTGGCTCACATCACAGATGCAGCATCCCTTTAGATCCTGTCAGTTCTGGCTCTTGCTCAGATGTGTCCCGTCCCTAGAGCTGTTCACCAAGAGCCCATCTGCTGTGGGTAGCAGTCTAGGTTCGGGGGCTGCCTACAGGTGCCCAGGGCTGAGGCAGCACTACCTTAGCGGGTCCCTCTGTCCCTGTGACCCTGAAACAGGTAGCTGACTTGAACCAGAGGTTCTTTACCTGGGTCCAGGGGGACCAGTTACCCCATCAGAAGCATAATAATTATCAGTATTATATGAATGATATTTTAAAATGTATGAAAGATAGTTTGTGGTTTTTATAACCAGATTCCTTTAAAAAACAGATTTATGGAATTATGGCTGACATATGATAAACTGCACATATGTAAAGTGTACAGTTGCTAAGTCTTGACATACATGTATGCCACCACCATTGAGATGATGTACGTATACACAACCCTAAAGAGTGTCCTTATGCCCCTTTGTAACTCCCACCTACCTCTCCCTGCCCTGCCCTCGTCCCCAGGCAACCGTGATCTGTTTCTGCTATAGAATAGTTCACTTTTTCTTGAGTTTTATATAAATTTAATCATATAGTATATATATTTTTTGGTCTGGCTTTTTCATTCAGCACAGTTATTTTTGAGACTCATCCACGTGTCTGTGTGTATAAGTAGTTCATTCTTTTTTACTGCTGCTTAGTGTTCCCATTATATGAATGGACTTTGGTTTATCCCTTTGTTCAGTGAAGGACACTTGGATCGCTTTCAGAAGTTTTGTCTATTGTAAATAAAGCTGCTATGAACATTTGCATGCAAGTCTTTGTATTGTATTAGCATGCTTTTATTTCTCTTGGGCAAATGCCTAGGAATGGAATTGCTGGATCATATGGTAGGTCTGTGTTATCAACTGGTTTTCCGAAGTGGTTGTGCCATTTTACATCCCCACCAGGAGCATGAAGTTCAAGGTTCTCCACACCCTCACTAGCACTTCGTTTGGTCAGTCTTTTAAATTTTAGCCACCTTATCTCAGTGTGGTTTTCATTAGTAATTTTACTATGACAAACCATGTTGTTGTTTCTTCATATGATTTTCCATATCTTATTTGATGTGTGTCTGTTTAGGTATTTTGCCCATTTAGAAAAAATGGGCTGTTTGTTTCTATTATTGAGTTTTGAGAGTTCTTTATATATTCTGGATGCAAGTTCTTTGTCTGATATTCAATGAGCAGATATTATCTCTGTGTCTTTGGCTTGTCTTTTTATCCTCTTCATTTTTCAAAGAGCGGAAGTTTTAAATTTTGATGAAGTCCAACTTATCAATTTGACCTTTTTCTGGATCTTGCTTAGGTGTGCCCAGCCCTAAAAAGCAGTGGATTCTGCTTTATAAACATCTCTGGAAATTCTTGCCTAATCCAAGGTGAGAAAGATTTCTTCATGTTTTCTTCCAGAAGTTTTATAGTTTACAGTTCATGTTAGTTCCTGTGGTTTATTTTAAGTTAATTTTTGTATATGGTATGAGGTGTGTATTGAGTTAGTTTTTTGTTTTGGTTTTTTTTTTTTTGCATATGGATGTCTTGTTGCTGTAACATTAGATGAGGTCTGTCCAGAAGGTATCCAGCCATATATTATGGAAAATAGAGACTTTTATTGAAGAAGATACAAGATACAAGAAACATTGTACACAGGACAATGTTGCCTCAGGCCCCTTCAAAGTAGGCACCTTGGGACCTCACACAGTTCTCCCAATTGCCATCAGCTGCCCCATTGTATTTTCTTGAATCTCATTGACAGTCTTCAATCTCTTCCCTTTTAGAGGTGATTTAAGTTTTGGGAAAAGCCAGAAGTCACAAGGCACCAAATCTGGGTTGTATGGGGGCTGAGTAATCTGGGTGATGTGACGTTTTGCCAAAAACTGCACGAGATGTGATGCACAAGCGGGTATGTTGTGGCGATGAAGCTGCCAATCACCAGTTGCCCATAGCTGTGGCCTTCTGAGTCATCTGAATAGTTTCTGTGGAGGAAAGTCTGAGCTTAATGCAATCACCACTCTGTCGTTCATGTGCATGCGTTCTTTTTCTATTTTGCTCCATCCTGCCACCCCCTAACCTCCCCACCCCATAGCTGTCTCCTGCTCTTTGTGAGTCTGTCTCTATTTTACTCGGTTAGTTCACTTTGTTCATTAGATTCCACATATGTGTGAAATCATATGGTATTTGTCTTTCTCTAACTGGCTTACTTCACTTAGCATGATGTTCTTCAAGTCCATCCATACTGTCCCAAATGATAAAATTTTATTCTTTTTTATGGCCAAGTAGTATTCCATTGTGCAAATGTCCCATAGTTATTTTATCCACTCATCTACTGATGGACACTTGAGCTGCTTCCAAATCTTAGTGACTGTAAATAATGCTGCTATGAACATAGGGGTGCCTATATTCTTTTGAATTACTGTTTCCGGTTTCTTCAGATAAATTCCCAGGAGTGGAATTGCTGAGTCAAAAGCAAGTTCCATTTTGTATTTCATATTTTTGATAACATTGTTTTTAACATTTAATTTACGATTGCTCATTGTATTTAGAAATACCATTGATTTTTGTATTTTGATCTTTTATCCCACAATATTGCTAGACACATTTATTCTAGTATCTGTTTTTGTAGATTCTGTCAAATTTTCTACATAGCTGATCTTGTCACCTGCAGCTAAACATGGTTTTATTTCTTCCTTTCCAAGCTGGATGCCTTTTATTTATTTTTCTTGCCTGGTACAGCGGCTAGAACTTCCGGTACACTGTTGAATACGGTGAGGAGACAAGATATCCTTGTCTTCTTCCTGATCTGAGAGGGCTTTCATGAGTAATTGTGATGTTAGCTGTAAGTCTAAATGCCCTGATTGGGCTGAGAAAGTTCCCTATGTATTCCTAGTTTGCTGAGAGCTTTTATCAGAAATGAATGTTGGCTTTTGCCTTTGTCTGTTGAGATCGTCATATGGTTTTTCTTTTTTGGTTTGCTAATATGATGAATGACATTGATTGGTTTTCAAAAGTTCAACCAGCCATTCCTAGGATAAACCTGATCTAATCATATTGTATTATACTTTTGATATATTTGATTAGATTTTTGCATCTGTGTTCATGAGGCATATTGGTCCGCACTTTCCTTGTGCCGCCTTTGTTCTTGTATTAGAGTAATGTTGGCTTTGCAAAATGAGTTGGGAAGTATCCCATCATTTTTCTGAAAGACTTTGTGTAAAATTGGCAATATTTTTTTTTGAGTGTTTGGAAGAATTTGTCAATAAAGCGATATGGGCCTGGAACTTCCTTTGTGGGAAGGTTTTAGCTACAAATTTAATTTATCTCATAAATACAGAGCTATTTAGGTTACCTATTTCTTCCTGAGCAAGCTTTAGTAGTTTGTGTCTCTCAAGGAATTGCTCCATTAGGCCACAGCCGTTGAATTTATTGACATAATGTTGTTCATAATCCTCTCTTATTGCCCTTTTACTCTCAGTAGAATCTGCAGTGATGCCACCTCTTTCATTCCTTGTTTTTTAATAAACTCTCAAAGAAGGGGTCAGTGATGTCAAGATAATTAGGTCATACTGTTCTGGTTAGTGATGAAAGGTCACTGTATCATTTAGTGTTGGGCAGAGTAGGTATTATCACACCCCTTTAGCAGATGGGTAAACTGAGGTTCAAAGAGGGATAGGGCCTTGTCCTAGGTCACATAGTCAGTCCACAGCAGATCATGGATTAGAATCCAGGTCTCTGGCTCTGAATCCAGTCCCCACTGAGGTGTGCGGCTGGGACCAGGAAAGAGGTGCCTCTAAGCAGGATGGAAGGAACAGGGAAGTCAGGGCGCCAGCATGTCTCACTGCAGTGCCTATCCAGCCTCCTCGCTGGGCTCCCTACCCCCTTCCTCTCTAGCTCTGACTGCCCATTCTGTGCTCTGGAGCCCCATGAGTTTTAGAAACATGGATTTGGTCCTGCATTCCCCCATTTTCTTCGGAGTGTCAACCCCACTGCCTTATACAACCGCTGGAGTCCTTGCAGACCTTGCCTCTGCTTGGCTCCTCCACCCCACTTCCGCTCATCCCAGGGGCTCCTACTCCCCAGGGGCTCTGATTTCCATTAGAGAGAAGGTGTTAGGTTGCAAGTACAGAAAACTGACAGTGATTTCAACCAGCGTCTTTGGCAGAAGATTCTTCCAGGAATGTCTTTGGCAGAAGATTCTTCCAGGAACGGTTTATGACTCAACAGTGTCTTCAAGACCCGGCTTCTTTTCATCCTTCTGCTCAGAGTGTTGGCGCTGTCACTGCTAATGTTTCTAGATGGTGGCTGCAAGTCTCTTTCTTACACCGCAATGCACACAGCGGAAAGGTCATAGGAGAGCATAGAAAGCTTCTCCCATCCTCTTTCTTATCAGGGATAAAACAATTCTCAGGTATTTTTCTTGGGGTTGAGCTGCTGTCCAATGAGCACGCAGTGAGGGCAGTACTAAAAATACAGACTAAAATGTTCCCAGAAATCTCAGTCATCTTCTCTTTCATCTCTTTGATTTCACCCCAGACCCATTCCTGGCAAAGCCCCAGCTGGCTGATGCTGACCACTAGGGGTGGGGCACTTAGCTCCATTAGAAACAGTGGGTTCTTTTACCTCGGGGGAGGAAGTGATTGCTGTACAGACACCCTGTGAGGCCTGCCCCATAAAGGTGGTTCCGTTACCCACATCCTTGAGGGCTCTCAAGCAGGCACCTGCTCTTCTGCCGCCTTCTCCCCCTAGCCAGCCCCCCATGCCTTGGCTCAGTGACACTTCCTTGGAAAGCCACCTCTGGCTTGGAATGCTTTCCCATCTCCTTCTGCTCCCCAGCATCCTGACATTTGTTATTTCTCATGAATGGTGCGGTGCAGTGACTCCTGCGGGCCAGATGGGGCTTTATGTGCTTCCAACACAGTGCCTGCCAGGGAGCATGCGCTCAGCAAGTGCTCAGTGGATTGGGTAGAACTGGCCAGAGTGTGCTCCTCCTGCTGGGCAAAAGGGCCACAGGCGAGGGGTGTCCGTGCTGTGGTGGCAAGAGGTGCAGAGGTGGGGGAGGGCCCTGAGTGCTCCGGGCCTTGTTACGCCTTCTTTGCTTGAGCCCGCGGATCCTTCAGCCCTTCCCCTGCAGCGTCAGCTGCCCTTTGCCGCCCGTCTCACACAGGCTGCCCGGAGTGCCCGGCAGCCCTGGGAAGTCAGCAGTGTCACTCAAAAGTGGTTTTTGTTACTTTCTATAATGTGTGACGTGAGTACATGGTTGGAAATCCAGCATTCAAAGGAGTCTGATGAACATAATTCTCCCTCGGGCCCCCATTCCTGTTGCCTGGCCCCTCCCCCAAGGCTTCCTGTGTGTCCTGGACATTTTCTGTGCCCTGCCCTTTCACCAGTGATCCACAGCAAGTCACCCAAACTCCTGGCTTGGACCACCAGTCACTGTTATTACTTGTGTATCTGAGGAGTCTCTGCTGGGCAGCTGAGCCCTGCATGTCCCTGATCTCGGGGCTGGTGGGCTTGCTCAGGCATGGGCTTCTCGTGGCAATGACAGGGGTGAGGGCAGCTGGGAACCTGCAAGCATCTGTTGGCCCAGCTCTGTATCTGGCTGCTGTCCTCCCTCCTCCTGCTGCTGCCAGTCCAGTGCCTGGCTGAACCAAAGCTGCGGATGGGCTCTACCCTGTCCCCGCTGGGAGGAGCTGCAGAGTCACACGGCAAAGGGGAGGCCCCAAAGAAGGGGTGAGGAATTGGATATGACCCACCACAACTCATATAAAAGCAGTATGACGCACGTATTTTTTAAAAATGCAAATGGTAGCATGCTGTGCTTACAAGGCTGCACTTCCCACTTAACGTCATTTCCTGATAGACTGGACCACCTTATTGTTGCCAAAGGCCACACTATTTCCTCTTGTGCCCCGTCCTGCCATTTATTGTTCCTTATTGGTGGGCATTCAGGCAGTGTGGTCACAACAGCCAACGCTGCAGTGAGTGTTCTGTGCACACATTTTGCAAATGCACATGAGTACCCTAGGATTCAGTCCCAGAGGTGGATTGCTGGATCAAAGTCAGTCATTTGAAACTCTGATCAATGTTGTCAAAGTGCTGGCAGAGCCCTCTGTAGGGCTGAGAGCGTTGAGGCTTGGGGAGCTGAATGTTGTGCCCAAGGGCTGCTCCTGGAGGCCACCAGGCTCGGGACAGAGCCAGGTCTCTGCCTCCACCTGTGTGTCCTCTGTGTCCTGCCCCTGCCAGTGGTGGGTCACAGGGGCAGGGGGACCATGGAGGTGCTGGTGCCTGCCGCTCCGGAATGCCGTGAAGGGGGGACCTGCTCCCTAGCTGGGGGGTTGGCTGTGCTTGTGGGAGGCGTGTGGAGAGGGGCTCACCGGGCTCTGTGCCCGAGGCTGTTTGTCCGGGGCACAGCCCCTTCGGCCTTCTCTTCCCTTCCTCTCTGTCAGATCCAAAACATGGTCCCGGTGGACATCCCCAAAGCCACCAAGCCGTGCCCCGGCCCGTCACCACTTTGGAGGCCGTCTCCCGGTGCCTAGGGATCAGGCTGTGATGCCCTACTGGGTGCCCCACGTTGTGAGGTCTTACAAGAGGGTGAGAGGGGGGCTTTTACAGCAGTGAGGCCTGTGAGTGAGGGTGGGCTTGGGAGGGACCCAGAGGTGAGGGGGGAGGGTGCTGGGCTCTTACCCCGCGGAGGCCTCCACTGGTGTCCTGTGGGGAGGGGTCCTTTGAAAGCCATGGCAAAGCAGTAGAGTTGGGGTGTGGGATGGGGCCAGGTTATGTGTCCTGGTGGGGCTTAGGAAGGGGGTCACTGACCTCTGAAGAGAGCGCCTGTCTCTGCTGCCCTCTTTCCCACCATTTCTCCTGCCACCTTCTCCTCTCCCACCTCCACCTCCTCCTCTTCTCTCCATTCCACCGCCTGGCTTACACGCTCACCTCCTTGCCTCCTCCTTTGCACCCCCTCCTCCCTCACCCCCTTCCAACTCTCCCAGCCTGTCTGAGCATCCTGTGCTTCCAGCCCTGGCCCGGCAGGCATGGCGGGGGTGGGGGGGGAGGGAGGGTGTCAGGGAAGGACCATTGCCCTGAGTTTCTGTCCTCACTCTTTGCTCTGCTCGGCTCCTCCAGAGCTCGGGGTTCCAAGGCAGTGAGTGCAGGCGGGCCAGGTCAGCCCTCCTCGCATCCCGGCCCCTCTCCCCCCAACCCTCTCCTCTCAGGTGTGCCCTGGGAGGTAGTTCGAGGCTTCCTTCCTGTCTTCCCCCACATTCCAGGTGCTGGTTTTCCACCATCAGGCAGTAAACTGTCCCCAGAATTAAGCCCCAGAATCCTTTTAAAAGGAGACCAGGGCTGGCATTTTGCCCCGGGCATGCTCCCTTTGGAGGTTTCCAGACCAAATTAGTCCCCCATGGCACACTGGGGTGGACACATTTGCCCACATGCTTTTCTTTTAGGTGGCGAAAAGGCAGCAGGGAAGTCTGCCCTGGGAAGGTGGAGTCTCCGGACCGTCAGGATGGGGATGGGGAGACTTCTGTCATCCCGGATGCCTGTAACACAGATACGTCCACAGACGGAACGCACCGCACCGGGGTTCTCTCCCCTGGCTGCCATCAGGCATCACTAATCACCCGCCATCCTTTCCCACTGACCCCAGGGAAGCCTCAGACTCTACCAATCTATTAGCATTGGCTCCAGGATGAAACCAATTTGCAATCCGGGCTTAGATGGTATTTTTTAATCTTTTTTTTTTTCTTTTTGGAGCTGGATGGCACTTAAAGTGTTTTTTTAAAGCTCTAACCACCTATAATTTATGACAGTGTGTGAGTGTGTTGTATATATATGTATTTATGACAGAGTATTTATTTATAGTTTCATGAGTACACATTCCCACATTGTACGTTCATAACATATCATGTGTTCTATCTTCGTATATTCATGTTTGTGACCTCTTATATACACATTCATGTTTGTGACAGACACAGTGCATACGTGTTTGTATGTTCATGATGCAGCATATATTCACGACAAAGTGTACTCATATACGTGCATATTCGTGGCCCAGCGCACAGATTCAGTTACGCACTCACGTCGCACTGCACGAGGAGGTGGCGTCTGCACCCTGACCATCCCATTCATTGTCTGTAAAACAAGCGGGTTGGACTTGTTCTCCAAGTGCCTTTCCAGTGCTGATGGCTGGCCCATCTGCTTTCCTGGGGTTGCATGTGAGCAAAGGAGTGGTGTGTTCTGTGGGCCTGTGTCATGTCCTCCCTGGGCGTGCTGCAGCCAGACTCTGCATAGTGGGCACCGCTTGGTGGATTCTGTACACACAAGAGGGGGCGGGTCCGAGAGGTCACCAGGGTTCCTGTGATGGGCGAGTGATTCAAGCAGCCCAGTCAGGGCCCAGGAGGTGCTGAGTGGGAGAGTGCTTGGGAGATGAACGGCCACAACCCAACACACCCGCCTCTTCGTGTTGCAGAAGATTCATGTTTTTCCTGATTATAAAGGCAACACAGTGAGGAGGAGTGTGAACTGTCACAGCCTTTGCCAAGGGGTGATTTGGAGGTGTCCATCCAATTTCATGATGTGTTTAACCTAATCCAGCGAGCCCACGTCTGGGTCATATCTGGAGACACTCCCACAGGCACCCCTGTCTGCAGCAGTGATTCCCACGGCAAAATATTGGAAACAACATAAGCACCTCTCAATGGGAGGATGGACATGGGGGGGTGTATGGGAACGTGGCACCTAGAGTGTGCGGCTGTTAGGGACAATGAAACGGGCGCCGGCACATTGCAACAGAGAACAGAAGCGAGTCTCTGCAGCCCGCACAGCAGGGCTCCATTAATGCACATGCACAAAGCAAAGCTGTAACCCTGTTTGACGTAGCTAAGGGCTGGGTGGTGTGTGTCTGAGCTGACAGGCACTGGTACCCGTGAGGGTGGGAAGAGGGCAGGTAAAAGGACCCGCAAAGAGAGATGGGATGCATGATGAGCGGAGCAGGAAGCAAGGCGCTGGCCCTGGTTTCAGGTAGAAGAGCCAGAAATCACCTTATTTAAAAATCTCTACACCAGCAGGAGAAGAACAGTAGGAGAAACTGCTATTCTAACTGTATAATCACATACATGTATAGGTTCGTTTTTATTGGCTGATTTGGCTTTGAATGACTTTCTATGTCTTTGAGAAAAGCTAAAAGCTCAGTTTATTATTGAATCATATGTATCAACGGATACATTGTTAAAAAGCAGTATCAACTTTTACTCCAGCCACTGTTTTGTGCTTCAGACAGTTTATATTAATGACATTTCAAGCCCTCAGAGGGGCTCATGGCCATGGTTGAGCGGCGGTCTCACTGCACAAGGAGAAATCACACATGTCTCTTCCCGAGCTTCACACAGAGGACTGAAAACTGTGTTTCTCTGGGCCTTGCATCTATTTCTATTTTAAAGAGAAAATCCATATTTCTTTTCCAGTATTTTCCTTGTAAAGAGGGGGCTTATATACTTTTCTATGCTTTTGTAGTTGAATTTCTTATACAGAAAATACATTTGTTACATTTTCTATTGATAGTGCACCTTTGTATCAGTATACGTAGAGTATACATTTTATTGTACAGTATTTTAGTAGTATAATAAAAATAAATGAGCTGTAATACCAGCAGGGCACGTGTTGAACACAGCAGGTCTTGAGCGAGCTGCAGTGCATCAGGGAGGTGGAGTTGCTGGAATCCCGCTGGGGATTGCGGTTGCTGTTTCC
This sequence comes from Phyllostomus discolor, assembly GCF_004126475.2. Classification (NCBI taxonomy): domain Eukaryota; kingdom Metazoa; phylum Chordata; class Mammalia; order Chiroptera; family Phyllostomidae; genus Phyllostomus; species Phyllostomus discolor. The sequence goes on along the minus strand of NC_040914.2, from coordinate 75,562,874 downwards.
CGTTAGTTGTGGGAGATTTCAAACACGGAGATTAACCCCACGTTCCCATCACCCTCATCCAGTCATCAGCTCCTCACCAACCTGGATTCATCTGAGCTTCACCACTCCCATTACCCCTCAAAAAAAAAAAAAAAAAAAGAAAAAAGAAAAGATTAATGTGAAGCAGATCCCAGCTGAATTGCCTCCTTTCATCCATAAATATTTCAGTATGCAGCTCTGAAAGATAAAGACTGGAAAAACAGCCAGGGGGCCCCATGATCACCCTGGAAATAAGTGAACAGCTCTCTTCATCTCTTTGAGTGCGGGCTCAGTGTCCACCCCCTGGGGCTGTACCCAGCTGGCCGGGACACCTGGCTTCCTGCCCTGGGTTCTGGAGGGTTGTCTGGTGTGCAGTGTACAAACGTAGGACGGGCTTGTCCTCACACCCAGGCGGGGCCTCACCCGCTTTCTCTGCCTAAAACCCCCCCTGGACTTACGCTTCCAGCAAAACAGATGGCAGATCTGCTGCAACAGATGCTTCTGACTCAAGCGTCTGCAGCTTCAGGCCCCTCACCAGGCCGGGCCGCTGGCCCAGGGCAGGGGAGCGAGTCCCCAGAGCTCCCTACTGCTTCTCTGCCTCGGCCTCCTGGCCTCCCTCCGGGATGTCTGGAGGGTCATCGCTGTCACTCGGTGAGCAGGCTTGGGGTGGGGGCAGAGGCGTCCAGGGCCCATCTCACTCCCTGGGCTGCTTCCCCCAGGGTTTGTCTGCTGAGGTTTGGTTGAGTCTAGGATGTGGGCGAGGTTGGCTGTAGTTCAACAAAAGGGTGACGCATGGGTGTGGCTGTGATTACTGTTATGTTGTTACCACCGTCCCGAGTCGTGTTCATGCCCAACGCGGTGTCTTCTCATTCCAGCAGGTCAATGGGAGAGCCATGCACATGTGATGGAGCTGATGGTGGGGACCGGGATACCTTGGGGCCACCCACCTTTCTTTCTTTACCTGTTCTCTGTCACCCGGTTCTACGATTCTCTGGCCGCAGAAGACCCCCAGCTCCAGTTCCCACACATTTTCATCGCATTAGTGTGGAAAGTGGATCTTAGAGCTGGCTCTCTCTGCCGGCCCCCTGGGGTTGGAGCACACCTTCCGGGTGGGGACCGGCTGCGTGTCCCCAGCCCTGCCCCGACCACGGAGGCTCTGTATTAGAAAGGCCTGGCCCAGTCTGGATCCCACAAACCTTGAGCAGGTTCCACATTCTCACCCGGAAGCCGCTGAGTCCCTCCTGCAGGAGCCTCCAGGGTGACTCTGGGGTTCAAGCTGGGGCCTCCCCACACCCAGCTTCTTCCTGTAGTCTCCTCTGGAAAAGTCTTGCTCTTCTTCCTCTTTCTCCGAACTCCCCCTGCCCCAGTTCATGCATCTTTCCCAAACATTATCTCTATCCAGCCCAACTCCTTTTCAACACACCACTGTGTAAATAGATGACATGCAGATACATGTTAATGTGTAAATGTATGCAATTCTAATTTACATGTGTTAACTTATTTGCATTTTAATTGTCTCCTCCATGTGATTGTGAGAGGAATATCCTAGAAAATGTCTGGTGCCTGAAAACAGTCTTAGGTGCTATTTCCCTGATTTTCTTGTTCTCGGCAGGTTAGCTGTGTCTCTGTCACTCTGCCACGGCCAGAAGTGGACGTCCCTCTCCCCTGTGTCCTGCTTGTCTGTCTGGGTGCTGGACTCCCTGGGACAAGAAACACCCCTGCGATGCACGCTCACTGGGGAGTGGCCTGGGCCACAGCTGTGGGGCCTGTGCTCACAGGAAGGGGGCCGGGCAGGGGGTTTGTCAGCTTGGTGTGACCTGTGACCATGCGTAGGGCAGTGTTGTGAGATTTCCCCTGTTTGCTTTTCATGAAGATCATAATTGTTTTCACATTTGCTAACTCGATGTCAGATTTAGTGGGACTCCCCTCTTGTGGGGGGGGTCTCCACCTGCAGGGCCCCCCCCTCCGGCTGCCACAGATGAGAATAAGTCTACCAAGACATGATCTGCTTGGGGAGGAAATGTGGCTGATCTCTCAGAGGAGAAGAACCAAGAGCCTTTTCCTCAATGGCTTTTATTGGGTTCGTTTACACAGAAATTCAGGTAAAGCTCATTACTCATTGCTAGGAAGTAAGGACCAAGTAACAAGGAACTCTGAGGGCCTATGTTGAGTCAGGGTCAGATAGCTAAAGAGCTGTAAAAAAACTTTAAGGAACAAACTTACTTCTTCCTTGGACCCTTATCATTCAATTGAGAGCATCCTAAACAAAGCAGGTTTCACAGGAATTTACATGTTCTTTCTCAGGCCCGATCACCCCGGGAACCCGCCCTTTCCAGCACAGGGCTACACCACCCTCTGTCATTGTTTTGGGCTTAGGTGGAGCAAGGGAAGTAAGGCAGCCAAGAAATTAGGAGATTTTCTCACAGACAATGAGGACTCAGGCTATGTCAAAGCTGAGGGGCGAGGGTCCATCACCTCCTTTTGTTGTAGCCCCAAAGTCCGTCCTTGGGGGCCTCCCACGTGATTGTGCCTGTCTTAGATCGTTCCCCCTTGGGGAATCTTACCCGTCATTGGCTAACTGACCAAGTATTGGGGGCCAGGCAGGGTGAAGTAAAAGGAGCAGAAGAAGTGCTCCTGCCAGAGTGATAAGATTTGTCTCCTTGGGGGCTTATGGTCGAAGGTCATTCCCTCAGCCTTAGCCTTGGCAGGGGTTACAGCTTCTGATACCAGGCAGGGTGGTTCCCAACACCCTCCGCCCACTCTGGAAGGACAAACAAAGGAACTGGACTGTTAGGTAGCTGGTCAGGGTGGGCCAGGATGAGAACTGCTGTTGCAGGCAGTGGCCCGCTATTTAGGAAAGATATCCTGCCTGGCTGGAGCACAGGCAAAATGCCCTGTGAGATACCCCGAACTTACACAACCAGCTTATCTGAGGAGAAGCCACCAGTCACCCATCTGCTGGCCTGGCAGAGACTTGCTAGAACTGAGGAGGCCTCAGGTGGGCGGCTGAGCTCAGAACCTTCCCAACAGGGAGCCCTGAGGAGCAGTGATCAAGCACTCACCTTCTGGTCAGACCCGCTGTAGCTTCCATGTCATCCCATTCTTCTCCAGTCCTGCAAAGCTGGGACTCTCCTCCTTGCTGTAGAAGGACAGAGTGGGCTCTGAGGGATTGAGTGGCTCCTGAAATCCAGTAGCTGCAAAGTGAGCAGCTAAGACTGCACCCTGGTGTCACCTACTAGCATCCCTCCCCTGCCTGGGCTCCTTAGGACTGAGTGCACTGGGGACCTAGGTGACACCCCCCTCCACTGTGGGGGACCCTCCACAGTCCTCCCCATGGAGGCTTCCTGACAGGCACTGCAAGGGCTGTGTGCGCTCGGCTGGGGGACACTTCCTGGTAGCTGCCTTTCTCTTTGCTTTCCAGCCATTTTTCAAGGGCTGAAGTTGGGATCTTCAGCTACTATCAGAACATCAACAAAAGTACCAGTCATACCCATGGTCTTTAACAAAGGTCTTCAAGTCAAGGAAAGACTCTAATAGCCACTGTTTTCTCAGATCACATGGTTCTCACCCAAGATTCCATCCAAATTACTTATCATTGGGGGATTCTTGGTTGTATAGAGTTTCTGTGAATGTGGGTGATTCTGTTATAAATGTAGTCAGTAAAGGTTATTGGTGAAACTCTCGAGTGGCCACTTTTTATCGATAATGACTTTCCCTCAGGAAGGAGTGACTTGCCCTCTACCTCTGTGTCCCTGCAGGATGGGGGCCATTTCCAAGTTTCTCTTCTCCCTGCTGCACACAGCAGACCCTCTCTGTTTCAGGTGGGTCTCACTGTAAAGAGCATAAAACTGTATGTGAATTGAATTTTTAAAACTGAGATACAGACTTCCGGCCAAGATGGAGGCATAGTAGACACACTGTGCCTCCTTGCACAACCAAAAGAAGGACAACGACAATTTAAAAACAAAAAACAACTGGAACTGACAGAAAATCAAACTGTATGGAAGTCCGACAACCAAGGAGTTAAAGAAGGCACATTCATCCAGACCAGTAGGAGGGGTGGAGTCGGGCGGCCATAGCAGAGAGGGCTTGCAGGCAAGGTGGCAGCTGGCGGACTGCAGCACACAAGGCAGCAGCGGGTGGACCCAGTGAGGTGGCAGATTGTGGAGGGGCGCGGTGCACAGGGTGTCTGGTGGACCAGGAGGTTCCACATTTGCACAGATAAAACAGGCGAAGCTGGGGAGCAGGATGGACCACAGAACCCAGGGCCCCAGCATGGGGAAATAAAGCCTCAAAACACCGATTGAAAGCACCTTCGGAAGTTGAGGTGCCAGGAGAGACTCCCAGGGTCACAGGAGAGTTTGTTGGAGAGACCCATGGGGTCCTAGAATGTGCACGAGCTCACCCACCAGGGAATCAGCACCAGAAGGGCCCAGTTTGCTTGTGGGAAGCAGGGGAAGTGACTGAAATCCGGCAGAGAGTGGAGCAAGTGCCATTGTTCCCTCTTTGACCTCTGCCCCCACATACAGTGTCACAACCCAGTGACTGGGTTGCCCCGCCCTGGTGAACATCTAAGGCTCTGTCCCTTACTATGTAACAGGAATGTGAAGACCAAAAAAAAAAAATGGCCCAAATGAAAGAACAGATCAAAGCTCCAGAAAAAATACTAAGCAATGAAGAAGTAGCCAGCCTATTTGATGCACAATTCAAAACACTGGTGATCAGGATGCTCACAGAATTGGTTGAATTTGGTGGCAAATTAGATGAAAAAATGAAGGCTACACTAAGTGAAATAAAGGAAAATGTACAGGGAACCAATAATGATGGGAAGGAAACTGGGACTCAAATCAATGGTGTGGACCAGAAGGAAGAAAGAAACATTCAATCAGAAAAGAATGAAAAAACAAGAATTCAAAAAAATGAGGAGAGGCTTAGGAACCTCTAGGACATCTTTAAACATTCCAACATCTGAATTATAGGGGTATCAGAAGGAGAAGAGGAAGAGCAACAGGTGGAAAAGTTATTTGAACAAATAATAAAAGAGAACTTCCCCAATCTGGCAAAGGAAATAGACTTCCAGGAAGTCCAGGAAGCTCAGAGAGTCCCAAAGAAGTTGGACCCAAGAAGAAACACACCAAGGCACATCATAATTACATTAGCCAAGATAAAAAAATAAGCAGAGAATCCTAGAATCAGCAAGAGATAAGGAGACAGTAACCTACAAAGGAGTTCCCATCAAACCGTCAGCTGATTTCTCAAAAGAGATCTTACAGGCAAGAAGGGGCTGGAAAGAAGTATTCCAAGTCATGAAAGGCAGGGACCTACATCCAAGATTGCTCTATCCAGCAAAGCTTTCATTTAGAATGGAAGGGCAGATAAAGTGCTTCTCAGATAAGGTCAAGTTAAAGGAGTTCATCACCACCAAGCCCTTATTATATGAAATGTTAAAGGGATTTATCTAAGAAAAAGAAGATAAAAAATATGTACAGTAACATGACAGCAAACTCATAATTATTAACAACCACACCTAAAACAAAAGCAAACTAAGAAAACAACTAGAATAGGAACAGAACCACAGAAATGGAGATCACATGGAGGGTTAGCAACAGGGGAGTGGGAGGGGGTGAGAGGGGGAAAAGGTACAGAGAATAAGTAGCATAGATTGTAGGTTGAAAATAGATAGGGGGAGGGTAAGAATAGTATGGGAAATGTAGAAGCTAAAGAATTTATGACCCACGGACATGAACTAAAGGGGGTGAATGTGGGTGGGAGAGGGTATGCAGGGTGGAGGGGAGTGAAGGGGGGAAGATAGGACAACTGTAATAGCATAATCAATAAAATATATTTAAAAAGCTGAGATACTATTCACATACCATAAAATACACTTTTTTAAAGTTATGATACAGTGGTTTTTAGTATATTTACCATCATCTAATTCTACACCTTTTTCATCACCCCCAAAAGAAACTCTCCACCTGCCAAGCAGCCACTCCTCCTCGCCACCTTCCTCTACCCCTGACACCATGAACCTGCTCCTGCTGTTTCCTGTTCCGCACGTTTCACACACGTGTAATACTGGGCTGTGTGGCTCCTTGCCCACACAGGCTCCTCGTGTCTGTGGCTCTGTTCACTTAGCTGGACGTTTTCAAGGCTCACCCACATTGCAGCAGGTATCAGGGCTTCCGTTCCTTCTACGGCCGAACACTATTCCACTGCACAGACAGACCACGTCCTTGTGTCCGTTCACTGGTCGGTGGGCCTTGGGGCTGTTTCCACGTACGGGCTGATGGGCCAGGCGCTGCCATGACTATCTGAGCACGAGTTTCTACGTGAACATATTTTTATTTCTTTTGGGTGTGTGCCTAGGGATGCTGGGTCGTATGGTAATTCTGCTGAATGTTTTGGGGAACTGTCTCAGTTTTCCATAGTAAAAAAATGGCCCCATTTTGTATTTTATATTCCCGTTAGTGAGGCACGAGGGCTTGGACTTCCTCTCCAACACTCATCTGTCGTGTTTATTCTCACTGTCCTTGTGGGTGGGAACCAGCATCTCATTGTGGTTTCGACGTGCATTTCCCTGATGCCTAGTGAAGCTGAGCACCTTTTCATGTGCTTTCTGACCATTTGTGTATTTTCTTTGGAAAAATGTCTATTCAAACCTATTGTATATATTTTAATTGTATTATCTTTTTTATAGTCGAATTTGTGTTATGTGTGTATTCTGGATACTAGATATTTATCAGACATACCATTTGAAAGTATTTTCTCCTGTTCTGTATGTTACCTTTTCACTTTCTTGATATACTTTCAAGTACAAAAATTTGTGATTTCATTGAAATCAATTTTCTATTTTATCTTAGGTTGCCTGTGCTCTGGGTCATTTCTAAGAAACCAATGCCTAGCAAGTTCACAAAGATCCAACTTCACAAAGACTTATCTTGCTGTCTCTTAAGAGATTCATAGTTTAGCTCCCACAGTTAGATTTTTTATGTATTTTGTGTTAATTTTTGTAATGTTTGTACATGGTGTGAGGTAGGGGTCTGGGTTCATTATTTTGCACATGGATATCCAGTTATCTGACATCACATTGTTTGATAAAATTGTAGAAATGGAGAACAGATTAGTGATGTCGGGGGTCCGGGGGCCAGTGAGGGGGAGGGAAATGGGTGTGAACATACAAGGGCAACATGAAGCGTCATGTGACAGAAATAGGTTGTATCTTCACTTTTATCAGTTGTCTGGCTGCGATGTCAGACCAGAGGTTTGCAGAATGTCACCAGCAAGGGCAGACTGGACAAAGGTTAGCACAGGATCTCTGCTGTTTGTTGTAAATGCATGTGAATCTACAGTGATCTCAAAATAAAAGTTTCATTAGAAAAGGTCTGGGAGATTTTGAGAATATGGAAGAGTACAAAGAAGAAAGTGGATACCCCATGCAGAGCTAACCTCTCACTAGCCTGGTATTGGGAACCGCCTTGACTGGTGCCAGAGGCTGAAACCCCCACCTAGGCTTAGGCTAAGGGAACGAACGCCCTTGGAACTGTAAGCCAGCCAGGAGACAAAAGCTTATCTCCCTGGCAGGAATGCTGCTTCTGCTGCTTTATTAATAACCGAACCCCCAAAAGCTTGGTTGGTTAACCAAAGACGGGTAAGATTCCCCAAGGGGGGAATGACCTAAGACAGGCACGATCACTTTGGGAGGCCCCCCAAAAGAAGGACTTGGGGGGCTGCAGCAAAAGGGGGTGATGGACCCTCGCTCCTTGGCTTTGACATAGCCTGAGTTCTCATCATCTGGGAGAAAAACTCCTTATCTCTTGGTTGCCTTACTTCCCTTGCTCCACCTAAGCCTGAAACAATGACAGGGTTGTGCAGCTCTGTGCTGAAAAGGGGGGATTCCCCAGGTGATCAGGCCTAAGAAAATATGTGAATTACTGTGAAGCCTTCTTTGTTTAGAATGCTCTCAGTTGAATGATAAGGGTCCAAGGAGGAAGTTAGTTTGTTCCTCAAAGTCTTACAGCTCTTTGACCCCGACTCAAAATAGACTGGCAGAGTTCCTTGTTTTCTATAGTTCCTTACTTCCCCTTAATGAGTACTGTACTTTACCTGAATTATTATGCAAAATGAGCCCAATAAAAGCAGGTATGGATGGTAAATCAGCGCGCTCCCCACTAGGGGGGGTGGCCATTTCCTCCCTACTTCTCCACAGAAACTAGTTTGTCTCTGTGCATGTTTTTTCTCGTGTGTTTTTCGACGAGCCATCCACAGCGTTCCATGATCACTGCTGGCCGGTGACCCACGCATCAGCCTGGCAGGAAGGAACAGATTCCCACAGGAACCAGACTCTAGGGTGCGTGAATGGGGGTGTCCACCTTAGAGACAGGAGGAAGTCTAGTCGGGAGAGGACCGGGTGCCTCAGACATGCAGGACGATGAGGAATTCGGCCCCTGGGCCAATGGCTGGCCCTGCGGGGTGTTTCAGGCACCTCCCTCCCTCTGAGCTGGCTGCTGCGAAGGGCCTCATGGGGAGGCACAGCTGTGTTCTGCTGGGTACATCTTCCCTGCCCCAAGTGTTACAGAACACAACAAGGGGGGCCTGGGATGATATACTATTATTGAAAGAAGGCCCCGGGTCCGTTATGTCCGCCGCCAGAGGAAAGACGTCTCTCAATGCCAGAGATTGGTGAATAGGAAAGGAAATATTTATTTAATGCTATACTAACTTAAAGTAGTGACCTAATGTCTTCACCAAAATCCCAAAGTCCCTTAAAACACCCACAAACAGACACAGTCCTTCCTTCCTTCCCCCTTTGCCCAGTCTAGAGTACCGTATCTCAGGAAAGGAAATAGAAGTCCATGGCTCAGGCAGTCCTCTGGTTCTTCCCAGTTAGTACTCCCTCTCGACTGGGAGACCTCCCTGGGTTCCTGGCACCCTCCGCTGAGTCACCAGGATCTCTGCTAGAACTAGGTGGTGGTTCCCCTTTCTAAAGCTGTGTGTGGGGGGGCCCCCACTCTGCCAGGCCGCGTGGTTCTCTTCTCCAGGGCTGCCGTGTGGTTCCCCTCTCTCAGGGCTGCAGGAGTCTCCACTCCGTCAAGTCCGCGTGGTTCATCCCCCCTCAATGGCCACCAAATCTGGGTTTTAAATCCCCGCGGCCAATCTTCCTCTGCAGCCTCATTTCCGACTCCTCCCACAGTCGGCTTCACATGCCAGAACTCATATCCTTCCAGCTTTACTGGGCTGCCATCATGAGTCTGGGCAGGCGTGGCCCCATGTCCTGGAGCCAATCCTCTCTGAGCTCCCACACAGGCGCTGTAACTCAGGGGACCCGCCCCCCCCCCCAGTTACATCTGGGTGGGGAAGTTACTTCCATTCCCCTGGCTTAGAGCTGATCACAGCTATTTAACATATCTAAGCGACCAGCCAAAGGCTACAGATATGTTAAATGACCAAGCCAGAGGTTAGCTGCAAGGCTGTTGCTATGCTAAACAGCTCTCAATGGCCCTGCTCCATTTGTCCCTTCCCCCAACCCACACCCTGGGCAGGGGGGGGGGGGGGGGATGGAGACATCCCAAAATCTCCTGGACACCTTAAGTTCTGGACCCCATTTCAAATGCTTATTTGGGGTCCCCCCTCTTGGCTGCATCCTGTAACACAAGGGCGACATTAAGCATCATTCATTCAGTCAGCAAACATTGGTGTCTACTATGTGCCAGTCATTGGGGAGAGAGTGTGAGAAGCTGTGCCTGAACCCTCCGCAGCTCTCAGGCAGATGGCCAGTGGCGTTGAGTGAAGTATGTGTGAGCATGGTGGTGGTGGGGGGGAGTTCAGGGACATCGTCCACGTCACAGCCTGCCCACATTCCCAGGCTGCCCCAAGGACCAGCACTCCCTGCCTGGGGTGATATTCGGCCATGGAAGCCTGTGCAGGGACAAGCGGATGTGTTAGGGAGTGACACCCCAGGGAGCGGCCTCAGCCGATGGTGGTGAGAGGTGTGGATAAACACCAGCCTCTTCACCCTTTGAGCTGGGTTCTCTTCTGTCTCCTGAGGGACTCCAGGAGCCCCAGGGCCCCGACTACCCTCAGCGGTCACCTTCCTGGTAATGTCCTTTGTCCTGGCTCCTCCCCTTCCCTGTCTCACTTCCCCACTCCCTCACAAGCCTGCCAAGATTACCTCCCTGTAAACCACTGGGAGGCAAACCACTGGGAGGCACCCTTGGCCCAGGCTTCGTGCTGGGGAACCTTAGATGAGACAAGGCGTGCTGACTGGGTCAGGGAGGCTCCTGGGGCAGGGCCCTCTGAGCTGAGACTTGAGGACGAGTCTCATTATCCTAGAAATGAAGGGTGAGGACAGACTCTGGGTGGAGGCACGCAGTGTGGAGGCCTCCGGGTGGCAGTCTGGTGTGTGCTACCCACAGAGGAAGCTCATGTTTGGGAGGAGACAGCGAGAGAAGGTGGAGCTGGGACCAGACGGTGGGAGGTATCGAAAGATCCCAAGTGCAGCAGATTTGCACTGGGGAACTGCCACTAGGGCTGAATCAAGTTGAATGGAGAACAGGGTGAGAGTGGACTCAGGAGAGCCCCTCGGAAGCTACAGCAGAAAACCTGGCAGAGACGGCTATGTGGCGAGTGTGGTGCCCAGACCTCAGCTGGGTCAGTGGTGATTTTCTTCCAGGTACAGAGGAGGGTTTGGTGCCGTCACTCAGAAATCTGTGCAGATGGGCTCCAGGGGAGGGACACAGTCATTTGTCCTTCATGCAGGGACAACTTTGCTGCAGTGGCTCCGCCAGATGTGCTGTGTGATCATGAGACCTGAGCCCAGGCACTCCCTGCCTACACTTGTTTTCTTGAAGCTAATGGGAGGAGCCACGAGAGGGCGCTGTCTGAAAGTCTCTGGTCTGGCACCCCTCACGGAGGGTCAGCACCGGGAGCTGCTCCAGCGCCCAGCTTGGCCCGGGCTTGCCCGCTGTCTCCTGGGGCTGCTGATTGCTGTCTCCAGGTGAGGCCATGACATCTTCGACCTTCTGGGCAGAAGCACGTGTTCTGAGCAGTTTAAGGGGTTTTGGGAAAGATGTTCCTGTGATCCACGGCACCTCAGAATCAAGTCAGGGAGCACAGAGACCCCGTCCCACCCTTCCCCTCTCTTTCCCCCTTTCCTCCCCTTTTCTGTCTCTCTGTCCCATACCATTTACTGATCAATCACCATGTAGTGCAGCCCCATCCAAGGGAACTTTCTAAAATGGAATGTTCTGGATCTGCACCTTTCAGTACAGGGTCCAAAAGCCACATGTGGCTATTGAGCATTTGAAATGTGGCCACTGCACCTGAGGGTCCGAATTTTGATATTTGTTCACTTCAATTTAACTTTAAACGGTCACGTGTGCCCTGGCCAAGTAGCTCAGCTGGTTAGAGCAGCGTCCCTATATGCCTCGGTTGTGGGTTTGATCCCCAGTCAGGGCACATATGTGAACCAACCAGTGAATGCTTAAGTAAGCTGAAGAGCAAATCGATGTTTCTGTCTCTTTCTCTCTCTCTTTCTCTTTCCCCTCCAAGATCAATAAAAAGAAAACTTTATTTTGATAGCCCTGGCTGGTGTGGCTCAGTGGATTGAGTGCCGGCCTGTGAACTGAAAGGTTGCTGGTTAGACTCCCAGTCAGGGCACACGCCTGGGTTGTGGGCTAGGCCCCCAGTGGGGTGTGTGAGAGGCAACCGATCAATGTGTCTCTTGCCCATCGATGTTTCTCTCCCGCTCTTTCTCCCCCTCCCCCCTCTCTAGAAATAAATAAATAAAATTTTTTAAAGAGAAAGCTTTATTTTAATAAAATAAACAAGCAGCCATGTATGCTCAGTGGCGAGCACGCTGGGCAGCAGAGGCTGTAGCCCTGTGGCTGCTGCCCTCGACCTGTCCTCCCGGCTGGCTCACATGACAGCACCGTGGGACCCAGCCAAGGCTTCACGACCTTCTAGAATGTCCCCTGACCTTGGTCACAGCAGTTGCTTTAGAAATGCTGCCCACAGGCCTTTCAAGCCTTTTCGCTGTGAGAGTGAGGGCAGCGGCTTCCCTGGCTGCCTCATCGTCACCTTGAGCTCTCAGTCGGTCCCAGGTCGCCTGAAGGCTCCCGATGGCTCCCCGGGGGGGGGGGGGGTGGGCGGCCACTCGTCCCAGTACAAAGTGGAGACCCAGGCCCCAAGAGGGCGGCAACCTGCCACCCTCCCTTCCCACAGAGACAGGCCAGCTCCCAGAGACCACGGTGGCCGGCAGGCTGCTCCCCCCAGGCGTTGCCTCTCCTCCGGGAAACGGCCTCTCTGGTCTCCTGAGAAGAAGCCCGCCTGCCACCTGCTGCCTGCCGCCTGCTGAGGGGCTGAGGGCAGCAGCTGTTGGAGGAAAACCATCCTTTGAAAAGGTTATGCTGGAGACCGTGGCCACACCGCTTCCACAGGCGAAAGCAGCCTCACTGAACCCAGAATGTGACCGAGAGGCACCTCAGCATCCACTGATGAGGACAACTTTCCTCTCCCGCCAGGACTCTGGCCATCTCCTCTTGGTCCCAGACAGGGGCCCCGGCCCAGACCTCTGTCCCATGCGGTGGTGGGTGATGATGGGGCAGGACAACAGGCTTTCCACCACTGCAGGGAAGTGTGTGGAGCGAGGTGGGTGTGGGCTGCCAGCAGGGGCCACCTCGCAGGAGCAGGGTCCTGGGAGGCTTCCTGGTAGCTGGGACTGGACATGGACAATGAGTGCATGCAGCAGGCGGGGGAGAATGTTCTGGGGAGAGAGAGAATGTTTTCCTTGAGGGTGGGGGCAGCGAACAGGATCCTTTGGGGACTCACAGTGTTTTACCCTGTCAGGCTTTTCCAAGTGCAAATGAAGGGGCCCAAACTACCGGTCAGAATTAGATTCTCGGGACTAGAAAGGGTCCTGTGAGAGCCAGAGGATCTCTTTCCACCTCCTGCCAGGGAAGCACCCTAAATTCTCCTTCTAGAAAAAGTCCTTTACAGCCCATTGACAGCTGGTCCCTCAGTGTAAACCTCTTTCCCTTGGCTTCCAGGACAATGGTCAGCCTCTTCCTGCCAGAAGCTTTGCCTGTATTGGATGAGCTTTCCCCTCCAGCGAGCACTTGGCTCCTCGTCTGTCGTGAGCAGGCGGTCACAACGGCAGCTTGGCCCCTGGCAGCTGCTGCATGGACCGTGCGGTCAGCCCGGGGATCACAGAGGTTAATGGTGCTTTCATGCTCGACACCAGCCGTGGGCTCCCCAGCTAAGGAATGCAACAGTCTGAGAGGAAAACAGTCTTGGATCTCTCCACAGCCCCTGAATCTATGGTGGTCTCAGGCCAACTCAGGCTCCAGCTGCTTCTGCTGGACATTTGGCCGAGGAAGTAGCGAGGGTCCCAACTTTGGAAACATGCAGATTGGGGAACTGGCACCTGAACTGTGAGGGGCTGTGGCCGTCAGCTTCCTTGAAGGGGCAGGTGTTTCTGGTGGAGAGTTTTTTCTCCGCTCAACAGTTTATCTACTTTGTTATTCGTTACTTGTTCAGTGGGCCTCTTCCACCCTCAAGTGTCAGAGACAAAAACCTGGACATCTTTCAGGGTCATTCTGCTGACCACAGCTCCCCTGAGGTAGCCCTCCCCTAAATCTTCAATAGATACAATTCTTCACATTCCCTGATACAAGTTTTCCGGAAGGTCCTTAGGCTGAAGCCAGAGCCGTGTCTGTGGCTGCACGCCCGTGGTGACCTGGGGGTACAGGTGTTACCCTGGGCCCTGACGCCCCTGTGCTGCACCAGACTCCATACTAAGGACAGTGAAAAAGTGGATGCTGGGCAGACGATTAGCGGTCTCTGTCAAGTTTAATCTCAAGAACAGCCCAACGAGACAGCTATTCCATCACAGCCTTTTCAAAGATGGGAAATGCAGCCTCAGAGAAGCTAAGAAACTTAGACCAGCGAATGCCTGGAAATGAAGGACTTCTGTGGTAACAGGGCACAGGCGAGGCACTGAGGATGCCATGGCCAGCGGAGTGACTGGGTGCACAGTTCTGGTGAGCACAGCGTGTCCCTTCGCACGCAAATCACCTGTAAAATCACAAAGGAGCTTTGCATACACGTGCTGCAGGGACAGTGGTGTCTGGGACCTGGGAGGTGTGATTTAGGGTGTCAGAGGCATAGGGATGCTGCCGGCCACTCCCAAAGATCTGGGGAGGGGGGCCATTTCTACAAATGTAATCATCTACTAACTTACCTGGGTGACTCTGACCTCGGAAGTCACCTGCTGCTACCCACGGCTCTTCTGCCTGCCCCAATGTAATGATCACCCGGGTCTGGCGCCGCCGTATGGAGCCGGGCTTGGACCAGCTGCTCGGCTTCCAAATCTCTGCGTAGAAGGGGCAGCCTCAGAGGCTGCTTCATGCGGTGATCTGGTTTGCACCTTATCAATATTAGGACCCTTTGACGGAGAAGCAGAGACACAAGTACTCTCCCTGGTGCCCAAAAGGAATTAGATGGTCTTATCATTTATTTCTTCAAACTCAAGGACAACATTGCTGACTAGAAGCCCCCCCCCACAACACCAATTCAGCCTGGTAAGGTACCTGGAGGCCTTAGATTCCCAGAGAAAAAGAGCGGAAGGAAGGTGTTGGGGGGGGGTGGGGAAGGTGGGTGCTGAGAAGACACGGGGTGCCAGTGTCTGACACAGTTTCATTTCACAAGGTGAGAAGCTTTCTGGTGACAAGTGGTGGTGGCGGCTGCACAACAAGATGAATGTACTAAATGCCACTGAACTGTACATTTGAAGGTGGTTAAGAGCAAATTGCGTATTTTACCACAGTAAAAAAATTTGGCAAAAAACCGAAGTGATGCCTGCCAACCACATACACGTCCTTGCCCATTCACTTCCACAGCCATCCCCTCCGCAAAGGAGAGAGGAGCAAGGTGGGGTCGTAAGCTGAGCGTGTCCACATTAGCGCTAGCTGTTATCCTGCTGAACAGTGACATGAAAAAAGTCAAGAGACGTCAGCCGAGGAAAACAGCACAAATAGAAGATGACCGTTGAGGTGGACAACTGAACGGCGGTGGGATTGAATTTGAAAAGGAAGCAACTCACTTTGCATTGCATTATTTTGCATTGGTTTATATTTCTTAATAAATTAAGCAGGTTGTTGCTGCCGTAAAAGGAGAACGTTCTGCTAAGGAATAGCCACCAGAGGATACTTAGAGATTAAAGACTGGATTGTCGAATTAAAAAAAAAAGTCCTCAGCTAAGAAGCTTGAATAACAAATGGGACAGAATATATAATTGAGGAAGTCTCTCGGAAAAATAAGCAACTGAAACGATGAAACAGAATTTGAGACAAGAAAGCCAGCTCTAACAGACCAGCGTGTTCAGAAAGAGAGACTGTGGGGGAGGAAGCAGGGAGAGTAGAGGTGGAGCCGGAGGTGGGACCCGCGCTAAGGACTTTGGCTGTGGCCTTCGCAGCCAAAGGGGCCGACGGACGTGCAGAGAAGGGCGCTGGGGGAGTGGCGGGAAACAGAGATGCAGACAATTCCCGATAAAACATCAAAGGATAAGAAAAAAAAACCCAAAGTGAAGAGAAAGTACAGTAGATCCTTGGTAACTGACATTCTGTTTCTCACGGAGAGCGACCTACAACTTTTAAAAGAAAAAGGGTTTTGAACCTAGAATTGCACACTGAGTCAACCATCATGTGAGCCTAAGAACACTGTAAAGGTGTCTTCAGAAGAGGAAGACAACTGATCTAATAATCCGGGCTCCTCACAACGCTGAATGAAGTACCCCAGTGACATCCCAGAGCGCCCGCAAAGAGGGCCGTGGGCATGCAGGGCCCTTGAGGGGAGACCCGCACGCACCGGCGTTCAGTGCTGGGGGAAGGAGCAGTTCAGCACCCGCAGCCATTTGACTCACACTTCAGAAGGGGCGTGCTCGGGACCTGTGTACCATTCTCCTGCTGTTCATTGTACAAAGGCTCTGTGCTCTCCGACACAGCCCACCTGTCCGCCCCACAGGCAAGAGTCCCCGGAACGGCAGAAGGGGAGCCGGGTGATGAGCAGGAGGTCCAGGTTATTCTGAGAGCGAGCCAAGTGAGCTTATCCATAACCCATGGGACGGAATAACCTCCTGGGCTGAAGTCATCCAGAAGGCAAGCAGTGGCAGAGATCGGAAGACTGCTCAATTAATCAATAACGTTACATGCCAATATTACTTACGTCAACACAAATATCCAAATTAAGATATTAGCAAACAGAATCCAATACCAGATTGAAAAGATCACTGTAATAGCTAAATGGGACTTATTCCAAGAATACAGACTACTTTAATATTTGGCAACCCATTAGTATGCCATTAGAATACAGCTAAGAAGAAAAATCTTGTATCTCCCAAGATGCTGAAAAAGCCTCTGATGATATTTAAACTGCATATCAAATTCAAAAATGATAGCTTTCAAGAAAATGGGAATTGATTAATACTTCACTAACATGAATACATGTGCATACATACATAGGAACTCTTATAACCTAATATGCATATGTCTGATACATGCCTATGTAGGTTACATATATATATATACACACACACAGGTCAACCACACACAGGCACATATACACACTTAAAATTTGTGCACATACACACACGCTCACATGCACATGCATGTTTATGCTTCAGTCCTCTCGAATCTAAAGTCAGGATGTTACTTAATGAAGAAACACGAGACATTCCTATGAGAGGCCATACACGCACAAGGTGCCTTAGAGTTCCAGCCACGGAACAGAGAGGGAAACTGAGATAGCCGAGAAAGAGCTGAGAAGTTGGAGGAAATAAGTAGGAAACTACAACCCATACAGAAGATAATCAACTGAGATGGGCCCAGAACTGACACAGATGTTGCAGGCAACAGAGAACATTAAACCTGTCTATGGGGACTTCCGGCAAGATGGAGGAATAGGTGGACACACCGTACCTCCTCGCACAACCAAGATTAGAAAACCAATAATTTACAACAATAATTTACTATCAGAATAACACCCAGATCCGGCAGAGGATTTATCTGAATGGAAGTTGGGCAGCCAAGAAGTTGAAGTAGACGCGTTCATCCGGACTGGTAGGAGAAGACAAGCCGGGCGGGCGCGGGGCTGGCGGCGCGCGGAGGTCCGGGGAAGGTTTGGCGGGAAATCGGCGCAAAAGCCATCGGACGCGCAAGAAGGCAGCGGTGATCCCTGAGTACGCAAGCTGCAGCTGGCAGACCCAGAGGGGTAGCGATTGTGGACCAGGGCAGAACTCGCGGCCCAGAAGCCCAGAAAAGGATCTGAGTCCAGGGGAACGGAACTACCGCCATTGTTTTCTCCCGCCCCGCTCCCGCTCCCACCCCACCCCCACATATAACGTCACAATCTAGCGACCGGGGTGCCCAGCCCAGGTGAGCACCTAAGGCTCCGCCCCCCACCGTAACAAGAGCAACCAGACCGGAAAAAAAAAAAGGAGAGACAGGGGGAAAAAAAACCATGTTTTCAACAGAGCAAATCAGTCCCCCAGGACTCATCCTTTTGAGCGACCAAGAATTAGCCAATCTATCAGATGCGCAGTTCAAAACACTGGTGATCAGAAAGCTCACGGAACTGGTGGATTTTGGACGAAATTTAGATGAAAGAATGCAGATTACCATAAAACAGATGCAGGAAGACACGCGGAGGAGAGCCAATAGTGAAAGGAAGGAATATAAGTCTCAAAACACTACAGTGGACCAGAAAGAAGATAGAATCAACCAAGCAGGAAAGCATGATGAAATAAGAATTCAAAAAATTGAGGAAAAGATTAAGAGCATCCAAGACACCTTTAAACGTTCCAATATCCGAATTATAGGGGTACCAGAAGGGGAAGGGGAAAAGCAACAGATTGAGCACGTATTTGAACAAATAATAAAGGAGAACTTCCCCAATCTGGCAAAGGGAACAGTCTTCCAAGAAATCCAAGAAGCTCAGAGAGCCCCAAAGAAGTTGGACCCAAGAAGGAACACACCAAGGCACATCATAATTACATTAGCCAAGGTAAAAACGAAGGAGAGAATCCTAGAAGCAGCAAGAGGTAAGGGGACAGTCACCTACAAAGGAGTTCCCATCAGACTGTCAGCTGATTTCTCCAAAGAGACCTTACAGGCAAGAAGGGGCTGGAAAGAAATATTCCAAGTCATGAAAGACAAGGACCTACATCCCAGATTGCTCTATCCAGCAAAACTCTCATTTAGAATGGAAGGGCAGATAAAGTGCTTCTCAGATAAGGTCAAGTTAAAGGAGTTCATCATCACCAAGCCCTTATTTTATGAAATGCTAAAGGGACTTATCTAAGAAAAGAAGATAAAGAAAAGACATGTATAGTAAAAGGACAGCAAACTCACAAATATTAACAATCACACCTAAAGCAAAACCAAAAGAAACTAAGTAAACAATTAGAACAGGAACAGAACCACAGAAATGGAGGGCACATGGAGGGTTAGCAGCAGGGGGGTGGGAGGAGGAGAGAGGGGGAAAAGGTATAGAGAATAAGTAGCATAGAATGTAGGTTGAAAATAGATAGGGGGAGGGCAAGAATAGTACAGGAAATGTAGAAACTAAAGAACTCATAAGTATGACACATGGACATGAACTAAAGGGGGAAATGTGGGTGGGAGGGGGGTACAGGGTGGAGGGGAGAGAAGGGGGGAAATGGGACAACTGTAATAGCATAATCAATAAAATATATTAAAAAAAAAAACCTGTCTATGAACTGTATTCCGTGTGTTGAAAAAGTTGAGTAGAGGCAGAAGAGATATTTTAAAAGACTCAAGTTGAACTA
The DNA here is from genome assembly GCF_004126475.2 of Phyllostomus discolor. Taxonomy (NCBI): domain Eukaryota; kingdom Metazoa; phylum Chordata; class Mammalia; order Chiroptera; family Phyllostomidae; genus Phyllostomus; species Phyllostomus discolor. Next base: position 75,544,018 of record NC_040914.2, on the reverse strand, counting down.
CTACTGATAAGAACTAGAATATCTCCTTGAAATGAAAATTATACTGAACCAGGTTAACAGCATCTCCAAAAAAGATTAGTGAGCATGACATTTCCATCGTTACTGTTAAATCCAGGGATAAAACCGGAAGTCGTGGGGCAATGGCCTGCTCATCCTTCAAATGTTTCTGTTACTCTTTTCCTTTGGTTGCCAGCTGACAACACGAAAAAGTATTCTCTGGTGAAGATGTCTCCACTTCCCATCCCCGCTTCAGTTCCCTGTGTCCCGGCCTTGTCCCCACTGCTTTCCCGCACCCGCTGGTAAAGGCTGGCCTCCACCTGATTGTACTGACACCCCATGGGCATCTTCCAGCCCGTGCCCTCGAGTGACCATTCAGCTGCCTTTGACAGACGTTTTCCTACTTTACTGGCTTTTAAAAAGTTTTACCTGTAAGTATTTTTGTACGTATCTTTGAATGACAAGGAGTCTTTGAAAAAGTGGGTGGGGATACCCCATGATACATTCTTTCTTTTCTAAAAAGATTTATTTCTTTATTTTTAGGGAGAGGAGAAGGGAGAGAGAAAAAGGGAGCGAAACATCAGTCAGAACCTGCCGCACTCCTGCAGCCGAGGCACATGCCCTGACTCGGAATCAAACAGGCGACTTTTCAGCTTGCAGCCCGGTGCTCAGTCCACTGAGCCACACAGGCCAGGGCCCGTTCTTCCTCACATAATATTTAATGTCCAAAGTTTCACAGTTTTCTAAAAGCTTTTCAGTTTGTTCTTTTCAGTCAGTGCACAAATAGGGTCCATATGCTTCAGTTGGTGGATAGGTTTTTAAATCTTTTCAGAGCAACTACCCCTATATGTCTCTTGGGTTACTTTTTAGCAATTTGTTTTTTTTGAGTTGTTTACCCTCATTTTCCACAGTCTGTATTGTGTTGATTGCATTGCCACCTGTTTTGATTTTACTTTTTTTTTATTTTTAAATTGCCTGTATGCCTTGTAAAGTTGGTAGTTAGATTGGAAATTTACTCAGACTTAGGTTCAGTTCTTTTAGCAAGACTGCTGTCCGTGACACTTGCCTTCTTTCTTCCGGAAGCCTGCACGTCTGCCCGCCTTCCATGTTAGCACGTGGTGGTCCATGTTCATTGCCACGGCCCACTACTCCCTCGGGGGAGACAAAGTGGTAACACGCTCCTTCCCTGTCTCTTCTTCACTTACTGGCTGGAATACTTTTCTAAAGAAAAGCGTCTTCACTCTGCTTGGACCTGTGGTTCGTACGAGAAGACAATTTCCCAAACCCTGAGTGGCAGGGTTTGGCGTCTGTCTCGTGTTGTGGTTGTGGTCAGCTCACTGGTTTAAGTGAATGGTCAGCATTCTGGTGCCTTGATGTCGTTCCTCTTTCTGATGACCAAGTGGGTCCACCTTTGGGTCGCTTCACATTAGTTTCTGAGTCCCTCTGAAACTCTCCCTATACGTTAACATTAACAGCATTCTCTTTTATTCAACATTTATTTTTTAAAGAACTTCAAATTGACAGAACAGTTACTGGGACGGCGTGAAGAATGCCCACGCTCCTTTAGCACAGACGCCGTGTGGAGACGACTGTCCGCCCAGATGCTGAACTCTGGTGTCCCCTCGACTGAAGGACTGTAATGTCGCTGCTGCACGAGGTTCCCGGAGCACCGGTCCTGTCCTTGGCTTGAGAGTGTAAGTCTTCGAGTCAGTGACCACAGACAACTCTGATCAATAAGGGAAAGGGGTGTATCAGGCTCCCTTGTCAGTGACACGTTTCACTGAAATGTTAGTTAGTGAACGGAGTTCTGTGATAACACATAACATTAGCCTGGGACGCCTTCCTTCCAGCTCGTTGGCAAAAAGAACCGCCCACCCGGCACACAGCCATGTTTTCTCCAGGGCTTCCCCTCACTCAGTTGCTCACGTGTCCTGAGCTGCCCCCGTGTCCTAAATGTGTGCACCTCCTGTGCTATTCTGACAGCCTGTGAGTACAGCATTATTTCCCTGCCCACTTCTACAGCTTCTTCTGTCTCCCCTGGCACAGCTGTGGCCTGGAACGTTCCTACACCCACAGCTGCGTGCTTTCCCCAACCACCTGGGTTCCCATGGAGCTCCTGGCCATGCTCAGCGGGCTGCGGTGTGAACACCGTGGCTGGCCCATGACCCTGTTCCCACAGAGGGAGCTCCTGAGTCCTGGGAATTTCCTGAGCCACAGGAGTGTCTGTGAACTGTGCTGGCCTGTGGGGGAGCACGTGGGTTCTCGCTGAGGGGGTGACTTGGGGCAGGGCTGGCCAGGCCAGAAGGACCAGCCCTGTGGTTAGAGGTCAGGGGTGGGTGAACACTCCTGTGTGTGGTGAGGGAGGCCCAGCCTGCGGCCATGGGGACTTAGTATCTGGGACCATCCCATCTCCCAGGCTGCTTTGCTGTCCTCTGTGACCCTCTATTCATGGTTTTAGCTCCCCTTTCTCCATGCCCACCCCACTCACAGCTTGAGCTCATCCTCTCTTCTTTTTATTTTTCTCAGAATTTCTCCAACACCCTCATCTCTTCCCCATGGTGCCCACCTCACCACAGGCTCTCATCCTCCGGCCACATGAAGCTGGTATGGGAGGTTGTGAGAAGGACCCCATTAGGGTTCGAGGTCGTGAACACCGTGTGTGTTCTCTGGGGCCAGGGGGTCCGAGTTTCACAGCCACTTCCAGGGAAGCGCCTCTCATTGAATCACCTGGGCTCTGTTGTGAATTTCACGTTGTTATCTGGGTGCCTGGGGTGCTTTCTCCTTCTCTCTGCCCTTCCCATTCTCCCACCTCAGTATCGTGCCCTTCCTCCCCACTCTCAGACTCTGGCTGAGGCGAGAGGTTGGCCTCAACCTCTTGTGTTTCCTACCGAGCTGGAAAACCTTTCAGGATCATTTATTCCTCAGAGTTAGGAAATTTGCTTGAGTGACACCAACCCCATTAGGCTGAACTATCCCCTGACAGTGAGCAGCTAGTCAAATTGGAACAAGCACACACGTCATGGAGGTGAGAATTTCACCTGTATTGTGTTTCCTCCAGAGATGCATTGCACTGTGCTCTTTAATGATCTGAAGTAACAGGCAAACATGTCAGCCGGGCAAGTTCAGAAATTACAACTCAATTCTCACAATTCAGTAATAGAGGCCATACAAGACATAAAAATTTATTTTGACAAGAGTGTGGGGGAACTACCCACCTAGCTCTAAGGTAATTGATACAACACAGCAGATAAAACCACTAAAACCCCTTCTAATAAGGTAAACAAAAGTACATTTACATATGTAAAACAGCTATCATAGTCACCCAAAGCCTCCGTAGGAACAGTATGTTTTCAAAACTTAGACTATTTCAAAACTATTTAACATAAGCCTATGAATTTTAAATATTAAATATATAAATATTAAATATGAGAATACATATAATAATCCTATGGGAATAGTATGTTTTCAAAACTTAGACTATTTCAAAACTATTTAACATAAGCCTATGAATTTTAAATATTAAATATATAAATATATAAATATTAAATATGAGAATACATATAATAATCCTACGGGAACAGTATGCTTTCAAAACTTAGACTATTTCAAAACTATTTAACATAAGCCTATGAATTTTAAATACTAAATATATAAATATTAAATATGAGAATACATATAATAATCCTATGGGAACATTTTCAAAATAAATAAAACTTGGCATACATTCAGCTGTCACAATCTCATGGCTCTAGTTTGGCACTCCCGAGGATTTCCTTCTGCTGGGAACCCCTGAATCCCACCTTCTGACAGCTCGAGACTGTCACAACCGAGTGTACGGAAAACGGGACCTCCAGCTTCTCAGGGGAGATGGGAATTAAACAGTCTGAAATTTGGGGTGTTGACTTAGAAAGGGGCAAAACCTGAAAAAACCCTGGTTTCAATTGTCCTTAAACGGACTCCTAGAAGTGTTCCGAAGAGCAGGGTGTAATAACTCCCCAGTGCCTTCGGGAATATTCTGGGCTTTGCTAGATTATCTCCTCCGGAGGCTCCTCTTTCCCATCCTCATGCCTGTCATTAGCGTCTGGATTGGCTTGCTGCTGAGAACTGGGATCTCCCTTGGGTGCAGCGACCTAGAAGAAAGAGAGAGAGACAGGATGTCACTCTTCAAAAAGGCAACTCTCCAGACAGAAAGATGATCTAAATTTCCAGTCAATTCCAAGCAGAGTTTAGACTAATTTATAAATCCAATTGTCTCCCTAATCCTCTATTCTCAATCTGTCTCACACTTTTGTTTTTCAAGTACGATTGTTGAAGTTTGATGACCCTGAGTCCAAAAATTGCTTCATATACCCAGTGACCTGCTTCCTAGGAAGTGATTCTGTTCAGGGAGCAGCCCACAGAGGGAGAGTCCTGCTTCGCCTTACTCACACCTCGGTCCAATTGTCTGAATGAAAATCTGAACTTGTAACCTCAGTAGAAACATCCCTGACATGTCAGCATCACAAACCATGGGACCAGGGGCCTGCTCCCTAACACTAACCCTGGATTCTAGTGTTGACCCATAACACCTGGCCTAAACTTGGCTAGTGCCACAGTCACAGTGCTTGTGTCCCCCCAAATTCATAACCCCTAGGGTGATGGTGGCTCAGCTGGTTGGAGCATCGACCCATACACTGAAAGGCTGTGGGTTTGATCCCCGGTCAGGGCATGTACCTAGGTTTTGGGTTGGATCCCTTCCCACATTGATGTCTCTCCCTCTCTCTTCCCTTCTCTCTCTCTAAAATCAATAAACATATCCTCAGGACAGGGTTTACAAAAAGAAGAAGAAGTGGGCCTTTCAGGAGGTGATTAGGTCACGGGTGGAGCCCTTATGGGTAAGATTGTTACCCCTATAGAAGACCCCAGAGCCATGCCCCTGCCCTCACACTGAGTGAGCGCCCTGTGGGGAGTTGGCCGTGTGTAGCACAGAAGAGGGTCCTCACCAGAACTCGACCTGATCTCAGACTACCAGCCTCCAGACCTAGCAGAAGTCAAGGTCTGTTCTGTGTAAGCCACCAATCTCTGGTCTTTTGTTATAGCAGCGAGAATGGTCTGAGATAGCTAGTTCGCAAGGTTGAAAGCAAACCTTTGCTTAATGCTCTGCCCAGAGCTATAACTCTTAACATGTGGGTCTTATGGGCCATGCCAGAGCTAGTCTTTCTCAACCTTTGCTAATTCTGACGAACTTCCTGGACCCTAAACCTGAGGGGAAAACCTGTATTTGTGCAAAAGGGGAGATTGCGAGCCAAGGGAAATTTAGAGCACACCTGTGATGTGGCCACCAGCAATTTGAGAGTAAATTTGGATGAGAATAGAGCTAGTGGTGAATTGTCTTTTATTGTTGGATGTAGAGACGGTTCCATCTCATATCCCACATTGCATGATTACTTTGTTGTAGTTAAGTCACTATGGTTGGTATCCCCAAGGGATGACAGGCCGTTGAATTAACAATAAGAAGTCAAAACACAATATAGGGAAAAATTTGGAAACGTTCACTTTTCATGAGACTCAGCATTCTAACAAGGTGTCATTTGGACCCAGTTGCTTCGGTGAAATGATTCCAGCTGAATCTCGAGGCCCAGCACCGACACATCCCGAGGAGGAGCCTGGGTGTGGTTTGTCAGCTGGCGGCTGGGAGCCGAGTCGGTGCCTGGCCAAGTGCCTGGCGGGTGTACTTCACAGCGTGTGGAGAGTGATGGGGAGGGCTGGGGTGGGTGAGCGACGGTGCAGCTCACCGGTGCAGGGATTTCCTGAAGGGACAACCAGTCATTCCCTCTGGACCCATGCAGACACAGCCCTGCCTTCCTGCACACCTACCTCAGGCTCCTTGATTTCAGGAAGGAGACTGCGGTCCCGCTTCCACACCCACAGGTCAGGATCAAAGGCGTGAATCTGGAGAGACAAACAGCCCCTGAGGAGACGAGGACTCTCTGGGCAGACCCCATTGCTCCCCTTGCTGAGCCTCAAAATCTCTCTCATCCCCCCACGTGGACTTCGATCCCCCACAATCCCTTCTCTCCCAGGCTGCCCGCCCCCCTCTGCCAGAGCCCCACAGCCCACTCACCTCTTCGCACTCTTCCTTGGTGACCCACGCCCTGTAGCCCATGGAGCGGAAGAACTGAAACCGCAGTTTGTGGAACAAGGGACGCCGGGCGCAGTTGCTGTCCCCATAGAGGAAGGAAAAGATGGCCTCTTTAGGGGCGTGGTAATTCTCTTCCATGTCCAGAGCCAGGTAGCTGAGGAAAGCCATCAAGGTGTTAGTCGGGAGCTGGACAGGAAGGACCCCTACCTGAGTTCCACTTCCCAGAAAGGACACAGACTGGATCAGCTTCACACAGGATCCACAGGAGCCCCATCCAGTGTCACAGAGCGCCACCCTGCCATCAGGAAGTCCCTGCAGAGCTGGGACCTGAAGGGCACCTCCCATACCAGAACCTCATGTTTCTGGGCACTTGAAATGCCCGTGACAAGGTTTCATAGAATGAATGACGGAATGCTCTGTCTTATAGTCAAGTGCAAAACTGATGACCTCAGAGACTCAATATAACTTAAATTTTGCAACATGAACTGTCCTGAGTGTTTTAGGGATCCATTGACGTTTTGACAAGACTGCCTTCGACACTGGTCTAGTCTGATGGGATTAAAGAAGGAGAAATGGAGATGAGAAAAAACTGTAATCCAAAATACCACATTGTGATAGAATTTTAATGGAAGTGTTACTTGGCTACAGAAGTCAGGGGGTCTGAAGATTCTGGTGTTTGAGTTAGTTTTCAGAAGAAATAATTTCTTTTATTTACATATGTGTAAAAAATACCAGGACCTAAAACAATATAAAATCAGGGAAGATTGCCGTGTCCGGGTGGGGAGCGAGTGTGACGGAGGTCGCGGAGAGAGCTGGTGTCAAACTGGGAACTCTGGCCTTGGTTTAGAGCAAAGTCAGCCAACGACACTGTTGTGAGCAGGGTGGCGAAGACGTTAGACCCGTGTTTTAGAAGTATGTTCAGAGAGACTTGTAAGAAACATCCCTAGGGGGCGTGGTGTTTTCTGCTCACCTGAGGACATGTTTATTGATTTTAGAGAGAGAGAGAGAGAGAGAGAGAAACATTGATGTGAGAGAGAAACATGGATCGATTGCCTCCTGTGGGTGCCCTGACCAGGAGCGAACCCGCAACATTTTGGTGTACTGAACGGCTCTCCAAACAGCTAAGCAAGCTGCCCAGGGCCCCGGGGAGCTTTTCACAACAGATCTGTGTTATTTAAAGAGGGCCTTGATCGAGGAGAAACACCACCACGTTTGGGAGTGTTATGAGGTGGGGGCAGGGGAGAGAAGAATTAGAAGTGGTCAGTCTTGAGCCTGTTCATTCAGGGGAAGAGTGGAGTCAGTTCTTTTTTTTTTTTTTTAAGGTTTTATTTATTTATTTTTAGAGAGGGAAGGGAGAGAGAAAGAGAGAGAGAGACATCAATGTGCGGTTGCTGGGGGTCATGGCCTGCAACCCAGGCATATGCCCTGACTGGGAATCGAACCTGCGACACTTTGGTTCGCAGCCCGCGCTCAATCCACTGAGCTACGCCAGCCAGGGCAGGAGTCAGTTCTTTATGAGGTTTTTATGTGTTCTTTTTCTTTGTTCCATTTTTCAACTGGCACTAGGGTTGTTGGCTTTGACAAAGAACAGTATAGCAAACGCTCCACGACAGCCCTATCATGGGCACACACAGAGTACACAGCAGAAATGGTTGGAAGAGCAGAAGACAGGTCGGAGGCCCGCTCTCTCCCTGCACTCCCCAGAGGATGAACGCTGGCCGATGGGCTTCAGCACGGTACTCACAGGGCCAGGAAGAAGTGAATCCTCTGGTACTGCCAGGAGAAGAGGCCCGCGCGGCTGAAGTAAGCGATGACCATGGCCAGCAGGTACTGGTGGAAAGAGGGGAAGAACATGCCAGAGGACTCACGTGGTGAAAGGGGAAGAACAGTGGGACAAGAGAATGGGTGGTGCTCCCGGGACAACAAGGGCTGAGGGTTTCAGGGCCTGAGTGTAGGACAGCTGGCATCACCGGGGTCTCTGATAAGCTGGGGCAAGGGGGAGTCCCCAAGAGCTGAGAGAACAGGGGGCTTGATGTGCCAACAACCACAGGGAGAGGCTTGGGCTCAGATCCCAGAGAAGCCAGGACAGAGGCAGGGCTGCCATCCACAGTGCAAGAAACGCCTGGGTCCCCGAAGGGAAGTGGTGACGAGGCATCCGGTTGGACTGGGAACTGTGGGCTCAGGAAGCCCCCCCAATGCCCCAGAATCGAAGGTAGAGCAGGAATACCTCTTACCTTGTCTGTGAGCCTCAGGCTTCTGTCCCACTCCAGGAACCCTTTCACGACAGGGTCCTCTGTGAAGAGAGGGCAGGTGTTAGCTTAGCCACAGGAACAGGGTTGCCGGGGGCACATTGCGGGGCAAAGAGGAGAACCGTGTGCCTATTGGGGAAGGCTCAGTTGTGGCCAAGGCTGAGGCTGATAGGAAGAGGGACAGGGGAGACTGTTTCCTGGGCAAGGAAGCAGTGGTGACACCCCCCCTCCAGGGTGGGGGGACCAGGTGACAGGTAGGGTGGCAGCAGCATATCTGCATCACTCGGATCTTAAATAATCAGTGCTGCCCCCTCATCACGCATGAGCGTGCCCCTGGCGCTGCCCTAGCAGTCGGTCGTTTTCTCTATGGCAGCACATCAGGGTGCGGCGGCGGCCTCATGACGCCCCCTTGCACGGGTGCAGGTGTTTGGAGTCAAAAGGCCGGTCAGAGCTAAGGAGTCTGACATACAGTTGAAACCAGGCCTCGTAACCCCACGTGCAAGCCTTTTCGAGTCCAGCCTAACCCTGCATCACTTCTAAGTGTCCCCGATGGGTGACCCATTGGGGGTCCTCCCAGGACAGAGAGTGCACCCACTAGCAGGGGGTTCTTTTCTGTTGGGAAAGTACAGGTATACTAAAGTGCTTTTTTTTTTTTTTTTTTTAAGGATTGGAGGCTGCGCTCCAGGGTGTCTTCTTACTGAGCAGCCTGGCGAAGGCCTCGTGGTGTTCCGGCAGCACCGTGGACGTGCGCTGCTTCTTCAGCCTCATCCTCAGGCCGCACAGCGTCTCTACGACCCAGGTGTTGTCAGGCCTGGGGGCGGTCTCCGCCTCTGACTCCTCCCCTGCTGTCTCCTCGGTGGACCTCTTCCTCTTCCTCTTCCGCTTACAGCCACCTGTACTGGGGGGCGGGGGGCTGGAATCCACGCGGGGGGCTGAGTAAAGAACCCAGGGGTACGAGATAAGGCTTTTTTGCCTTTGGAATTCAGTTACTGCACCCCACCCACCCACTCCACCACACCCTCTCCACCCTACTCATCCACTCCACCACACCCTCTCCACCCCACTCATCCACTCCACCACACCCTCTCCACCCCACTGATCCACTCCACCACGCCCACTCCACCCCACCCACCCACTCCACCACGCCCACCCCACCCCACCCATCCCCTCCTCAAACAAACCCCTCCACTCTCTCCAGTCTCCTGGGCTAGGGGCCTCCTCCCCAGCCGTCTCTTCACCGTTCCCCTTTGCTGATGTCCGTCCCCCTCCACATCCACCTTGCCATTGTTCTACCTCTCCGTCCTGAAAACTCCTCCTTGTTACAGGCCATTTGTCCCATGGAAGGGGAATGAAAGGAGCCCTCGTGGTGCCACCCTTCCCTCCTCTCACCTTGGACTCTCATCCCCTAACCCTCTTTCCTTGCCTCCCAGGCTTTCCTGTGGCGGGATCTCCTTGTCCCCAGCTCCTGTGGTCTCCTCCAATCCCTGGCTTTCTGAACCTCCCCTTTCTTTCACACACACCCTCCTCATCCTCCTCACACCTCCCTCCTTAACAGGCACCCCTGTCAAATCCCTCTGCCCCCTGTTTCCTCACCTGATGGTGGTCTTGGGTTGACCTGAATTACTCTCACCTCCAGGGGATACCTTGAGGTGCTCGGCTGGGGGCTCAGGTTGTCAGGCTGGAGACTCTGTTCATGGCTGGCCATGATTTCTCTCAAACTCTTCTCTTTCAGGAAATCTGGGCGCTCACAGGGCTGGAGAGGAGAGGCTGTTGTCCTCCCTCGCTGCCGAGCGCCACGGAGTTTGAGCCTTCCAATCAGGAAGGTCGGAAGCCTCTGAGGTCATCGGTCATTCCAGCCTGGCAACCAGTTTGAAAGATTCAAACACATATGTGTAACTGCCATATAAGTAACTGCCATATAAGTAACTGCCATACATACATGTTAACTGCCATGTGTGCGCTTCTCCTGGGGATCGGGGGAAAACAATGTCTCCTGCTACTGACCCAACAACCTCGGACCGGCCTCCAGAACCGTCCTCAAGTGTCAGCATCACTCTTTACCTCTTTCCCAGCAGACACTCTGTTCTCTCCATATTCTGAACGTGAGGTACGCTGGGACGTGCTCTTTGCCACTCCTAGTTCAGAGTGTCACCTGGCGAGAGAGGGAGGTGACAAGGGCATTTAGGGAAAACAGAAATGCTAAGGCCTTGCAAGAGTGGGATAAATGTATAAACAATTTCCTGGGTACATGGACTCATCAGTGTAACAAGTTACTTTAAAACACTGGAGTTTGGTGCCCTGACCCCGGAGAGGATCAGTTGGTTGAGCGTCGACCCTCACAGTGAAAGTTCGCAGGTTTGATGCCCTGGTCAGCACACGCCTGGGTTGTAGGCCGGTCCTCGGCTGCGGACACTGCGAGAACCTGAAGTCCTAGAAAGCTGTGCGTGCACTCGCATCCTGCAGAGGGTGTCTACGATTTCTGGGAGTCTACAGATCTCCCACAGCCAGCCCCCCAAATCCAATTAAGAAATTCTAGTGCACATACCACAGCTTTCAGCCTGTGTATCGCTCGTGGGCCAGAAATTTCACTACCACTCAGGGATCCTATGAATGAAGCGTCAGACACACAGAAAGACTAAGTGGCAAGATCTGTGATTCAGGACGGAACAGGATGTTCTCTGTGAAGGTGGGGAGTGCAGGTGCAGAAAGCGACTAACCATCTCAGTGTCCTGCAGGATCGGGGGACGATTTTCCTGGATCGCCTGATAGTCTCTTACCCCTGCTATTCACCTGGGCAATTAAACTTTTCCTTCCTTCCTCCCTCCCTCCCTCCCTCCCTCCCTCCCTCCCTTCCTTCCTTCCTCCCCGCCCCCCGCCCTTTAAACAACAGTGTGTGAGAGATATGTCCTTTAGTGGCCCCTGGCACGCCCCCAACTGGGGACCCAGCAAGAATGAAGGAAATCCTGCCATTTGTGACGATACAGGTGGGACTTGAGATGATTATGTTAAGTGAAATAAGCCAGGTAGAGAAACATAATCCTCCTCCCCCTTCTATCAGTCTGTGTATTTCTGTTGCTTGTGATCCGTTCACTGTGATGTCTAGCAAATGTCTCTTCTTACAGAGTACGGCGTTTGTGAGAACTTGCGGAAGCTGGAGATCATGGGCATCTCTTGTTGAGACGTCTATGCGAGGCGTAAGTTAATCTAATATCATCCATCATTAACTTCGTCCCAAGAAGTGAGTACCAACAATGGATCATAAATTAATTTGACCCAAACCCGGTTTCATTCTCAGACACCTTAATTTTAATGTCGAAACTGACACTGTAAAGACAGCAGTGGTAGTACCGGCACTGGGTGGCGGGGGGGGGGGGGGGGCTCTCCTCTCTCCCTCTCTGGGCGAGGCAGTGCCCTGACTGTCAGCCCATCACAGGGGTCAGGACCCTCAGAGCTGAGAAACACGTCTGCCCTGGGAACAGACTCTGGGGTGCTTCCGGGGTCCCTTCCTGGGGATTTTGGGCCCACAGCCTGGTCGGATGAGGGGACAGCTGATAGGAAGTGGGACATGAAGCCTCGAACCTCCTGGCTGCCCTGGGCCCACTCCTCCCCCGAGCCGGGACCTGGACTCCAGCCCTGTGTTCAGTGTTTCCTTCAGGTCCTCTAGATGTGTGCAACCCTCCTGCCGGCCCCCGTTTCTGAACCTTGCTGTGTTACTGTGCGCGCCGCCAGCAGCACTCCCTGAGTGCTCCAAGTTTCCCCGGCCCTGCCTGCCTTCCCAGCTGGCCTTTCTCAGTGCCCTGTGCCGGGGCCGTGAAGGCTCTGGGTGACACCCAGGTCCCCCAGGAGCAGCCCGGTGGGGTGTGGCAGGGACTATTAGCACCCAGGACTGGGGATCAGAACAGAGTAAGAAAGACACGGTGACCCCATTCTCTTTGGCCTAAAGTTGACCTGCTGACCTCTCTGAGAAGGACCTCACCTGTTCCTCTTAAACCCATCTGAGGAGACTTTGGTTTGTGCATTCTTTAGCACTTGCTACCCAGTTCTGCACTGAAAGCAGACCAGGGGACGTCTTCCTACCACGTACCTCACCCAAGATCTGAGGGCCGCGCTTCTCCACGGAAACCTGTGTGGTGGGCGAGGGGACGGGGGTGGGCAGGGGGCTTCGCCATGGGCCAGGCCGAGGTCTGTGCGCTGAAGCGCTGCGAGCGTTCTTCCAGGTCTGGGGGCTGGTGGGTGTCCCTGTCTGCATTCTGTCTTTCCGTGGGTCTGCTCCTGTCAGAGTCCCCTTCTGAGGGGCCCTCCTCACGTGGCTGCACCACCAGCAGGGAGAGGGCAGCGTTTCTGCAGAGTGGCCGATCTGCGTGGGGGTGGGAGGGGGGCAGTGTTCAGTCCCTGGGCCACGCTCATGTTCTCCTGGTTTCCTCATCCCATCGGAGGCTCTGCACACGAGGACCCCACGGCCATTTGGGGTGCTGGACTGGCTAGTGTTTCTGGGTTAGAATTTGCTCACCCTTGGGGCATTTCCTGTCAAAGGTCTCCAAGTTCTTCATGGGCCTTCCTCTTCCATCGTGATTCCTGGTGGCTCAGCTGTGTGCCCTCCGAGCTGTTGCCCCTCCCTCCTGCCTCAGGGAGCCTTGGAGAGGCTGTTGTGGGGGCCCCTGTGCCCTGCCTCATTTCTGCCCCAGTTCTGCCAGTTGCTCACACCCCTCCCCCTCCTGTGTGCCTGGGGCTTCACCTTGCCCTCAGGCACAATCCTCATCTGCCTCCTGCACCGCTGTCCCTGCCCTGGGCTCCACTGCAAGGCTGCCCTGCTCAGGACCTCCCGCTGCTCCTTCCCCTACGTGTCCAGACTTTCGTTTCTTCTCTTGCCTTTGCTTCCCATCCCACCGACCCAGGAAGACATGCGTCTCTCTGATGAAGTGAGTCTGGAGACCTAGTGGTCATGTGTCCTGGAAATGTACCCTCCCTGCCCTCTCATCTCACTGGTGAGAACAATGCCTCCATGGTTCCCGCCAAGCCCAGAGTTTCAGAGGCAGGTGGGTGGGTGCTCCCCCGGTCCCCTCCCCCCTTTATCCCGTGGGAGCCCACATGGTCTGGGCAGTAGGTACCCTCTGTTCCTTCGTTGCTGGCCCAGAGCTCAGTGTCTTCACCCTCATGGGGGCCATGCAGCCTTGCTGTGGGCGTTGGGGTCAGAGTCAGAACCAAACTCTCGCTGCCACGGTCTCTGTGTGTGTGCACTCAAGAAAGGTTTTATGGCCCTTGGGGATGGCCAGCTGGCTTTTATGACTATCTAATGTGACAAGTTCTTATTTTCGATAACTGCTTTTTGAATTTTCTGAGGCTGTTGGATAGCATTCTCTTAACGCAGCATGAAGACTGTTCTCTCTTCAAGAGTTGTGAGCACTCAAAGTAGAGACCTGGAGGGAGGCAGGTGCTTACATGTCCTGGGCATTACAGGCTGTGACAGCCAGAGAACAGCCTGTGTGGTAAATGAGGCCCCCATAGCTCTGGGTGGGGGTGTTGGCCAGGCCCTCTGGCAGCTGTCCTATAGAGGGGACCTCTGGGCACAGGTGAGCAGGCAGGTGGTGTTTGTACACGCCTTTTCCAGGGAAAAGCCCCAAGATGGAAACATTGACCTCTGTAAGTCAGGGCTGGTAACACACTGAAGAGAGAGGCCAGCCACTGCAGTCTAGTAATTAACGGGGTTTACTGGGGGAACTCAGGTAGGAGGCATGTCTGGGGCAGCTGCAGGATGAAGTGGATCCTCTCCCCACTGGACAGGCACCAGAGAGTTACACAGGGAAGAGGGGTGCTAGCCCCAGGAACCGGTATGCCAATGCTACCAGGTGTGGGAGACTATGTGCTCGGCCCGGTCAGGACAACACCTGCAAGGGTTATGTGCTGCTCTGTGACAGGGGAAGAGACTGTCTGAGAAGCTGCTGACTTGCCCGAGGTATCTGGTCTGTTGGTGGGATTGCTAAGAGGACCCCCGCTCCCAGGCCTCATGTTGTGCCTGCTGAAATACAGTAAATCAAGGCAGGTTTCTTAGGACGGATCCTTTGAGCAGTACATTGAGATTTGTACAAATAAGTTTTTGGATGCTTTTCAGACCCCTTTCTTTTTATTTATTATTTAACTTTTTAAATTTTAAAAGATTTTATTTATTTGTTTTTTGAGAGAGGATAAGGGAGAGAGAGAAGCATCAATGTGTGGTTGCCTCTTGTGTGCCCCCTACTGGGGACCTAGCCCACAGTCCAGGCCTGTGCCCTGACTGGGAATCGAACTGGTGACCCTTTGGGTCACAGGCCTGCACTCAGTCCACTGAGCCACACCAGCCAGGGCACGTACAAATAATTTACTTAGCCATGCTTGAGGGTATCTCTTTACTCAAAGCATCCTTTTGGGACTTTCCGATCATAAATTGTTAAAAGAGTAAGAAAATAGGTGATTTAAACAAAATTCCTTTTTTCATCTTATCCTTGATTATGGAGGACTATTTCAATGGGCTTTGATACTTATTCACTAATGAGAAGTGTATCCACTCAGCCACCCCAGAATCCCGTGGGAGTTACAGACGTACTGGTGGTGCCGCCTCATCGTCCCCCCGGTCACTTGTGAAGGTTTGGAGGGACAGTCTCCCGCAGGTGCCTTTCATGGAACTTTCTGGTGAGTTCTTAAGTGGGATGGGCACTTCCTTGGCAGGCCAGATCACTCATAACCTCATCGCCTTCACTTTCCTCCCCCAGGTATGCCTCCACTGTTACAGCCCTCCACATTTTTCCAAGAACAGCAGACAATGAATACATTTCTGGTTACTTTTTCTCATTACGCAGTTATTCCCTAGTTTGTTTTATAGAATACCTTGGCTGTGTGTAGTTCCAACTTTAAAATGGGAAAATGGAACCAGATACGACTTGTGCCCAGACAAAGCGCAGAGCCGCGGGCCAGTGTCATGCATTTCTGCTGTGTTTGCACGTGTGGGCGGCACAGCCCCTTAGAGCTCTTCCAGTCCGTGTGCAGGTGCGCCTCCTGCTCTTTGCACGTGTCGGAAAATGACAGGTACCATCCCTTACTCGACTTACATCGACCAGCTGAAACACTATTGTTTTCTCATGGGTTTTAAATGTTTTGTTGACTGTAATTGTGACAAGCCTTCCTAACGGACAATTCCTAAGCCATTGCCATTGGTGCCCTGTGCCTCTTGTAAGCGAGGGCGTACTGCCCAGGGGGCACTCAGTGCATAGGTTTTGCTGGTGACCGAAACACCGATGCCCCATAGACATCAGGTACTGTTCTTGCTGCTAGATCCAGGCGTGAGATGAGGACCATTTGGAGGAACGGCCATCTCATTCTTCAGACAACCGTCCTCAGATGTCTCTGATCGCCTGTCAGGGTTGCACAGCAGCCTGCGTGGTGACGTCTCCGGCGAAGACTCCTGATTCCCATCCATGTTTCACCCTGTAGCCTGTGTCTTGGTCCTGTCCCTGCCCCTCCGCGGAGTGCGGCCCGGGGAAGGTCCCCGGAGACCCAGCACGCAGACCAGTGCAGGGCTGCCAGTTCTAGCCGTGGGCCGGCACCACCTTGCCCATCTCAGTCTCCGCTGTTGGTTTCTGTGACAGATCTTTCCTCCGATGTGATTTTAAGAGAGAATTTTGTTTTCCTTAAGAAGCTTCGATTCTCCTTGTAGGAGGTAACGTACAGAAATAATTGTGGGAGGTCATGGAACCCTCTCGGCCAGTACACGGGAAACTGAAGTGACGAGGAAGCACCGTCTGCCTGTGACTGTCCCTCACTCAGCTGAGAGCGGGTGCTGGGCTGATGGGGCAGCTGGTGGCGGCTCTGGCTGAGCGGGAGCTGAGCAGCTGCAGAGGGCGGCGCGGTGCTCCGACAGCGAGCAGCAGCGCAGGCAGACCGACAGAGGCTCCTGCAGTGCCAGGGGGAGCCCCTGCTCCCGCAGACCGTGGCCTTCTGTTGAGGAACAGCGAGAGACGTGGTGGAGGCGGCCGTGAGGTTGACGCAGGGGCCACCAGTGCGGTCCTGGGTTTGGGTTTGTTCTGCAGAGAATCTGAAGCCTTTTCATCGGGGAAGTGAGTCATCTGATAAACAGGTGTGACCTCTAGACACCGCTTATGTGAGTGGCATGGACTCGGGGTTCCGGGGAGACGCCAGCAAAGGACCGTGACTTGGGGTGTATTGACAGTATGGTGGGAGGCTTGGGATTTTTTCTGGATCATGAGCGAGGTTTATATTGAATATTTTTACCTATTTAGAAACTTTCCTCCCCCAGTAACAGACTATTTTTCGAGCTGTTTTAGGTTTAGAGCAAAGTTGAGCAGACAGTACAGAGTTCTCATACACCGCCCCTCTCACTTCTCCCTTCCGTTACCACCTTCCTGAGCACATGGCTGCAGCTGGAGGGCCCGTGTTGGCACATCACCATCTAAAGTCCGGAGCTTACCTCAGGGTTCACTCTCTGTGTTGTGTGGTTTAGGTTGACGCATGCATAATGACGTGTGTCCACCGTCACCGTGCCACACAGAATAGTTTCAGGACCCCAAAGTCCCCTGGGTGCCACCTGCTCGTCCCCCCTCCCCGCAGCCCTGGACACCTGCTGCTCTTCAGACCGTCTGCACGTTCTGCCTTCCCAGAGTGTTGTGCTTGGAACCACACAGGATGCAGCCTTGTCACCGGGGCGCCTTTCTCTTTTCCTGTGAAGGGGCCGTTCACGTCACTGCCGGGCTTTCTGTCCTGACACTGTTTCGTTTCTTCTGCTTTTCTTGCTGACGTATCAAGCAGTCTTAAATGTTTATAAATTGTTCCAGGTTGGTTCAAGTTAGTAAACATTTTCTTCCAAGTTTATTTGTCTTCCCCCACCCCCAGGATTATAATATAACCCTGGAATATTTTCATTTTGAGAAACTGAGTACTTTGTATTTTTTACATTTCTCGAAGTGAGCAGGTCTGCGTGGGTGGGGTTCCGAGTTCAAGAGCACCGTCCTGAGCGCGTCCTGGGGTGTGGCGTCCGTCTTTGCAGGTGGGTGGAGTGTGCAGCCTGTGGCTCCTGCACGCCTGTCGGCTCTCAGCCTCCCCCTTCCTGGCTCTGGAGCCGTGCGTTGGTCGCTTTCCCTGCTTAGGCCCCGTAGGTGGCGCTGTAGCTCCCGACTCTGGAGGCTCCTTGTGTCTGAGATGACTGTCTTTCCCCCTGGCGTTCAGAGGGCTCTGTTGCTGTGTCAGAGGTCCTTGGACCGAGGTCTTCGGCCCCAGTAGGCTCTTGCTGTTCTTTGTCATTTGGTTGCCATTGATACATGTTTGTTAATGTCCTCTTGAGATTTTGCCATTTACGATCCTCTGGGGGATACTCTTTTTCTTTTTTTTAAGATGTTATTTATTTATTTTTAGAGAGATGGTAAGGGAGGGAGAGAGAGAGAGAGAAAAACATGGGTGTGAGAGAGACATCGATTGGTCATTGCTTCTTGTGTGCTCCCTGACCGGAGAACGAACCCAAAACTGAGGCATGTGTCCTGACTGGGAATTGAACTGGCAACCTCTCACTGTGTGGGAGGATGCCCAACTAACTAAGCCACACCGGTCAGGGCTGGGGGCTCCTGTTTTTCTCTCAGACTTCACCAATGGAATTCCAGTGCTTCTTTTCCCAGCCGGTTGTGAAAGGCCTCTCGGAAAGGTAAGGCAATGTGCCGCCCTTCCCCACCGCGGGGAGAGAGCTAGCATTGTCTGCTGCGGAAACCCAGCCAAGGCAAAGGGGTCCTCAGGCGGTCACAGAGCACTCACCCTCTTGTCTGGTGTTCCGGCTCGTGTGAAAACGTGTGAGGCTTCCGAGTCTGTGGTTACAAGCTGGCTCTGGAGGGTTGCTGTACTGAGGGGTCTTTGAAGACCCTCCATCAGGGCTTGCTCCTTTGTCTTTTGTAACTAAGCTGAAAACCTAAATATCTTCAGTTCTGATTGGTTTCTTAATTGGTTACCCAGGTTTTCTGATACCCACCATATATATTTTTAAAGTATTTTATTTATTTATTTATTTTAGAGAGAGGGGAAGGGAGGGAGAAAGAGAGGGAGAGAAGCATCAATGTGTGGTTGCCTCTTGAGCGCCTCTTACTGAGGACCAGGCCTGCAACCCAGGCACGTGCCCTGATTGGGAATCGAACCAGCGACCGTTTGATTTGTAGGCTGGCACTCAATCCACTGAGCCACACCAGCCAGGGCTGATGCCCACTGCCTTAAAGTTCAAAGTGCTCGTAAGGCTTCTGTTTTTTTTTTTAAAGATTTTATTTATTTATTTATTTATTTTTAGAGAGGGAAGGGAGGGAGAAAGAGAGAGAGAAACATCAATGTGTGGTTGCTGGGGGTCATGACCTGCAACCCAGGCATGTGCCCTGACTGGGAATCGAACCTGAGACACTTTGGTTCGCAGCCCGAGCTCAATCCACTGAGCTATGCCAGCCAGGGTGTAAGGCTTCTGTTTTAAGCCAGGGGAAGAGCAATACAACTCTCCCTTTGTCCTAAAGCATACAAGTGCACCTGGGCAAGCCACCTAAACCTGTCACCAAATTAAAAACCAGTTTGGAACATGGTAATGCTGTTTTCCAGCAGCAACAGTGTTGTACAGACCTGCTGTCGGCTGCCCCAGTGCAGTGAAACACAAAATGAGGGTGGGTGTTGCCTGGCTTGCTTGCTGCTTTGGTGAGTGTGGCAAACACTGCAGATGGGCTCCTTCTGGGAGCTGCGGGAGGAACGGGCTTGGATGGGAAGAGCAGCTGAGCTTCAGGCATGTTGGTTTGAGATCTGGGACCTATGTGTCTGGAATTTAGGGGAGGAGTCTGGGCTGGTGATATAAATTTGGGAAATGTTGCTATTCAGATGGTAATGAAAGCCAGGAGGCCAGCTGGGGCCACCACGAAAGCAGTGAGCGCAGACAGCAGAGCGAAGGACCAGCCCTGAGCCCCAGGGCCCTCTGTCTCAGGGTGACCTAGGGGGCAGGAGGAGCCGGCCGAGGAGCCTGAGAGGCAGCCGCCGGGGATCAAGAGCGGAACCAACGCTGTTCATGTCTGGAAGCAAACAGGAGCGCAGTGCAGCGTGTTCCCAGGAGCGCCCCTCCGGGCTGTGCTCCCCGGCGGCAGGGGCTGGGGCTGCCGGTCTCAGTGTCTGTCCAACAGCTTTATTTTCCTTCGCAGTCTGTAACATAAAAAGGAATGCAATGTTCATAATTGACTGTGCCTGTGTGAGCGCGGTGAGTGAGTTCTTGTCCTCGTATGCCTTCTCCACGTCACCCAGTTCCCATCACGCTGCTATTACAGGGGCCGGAGTCATTCAAGGGAGTGACCGTAGACATCACCCAGGGGGAGAGGCAGCAGCTGGACCCTGCCGAGAAGACAACCTGCGGGGTCATGCTCGGGGAACTGCAGCCACCTCGTCTCCGTGGATGAGGAGAGCTGCTCCCTGAGCTGCTGGGATGTAGGGTACTTTCCTCAGGCTTACTGACTTTCACTCGGGTGGGACAAATGTGACCACTGTGCTTCGGGCACCTGGCAGGGCACTCTGGTCTCCGCCTTTCCGATGAACGGCCCTCATTTCATCACGGCTCAGACGGGTACTTCGGTCGTGAGGTTCGTAAGGCAGCGCTTCCCGCAGACGGCAGAGACCCAGAATCCAGCAACCAGGGTCATGGGCTCTTCCACGTCTGTTAGTAGGGTGTCGCACTGACAAAGCGAAGCGATCAGCAGGTTGGAGCACGGAGCAGAGCCGCGGAGAGTGGAGGAGAATTCCTGCTGAGAGTCACCCAGGAGGCAGTGAGGAACTCGGCGGTTCTTCCCAGGAACTTTTAATGGCCCTGAACCTTCAGCAGTGGCTATAGACAGCCACTCGTGTGCTTTAGCTGCTTGACTCCCACTCCCATGGTGTCTTCCTCGCCCCCAAACACTCATGTTTATAGAGCTTTCCTGTGCTCAACTCCCCAAACCCAGATCCTGTGACTTCCTTCTTCCTCTGAAACCTCGGGTCTCCTGACTGGCAGGTGTGGCTCAGCGGGGTGCAGTGTCACTCCGGACAGCCAGGGGCCAGGGTTCGGTCCCCGACCAGGGCAGGTATGTGAAGCAACAGATCCATGCTTCTCCCTCTCTCCCTTCTTCTCTCTCTAAAACCAATAGACAGATTTTAAAAAATTAAACTCAGGGTCTCGCTCGCTCTTATGACATTTTCAGTAACCCATTGTCAGATATTTTTTTTGGTTGTAGGCATTCATAATTTAATTATTAAAAATAAGTTATGTGACCCCTATGTTCTCATCACCTTCCTTCTCCCTTTACTGTGAAATGCCTCAGATGTGTTTCTGTCCCCAGTTTCACTCCCTGCTTCCCTGTCTCTAAGTCAGATTCAACGCCCACCGCACGCTGCAGCCAGGACGCTCTGTTCACCGCTGTGGTGGTGTGAGCCTGTGCTGGTGACACGGGACCTGGGCTCCCCAGTCCCCACACGCGGGTCCGTCTTGTCTTGCTTACTGACCGTTCGGCACCCAGTGCTTTGATGGCGTCCTGCCACAGCAGGTGCTCAGTAGGCACGGCATACAGAGAGGGCCTGCGGCTCCCTTACCCTGCAGCCCCCACAAATGCATCTGAAGGACCTGCTTCTGCCCAGGGTTTATTCTTTGATGGGATCCTCCTGTCTCAGGTCTCCGGGGTTTTGTCTGTCTGTTTCCTGCTGCTCCTGTCCGCCCTGCCCTCTAGTCCAGTGCTTCCTGGGCCAGCAGTTGATGCTACCACTTGTCTCACAGGATGAGCCTGCAGTGATCCCCTGTTAAGCCCTAAAGGGAACTGAAATCCTCAGCCTTGAAGAATCCCACTAGTAGCCCTGTGTTGCCTGGAAAAATTAATTTTCTGTCATCTCCCAAATGCTACCGAACTTCACTCATGTGGGGGGATCCACCTACAGAGCTTCCCCCCACCCCGGGGCCATCATGGATGAGAATCAGTTTACCAAGACATGATCTGCTTGGAGAGGAAAGGTGGCCAATCTCTCAAAGGAGAAGGGCTTTGAGCCTGTTCCTCAATGGGCTTTTATTGGGTTTAGTTTGCATAGGAATACAGGTAAAGCTCATCAATCATTGTCAGGCAGTAAGGATCAAACAATAGATAACATTCAAAGAACTATGAGAGCTTACTCCAAGTCAGGGTCAGATAGCTAAAGGACCATAAAACTTTGGGAAACAAACTCATTTCATGCTTATACCCTTGTCAGAAAATTGAGGGCATTCTTAGCAAAGCAGGTTTCACAGGATTTTACGCATCTTAAGCCTGATCTCCCCGAGGAACTGCCTGCTCCTGCCCAGGGCTGCACTGCTTTCTGGCATTGTTTCAAGCTTAAGTCGGGCAAGGGAAGTAAGGCAGCCAAGAGATTAGGAGACTTCTTGCAGACAGAATGAGGACTCAGGCTATGTCAAAGCTGAGAGGTGAGGGTCCATCACCCCCCTTTTTTACAGTTCCCCAGTCCTTCTCTGAGGGCCCCTCCACGACCGTGCCTGTCTTAGGTTGTTCCTCCCTTGAGAATCTTACCCGTCATTGGCTAACCAGTCATCTGCCCGGGGCCAAGCAGGGTGAAGTGAGAGGGGGCAGAGGTGGCACCCCTGCCAGGAAGATAAGCTTTGTCTCCTTAGTGGCTTATGGTCCCAAGGTCTCTTACTCAGCCTTAGCCATGGCGGGGGGGGGGGGGGGGGGGGGGTTACAGCTTCTGAAACCAGGCAGGGCGGTTCCCAACACACTCAGTCCATATTCCCAAATGTGTCCTGCTCCTGTGGTGATCACCCCGCAGCTCTGCGTCTTAGTGGGATGGCTGTGTGTGGCCGGACAACACATTCTAGTCTGAGCTCAAATTCCCAAACCCTTCTCTCCTTGAAGTTTCTTCCCAACTCTCATCATTACTCCAGTCTCCTCCTTCTCTCAGCTTTGACTCTGCCTCAGGGTGATAACTTCCAAAAAAGTTAGGTCTGTCTGGTCAAGGGATCTGTTATTTGACGGTATATATTTTTTGTGTGAGTCTTATTTCTCCCCTGGGTTATAATCCTGTAAAGAAGAGAGCATATTCTTCCTCACCATATTGTGGAACATTTGGCATGCACTTATTTCTTGGCTATCTGAGGAGCCAGGTAGGTGACAGAACTTTCTTGTCCATCGATTCAGAAATAGTTTATAGGTAATTGTTTCTGAATAGGCATGTCTAGGTCACAGCCCCATGTATTCTGCAGGTGTTTGAAAGATACCCATGTGATCCGGATGTTTGCAGGACTGCTCCCTGGGCTGTGCTGTGTATTCCCTATGGCAGGAGGTTCTGGATCGTGGTGGCCCCGCTCTTCAAACACTGCATGATCAGCGAGTCCCAGGGGTCAGCCTGACTCCGGTGAAGCCTCATCTAATGGCTTTAGCATCCCTTAACGATCAGGGATTAGATTCATTATTTCAAGGTGGGGCACTGTGATATATGGATTTAAACTGTATTCATCCTGGGACCTCATTTAATTTTTACATTATTCTGTTTTTGCTGACAAGGAAACTGATGCTTAGAAATGGCCTTTGCCCAGGGTCACACAGGACCACCTTGGGGCCACCTGGGACCAAGGTGGAGGACCATACGGGTCCACATAAGACCACACAGGACCACACAGGGTCTCATTGGCTTACATGGGGCTACATGGGTCCACAGGGGACTGAGGATCTGACACTTTCCAGCCTATGTCCCAGCTTGCTCGTAGTAGGGTTCCATGGGGCACTGGTTGCCTGAGCTGCAGTGGAGGGTTCCACTGTCAAGTAGGCTTGGGACTGTATACATGTGTCTGAATAGACCCTCCCCCCCACACAAGGGTTCCCTCACCTGCCAGATGCGCTTGTGAACTGGGTCTGTTATTTCAGTGAAGGAGTGTGTCCTCTGCTCCGTGCTGCATGTAACAGGCTCTGTAAAGACGCAGGTGCAGCACATTTCTAAGAGGGCCACAGTGCGTGTGAACGCAACAGCCACACCCACTTCCCACACCTGTACTGGCGTTGTTCTCTTGGGAGTCTTTGCCAGCCTGCGAGGTGGAGAATGCTGCTGCGTTGCCACCGTGGTTAGCGTTACTTAGTCAAGCCGAGAGCAGCTTTTCACACATTTGCGGGCACCTGCGCTGCCCCTGCTGCAATGGCCTGTCCGTGGCCTTTGCGCACCCCTCCCCCCATTGCACGTGGCTCAGCTGAGGACAGCTGGCAGTGCCCATCAACATGCCGCACCTCTGACCGGGATTCCCGCGGACCCTGTGTGTTACAGTAGGGTGTTTCTGCTTTATGGTGGGATGTGATAGGGGCTGAGCTCATGGACATGGGCATGTGTGAAGCATGGGCAGTCAACACGGCATAAAACGCACGGTGCTCTGGACCCCGTGGTCTGTGAGCGCTGATGTTTGTGAGGTGGGGAAGCAATGACCAAAGCACCATGTGCCTCTGATTTTCATCAGACTGGGGACTGAGACATGGTGTGTCTCAGACGCTGGTTTCTTCTCCTGCGGGTCTGACTACCCCACATTGAAAGATGATACAGAGACAAATACTCCATCTGGTGGTGTCGGCCCTCAGAGGAAAGGTGAAGGAAGCAGAGGAAAGGAGGGGTGGTCGTGGGTGGGGTGGGCCTTTCTAAAGGGCAGACCCTGGACAGAGGAGTGAAAGTGGGGGCAGGATTCTGGGGGAGACGGCAGGCAGAAGGGTGGCAGGTGCAAAGGACAGAGGAGAGACCCCTGGTGTGAAGTGAGGAGTTTCAGGAGCCCATTTTGGCTGAGGTGGAGAGAGTGCTTGACTGTCATCAGGAATGGAGGCCTGGAGGGGCCAGCTGAGGCCTGGTGATGAGGCCTCCTTGTCACGGAAAGGACTTGGGTTTTCTTCTGATTTGGGGAAGCCCTTGGCGGGGTCTCCAGGTCTGCCTGGGTGGCAGCCAGGATTAGATTCTAACCTGCGCCCTCTGGTGGCCATGCTGAGAATTGGCTGTGGATGGCCTGGGTGATGCTGCCTGGCAACCTGGGAGGGTGGGAATGCGCCCTTGATCCTGGAGTATTTTGCGATGGAGGGGATACGCTTTGCTAGTGGATTGGCTGGGGGTGGGAGCAGGAGAGGAGATACCTGGGAATCTGAAGTTTCACTTACTATGCTAGGGAAACTGGGGAAGGTGGGGAAGGAGCAGGTCTGTGCTGGGCAGTGCTGAGAAGCCACGGGCTGCTAGTACTTTCAGTCTCAGTGGAAGGGAGAGGTCAGCGCTGGAGGTGTTACCAGCTGGCTTGTTTCAGAGCCCAGGGGCTGGTGTGATCACCTGGGGAATGGAGAAGACAGACACTCACAGCAGGGGGCGGCTGCTGTGGGTGCTCCCACCTTAGTGCTCCAGGTCATCCAGGACACGGGTAAATGGGACAGTCCCTCCCACCAGCAGTTCTGGATGCAGAGACACACGCTGTGCACAAAGACCCGTTTTGCTAGAATGGAAAGACCGTGACTGGTTACTGAACGATACTCTGTGTTCCTGTACTACTGAGTAAGTGCTACAGCAATAAGGCCTGGTGTCACAATGGCCTGGTGACGTTTAGCTGCATGACCTGTGAGTGGTGTGCTCTTGGGGTGGTTATGTCACTTCCCTGAGCCTTACTCTTTACATCTGAGAAATGGGGCATTGGGTTTCCATGAGGATCCAGTGAGATGTGAATCAAGCACTTTGCAAGGCCCTGGAGGGCTAGTAGCCCCCTTCACCCTCCCCCTGCTTCCTTTCCTTCCTCCTCCCCCCTCCATCCCCTTCTCCTCTCCCATTTCCTCCCTTTCCTCCTCCTGCCTCGTCCCTCCCCTCCGCCCCCCCCCCCACCCCTTTGTTCTCCTTTGTCTTCTTCCTCCTCTTCTCCCCCCGTCTCTTCTCCTGGTCATCTTTCTGTCACCAGTGATCGTGCACTAGAGGTGCTCTCTGCAGCCCAGGAGGCCCGGCTGTGGAAACCCGCAGTCTGAATGCTTTGGGCTCGGACCAGGAGGACTGTCCCTGGGCTGAGTCGCCGGGGCGCTTGCTCTCCTGGCAACGGGGCTCAGGACACAGGCCTCAAGTTTGCTGTTTTACTCCACACTTCTTGTGGGATCTGGGAAGGGTTGTTATTTTACTAGGATTTGAGAACACCAGGTATGAGTGGAGGGAACGCTCTGTAGTTGGCCTCCCTCTGTCCGGAGCTACCCTCCTGGGCACCTCTGCCATTGGAGGGAGCCCCCATCCAGCACCCCACCTCTTGTGCTAAGCACCTGAAGTGCTAAGGAGTTAGACACCAGCTGGCAACCTTCCCCCGAGGCACCCAGGACAGGGACAATGATAGCAGGAGAGAGTGCTGGTGGAGATATGGGAGTCACCTTGTGTCTGGAGAGATCCTCCATTGAGCCTGCCCCTGGCTCCTGCACAGCCTCCTCCATCCTCGGACACCTAGCAGAAATGGAATGTAAGCCATGAGTATGACTGAAAGTTTTGCAGAGGCAAAGAAAAAGAAGAACATGCAAAATTAATAGTAATAATACATTGCATTTAACTTAACTTGTGTGAAACATCCTTTCAGCCTGTGACACTAGCCACATTCCAAGGGCTCACTGCCCACAGTGGCTGCCTCACTGCACGGGGAAGCTCTGGAAGCTGCCCCCATGGGGGGTGGGGATGCTTGGTGACTCGGCAGTCCAAACGCCCTAAATTCAAGCCCAGGCTTTATCTCTCACTAATAGTGCGGCCCTGGGTTCGTTTCCTAAGCGTCTTTACATCACTCGGCCCAGTGGTAAGCTGGGCCTACAAATACCCACATCATGTGGCTTGGGGAAGGACCAGCTAATGTGATACGTGTGAAGCACCTGTGGTGTAAGAGACCGTCAGCCTGCTGGCTCCTCCTCTGCTCCCCGGTCGTTTTGAACGTGGCTTCTGAGTAGGACGCTCTGGTTTGAGTTGCTGTGTCCAATCTGTGCCTGTCACCTCATCAGTGAAGCAGAGGGAACAGCTCTGCCTCAGAAGGTTGCTGTGGTGATTAAATGAGTTGATAATTATAGAGCAGTTTCAACGGTGCCTGCAGGCTATTTTAAGGAAATGCTTGTTTAATAAAAACAAAAAACTATCACAGTAAAAACACAAACAAACTAGGAATAGAAGAAAACTATCTGAACATAGTAAAAGTCCTATGTGAAAAACCCACAGTGAACATCACACTCCGTGGTGAAGGACGGGAAGCTCTTCCTCTAACGTCCGGAACGGGACAAAGACGCCCGCTCTCACCAGTTCTGCTCGTCAGAGCACTGGAAGCGCTGGCCAGGGCAATGAAGCATGAAGGAGAAATAAGGGGAATCCAAATCATAAAGGAAGCAGTGAAGTGACCCCCACTTATAGATAATATGGTATTATATGTAAAAACTCCTAAAGATTTCACGAGAATATGTTAGAACTAATCAATAATTCATCAAAGTAGCAGGATGCAAAGTCAGCACAGGAAAGTCATTTGCATTTCTGTTCATTAACAGTGAACAACCTTCAAAAGGGAATTCAGAAAGCAATTCCATTTGCAATAGCATCACAGAATAAAATACTTCGGGACACACCTAATCAGGGAGGTGAGAGACATGTGTGCTGGAAACTACAAATCGTTGCTGAAAGAAATGAAAGAAGACCAAAGTAAGTGGAAAGACACCCCATATTTATGGATTGGAAGACTTAATATTGTTGACAGGTTAAGGATCTTACTACCTCAAGTAATCTACAGATTCAACATTATCCCTATGAAAATCCCAATGATAATGTCTTTCACAAACAGAAAAACTCATCCTAAAATTCACGTGGAATTTCAAGGGAATAACTAAAACAATCTTCAAGAAGAATAAAGCTGAAGGTATCATACTTCTTGATTTCAAAACTGACTATAAAGCTATAGTAATTAAAACAGTGTGGTATTGGCATAAAGACCAACATGTAGACCGATGGAATGGAATAGAGGGCCCAGAAAAAACCCTTGCACACATGATTAAACAATTTTTTCAAGATCATTTAATGGGGAAAGGATAGTCTTTTCAACAAATGATGCTGGGGAAACTGATATTCAACACACAAAAGAATGAAGTTGGGCCCTTATCCAACACCATAAACAAAAATGAACTCAAAATGATTCTTGCATGTGCCCTGACTGTGGACCGAACTCGCAACCTTGGTGATGCTCCAACCAAGAGGGCTACCTTGCCAGGGCAAAATGAGCTCAAAATGAATCAAAGATTTAAATGTTAGAACTAAAACTATAAAACTCTTATAAGAAAACTTGGGGGAAAAGCTTCATGACAATGGATTTGGGAACAATTTCTTGATAATAACACTAAACCAGGCAACAAAAGAAAAATAGATAAATTGGACTTCATGAAAATTAAAAAAAATCTCTTTATCAAAAGATACACTCAACAGAGTAAAAGGGCAATCCAGGTAATGGTAGAAAATATTTGCAAATCATGTATCTGATAAGAGATCGATATCCAGATATATAGAGAACCCCTAAAACTCAGTAACAAAAAAAAGAACAAACTAATTAAAAAATGGGTGAAGGACTTGAATGGACATTTCTCCAAAGAAGATAAAAGATAACAGATGGCCAATAAGCACACACACAAAAATACTCAACATAAGGGAAGTGCAAATCAAATCCACTATGAGATACCACCTCACCCATTAGGATGTGACATATGTATATATCCTCCAGTGGGAAGGCGTTCAGTAGGTGAGTGTTCTAGGAGTCCATCTGTATCTGAGTACCTACTAGCTGGTGTTATTGTGAGAGGCTGAGTTCAGCTTCAGTGAATGCTTTTTTTGAAGACTCAATGCATTTGCTCATTTCATGATGGGTGATTTATGAGCACTCCTGCCCACACTACGCTGAGTATTCAGCAGTTTTGGCGCCAAAACGGCATGACACCCATGCCCCACCCTCCCTATTCACTGGATCTTGCCCTGAGCGACTATTCCACCCTCCCCCACCTGCACCCGAGGCTGACAAAAGTCCTCAAAGGGAAATGTTTTGCTGATGTGGAAGAGGTGAAACAAAAAACAGCAGAAGCACTAAAAAGCATCAAAATCGATGAGTTCAAAACTGTGTATTGCATCAAGTGGTGAATACTTTGATGGTGACCTAAGTTTAAATATGTAAGAATAAATACACAATTTTTTAATAAATAAAGTCCATTTTTTGGTATATATACATATACACGCACAAATAACAGATGTGGAGAAATTAGAACACTTGTGCACTGTTAATGGAAGGTAAAATGGCGCAGCCCCTGTGGAAAACAGTTTGACAGTTCCTCCAAAAATGTAAAAAACAGAATTACCACATGACCGAGCAATTCCACTCCTGGGTATACACTCAAAAGAACTGAAAGCAGAGCGTCAGAGGGGTACCTGTACAGCCACGTTCACGGCAGCATTACTCACAATCGCTCGCTCAAGTGCTGGAGAGACCCAAGTTTCCACGGACAGATGAATGGATAGAGCCAACGTCTAGACATCCCATGGGCTCTAATTCAGTCTTCACAAGGAAGGAAACTCTGCTACAGCATGGGTGACCCTCGAGGACACTACACAAATGAAATAAGCCAGACTCAGGAAGACAGGTGTTGTACGATTCCACTGACAGGGTGTTCCCAGGACACTGCAATGTGTGTATAGAGACAGAGAGTAGCACGGTGGTCACCAGGGGTTGGGGTAGGGCGAGGACCGTCAGTTAGTGTTTAAGGGGGACGGAGCTTCAGCTGGGGGAGAGGAGGCAGTCCTGCGGGCAGACGGGCACGATAGCAGCCCATCATGCATTTATTTAATGCCTCCGAACTGCACACTGCACGTGGTTAATATGGTAAATTTTTGTGTATTTTACCCCAATTAAAAATGTGAAAACAAATAGCCGAGTCTCTGGCAGTCATCGTGGGTGGGGATCGTTGGGGCTCTGAGCTCCCGGCTGTCCTCAGCTGTAAGTGCTGGGCTCTCCATCTCCTGAGGCCCAGGGCCCCTGGGGGTTGGTGTTCAGGGCAGCGCATTGGTGGAGTTGGCCAATCTTTGGGCCAGGGGGATTCTATTGGCTTGTGTTCCACATGTTTTATGAGGTGCCTACTATGTGCTAGGGGACATCCCAGCCCCTCATGTGCTTCCAACACCCAGTGTAAGGCCTCTTAATTGGCCTCAAATGTAGCTGAAGTCTTCCTCAGGCACTTCCCGAGCTGTCTCACTCTCAATATGTGTTCAGTGCTTTATCCACGGGCGTGGTAACATTGACTCCAGGGAGCTGTAATGATGTATGTGTTTGGTGCTGTCCTCAGCGCCTGACCCTTAGGTGTTAGATCTGTTTGGGGCCATGTGAAATGTTTTGCATCACTTGCAAGAGAGCAAAAAGAAATGCTGTTTTTCCTCAGGAAAAGAAGACATATTTCACAGCCAAACCTTGTTCTATTGTGGGATGTTTGTCAATGACCATGGAAAGCAAACACACGGAAATTTCTAATACTTCTTTTAAAGGAAGGAGTTAGGCTTATCAAAATCAGAACAATTATCCTGTTCCTCCATTTTCTAATTAGTTCATCAGTCCAATCATCCACCCTTCATCAACTCATCTGATCATTCTTCCGTTCATCTATCCATTCACCTACCCATAACCTATTCATTCATCCTTTTATTTATTTACACATCTACCCACCTACCCATTCATCACTCCATCCCACCATCCCTCCACTACCCACCACCCCATCCATTCATCTTTCCATCCATCTGGCCATCCATCAGTTCTTCCATCCATCCACCTGCTCACCCACCTGTCCTGCACAGGCTGGGGCCCACTCTGCTCTGCCAGCCCTGGAGTCACTGTGTGCCTCCAGCCAGCTGGGGATGACCCATAACTGCACCTTTCTGGGCTTCCATTTCTTTACCTGTCACCAATGGCCACCAAATGAGACCATTTTGGTGACACATTAAGCCCAAAGCCTGGCCCAGAGCAAGCAATTGTTTACTCCATGTAAGTCACAGCTATCATCATCATCAATAATAATAATAATAATAATAATAACAATACACTCTGAAATAGGCACTGTGACCCCCTCACCACACGGAGGAGGAAGCTGCGGCAGAGCACTGCAGCTCCGTGCCTCCCGGAGCACAGATGTGAAACGCACGGCAGCCTGGCCGGGCCGGACCTCCGGAACTGCCCCTGGTCCCCTGAGCCACTGTGACTCCTACAACTCCGGGGGCCCTTAGGGCCGGGGTACCAAGGGCTTGCAAAGGAGGAAGCCAGGGGCGCTAATTTTCTACCTCTGGAAACAGCAAACAGATTAAAAATGAAAAAAATTTTCATTTTGTCATTTATTTTCTGTAAATAGCTCCTTTCCTTCCTACGCCCTTTAAATCATCTTGAACAAAGTCTGCTTGGGGTTCCTGTCTTCTCTCTTGTTTCTGTCCTTCCGGGTGACAGTGAAGCTGATTCTGACCTTGGTCTGGCACAGAGGGACCCTGTGTGTTCAGTCCCAAAGTCTTCCTCCTTAAGTAAAAGTTAAGACCACCTGCGATGACCTGCAGAACTAACATTCGGCTTTGATTCTTGGTGGAGTTTCTGAAAGGCATGTACGAGGTCCGAGCCTGCTAATGCGCTGAAATAATCACCCTTGGCGAGAGGGAGGTGTTAATGCCTTAGGTGTTCACCTGCCAGGTGTCTTTCAGTTGGTGGGAAACAGAGGGTGTTTCCCACTCCCTCTCCATTCATTTGCTCTCAGCTTGCAGGTTCCCCATTCTCCTCAGGAGCTGCTGGCTTTGTTGCCTGTCCTAAGTGATGACAGCCACTTGCTGCTGGGCCAGAGGAAGATGCAGGTGCCCCATCTGTCTCCCAGGTGGTGTCCTGGGGAGCAGACTCAGACACCGCGTGGCAGCCAGCCTCCGTGATGCCCAGTGGTCCCACAGCTGGGATCCACCCCCTGGTGTAATCTCCTCTCTCACTGCACCGGGGTGGGTCTGTGACCAATGGAATCTGTGGAAGTAAAGCTACGTCACTTCCAAGATTAGGCTGTAAAGGTTACCGCAGCTTCCCAGCTGGTGTGTATCTCTCTCTCGCCTTCTGCCTCTCTCTGTCTCTTACTGTCTCTCTGTGTGTCTGTCTTTGTCTTTGTCTGTCTCCATCTCTTTCTCTGTCTGTCTGTCTCTGTTACCCCCCCACCCCCACCGCTTCTCCGTCTTCTCTTTGTCTTCTGTATCTTTTGCTCCAAAGAAGCCAGCTGTGATGTCATGAGCAGCCCTATGCAGAGGTCACGTGGTAAGGAGCTGAAACCTCACCACCCGTGTGAGTGGCTCAGGAGCGAGTCCTCGGGCCCCAGTGGGGCCTCTGGATGACCACAGCCCTGGCCATCAACTTAGTTCATTTTTCCTGCAGGAAATGTCTTAAATTGAGCGAGAGCTGGAGACGTTCACTGACATACCTCCAACCCAGTGGATGGGAAAAGGATCACTTGCATGCTCTGGCATGTAAGACGACTGTAACAAGAAATGAGCTAGAGAGACTTTGCCGCAGTTATTAATGGTTATATGAGAATGTTTTCTATGATAGAAATAGAGAAGGGAAGTGGGCTGTTATTTTTTGAGTGTCACTAATAATGATAGTTACTGTTCACTGCTTCCTACCTGTCATATGCTCCACAGACTTTTTTATATGCACGATCTTAACTCATTCTGCCTTTAACGGCTGAGGGAACTGAGGCTCAGAGAGGCGCGGTGACTTGCCCAAGGTCACACAGCCATGCAGCATGTGAGTGGGGGCTCACCCCAGGGATGTCTCCTTTCGAGAGGGCGAATAGTGAATGGGTCGTACGTGGAAGGGACAGAGTCTCAGAGCCTGAAGCCACCAAGGTTCTATAGACTGTGGTCACGTTCTCAAAAAGAAGTGTGGACTTGAGACATACAGACTGGTAAGCTATTTTTCCCAGATGTGTGAACTTATAAGAAATTAAAAAAAAATTCAGATTGAATCATATTTAAGAACGCACTTAATAAATAGCTTATTTTGGAAAGAAGAGAATTCCATGAAGGAAAACCAAAAGTTGTGAAGAAATACTTCTATTGGTGCCAGTCAACACCAGATCTGAGTAGTGGGAAACTGGGACGATCCTGGACACGCGATTGTCGTGGGTTCATGTTCCAGGGAGCTGTGGCGTCAGAGCTTTGGCTGCCCCTTCCTCCAGGTGATGCAGCCATTGAGGCTCAGCTCCTGCTGTTCCTGTGTCAGTTAGAGTTTTACCCCGTATTGTTTTGAATTGGTTTCAGGTGTGCAGCGTAGTGGTTAGATAACCATGTGCTTTACAAAGCATCCCCCCTCCCAAATTTCCAGGCCTCACCTGGGCCCGTACATGGTTATTCCAATATTATTGGCTATATTCCCTATGCTGTACCATATTTTGCCATGTATAATGTGCTCCCATGTGTAATGTGCACCCATGTTTTTGGCCCAGATTTTCAGGAAAAAAATCTTTTGTTTTAATTCAAGTTTTATTTATTTATATTTAGAAACAAAACTGACTATTGTATTCCAGGGTATTATTTTGCATATGGATATCGTCATTGCTTTCTAGAGTTACACTTGTAATGCATAAGCATAGATAAATGAATTAGAAACATTAGTCCTGGCTGGTGTGGCTCAGTGGATTGAGTGCCGGCCTGCGAACTGAAAGGTCGCCGGTTTGATCCCCAGTCAGGGCACATGCCTGGGTTGTGGGCCAGGTCCCCAGTGGGGGGTGTGTGAGAGGAGACCAATCAATGTACGTCTCCCACATCGATGTTTCCCTCCCTCCTTTTCTCCCTCCCTTCCCCTCTTTCTGAAAATAAATGAATAAAATCTTTTTAAAAATTTATAGATACAGAATTAGTGCCACCCATGTACAATGCACATCCTTATTTTTCCCTCAAAAATTTGGACAAAAAAGTGCACATTGTACATGGCAAAATATGGCATTTCACATTCCTGTTACTATTTGTACTTCTTTATCCCTTCACCTTTTCCCCCCAGTCCCTCAGCCCCCTCCCGCTGGCAGCTGCCAGTCTGCTCTTTGTGTCTATGAGTCTGCTTCAGCTTTGCTCACTCATTCGTTTTGTTTTTCAAGATTCCACGTGTAAGTGAAATCGTACGGTATTTGTCTTTCTCTGTCTGACGTACTTAACTGAGCATAAAACCCTCTAGGTCCACCCATGCTGTTGCAAATGGTGAGATTTCATTCCCTTTTGTGGCCGAGTCATACGCGCTCCACTGTGTGTGCACCGCAGCTGTGTTCCCCACGGTGTACTGATGGGCACTCAGACTGCTTCCGTGGCTCGGCTGTTGTGACTAATGCTGCCATGAACACTGGGGGTGCATATTCTTTTGAATTAGCATTTTAGGATTCTTTGGGTATATATCCAGAAGTGGAGTCTCTGGGTCATGAGCCAGCTCCATTTTTAATTTTTTAAAAAACCTCCATGCCACTTTCCATAGCGGCTGCACCAGCCTGCATTCCCACCAACAGTGCCCGAGGGCTCCCCTTTCTCCGAGTTCTTGCCAACACTTGCTGTTTGTTGGACTTTTTAGAAAAGTTTTAGTTTGTAATAACTTTAGATTTATTGAAAAGTTCCAAATGATGGTGCAGATTTTCGCAGGTACCTGGAGCCCAAGTGTCCCTTCATGTATCTTATATAATCATGGCATTTGCTAAAGCTAGGAAACCAACATTGCTATTAATTAAATTCCAGATGGTATCTGCATTTCACCAGTTTTCCACTGATGTCCTTTTCCTGTTATGGGATCCAGTGGAGGACACCACAGTGTATTTCTCACACTCCTTTTGAGTGAGCTTGAATTTGTTTTTAAAATCTTGGACTCCAGAGCGGAAGTTTTTCTGGCTAGTCAGGAATCCACTCAGCATGTTCTGGTTACTTCTTGCATTTAAGCCCGTTTCCTCCAGTGGTGTGGAGGTCTCAGCGGGTAG
Source organism: Phyllostomus discolor (assembly GCF_004126475.2). Classification (NCBI taxonomy): domain Eukaryota; kingdom Metazoa; phylum Chordata; class Mammalia; order Chiroptera; family Phyllostomidae; genus Phyllostomus; species Phyllostomus discolor. The sequence goes on along the minus strand of NC_040914.2, from coordinate 75,509,624 downwards.
ATACATTTTATCTGCTGGGCCAGCTCTGATCTATTCACTGGTCTGCCTGGGGCTGTATGTCGGAACAAGAACAAGATCACATCTGGGTTCTGTGATCAACTAGCCATGTCTGTCCTGGGTGTGGGAGTAGAGAAATGTGATGTGTGCTGAGTACCTGCCATCTGGCATCAGAATGTTTCGCACTGAGCATTCTGACCCCGCATCCAGAAGGAGAATCTATATTTGAATGTGGATATGAAATGGGGTGTTTCTACCATTATAACCACACACAGCCATAGGGTGGTGGTTGTGGTGGTAGTGACGATGATGATGATAATGATATAAAAATAAGTAGGTAGCATGTGTTGAGTGCCTCGTATGTTCCAGGCACTGTATGAACTGTGCCCCGTGAGCATTGCACTTACTCCTTGTAACGGCCTTGTGAGGCAGGGTGCAGTTGTATTCCCATTTTACAGGTGACAAAACTAAGCCAAGTAAGCTAAGGGACTTTTTCTAGTTCCCACCACTGGTAACTTTCCTTGCAGGGGAGCCCTTGTTCGGGGAAGGCAGGTTTGCCAAGCTCTAGCTGCTTAGCGGTCCTCCGCCTCAGCCCTGCGTCGCATCCCCCTTCTCCCAATGTGTTTTTCATCACCTGACAAGCAGTGCGTGTCGAGTGCTGGCCACCACAGCCTTCTGTGGGGTCTTTTCACAGGGGTTCAGAGCACGAGCAGGACTGAGTGCAGCTTCCCAGAGGAGACAGGTAGGGAGGGCCATGCCTCTGCACGGCCAAGAGAATTCCTGCTGGATTTAGTTCAGAAACTGTCCTTAAATGGGTCATGTTTATCTGTGCCAGTGGTGCAAGTTAAAATTTGGGTTCAAAGGAAAAATTGCCATCCCTTCAAAGGGACGTCTTCTCCGATTACGAGAATAGGTTTTTAGGTAAATTTCTCAACAGTCAGGGCCCTAATGACCAGTGAAACCCTCCTCCCTGAGTCCTCTCCCAGCCCCTCACGCCAGCCAGACCAGTCCACTAGTTTTCATCTCCTTCCTCCTCCTCCTTCCTTTGCTCCACTCACTCTCCTGCCAGGAGAGGCCTCCCCACCTCCATTTCGCCCTCTCAGAGCCCCTTTTCTGTGGACACTGCTCTTCGCGCCCTGTCTCATCCTTCCCTGCACTGTCTCCAGCCTGGAAGTCTTTGAAATGTGGCAATGGGTTTTAAGATTCTCAGTGCTTAGCCTAGCACTTGAGGTAGAGGTGGGGCAGGAAGGTTCTTTTTTTTTAATCCTCACCTGAGGACATATTTTCATTGCTTTTAGAGAGAGAGAGGAAGGGAGGGAAAGAGAGAGAGAGAAACATCGATGTGAAAGAAATATCTATCGGTTGCCTTCTTGTATGTGCCCTAACTGGGGATCAAACCTTCAACCTGGGCAATGAATGGCCTGACCATGAATCAAAACTGCGACCTTTTGGTTTATGGGACCATCCTCCAACCCATTGAGCCACACCAGCCAGGGCAGTTCTTTTTTACTTTTTAAAAGATTTTATTTATTTATTCTTAGTGAGAGAGAAAAGGACGGAGAAAGAGAGGGAAAGAAACATCAATGTGAGAGAGAAACATCAATCAGTTGCCTCTCGTGCATTCCCTGACCAGGATGAACCTGAAACCCAGGCATGTGCCCTGACTGGGAATCGAACTGGCAACGTTTCAATTTGCAGAACAAAGCCCAACCAACTGAGCCACATAGGTCAGGGTGGAGCAGGAAGGTTCTCAAAAAATGAGCAGGTCTGTAGCTGAGAGGAGTCTTGTATCTTCCAGCTACTTCTTCAGGACTGCAGGAGCTCCTGGCAGGATCTGTGGCCAGAGCAATGATTAAAAACATCCCACATTTATGGCACTCTTGCTGCACTGTGTGATGAACATAAAACATCTTATTTCACCCTCACTGTAATCCTCTGGGCGGAGTGTTTTATCCCTTTTTATAGAGGTCATGGAAACTAAAACTACTTGTCCAGGGCCCCAAAGCCCCAGATATTGTTGCTGATACTCACACCCAGCAGTGCCTAGAATGCAAGGATCATTAGGGCTAAAGAGGATGGTGGGGCCAGTACTGCAGCGTCTGGGGCAAACTCCTCCCCCCACCACCTCACTTGGTCTCCTCGCTGCCCATCAGGATCAGCAGTCCAGGCTGCCGTGTGCTGAGCTCCTCTATACTTTTTCCCTGTGGCTGGGGAGCTGCAGCTCCAAGGCACGGAGCTAGCCTACTCCTTAAAATGCTATTATGAAGACAAAATAAAAACCAGTTACCTAAAGCTTTGCAGAAATCTTCAAGTGTATTAAGATTTATTTTTATCTTTAAAGTATTTTTTATTGGTTATACTATTACAGTTTCCCCAATTTTTCTCCCTTTATCCCCCCTCTGCCCTGTACCTCTTAACCCCTCCAGCATCCCGACCACCACCTTAGTTCATGCCCCTGGGTTGTACCTATAAGTTCTTTGAGTTCTTTGTTTCCTGTACCACTGTTATCTTTCCCCATCTATTTTATGCCTACTAATTATGCTGCTTCTTCCCTGTACCTTTCCCCCCAGTCCTCTCTTCCCCCTCCCCACTGACGTCTATTTCTCTGACTCTGTTCTTGTTCTAGTTGTTTGCTTAGCTTTTGTTTTCATTGTTTTTCTTTTCTTTTAGGTTCATTTGTTGATACTTGTGAGTTTGTTGTCATTTTATTGTTCATATTTTTTATTTTCTTTTTCTTAGATAAGTCCTTTTCACATTTCATATAATAATAGCTTGGTGATGATGAACTCCTTTAATTGAGCTTATCTCGGAAGCACTTTATCTGCCCTTCTGTTCTAAATGAAAGCTTTGCTGGATAGAGTAATCTGGGATGTAGGTCCTTGCCTTTCATGACTTTGAATACTTCTTTCCAGCTCCTTTTTGCCTGCAAGGTTTCTTTTGAGAAATCAACTGACAGTCTTATGGGAACTCCTTTGTAGGTAACTGGCTCCTTTTCTCTTGCTGATTTTAGGATTCTCTCTCTATCTTTAATCCTGGGTAATGTAATTATGATGTGCCTTGGTGTGTTCCTCTTTGGGTCCAATTTCTTTGGGACTCTGGGCTTCCTGGACTTCCTAGAAGTCTATTTCCTTCACCAGATTGGGGAAGTTTTCCTTCATTATTTGTTCAAATAAGTTTTCAATTTCTTGCTGCTGTTGTTCTCCTTCTGGCACCCCTATAATTCAGATATTGGAACATTTCGGGTTGACCCAAGATTCCTCAGCCTCTCTTCATTTTTTTGAATTCTTGTTTCTTCATTCTGTTCCGGTTGGATGTTTATTTTTCCCTTTTGTTCCAAATCGTTGCCTTGAGTCCTGGTTTCCTTCCTGTCCCTGTTGGTTCCCTGAATATTTTGCTTTATTTCATTTTAGGTAGCTTTCATGTTTTTGTTTTTGTTTTTAAATTTTCTCTCTGAGCATTTTGATTACCAAGGCTTTAAATTCTCCATCATATAGGTTGGCTATCTACTCATCGCTTATCTCTCTTTCTGAAGTTTTGCTCTGTTGTTTCATTTGAGCCACATTTCTTTGTCTTGGTGCACTGGTCTGGTTGTTCTGGTTGACTTTTTCTTTAATTTCTTGGTTGTTGGAATTCTATGCAGTTTGATTTTCTGGCACTTCTAGTTGTTTATTGATTTTGGATTGGTTGTTATCCTTGTTTTGGCTGTGTGAGGAAGCAAAAGGTTTCTACCTACACCTCCATCTTGGCTGGAACTAAGTGTGTTAAGATGACCCCACCCAATATCAAGGCTGTGAACATTATAAGAGGTAAACAAATTGTGTAAATTGTTAAGTCCCGCAAGTTAGTTGGTCTTTGAACAAACTGATTCTTTGGGGCAAGTGGCATGAGGCCATTTGACTCTCTCAGGGCTGCTGCGGAGCCCCTGCAGTGGGTGACTGGGACGCGATTGTGTCGGGGACTTTCTGAAGAAGTATGCAACACGAACCTGGAAGTTGACCACTGCAGACAGAAGGGGTGAGTGTTTATCCACTGGCATTCATCTCCTGTTGGTGAAGGGCAATCCCGCGGGGTGATACGTTGTTGGTACTTTCATGATGAAATGGGCTTGGAGGCTTCCCAGGAGGCAGTAACAGAGAAACTGGGCAGAAAGCAAGACATGCACAGCACAGTGAGCAGGGTGCTGCTGGCACGTGCCTGTGCACAGCTGGTTGCTGCAGAAGTTGCTGGAGCGAAATGGTGGGCTCAGAGGATAGGCTGTGGGGCACGGACTGCTCAACATGTCAGCCTCTCAGATCTACCAGCCCTTCCCCAGATGTGCTCCAGGCTTCCCCACTGCTCCTTTGCCCAAGCAGTTCCTCTTTCTAAGTCAGGTCACATTTCTCCCAGGCAAAATGGAAAATGGGTTATTCGTTTGACCAACATCCTATTTAAAGAGCTTTCCATGAGCTGTATTTACTGCTCTTAGCATAGGGATTCTGGCACGAAGTCTAGTGAAAGTTGTTATTCCATTCACAATAATGTTATCTAATGTTAGATTTATTAGGATCACAGTATTATTTACGTGTCAAGGGCAGGTTGGAGAATATTTGCTGGCTGGTTTGCTGTAGAATTTGTGTGTGGTTTATGCATTCATCTCAAACCAGCCAGACTTCTTGGTTTCCTCCCAAGGTCAAACACAGAAGTCCAAGTGCTCATCACAAGATAAATGGGAATTACAGATGTTGGGGGATTAAAACATTCCTTTTTTTCAACCTAGGCTGTTTGTGTTTCTCTTTGTCCCTTTCTCTAGGTAAGTTTATTTTTCCTGACTGCCGTTGCTAACTAAACTCTGTCTGCCCCATTTGCAAGCTCCAGGGAGGGGGGCTGAATTTCTGGAGGTGGAATCGACGGTGTTACAAAGCGAGGCTTGAAGACACAGTGCTGGTTGGCACTGGAACCACTTCCCTGTGAACTCCATCTAGGAAATCTACATTCGGCTTTTTGGGCTCTCTGCTTCGGAAGGAATTTTAACTCTATTGTATAGTAAATGTGATATGTGCTACTGAACATTTCATTCACTCATTCAACAATTATTTCCCAAGCACTTACTACATGTCAGGGCTGGGCTCAATATTGCACAGATGTGATCTCGTTTATTGCTCGTCATAATTCTCTGAGGCAGGCAGGCTCCTCATTCCACCAGTGTGGTTGGTTTGGTCAAAGAGATGGAGAAAAAATTTCCTCTAACCCCTACCTTTGTGCTACTTTTCTCATGCATTTCACTTACACATATGTTATACACTCTACAAAACATTGTTTTTATATTTTTATTAAGTAGTTAATGATGTTTTATTGGCTGTCCTAGGGTTTGGAATATTATTTTTAATTTTTCACAGACTACCTTCAAATAATATATTACTTCATGTGTAGTGTAAGAACTTCATCATAGTATACTCCTGAGATTTCTACCACCCTTTGTGCTACTGTTGTTGTACATTACTTTTACCTAGTCTATAAATCCACAATCTTTTGCTTCCATTTTTGGATTAGACACTCAATATTTTAGAGTGATTAAAAAAGACTTTTATACTTACCATCATTTAAATGATTTCCAGAGCTCTTGATTTTTTTGTGTAGATCCAAATTTCTGTCTTATTTCATTCTCCTTCTGCCTAAAAAACTTACCTGCTCTGGCCACTGTGTCAGTTGGTTGGAGCATTGTCTCACACACCAAAAGGTCACGGGTTTGCTTCCTGGTCGGGGCACATACCAAGGTTGTGGGTTTGGTCCCTGGTTAGGCACTCACAGGAGGCAACTTGTTGATGTTTCTTGCACATTGACATTTCTCTTTCTCTCTTCCTTTCTCTCTCTCTAGAATCAACACATATATTGTCAAGAAAAAGTAAAAAAAAATTTAATATCTTGCAGAACAGATCTGCTGGTAAGTAATCATCTCTGATTTTGTTTTTTCTGAAAATTAAAGGAAATTGCTCTCATTTATGAAAAATATTTTTTCCTGGGGGTAGAAGTCTGTGTTGACATTTATTTTTTCTCTCAACACTTTAAAGATGACACTTTATTGTCCTCTGGATTATAGAGTTTCTGATGAGAATTCTGCTGTCATTTTTATATTTGTTTTTAATTTCTTTGGCTGCCATTAAGATTTTTCTTTTTCTTTTGTCTTTCAGTGTTTTGAATATGATCTGTTTTTTTTTTAAATAATCCTTTTGGGGGTTCTCTGATCTTTTTGGATTTGTGACTTGATACCTTTCAATGGTTTTGTAAAATTCTCAACCATAATCTCCTCAAAATAGATCTATCTCTCTTCCCCCCCGGGATTTCAGTTACATGCATCTAGATTTATATTGCCTCAAGTGTTTTTAAAACTCCTCATGGTTGTCATCATCATCATTGTCCTCCTTCTCTCTCTCCTCCTCCTCCTGTTTCTCCTTCTCCGAATTCAGAAAGTCTGGTTCCCATCCAGGAGACAGATTCCATCTCTCTGGCACTGTCGCCAGGGGGAGGCGGCCCCTCCCAAGGCCCTGGGCAATGCGGAGGGAGTGGCGAAGGCAAAGAGGACTTCTTACCGCATTAATTGATACAGTAAGTAGGTCCAGTTTATCTGTTTTTTTTTTTTCTTTCATTGCTTGTGCTTTTGGTGTCATATCTGAGAATCCACTGGAAATTCTAATGTCTTGAAGATTTACCTCTGTTTTCTTTTAAGAGCTTAACGTTTTAGCTCTTACATTTAGCTCCTTGATCCAGGTTGAGTTAATTTTGTGCATGGTATGAGGTAGGGCTCCAACTTTATACTTTCGTATGTGAAGAAGCTTTGATTTCCTTGTTCAAAGAATATTTGACTGTTGTGTGGAGAACAGAATGTAGGGGCAAGAAGGAAGGAGGGTAACTAATTTCCCACTGTTAGGTACTTCTCTGCCTCTAACAAAAAATATGCTAAAATGCCAACTAGTAAAGTTGAGGGAATGGTTTAAAAAGCACCACACTATAGCCATTATGGTAGTAACTGATTCTGATAAGAATCAGTAGTAGATGCTAAAATCAGTGGGTGAGGTCTTCTTTTCTTTCTTTCTTCCTCTGTCTCTCTTTCTTTCTTCCCTCCCTCCCTCCCCGCCCCTTTTAAATTTTTATGAGTGTGTTTGAGCCAAACTGATGACATATGCTGAGGAGCAAGATCTCAAATGGTCCTGAAGGATTTTTGAGTAATAGAATATTTACATGGTCTCAAAGAACCTCCCCACAAGAAACTAATTACAAAGGGAAAGAATGAACTTCACAGTGAAGAAACCTGGCAGATGCCATCTGAATCGAGAGTCACATCATCATTAATGGACAAATGGACTTCACAGACCTCCTGATCCGACAGACTGGGGACACAGCACTTTCTGGACTCCTGCTCAAAATGCATACCCTGAACCTAATCATGACTTCATACCAGACAAACCCAAAGGGAAGGACATTCTACATCCTAAGTGGCCCAAGAAGGACCAGAAAGACTGAGGAATGTTCCAGATGAGAGGAGCTTAAGACACATGATGATGGAATGCAATAGGTGGTCTGGGGTTTTCTTTGCTGTCAAGGACATTATCGGGACAGTTGGGGAAGTCCAAATAAGATCTGTGGGACAGACAGTGTTGTTATAACAGTGGGTTTCCTGACTTTTGAGGTGCTGTACTAAGTGCTGCTGTTGAGAAAGAGAATGTCCTTGTTTTAAGGAGGTACACACTGAAGCACTTAGGGACTAAAGGGTCATCTTGTTTGCATGACAACTTACTCTTAAACGCCTCCAAAAAACAATGTACAGGGAGAAAGTAATAAGGCAGCTATTGGAAAATGTTAACATTAGAGGTGTCCATGTTAAGGGTCTATGGGAATTTTTATACTGTCCTGAACTTGACTACAAATCTAAAATTGTCATAATAAAAACTAAATAAAAAAGAAAGAAAGAATATCCTCCCTTAAAAGCGGTATGTTTGAGAACTGCAGTACGTATCACAACAGGTTGTTTGATGCATTGGTGGTCACCTCACGCTGCCTTGCTGCCAGGCCTTCTCTCTCGTGACTCCCACCCCAGCGTGCCGGCGCTACTCTCAGGGCAGTTTTCATACCAACCGACCCCCCTCCAATCTTGCATCCCTGACCGTGGGCCTCATGTTGCTCCACTTGGGACTTGCTGCCTCTTCTGGGTTACTGCCTCTTCTGAGCCCATGCTGTCGCAGCTCCTGAAGCAGCTAAGTGAGACCAGGGGGGACAATCCAGCCTCCTTTTTTCATGAACACCTGTGTCTGCTTGTGTTTCCTCTCCTAATTGGGACTAAAGAGGCTAAAGTGCGCAAGGACACCCGGCGGGACGCCAGCCGTCCCGCGCCTGCTGGCCAGAAGGTGGCGCTGTCCCACATTTAATGGAGCCGGAGGTGAAGTCAGTTTTCCCCCCAAAATACTATACGATCAAGGCAAAAACTACGGGCATTTGGACCAGTTATCTGAAAGAAAAAAATTTCTGAAAACAAAACGAGTTAAACTTTTCATTCAGTTTTGAGTTCTGTTCGCTTGAGCACCCATCCTAGAAGTTAGAAGAGGTTTTTTTTAATTTTAATTTTTAAAGCTCTGCCTGGAAATCTGCAGAAAAGGCTGGTGAGGCTGCGGACCCAGCACTGCTTTTGTGAGTACCTGAGACGGTGGGCTCTGGGTCGCTCGTGGGCTCTACGTTCCTGGGGCAGTTACAGAGCCCTCGGGGCCGGGCCTCCTTGTGTGCCCCGCTGACGGAGCAGCCTGGAGGCCAGGGGCTGCTGGGAGAAGCACTTGCTGAGGCTGGCGGCGCCTGCGTGCTCGCGTGCTTGGAGGTGGTGGGCGCCTCTGACCCCTCCTGTCGTGGAGGGGCTCTGTGGGCAGGGAGACCCTCCTCGTCGTCCCGGGAGGTCAGATCCACGGGCGTCTCCGCTGCAGGGAGATGGGCCTGCAAAGATGAACGCCCCCACCCCGCCGCTCGGGCCTCGGAGTGGGGCCGTCTTCCTGCAGGTTCTGGCCAGCTGCTGGAGGAAGCTCGGTCAGGGGGCATCTGTTCCACCGGGCGTGTTGGCTTGGGCACCATGGCGGAAGTGATGATTAGGATTTCTCCCAGAGAGGACCCAAGGGAAGGGCATTTTGAGCGGACAGCAGGGCCCAGGCGGAGGTGTGGACCTGGGAAGGTTTCAGGCGTGGCAGAGGGTGGGCCGCTTTGGAGGGAAGGACCGTGGTGCGAGTGGGCTCGTGTGTGTGGGGGGTACCTCACTCCCGGGCCCCGGGTGCTGGGTGGGGCCTGCGGCAGGCACTGGTTAGCCAGAGCAGAGGGACCCCTAGAGCTGGGGACTAAACCGCGTTGCTCCATCATTTGCCTTCCTGGAGCCTGCGAGAAGGGCGCGGTGGCAAGTCCCCGGTGGTTCTTCTCGGAGCCCGCAGACTTTGGCTGAAACTGTGCGAAGGGGAGAGAACGCCCCAGTTCAGTGACCCTCGCTGTTCCCCCTTGGTATATCCTTCCCAAGGCTCGGGGGCCTCTGCCTTTCTCTCCCCACACGTCCCCGCTCCTCGCCCAGGGAAAAGCCCGGACATGCCGGCCTTGGCGTTTGTGTTGGGACCCAGAGAACACGCAGGTCGCTGCAGGTGGCCCGCGGCCGGCCTTCCAGCCGCCCCGCCCTGCCTCACCCCCTCGGTCCCCACCGGCCACAGGAAGTGTGGCTAAGCCCTTTTCGAATCTCTAGGTTTTCTGTGGAGGACTGTCTACACCGTTTCTAAGCCTGTTGTCTGAACTCAGTAAACAAACGCGGGAGAACTCAAGGGTCACGGTGACTTATGGTCATCCTGTCACTGCTACCCAGACTGTGAGTCAGCACACAGTGGTCGCTGTTCCAAGGGGCTCTTGCACCCTGAACCCTCACACGCGGCCCGGCCTCGGGGCCCCTCCGGAGCTGGGTCTTTGCACTTGGCCCTTGACTTTCTGTCGAGGGGCCGGTGTGGGCCGTGGCCAGATTTGATTTCCTTGATTTCCTGGGACGGGGACAGTGCCCGGGGTGCTTGGGCTCCAGCCCTGGGACACCATGGCTGCCTTTCCGTGTCCAGATGGGGCCAGCAGGAAGCCGTGGGTGGACACCCCGTCGAATGTAACGTTCCCAGGTGAAGAAAGGGGCTGGGTGACCCTGTCCATAGTCACCGGCAGTCTCAGCCAAGTGCAGGGAGGGGAGGCCGGGCCCAGCCTCGGCCCGGCAGAGCAACATTTTGGTTTTCACACTCGACACCGAGAAGCCATTAAATGGAAAGGAAACCTGTGCCCCTTCCCTCTGCAGCCACGCCGGCCGCCGTCCCCGGCCCCGCACAGTGCGGCTTTTGTTCAGCGTCCGGAGTGTAAAATTGGAGTGGCAGGTCGTCGGTGCGTACATTTCAAATTTCCTGGCTTTCATCAGCTGCGCCACTCGCATGACAATATTTAATCCCAAATGTTTCCTTCCCTCCCCCTCTTGTTCCATGAACGAGGGGGCTCCCCCACCCCTTATGTGCAAAGTAGACTTTGTTTCTATTTCCTCAACCATAATGAAAAGTGTATTTATGATTTTTCTCTCATGTATTTGCAATTACACAAAACCCCTCTGAACATATTAAGGGGCCTTTCTTAAGAGAACTTGACTTCCTGGGATTTAGTTTTGTGTAAGTATCGCTTTGCTCATTTCTCCATCCGCACTGACCATTTTAGAATAAAGAGTCATGTACATTTTACTTCTAGGGATCGGGTCTCAGAGTGAAAATTCCATGCCGTTTTAATATATATACCTGCCCACATGTCCACACGCATATACATATATGAATGTCTCATATACGTATGAGTTGTTCTAGCCCCGGTGCTGGCTGGGATGAGGGAGGGTTTCAGGCTTGAACTGTGGAGGAGTATGGCAGTCCCAGGCCACCAAGGGTCCACAAAAATCAGGAATGTGCTTCCTCTCTGTGCCTCTCGAGGACCTTTCAGGAATCTTGAGTTGTTCTCCAGCATGCATGCGTGTGGGGGGCAGTAATGTTTTACATGCAGGACACTCATGCTCCTGTCGTGTGTTCCACCGGCAGGCATGCCCCTTGCAGCTGAAACCAGCTGCCACACCCATAGTTATGGCTATGGGCAGAGGCTTCTGGGAGAGAGTGCCAAAGGCAGTGGACTTCTGGAGTAGCCCTTGCTTACTTCTTATGGACAAGGGCTAAATAAAAAAAATATTGATGAGCCTGAAATATATAATCTAGTTGATGAAAGTGAGGCTCTCAGAAACTTCCCCCACCTTTGGGATACCACGTAAGGACACAGGCTCTCATTATTAAGTGCAGCTCTGCGATCCTTTGGAGCTGGGCCCAAGCCCAGCTCTGCCACACGCAGGCTCTGTGGCTGAAGGGAACTTCCTTAAGCTCTCTGAGCCTGGAGTGTAGAGGGGGAGAGGGGTGGGGCTTGAGCTGTCTCACAGGCTCCCTGTAATGATTGCATTCACATATCTAAGAGCTGTCTGTGGTGCACTGCCCAGCCTGTAGGAAGCCCTAAAATGAGATTTCTGTGTTGTCAGGGCCAGGCTGAGGACAGCGGGGTTTCCAGCTGCTTAAGTGAAGGCGGCATCTGCCCTCAGGTGCCAGCCTTGCACTTGCACAACCCTGAGAGAGAGGGCCACCTGAGATGGTTTGTTTTAGGGGAGGAGTGGGCCCCAGGAGACGGCTGTATTTCCAGGCTGGGTGTGCCCCACATCTCAGAACCACACACCCCACATCATCAGTGGACAGGTGGCTAGGCGCCAGGTCTCCCCTGTCTTTTGAAATAAATGTTCCACCGAGTGTCACGGCGTCCCATGGGACTTCTCCATCTGTGTCTTTTTAAGGCTCATTGAGAGCAACTATCACTTCCTCCTCTCTAAAACCTCCTAGATGCCTACAAAACCCCCCGGACCAGATCACAGAAGTCATCAAAGAGACCGAGGACCCAACAAAGGGATGTGTTTGGGAGGTGGAGGAGACAGATAAGGACCCAGCGCACCTGGGGAAGCTGTCATGCATGGTAGACTTTGGGATGGAGTCAATGGGGAGATGCTTCATGATTAAGCCAGGTGTTCATGTCAGGGCAAGACTATGGAATAGGTCCCCACAGGACAATCCCTACAGCCCAGGGACTGTGGGTTCCCAGGAGAAGTAGGCAATTAATAAGGATGTCTTGGGGCCATGGAGACTGTCAGTTTTGATCATCCGGGCCGATGTGGTGCCATGGGTGGGGGGCGTGACTGAGGGGAGGGGGTGCTCCTCGGGTTGGCAAGTCCATATGCGCTGGCTGAGTAGCAGGTCTTGGGAGCTGGCTCTGCAGTTGCTGGGGCATCTGTTCAGCTTTTGACCAAAAGCCAGCGGGAGGTCTCCCTGCCTGATCCCCGAAGACAGTCTTACCTACCAGACGGTGAGAGCTCTAAAGCAAACAAACAGAAAACCCAGCTTCAAACGCCACTGGTGTCCTGGGGGAGGTTTCTTTTCCACTTTTAATTTGGGGATTAATTTGTTTTAGAAGTTCCTTGGCTGCGTTGTGCATGTGCATGCACACGTGTGTGCCTGTGCATGTGTGTGGGTGTGTGTGAGCATATGTATAAGAAATATCAGGAAGGAAGTGTGTCACGTTCTTCTGAAACCAGTCACCTTCCTGAATTTCCTTTCTGTATCTTGAGGACAGCCCTAGCTTGGGGCATCTCTGTCACCTCTACAGTCTTCCTTGAAGAGGCTTCGAAAAAATGAAGGGGACTTGGGTCACTCCGGAGCCTCGTCCCCATAGTGGCTCCATGCCAGGAGTGTCCTCACCTGTGTATTTTGGGTTTTATTCACCCAAAGTGATGATGTTGGTTAGTACAAATACAAAGGCAAAAACTGGGAGTTCTCTGATTTCTACCGTCAGCCCCTTTTTATTAGTGAGTCACTCAGACGTAATAGCTCACTGTTCAGGTGGTTCCATCGGTCCCCACCGCTGCAGGTGGGGAGTCAGCGCTGTGCCGCTCTCTCCTCTGGATTTATTCATTTTAATTTCAGGTTATGAGTCACCAAAGGCTCTCTCTAAAAAAATGGTGCTTGAATTCTCATGATTCAATAGCTGGTATTTGTTATACGTGAGTTTTCTGTTTCTTTTGGTGGGGGGTGTCTGGATTACTTTATAGATTATACAAGCCAGATAACAGTATATTTTCAGGGTTAAAGATTCAAATGACTCTGACGTTCAGAGTGAAAAGTTCTCTCTGCAGGGAATTACCCTAAATGGTTAGAGACCTCCTTCCATGTCCCTTCTTAGGCACTTAAAATTGGCTATGGGTGACAAGACTTCTGTCGTTGAGTGCTGCGTCAGCTGACTGAGCGTGCATGTGTCCACTGGTTCAGCTAATGTTTCTGAGCGCCCCTGTGTGCCAGGCCTGGTGCTGGGAGCTGCAGGTTCAATGATGAGCAAAGCGGCCCCCACACACGTGCTGTGCCAGGACGTGAGTTCCCCTCTCGTTCAACGGAAGTCTCGGCGCCCTCTCCATGGCCGTCCTTGCATGTCTGCTCTGTACTCCTCAGTGTCTAGAGGTAACACTGAATTTTGATGGACCCTTAAACTGGTTTCCAATAGATTTGCCATTATAAAAAAATGAAGCAATGCAGGTCTTCATTTACACCTCTTTGAGCACCTGCGCGTTTTCCAAGATTTAGAGATTCTTTGGATGGTGAGACACCAGACGTTGACCCTTGGACGGAGGACACCCCGGTTTGAATGCAGAGTCTTCAAATACAAGTTTTCATGGAGTCTTCCCTGCCAACCCAGGAAGCAGGTGCTGATATCCCTACTGTTACAGGGATGAGGACGCCAAGGCTCACAGAGGCCAAGGAGCCAGCCCAGGCTCATACAACTCGGGAAGCAGCAGGGCCGAGCCCTGAATCCAGGCTTTGTGGTACGTCGGCAGGAACCGTTCATTTCAGCCGCGTCTGGACTGGGGCTTCTCGGCGCAAGGTCTGAGTCTCTGGGAGTCATTCTGAATCTGTGGGGTTGACACACTTGTGTCTCCAGCTTCAACAGAAAGCTGGGCCGTTCCACATCACCACGTCAACTTCATGCCTGGAACAAGGGCATGTTCCCGGTCCAGGGGTGCTACGCCGTGGCTCTCCTGGAACGTTACGATATCACAGTATGAGCAGCTTCCACATGCCCCTAGTCTGCATCTCCCACAGCCATGACACCTGGGCCAGTGCAGACCATTCCAGGGGAGGAGAGACGCCCTTTGAACCATTCTGTCAGGCACATGTCCCTCGGCTTGAATTATTTTCCTTGAAGGCGACAGTTTTCAATAGTCCAAAGCCAGGGCTCACCACTCCTGAGGGTGCTTGACGTGTTGCTGTTTTAAAAATTAAATGCGTGGAGTTTGCAGAATGGCCGCGGCCTTTTAGTTTTTTAATTAAAGGTTCAAAAAGTGCTTTCACGCTCTAATCCCTGGGGGGGAGGGGAAAGGCTGTTTGTTCTGTCCCTGGGCCTCCAGGAAATCTGGCCCAGACCACCTACGGGAAATTAGCCTGAGACCTCAGCGGAGCTGGGAGGTGACAGCAGCCTCCGCAGCCTCCTCTCTGCGCGCCACCCGTGGCGGTTCACACTCCATAATCTAATCTTTCAAGGCTGTTTTCCTCGGGAGAGGCAGGGAGCTGAGTAACCAAACAGACACAATGCTGCTAATCCCTCTTTCCTGAGGTTGAAGGGTTTAACTCCTTGCCTTCTGTTTTTTAAAAATTTTTATTTAATCTTTATTGTGTTTTTTCCCATTACCATGTTGTCCCCTTCTACCCCCTGCCCCCAGCAATCACCACACTGTTGCCCATGTCCATGAGTCCCTTTCTCCTTTTTCTCAGTCCCTCCACCCCCTAACCGCCCCCCACCCCCAGCTTGCCTTCTGTTTTAAGCAGGGAGCTCAGAGTGGGCTGTTGGGATTGACGTCAGAATTTTAGAGAACACATTTGGTTTCGTGCTCTGTGTCAGTGGGATAATCACAGCTGGCCTTGCTTGGCGTCCCGGGTCCTCCTGTGGGCCTGGCATGACTCTAAGCACTTCCAATGGAGTAACTGGGTTGCTCTGACCCTGGGAGGTGGATACTCTTACTGCACACAGAGATGTTCAGTTACTTGCCCAAGGTTGCACAGTGTGGAGGGAGTTGAGGGCTGGGATTCAAACCCAGGTTGGCTGCTTCAGAATCCATGGTCTTGCTCCTCATTCAAGAGGAAGGGCTCAGGATCACCGAACACCCTGCTTAGTCAGTTTCATTTCGTTGGTTCATTCATTCACTCCGTTTGCATTTAGCACCTGCTATGTGCAAATGCCAGGGCGATTTAGATAGTGGCACCCATTGTTCCCTCCTCCCCCCACCCTGGGAGCTGGGAGGAAAACATAGAAATGAATAAATCTAGAAATGATTTTGATGCAGGACAGCTGAGGCCAATAGCTGTGCAAGGGCCAGAAGGGTCCAGAGGAGGTGGGGGGGGGCGTGTTTAACTAGGATGGAAGCAGGAGAAAGTCAGAAAAGGTTTCTCCAGGGGTCAGGGGAGGAAGGTGGGAGGAAGGTGGGGCATTTGCTAGGGAGGGGTGATGATGGAGTGCACCGAGGGTGGACAGAGTGGCACATGCAGTGCCTTCTGGGAAACTCCCAGGGGCGTGGCGGTCAGTGTGGGCCACTGTGAGAGGGAGCAGAGCAGAGGCAGGGAGAAGCCTAGACTTGGTTAGTTTGGCCTGGGCCAGGTCTTAACCAGAATCTCTCAATTTTTCAGGCAGGCCAAGTGAGTAATTCCGTTAGACCTGCTTGCTCAGCATCTTAGAAACCAGTGTTACCAGGAGACACATGGTGCAGAGGGGAGGCTACTGAGACCACAGGATGTAGGACTCTGTTTCTGCAAAACCAGCAGCTCTCACCTGCTCATCAAAATATTCCCAGAGCCCCAGCCAGGTGGCTGAGCTGGTTGGAGCACCGTCCTGTGGGGTGGATCCTCAGTCAGGGCACATACCTGGGCTGTGTGTTCACTCTCCGGTAAGGGTGCATATGGGAGGCAACTGATTGATGTTTCTCACATCAATGCTTCTCTTCTCTCTTTTTTTCTCCCCCACCCCCCACTTTCTCTCTTTCTAAAATCAATAAATATATCCTCGGATGAAGATTAAAAATAATATATCCACAGAGTGCCCCTGACAAGGACCTCTCGATGACTCAAGAACTGTTGCTGGGGGACTCAGCCAACTTCCCCCTCCCCCCAGGAGACCCCAGGGCTCTAAGAAAAGCCCACCCACTAGGACACAGGTCAGGGGCAGGTTCTTGACCCTCATCCATCACAATGTGACTACTGGCTGCTGCAGGATGTGAGTGGGTTCCAGCTGGTTCCATCCCAGTGACAGCAGACAAACCATCCTTGCATTTGTGCTCCACAGCCCCAGCCTGGGGCAGCACGCGGAGGGACCCCAGTGGAACACCCGGGCCGAGACGTTTCCCTGGCTGGGCAGAGCCAGTGCCCAGAGTGCCGCTCTGCCCGCTGGGCTCACAGGGCTCCGCAAAGGGAGAACACAGAGATATTTGGAGCTGGAAATTGCTGTCCACTGTTTTGAAAGGTGCAAAATGTTTAAGTAATTACTTCCAAACGTGGGGACCTCCTTCCTCCCCTTCACCTGAACTGTGAGTCAGCTTCCTCTTGTCAAACTCCTGTTAGCCTCTCCCGTCTCCTGCCCTCCATTTCCTTTGCCCTTCACAGCCCTCCCTGCTCCCCCCTCCTCTCTGGAGCTTGGAGTGAGTTCTAAGGGCAGCTCATTAATGGCTTAGGTTTGCCCTGACTACTTCTTTCTTTGCTTGTTTGTTTTCAAGCATTTCTCTTAAATAACCACATAAAGAGGGGACTCTGTTTGTTTTTCTTGCTTAGTGTCTCCTGCCCATCAGTTCCTTACCAAACAAAGGCTGTGTGATCCCAGTCCTGCCAGGACTAATGGGAACTGAGAGCCACGCCCCCCTTCCGGCCCCCGGGACTCCAGCAGACACACCTGTTCTGGAGATGATGCCTCATTTGGAGGGGCTGTTTTCCAGGTGATGATGCCAATAGAAACGATTCACCTTCATGTGCCAGAACAACACCCATTTAATAGATTAGGAACCTGAGGCATAAAGGGCTGCTCAGAGTCACGCAATGCACGTGATGGCTGCAGATCTGAGGTCTGTCCGAACCACCGCTGTCTGGTAGAAATAGGAGCCACGCGTGTAGTTTTAAATTCCCCCACAGCCACATTATAGAGAGGGAAAATGAAATTAATTTTAATAATATACTTTATTTACCTCGGTATATCCAAAATATTATCCTTTTGACATGTAATCAACATTAAAAATGCTGAGTGTGATGGACGGAATGTATACTCCCCAGGCTCACACATGTTGGAGCTCTAACCCCTAATGCATTGGTATCTGGAGGTGGGGCCCTTGGGAGTGATGAGGTTTAGAGAAAGTCCTGAGGGTGGGGTCCTGAGGGTGGGACCCCCCGGGTGGGATCTGTGCTGTTATAGGAAGAGGAATAGACCAGAGCTTGGTCTCCGCTGTGTGGGGACACAGCCAGCAGCCAGAACACACCACTGACTAGGGCTCCGCCAGGTAAAAGCCGGTCTCCGGGCATTCCCCTGCACACCACTCTGTCCTTGCAGAGCAGGGTGGGCCGAGCCTCTTGATCACGAGGAGACAAAACTGAAGCTGTGTGACAAGTTCAAGTTAAACTCAAAGCCTGTCTATGACTATATCAATGTATTTTTTAAAGATCTTATTTATTTTTTAGAAGAGTGGAAGGGAGAAAGAAAGAGAGGTAAAGAAATGTCAACGTGTAAGAGAAACATCGATGGGTTGCCTCTTGGCCCACAACCCAGGCATGTGCTCTGACTGGGAATCAGACCAGCGGCCCTTTGATTCGCAGGCCAGCGCCCGATCTACTGAGCCACACCAGCCAGAGCTATTTCAGTGTATTTTTAAACTTAACTCCAGACTCTTCCCTTGTCAAACACAAAGGAAAAAGTTTTCATGTAAGTCCTAATCTCTTGCTTTTACTTGCTTAGAATGACCCTGTTTTCTTTTCCTCTAGAACTTTATTATGTATTTTAATAGCGAAAAATATTACATTGGAACAACAGGGAAATATTGAAAGCATATCGTAAAAATAGTAAGTTGTCCTCAGAGGCAAATTTGCACACATGTGGATTAGTAGTGTTTATAAAATGTATAATGGAGCTATATTGTTTTCAATGCTAATGAAATACATCAGCCACTGAAAATCTTAAAAAAAAAAAAAAGAGCTTAGCCCAGACCAGCCTGGCTCAATTAGTTGGGCGTCGTCCTGCAAAGCAAAAGGTCACCAGTTCGATTCCCGGTCAGGGCACCCACCTGGGTTGAGTGTTTGGCCCACCTGGTCAGGGTGCAGTCGGGGTGCATACAAGAGGTAAACGATCGATGTTTCTCTCTCACATCCATGTTTCTCCTCCTCTCTTTTTCCCTCTTTCCCCTCTCCCTAAAATAAAAAAATAAAATCTTAAAAAAAAGAGCTTAGTCTTTTATGTGAACTCACTTCACCTCTTTATAAATTGGGAAAGCAAGAAAATCGCCCTGGCTGGAGTGGCTCAGTGGATTGAGCATTAATTAGCCTGTGGAACTGAATGGTCGCTGGTTCGGTTCCTGGTTAGGGCACATGCCTGGGTTGTGGGCCAGGCCCCCAGCTGGCGGCTGGGAACGATGCATCTCTTGTGCATCAGTGCTTCTCTCCCTCTCTTTCCCCCTCCCTCCCTCTCTTTCAGTAAATCTTCTTTTAAAAAGTGGGAAAATAGAAGAGAAAAAGGTGGTTAAGACATTCTGCTTATTCCAGTGATGAAAGGCCCCTGCGTTTCAATATCATCTTTGGTACAGGAGATTTAGTTTTCCTTATGTTCATTTATTAATTTGTTCAGCAAATGTTTGAGTCGGATCCTGAGCTAGGACTGGGGAAGCCAGGGAGGACAAGACCGATGTGGTGCCCGCCCTCGGGCTCCGAGCCTGCGGGGGAGAGAAGTGAATGCTGTGGAGCCACAGTGTGGTCGGAATTACAAGGGGAGGTGCAGGTGGGTGCGAGTTTGTTAAACGGGGGTCTAAGCCATAATGGGGGGTGTCTGGCTGAGGGAGGTCAGGCCTGGGGATTGATGCTTATGCTGCGGCCTGAGGGAGGAGGGAGCTGGCCAGGCGAAGGAGCCACGGGGACCAGGATGTTGCGGGCAGAGGGAACGGTGCCTGCTGAGGCTGCGGGGCCGGCGGGAGCTTGGGGAGCCTGACCAAGTGTGTGCCCTGACAGGGGAGACTGCCTATGGGAGACCCCAGCTGCGGAAAGGGGCCTTACGGTGCCCCTGTCCCCACCCAACCACCCAGCAGGCAGGCACAGCTCCTACAACTGCCCATCTAGTTAAAAGTCAGGGGAAGTTTCTGTCCCAGAAGGCGGACCTGGAGCCGGGGTCTCGGGGGAACCAAGACCTCTCTCTCACAGAGAGAGAGGGAGTCTACCTGTTGCTCTCGGTGAACACTCGGACTTCAGGCAGGGCTCTCCCTCCAGTCGGCAGCGCCCTGGCTCTTCGCTTCTGTTTGTGTAGCTTCTCGTAGACTTAGCCAAGTGATTGTGGCACGTTCTGTGCCTTCTCTGCACAGCACCCACCCTTCCTCTCCCTTTCTACGAGAACCCTGGCCAGGTCCAGGGCACCCGGCCTCAGCCCCATGTCCATCAGGAGTCAGCAAACTACAACCCAAGGGCCGCCACCTCTTTGTGTAAATAAAGTTTTATTGGAACACAGCCACACTCATACGTTGATGGATTGTCTGTGTTACTGTCACATCACAGCCACAGAGTTAAGTAGTTGCGACAGATACTGTATGGCTTGCAAACCTGAAGATATTTACTATCTGATCCTCTACAGAAAAAAGTTTGCCAACCTGGGTGGAAGGGAGTCCTTCATTTGAAGCCCACGAAAGGAAGCTGGTGGTAGGATGGGCTGGACTGTGAAGTGCTGAGCAAGTTAGGCAGCTTCTCTGAGGCTCAGTTCCCGATTTGTCAGCTCTTTATGTACATTATTTCACTTAGTCTTCACAAGAGCCGGTGAGGTAGGTACTCTCCTGATTGTGCAACCGAGGAAAAGGAGGAACAGAGAGGTTCAGTAACCCACTGAATATCACACAGCTTGAAAATGGTGGGGCGGGAATTGGAATTCCATCTGGCTTCCACGTCAAGGTCTTAACACTCAGACCTCTGGAGTTAGAGGGCTCATGGGAGTGGGCAGGAGGAGGGTAGCCATGCGGTTACCTGTGGCTCTCTGATCCTAATTAGCATTCACACTGGAGAATGAACTTGTCCACACCCTGCTCCTGTCCCCTTCACGTGTCGCTTAGAGGAGGGTTAAGCATGTAGGCCTGGAGTCCAGCTGCCTGGGTGGAAATCCCAGTTCGGCTGTTCACTGAGCTTCAGCCTTCCCATCTGTCTAATGGGAAAACAACATTAGTAACCAATCACAGGGCTTCTGGAAGTGTTGCAGGGCTAACATGGGTCAGTGCTTGGTACGTGAGTGCTCGATCAAACTAGCCATTCTCATTCATTCCAAACCAGTCTTTGCCAAAGGGGAAAATAGAAACATCAACTCCACTGTTTGGCAAATCAATGATTAAAAAAGAATTGGGAGGAGAAAGTGAGAATCATTGCAAGGGACTCTATCTGGGGATGGTGCGTTGACATGTGGGTCTGGTTTTATCTCCTTCAGCCTCGATGAGAGAGGTGCCGTGGTGGTTCTGGGGTTTCTGGTGAGGGACAGGAGGCTGGGACGGGAGTGTTCTCTGGCTCACAGCCCCCCGCCGGCAAGCAGCAGGGAGCGCTCTCTGCGGGCCCTTCCTTACTCTCTGTGACCAGATGGGGTGGGCAGCTGGGGCCGTGGCCGGTCCTGGTCCCACTGGCCAACAACCGGCACCTCAGAATCCAGGGATTTCTAACTCTCTGATAAGACGTGGAAATCCCAGCCCGAGTGACTTGCCTGGGTCACAGTGGGAGTTTAAACTGGGCCCGGACCAGCGCTCGGAGAGGCCAGGTTTATGGCCTGGGCCCGAGGTTACTAGCCCGTGAATTCCTACTGCGTCCGTTAAAAAGCAAATGGATCCATTTAAGTGAAAATGCTTAGAGGCAGGAATTTAATTACTCAATGACTTTTTTCTTTTCTTTTTTTAACTATTGAAATTAATTAAAAAATGATTTTGAACATGTATGGCTGACGCTCTGCCAGGAACAAGTCATACAAAAAAATTATTCCTTTCTACATCATATATTCATAAATCCTGGCTGGTCATCTGTTCCCACAAGACCATTTGGAACCCACCTTCAGGGAGTTTTATTTTTTTGCCAAAGAAATTAAGATTTGAAAGTTTTTGTTGGGAGAGAAAATCCTGGTGCATGTGTATATACATGCACATATACACTCATATATAGGTGACACACACACACACACACATACATACACAGGCACACACCACACACATGTGATGCGTGATAGTACATACATATGTGCACACACGTGTATACACACATCACACATAGGCACACGTATACATCACACACGCACATAACATATAGATACATGCACACACATTCATATGCATGTATACACATATACTCACATGTATGTATACATCACGCATTTATTCACATTTGTGTGTATATATGTATACACACAAACACACATATGCCCACATTTGTGTGTGCATATGAACATATATGTGTATATCAAAATATATACATATGACTATATATGCAAAGTACCTTGGTTATAAGCTAGTTTTTAGCTAGCTTATAGTGAGTAATCAGAAATAGCTAAAAGCCAAAGACAGTAACACTGGTTTAAATATTGACTTTTAAATCATAATCTCCAATCGACATGATTGAACTGATTTTGACTTTGGGGCCACTTCTTTGTTTCAGACTTTTCCCACCTACAAAATTGAAAGCAATTTTCCGAGTATTACATAGTCTTTAAAATACTTTTGCTGGCTGCATAGTATTTCATCCAGTGGCTACTGAGGTTAATTAACCACATTCCTATATATTTGAACCTTGAGGCTATTACAACTTTTTAGTCTTACTAATAAAACACAGCCACGAACAGCACCGTGAAAGGATTTTACACCTGAGTGTAAAAGTGGCCTCCACCTGTTGGTCTGTCCTGCTGTCCTGGGGATTTCCAGTATCACACACTCATGAACGACAGCTTCTCTCGTCTGCTTATCTGTGTCCCTCTAGAGGAAAAGCGCTGGGGAGCAGGTCCTGTTGTCCTGGCCTTTTGGTGAGTTCCAGTCCCCACGGCAGCCTCAGTCACAGCCGGTTGCCTGCCGTCTGTGGGGCCTGAACCAGGGACCTGGACTCAGCCCCAAGGCCTGGGCGGGAGTCCGCCTCAGGCATGTGGGAACTCCGTGCTCAATTTTCTGTAACCTCAGAGTGCTCTAAAAAATAAAGGCTATTAATTAAAAAAAATCTTTCCTGGTCTGTTCAGGATCTTAACCAAACAAGAGCCAGTTCAGATCTCAAACAAAGGAGGCATTAACAAGAGGAAAGCTTATCTAAAATATTTGCGACAGATTGGCCCAGGGGAACCTGGACAAATGTGTCGAACTCTGAAGTCTCCCAAAGTCCGTGGCGGTGAGCCCTGTTCGCAGCTCCAGGGCGAGGAGGAGAGGGAACCCCCGGGGGCGTCCAGGGCGGGATCGCAGTTCGCCTCGTTGAACTTGACTATTGAAATGTTTGTCCTCTCTCCCTGTCCCTCGGCTTCATAGATTCCTGTCTTTGTGCAGCTCGGCTGGGCTTGTTTCTCTGTTTCCCTGTGTATATGAAATGCTTTGCACCAAAGGAAAATTATACAGTATAAACATTTATCCAGAAAAATGGTTTGCAGTGTTACCTCCCTGGAGTGCTTGGCCGAGAATGAAAGGCTGGTACATGCGCCTGCTGGCCGAGGACAGGAAATGGAATCCTTTGCTCAATATATTTCCAGCTTTTATGAGGCAGCTTTAGTGGAGACGTGTCAACTTCTCGCCTGAAGTACAGGCTGCAAAGGGCCCTACCCGCAAAGCCAGACAAACACCCCGCGGGTGGAGAGGGGCCGGGAAATCGGTGCAGGAGTCTTGGCGGCTAAGGGGAGGCTCTTGGTGACTTTCATTTGAGCTTTGAGTAGGCCTCTGAATTCCGAGGGTCCCGAGGAGGTGGCGGTCATTCTTGTGCTGGCCTGCTAAGGCCACTAACACTGACAGTGTCACCTTTGGACACACGGCCACGTGTTGCCCTTCCCCCCAACTCACCCCCATGCTGGCACTTCCTCTCCCTGCTTTATTTTCTCCAAACACAATTGTAGGTTGAATTGTGTCCCCCGAAAAGGTATGTTCAAGTTCTAACCCAGGTACCTGTGAGTGTGACCTTGTTTGGAAATAGAGGCTCTGCAGATGATCAAGTTAAGATGAGGTCATTTAAGTGGGCCCTGCTGCGATGACTGGTGTCCTTATAAGAAGAAGGGGACAGAAACACAAGGAGAAGTCCATGTGATAAGGGGGCAGAAATGGGAGAGATGCATCTACCAGCCAGGTCACGCCGAGGACGGCTGGCAACACCAGAAGCTGAGGAAAAGACGGGAATGGATTTTCCCTACAAGTGTCAGAGGGCATGTGGCCTTGCCAACACCTGGATGCTGGGCTCCTGGCCTTCAAACCATGAAAGAATACATTTGTATGTTTCAAGCCCCCAGTTTGTGCAACTTTGTTACAGCAGCCATAGGACACTCATACATACTGAGTAAGTAATTACTGGTGTTTAGGGCCCGCCTCCTTACCCCGTCTCTGGTGGACAGGTCTTGTGTCTGCCATAGTCACTGCTGGACTCTGTGTGTGGGTACCTGGGAGGCCCTCAGGAGCTGTTTGTTGAATGAGTAAATTCTCAGGTACAGTCAGCACACTTTCCCTGGAGCAGTCTGGGGGGCCCCATGCAGTTCATTTTTGGAGGTCCTGAAGCCACACTGAGAGGAGACCACCCGCTCTATCCCTCTCCTGGAATGCACCAGCCAGCACCCCTCACACGCCCTCTCCCAGCTCCTCCACAGGACACAGAGCACCACTTCACCTGTGAGCACACAGAGAGTGCACAGCTCTTCTTTCTTTTATTTAAAAAAAAATTTTTTCCCCCTGCCCCGGTCCACACTCATCATTGTGGATTATGCATTTTTGCCTGAGGAGCCTCGGGGAGAGGAGAGGAAGGAGACACACCAGGAAAGGAGGTGCTGGGAGCATTTTTGTGATGCATCAGAGGAAAAAAATACTTTAAAACAAAGACACCAAGACCCAAGGGGCAGCGCCTCCTCACCCACAAAGGCAAAGGTGCTCACCTGACACTCTGGTGGCGACCAGGCCGTGAGCCCTCTGTGTGCAGGAGGGACCCTTCCCCTTCACAGGGTGTCTCACGCTGGTCAGAGCCACAGCCTCGGAAACAGAGTCTAGGGCTTCCTCCAGGCCAGGTGGTCCTTCTCCTGTGTCCTGTGGAAGATGGAGAAAACTTCCCTGGGCGCTGGGGACACTCCAGAAGCAGGGGGACAGCAGGACACTCCTTGCAACCAGGCTGAGCATGGTCAGCTTCACGGAGCCAAGTCCTGGTCCTTATCTGCTGGGCTTGGTGGCCTCCCACAGAGACTCCTGTCAAGTGCAGGGTTTGGGGACAGCCAGGGAGTGGCCCCTGCTTCCCTCACCCCCGTGGCCCTGAGCTGGGATGGGAAGGAGGCAGAACTCCCGCCCCTGGGTTTGAGAAGCAAAAATGCAGGATGGGGTCCCTTGGGGCCTGGGGAAGGGACACCGTTCCATGGACTTGGAACTGGGGCCCAGGAGACCTGTTTCATTAATTTATCATTTAATGAAGACTTTTTGTTAAATCTTTTTGCATACTCCATTTGTCCAACACATATTTATCAAGCATGCACTCTGTGCCAGGCATCATCACAAGTGCTGAGCGTGGAAAGAACCCAAAGCCCCACCCATGCGAGGCCAAAGTTCTGGTGATTACTAGAAGCTCACATGGAGATGGCGCTCACGCGTGTGCTCAGCTGTCTTCACACATTTGGGTAAAAGCCAGAAGGCGCTGGGAGAAGAGCTGGCATCAGTCGGAGGGAAGGAAGGCAGGGCCCTTCCTGGCTGGACACAAGCTGAGGAGGGATGTGACCACCAGCACAGTGGGGGTGGGGAGGTGGCGGGAGCATGGGCCTGGAGCTGACAGCCCCCCCCAACCCCCGCCCCAGCACTGCCTCCCCTCCTTGCCCCCCACCCCCGTTCTTCCTCCAAGGAAGAGGGAGCTGCAGCTAGCCCATGTATCCTTTTGTGCATATGGCTTTTTAAGTTATGATTTCATGAGGAGGGGTCCACGGTTGAGGCCTGGGCATGGGGCCTGCTCAGCTCGGTCTTGGTTGGATTCTGCTCTGAGCGGTGGTGTCCAGCTGTGTTCTCCCCTCACCCCAGACTTGGGTCCTCAAGCACGGGACCTCTCCTCCCCCTAAGGAGTCCTCATCGCCAGCCCTTCCACCCTTTTTGTTCTCTTGCCTGTTTCTACGAGTGTCTGGGTTCAAATCCCCTTTTCAACTCATTGTGGCTGGAAGGGCCATTTGCTTAATTTTTACGCATCTCAGCTTGGCTCATGCACCTCAAAGGGAGGGAATGATGGTGATCCGTGCCTGGCCCCTAGAGGGCGCTCGGCAGAGGCTCGGTGTCCTCCATCAAGGAGCCCAGAAGGACTTGGGCTGGGTGGGGTGGGGTGGGGTGTGGTGGGGTGGGGGCGGGCGCCGTTGCCCCCAAATCAACAGGTGTGCCCCTCAGTGTGTGCTCCTCATGGGGATTCTGGGGGGCTTGAAATTCCCCTTAGCACAGTGTAGTGTGAAGACTGAGAGGAGAAATAAAGGGAATTGAATGGAGAAGACGAGACCATCGCAAAGGGAGGGTGGTCCCTGGCTGTGTGATGCATGGATGCACAAATGAGGGCTAAGGGTCCCCTAAATGAAACACCACGGACGTGTCACTGTTTGCCTCCTGTCAATGCGGTCGACTGGGTCAGCAAACAGCAGGCCCTTAGCGGGGCTCGCCTGCTGCAGCCAAGCCAGCGAGGCCGTGCGACCCGCTCCCCGGCTCTGGCGGAGGGAGAGACCCCCGTTGCCTTCTTTCTGAAAAATGGGTGAGAAAGCAGTGGTTGGAGTTGCTTTTCCTCTTGGGATTTTCAAATAAAATCAGAGCCTAATCCCTCCTCTAATACCAATTTAGTAAGGGCTGGGTTAGAACGTAGTCAACTCCGTTTATGAACACCGGTTAATATTTCTTTATAGAAAGCTATACTATTTTCAGAAGCATTTCAGACAAACATCCTAAGAAGTCTTAGCGGGCTCAAGATGTTTACCTTGGACCCAACGCTTATTTCTAATTAACCGAGTCTTCAACAGTCCATCAGAGAACGTAGTTACCTGCCAAATTTCACACCTAAGGGGAAAAAATATTCCCAATAAAATTTTCCTTAAAAAAAAATCCACTCGCTTTTACCACTAAGACGTTCTCAGCATATTTAAATCAATCCCTCTACACGAACACACAGAAAACTAATGTTCTAGGCCCCAAGCCTGTCTTTGTGGGTCCCAGATTTCGGGGAAGCCATTTAATTCAACATTAAGTTTTCGGCAGATGCTGAAGCGGGGTTTTGCGAAGACGGGCGGGGGTTTGCGAGTGTGGGTGCAGTGAGTCCCAGCTTCCCAGGCTGCAGCCACACATTCCTGCGATGCCTCACTCTCTGGGCGAGTCTAAATGACCGTGTTGTTTTCACTCACCTTACAAAAGCAGCTGCTTGTGGAAACTCAAGCTTTCCTCCCGTCTGTTCAGAAGGATACTGATTTCCTAGACGGGGTGTGGGTTTCTCTCTTGCTTCAATATCCAGCAGTTTAGAGCCTATTTCCAGGTAGAGGGCTGGATGCAAATTTTTTTTTTCAGTCATCAGCTTCCTGGGGTAGGACTTGGGGCTCTGCAGGGGTTGAACATTTTAAACTTTTTGTTTATTGCTTCCCTCCCCTTCATGACACTGTGTACCTAAGGAGACTCTTGCTGAATACTGATTGAGTAAAAAAGTTCATTGAACGGGTATGACAGCTTGTTTTACCAATAATTTTCTAAATTTTAGCTATAAGATTATTGGATTTTAGCTCATCTATCTTACTTTGACAAAGGTACCTGAATATACCCCCCCCCCCCCCCACACACAGCTTGTCCATTAGCATAGGTCATGGAGTAGAAACTAATCCCTTTTTCAAAAATTTAGCTTTTTGGCTGGCCTGAAAAATGCTAAACCCAAAAAGCTCATATTGGTGATTTACATTCTCAAGTCTGTCTCACGCGGTCTGGTGGAACCAAGCATGTCTGAGGAGAAGGAAGTGATATTTTTGAAAGAGCTCAGATCCTGACTTCACCACTTCCACGCTGTGTGGCCTTGGAAAAGTCAGTCACCCTCTCTGGGCCTCAGGTTCCACATCTGTGAGATGATAGAATCGGAGTTGACAGGCTCTGCCGTCTCACCAGTTCAGACATCCTAGAGGGAGAATGTTCTCTTTGTGCTTCTGCAAGGTTGACCAATAACATATTGGCTTTCTTTTGCTGGCATTTTGGAGGGAAGTTCTTTCTATATTTACTTTTGCGTTTCCCATGCAATCGGCTATCTGTCATCAAGTAATTTTGTTACTCATTTTGAAACCTGAGAGAGCCAGTATTTATTCAGTTGACTATTTATTCTTTATCTATTTTCAGAAGGAATTTGAAATAATTTACTTAAACATAAAATACAAAGCATAAAAAGCATCAATCCCAAATAAAAGGCAAGAGTGAAGAGAATAAAGGCACAGAGATATAAACAAATCCAGGTGGAGGGAGACTATAGAAGATAAACTCACAACTTAGCTCTGAGCTTCCTAGCAGCCAAGGCAAAGAGTGAAACTAAGAGACCCTTGTTATTGATGCTAAGTGTAGGGAAATGGAAATCTAGGAGGGGTGACAGTCTTAGGTTGCTTCACCAAGATGGTCCCTTAAAAGTTCCTGGAACATTCTTGATCCCAGTCTTAAAGGAAGATTTTTGTGAGTATTTGAAATTTTTTTGCTGAAGTTCAAATCTAAGAGGCTGGAAGTTATTGACCTTCAGTTCCTGGTGGTCAAAAACTGTTAAAGCTTGCTGGAGAAAGTATAAGTGATAATTGTTGTAGAAATAAAGAACTGATAAAAAATAAGTAAATTTTACTGAGAGAGAATATGAGACATGAAAAAAAAAACCCCAAACCGAAAACTACCGGGTAGAGGTAGAGAGACCTGGATCAGAATCTCAGCCCTGCCAATAATCTTTCTCTGTTTCAGGGAAGGCCCCACAGCCGCTCTGGGCCTTGGTTTCCTCACCTGTACAGTAGAAGCGGAAACTTTGTGTCCTTTTAGATACCCATTATGACGATTCTGCTCACGGGACTATAATGGGAATCAGAGGGAGCGATTTTTGGTCTTGCGCAGTTAGACCTCTTTAAGGCACAACCCTTACACAGTGTCAGAAGTCACTCTGAGACCTTCACGTATGACTCCATTGAAAGTAAAATGGCCCCATGCTAAATTAACCTCTTGAAATAAAAAAGATTTGCTTCTCGTCCCGAGTAAGTTTTCCAACAGAAGCACATTTCTGGGAGCCCAGGCGCACACATCTGGAGGCAGGTGAAACCCGCCCAGCGCAGACAATGGACAGCGTGCCAACGGCTTTCTCGGGCTCCGGCAGAGCCATCGTAAAGCTGAAATGCTGCAGAGATGTTTTTCCAAGAAATTGTCCCCGGGCAAAACGTTGCCCCTTTCATTGGGGGGGAAATGGTTTCAAAGATTGGCTTTTGTTTTTATGGAAAATGGTGAAAAATTTGAGGGAAAAACCACAAAACCCTTTGCTTTTATTGAAACCGCAAAAATTGATTAAATTTTTCTAAAAAAAAAACACAGCCCGTTTTTGCTGAGGGCTGAACTTTCTTCCTTGAAAGGCTCTACTTTACTCTTCTCTTTTTGAAACGTCTCCTGAGAGCTCCATGAAAGGTCTTTCTGTTAAGCGCGGCCGAGCCGAGCCCAGGCGTTCCGAGGCTCCACACAGAAGCGTAGTTTTTGAGCCCAAACCCTGTCTTTTGGGGATGTCTTCCTGCCGCGATCTGCAGACACTGGCTTGACTCTTCCCCCGTTCTCAGGGGACACATTGCCCGTGAAGCTGGTGAGCATTCCCAGGCAGCTCCCGGGCACTCAGTAAAGTCCCTGAACCTGACTTGACTTCCCTACTGCTCTGTCCCTCCGCACTGCCACTGCTCCTTGCACGAACGGAAAACTCTGTGCGTAGAGACTGCCTTTGCCAGTGGGGGCCTCGGAAACGGACTTCATGAATTAATTGGTCCCCTACCTGGTGGCTGGTGAGGTTCTGTCCCTGGGCAGGAGACAAACTGTCTGTCCCAGCTGAAATCTGTCTTTCTCTTTGCCCACAACGCACGCACTGCCAGCTGGGCCAGGGTACTGCTACTTTCACATTGCATTTCGTTTTTCTTAATAAAAGCAGCTGGTAAATTCTCCTGTGCCATGAAGAGGCAGCTGGTTCCCGACCACAGAACAGATCTGTTTTAATGCAAGTTGGAAAGTGCAGGAAACAGAGGCATTTTGGGGGCCCCCCTAGCTCAGCTCAGAGAGTGGGAATTCTGACCTGGTGAGCTCAAGGGCCCTCGATGGCTGAGAGGGCCTGGTCTGGCAGGCTTGCGCCTGCCCTGTCTCTGTTGGCATGCTCTCTCCACTCAAGGGGCCTTCCGTTCCTGAAGCCACCTGTTGGGTTCCAACCCCACATGCCTCCTGGCAGATTCCTAGCCCTGTGGGCCTTGGCATCGCCATCCGCCCAGTGGAGACAGTGATGGTACCAGACACGCAGATTTGTTGTGAGGGTTGAGTAGACAGTGCCTGACACATAGTTAAGTGCTACAAACTACTATTTAAATATTATAGAAATTATTGTTCCTACCCCTCCTGTTACATCCAGGTCATTTCATTTTACAAATGAAAAGACTACAACGTGACAAAAGTGAAGACAAATTTAAAGACATGATTATCAGTAATGTCCCACTATGGTGTCGAGACACCTGTCTTTCGCTTGTGTGTTTCTTTTTGCTGCTGCTGCTGAGCTCAGTGTAAGCCAGTGCAAGTTCAGGTCTGGGGGTGTGAACCCCCTTTCAAACGAGGGACCTGAGGGTTGGAAAGCAAACAGAAACTGGGAGAATCAGAGCTCTGGCTTTAAGATCTCTGAGCTCAACCCACACCCTATACTCCTTGTGGTCCCTGTATGTGAGTTTTATTTTTTATTGATGCACACAATACCTGTCAGTTTCAGATGTGCAGCAGAATGGCTCAATACTTATATGCATTATGAAACGATCCCCATGATTAATCTTGTTACCATCTGTCGCTATATGAAGTTATAATGTTATTTACTATGTCCCCTATGTTGTACATTATATCCCCATGCTTACTTCTTTTATAACTGGAAGTTTGCACCTCTGATGTTATATGTGAGTTTTAAACCAAGAGAGTTGCATTATGTTAAAAAAAAAAGCAAGCAGAGGTTTTTCAGCCTGAAGCATTGTTTTGGTCTGTCTTCTCAGTAAGTGAAATGGTCCAGGCCCTGTCTATCTAGGAAAATCTCTTGCAACCTCACAGAGGTGGTGAGGGGCTGGAGCGAAGAGCCCAGCCTGGTCCGGCGGACTCCCTTTCCTGTCCTGCCAGGCCTGTGATGCAGTGTGCGGCAGCCCGGGGCACCCGAATCCCGAGCCGTGCTGAAGTCCAGGAGGAGGACTCCAGTTGCCTCCCTTCTCTTCCTCACTGAGCTTACTTTCACCCTGAAAAACCCCTCAGAGCCTGGATCTGCTCCCAAAAGCTGACCCCTTCCCCATTCTATTCTGGGTTATTATTATTCAAAACACAGCCTGCCCATTCGCTCCCTGGGTAAGGAGAGTGTTAGCAGGCAAACGCTGCTCCCTGATCACTGACCTGTAATTTCATTAGCTTCTCCATCAAACGTAAATGTTGTGTGATCAGGGGCTCGGGCGCAGCTTGGAACAAGCCTTCCTTTTGCTCCCTTATCTGATTATCTTTTAAGAAAACACCTCATTGTTCAGATTCAAGAATAACAAGTTTCCCCACATCCAGTCCTCTCGACTCTTCATTTCTCTTCATTCTTCCTGTCTTGTTTAGCATCGTTTAGTCACAGAAACATGTCTGTGAGCGATTTGCACATCTGATAATCAGATTTTCTCTTGTCCCCGGTTCTTTCTTCATCCGCTCCCACCCCACCCCCGCCCCATGCTGCCACATCTGGAACGGTCCCCTGCCACTCCATGCCCAGCTGGCTGCTGAACTATTTCCAAAGCACATCTCCCCTTTCCGGCCCTGGCTGCCTCACGTGCTCCGTCATTGAGCTCGCCGACCCCGGGCCCCGCCATCTCTGATCCCTCTCCAGGCAGAGGGCCGTGGAGCAGAGCCTTTGTCTCCTTTCTCCCCTTCTGAATCGGTCACGTAAAAATATAATTTTCAAAAGATAAAATCATGACTTTCAAAGTGCGAAATGCACACAGACACAAAATGTTACTACTTATGTCGCTAGTAAGTTGGCAGGATGTCAAAGCTGGTTCCAAGGGGAGTGTGAAGAACAGACAGGTCGACAGAGAGTCGGGAAAGTGAGAGGAATTCCCAAATGGGCGCACACCTAGTTTAAACCTTCGGGGCAAAGGCGGTGTGTCTGGAATCCTCTTTCCTATGGGGTAAATGAACTGCATCTCTGCAGACAGAAGTTATTTGCACTTCTGTGGGCAAGAACCATTTGCACTGCGCAGGGTTCTGTAAGGCACAGCTGTTAAATGGCCTCGTCAGAGATGACGGTGGCTCTGGAGGGTGGACTGGGCAGTTCCCATCATTCCAGTCAAGTGTCCACTGATATTTCAATTCAAGTCACCCAACAATTGATTTCATTGATTCCAATGAAATCCAGTAATCCTTTTTACCTATTTACCTATTAAGAAAAATTTCGCTTTTTCTTAATAGTCACTTTCTATTTAAATCTATTCTGAATTCTCCCATGGAAAGACTGCACTATCCAAATCTCATTTTAGGACAAGTTTAGGAGAACACAGTCAGGCAAGGGGAAGGGAAGCACTAGTTCAAGGTAAATCTTCTAAAAATGACACTTTAGTCCAGGAAATTCTTGGCACGAAGACCTTCCATGGCTCCCTATTGCTCACGTGATAATTTCCAGGTACTCCCATGTGGCATTTAAGCTTTCCCACAACCTGGCCATGATATATGTTTAAATCTCCAAAAACATTTGTTAAAATAATACATGCCTATGGCAAAAAATTCAAGGTTACAAAACCATGTAAAGTGAAGACGAAAAGCTTCCTCCACCTCTCAAAGCTTTAGCATGGACACAAGAAAAAAGAATAATTGGTCGACAATCATTGATTCCTCACTGAGGATGAACTCGAAGTTTGTGTGAAAATCACTTAAGCATTTTATTAGAAATGTCAGTTTCTTCCCAGAAGGAAGTTGTGAATGACATCATGGCTTAATTTTGTTTAACTTTCTTTCCCCACATTGATTTAACGATGGAAATCCTTTCGTTTGTTTCCCCCCACCATCTTGAAACTAAGGTCCTATAGAACACACTTTGCAAAACACTCCATAAATTAATTTGTTAACATAATTACCCAAAGGCCCAAAATAGGGGGAAAAAAAAAAAAGAATGCGGAGTGTCGTCCGGCGTGATGCTGGGCAGGGCCCTGCAGGTCTGCCCAGGGACTCCCCGATTTTCCAGGGGAGTGGGCTTTGGTCTGGCTCTCTGTTACTGTTTGTTCAAATATTTTTCATGTGAGAGTAGAGTCAAACTTGAAGGAAAATGATAGAAATAAAAGTAGAAATGTATTCAATGCCAATGAGTTTGTCAGAAAAAATGCCCCCCAGACTGGCTTAGTTTTGATAACCTTGCTTCCCCCAGACGTCTTCGCCCATGGAGTCCTTTGTCACATGAGGAAGTAACTCATGAGTTGAGTGAGTTCTTGAATGCTCCCTGCCCGCCCCCCACCCCCTCCCCATGAAACCCACTCTCCCAACACGTCGTTCTTCCCCCCCTGGGTGAAATCTTGGGCAACTCCACACCCTTTCAGGCCACTTTTAAATAAAACGTAGTTTTTTCCTCCAGGCAATAAAAGTCCAGTCCAGGATAATGTCAAAACTCCAAACCATAATCCAATTTTAGACTTCTCCCGTCCCCGGATCAGGCCCCTGAAGGCTTGGGATCCTGCCAAGGGGCAGGTGGGTCCTGGCTAGCATCTTCACTGGCTCTCGCTTCCCCTCCTCCCCGCTCAGCCCCCTACAGGGTCAGCACGTGAGAGGTCAGGCTCCAGAAAGTTCTCACTTAACAGGTCTACGGTTGGGATCCCCTGTTGCAGCTTTCAGAATAAGGTAGATTCCAAATGCTGAGTGTGTGGGTTCCTTGACCCCGATTATTGGTGGGTCTTCTACCCAGAAGTCCGTCATCACAGCCTTCATCCTTTGGTGAGGGAACAGAATGAGCAAAGCAGCAACCTAGTCTATCTGGGCTGCATTTGTGGGATATCTTGTAGGAGGCAAGAGACCACAGTGGTGAAAAGTGGGGACTCAGGAGGCCCATCATGGGTTGAAAACAGACTGTATCTCCTGGCTGTGTGATGGTGGCCGAGCCTTTGTTTCTGTGCCTTTGTTTCTTCATCAATAAAATGGGCAGGATAATAGTACCTGCCATGGCGGGATGGGTGGCTGATTGAGTTAACCCTTGCCAAGTGCCTGGAGCACTTCCTGACCCATCAGGTACAC
Source organism: Phyllostomus discolor (assembly GCF_004126475.2). Lineage (NCBI taxonomy): Eukaryota > Metazoa > Chordata > Mammalia > Chiroptera > Phyllostomidae > Phyllostomus > Phyllostomus discolor. The sequence goes on along the minus strand of NC_040914.2, from coordinate 75,475,609 downwards.
TCTGTGTGTGGCTTGTGTTCATACCATCTTTTGTCACACAGCTTTCCTCTGAAGGACTCAAAGACACAGATTTGAAGTTGTGTCTTAACAGGCCAAGTAGAAGTGGGGGAGTGGTCACAGATTTATTGTGGTAATTTGCCCAACATCCCTCCTTCGCCTGCTTCTGTGGTTGGGGCCTGCTAGCCGTGGCAGCCTGCTATCCCTTAGCTTGTGTGCTGAATCTGTGTTTCACTGTGGCATGGGGGCGGGATGTTAGTCATCTGGTAGGGATGTGGCTAAATATAAGATAAATATTTTTCTCCATGCTGGTGAGTTTCCCAGGGCTGAGGGTGGGAAAGTCGGTAGAAGAGCTGAGAGTCGAAGAGGAGTTTTGGCTCCTCTGGAATAGCATTCTAGGTAGATGATGGCAGATATCCTTAGCAAGAGCCAAGAGACGAGAAATGGAGGCTCAGGGGTAGAAATGGGACTCAGGTGGCCTCCAGACATCAGCCTCCTCATGGCCTCCCAGTGGCTCACCTGAAACCTAGCCTATCCACACTCGATTCGTTTCTCTGCCTAAAGTTCATTAAATTCCTGTCTGCCTCCCTTGTCCAGACAGTCATGAGGGGAAAGACCAGGTCTCTTTTGCTCATGATGGTGTCCCCTGACCTGGGGCATGTCTGCACACAGTAGGGGCTTAGCATGTATTTGTTGACTACTGGATATAGGAATAGCTTCTGGGAAGAGAGAAAGGATCCAGGTGGTGACTTCTTTTGTGATCCTGGCCGTGAGGACTTGGGCTGAAGGATGGACATTTGACTGCACGTTAGCCAATCAAATTCTCTCACTTAGAAATTTGGGATTCAAAGGCACTACTTTCTGGGAGTAGCTTGGATAATGGGCACATCACTTGGCAGCTACAGGGCACTTCTATTCTGCCATGCCCACAGATAACCAGAGAAAGCAGGTCTGCAGGGGCAGAAGACACCCACACAAGAACAAGAGAAGCATGAGACTCTCGTGGTGGGGCTGGGAGAGAAAGGGAGAGACTGCCCTGATTTCTGAAGGCCTTTGTTCCTGGTTTATTAATCTGAGACCTGAGTGTCTCATGAACTACCCATGTCACCTACAACAAAGCCTTCTCTTTGGCTCAAGCTAATTCGAGTCAGTTTCTGCCCCCTCAGCTCCCAGGGGTTTCGCCAAGATCCATTTGCTCTCCAAAGCCAGATAACCAGGGAGCTTACAAAAAGGGAGGCCAGAAACCCATATAGCTTCACACGTAGGACAAAGCTTCTTCAGTCCCAGAGTGAAATTCCTCCTTCCTCTCATGCTACATGGCAGCCAGCAGTGAAAGGGGTTGCTTTCTCCTTGAAACATGTGCTCCAGAAAAGGGATTTGTAGAGCTCCATAAAGAGAGGGTACAGCCCAGGTGGGCAGAGCCCTGACACATATTCCAGCCAGGAGTGGCAGGGACTCCATGGAGTGGGGTAGACCTCTTTCATGGTCCCACCAGGGCCAGGCCGCCCCCACAAGCTTTTATGGGCACTGACTTTCCATTCAGACCCATGTGACTGCTCCGAGCTTCCCTCCAGGATGGTGCTGACTCCCCCACAACATTTACACCCTATAAACCACCACCGTGACCCAACTGGGGCTGCTTGTGTGAGGCGATGCACAGCCCCTGGTAACAGAGAGTAAATAACTCAGCAATGTTTCCTTGCACTTTTCCAGCGTTCGTTCAGTCTCAGAAGAAATAAAACAACCAACTTAATGGTGTTCTTTAATCTTCTGCACCAGTGGCTTTCTTTATAAGGTGTTATACAGAGTCCGTGTAAATCCAAACTCTGCAATGGGGTCAGTGTTTCTCAACAGGTGCCGGGTGGGTTTGGGGGTAAGGTGTGCTCACCCCCACCCCCACCCTCCTGAACAAATACAGAAGCAGGGGTTTATTTTCCAACATAGCTTTCATTTACAAGCCATATAGCTACTCATGGCCAGCTGCTGGGACCCTTTGTTCCCCCATACCCTGTTCCCACCCCAGCTTGATTGAAATTAAGTAAAAATGGGGATTTATTGAGAGGATGAAATCCAAGCCATGCAAAGGGCAGGAATAGACCCAGGTCTCTGTGTCAGTTCAACCAGGGAAGCCTGAGAAAGGTTTATTGCTCTCATATCCATTTCTCTCTCACGTCATTCTTTCCTCTTCTCTCCAAAATAGCAGAAGTGATAGCTCATAATAGCCCAGCATGAGAGGGACAGCTCCTGCTCCTTCTCTCAATACTGTGAAAATCATCAGGGAAGCACCCTGATTGGGTCATAGGTTCCCCCCGGGCCAATAGGCTGAGGCCATGGAGGCAGAGTCACAGAAGAATATGGCTGCCTCCATAGAAGAAGGTGTTAGAGAAAGGAGAGAGAAATGGTTTATCTGAGGAGGTAGGGTCTCACCTAGAAGGAAGTAGGGGTGCCAGGATGACAAGAGTAGAGATTCCACTGAATGCCCCTAACATGGTTCTGCTAGTAACTGGATCCAGGGGCCTTCGGGGAGGCTGGAGTCCACAGAACCTCCGGCTGGCCCCTGGCAGCTCAGGGACCCCGGTATCACCCTGGCAATGTGGGCATGGATGAAGGGACCCATGGTGGTAAGGACTGTTTCCCCGCCCCTCACCTCAGCCTTTCTGGACGCTGACTCTGCCCACCTCGCGCTACAGCCCAAAGGGTTATCCAAGCTGGGGCTCCTCAGAGTCTTATCCATGAAAGGGTGCAGGGGTCTCGAAGGCCGTGCATCGGTCTGACGTCCTTGTTGCCAGGTCCTGAGGTGTGGTCTCTTGGACATTCACACTGCCAGGACACGATCAAAAGATCAGAGCACTGGAACATTTTTTTAAGTTTGCTGAAACTGCCCGTTCACTCCTCACTTAATGTTGTGGCCAGGTTCTGTGACTTTAAGGGAGACAGTATGTAAGGAGACCAATTACACCATACGCTGATCGATATAAACAAGAGTTAAATGCCTGTGGAATATCATCACTATCACAATGAAACAACATTGAACATAACAAAGTTATTCAAAGACCTGCTGTAACTGAGTGGCAAAATTTGACCTGAACTGATGAGCATTTAGGGCTTTACCCCACTTAGTGGGGGATGCTCATAGGTTTCGCTGCAGAAGTACCAACGTTCTGGACTGCAGGTGTTGCCCAGGCCCGGGATGTACACCTCATTGCCTTTCTAAACCCCCAGACTCTGAACTCTGAAACACATTTGGCCCCATAGTTTCAAATAAGGGACAGGTAGCCTGCATGCTTGGCGTCCTGCTAGTAATCTTACACGGGGTGAAAACTGGCCAGTTCTCCTGAGGCGATTGCGACACAAAGCACAGTAAGGCAGAGTAAGACTGGAACTGGGTGCTTGGAGCAAAGTAATATGTAACTGTTGTCAAGTCTTTGCAGCACCCCCTGAGGCTTGGGTTTTGTCACATTTTTCAGATATAAAAACTGAGGTGGGGACAGGTGAAGTTACTTGCCTAAGGTCACAAAGGTAGAAGCAACGTGGCTAGGATTGGCTGATTCCAGAACCGAACACTTCTCCTCACTCAGCTGCCTGCCATGCAGTGTGCAGCGTCTGCTGACCACGGTGTGCCCCGGGCCCCCTCCGGTCATGAGATAGAAGCTACATTTCCTGTGCCAGTGCAGTTCAGAACAATTCATACATGACACCTAGTCCAGTTCTTGCTACTACCCTAGGAAGTGGGCGATCCAGTTATCCCCACTTAACAGCAGGGAAACTCAGGCACATAGAGGGCAGGTCGCTTGCCCTGGGTCACACAACCAGAAAATGAAAAAGCCTTGATTAGGGGTCTTCAGTTGTGCCCCAGGGCCTGTGAGATCAGCCTTTTTACAGAGTTGCCTCCGACTTCCGGATGAAACACCTGTGTAAATAAGCCCTTCCCTCCTATTTCCCCACAGTGTTTCAGGCTCCAAAGTGTTTCCACGTGGTTAGCACACGGGAAGGCGTCATTCTGTGCTATGGCAGCTCAGACAAGGTTGAGTGACGAGCGAAAGGGCACACTGAGAGTGCAGGGTATGTGCCATCTCCCCCTGCTTCTGGGGCTCGTGGAATCAGGATTAAGGGAGCTGGAAGCAAAGAACCAAGGTTGCTGAAAGCTTCCTGGGATCCCAGCCAGCCTGTGTGTCTGCTATCTCAGCCACCGCTCGGTGGAGAGAGGCTGGTTTCATGCTGAACAGTGCATGGAGCCGTGCCGAACACATCACCACCAGCCAGTGGTTTATCAGCCATAAGCGTCAACATAGCTAACGTCACAAAACACAGACAAGAGACTCTTGATGGAAGAGTCTAATAAGCAATCGTGCCTAAACCATCACACCTGAACTTGACTGGCCCTCCTGTTCTAACCACCAATTTACAGGATACACGGAGGACGGAAGAACAGGTTATACCACACCATGGGGCTGTAGGCAGCCCAAGCCAGACTGTGGGAAATGCTACAGGACAAATGACCTGGGTCCTTTGATCAATCCCTCTTCCTCAGTCATTCCCTTATCCTGTCCATACAAACGTGTGTACCCAGGGCAAGTTACCTAGACTCCCTGTGCCTCAGTCTTCCTGCTTTTCAATGGGGAGAACCACATCACCCACTTCACACACACACGCGCGCAAATATATATACACATACATATACACTATTCATGTGTATATTACATAGATAATGATCTCTGTAATAGAAAGATTTAAGTCATATCAAATTATTGTAATTTGTGGCCCTTATTTGTGTTATGATTCAAACAAACCATTAGAAATGATTTATAATATTACGAGAAGTTGGAAATATGAAGAGAGCAGATAATTGATGGCATCAAGCAATTGTTCTTTTCCAGGTGTATAACAGTACTAAAATATGGATGCACAGGGTAGAAAGAAAACAAGATTGGACAGAAGTTGGTCCTTTTTAAATTAAGAGAGCAGGTCACTTGCCCTGGGTCACACAACCAGAAAATGAAAAAGCCTTGATTAGGGGTCTTCAGTTGTGCCCCAGGACCTGTGAGATCAGCCTTTTTACAGAGTTGCCTCCGACTTTTATTTTTCAATTCTATTTTATTTTAGTTTATATTGATTATTTTTTAAAATCCTCACCTGAGGATATGTTTACTGATGAGAGGGAGGGGAAGAGAAAGAGAGAGAGAGAGAGAGAGAGAAAGAGGGAGAGAGAAACATTGATGTGAAAGAGAAACATTCATCAGTTACCTCCTGTATGTGCCCTGACCAGGGATCGAACCTGTAACCTTTAACCTTTTGGGGTATGGGATGATCCAATCAACTGAGCCACCAGGCCAGGACTACACTAATCATTTTTGAAGCTGAAAGCTGGGCAACGGGTACACTGGGGTTAATTGCACTGATCTTTCTATTTTTGCACATGTTCACATTTTTTTATAACAGAAAGTAAAAGAATCTATTTACTTGCCTAAAGCAATAGCGCTTTTGGAAACAATTCAAGCAATATAAAGCTAAGTAAAACATAAAAGTTTCTCGTTCTTCCAATTTGTTCCCCATCCAGGTAACCCCAGGCTAAGAGTTTGATGTATATCCTTCTAGACTTTCCAATGTCTCTATAAACAATCATATATTATACTTTTTTACACAAATGAGACCATGCTATACACACGGGTCTACAACCTGCTTTTTTCCCTCAACAATATATCACAGCCCATTTTTCATGTTCTAGTTCCATTTCTTTCTTTCACTGCGGAGTATTCCTCTGTATGGATGTACCGTGATTTATTTAACCGTTTCCTTTGGGTGGACTTTCAGGTTGATTGGAGTCCTTTGCCATTACACGTTGTGCTTCAGCGACTCTCCTCGCACGTGCTTCTCGGTGCACTTGTCTGTGGGTTTGGGTAGGACACCTTCCTAGAGGGAGAACTGTGGGCCAGCACGCGTGCTGCCAAAACGCCCCCCAGAAAGGCTGTTCTCTGCCGCCAGGAGGGAGAGGACCTGTGCCCCAGCGTTGCCTCGAAAGTGCTGTTGATGTTTCCTCTGATTCTATAAGCAACACATGACTTTTGAAGGAATCTGAAAAATACAGAAAAGTGAAAGAAGTAATAACATCCACTATCTTTCCATACATACCCAATCGCTATTGCTATTTATTTTTTCCTGTCTTTAAATATTTTTTTTATATTTATTGATTTTAAAGAGAGGGAAGAAGGGAAAGAGAGCGAGAAAGAAACATCAGTTTGATGTTCCATTTATGTACACATTCATTGGTTGATTTTTATATGTGCCCTGACCGGGGTTTTGACCCTACAAACTTGGCGTGTCAGGACGATGCTCTAACCCACCGAGCTGCCCAGCCAGGCCCTATTGCTGTTTATTTAGGTTGTTCCCAAGTTTTTGCTGTTGAAAGTCATGCTGCAGTGGACATTGCTGTGAGTAAATCTTTACCCTCATCTTGCCCATTTCTTTAGGAGGTATTTGAACAGCAGGAGTTATCAAGTAAAACCTTTGGCTAACTTTAGAATTCTTGTACTATGCTGTCAACAAAACAAATATGCAAATGTATGTGTTAATTTTGACCGCCACGGGCAGCGTAATGGAGGTCCGTCACAACACACCTCATCCAGCATTGAACATTACCATCGATGAGCTTTCTTTCTTTTTTTCTGTTGCTCATTTGCAGGTGAAATTTAGATTGTGCTCTTGACTTTTTCTTCTTTTGGCCTGTGACTCAGTTAGGGTTACGGATTACTAATCACTAACACAGATAATGACAGAGGCTACCTGGGCTCACTTCTCAGCTATGTCTGATGGCTTACCTTTTTGGAGCCCCAGTTTCTTTTCTGCAAAATGGGGATGTCCTGTATGTATTATGAAATGAGACAATCCACAGGAAGCGTTGGGTGGGTGCTGCGCTCTGATGACAATGATGCCATCTGCATGAGATTGGAACTTTGGTGCATAGGATATAGCTGAGAAGACTAGACTTAAGAAATAAAAGATGAGAGACAGGAATTCAGGGGTCAATGAAGACATGGTAGGTAAAGAGGAAGGAGAGGCCCTGGAGGGCTTCCTGGCAGAGGTGGCAGTTCCACAGAACCCCGAAGGACGAGCATACGAAAGCACAGCCCAGGGCCTATGGGACGAGCATAGGAGAACAGGGCCAGGCAGGATCGTGGAGGATGGGAATGATGTGCTATTCTCCTGCTCTCCAGCCGGTCACTGCTTGCGCTGGGCATCCATCACCCTAATGAGGGCCGAGGGGAGAGCTGGGCGGAGGCGGGAACCCCTGCACGACAGGAATAAAAACACTTGGCCCTCTGACAGGATGAATTCAGTCTCACCGGGCAGTTTTGTTGTGAGTAATTAGCTAACATAGCTGGGGCGATTTCATAACAAGGACAGAAAAATATGGAAAAGTACTTTGCAGCGGGGAAAAAAATGAGCCTTTTTTTTTCCAGTTTCATTAGCACCGACAGGAATACAGCTCATAAATGTTATACAACATTTCTCAGAGGAAGCTTGCGCAGTGCGTGTGCAAAGCATGAAGAACGGGCAGTGAGAAAAGCGCATGTGGCTCTTCCACGCAGGCCAGATCGGGGTCCAGGATCAACACTGCCATCCTGAGAAGTCTCCCAGCAGCTAAATATACCCATGGAGCTCGTCACGTGGCCGGCGGCTTTCCCAGGAGAAGGTACCCAGATGGGGGTAGCGTGAGCACTCAGAAAGGGAGGGAGGCTACCCAAGGGACAGAGGTGGTCTTGCGGGTGCTAATGGCACAGGATGCTCGCCACGGCCAAGGTGCCCTGATGGACAGAAATCACAGGTCCTGCAGATGCTTCCTGGAGATTTGGTGAAGCGTGGGAGTCTATAAGTGAGAGGAGCTTATGGGTTCGTCTATGAATTGGGATGGTTTAGGGGGTCAGAGGACCAGCCAAGCTGGCCTTGAGTCTTTAGTATTTTTTTAAAACATTTTTATTGATTGATTTTAGAGAGAGAGAGAGAAAGAGAGAGAAACATTGATTTGTCGTTGTACTTATTCATGCATTCATTAGTTGATTTGTGTTTGTACCCAGACCAGGGATTGAACCTGCAACCTTGGCATATTGGGGTGATGCTCTAACCAACTGAGCTACACGGCCAGGACTTAGTTTGGTTTCAGATTAATTCCTTAACCTCTTAGACTCTGTAAAATGAGTATAATAATGCCCACCTCACAGTGATAATAAATGAAAGAACACATCAGGCCAGGCAGTGTTCTGGTCATCCGGTGCTGGGTAACGAACTATCCCCACGTGTAGGGGCTTGAACAACAGCCTTTTATTGAGTCTCATAACTCCATGGGCCAGCAGGGGCTCAGCTGCCTGATTCTTGTCCAACTGGGGCCCCTCACAAGGCCCTATTCTCCAGTTGTCTCCCTGAGGTGGTAGCAGGGGCTGTGGCGAGGCAAGCAGCATGGCTCCTCGGCGTGGCCTGTCCCCACGTGGCGTCTCATTCTCCAGGGCCTCTCCGCAAGGCCCGTCGTTCCTGCAGGGAGACTCAGGGCTCCAAGTGCCAGGTCTTCCTAATACCTGGGCTCGGACCACCTAGATGTCACTTCCTCCACATTCTGTTGGCCAAGCTGTGTCAAAGAAACAGGCACAGGCTCCACCTCTCGTGGGAGGGACGACGGGTACACACAGGGTGACACAGAATTGTTGGGGGCGCTCTGCAGATCCCCTTGCACAGATGCTTCTCACTGGGGCTGGCACACGGGTGCAAGGTGCCGGGATCATGGCTGTGGTGGTTAAATGTTGAAATTTTGTCGCAGTCATTCATAAATGACCACTGCCCAGAGGCCCCACGTGCCCTCCTATTGCCCCTGCCATGCCTCCAGGACCAGTTCCGGCCCATCTCCTCGTGCTAAAGGGTGACATTTGGCACAGTAGGGGCTTCTAATACCTGTTTGCAGTGTGTTCTTATCCACTGATGCCTGTGGCTTACTGTTTGCTCAGTATTTTGAATATCACTCTTCAGGTTACGTACCCTCCCTAGAAGTGCTCAGTAAATGGGAACTTCTTTCATTATAGCTAATGCTGTTTTGTTGCTATGTTAGGGCGAGGGGTGTGTGTGTGTGTGTGTGTGTGTGTGGCAGGGGGCTGTCCGGAGATTGTGCCTTGGAGAAAAGAGGCTTTGCTCCAGAGAGTCGGCATGATTCAGCTGCCCTTCTGGAAAAAGCCCCAGTGATCACATAAGAAAATCAGGGCTTCCTACTGGATTTTCTCCTTGGTGAAGGCAACTGGGGCCTCACACTGCAAACTGAGAGAGGGCAGGATGGCGTCAACACAGAAGGGACCTCTGTCCTGGTGCAGTCCCTCGGCTTTCCCTCCCCGACGGCATGCTGCTGGGCCAGCTGGGCCAGACCTGGGCCTCGGCCCAGCCCTTCCAGCCCGTTTCCTGAGCTTGCTGACAGAGCCGTCTGCACAGCGCTCGGGCGCACATTCCAGGCAGTCTTGACTGGGAGGCCGTTTCTCCCGGCCCAATTTCAACAAACACAGACAGACCACCGCAATCTGGCTCTCGACGTGGGGCTGGCACTGCGGCCCCTGGCGATGGCCGGGGAGCGTGCATTGCTTGTGGCCAGGGCGGCAGACGTGGGCCCTCCAAGCAGCGACAGCTCCACGGGCAGGAGGGGGTGGCTCGGGGGCAGGGGAGGGCAGCCGCCCTCCAGGGGCAGTGGGTCTTGGGGCCAAGTACAGAGCGGAGGTCCTTGTTCCCCAGCCAGGGTGCAGTCCGTATGTCAGGGAGCCCACAGGAGTGTCACAGGGCTCTCTGTGATTCCCATGGCCGTGGCCCAAAAGCAACCTCCAGGCAGATGGGAAACTTTGCCTTTTTGTAAGAACATGAAAAATTCTTTGAAGACTGCACATCTCTGTGTCCTGTTTGGAAGAGGAGGAGGCCTGAGAAAATAGAAATGCACATTCCATTAGGGTATCAAGTCTGGAGTGGAGAAGGATGGGATGTGGGCCTTCCCTGGAAAGTGCACAAGGATTAAACCTGTGGAGAGAAAATTTCCTGTGGAGAATGGCTAATGCCTGGAATATATTACCAGAGGTCTCACTTTTTGGAGATTTTTATAAAGAAAATAATCTTATACTTTGGGAGGGTGATGATATGTTGTTTTTAGGGGGGGGTTATGTCATTTATTTAACTCCAGTCTCCACAACCATGGCTGACATTGCTGACTGATCTCTGAGTTCAACCCACTGACCTTAGATCTAGGCTTAGAATCCTTCTTCACACAGTTCTCCATTTCCACGCAATAAACTTGGGTGGAAACCCTTTTTCCACCTCTGGACTTTAATGCCTACAACACATGTCTGAAGAGTGCTACGCCATTTACCCAGCCTCCTGCCACACCCCGTGTCCCCGTGTCACCCACAAGGAAAGCAATGAAGGAGTCGGCCGAGTCTCAGCCAGGGAGGGGTTCTGGGAGGGGACCCCGGGGTCACCTTCCTAGTCCATGATCTTGTCGCTGAGGACACTGTCTCTAGACCATATTCCACTTGTCTTGTAATTATGCCAAATGCAATGAGCATTTTGGTCTTAGTGGTATTTCATTGACTTTGTTTACTGTGAAATTAATTAATTGACTTGAAGGCATTGGATTATTGTAAAATAAGGGTATTTTACTGGTTTTAGTTGATTGGTTTTAACAATGGGGTGTGTGTTACCACTGTTGGTTGGGACCTCAGGTCTGACGGGAGGACGTTTGTTGGGAGCTCTCCTCTCCCCGATTTTCAGCCCCTTGCCACTGGCCTGCATCCTATTTCCGACCAAAACATCACAGCCACTGTTCTCAGGCAGGCTGTTCCCCCGCCGCCCCCGCCGACTTCAGTGTTGGGGCCAGTCGATTCAGAAATCTGGCAGGGGAGCATTGTGTGCAGCTGACAACCACGGAGGCTTCTGTTACTCACCAGTTTTCCCTTGTAGGATTTTAACAATTATAGAAATATTGGCACTATGTCTCAGTAGCTCCAAGAATCAGGGAAACGTGGGGAAAAACTTTATTTGTGTAATGTTTGTTCATAGGGGTTCCCTAGATGTGGGCACATCTTTGACCTAAGGAAATGCATGGGTGAAGTGATAAATGGCACGCATTTGAGTTCATGTAAACCACGCAAAAGCGCAGCGTTGTATCCGCCTCTAAAATAGGCCACAGTGACGTGATATCAGGGAAGCTGCCTTCCCTGGAGCCTCATTTTTCTTTGCAGAGAGAACGTGGACGAGTGGGAAGATCCCTGGATGTGGGCTCATGGAGACCCAGGTTCAAAGCCCAGCTCTGCCGTGGAGCCGCGGCATGGCCTCGGGAAGGACAGCCTCTCCGAACTCGGAGCCTGTGTTTTCAGATCGCTGCAGTGGAAGGACGATGTGGGTTAAATGAGATCGCAGCTACAACAATGTCCAGCATAGTGCGGGGGAGATCTCAACAGAGTTGCTATTAACCAAAGGGGGACAGGTCTGACTGAAAAGGGAAACTATTAAGTGTTTTCCTGTATGTGTGATGACCTGTTGGAGCTTTGAGGAGAGAAGGTGTTAAAATGCTCAGAGCACCTTGGGTTCTAGGCTGTTTCTTTTTTTTTCTTTTTTTTAAAGATTTTATTTATTTATTTCTAGGGAAGGAAGGAGGGGAGGGAGGGAGACAGAGAGAGAGAGAGAGAGAAACATCAATGTGCGGGGGAGGGAGGGAGAGAGAGAGAGAAACATCAATGTGCGGTTGCTGGGCGTTATGGCCTGCAACCCAGCAATGTACCCTGGCTGGGAATCGAACCTGGGACACTTTGGTTCCCAGCCCGCGCTCAATCCACTGAGCTACGCCAGCCAGTAGGCTGTTTCTATGAGAAACCAAATGTCGTGAATGGGGAGCGGCCATTCTGGTTTTCAATGTTTCTTTGGGAAGTAGAAAAGGGTTTTGTCCAAAAGCGGCTGCTATCCTCCTCTGCTGCTGTGTGCATGCCTCAGGGTATGACTCGACTGCTTTAACTATATTTTATAGTTACAAGATGGTTTTATTTCGGCTGAATTACTATTTTGGCTAAGAACAACAGCATGAAGTCCAAATATGTCAGGCTGGCCTTGTCAGCTCTGCTCCTCACAGGGTGTGTGACCTTGGGCAAGGCACTTCCTCTGTCCAAGCCTCAGTTTTCTCATCTGTAAAATGGGGATACAAATATGTCTTTCAGAGGGTTGTCTTCAGAAATAGTGGGGTCATGTGTGTGCCCATAGTACTGAGGGAGGTAAAGAGAGCAGATTTTAGGTCCCTTTACCCATCAACAAACTAGCATTTCCATGAAGGGGAAATGACAGTTTGGTGAAATTTTAACAAAACATATAAGGCAACTTGGATGAGAACTTCCTGGGAAGCAAGCTCATTGAAGCACTGACTATCCGTGTGACAAACTCCTCCTGAAGAAGAAATTTCCAGCTTCTCTCATGCTGCCTGTGGGCTGCAATGGAGGATGAGAAAGATGAGGGGCTGTTTTGAATGGGCTGATGAGAGCAATAACTATCATTTGCTGAGCAGCTTCTAGGAGCACCTCACTTACGTTACCTTGCTGAGTTCTAGCAGTGACCACATGAGGTGTGCCACCAGGGACTGCACTCCCAGGCCTCTCTGCTTCGCTGCCATCTGTTTGGTAGGGGACTGTCCAAACCGCACTGGTCTGACATGGCTGAGGGTGGGGGGCGGGGCTACTCCCCGCAGTCGCTCAGGTTGGGCACCGCGCACACCCGAGAGCTCCGTTCACGTCGAAGATCTCAGACACGGGGGCTTATTACGACACTTTCAGAAGATGGTAGTAAAGTGAACTCATTCCAACAAGAAGGGTATTATAACCATTTTATGAGAGATTAAAGGAGGAGCACTTTTTAAAATTCACACCAATGTGCTGTATGGGCAAGGAGTGACACAGTTGTTGGATTCAGTCACTGCCAATTTCATCTGGAGGAAGGGAATCTGCATTCTAATGGGGAAATTGGGATCATTATATTATCTCTATGTCTGGTAGCAACGTACCTTTAATCAAGTATGACCTTGCTAGTAGACATTCACAGGAGGCAGGGAGCATGATGGTTAAGAGCAGGGATCAGGGACAGATGGTCTGGGTTCAGACTTCAGCTCTGCCCCGTACTAGCTGTGTGTCTTTGGGCAACTTGCTTAACCTCTCTGTGCCTCAGTTTCCACCTCTGTATTTAGTATTTTATATTTTAGTGACAATGACAGTGCCTACCACACAAGGCTGTGGTGAGTCTTAAATGAGTTAATACATCCAAGTGCCTAGAATATCATCTGACCTTTAGTAGGTGTTAGCTTCTTCTGTTAAAGGGCCTGGGTGTGCTTTTCTCACAGATGGATGGTCTGGCAAATGTGAGTCCAACTCGGTTTTCACAGCTTGACCGTCACTCAGCTTCACGTGATCACTTGTAAGTTCCTGCATTTCCTGGGGGAGGGGGGCTTACAGTCGGGGCAGCCTTCAGGAAGATTAAGATATTGTAGCTCATGCCCCTTGTCCCAAAGAGGATTCACTCAGTACAATTTAGGCCCTACCATCACGGCTTAATAGCATCAACTGCACATTTTTACTGCCTAGATCTTGATGTAGTTTTGTAGAGGGAATTCATGAAGGGTTTTATACATTCCATCATGATCATTAAGTGTGTGGCATTTAAAAATAGACGTGTAAAAGATACACAGTGTAGGCTATAAAACACCCTCAACTGGCATTAAAATAGGAATGAATCCATTCATTTGGATTTCAGTGACTTTATCTTGTGGATTTTTTTGTTTGTTTGTTTTTTGTTTTTGTTAATATCCAAAGAGTCGTGGAAATGGGTTTTTGAGTAGGCAGTTGGCCAGGCAAGGGATCTGTACCCTGCGGGCACATGTGAGCTCCGACAAAGCCTTTGGGATTTGATCGTGATTGAAATGTAGTCGTGTTTCCAACTTCCGGTAAACCCGGGAGGGGGAGGGGTTTATTTCTTTCTACCCTCTGCAGTGCAGATCCTCTACATTTCATTAGAGTCACTGCCCTCATTGGGTAGAGCCCTTGGGAAACAGTCAACATGTTTGTTTCTGAACTTACAAAAAATGTTTGCCATGCTATTTCCCATCAGCCTGCGATGACATGAGCCTTGTGAAGTAGAAGCCAACATCTCTGGGATCTTGCAGAGACCCCGGGACCCAGTAGGTCTTAAAAAACTCTGTGAGATACGTTGATAGATAAATATATGCGTATTTTGGTTGGTGCATGAAGAACACGGACTTCAGTGGAGCACTTTGAAGACACTTGGTGGAGAACCCAGCATGCCGGGCAGGAGCCGGGACCTCAGGGTGCAGGTCAGAGGGCGTGGACACGGGCCAGCCCTGGCATCAAACCCATGACTTTCCAGCTGTGGGACAGGCGTGGGTCTCCTAAGCTCTCTCTGGTCTCTCACCTGCAAAGTGAGAACAGTGATTTTGCCTATGCTGCTGAGGGTTTTCGTAAGAATTAAATGTGCAAATGCAGGCAGAATGTGTAAGATTAATTGTGCATGGTCAGTGCTCAGTATGTGTTAGCTGCTGCTGCTGCTGATGATGATGATGGTGATAATGATAATGATGATGATGAAGGTGATGGTGATGATTATGGTGATGACGATGTGTTCCTTGCTGGTCTGGACATTTTGAGTAGATGATTCCCTTCTAGGATGATTCGAAGGAACGCAGCCACTCCTGGATGTTTTTTCTGCTTATCACTGGAATCCCATCACTGATGAGTTGTTCAGGGATGATCCTCTCCCGCATCCCTAAATTCACCAACCTTCCTTCATGATATTTATCTTTACACTTTGTTTAAAAAATCCTCCTCAAAAGTCATATAACTATTCCTTTATATTTTCTTCCAAACATTTTAATATTTTGTTTTTTATATTTAGTGTTTAATGCATTTGGAGTTTACTTTTGTCTCTGAGGGGAAATAGGGATTTACTTTGTTTTACTTTGCAATAAAATTCCTGCATTGCCACACCTCCAAGAGGTCCTTCCGTTTTGTTTCTGCTGTTGTTCATAGTGATTTCAGAGTGTTATATCTCTCTCCATCTGCTGGGAGATGAATTTGGCAGCGAAGTAAACTGGGAATTCATTGTTTGCTTTTAAGCTAAGGGAGATATGTCATTATTCAAGTCTACCACTAGATTATCCGTCCGTCCGTCCATCCATCCATCCATCCATCCATCTATTCCAAGCTGCTTGTGAGTCAATATGCTCCTTGAGTCTGAATATTCAAGGCTGTATTTGATTTTGGAAACATTTTAGGTGTTAGGTATTTAGGTGCCTAAAAACACTTTTCTCTCATTATCTATTTTGTTCTTTAGGAAACTTATTAACTATTTTTGGGGTTTCTCATTTTATCTTCCATATCTCTTCATCTCTTCCATGTTTTCCACCTCTTCATTTTTGTGTGCTACATGCTGTGTCTTCTTTTAGCCCTGTCTTCTAATTCACTAATTTTCTTCTTCACCGGGTCTAATCTATCAGGCCAAAGGAACAGAGACGGTCACATGTGGGACAGTGACATGAAAGAGCTTGGAGACAGATATGATTAGGAAAAAGAAGGAAGCCATGCTCACTTCCCCGAACCCTGGAGAGAGAAGACCAGACACAGGTGCCCTGCAGATGTGACGGGAGCTGAGCCAGGGTCTTCTGAGTTGGCATTTGGTTACCTGTGTATTTTTAAGAACTGTATGGCGTTTGATTGAATGTTAACATCAAGGTGTTTAGCCCTGGCTGGGCTGCTCAGTTGGTTGGAGCATTGTCCCATACACCAAAATGTTGCAGGTTTGATCTCTGGTCAGGGCACATACCTAGGATGTGAATACATGAGGCAACTCATCGATATTTCTCTCTCATATTGATGTTTCTCTCTCTCTCTCTATCCCTTCTTCTCTCTCTAAAAATCAATAAACGCATCCTTGGTGAGGATTAAAAATATTTTTTAAAAGATTTTATTTATTTATTTTTAGAGAGCGGGGAAGGGAGAAAGAAAGGGAGAGGAACATCAATGTGTGTTGCCTCTTGTGCGCCCCCTACTGGGAACCTGGCCTGCAACCCAGGCATGTGCTCTGATTGGGAATTGAATTAGTGACCCCTTGGTTTGCAGGCTGGCACTCAATCCATTGAACCACACTAGCCAGGGCATTTTTTAAAAAGGTGTTTATTTTTTATTTATAGCTCTTAGGGATTATCATGGGAAATTTGCAAAAATGGTGATTGTGTTTGAGTGGTGGGGAGAGAGCATGTTGACAAAATAGCTACCTTGGATTTTAAACTGAAACAACAACCTTGGAGGTGTTTTGGGACCAAGGATTCCTGCTCAATACACGTTTGTGCTCTAAGACCTTAAACACGTGCCCCCAGTGTAGGAAAAGCATAGGACTTCCCTGGGGCTCTGCCGTGTGACTTGTTTGAGTGATTCTCCTTGTCTGAGCCTCGGCTTCCTCACCTGTAGACTGAGGACACTCACTGAGCTTTGCCTGCTTGCCAGGAGCATACTGAAGGTCATGTGACATAATAGATATGAGTGTGCTTTGCAAACTATAAATGTTTTGGATGCCCGTATGTCATGTGTGGGTGAGCTTTGGGGTACCTTCTCTGTTAGAGGCTTGAGTTTGGTCCTGGCTTCTAATCCTGAGTGGCCAAGAGAGGGAAGACTTGAATGCCAATGGGATTTGAAACTCATTCAAGGGTTCTATACACTTCCTAAGTCACAGGTTGGCTCTTATTGGGTAATGGCTACGATGACCCCATTTCTTTCTGGCCTCAGCACGAGGGCTCATCATTCATCACAGAGGCTGACCCCTCATCACGTAGCCGGGGCCTGTGTGATGGCGTGTGAAATCCCCAAGTGACATTGTGCTGGGGGTTGTGGGAAAGGTGCCTGAAAAAGTACAGAGTGTAACTCTTCACCTCGATGATGAATAATAGCAATGATTATGGCTTCCATTTGCTGAATGCCATTGATGTACTGGTCTCTTTACACATATGTTAACTTCAAAGTGGGTGGCATTATTTTTATTTTGCAGATGAGGGAATTGTGGCCTGGAAAAGTCAGTGAGAAGGGACTTCCTCTAAGTCACAGAGTTTGGAGATGGCAGAATTGGGAGCAAGATCGATGCTTTCTGACCCCAAAGTCCATGTTCCCTTTAGAACGCCATGATGGTTTAGCTCTGCTTTTGTTTTTAGTCAGCCAACCAATCAACCCATTAGTAAACAACTACCCGCTCAACCAAGAACTAACCAAGAATTAGCCAGTCAGCTAACCATCCACCTATCTTTCCATCCAACCAATCCACCAATTCATTACCACTCACCCATATAACAACAGCCAACTAGTAATTAGTCAATCAACCAACCAACCAACCAACCAACTAATGAATGTCCACCCACTTGACCACTAGTAACCAATCAGTAATTAGTGAACCAGCCAACTAACCAACCAATCAGCTAATCAACAAGCAGGTACTAATGGACCAACAATGTACATTTCTGTCCGTCATCCACTCAGCACGGAGTCTGGGATGGAGAGAACTTACCGTCCCACCCTTAAGGGACTCCTTTCCTGTGGCAAAGCAAGGGTCGCTGTGCTGCCTGTCACAGCACTGCCAACTTTGTTCAGCATCTGCCTCCTCAGCTGGACGGAGAGTCTTGAGCGTGTGGGTGGTGCCTAGAGCCAAGAACAGGAGTTGTTGATGGGGATGGAGGTGGAAGGCTCAGTTAATACCACACACATGCACACAGAGATGCACATGCATGTACACATATGCACGTGCACACATAACATGGAACAAGTCAGAACACTGTGGAATGAATGAAGTGGCTAAGATCCATCTCAGAGGATTTGTGTAACAGGGAGGTCAGATGATCCTCTGGTCTGGAGAATTCTCTCCTGGGTGCAGCGGAAGAAATACTTGCAGGGAAGTTGCCTCCTGCTGAATGCTCTCACTGGGCTCTGTTCTGGACGGGAGCATGCTGTGGTGGAAAGAGCCTGGATAGGGGTCAGGGGTCTGAGCCCAGCTGAGCCACTAACACCTTGGGTGGCCTCAGACGGCTGGCCTCAGGCACCCCCCTCCACCCCCACTCCCTCGTTTTTATGGAGGAGGCCACCGAAGCCCCAAGACCTGAGTTCGCCCCTCTCCAAGGCCCCTTCCAGCTCTGGCATTTCCAGTCTTTTCTGGCTCCTCATTAACAGAGTATTTTCATTTTCCAATCCACATTCCAGCTTCCTCCCGCGAGCCCCGACCCCTCTGGCAGGGGAGCGGGCACCATGTGAAGTTCTCTGAAACGCACACAGGGAACCTTGCCCCATCTCCCACCGAAGGGGCCAGGGGCTAATTGGCAAGCATGGCTGCATCCTGTATCAGCCCCACGGACGTGCACTCTGGGCCCGGGAGCCCAGCGCTGCCGGGAAACTCGCACCCGTCTCTTCGTATCTGTTACAGGCCTCGCGGTTCACCGTCTGCTCGGAAATTGGGTAAGTGTTTTCTTACCCAAACTTGAGTAACCGCCGTTGAAATGTATGGTTGGAAAGTCTTGGCGCTCAGAGCAGACCACACAGTGACTCGCCCAGTGAAACTCAATGCCCTGGGCTTACTCGGTTTTACCTAAGACACCGCTGCAGGAAGAAATGGCTTTGGAGGGGATGAATGTCTTTCCATCTATTTCTGAGGGGTTTTATTAGTTGGAGAAAGGCTGAGGGGTGCTGGTGTCCCTCTGTTTCTTAGCCCAGGCCTGACTCTCGGTGTGTAGGGGCAGGAGAAAAGCCCCAGAGAGAGTGAAGCCGCATCCCGGGGGGCCCGGGGGCCTCGGAGGCTGGTGGGGGCCGCCCGAGGCCTGTGTTCAGTGGGAGCCAGAGTCGGGGAGGATTCCAGCCCCGGCCCACCGGGGCTTGTGCCGCGTTCTGGCAGGCTGTTCAATATCCAGTGCGGGCCCCATTTTTAATCAGCCTCTTTCGCCCGCACAAGCCAAGAAAAAGCTGTAAAGTCAGGAGGAACGCTGGCATCTGTTCTGTGCCTCAGAACAGAGCAGATATTGTCCCAGCTCTCCAGTTCTCTGCGGCCCTCATTCCTGCTGACCACACAACTGGTTCCAATCAGTTGCAGAGGCTCTCTGCGCTGTTTTAAGATGTTTGCTCCCTGCATTCTCGGGTCAATTACCCTGCAACCTTGAAAGTCACCTTCCCACCCACCCTCTCTGGCTGACACAGAAGGGAAGATTAGGCGTAAACTGGATGTGTGCTCACACGCACCCACCCGCTGGCCTGCTTGTACCCTGGATAGATTTTAATTTTCCAGGAGCTGAAATGCCCTACTGAGCAGCCGCCACCCTGCCCGAGGAGACGCCCAGGGAGGGGCTACAGGTCCTCTGGATTATGTGCGGAATGTCGGTGTGGATGGTCCTCTCCTTGGAATTTGGGAGAGATGGTTCAGGACCTTGCATTTTACCTCTCAGGTGACCCTTACCTGTCAGTGGGGCCTCACCCACCTTTCTGTGCTGTTCCCAGGGGCTTGGGTCACTCCTTTGTCAAATCTTTTGGGCCCATCAACATCTCTGCAGGGGACACAGGGCCTGGAAGTCACTGGAGAGTTAGGATGTTTTCCTGCTCTATCAGAGAGCATAGAATCTAAAGGCCTTTCACGCCAAGCTTCCAGTGAGCTGATGGACAAGGTAGAGAGGATGCGGGACTCGTTGCTACCTCACACAGTCAGATTTGTTGGTACAGCAGCAACCTGGACTTGGAAAGCAAGTCCTACCACAGAGGATGGTGTCCTGACCCCCACGCCCGCAGAAAGGGCTGTCTGTGCGGGAATGCGGCCGTTCTCAGGGAGGCTCTCTCCATAGGAGACCTAAAGCCCGTGTTGTTTTTGTGGAGCAACGGAAATCGACCTGGAGGAGACAAACACAGCTGCAACTCGCTGAAAGCTGACTGGTTGCTAGGCGTGGTGTCAGTGTCTTTTCCTAGTCTTTCAGTTTCCTTTCCTGTTGGGGAAAGAATGCTCAAGTCCGATGTCCCGCAGAGAGCTCAGCCCCGAGGGCAGTCAGAGAGGGGCTGGCCCTCTCCCTGCCCTCCTTCCCTCCCTCCCTTCCCCTTCTGTCTCCGTTGTCAGCTCCCTGCTCCGACTCGGAGAAACGAAGTGTTCACATGTAGCTTTGAATGTATCCAGCAAACGTGCCCAGCTCCCCACCCCCTCCTCGCCCCCTTGAGATTGTATCGCTGAGGGGAGAAGGGTCAAAATTCCCCACTGTATTTATGATGAGGGTCATTAGTAATTTTTTTCTTTCTTCAGCTCAGGGTATGGCCATTGAATTTAGAGACAGAGGAAGGGAAAGGGAAAAGGAGAGAAACATTGATGTGAGAGAGAATATTGATTGGTTGCCTCCCTTAAGTGCCCTGACCAGGGATCGAACTCGAAACCTAGGTATGTGCCCTGACTGGGGATGGAACTTGCAACCTTTTGGTGCACAGGACGACACTCTAACCAACTGAGCCACGGGCCAGGGCAGGGGTAATCTCTTTTTACCATCGTTCTCACCATCATCACCACCGCGCGTCACATGACTTCTGTGCAGCAGGCAGACCCGGAGTCCCCGCTTACTTTGAGAAAGGGCCACATGACAGCCGGCTGTGGGCACTGCACTGCCCGCTGCGGCTGGGCGGACGGCATAAAGGACTGGGATTTGGGGTGCGAACGAGGGCACATGGGGTGGTGAGACTACGGTGAACTCCCTGAAAGCAACCAAACCCTAATCTTAAGCAAGCGAGGGGAGGACGGAACACACCCATGTGTGAGGAGTGAGTCCAACCTGAGGTTCTCGACTTGCCCCCACTGGCCGGGAGAGGGGTCTCCTCGGGTTTGGTGAGTTTCCTAATCCTGGACGAGGAGACGTGGCAGCTGCTTGTCAGGGGTGGGGAGGCCACGGGCTCTCATGGGGAGGTTGCAGGTTTTGGAATCAGGCAGGTTTGGGTCTGAGCCCTTGCCTGCAATGTGGGCCACGCCAGTGACTTCTGATCAGAGCCCCTCCTCATCTCGCTGGCTGCCCTAGCGCAGGGAGCACGCAGCTCCTTGCCGAGCACATACGAGGTGCTCAGGGATGCTCTACTGCCATTGTGGTTGGTTTGGGGGGACTAGTTGCTGAGACAGATTGAAGTCTCTCCACTTCTTTCTCCTCCTACTCATATGGTTCTGCACACATTCACACACACTCACCTCTTTCTCCCCCTCTGACACACGCTCTAAAACATACACTCACACACATCTCTTTTCCTTCAACACACACATACATACTGACATACACACATACTCATACACAATCATGTATGCAGTGTCACATACTCACACACACGCACAATCTCACACTCACATTCTCACACATATATGCACACACACTCGCAGTCACTCACTCACTACACTCATGCACACTCACACATGTACTCACCCATACTTATATACACACAGTCACCCCCACACACTCACATACAACTACACTCACACACACTCACACATGTAGTCACACACACTCATATACACTCGTACACATACTCACAGTCATGCATATACACACACTCCTATACTAGTGCACACACTCACACATTCTCACACTGTCACTCATACATACACTCACATACACACTCCTACATATACTCTCACACACTCACTCACACACACATACTTACACACTCACACACATCACTTTCAATCCTGCAGCTCCTGTCATCAGCCCAATCCCAGAAACACCCTCTCGATCATTGTTTCGTGCATTCCTGGGGAAATTGTTTCCTTCCTCCTCCAGAAGATGCCTCATGATATCAGCTGAGAAGAATGAACTCAACCCAGTGGCTCTTGGGGGCCAAACTTTGACCCAACGTTTGCTGGCTCTGGGCCTTTCTGAGTAGCCAGACCCACCCCGGCATACCTTGCCTGCAGGCCACCCAGTCTTTCCCTCCTAGCCTACAGGAAGTCTGTGGGTGGGCTCCCTCCCATTGGGCTGCCCAGACTGGGCAGCTCCTCCCCATCACTGTTAACCCTTTCTTGTGATGGAAGAACGAAGTGGGGAGCATCTTCTCTCACCCAAGGCTGTGGTGGGCCCCCGCCTCTCTCCCTCGTGTCAGGCTGGGTAAGAAGCCCCATTTCTCCCGCTCTAACTGGGTCTCCTGCGGGACATGGTCGGCCAGTGCGCACTGCAGGCTTGCTTGGTGTAAAATGGGCCCTTCACATATGCTCACGGAATAGATGTTTGCCCCGCAAACGCAGGCTTGTCTGCACCTGGACCTCGCACTCTCATGGGCATGCAGTGGGCAGTGCTGATTCTGCCCACGCTGCATCCATCTCTCCTTTGCTCCTCTTCAGGAGTCACCTGCCTCCACCTCCGGCCCACCTGGTTCCCGTGGGCTCTAGACCAGGTTCATCAGTGAGAACCATCCCTCCTGTCTGCCCACAGGAAGGATTTAGAGATGTCCTGTGACCCAAATGAGTCCAGTGAGAGCCCTCAGTGAGGGTCTTCTGCGGGAACGTGGCAGAAGAGACACTGCCTTTGTTCTGGGACGGCCACGCTGTGAGGATTGGAACCCGAGGCTGCCCGCAGCACCTGGCCATCCCAGGGGGAGAACCCGCACAGGGAAACCAGCACAGAGGGAACCAGCAGAGGGAGGGAGGGAGCCCAGGACCTGGGGCCACTGGCTGAGCCTCTTGGTGGTCCCTACTCTCTGCAGCACGGACTGTCTAGTTAGGAGAAGCACTTTAATTCCCTAGCTGGGGTGAGCCAGCTTAAACGGAGCCTTTTTGTCTGTAACCTGACGAGTCTCAGTGAACCCAGACCACCGGCTGAGGGACACGGACACATCTACTCAGAAGCGCTTAGAAAGTCTGACCTGAGCCAGGCGTTCGTGGGGAGGGCGGCAGCAGTCACAGCGCCGGCAGTCCCCGGCGGCTCTGTCCCGCGCTGGAGGTCGTGCACGGGTTTTTGTCCTTGTTATTTGTCAGTCTTATACAAATGTAACTTATTTAAAATTAAAAAAAATTCAATTACAGTTACATTCAATATGATATTAGTTTGGGGTGTACAGCATAGTGGTTGGACAGTCATATACTTCACAAAGGGTGGTCCCTGGCGTTTTCAGCGCCCAGCCGGCACCGTGCACAGTTGCTGCAGCGTCACCGACTCCGCTCCCTCTGCCGCGCCGCATGTCCCTGGGACGGCTTCGTAACTGTCCGTCTGTGCTTCTCAGTCCCTGCACCTTCTCGCCCGGCCTCCCAGCCCCTCTCCCACTGGGCAGCCCTCAATTTCCTTCTCTGTATTTACGAGTTTGTTTCTATTCTGTTTGTTTATTTTGTTTTGTAGATTCCACATATAAGTGACATTATGTAGTATTTGTCTTTCTCTGACTTATTTAACCTAGCACAATGCCCTTTAGGCCCATCCATGTTGTCGAAAGTGATAAGTTTTCATTCTTTTTTATGGCTGTGTAATATTTCATTGTATGAATGTATGCGCCACATCTTCTTTATCCAATTGTCTGTCGATGGGCACTTGGGTTGCTTCCACATCTGGGCTATTGTAAATAATGTACAATGAACATAGGGGTGTATATACCTTTTCTAATCAGTGTTTTGAATTTCTTCAGATAAATACCCAGAAGTGAGATTGCTTGTCATGTGGTAGTTCTATTTTTATTTTTTTGAGGAACTCCGTATTGTTTTCCACAGTGGTTGCACCAATTTTCAGTCCCACCAACTGCATGAGGGTTTCCTCTTCTCCACATCCTCACCAACACTTACTGTTTTTGCTTTATTGATGATAGCCATTCTGACAGGTGTGAGATGGTGTCTCACTGTGGTTTTAACATTTGCATTTCTCTGATGACTCGTGATGTTGAGCATCTTTTCATAAGTCTATTGACCATCTGCATGTCCTCTTTGGAGAAGTGTCTATTCAGGTCCTCTGTTCACATCCCGTTTAAAAAAATCTTTTAATCTCCATCCAGGATATGTTTACTGATTTTAGAGGGAGAAAGGGAGAGAGAGAAACATCAATGTGTAAGAAAAATCCATCTGTTGCCTTCCGTATGTGTCCCTACTGGGGATTGAACCCACAACCTAGGTATGTATGTGCCCTGACTGGGAACTGAACCTGCAATCTTCTGGTGCATGAGATGACGGTCTAACCAACTGAACTACCCAGTTAGGGCTTCTGCCCATTTTTAACTGGATTGCTTTTTTTTTTTTTTTTTGGTGTTAAGTTGTATGAGTTCTTCATATATTTTGGAGATTAACCTCTTATTGGAGAATCACTGGCAAATATATTTTCCCATTTAGTGTATTGTCTTTTCATTTTATTGATGGTTTCCTTTGCTTACACAGGACTTTAAATATTTTTCTGAGTAAGTCACTAAAACCACCCTGTGCTGGGCACACTATTCCCATCTCTGCCATCACCATCATCATCACTGTTATGGACTGAATGTTCATATTCTCTCAAATTCATACACTGAAGCCCTAAGGTGAGAGGTAGTTAAATTTAGATGAAGTCATATGAGTAGAGTCCTCATAACATGAGTGGTGTCCTTACAAGAAGAGGAGGACAGACCCGCTCTCTCTTTCTGCACCAAGTGAGGACACAGCAAGAAGGCAGCCACCTGCAACCCATGAGGAGGACTGTCACCAACAGCCTGATCATGCTAGCACTTTGACCTTGGACTTTCCAGCCCCTAGGACCGTGAGGAATAAATGTCTGTTTTTATGCCGCCCAGTCTATGATATTTTGTTATTGCACCCAAACTGGCCAAGACAGTTGCCATCAGCAGTACCTGTGGCATCCTCATCACCATTATCATCATCATCTCCATCACCACTGTCAACACCGTCACCATCATCATCTTCATGAAACAAGCTTTGCATATTTTCACAAGCATGCTTTTGATTTCAACCCTCTGCTGCTTTGCCGCAGTGACCTCTTTAGGCTGATCATCTCATGTGGGCGGTGGTAGAGGGAGTGGCTATAGGCTGGGGTTCTGAGGGTAGGTCGTTCAGGTTCATGTATTAAGTATTACCTGTGTCCCCCGGGCAAGTGGTTTAGCCTGCCCAGGCCCCGATGTCCTTGCATGCACAGTGGGAATGATGACAGGGTCCTAGTCCGAGTGCAGACACTGACTTTCATGGTTAGGAAGCAGGTGCGCATGGCTGTGCCTTTCCTTTCTCCTGAGGCCCCATTTCCACTGAGTGCGGGAGATTCAGTCTGCTTGTTCCAAGGACTCAGGCTTATCTGAGGCTTTCCTTTTGGAGAGGCAGAGCCCTCTGCATCCCTTCTCCTTTCTTATCCCCAGGGAGATGTAAATTCCTGCCAGAGCTCAGGTAGCCTCCCACCATGTGGGGTGGGCACCTGGTCCACCTGTCATTCTGAATATTTCATCCCCCTACACGGAGACCCAGCACCCTTTAAGTAGTCCCCTCCGATGTTCTCCTCTCCCCAGGCTCTGACAGTCACTGGTCTGGTTTGTCTGCTCATTCGCTCATTCATTCATTCATTCATCATCATCTGAGGACATACTGATTTTGGAAGGAGGGGAAGGAAAGGAGAGAGAAACATCGATGTGAGAGAGAAATATAGATTAGTTTCCTCTCCCATGCTCCTTGACTGGGGACCGAACCTGTAACCTAGGCATGCGCTCTGACCGGGAATCAAAACCACAACCTTTCAGTTTACAGGACAATGCTCCAACCAGCTGAGCCACACCAGCCAGGGCTACAGCCACTTTAAATCTGCAGACCTGCACTCATCTGACTTCCTGAAGCCTTGCTGGGTGTATGGGCCCCTTGGCCACAGAGCACAGTCGTACAGGTTGTGGGCTGCCCGGGGTAGACACCGTTCACATTCAGTTCTGTGGCTCAGTGTCTGGGGGCAGGGGTGTCCTTTTCAAATTTGCACGGGGGCGCTGCCTGGGCCAGCTGCGGCTTGTGCAGTGGATCCTCCAGCTCCCCAGCCCACCTCCCACTCTCTCCCTCTCGTCCGGTTCGCCTGGAGTCGGCACCTGCAGCCACCACGAGTCTGGCTGTTCCAACGACCCCATGATGGAGACTGTTGTAGCACATCCCCCCACATTTCCCCTAGCGTTTGGGTCAGAGCTGTGACAAAAATTCAGGAGAGGATCTGTCTCCATGGCATTTGCTTAAAGAAAAATGGTTTTGAACCTTGTTAGCATCTCTCGAATTCTTGTCAGGTCTTCAGGGGGACAGCCAGGCCACGCATCCCCAGGAACTGCTCATTCTGGAGCACGATCTCGCTGGCCCGTCTCAGCAAGCTTGCGAGCAAGAAGGGCTTCTGTGCCCGCTCTACAGACTAGGAAATGAGGCTCAGAAGGTGGAATGGCTCCCTCAAAGCCTCCCAATGAGGAACACTGATCCCACGTGATGTTTATTGAGTGTCTGTTGTGTGCCAGGTGCTGGTTCCCATATAATATCATGCCCATTTCATTGATGAGGAAAGCTGAGGCACTGAGGGGGTGGAGAGTCTGGCTGCTACAAAGTGTGGACCCTGCTGTCCTGACCTGAATGCCGCCTGAGGGGTCACTCTGGGGAGGGTGGGGTGTAGAGACACCACGGAGAAGTTCGGTTTCATTTTAGGTTTTAAACTTAGTGTCCAAATGTAATTTAAGCTCAAAGGTGGAGCCCCAGACCAGGTTCCTGTATTGAAAACAATGCTGAAAGTTGATTCTCGAATGTTTGCTGAATGTAACTGGCATGGAGGGGAAGAGGTGTCTGCTCTGGCTAACAAACTGGGACTCATACTGGTTTTCCATTCGCAGCAATATTGTACTTTTTTATCTCTCAGCAAGAATGTGCTCTGGCAAGCAGGCAAAATGCAGCATTACGAATCCTATGATTGGAGGTTTTTTACACCATACTTCTGCTCTTATTCCCTGGGGGTGGGGGTGTTGTGTGGTGGGTGCCTCTGAGGTGCAGCGTGCTTGCTTACTCAGTCTCTCCCACGACCTTTGGGACAACCCTGGAAGCTGGGGGTGAGTCACTCATCCAACCAAAACGCCATGAGCGTGGAATGCGTGCAGGGCACTGGGGTACAGAGCGAAGGTCAGATGACTCGACCCGCCCTTGTGGTGCTTCCACTCTTGTCCAGGAGCGAAGGACAGTCCAGCAAGAGATGGAGACAGTTTGGGTAGTGACAGACACACCTGGTGGCAGTCAGTGGGACACTGGGATGCCAAGTGATTGGGGTTGAAATTCACGTTGGCAGGGAGGCCCCTGTGAGGTCCCTGGCACTGGCAAGGGAGGAAGGCGTCAGACAGGAGAGCCCGAGTGCAGACTCTCAGGGACCAGAACTCACCCCACACTGGGGTGCGGGAAAGAGCTTGGCCTGTCATCCCTGTTTTACAGATGAGGAAACTGAGGCTCAAAGAGGTAAGACGATGAGGTCCAGGCTTGGACTTAGGCTTTCCTTCCCAAAGCTGGGGCCTTCCGTCTGCCCTGAGGCTGCCTTGCCAATGGTCTGAACCCTCAGTTCCAAGGTCCAGACGCAGCACGGCGGAAGGCTTGGCCATGCGGTCAGTCTGATGGCCACAGACTGTCCCTCAAAGGGCATGAGGAAAAGGAGGGGCCGTATGGTCACTGCCAGCATCCTCTCTCACCGAGAGGGGTCAGAAACCACTGAGGATATTTGTACATCAACAGTGTCCGTCTCATCGCATGGAATTGCACTGTCCCAGGACTTGGGACATGTCCACACCAGGGCAAAGGGAACAGTTGCTCCCAACCAAACATCGCTTTTTTTCCCGACCACTTGAGCAGTGGTTACTGGGTGCCACCCCAGGGTTGTCTGGCCACACCCGGCATTGGATGTTTTTGGCTGCCACAGTGACGGGGAGGAGCTGCTGAACTTAGGGACCAGGGGCCAGGAGGGTGAAACACCCTGCAATGCATGTGGCAAGTCTGTAGGGTCAGGAACCATCCCACCCACGATGGCGGGGCCCAGTGAGAAACCGTGGGCTGGGATTTTACCCGCACTGCTGCCTCCGAGGTTCAGGTTTGCTGCAGACTGGGAGGCTCGGAGCCCGCCTCAGGGGGCTCAGCTGTGCCCTGCTGAGAGCTCCCACCTCCAGAGGGAAAGCAACCTCGAGGCCTCCGGACGGGCTCTGATGTCCCGTTGCTGGTGGGACTTCTCCCTTGTTGGGTTTGCTCGGGCTTTTGCTGTTAAGATTCCTCGGGGTGTGTAATTATTATCTCGTTCTAGGTTCAGGACTAAATCGGCCGAGCATGAGTTACAGTTGGGCAATTTCCGGCAAACGTGAATTCTCTCCGTCTTATACAGGGAGGCCTGTTCCCTCTTCTCTGGACACCAGCTGATGCAGACTTGGGGGCCCAGCGCCCTGGTCAGAGCCCATGGTGTGGGGGACGTTTCTTTTCATCAGCACAGGTTCCAGAGCTGGTGGCCACAGGGTGCGGGCACTGACCACTCTTTCCTGCCTCATTATTTTTAAAAAACTGACGTGCACTAAAATCGACTTTCTGTTTGTTGTATGGCTCTATGAATGTTGATACCGCACCAGAAATCTCGCCCGGGCTCTCCCCCTGGACAGCCACACCCTCTCCTTGTCACCAGCCCCTGGCAACTCCAGATCAGTTCCCCATCCTGGTATTTGGTCTCCCAGAATGCCATAGCAATGGAATTGCAGAGTATGTGACCTTTTGAGCATGGCAGTTGATCTTCCTCAGCTAAGGGGCACACTTCCTGCCTGTGGCGCTCTCAGACCCTTCATCCTGTTGGGACGGCCCTGAGGAAGGGTAGGCTCTTCCTTGTCAGCTCATCCCTGTCTTAGCCTCGCAGATGTAGATTCAAACCGCAGCCTGCCCCTGTAAGCTGTGAGGGGGCTGGTTGGAGCCCGGCCCAGACATCCGCGATGCTCTGTGAGATCATGCAGGAGCTGGGACCACGTGGGGCCCCTCCCCTCAGACCCTCCCCACCCCCCCAGGCCAGGCCTCAGGTCAGGACTGGGCTGACGAAGCATCTCCGGGAATCTGCTTTCAGGCCCACGCCCGGCACCTGCTGAGCCCAGGAGGGGATGAGGGGTGTGCAGTCCCTCCGCCTGCCCACGCCCAGTTCCCGCCGTGCGGGTCAGATCTCAGTGCTGGGAGGGGAGCAGAGGTACCGAGGGAGGTCCTGGCAGTTTTCAAGTCCGCCCCCTGCCGCCACGCTGCATTCCAGGACATGAGATGTGCTCTCTTCAGCAGGAGCAGGGGCAAGGGGAGGTTTTAGTGGGAACAGAGTTCAGGACCTGGAGCTATCCCTGGAACAGCAAGGCTCGGGGAACCCCAGCCCCAGAGAAGGGTGGTGGGAAGGGGGCCTGTGGGGAGCACTTGTTCAGCATTGGGTTCATCCGTAGCTCCTCTGGATCTGCCAGCATCAGCCACAGGGCTGCAAGCCAGCTGCACTGCCATTCTGGAACTCCACTTTCTCATCTGTAAAATGGGCCTTTGAAAGTTGCTGTGAAGCACAGAGTGGAAGAGTGTGCATGTTAAACAGACATTGCTAGGAGCCCTTTAAGTGCATGGTCAATGACTGGCTCCCTCTGCCCTCTTCTGTTTCCTCCGGGCTGCTCGGATTGTCTTTTGAACTTTCCCATCAGTGGGGCTTTGTGAGCACACACAGTGAGGTGTAACGGACATCTGGCCCCTCAAACAAGTAGTCTCACTTTCACCAGAACCAATGGGATGTGACACCCACCAGCTCTGAGTTGGTGGAAGAGGGTCCTGGTGGCTTTTCCCTATCCTCATTTGTCCCCTTTTCCAAAGATGCCCTTGAGGTTCATCTGGAAAGTCAGGTGGTCTAGGAAGCTGGCAGAAACTGTGAGGTCACAGAGGTGTCCCCGCAAAAAGGACTGCTCAGCTGTTCTGTCCCCTTTGCTTCTTTGGCCTCCTTGATGCCAGGCTGCATCAGCGTGGGCTGCAGGCTTGACCTTGTCGTCAGCACTTTCACCAGAAATGGAGCCCATGGGAGGGGGACAGAACGTGCCAACTGGGAGCTCCCACTCCCTCTGGGGGACAAACCGCATTTACAAGGGACAGAATCCACCACGTGCCACAGGAGAAAGGAGGCGAGGAGTGGGGGCAAGCCCAGGAAGTGGAGTCGGGTGAACCTCGGTTTGCGCGCATTAGCTGTGTGACCTTGGGCAAGTCCTGTCTTCCCAGGGTCTGTTTTCTCATCTGCAAAATGGAGATAGAAATAACCTTTTCAAATGCAAATTAAAACCACAGTGAGGTACAGGCATTTCTTACCTCCCGATTGGCCAAGATCCAGGAGACGGCAACACGCAGTCTCGGCAGCGATCAGATGCCGAAGTGGGCATTTTCGTACGCTGCCAGGGAGAGTGTAAGTTGAGACCGTCTGTGAAGAAAGTACTTCGGAAATTCCTGTCTGAATGTAGTGCACATGTATCCTTGCACCCAGCAGTTCCGGCTCTAGAAATTTATACATTAAGATTATAGTCACACATACATGGGATGATTACAAAGATACCAATTTCATCATTGTTTTTAATAGCAAGCCTTCTATCGGTAGGAAACGCATTGAGTGAGAGATGGCTCAGTCACACAGTGGACTGTTGCATGGCGGTGCAGTGGCATGAGGCAGAAACGACTTCCTCCCAGCAGACCCTTCCAGGGCTCCGCTCCCGTGTGCTCCTGCTGGCCCACCCACCCCTCATCTCGGCGGACGGTCCCCTTGCCCGCCAGTTGTTCCCCTTCTTAGGACCCTGCGTGCCTCTGGGTTCTGCTCAGGGATTTGTCCACGGCTGCAGCCAGGAAGGGTGGGGAGACGGATGGCCCCGGAGCCGACCCTCCACTCCAAAGGGGCAGGAGTCCGTCCCTGCTTCCCAGCACTCGGAGGAAAACTCGAGTAAAACCCAAAACGTCCCTCAGAGGCGCCCAGCAGGACTGAGTCCCCACCCCACAGAGATGGCCAGCTCAGGGCGTGGCTCAGAGCTCAGTACAGTGATTAGGCCAGGAACTTGTTTTCCGTGTATCAGTGTTTATGGTTATTTTCTGTTTATGGCAAGAGATACAGGTCTTTTATTATTGATAATAAAGCAAAGCTTCTTTTTAAGGTACACGTCCTTCAGTTTAAAACATTATGGGTGGCAGGAGCTGGTCACAGCGGGCCACACACTGTGGGATTCCATTTAGGTGAGATGCCCAGAAGAGGCAGATCCGCAGAGGCAGAGGGTGAGGGCCGGGGCTGGGGAGGGGGAGAGCAGTGAATGCTCTCGGGTGTGAGGTTTCCTTCTGGGGCGGTGGAAGAGCTCGGGAGCTGGGGTGGCTGCACGGCACCATGAATATCCTTGATGCCACTGAATCGCACGCTTGAACACGGTTAGAATGGTGCACTTCATGTTACGGGTATTTTACGACAATGAAAACAACAGCAAAGCAGGGGGTGGGTTTCAAGAAGGTGTTAGGTCAATAACAGTACCGCTGGCCCTTGGGCCGGTGTGATGCCCGCGGGTGAGCGGTCAGCGGAGGCCGGGGCGGACTCGGCAGGCCGGGAGGGACGCTTTGGCTTGTCGTGCGGGGTGTGCCAGCCCCGACCGGTGGCTTCTGACTGGACTCCCTTTGATCTCCTCGCACGATTTCTGGTTGTTGTTCCAACGTGGCAGCCCTGAGCCGGGAGCCCGCTCTGTGAAGCCCGGTCTCGAATGTTGGCCCTGCCTCAAGCCAAATGAAGGTCAAAGAAAACAAGATTTATTTCCAGGGAGAAGCCAAAACTGTGTTTGCTGTAACATCAGGCATCAAATGATGGTGTGGTCCCCCCACCGTGGAAAAATACTTCCATCGAGTTCCTTCTATTAATAACGGCGGTCAGCCCGTAAACATTAACGTGTCAGCGGCCGCGGAGCCGCGCTACCTCGGGGGCCTTTGATCTCGCTCGCCGCGGCCGCTGGCCCTCCGAAATGTTTTCCCTCTGTGTTTCCCCGTGATGGGTTTGCAGGAAGGTAATTAAATTATTAAAACTTTAATTGCCTTCCTGTATATAATTATCGCCTGTTAAAGGACACGTTTTTATTCACAGGCTGAAAAGTCCTATTTTTTTTTTTGCTTTTTCTCTCCAGAAATGACCTTGCTATGCGTGTTCTGAACCATGAATAGCTTGTGGGATATTTTTCTTCTTTTCTGTCTTTAACACCGGTCCGTTTGGAATGGTGCTTTTTGACTTCGAGGATGGGGAGGATTTTGCTTTCTCAGCCCATGCACCCCCCTCTCTTGGCCCCCGTGGGGGAGGTCACGGGAGAGGGGCCGCCTGGCAGGAACAAGGCCACGGTTGTTTCCCGTCAGGGGGTCTTGATTCCTGGAGGCACACTGCCATCACCTCACTCGATTCCTCCATTTTACAGACAGGAAAGGAGCTCAGAGAGGGTGCCTTACTTGCCCTGAGTCACACAGGAGTCCGGCAGGAGGGAGTCAGCTCAGGTCTGGTCTGGGGGAGTCAGAGGTGTGTTTTAGCAACTAATTTTGGCCTGAGCATGAAGATCTTTGTTATTTTGCTGGTCCCTAAAGTCCAGCAAAGCGCTATTCTCTCCTAACATCGCCCTGCCGTCTTCATAGTCCTTTGCTAGAGGGAGCAGGTGGGAAGGACCGCAGCCGCTGTGGGGGCCATGACTCTTTCAAGAAACTTGCAAGCTTCCTGGGTGGCACCAGCACCCGTCTGCGTAGCACGAAGGTTTTCAACCTTGTCAAAGCCAAAGTCTCCTTTTATAACAACTACTTACACCACCTCCCTTCTTGTCCTGAAATGGGATTCCCATAATCACCTACAAACACCGTTTCAAAAGCAACGCTGTAACGCTCATGTAAAGGAGAAACGAAGGGGGGTTATGGATTCACAGTGTGTGTTTCCTCAGTGAGCACTCAGGCTCGCCCACCCCAGAGGCCTGGGCCGGGTTGTCAGGTGCTACCCCCCCCCCCCCCCACTTATCGTGGGTGAATCTGGGTTTTAAAGAAGATCCTTCTCTGTGACGTATTGTCAAGCCCTTCCTTTCAGACTTGAGCTTTTGAGAGAAGGACTGAGTGCATTTACTTACAGACTCAGAGATTGGCTGTGGGCAGGGGGCATGGGGGTGACAGCTCAGGGGGAGCCGCTCCGAGTGCGGCGTGGGTGGCTCGGGGGCCTCACTGTGACTTGCTGGATGATTTCTAGTAAAGTTTCAAACCAAGCAAATTGTAGTCTTCCCTTGATTTACACAGTGGTTGCGTTCTTGGAAAATTCAGGGTTTGTTAAAATCATTTAAAAATGCTTTATATTGGTATGTAAAAAGAGTCACGTTCCAGACTCAGAAAATTACAAGATAATTTTCTCAGAACTTTCGTCTCTGTGCACGTCCAGTCACACAGGAAGCGGGACAGCCTTTGGGTGACTGGGCTGTCTTGCCCAGTGCACGGTGCTAATTGTCCGAGGCCCACACCGATCCTCCCATAAGTGCCAGTAGCACCCCGTCAGTGTTTCAGCCAGACAGGCCCCTGGTTTCTAAACACCCCCCAGGCAGCAGCACGGCCTCACGGAGAAGTTCCGGGGTCATGTCACACCGTGCCAGGGACTCGGGGAGCAGGAGTTAAAATGATACTATTTTATCTCATGGTTTTGTGGGCCAGGCATTGGGCAGGGTTTGGTGGGGCGGTTCTTCAGCTCCCGTCACATCCGTGGAGGTCACCAGGTGACACTTGGCCAGCGGCTGGGCTGCCCTGGGGTCTGGTGCTTTGGTGGGGGTGGCTGGAAGGCTAGCTCAGCCGGAGCGGCCAGCGCCAGGTGCCCTCCCCGGGACTGCGGTCTCAGAGTGGGCATATCAGCTCAGCACCCCCGGAGCGAATGTCCCAAGCTTTAGGCATCGCAGCGTGTCATCTCGCACATCCCACTGGCCCCACGTCCCCAGGGCGGGCCTGGACTCAGGAGGAGGGAGCTGGACTGCTTCTCTGTGGGGGAAGAAGCAAAGGCCACGTTCATCTGTATTGGGTCCCCACCCCTTCTTGTAGGCTTTTATCTGTGGGCTGTGGCCAACTTTTCTCAGCATGGCCATGCGGGGGCTGGGTCACCGCAGACGAAAGGTGCTGGCTAATCCTTTATAATCGAGTAATGACATTTAAAAGCCACCCACAGGCCTGCCTTTCAAACACAGCCCTAACGCCTGCATTCACTCTGCTGGGTCACGAGCCAGCATCATCGGCCACAGGCTCTCTGAGTGGCCGGTCCAGTAGACGGTGAAAGGAGTCTGTCTCGTTGCAGAGTGCGGCCACTGTAGGGGGACCCAAACAGGTAGAGGTGATTTTTCTGGGGACCCCCCAAAAATAAATACCTAGCTCACATCTCTCTGCAGAGCCCATCCCGCTTTGGGTCATCTCTCTTGGGAGTCAGACGCATCTGCGGCAGGGTGCTGGCCACCCAGGAAGCCCACCGGCCCGGGGCCACCCAGGCCGGGGAATGGAGCTGTGAACGCTTGGTGCGCAGTATGAGATGTTTTTTTGGACAGCTTTCTTGAGATAAAATTCACCTACCGCACAGTTTACCATCCAGAATGTGCAATTCCGTGGTTGTTAGTGGGTTCACAGGCTTGTGCAGCCATCACCACTGTCTAACTTCAGAACATGTCATCACCCCTGATGGAAAGCCTGACCCGTTAGCGGCCACTTTTCGCTCGCCTCCCCCAGCCCCGGCAACCACCGGCCTAGGTTCTGCCTGTATGGACTTACCTGTTCTGAGCATAAGTGGAATCAAAATATGCAGCCTTCTGTGACGGGCTTTTCCCACTCAGCACGGTGGTTCCCAGGCTCAGCCGTGCTGTGACGCGTGGCAGGACTTCACTCCTGCTCACGGCTGGGTCGCGCCCGTCGTGTGGGTCTGCTGCACGTGCTGTCCACTCGTCCGTGGGTGGGCGGAGACATGGAGGGGTGATCCACCACTGAAGTGGGTGCTGCTGAGGACGTTGAGCTGGACCCCACATGGGGGGCAGAGCTGCTGAGGCTGGGACCCAGAAGGGACACCTAGTGCAGCTGGGTCCTTCCACACACCCGGCCTTCCAACCACCTGCACCTTTTCTTGAAAAATTGAGGGAGGACTATAAACCAACATCCAAATCCAGTCCTTGCTACTTACTTCCTGGTCTCTACTTATGAAAACTAGTGCCTATCCCTACTCCCTTTGTTTGAGATGCAGAACTGTTTGATGTTTTAATCCTCACCCAGGGATATATTTATTTATTTGGGGGGGGGGAGAGAGAGAGATATCAGTTGTCTCCTGTACCTGCCCCGACCGGGGATCGAACGTACAACCTAAGTGTGTGCCCTGACCAGGGATCAAACCTGTAGCCTCTTGGTGTTTGGAACGATGCTCCAACTAACTGAGCCACACAGCTGGAGCTGTCCTCTGTCTGTCTGTCTCTCTCTCACATACACACCCTACCCTGTGTCCAGATCACTGCCGTGTGGCATATAATTATGTAGTTCTGTCAGGAGCATCGCTGGCGGCAAGGTCACGGGACCAGTGGTCCTGTGTGGGCCTCTGGCTGTCCTCAGCTCACAACAGCAGAGGCCACCCACATCACTACTGGTCTGTCACTAGCGGCCTGATGTCATCCTCTGTCCCAGGAAGCAATGGGACGTGTCCTGCCCCGAAGGGATCCTTTTCTCTGCGAAGATAGTTTGCACTCTGGGCCAGGAGCCACCGCCGCTGCCTCGGGCTTGGAGGGGGGGTGGGGGAGGTGGAGATTGTCCCACAACGGGCACCAGGCTGGACTCGGCCAGGAGGGAGGAAGTGTCCTCCACAGGTCCGTTTGGTCTCGAGGTATTATTTCAAAGGTCCCTGTTTTGAAATTACGAGACCACCAAAAAAGCATGCTGGGGCCAAAACTGACTGTGAAAGGTAATGATTGTTAATAACCTGGCGTCCGCCCCGTCATCTGAGCGGCCTGGTTTTGCAAACATAAAGGACAACATTGTAAGAAAATAGGAAGGCCGCAGCCTGGCCTGTAAAACCGTTAACCACACCATAACTAAGTATTAAATGTGAGTTTTAATTCAATTTATAGCTTTAATAAGGGTCTTTGCACCAACTTAGAGGGAAGGAGAGCATTCGAGACTCGTAAACTCACAGAAACATAGCGCTCTGAGCATCCTGCTATTTTTATGATCACGGCAGCAAACTTGACCTGGACAATCCTGGCAGGTTAACCCTCAGCGTTTACTGGGAGCTTCGGGACACTTTTAACGAGCAGCCATGTGGCCACATGTTGGGGTGCCTACGCCTCCTGGGCTGGGCACCAGTACAGGTTAGCCAGCAGCGTGGTCTTTGATACCCGTAGCTCCTGCGGGCCGGGCCGGCTGAGTGGCCTCCAAGGTCAGCTGTTCCTCCCACGTGGGCCCTCCAGGTACCAACCAAAGCCGAGTTTCCTTTTTACGTGGGGTTTTGGCCTTGACCTTCAATCTTCCCCAGCAGACCCCACACGCTTTACTCTAGGGCAGGTTTCAAGGAGTTATGGAAAGAAAGATTTTTTACTTAAGGTGTTGGCAACATGCATGTGTTGGGCTTGTCGGCGGGGGGTGGGGCGGGGGGTGCGCGCGGAGGGGCTGCCTGCAGACACCCGTGAACCTGGGCTGCACCCTCTGCGGCCCAACCGGTGGAGGTAAGGCTTGTCAGACACGAAGGTTTTCTATTAAAAAAATTACAACTTGCTTTTTTTTCTCCCATAAAAACTACATGTTTATAAGTAGAAAACCGTGACAACTCGGAAGCCTATCTTTAAGAAAATAAAACTCATGTGTGACTCTCACACTTAGGGCTCGATTCTGTTAACATGTTGGTCTTTGGGCTCTCGTTCTTTTAAAGCACAGTCACCCCTGTTTTACAGTAATGATGGCTGCCTGGCTGCCTGCGCTCTGCACACCGGGGCTTGTGACAGTTGTTGTGTGTGACGCTGGCTCCTTAACACTGTGAACAGCGTTGAGGGGTCAGTTTTCAGGGACCCAGTAACTAAAGCCAGTGAGACCAGGTGGCTGTTCAGGGCCGTGGTGAGGTCAAGGTTGGAGCCCAGGTGTGCACAATCCCAGAAACTCATCCAGCGGTCACATCTGCTGATGCCTTAAATCTACGGCTTGCTCAGGGCGGTCTCGCACTTAGTTATGTAAGTGCCACCCTTACTTGTGAATTGTCCCTGTGGCCTCATGGGACGAATGGATGGATGGATGGATGGATGGATGGAGGGAGGGAGGGATAGACACATGCATAAATGTAAGCCAGGGTGCCTGACCGGCATCTCCAAGCTGGGCCTCGGTGGGGAGCCTGAGGGATTGACGGTTTACCACTTCAGACCTTTCACGCCCGCAACGGTGGAGTGGGTGCTCATCTTGGTGGAGACCTCCATCTGGAGCGTCCCTTCCACGCCCACTGGTCAGGGAGGCTGACCCTGACGGCTGCCCTTGCCAGGTGACCTCATCCTGGCCCTGCTGGCTGGCCCACCGCTGCCCTTGGTGTAGGGTGGGGGGAGGAGAAATCCTGCCCGGTGCACAGCCTCCATCCCCAGGGCTCCGGGACCCCCTGTGCACGTGCTTCTCGTGCTGAAGGTCTCTCTCTGTCCTCTGCGCATGGACTTACCCCAGCCCTCTATGTGCTATGGTCAGAGGGGGCATTTGTAATTTTGTTGGATATGTGAATAAGAACTGAAACAAAGAGGGCTTTCTGGTTCATCTTCAGGTCACTAGAAAACCAGTTTTCAAAATCTTGGCTCTGCCTTTCAATTGCTGTGTGATCTTGGGCAACTCCCTGAAGCTCTCTGAGCCCCTTTGTCTGTAACACACAGACAAAAATTGTACCCATGTCGTAAGATTGTTGTGAGGACTAAACATAGGACACATAGATTGGCTATTACTCTTCATTATTAGTTACGCATTAATTAATAATATTAATTATCAATGTTTAGTAATCATGCCAACAGCTGTAGTAAGTAACATTGTTATTTAAGTGATAATATTACCAAGTCGTGCTGCTCTCCAGCCTTTGATGTGTAATATTTTCTTCCCAGAACTGGCTC
Organism: Phyllostomus discolor; assembly: GCF_004126475.2. NCBI lineage: Eukaryota > Metazoa > Chordata > Mammalia > Chiroptera > Phyllostomidae > Phyllostomus > Phyllostomus discolor. The sequence goes on along the minus strand of NC_040914.2, from coordinate 75,437,474 downwards.
GAAATCAATTTTTGGTATCGAAAGGTAGACCAACTTCCATTTTTTGAGTGGGTGGTTTAAAATAAAGGAGAGGAATGGCCTAGCTGCAGGCACGGTGCTGCTGCTGGCCACGGGCTCGCCTTCCCCAGACCCGGCCCCCACCCTGGCGGAGGCCCCGCCGCCGCCGCCACGTCTCCCAGTAAGCGCGGCCTCCACCACGGCATGTTGTTTCGAAGTCTTTCCCAGGCCTCGGGCTTTCATAACTCATCTCCCAGGGTTTTTGTGAAAATAGAAACCAGTGTTTTCTAACGGATGGCTTTCAGAAGTGTGTGACCCTCTGCCCAGAGCCAGGAATTTGCTTTCTCATTCCCGTGCGTAGTATTCACGGGGAAGGCTCCAGGTGGGAAACACGCTTCTCCGAGTGGGAGAGAGCGGGGCGGGGTGGGGGGGAAGCAGCCCCCTGCACGCGGTGCCCTTCGGCTGCCGGGGTCAGGGGCTGGATGCTTGCAGAGCGGGACTACCCCTCCCTTCAGCACGTGGGGTCCGGGTCCGGCCTGGCTCCCACTCCTTCCCCAGCAGCTACCTCTGCTCCCTTCACCCTCGGCTCTCTGCCTCTCCATGTGGGTGGCACACTTTTCCCTGCCAGGACTTTTAGTGACTCGTGAAGCATCGAATCACACTTCAGTCACCACGGTGTCTTCCGTCCTCCTCTCCCAGACAGTCCCAACCATGCCCGGTCATCACCTTGCATTGCTACCACGCTGGCCCCAACCACCCCCAGCCTGGCCCATGCGGAGGCATCCAGTCCTGTCTCCCATCAGTCAGCCAGAGAAGTCAGGGAGGGGGGTTTCCAACACCAGAACCCATCACTGCCCCGTCAGAATCGTTCCACAGCTTTCTCCTGCCCTTACAAGAAAGCCCGAACCCCGCCAGTCTCCCCAGTCTCTCCGCAGTATCCAGCCGGCCCCCACCTGGCCCGCTCATCTCTCCAGCACACGCTGTCCCACCGGGGACCCTCTACACTCCCGTTCCGTGGCCTGGCATTCTGCCCCTGCTCCTCTCGCAGCGGACTCCTCTCCTCCTTCACGCTACAGCTTCAAGACGCCCTTCCTGGCCGTGCTGCCCAGGCGTTGCCTGCCCTTTCTTTGCCTTTACTTCCTGCTGGGTTCCTGACTGGCACTCCTCTCGGGCGGCATCAGACCTTTCGAAAAATTTAACATCTGGCTCCCCCCATGAACTGCGAGCCCTGCAAACACAAGGACTTTTGTCTCTTGCTCACTGGTGCATCTTTAGCACTGAGCACTTTGTGACTCGGTAAATATTTGTTGAACGAATGAATGAACGAATGAAAGAAAGAACATTTATGGGGGTTACCCTTTTGTTTGGGGCTGATCTTTGGATTGGATGTTTCCTGCCCAGAATGTTCTCATGGATACCCGAGAGAAAGAGCTCCCCATGAGCCACGCATCGTGGCTCTTACCTCTCACCTGTAGCAAATTTACCTGGATCGCAGCAGTCAGCTGGGCAGACCCGTGGGCGTCAGGCAGTGCAGTTGGAAGGGTTTGTGGTGCTGAGGTGCTCGAGGCTCATGAGCATCCCGGAAGCCCCTCCCTCTACACAAAGCCACCCATGGTCTGGGGGTGGTTCCACAGCCCGCCGTGGGGGTTAGGCTCATGCTGTGCCTCCTTCCCAGGAAGTCTCCTGGGCCTCTCAGACTCTGCTCTCCCAGTGCCCCCACCTCGCCTGGTTGAAGCCCACCATGCCAGAACACTTCCTGCATTTCCAATCCTGGAGCCCTCCCTGCCCTCCCCCACCATTTCCGGAGTGCCTCCTGCTGGTCTCAGTGGAGGGCAGTCCCCGTCCCCTTTCTGTCACCAAGGTGCCAGAGGAACAGCATCTGTCTTTAAAGAGAGCACAGCCTTCGGAAGTGATTTCACTTCTCCCAGCAATTCTACTCCTAGGTGTCTACTCGTGAGAAATGAAAACACACGTACACACAGAAGCCCAAGCACACATGTTCTTAGAGAGTTATTCATAATAGTCGAAAAGGGGAAGCCACTCAGCTCTATATTAACTGGTGAATGAATGAACAAATTGTTGCCTACCCATCCGATGGAATATTACTTGGCTCTGAAAAGGAACGAGGCCCCCAGTGCCTGTCACAACATGGATGGACCCCCCAGTGTGATGCTGGGGAAAGAAGCCAGTCACAGAGGATCCCAGATCACAGGATTCCATCTGTGTGAAGTGTGCAAAACAGGCAAATCCATGAGGATGGAACGTAGCTTGGTGGCTGCCAGGGGCTGGGGGAGTGGCAACGGGGAGCGCCTATCAATTGGTATGGGTCTGCTTTTTGGGATGATGAGAATGTTCTAGAACTAGACAGTGATGATGGCTATACAATTTCGGAACATACTAAAAGCGACTGAATTACATACTTTAAAGAGTTTTATGGCATGTGAATTTTATCTCGGTTTTAAAAAGAATCTATTTTTTCCTTATTTTAGTCTGATTCCGGCCTCCCTGTCCCCAGTTCCTCTGGTCCTTGCTGGGCACAGTCTGGACGATAAGGCTTTTGTTTTTGCTAGTGAAACACACCCACAGTGTTTTCTCAAGACCTGCCACGGAGGTCTAAGTGTGACACTGTAAGCCTGAGGTCCGCCGGGGAAGGCAGTGCAAACGGGATGACGGGGGACAGAGCTTCTCTGCCGTGAAGCCAGGGCCTCTGGCCCCGGGGTCCTGCCCACCGTGTCCCCGTGTGGGGGAGGGCAGGAGGACAGCCTGGGGACACCCCAGTTTCCTGCTGGTCCTTCTAGGGGTGCTAAGGAAAGGGGTCTGTGGCTGTTTCCATGGTGGGGAGCAGAGCGTGGGTGGGTGGGGGATCTGAGCCCAGAGTTACCTGTGCCTTTGATCTCTGCAGAAGAAGGTTCCTGACACCTCGGGCTCCTTTGGAAGCAGCTGAAGGTGGAAATAACACGGCAAGTTGCCAGCCTGGGTCAGATCTCTGCTCCGCCTTCCAGGAGCTAGAAGAAATCCCAGGGCCTCAGCTTCCCCTTCTTTCAGTGAGGATGGTGATGATGATGTGACAGTGAACCCGGGGCTCTTAGCATTGAGACTCACCCAGCGCCCCCAGCAGGGCTCTTTGGCCACAGCGGCTGTGACAATGTCACTGAGTACAGGCTCTCAGTAAAGCAGGAAGCTACTGCCCAAGGCAGCGTCCGTCCTCTCCCTGGGACGAGGTCAGCAGGACACCCCTTGGTGCCCATAGTTTCATTGCCGTCCGGTCTCTCGGGGGTCAGCACTGGATGGGCTTCGGCCTGGGGTCGGGAGACCCAGGCCGTTCCTGGGCCGTCCCAGAGGAGTGTGATGGGGACAGTCAGGCTTAGGGTGGGACCCCCCTCAAATGGACGGGCGTCAGTTTATTTTTATATTAAATTAACACATTTGAGTGGGCAGTTCTCCGTGGTTCAAAAATCAAGCTGGGATGAATTCCCCGGAAGCTTCCCTCCCTTCTGGTCCGTCAGCCGATGCCTCCGCCTCCACGGGGAACGGCTTTGTCTGCGCTCCTGCCGGGACCAGAAAACAGGGCGCGGGAGGAGGCGGAGCCTTTGAAAACAGTTTCATCGAGGCCCATTTTACATCTCACGAAGTCCAGCTGTTTCGGGTGCACAATTCGAAGGTCTTCAGTGCCTTTACATGGTCTGAAACCGGTTTCAGGACATGTTCACCCCCGACGTGTCCTCATGAGAGTCAGCAGTTCCACCAGCCCCTGACAGCCACCCGCCCAGTTCCTCTCTCCAGTGTTGCCTTTTCTGGGCGTTTCATGTGCATGGAATCTTAACCACGTGGTCGTTTGTGTTTGGCTTCTTTGTCATAATGTCTTCAAGTTTCGTCCCCATTGTCGCACATGTCAGAACTTCACTCCTGTTCATGGCTGCGTCACACTCCGTCGTGTGGCCAGACCACATCGTGTTCATCCACTCGCCTATCGATGGACTCTTGGGTTGTTTCCCGCAAATAGATACTTTCTTCTCTTTTTTATACAAAGGGTAGCGTTACTTTTATATTTATACATGCTCTTACATGTGAGCACACACGTGTGCATTTGCATCTACACACGTGCACTGATATAGGCATACATGCACACATGTGTGCATGTGTGTGCATGTGTGTATCCTTAGTCTTATACCTTGCTTGCTTCACTTATTTACATGCACCAAGATTCTTCTTCTTTTTTTAATCCTCACCCAAGGAGTTTTTTCTTTTTCTTTTTAAAATTGATTTTACAGAGAGAGGAAGGGAAAGAGAGAGAAGCATCGATATGAGAGAGAATCATCAATGGGTTGCCTCCCAGATACACCCCAACCAGGGATCGATCCTGCAATCTAGCTACATGCCCTGGCTGGTAATCAAGCTCACAACCTTTTAGTGTATGGGATGACGCTCCAACCAACTGAGCCACTCAGCCAGGGTCCAAAATTCTTCTTGAAACCATTGTTCAATGGTGATTTCATGCCACCGTTCCTAGTTATGGACACAGACCCTCAGTGAGCTGTCCTCCGTCCGATTCCTGGGGAGGGCATGCTGCACCCGTCTCACGCACCGGCGGTAACTACCATGCGGGTGGTCTTGTCTTGGGGATGTTACACCCCATGTCAGGAGCGAGCCTGGAGGGCAGGACCCAGCACCACACCTGGCTCATGGAAGGAGCTCAGGGGCTTCTCTATCACAGATTAGAGGAAAAATGTCCTCTGGCCCCCTCCCCCCAGCCCATCGCTGAGAACTTTCCCTGGTGCTGGGTCCTGGCTTCTTTGGCAAGAGAACGGCGCAAGGGCCTGTCTTCCCAGGGCAGACCAGCCCTGCTCCCAGCCTCCCAGCCTGGCTGTGCTGCGGACTTGGGCGCTCCCTGAGAAGGGGCTCTTGGAGGCCGACCTTGGTGAAGTCGACCGCGTGATGTGGGTTGCACTTCATAGGTCAGGGCTGGTCCTGGGCGGTGCTAGAGACTCTGTAGGGAGTGGGGTAGAAACAGCCCCTCATCATGGAGACGGTGATGGCTCAGTTTGCAAGCAACGTGTGGGTGTGGGGCACGGTGCTAAGCATTGTGCGTGAGTGGCCCGTTTCCCCTGCTCGTGGACCTGTGAAGAAGGTGTGGTGTGAGCCCGTTTACAGAAAAGGAATTAGACCCTTGGGAGAGGTCAGCGCCCACCCTCCTATCTACCTGCTCCACTTCCTCCAGCGAGGGGACTCCTGTCCCCCGAGCCCCTGCTGCTCTAAGTGGTAACAGGAATAAGGATGACCACAAAACACACCACTGCACGTGTGCGCCAGTCTCGTTGTGTTGAGGGTGTACTGTACACCCCACCGTGTTGCATATTCCCATTTCACAGGTGAGACAAGCGAGGCTGGCCTGGGAGGAGCAGCTGAGGCAGGATTTGAACTCTGCACGGGCCAGACGTCAGCAACATGGGGCAGAGCATGGACGGGACAGAGGGAGGGCAGCGGGGGCCGCAGCTCGGCCCTCTGGAAAGTTCCCTGTTCCTGCAGGGGGCTCTGGTCATCGAGGGGGCAGGTTCCTGCCCTTGTCCTCCTGGCCTCTATCCTGGCCCAGGGCCCAACACTCCACTCTGTTTTCCAGACAGGAAATATGAATCAAAATAACATGACATACTCAACCGTAATTAGCGCTGTGTCGTGAGGCCGAGCGGGCTTAATGAGGAGCAGGCCTCTGCAGCCAAACCTGCCAGCCGTGCCCTCCTTCCCTCCCTGTCTGCCCCCCAGCACCATCCATCAGCCTCTCCCCCGCCCCTCTCCAGGTCAGTCGAGAGGGCAGGAGGGAGAGAGTGAGAGTGAGGGCTGGAGTGGGGAGGCAGGAGAGAGAGAGGCGAGCGGGGAGGGGACGCCCTGTGTGCGTTATTTGGTTGTGCTGTCTGGACACACTGGCGTTCTCTGGATACCTATGTGCCCAGGGCTCCGACAGCATCTCCTGCTCTTTGGGTGCCGTTCGGGGGGTCCCCACAAAGGGCTCTGGCTGGGCACGCAGGGGCTGACCCCTGCGGCCTGTCTCACTAGAGGGCTTGCCGAGGTCCCACCTTCCTCCCTCCCTGCTTGCTGTCTCTGTGTTTCGTGCTTTTCTCGGTCTCTCTTGGTCTCAAGTCTCTCTCTGTCCGTTTCTCTGTATCTTCGCCCTCGCTCTTTGTCTTTATCTCTGTGTCTCTGTTCCTCAGCTCTTGTTTCTCCCTTTGTTTTTCTTCCCTTCTCTCTCCCCTTCAGCTTCCCCCCAATGAAAGGACTCCTGAGAAAGAGAGAGGCTGGGGCTGCAGGGTGTCCCCTTTAGGCCTGCCCCCTCCGGTGACCTCCCAGCTCACGCCCCTCTCCTCCCTTCAGCCCCTCAGCCCACCCCTGCCTTCCAGAGACCCCCCAGAAGCTCCCCTCCTGGAAATGCCTCCCTGCGACCACCCCTCGCTGGCCGACCTTCGCTTCCCTGGTGGTCTCCCCTCTGGTCAGCGAGGTGAAAGGTCACGGCTGTTGGAGGAGGGCCGGGGTCTTTGAGAGCATCTAGCTGGGTGTTCCCCACACGAGGTCCTGGGACCTCTGGGAACCCCGGGCCGCCCAGCCTGGGGGCTGGAGCCTGTGAGCAGTTGCCTCCGTCATCCGTTTTCCATGTTCCCTGTCACACACGTGGTTTAGAGTCCTCATGGGGAAACCCGGCACGTCGAGCATCAATGAAGCCCCATTGTCCCACCTCTCAGGGGGCCGTGTTCATGTCAGATACACCAGCGAGAGTCTGAGCGATTTCACCCTCGCTTTTCTGACTCGGTGGCAGTTTTGCAACTAAGAGCACAGCTCTTAGTCATCAGACTTGGGCCAAGCCACTCAGCACAGCTAAGCCTCTGTTTCTTCACCTGTTCAGTGGGACCACACAGTGCCGAAGCCCTGCAGGGAAGGAGGGAGGGCTCGGTGGGCATGAACGCACGCCCGGGTCTGGTGCAGCCCCGAGAAAGGGCTCACAGAGGAGTCCCAGTGGTGTGCGTGCCAGGCCCGGAGCTGGCTGTGTTAGTGCATGTGAGATCACGGGCGTGTCGCACCAGCCCCCTGGGGGAGTGGTGTGTCACCCTCTTACAGAAAGGTGAGATCAGGCTCAGAGAGGCTGAGTGACTTGGCCAGACTCCACCATCACGAGTTCGTTTATTCGTTTGCATTTTCACCCAACACCACTCGAGGGATGCTATACATTGATACCACTGTATAGCATACCAAGATATGCTGTGCTAGATACCAAGGCCACCATGGTGAACAGAGTGGGTGTGCTCCCTCCCCTCAGTCGCTTTGAGTTCAGCAGGGGACAGACATTCCACACCTTCACACAGGGAACTTAAGTCATGTGACGTAGTGCTGGGGGCTCCTAGGGCCTGCCCTGGGGGTGGTGAGCCAGGCCTGCCCTGAGCACCCGGCCTCGGTGGTGAGATTTGCCCAGTGAAGGGGGGTTAAGAAGTAAGAGAGGGAAGCAGTTCCGGCAGAGGGAACAGCATGTGCAAATGCCCTGGGGTGAGACAGAGCTTACCACACTCACTCGTGGGAATGAGACAAATGTGCAGGACTGAAGAGTGAAACACAGGAGTTCACAGCTGGGGAGTTTGGCGAAAGGGCTGGCAGGCCACCAGGAGGAGGTGATTTTTCAGCCCAGAGTGGCCCAGCCTGTGGCCCATGAGAGCACGAGGACAGTCTCTAGGTATGACTCCTCATCCAGGGCCTGCCTCAGCGCCAGCGACTCCTTGATGTCTGACGGTACGTCCCTCATTGTGAGTGGCTTCCGGCACTTGCTGCTCCCATCAGGGATCTGGGAGGTACCCTGGACCTGGGCGTCTGATGAGTGTCCAGTTTAGAGAAGGGCCACTGTCTGTCATTGTCAAAGGGTGTCAGAGCTGCTGAGGGAGCTTGTGTTCCCTCCAGCACAGGGGGTGTGGCGTGCACCCAGGCTGGCTCGGTCGGGGTGGGGGTCGCCAGCATCTCTGGCTGCACAGGCGAAGAAGCTCTCCCGTCTGCCCCCCGAGGTCGTGGGGGGGAGGTGCCTGGGTCAGGGATGTGTGTGCACCGTGCAGATTGGAGCTTTATCCTTATTGATTCTTTACAGCTCTGTTGAGGTGTAATTTATATACCATGAAAGTCGCCTATTTAGGGGTGCAGTAGGATTCAACTCAACAATGAAAAAGAACAAATTGCCTGCATACAGGTATTCACACAGCTGAAGCTCAAACACCGTGTGCTGAGCTGAGGAAGCCAGATGAAAAAGAGCACACATGCAGTGCTTTGATTTACATGAAATTTATAGCTAAAAATTATATCCTTATTTTGAAATATCTGATATAAAGAAATTCAACTGGATTTGAAATCCATTCTTTTTTTTAATCCCAATACCTTTTTTTTCATATATTTGTCCATAACATGAAATGCTGGGCAGCAAGTCTTTAAAGCAGTTTCAATAGTTAGCCCTGGCTGGTGGCTCATTCGGTTGGAGAGCTGTCCTGTGCACCAAAAGTCTGCAGGTTTGATCGCCAGTCGGGGATCACATAGGAGGCAACCAGTCGAAGTTTCTCTCTCACACTGAAATTCTCTCTCTGTCTCTCTCCTTCCCCTCTCTCTCAAAATATGAGTAAGTGTATCCTTGGGTGAAGGTTAAAAATAATAAATAAAAATATAAGTTTCCATTATTATACATTTTAAATGGTTGTAAAAATTGGTTACATTTAAAAAAAATACCGTCTTGTGTAAAGAAAATGTTTCTTTGGCAGTGATTAACAACATCGGGAAGAAATCACTGCAGCGTCATGAGCAGTGGTGGGCGTTGGGATGCCTTGTGGGTGTCCCCTGGACGCCCCATTATGGCAGAGGAGTTCCAGGTAGCTGGCAGCCTCCTCCCCAAGCCCCTACATTTCTCTTGCTTTGTGATTGAGAACTTCCTTTGGCTTGTGGGAGATTGCTCCGCTTTCACCTGGTGCAGCCTGGAAGGGAGGAGATGGGCGTGTCCTTCCATGCGGAGGGGTGGCTGAGGCGGTGCTGGTGTGGATGGTGGGATGAACAGGATTGGTCAATGGGTGCCCCGGGCTCCCTGCCCCCCCAGCGGGCAGTCCTGTTGGTGGGATCCTGTCATCTGCAAATAGGGATAACTTTACTTCTTCCTTTCCAACTGAGATGCCTTTTACTTCCTTTTTTTTTTTTTTTTAGCCTAATTGCTCTGGCTGGGACTTCCACTGCAGTGTTGACTAGCAGTGGTGAAAGTAGGCATCTTTGTCTTGTCCTTGGTCTCAGGAAGAAGTCTTTCACCATTGAGTGTGATGACAGCTGAGGGTTTTCATAAATATTGTTAATCATGTTGAGGAAGTGCCTTCTGCTTCTCATTTTCTGAGTGTGTGTGTGTGTGTGTGTTTTTTTTTTTTAATCATGAAAGGGTGTTACATTTTGTCAGTTGCCTTTTCTGTGTCAATTGAGACCATCATGTAGTAGCCCCCGTGCCCTGTTCTGCTCATGTGGTGTGTTACCTGGGTTGGGGTTAGTATGCTGGATCACCCTTGCATCCCTGGGACAAACCCCACTTGGCAATGGTGCATGATCTTTTCAATACGCTTTTGGATTCTGTGAGCTAGTGTTCCCTTGGGGACTTTTGCATCATTATTCATAAGGGATATCGGTCTGCGGTTTTCTTGTGGTGACAGTGGGTGACTCTGGAGCATGCTCCACATGGCGTCTCAGGGGTCTCCAGTGGGACCCAGTTCCACGTGCTCAGAGTGGTCCCCTTGCCTTTAATGCACCCCGTAATGGCTCGTCTCATTTCTCCGTCTCATCCTCTTGTTTCCTCGCTTGTGCTTCCTGGGGTCAACTCCCTCGTAAACTACTTCCTCTCAGCCTCACGTCGTATCCGCTTTGGGAGGAACAAAAACCAGGAGAATCCAGGCTGGCGTGGAACCATTTCAAGCATAAAACCTGATTTTAAAAAATGACATTCACGAAGGCAAGATCAAGAGCTTAGTTCAAAAATGAAATTGTCTCTATTTGGAAGTTGTATATTCTTTCAGTATATAAACATGTCCCCTAACTTTGAATTTTATTTTTTTTCCTAGCATAAGTTGGAAATATGATGCTTTCCTGCACCAGGTCCCTAACAGATGCCCTCGCCCCCTGTGAGAGGGCCCCCTGCAGGTGGCAGAGCATGAGCATATTCTGTGCGCACTGGTGTGGCACACTCTGGGAGGGCAGGGGAGGACCTGGGGTAGTGGGAGCTGCCTGGGGTCTGTGTGGGGACCCTGCCCCTGCTTTCTGTTTGAAGCCGGGAGACAAGAGGACCTTAGGGTTAGATCCCCAGTCCTCTCCTGGATGCACCTACAAAAAAATTCATAACAGACCTCTCTCTCTCACCCACCAGATAATCCAGGGATTCCCATGTTTCCTCTTAATGAGATCACACTTGCCCAAGGTAAGAGAGCTCATGGTCGGTCCATTTCATGGAAGAGACCCTTTCTCTCCCTTCCAGGTTGGCTCTAGAGAAAGCCAGTGAGCAGGAGCACCATCATTAAGCCATTTATTCAGAACAGCCCCTAGGTCAGGTAAAAGGGGGCAGGGAAGACACGCAGCAACCTGCTTCGGGTTTGGTGCGCAGGCTTTGTGCTTTGTAGGGACTAAGAGTCTCAGTCAGGGAGCCAGGCAGCCCTCGGCTTTACTCCTGCCGCGTAACCTGCCATGTTTCCTTGGGAAAGGCATTTGGTGGCCCTGAGACACAGTTTCCCCTGTGTACAACGGGAATACTCACCCAGCTGCTGGGGGAGCCAGGGGAGACGAGGCATGCTGGCACACGGCCTGGCATCCAGGAAGCACAAATGCATGAACTTATTTATTGATCCAGCAAACATTTGTAGGACACCTACTCTGGGTCTGCAACTATGGTAGTGCTGGGCGTACATCAGTGAACAGAGCAGGAATTCCAGTGGGAGAGGCAGAGGGCGAATGAGAGGCACGTCACATAAGGTCAGACGGTGTCTGTGCTGTAGGGGACATTCAGGCAGGGCCAGGGAGAGAGAGGGGTGGGATGGTGTTGCTGTGCTGGGAGGCGGACTAGGGAAGGCCCCTGTGATATGACGATGTGATGACCCACAAGTGAGAGACTAGGCCAGGCTGAGATCGCGAAGAAGAGCATTCCAGAGGAAACCGTGATGCAAAGGCCCTGAGGCCCGTGGGGATGGGTCAGGATCAGTCCCAGGCTGTTGTGTGATGCGAAATAGGCAGCAGGAATTTTGGGGGCCTTGCCAGCCTTTCTTTGGCTCTTGGACTTGTCCTACGTGAGACGGACCATTGGAGGAGCAATGGGGGCTCCTTTACAATGTAATGTACACGGGTGCCTGTGGGTGAGGAATCTCATTGGATTCTCCTGCTCTCATGGCTCACAGCCCAGAAGGTTAACCAATGTCACTGTGATGACTATGACACTCCCACTACCCAGGAACCATTTGCTGAGAAGCCATGCATTGGACCAACTGTGCCAAACCAGAGTAAAGTGGGGGGAGAGGTTCGTAGTCCTCCCCTCTTCAGACGAATGCCGTCCCTTCCAGAGGGAAGTGCTATCTGGTTCGTGGGGGTACAGGGCCAATCTGTTTAATCTAACCTTTGGGTAGTCTAATTGCCCATTTAACCTTTGTGGGGGCTTAATTAAGGATGTTTAGTCTGGGTGTGCTGCACTTGACTCATTAGGTTAAGCTCATGGCCTTCCTCTAGTCCGTCAATGGCCCAGACAGACAGTCTTTCTGAGGCGTCCCCGGAGAGGAAGGGGAAATGGAAGGTTTCACTCCAGCTCTCCCAGCCTGTGGTGGGTGTGGGCTGACCAGAGGGCACTTGTGGGTGGGGTGCGGAGGACGGCTGCCCCCAGATATGGGAACAGTGCCTGGGGTGGGGCCGAGCTGAACGCAGGCTGGGATGGTTTACTCAGATAAGGTCTGGCCGTAGTGCGTGTGTGCACACGTGTGGTGCGTGTGCCCACACAACCCTCCTTGCTCACATAGCAGGGGATCAGAACTAGGGGTTAAACACCATTCTCAGCAAACTGAGGTATGGAAAATGACACACCCAGTGAGATCCCAGGGGCCAGCTCATCCAGGGGTTGGCGAATGTGTTTTGTAAAGGGCCCATTGGCCTATGAAGGCAGCCGCAGGCCATGCCCAAAGGAGTGGGTTTGGCTGTGTTCCAAAAAGTCTTTGTTTACCAAAAGAGATAGCGGGCCAGAGTTGGCCTGAGAGCCTTAGACTGTTGACCCAGATCCAGTAGAACTTTCTAGATGAGGAATTCAGACAACCTTCCTTCCATCACTCATAATAACCCTGAAGCTGCAACCTTCCTAAGGCCCCCTTCTCCAGCCAGCTTCAGATCTTTTTCAAGGTCAAGTGTCATATTTACTATAGTATTTATGGGGTTTTTTTACACCCAAACTAGCATATGTGAAATTGAGGTACCATTTTTAGCAGATTCCTATTTGTTTTTTAACATGTCGCTGATGAAGTGTTTGAGTCCTGTGCTCTTTACCTATTTCTTCTCATCGGCCTTGTGGTTTTTATTGTCCAGTTTTGTGCGGTGAGGTGATTTTAAGGAATACATACGTGTGTCATGTTTCAGAAGAATTGACTGTATTTGTAACCCAGGCCTCCTGAGTTGTAGTTCAGTATTTTCTCACCTGCATTAGTTAGGATTGTCTAGGCTTTGCCATAGTAACAAATAGGTCCTGAAATCCGAACAGTTTCTTACCATAAAGGTTTACTTCTCTCTCCCCCAAAGTGCAGTTCGGGTTGGTGACTCTCTAGGGTGGCTGTCTCCATGCTGCGACTCAGGGACCCAGGGTACTTCGTGTGGCTCTACCCTGTCATCAGGTGGTCCCCATGGTCACTGACAGCGTGCAAGAGAGAGCTGGAGGGTACTGGAGGGTGATTTTTAGACAAGGTCTGGGAGTAGCTTGGAACACTTCTGCCTGTAGTCGGTTGGTCAGAAAGCTGTCGCACAGCCCCCAGCTAGCTGTTAGGGAGGCTGGGAAACGTGGTCGTGTGTGTCCAGGAAGGGGAACAGGACGTGATGAGTACATGGCAATGCCTTGGTCACATCACCTCATCTCAATTCACTCGCCTTTCAATAAATCACTGGCATTTTATACCAGGTACTGTTCTAGGCTCTGGGGTATAGCAAAAACACAATAAAATAAAATGACAGAAACAGCCCTGCTTTCACATTCTCATGGAAATTACATCATAGGGGATAGGTAGGTATAAAAAAATAAATGATTTAATCACTTATTAAACTTGTAACGTATGTCTCCTGGTGCTATGCTATGGAGTAAAAAGAATTCACAGAAGTGGGAGAGAGAGCGCTGGGGGTGGGTGTGACATTCCGACTTTAAAAAGATGATTGGTTTGAACCCCTCTCAGAAGAGGTGGTATTTGAGAAAAATCTTGAAAGGGGTTCAGTGGGGAGCCATGTGGAACCTGAGCCAGGGTGAACAGCCAGCAGGAGGGGCTTGAGGTAGGAACACACCAGGAATGTTTGATGTAGTGCAAGGAGGTCGGTGTGGCTGGAGGGGCTGGCGGGACTGGTGGGAGGGGGACCTTGTAGGAGGTGAGATCAGAGCTATTGAAGGGCAGGTTGTGTGAGAGGTTGTAGACTATTCTCAAGACTTTCAGCCTGAGGTCACCGAATGTCACGTGACTGCTGCACTGACCCCCCAGCACGCCCTGCTGTATCTGCCTCTGGGCTCTGCCACTGAGTCCTGGCGCCGGGTCCTTCGATAGATGAGGAAAGCAGGGCTCAGAGAGGTTAATGATTCCCATTTCCCAGAATCATTATAAAAGTGAAATGAGAGGGGGAAAAAAAAACCTGAAATGAGAACGTGGTTGTGTGTGTTGGGAGCTTCAGTCACTTTATGGTCATGTGTAATGAATACTGAGATTGTCCAGGGGGTGGACCTCGGGAACCGTGGGGGCAGTGCGTTACCTCTTGAACTCCTGTTCCACCTCGAAGTTCCATGGTTCAGACCCGTTGTCCGAAGACAGCACCTCACACACTCATTTAGTGGGTCTGATGGGGCTGCAGGCCAGGTGAAAACATTCTGGTATATTTTCTCCTCTGTGGAAAGGGGGGCAGGCAGGGAAGCAGCAAATAATTAAATTGATGTCGACATTTATTGCTGTGAAGGCAGTAAAAGCATCACATGGCTTCCTCATAAAAAGTCATAAGGCCTATTTACAGTCCCACATTATTTTTCTGGTAATCCAAACCAGAAACTTTCTCTGAAACTCTCACGTGTGCAGCTGAGAGCTTCGTGACATGAAGAACTGGCTGGGGGGGGCGGGCGGCGGGCGCAGGGTGGGTAAGGAACAGGGGGACGTGGGACGTACAGCAAACCCTCCTTCTCTTGATGGGGGTGGAGAGAACCTTGTTTGTTTGGGTTTGTGTGGTTTATTGACTCAGGGAAAATGCCTGTTGGCCATCGCCCAAAAGGTCAAAAGCTGCAATTTTGGCATTTCATGGGCAAAAGGCAGGGCTTCTGTGCTTGGGCCGTGGAACCCAGCTATGCTCCTCCAGTTGTCCATAATGACATCTCACAGTTCAAGGTCACTTCTCAACTTTCTCAAGATGTGTGTGCATCGGGTCATTTCCTGGGAGAACCAGTCAATCACACGTATTGAACTTTAAAATTCATGGGCATCTTGATCCGGCATTTTCACATCTAGGGATCCACCCTGCAGATGACCTCACACGTGTGCCCAAAGGCCCATGAATATTGAGGTGAATATATTTCACTTGGAAATGCCAATGAATATATGATGAAAATGCTAAGGACCGCTGAAATTTCTACTGGCAGCTGATTATAAGTAAATAAAGGTACAAGCCTGTAAAACAAGACTAAGGAGCTACAGAATGATTAAGGGTGGCCTGTGCAGCATGATCCCCAAGGTACAAGGTTAAAAAGTAAGATACAGAAGACTATGTTTAGAATCAGACCATTTATCTGGAATTAAGAAAATCTATGCCGGTATATGCATAGAAAAATTCTGAAATGATGTGTAAGTCACTATTAAAAGTGATTCTGATGATAAAGAAAATTGAAGGTCTTTAATATGCATGCATTACTCTTACAATTAAAAAATAATAAAGTTCATTTGTTATTTGTGAAGGTGACTATTGGATAGTATACTGAAGTCACACTTTCTAAATCTGACTCCAGCTGCCCCACTTACTTACTAGTTGTGTGATCCTGGGCAAGCGACACATCTCAAACTCTGTCTCACTGATTATAGGATGTCATCATCTCCTTCGCAGGATAAGTGTAAGGTTTAAATAAAGGGATATTATCTGAAACTGTTAGGTGAGATCTGATATACTACCCCATGTGAGACAATCCTGTTACTTCATCTTTATAATGTATCAATTGTTGTTGTCTTTGTTTTTTGTGAGAAATAGAAATGGACTTAATGAATTTGAGACAAAAAAGAAGGAAGAGAGAAAGAAAGAGGAAAAGGAAGGAAGGAAGGAAAAAAGAGAGAAAGAAAGAAAGAAAGAGAGAGAGGAAGGAAGGAAGGAAGGAAGGAAGGAAGGAAGGAAGGAAGGAAGGAAGGAAGGAAGGAAGAAAGAAAAAGAAAGAAAGAAAGAAAGAAAGAAAGAAAGAAAGAAAGAAAGAAAGAAAGGAAGAAAGAAAGAAAGAAAGAAAAGGTTACTTGGAAGGACATGGTGGGAGCATGGAGGAAAAACTTGACAATTAGGTCTTGGAAAAGACTGGAACTAGAGAAGCTCTTGTGACTTGGGAACTACTAATGAGATGAGTCAGCTGCACCTGTCTCTCTCCTTCATTCACTCCACTTAGACTTCAAAGTCCCAGGACAGGGCCTCTGACAGGCTGATGTTGGGTCCTGTGCCCACCCTCATGGCTTATGGAGGATTGTGCATCTTGATTGACAGTCAGATTAACTAATGATGAAGGAGGGAGATAGAAGAGCAGCAACCAAAAGGATATTCTGTGTGGGCAAAGGCCAAAATGAAATAAATTAGTGGCTATTCTTTTACAAGATTGAATTAGTCTTGGTTGGCTAACTGCTGTAACAAACCAACATTTCAATGACTTAATAAGTGGGAGTTTATTTCTCACTCGTGCTACCCTCCAACATTGTTGCTTCTTGGGGAGGTGGCTCTCCTGGGTCTCTGACCCACGCTGTCTCTCAGGGTCCTTCCTGGAGGCTCCGCATCTTTCACTGCTTCCTCTGAATCTGTCCGTCACACAGGGGGACACCTGACAGGGGGCACCAGACAGAGGGTGCACTTATGGTCCAGGATCTGGTCATGTGTCCATACCTGACCACAGCTGGGAAGTTATCTAATTATGTGTTCCTGAGGAAGAGGAGAAAGTCTGCCGACTCCCTCGCTGGGGTCCGCCACAGGCACTACAACACAGGACAAGTCATGTTACTGTCACTTCAGGTCTGAGGGCCCGGGAGTCTAACACTCTGACCCCAGGTGAGTCATTTCCGTCCACAGACCTCATTTTCTTCATCTGAAAAAGTGGGGATGTTAGAGAAGACACAAGGTTTTAAACTTTTCTTCGTCCCAGACAACTTTGCTCAACTGAAGTTCACTGAGAACCCGGTACAGAAGTCCACCAGACAGCTGCAGATGAGGGGCGCCAGTGGGAGGCCCAGAGTCCTGTGGGTCCACCCCCTCCTTTGCCCCCGAGGCCTAACCCTGGACCATCTGGGGCTCTGGGGGTCTTGTGTGCAGGCCGTTGTCGGCCTGTGTAGATGCCAGTGATGACGTGGTCCAGCCGATCTCCGGACTCGTTAGGGAAGAGAGTTCAACTTTGCTGTGTTCTCACTTTGGAAAAATCTGAAGACGTTTGAAACCAGGACCACTTGGCTCCCCTCCCTGCCTGGCCCTGGGCTGTGCCTGCTCCCTGCTCAGAACCACCTGCTTGGCGCTCCAAACCGGACTCTACCACAATTTATTTTTTTTTTACTAGGGGAAATGTTTAGCATAATAAATCATGTGGTTCCAGCTTTCCCTCAACCACTTCCACGAAAAGGGGATCCTGAACTGGTCTGCAGACCAGGACTCGCCCTTGGCAGAGGCGCCGGTTCCCGGGGCGGAGAGGGGAGACGGCCTTCCCGAGGACTTTCCGAGGTCGGGGCAGCTGCGCAGGCACATCTGCTCTGATTCAAGAGGGAAAGATGGAGGGTGAAGGGTGGTATCACTTTCCAGGGCGGGGAGACTGTTCCAAACCAAGTTACAGATTTTTATGACAATAATTTTGAAAGGGAATTCATATAATCCTGGCAATTTAGACATTAACATTTCAAAGCTCTAATGGGCCCAAAATAAATATATACATATTTTCCTCCAATTTCAAAAACAATTATCCTAAACCCGAAACTACTTTAGTCCCGTTTCTTGAATTGATTTGCTTCCTCCCGAAGCAGAGGGGGTTGAAAGACTCAGAGCCCAGAAGGGCAGGGAGCTCCCCACCAACCCCCATTGGCCCCAGGAGCCTTTGACCTTTCACTTGAACTAGATTCAAAACAGAGCTTTTGTTGCGTTTAGAACCGCTTTGTCCTCCCAGAGATGGCATAAACAGAAAGAGAGTTCCAAGGGACCCAGGAAATGGCACGTGGTGCCTTAAAGGATTTTCAAAATGGGCCAAGAAATTCTCACATTCTAGTATTTTCAAGTTCCCTTCAAAATAAATACCTCCACCAACAGGCAAGAGCTGCCCCTCCTGGGCTTATCCCGAATCAGGTGAGACTGGACATTGCACTTTGGTCCCTGACCTTCGTTTTTGTCTTCAGGGAGGGAAGGAGATGAGCTAGGCATGCAGTCTTTCTCCAGGCCCTCTGGCCCCTTTACTTCTGGTGACGTGTCTCCAGAGACACACACACTTTCTGGGTTCGTGGATAAAGAAGCTACAGCTCACGGAGAGCTGCGACAGAGACAGAGCGTTCCAGAGGTGCCAGCAGGGACACTTCAGTCAGGTGCTAGGAGGGGTCATGACTAGGGAGTTAGGTAGACCCAAATTTAAGTCTCAGCTGTGTCTTAGTTAACTTGGACATGGCAAAAATAGGGCTAATGATAATGATGATGATGATAGTAAAATAGCTGTCTTGTGTGGTGAGACAATGCAGATGAAATGTTTATCGCTGTGCTTAGAAGTTAGAGGCACTTGATAAATGTTAGCTTCTGTTACCGAGGAAACAGATGGGGAAGTTCTTGAATCACTCAGAAAAAGAAGAGATTTAATCTAGAGGATTAGGAGCTTTCAAAACGGTTGAAGAGCTGGAGGAGCAAGGATCAGGGGAGGTTGTCTCTCCTGCTCAGATTTGCCACTAAAGTTTGGCAAACCAGGAAGTCACAGGAACTGCAGATCACAGCTGCCTGCAGCACTGAGGCGGGTTCTCGGTGGGGACCTCAGGCAGCTGCTGCCAGACCTTCATCTACCAAATCCACCGTGTCTGCCCACTGGTGCCAGGGAGCGTGTCTTCAGGCTTCCTCCCACTTCTCAAATCTTGTGTGCAATGGCTCTCGCTGGAGTCTGGTCTACAACAATCTTGATGGCAAAGGGTTCTGGGAAATGTAGTTTCCAGGCTTCTAGTTTCTGTAGTAGGAGGGGCAGGTGCTGAATGGCTATCATTTCTGGTACTGAGCATTATTAGCTTGACCACTGGCATTTTACAATAAATGATATAACCACACAAACAGGGCCAAGATGAAGACTCAAAATGCCTGGAAATATGCACAACCAGAGGTTTGGGACACCAGATGTAAAAGTGTATGTACAATAAATAGTTTGTAGCCAGAAATTGTTAGTGAAGCCAAAGATGTTGGGAGTCTGACTTTGAGGCCAATTATGGGACTTGGAAAGTGTGGGAACTGGGATTGTCTGGTGGAAAAGAACCTCTGTGGTTTGGTGCCTGAATTACGGGGCCGACTCCCCTGCTCTGGGAAGCAGCCCCGCCCCCGGGACCTCTTCCTGGGGGGAGTTCTTCTTACTCACTTTGTCTAACCACACGTGTGAGTCCCTTTCCTAACGCTCCACTCTATAAAGTGTTTTCTTCTTAAACAGAGTTTTTAGCTTCTCAAAGACAGGGAGCGTGTCCTCAAATCTTCAGAGCCCACAGAGGAATGGTTCTTAAAAATAATATAAAAATAGGCTCATTAGAAAAAAATTCAGAAAACTCAGAGAAGCACAAAGAAGAAAATACCAGTCTCCCATAGTTCTACCTCCCGGAGTTATGTAGTGCTCACGCTTTGATGGCTGCACTTTCAATCTTTCCCCGACATTCACACATACATAAATGTGGGATTATGTTAACACATTAATAAAAAGTTATTGAGCACCAAAAGAAAAAACAGTGTTTGTACCTTGAACACCTGCCAGGCATGGACTACATTCATCGTGTGTAATAATCATAAACACACTGATGGGCTGTTGTGGGGGAAATGTGCTCTGTTTCCTGTTTCCAAGGTGGAGGTAGCCCTCCTCCCTCCCTCCCCCCCAGCCTGGACTTCTGGCCGCTTTGTCTTCATGAGCTTTTTCCCTGTGGTCAACCCAGACCTGTCCCCTCCCCCTCCGACGGGCCCGATGGGGCAGGAGGCATCCGTTCCCAACTCTTCCCACCGTCAGTTGTGTGGGGACACACCCCACCCAGAGAGGTCTGTGGTTTGTGGTCCTGCCAGAAAAAAAAGTCTGTGCAACTGGCCCGGCCGAGCTAGAGCTGTGCTCTCCAATCTGCGTTATCAATAGTCAGTGACACACACGTCCCCATTTGCCCGGTCTCTGTGGCAGTCGCCACGGTCCATGCCTGCAGTGGGAGAAAGGGAGGGTGTGCATGGACCTCTAGGCGCAGGCTGGGTGTCCACACGCTTTGTCTGGTGTGTCCTCACATGAGGGAGCAGTTGGTGTAGTTACGGCTGTTCTTTCAGGGTGAAAAAGACTGAGACACAGCGGGGTTCGTCACCTGCTCCGGGTCACACAGCTGGTAAGCCCTCATGGTGGGTCTTGCCCCAACTTGTTTTTCTTTCCTTCCTCTCCCTCCCTCCCTTCCTTTCTTCTGTCTTCCTCTCTCTCTCTTCCAGCAGCTTTATTGAGTCACATCCCATAAAGTTTGCTCATGTAAAGTGGACCATTCAATGGTTTTTAGTATATTCACAGATATGTGAAACCATACAGTGAACTTTGGAACATTTTCATCGCCTCAGAAAAACCCCTGCCTCTCAGTGCTCACCCCTGATTTATCCTGCCTCCCTCTCCCCACCTGCAGCCTTAAGCGAGACTGGCCGACGTTCTGTCTCTGTGGGTTTGACTGTTCTGGATCGTCCACGTCAATGGAATCACACGGTGTGTGGCCTGGGCGTCTGGCTTCGGTCACTCAGCATGATGTTCACAAGGTTCCTCCATGCGGTCACGTTGCCAGCGCTTCATCCCTGTTTATGGATGAGCACTATTCCATGGGGTCACTGCTCACCTTTCGTCCATCCATTTGTCAGTTGGATGGGATGCCTGGGCTGTTCCCACTTCCTGGCTAGGGCGAACGGCTCCATCTTTCTGGAAGGCTGTCCCCACCCCCCCTCCCAGTGGAGCGGTGGCTTTAACTGAGGGCAGCATGGATGGCAAAGAGCCGGAGAAGCTTCTGCCGTCTCAGACAGGCCACAGTGACCGTCACTAACCCAACCTACAATTTAGGCTCAGCCCAGGGAAGAGAGTGACTCAGGGCCCCCTCACCCCCCACCCCGAGGCCAGACCACCAGGGTGGCCTCAGCACCATTAAGGTTGTTATTCCCTCAAAGAGGAGGAGTAACAGAGTGGGTTTAGCAGCAATAAAAACACGTCACAGTTCTTTTCTCCTCCGGGAAATCTGTCTCTGGGGTCTAGCATGATTGCTGTGCTGGACAAATCTCTAGGGACATGGTGTTGTGATGCGGACCATGAGACAGGAGCTTTGGCCCCCCTTGAATTCTGAGCTCTGAGCGGCAAGAGTCTGCGATGGATTGGGAAGAGGGAGAAGAGGGGGCCTTTTCTAGTGCCCGTCTGGCCTGTCTGCTGGGGAGCAGCAGGCCCAGAGAGCGGGGCCCTGGAGGGGCGGCCTTGCCCAGGACTCTTGGGCCTTGAGGTTCATTTGGAATTGGCAGCCCATGTCCCCAGTGTCCCTGAGGGGCTCTGGCCCCCGCACGGGGTCTGTGTGTTCCTGGAGTCTGTGGTGAGAGGGAATTAGAGTGGCCCATGTCGCCACTGTGACCCATGTCGCCGGCGGGGCTTGCTGTGCTCAGCAGCAGGGGCGGCCAGGCAGGCTGTTTCTGGAATAATCACCCTGCTCATTACAGGCTTTGGGTGGGCTCCCGGGGGTCAGGCTGGGTTTATTTGTCCATCTTGGGAGTCAAGGAAAATGTGTCCCTTTTTGCTGCCTCAGCAAAAGAGAAGTTCTGAGGTGGCATCGATGTGCCTCCAGGGACAGGAGCAAATGTGAAAATGGCAAAGCCAATGTTGGGAAAGGAAAGGGAGTTGATTAGAAAGTGGACTGGAGGTGGGCATCCAGGGCTCCTGTTCCTTCTCTCTGTGACGGCAGCTTACAAACCTGGAGGGACCAGTTCAGCTGATGTGTAGTAACAGCCCGCTGGGCACCAGGTGTGATGAGCCTACACACCGGGAGAGCTGAGACTCAGAGAGGTTCAGTAACCTGCCTGAGGTCACACAGCTGGCTGGATAAGGAGGTGAGCTCCGATCCCAGGTTGCTGGCCCTGTGACCCAGTTTCTGACAACTGTGCTCTCGTCAGGGCTCGTGGTGAGCTGATTCCTGGTCAGGTTCTCGGGCATTTGAAGGTCCAGGGTAGGCGTAGGCTGGAGATGGCCTGCACGTTCCTCTGATCCAACACTATTTTTTGTTTGTTTAAACTGTGGTAAAATATACTTAACGAAATTTGCCACTATAACCATTTTTAGGTGTACACGTTCAGTGGCATTTCTCACGTTCACATTGTTGTGTAATCATCTCCACCACCCGCCGCCATAGCCCTTTCCACCTTCCCAAACCGAAACTGTCCCCGCGAGACAATAACTCCCCATCTCTGGCACCACCATCCTACTTCCTGTCTCCATGGATCTGCCCATTCTAGGGGCCTTGGATAAGCCAGCAAGTTTGTGGTCATTTGTTACAGTAGCAATAGGAGCAAATACACTCTTGTGTTTGTGCAGCACATTTCAGGGCTCTCTGACCTTCGGCAAAGCTCTGTTGGGGGGGCCGGGGGAGGGGCTGCTGGCAGAGGCCGTACGTTAGCTTTTGCGTTCGTGGGTGACTTCCCACCCATGTGGTTGCACCTGCTCTTCTGTCACCTTCATGGCAGCCTTGGGGCGCGGCAGGTAACAGCCACGTGATGGTCATTGGTCTATTCGTCACTGCATCCTCTTCAGCCAGTGTCGGTAACATACTTTCCAAGAAAGGCTGTATGTAGGAGTCTCCCAGGGCCTTTAAAATCTCCTCCCTGTGGTTATGGCTTAGCTTTTTGTTTTTAACGCTTTTTATGTGTACTTTCCCTTCTTTTTTTTTTTTTTTTGTTGATTACACTTGCCAAGAGCTTCTGTCGATTTTATCACTCTTTTTGAAGAGCCTGTTTTGGTTTTATTTTTATTTTTTCCCTGAGCATTCCTATTGGCCAAATGTTCCAGAATGTTCTTGTTCCCCTAATAGGAGAATCCAGACAAACATTTTCTTCCCAGTCTCAAGACGTCTCATTACTTAAGCCCTAGAAATGAGACAGGATCTCCATACGAATGCTAGTTGAGTTTGAGTTCTATTTTGGGTGACTTGTGACTCTACGGTGAAAAAATGTCTCTTTCTTCAGCTGCTTTCTCTCACCAAACTTGGTGACGATCTCCCTCAGGCTCCTGAATGGTGATATTTGTCTTTTTTTTTTGCCTGTATTTCAAGTCTGACACATGGAGATTCAAGCCCTAGCTTCAGTGCTCAGGTTCAGCTGTCAGCTGTGTGCCCTGCACAGTGAGGTTGACGACTGATCCCCGAGGAGGTCGAGAGCATGGTGACAGCCCTCGAAGTGCCAGGAGGGACTTGGCACTGAGGACCCTGAAACATCGTGAATCGAGTCTCGCTCTACTTTCTGAGATGGAATTGAGAACCCAGGGCTCGTAGATCCATCCATTTTCTCAGGCTTGGGTAATCTTCCCAACTGAAAAAGTGCCCTATTGGGTAATTCCATTGGCGTCTCTCCCGGCGTGGCCGGAGAGACGTGGTCACTGTGTTCTGAGTGTGGGAGGGAGCGGCGGGTGACCGCGGCGGAGAAGCGGGCTCTGTGTCCAGGAGCCGGAAGAGCGTCAGCATGCCATCCAGACGCTCCCCTCGGTGCTGCCGCCCCAGCCTCCGTGTCTCCTCCAAGTTATATTCTTGGCAGCTTCCCTATCTTTGTACCAAAGGCAAAGCAAAAGGGTGTGAGGCAAACACCTAAGTAACTCAACAGCGGTTCCCAGAAAGGCCAGCCTCCTGCCACTTTCAAGAACAGCTTCGTGCTCCAGCGATGTGGCCATTGCAGGTGCAGGTAGCACTTGGGCTTGAAATGCCAGAGCACCTGCTCGTGCAGACCCCTCTGACTGCAAGGGCCAACTGAGGCAGGCATGCAGAGGGTACCCCCTGATCCCTGTCTCCCAGAGGTTTGGGAGCATGAAATCTGGGAGCAACGGCTCAGCAAGTCTGGAGGGCAGGCCCTGCGTGCAGGAGGGCCTTCCTCTTCTGGTGGGCCTTGCTCTCCGATGTCCCTGCGCTTGGCCTCCCTGCCAGGTCCCCACTAGGTATGATCTGTCTGTGTCCCCCGTGAGGGCAGCAGACCTTCCCGGGGGCTGGAAGACGGAGGGTCCTGGAGGCTAGTGTGGCGAGAGCTGCCCTGTCTCACCAGGACTGTCAGAGCTGGGCTGCAATGTGGACGGTTCCGACCCATAAATAACGGGGGCTGTGGCCCAG
Source organism: Phyllostomus discolor (assembly GCF_004126475.2). NCBI lineage: Eukaryota > Metazoa > Chordata > Mammalia > Chiroptera > Phyllostomidae > Phyllostomus > Phyllostomus discolor. The sequence continues at coordinate 75,413,472 of NC_040914.2, read as the reverse complement.
GGAGGGAGGGCCTGTTCCTTCCCACCATCTTCTCGGTCTCTCTGGTGCAGCCAAGGCCTGGGGCATCTTCTCCACCATCTCTCCCCGCCTTCGGCCCCCAGGGTCCGTGGTGGAATCAAAAGGCTGAGATCTCAGGCCTTTTGAACTTAATTCCCCCCACCCCCAACCCCAGAAACCTCCTAAAATGGCCTTAAAGACTTCTGCTGTATTTTTAATAAAGTTTTGTAAAAGAATCAAGGAAGCAATTACCGGGCTGTGGAGAACAGCTCTGTGGTGGCGTCTGGCCTTGCGATGCTGTCGCTGGAGGACGCTGCCATGGCCTGGGACCGCCCTGGGCACGGGGGATGGCAGGAGGAGGTTGGAGCAGACCCTTTTTAAGAAGCTGCCTTGTTTTTCCCTACTCCCCTCTGTCTGGGGGTTTTATTACATGAAACTGTTTGCTGGAGACTTAGTTTTTGCCTTGAGAAATTGAGAGCTGTTCTGTGAGGGACAGAGAGAGTGGCCCAGACAGGGACCTTGGTTTTTGGAAGGCCAAGTTCCTCTTTGCCAGCCTTACTTTGAGAGGTGGAGTCTGAGCAAGAACAGCTAATAATATAATATAATATAATATAATATAATATTACAGGCAGTCATTGCCCTGCTCCGGCCAGAGAGGGGCGCACCGCTGCTCTCCATGCCACAATGGCCAGACTGCGCCTGGACCAGATCCAGCCTTTTCCATGAGCCAAAAGCTTGAGTCTCTAATGACAGAGGAGATGCCAGCTGGGGAAGTTTTATGAACACCCTAGAAAATGACTTTCATGGACAACTTTCTCCAGAAAAGCTCTGGGAAGCCTGTGGTGAGGCAGGGCGTGGCAGGCCCCCCCCCCCCCCCAAAAGACGTCTACATCCCGAACCTGTGAAGGGGGCCTTGCATGGCGAAAGGGACTTTTCAGATGTGATCAGGTTAAGGCCCTTGCGCTAGGGGAACTCCCTGGATCACCTGGTGACTTCGTGTTGTGTGAGCCCCTGAGTCTGTGGTGACCTGTCGCAGTGGCCGTGAGGGGCCAGCACTGAAGGGGCGTGGTCTGTGGACCTGTCAGGAAGCAAATGAGCCGAGGAGTAGGAGCTGAGGGGCCACTCGGGACTTCGCCGGACACAGCTGCTCTGAGCTTTCCCAACCACTCTTCTGTCCGCAGCTCAGGGCAGCCCTGTGAGGTGAGCAGGGCCACCATCCCTCCACGGGTGGGGAAACTGAGGCTCAGGGAGAGGGAGCAGCTTGCCCAAGACTGAAGAGCTAGTTGGTAACCGGTATTTTCAGAAGTCCAACCCCATGTCTTGTCTGGTCCACGATGCAGCTCACCCCCCATAATATGTGCAACAGCCTGAGGGGCGGGTCTTTTTGCCTAGAACCTGCCACACTTTCTTTCTGGGACCCTTAGGAGGAGGGTCCAGCCTCTAGAGTGCACAGCCTTGGGGATGAAGGGAGGTGAAGAGCCCCGGTTGCAGCCCACTCCCAGGGAACGAGGGAGACACATTCCCCTCCCCAGAGCAGCCAGGCCCCAGCAGGCGAGCCGAGCATGCACCCAGGCACGGTGTGGGGGCCTGGCCTTATCACTCCCTGAGCCCCACCTTGAAGCCTCATTAGCTTGTGGGTTCTGGGGTAGAGATGAGGGTGGGACCAGAGAGGTGCTCAGAGCACAAATCTAAGGTGGCCTACCCACAGGCTGACCTTGAATCGCGTGACCGTGAGGGTGGACGCTGCTGTAGGCTCTGTGCCCTGGGCACCTCGTCCCCTCGCCTCAGACGGCTCAGTCAGCTGTTCCCTCCAGAGCCCCCCTCAGGACCCCAGCTGCACACGCCAGCGCGTTGGACTCTTTCAGTGGACCTGGTCTCTTCTTTCCTGAACCTGCTCTGCGAAGACCCTCTTGTGCTGCCTCCCTCTAATTTCCCCACAGCCCCGGTGCTGCTGAGGACACATGCTGTGCTGGTGCGGTTCAGGGAAGGGACAGAGGCTGGTCCTGGGAGGGGCCGACGGGAGGAGAAGGGGAAGGGGAGAGGACTGTGGAGTAAGAGCAGCAGACAGACAGTGCCTGCAAGCCCACAGTGTGGGAACAGAAGTGGGGGGCCCGGAGGAGCTGGCTTGAAGGGTGTGATGATGGGCAGAGCTGGCTCTTTGACATGTGAAGTGTAGGGGTGTCTGGGAGCAAGTGGGGTGCTGGATGAGATGCTTACTAAGGTGCCCAGGCCCATGACCCAGCTGAATGCAGGGACCATGGTGCTGTGGGGAGAATTTGGTCATATTTACCAAAATCATACATGCAAACACACTGCTCCCAGCAATTCCACAAAGATTAAGACTTTCATCCTAGCACTGGACTCAGACAGGTACAAGATGACACATTTACTGGGTCATCAGTGCAGCATTGTCTGCAGCCTTAAAGGATCAGACACAACCTGGATGCCAACCAAAAGACATAGTGGAATTGTGCAATATCCACATAATGGAGGGTGTGCAGCTGGGACAAAGGAGAGGCTGTCCTTGCACATCCACGTGGAGTGGCTTGGTGACAAAGACGGAGATGGAGGTGATGGAGATGGTGATGATGATGATGATGATATCAGCAATAACAAACATTGAAAGCCTACTATGTGTTGGGAGTGGCAATTCTTTTATTGAAGATACGCTGTAAAGTGAACACATCAAGATGTAGACTTAGTCAATAATCTGTTATATTTGGTAGAAAACTTTCTGGAAAGAGTCTTTAGAAGCAGACACAGAGATGGGGGTGTTGGCAAACAGGGTGACTGGGAATGGTGGGGAGGGAATTTTTTACCAAATATTTGGTGTTTCTTTGCATTTTGTGTCACATAAAACTTCTACCTAATATTTAAAATTTAATTAAAATGAAAGAAATCATGTAAGAACCATCAAATGGACTATCATATATTTTGGAGAAGAACCATAAAAAAGGCGATTATCCTCAACAAGCCGTGATCCCTGTGAGCCGCTCTCCCTTTCTAGTCTGACTGTTTTCCCTGAAGTAGAATTAGGGGTTGTGAAGAAAAAAAGAAACAGCGAAAGTGGAAAACGGAGCTCCCCTTCGTCTTTCCCTTACAGCACAGAAGTAGGTCTCCAGTACTCTGTTTTTCTAAGGACTTTTTAATGGGCTGCAACATGACACCCAGCAGCTGAAGACTTGCCCTCAGAACTTTGGGTACTAGTCATGTTGAAATATTACAGAGGGAACTCTTCCTGGCACGTTCTTCATGAACTGTTGTGGAAGGTACATCGGAGTAGTGAAGACACGGGGCTGTGGAGTCAGACCTAGGCTGGGACGCTCACTAGCTGTGTGTCCTCAGGCCAGGGAATCAACATTTCTGGTCCTTGGTTTCTTGATCGGTAACATGGGAGAACAATAGCACCAGCCTCAGAGGGTTGCCTTGGGTACACAGTTGTTGATGTTGATATCATAATGACTGCCCTAATCAGACCCATGGGGACAGCCATCCCCATGTCCCGGCAGCTAAGACTCCCCTCTGGTACCTGAATCAAATGCCCCGTAGGTCTCATTATGATTGGACAGGGGATGGAGCGTGAGAAGTGACGCTCCGGCCTCGGTGTTCTCATGAGAAGGCAGCGCCATGCTGGTGGCCTCCTGTTGTGCTCACCCCAGTCTTGTCCAGAACCACCCCCTCCTTCCCACCATCAGCTCACCCGGTCACCTGGCTTGGATTTCTCAGTTCCTCACGGCTAGGCTTGTGCACGCGGCTCTAAGTATTTGCCTAGTGGAGCCGAGTCTCCCTGCCCTCCGTCCCTGCTTGCTCCCCAGATGATGGCGCACAGGAGGTGATAATTCATGCCACATTTCCCATGGCAGCCCCCTCTTTGGAACGTGTGCTGTTGTATTTGATGTTCTCGTTGCCTCCCAAGCATGGAATCCCCTCAGGGTGGGGCTGTGCTCATTCCACTGATGGACACAGAGAATAAATCCTTAGCTCACTTCACACCCATCGCCCCACTTTTGCATCCACGGGGAGAGAGTTCCTGCTGTTACTGCTTTGTGTAGAAAGAGGAAAAACCCTTCAAACTTTAAAAAGCACATTGAGTAAACAATGGGTGACTTTTTAAATGTTTAGAATATAACACTCACCTACATATTGTACTATTTCCGTGGGCATGTTTGTGGAGCGTAATCCATTTAAATTTTGTCCAGCGATTCCATGTCTTCTCCACCGAGGTGGAAAACACAGCCCTTCCTCTTCCCACTCCTTTGCCATTGCAGAAGCCAGATGTATTAGTTACCTATTGCTGTGTAACAAATTACCCCCAAACTTAGCCACTAAATGCACCAATAAACATTGACCATTGCACATCTTTTCTGAGGGTCAGGAATTCAGGAGCCGCTTGTCTTGGAGTCTTTGGTTCAGGGTCTCTCATGAGTTTGTAATCAAGAAGGTGGTCAAAACTGTGCTTTCATCCGAAGCTCCTCCCACTTGGGACTGGAGGATCCACTTCCAAGACAGTCCTACCACGGCTGCAAGCAGGAGGCTTCGGTTCCTCACCATGTGGGCCCTCCACGGTGCTGGGCATTTTAGGTACTATGTTGCAGCAAACCTGGATTCTGAATTGTATTTCTGAGCATTGTTTTCTTTTTGATTTTTAAGTGACCTTCCTGGACTTAAAAAACTGAAATCTGTCTCCCTTGCAGTGTGCAGCCACTGATGTCTAGGCTCAGACTTACTTGATTCTTGGTTTTATCTTTCAGCCCGGCCACCCAGTGGTCCCCTAGTGTCTGCACCGCACAGTGCTCAGCTGGTGAATCTGGCCGAGGTTGTGCATGAAACCTTGAGCCCAAAGGCTTCCACCATTTGCGGGTGGAAATCTGTGGTTGGGGAGCTCAGTTAATCCTCGGGTTTATTGTTAACTCAGTTCGCAGCTCAGTTAATCCACAAGTCTCCTGCTTTCACTGTCCAGAAAGCTTCTTGGCTTCTTTTCCCAGATGGGCAGGGATGAAGGCAGATCTTATCCTAACCTCTGAGCCGCTCTCATTTCCAGGATTCTTCTTAAACTGCTGGGAGCTTTGCTGCTCATTCCACTGAGATCACAGCCTCCCTTGACTGGAGCTGGGGGACCCCTGCATGTTTGCAGCTCACCGATGCTAGCTGACCCCCACCCCCAAATCGAGTGTGCCCCTGGCAGCCCAGAGGCTGGCTGCCAAAGAGCCCTGTGCTGGTGGAGCCCCATCTGCTGCTGGTCAAGGGGAAGGGGAAGCGGTGATGGCGGCAGCTTCAGGCAAGCAGGTGGCAGACTCCCCGAGTTCACACCCCAAGCCAAAGCTGCTTTTCAGGAACAGACTCCTCAGTTGGTTGTCTGCCTTTAGTCAATTTCCAGAGCCCTGACGTGGCTGCTTTTCACCATTTCATCCAGTTTCCCACTTGATTTTTCTACTTGCCATAGGCCCTTGACCCATTCATGTGGTGACACGTGGCTTCTAAGGCCACTGACCATTCCCGACCTTTCATGGTTTTCAGGTTCATTCCTTAGCAAGAGGTGGCATTGAGGACTCCGCTCCCAGCATGCGGCCAACATGCTGACTCTTCAGGCCGATCCGGGGCTGATTCCTGAAGTCCGTCCGACAGGGGCAGGGCTGAGCACTCCTGGGGCAGAAAGCAACAAAGGTCCCGGAAGGGATCGCGGGCTCCCTGGTGGTCAGCGATGGGGAATCGAAAGCCGAACATTCTTTGGAGGTGCAGGGGAGTGTCCTGGGGTGGCGGTAACAAATGACGACAAACTGGGGGCTTCAAACAGAAGTGGCTTGCGGTTGAGATTGTCACCATTCTGTCTCCACAATGGGACAGTCACTGTCACGGGAGCTGAGGATACCAGCAGCTTCTTGCTCTGGCCTCTCTTTGCTTGCCTTGACTTTGGATTGCAGGATCGAGCTCCTAACTCCAGTGAAATGGCTGGTGATTTCTAGAATTGCTGCTGAGACGCCACTGGCTGAGGCGGTGGCGAGGCGAACCAAGTGGGAGGGGCTTGTGCCATGTGGGTAAGACACGCACAGCGCTTTCTGTGGTCGGCTGGGGGCGTCTCTGCCCCAGGGCGTGCACCAACCAGGCGCTCAGTAACACTTTCTTGGATGGCTGAAAGTTTGGAAGGCCAGAAGATGTATGAACAAGTGTGGCCACAGCTATGACTGTCGGAGGGTCACTAGGACGAGAATCTGAGCAGATATAAGCAAGTAAATACAAAATCCAGCATTTGGGTTAAGAGATCAGTGGCCAGAGCACCAGATCAGCCTGAATGGGCTCGATGTGAAAAAACCTGCAAACTGCAAACAGCACGATGCTGAAACATCGCAGTAGCTCTTGACTAGACTGGTACCACTGGACACCAATCTGTCTAGAGCAGTATTTCCTGCAGCATATCAACTCTTGGTCCCCAAGATACCCATGAATACACAGGCTCTGGGGTCAAGTCGGCAGAGAACAGGCAACATCTCCGTGCCCCACTTGGTGGTCAGACTCTTGACGCCCAGCCGGCACAGCGGGGTCGCCGAGCAGGTCGGCAGAGACGTGTTTTCCACACCGGCCTGACCACGGAGCCTCCCGGCAGCGCCGTGCCTGCAGACGCCCTGTAGGCTGTTTCCCTGCAGCCGCTGTGGAGAATGACTACGCACAGCGGGGACACTTTCAGGAGAGCTTCGGAGACCAGGCTGACGCGGAGGTTTGGGGCCAGGGTGTCCAGCGCTGGAATGGCAGAGTGGGTTGGGGTCCCTGGGTGTAGAGCAGGGGGAGTCCTGCAGGGTTTCTGAGGTAAGCGACACCATCCAAGTGGCAGCTTAGAAGTCAGGGCCTGTAGTGTAGGACTTGGCTGTGAATTTGGTTCACATGAGAGTCAAGGGCACTCTGCAGGGGGTCCGTGCCTTGTCCGCGTCTCATCATCAGCCAGTGAAGCCCTTGTCACTTTTGGCTACCCTCAGGTCCCATGTGTTTGCAATTGCCTGGGTCACACCCTGGGAGCAGCTGGCCAGAGGAGCCTCTGCCTAGGGGGAGCTGGAAGGTGGGGCAGGGCGAGAGGCCCAAAGGAAGGGGGCCTGTCCACAGGCCAGGCCGAAGAGGGCCCCGCTGCTCACACCCTCTGCCCTCACCTGCAGGGTCCCTGTAAACACCCTTGGGCCTGACCATTTGCAAGTCGGGAAGAATACATGTGCGGGAACCTCCGCCCAGCCTTCCACGCTGGGCCCTTGGCGAGGTGTGGAACGCCTGTGTTTGGGGAAGCAGCGGGAGCCCTTGACTTCCCCAGGGTCCTGGCAAGGGGAATGTCAGAGCCTGTGTGAGCGAGGAGGGGCCAGTGCACCCTGATCCCTGCTCGACCGGAGCCCAAGTAAACACGGCTCTGTGATCACAGAGTGCACCAGCTGGGAAGAAACCTAGAGATTCTGCTACACAGGGGCAAGCCAGGCTTCGGAGTGGGGGTGGGTCACTTGCAGCTGAAGTAGGCTCGGGATCCCGGGTCTGGACTTAGATTCCAGGATTCCTTTGCCCACCCCGGGGGCATTCTGAAATCCAGCTTCCCCAAGGGGAACAGGGGGCAAGGCGTCCTTTCTGATTCGGTGCTTGTGCTGGTGAAGGAAGACATCATTAGTCTATTACTTACAATATCTTCATGTTATAAAACAAAAGGAAAATAGTGATAAGCACAATGATTTTTCCTTGAGTTTTTAAACACAAAACTTAACTTTTCTAGAAATGGGATTACCTTGTGTAATTTTTTATTACTGCCAATCCAATTAATTTTTTAAAAGCTTAGCCTTTAGAAATGTTTACAAAACTAGAACAAAGTTCCACATGCCCATCACCGAACATTAACAACGATCCGTTCACCGATCTTATCTCCCCCAAACTTCTGCTCGCTCCCCCGAGCCAGGGCCATTTTGAAGCAAATCCCTGATGCTGTATCTTCCCATCTGTTACTATTTCAGTGTGTATCCCTAAAAGGTGAGGGTCTCGCTCTCTTTTTATTTTACTAGAAGTTTTATGTTTCAATAATCGCAGACTCACACCTTGTAAGAAATAGCGCAGAGATGCCTTCACCCTCAGGAACTCTTCCGTTAAACATAACACACTATGATCACACCGAAAACACTTAGCAACCATTATTTCATATCATCTAGTATCCAAATGTTTACATTCCCCAAACGGCTCATGAGTTTCCTTCTTAGGGTTTGTTTGATTAGCTTTTAACTAATTAACTAGTTGTCCAAGTTAATCACATGTGTCCAAGCTGTGTCCAACGCTAGTTGAATGAACGTTTTTAGCAGCATTGTTGAGATATAATTCACATATCATATAATCACCATTTAAAGTATACAATTCAATGGATTTTAGTAGCTTTTATTTTTTAAAGATTTTATTTATTTATTTTTAGACAGAGGGGGAGAGAGGGGAAAAGAGAGGGAGAAAAACACCAGTGTGTGGTTGCCTCTCCCACGCCCCCCACTGGGGACCTGGCCCTCAACCCAGGCATGTGCTCTGACTGGGAATCAAACCAGCGAACTTTTGGTTCACAGGCCAGCACTCAATCCACTGAGCCACATCAGCTAGGGCATTAGAAACTTTTAATTTAAAAATGTAATGTGCATTCATTGTGGAAATTTTCAACACTACTAATATGACAGGTCTCTGTTTGCAGTCACCTCTATCTAGTGAATGCCTCCTTTTTATGATACAAGTTCAATAACAGTTAAAGTAATCTCCTCCCTCATTCCATATATAAATATACACACACACATACAAAAGGGGGAAATGTACCCTAAATCCTGTACCTAGACATAATCACCAAATCTATTTCAAAAATTTCCTTCTCCCTGAGGGTGTTTTTTTTTCATGAAAACATGAAATTTAGACTATGTATACATCACGTACTAGCCTGAAAATGGTTGAAGGCTTGTTGCCGAGGGCTTCCGCCTTGCTGCCTCCCGAGTGCAGTCCAGATGCAGGCGGGAGTCCGGTGATTGTCCCTGAGGTTCCTAAGCAAGGGAACCAGGGGAGAGAGTTCAGGGCATCGGTGAGCCTGCTTGGAAAAATATCACATCTATGTTTTCTCTACTCAAAATGTAGCATTTCCTTCTGTTATGGACAAAGGTAACCGGCCAGTAGCATTAACAGAATCTGTGACTTTGTCACCAGTGAGGTCCCAGATACATTCCTCAGAGTACAGTTGAGGCCAGTATTTTGAAACATAATTTGAGCTCAGAGCTCCTTAGAGTTAAAGAATCTACTAACTTCTCTGTAAGACCTGTCTTTCTAAAAGAAAAATATGGCTAAATCACAATTAAAAATGGTTTGCTAACCATATATCAATATAACTGTTTTCTTTGCAATCCTGCAAATTTTATGCATTTAAAAACATTCTATTTAAGAAGGGGCTCCTCGTTTTTTTGGGACTTCCAAAGGGGTCCAAATTCCCCCAAAGGTTAAGGACCTCTGGGCTGGAGAGAAGTGTTTTCTCTAAGTCACTGATGATTTACTTTTAATTTTTAATTAAAAAAAATCCAGAGTTCAGTTGCCTCCAGCTTCCCAGCCGAGCCTGTTCTCATTTTTCAGGGCCAAACGCAAGCCCGGCGCCAGAGTCCGGGGGAGAGAGGCAGCAGGAAGCGAAGATGCTGGGATGTCTCTGTCGCAGAGGGAGCTGGGCAGGGCTGTTTTCAATGGCCGCCTGCCCTTTTCTTGGATGAGTACACAGCTGGTTTTCACAGCTGAGCCCACCCTCCCGGAGAGATCATTTCAGGAGACAATCCATCTCCATGTCCACATGTCCTGTTGACCTGGATCGTGGGCTGGACGGAGGGGATGGGCAGTCATCCAGACAGGAGAGAGAAAACCCAAACTCCCCCATGTTCAGGAGGCAATGCGCCCACCTCTTTGCCGCTGGTCAGGGCGAGCAGGAAGCCTCGTGGGCTCTGGGAGTTTACACGGTCAGAGTGGCATGGAGAAACACAGCCCTTGCTGTCGCATACCCCTCCTGCGTGCTGGGAGAGGGAAAGCATCTTCCCATGTGATGTCCACAACACACCCACATGCATGACTGGGTCAAGTGCATGAGCTGGTTGGAGCCCATGGAAATCCTAACCTTCTGCGGTCGGCCCCAAGCCCATGGCTGTTCTATCAGCATAACTGCTGCCATGCTGTGAATCACCTGTGTGGTCACCCATGCCCGGCACAGGGCGCAAGGAGAGGAATGGAAATCATGCAGGTTCATTGCAGAAGGGGACAGCTGTTGTCCTTTAAGGAGGAATCAGACCCATCCTATCAACTATAGCCAGACCTACTCCTACGGGGTTTCCCACGTGCCAGGCACTGTGCTGAGTGTTCATGCCTGTTACGTTGTTTGGTCACCTAAGACCCTCTGTGTGGAGGCAGCGGCACCCAGAAACTAGCACGGCCAGGCTCTGCCACCCATGACTGTGGAGCCCGAGCAATGACCATGCACCTAAGTGCCTCAGTTTTCTCATCCGTAAAATGTGGGCACTGATAGCCCTACTCAGAGGGTTGCTGCTGCCAGAATCAAACACGATGCTTAGAGAAAGCATTGTCACAGGGTATTCATGTTTTATGGCTGCTGACACGAAGTGCCACCAATATGGTGGCTGAGAACAACACAAACTGATTCTCTTACAGTTCTGGAAGTCAGAAGTTCAAAATAGGTCTTCCTGGGCTAAGTCAAGGTGTTGGCAGGGCTGGCTCTTCTGGAGGCTCCGGGAGTAAATCCGATTCCTTTTCCAGCTTCTAGAGGTGCCTGTACTACTGGGCTCACGGCTCCTTCCTCCATCTCTAAAGCCCGCCCTGTGGCATCTCTCTGACCTCTGCCTCTGTCATCAGGTCTCTCTTCGACTCTCCTCCTCCATTGTCAAGGACCCTTGTGATTACACTGAGCCCTCCAAGATGATCCATGATGCTCTCCCTATGCTAAGGTCAGCAGATTAGCAGTCTTAATTCCCCTTTGCTGTGTGAGGTACTGTATTTGCAAGTTCTGGGGGTTAAGATGTGGATGTCTCTGGGGGGAAGCCCTCAAGCCCCCACCCCTGTGGATGCTTTTGGGAGCCAGCTGCCACGTGTGACAGTTATTATACCTAAAATGGTTCCCATGTTGGTGGTGACCCCTGGAGGTTCCCCTTGCAGGCCCAGAATGTCAGGAAGCCAAATTCACTCTGTCATTTGTTAAATCGTGTGCCTCGGGGCGTCTCACCCGGCTCAGGGAAGGCCTTGGTGCACGAAACCAACATGGTGGCTGCTCGTGGAGTTTAACACTCATGGGAAGACAGATGCTTAGAGAGGAAACAAATAAAAACGTCATGATCAACTGTGATGAGGGCTCTAGAGGAAACAGTCAGGATGCCATGTTAGAAGTGAATGGCAGTGTGGCCCGGGAAGACCTCTTTGTGGAGGTGACATCGGAGATGTTCCCCGAAGGGTGACAAGGGTCCAGACACGAAGGGGGGAGGCACCGAGGTGTGCCCTACACCACCTCCTCTAGGTCCCCGAGGGCTGAGCTGGTCAAAGGTGCAATTGTCATGAATTTCAAAATGGCGGAGTCAGGGCCTTGTGCAGGGGTCTAATATCTTTCCTTATAATAATTCTGCTTTTTTATTTATTTTTACTCTCTTATTTTTAGCTAAAGCTAGTTCCAGTGGGTTCTGTCACTTACAACAGAGGAAGTTTTGATAGGCAAGCATGAACAGCTCGCAGGTGCTTTCCTGGGCGGCATCTGTCCGTTCGGTGGAGCTGGTTGGGAGATGACCCCGGAGCGCAGCTCTGACAGTGCCTGAGGGTCTTCTTCAGGAGGCTCGGTGCCAGTGGAACCGCCTTGGCAGCTCCTCACGTGGCCTGAGGGGCTGTTGGTCCCCGGGCTGGTGGTTCCAGGCTTCTAGACAGCTATGTCTTGGTTTCTGCTTTTAGTGGGGGACTCACACATACCTTTCTAGTGGAAAGAAGTGGGTCACAGGGAAGGCAGCATTTGGTGCAAAAGCCCAAGGCTGAAAACCCTCAAACGCAACTGGTGCTTCCAGGGTTCCAATTGCATAGTTCAGAGAAAACAACCTCAGCGATGGAAACTGTGACTCCAGCACCTGGAGCCCAGCCTGGAGGCTGCTGTGGGAGGCCTGGGAAGCAAGTATGAAGTGAGGTGGCCCAAAGCATGGAAAAGTATGGCCATAAATAAAATGGGAGAGAGTGCGGAGGGGGAAATCACCTGAGTGAAGTAGGGATAGCAAGTGGGTTTTGCTTCATGCACAAACTCTGATGAATTGGTAGAGACTTTCTCGAGGCCCATGATTGATTAGTAATGTCTGGTGAGGACACAAGATGAGAAGAATGCATGGAAAGTGGTTGTCATTCTTGGAAAGAGTTTTCGCACTGGTAGAAGTGTCTGGGGCTCTCCTTCTGTTGTGAGTGTTTGCAACAATTTCAGAGGCTGGGGCCAGTTTCATAAGGAGAGCTCTGAATGCCAAGAACTGGAGACGAGGGATAGCTTTTTTCTCTCCAAGTAAAGATTTTTATTTTTATTAACATTTTTTATTATAGTAGGCAATCATCTGTTTGTATATTCTTTTAAAATAAAAAAAAATTACTCCCGTTCCCCACCCCCTCCCCTTTGGCATCCATCAGCTCATTGTCTGTGTCTAGGGGTCTGCACACACCAGCCTTTTGCTTTGACCTTTCAGCCTCTCTCTTTGTGCCTTTGTGCACCCGCGGGCCTGGCATCTTCCCCTTGAGCCTTCTGCCTCTTCCGTCACACTTCCTGTGCCAGTTTCAGGTCAGCTTCCTCCCTGACACCTGCACTCGTCACCTCTGCTCCAGCGACTTTACACAAGGGAAAGCGTTTGTCATGGCCAGGTGCTCGTCCTCAGGCCTCAGGTACCTGTCACCTGTGACATCAGCTATCCAGTGTGATGATATGCTCGCAGCTGTGATGATAAGTGCACAGCTGCGCACATCCGTTTGGCCACTGAAGGATCCAGCAACTGCCCAGCGAGCTCTTCTGTGAAATGGGATAAACACAGCACCTTCCCCACGGCGGTGTGTTGGGGCTGAAGGAGACGGAAGGCACACGTCACAGTGCCAGGCATGCCCCGTCTTACACATGTCCTCTAGTGTCACAACTGTGTAGAGTTTAGCACATTAATCAACGCATAGTAATAACTATATTAATAAATGATGATGGAGTATTTACAACTTGGCCTGACCCCAGGAAGTCTGGGTGAGCAGTCCTCCTGGGGTCCCCTCAATTTGAGGTTGATCTCCTGGGGAACAGGGACTGATGCAGGGGACAGAGAGCTTAGTTTGGTTACAGAAAAGACCCCACTCACCAGCCCCCAAAGAGCCATCTCAGTGATGGCAGTGCATCAGCCTGATGTGGGGACGCCAGCCCAGGGAGTGTTTTCCTTCCGTCCGTCTCCCGGAGACATTTTCTTGCCAATCAGGGCGTTGGGGAGGCAGATGGGAACAACGGAACACGCTGTCCTGCCTCCTGCTGGTCGGCCGCCCTGGCTGAGTTCACTTGGCGTGGAATCCTCGGGGCCTGTGGAGCCCGCAGCAGCGGGCCAGGAGGAGGACTCGCTCCCCGTGTCAGGGAGGCCGGAACCGACATCTGCACGGGCGGAGCATCCCAGCTGGCCCCGCCCCGCGCCCCGGGTGGGCGCTATCGTCATTGTCTTCTGGGGGAGGTACCTGAGAAACGTCTCTGCTGTTGGGGGAGCAAGGAGCACGGTGGGTTTAGTGAAGAGGCTCCTTGGCAGGTTGGGCTCACCTGGAAGGACATAGGGACTGCCTTTCCCTCTTGTCCATTTCTATGCTTTGAAATTTGCATTCTTGCAGAGGCTGCTGTTTGTGACAGAGGGACACTGCCCCAAGTGGGTTTAGATGGGAGCTGGAGGCCAGTGGGAAGGGAACCGAGGGCAGTGAGCCTCGTTGGTAGCTCAGGTGTGACCTTGGCCTCATCACTTGTGTGCTCTGGGTCTCAGGGCCCTTGTCTGCAGCATAAAGTCATGTCTGCGTTGCACTGAGGAGGCAGAGAGGGGAGTGTCTCCTCAAGGGGTGATGGGAGGGCCGGGATACTGGAAGAGGGAGCAAGAGGGCGCACCCAGCTACCTCGCAGGGTGGCTGTGTGCATGAGTGAGTAACCGTTAGAGCCCTAGCACAGTCTCAGCTACCTTGTCGTCTCTGATGCTTCTAGAATGTCCATGCTTCCCTCATATTTGCTGGACTTGGAAACTCCAGGTGGCTATTTTAATATTTTTTAACCTTCACCTAAGGACATGCTCAGAGAGAGGGAGGGAGAGAGAGAAGGGAGAGGAACAGCAATGAGAGAGAGAGACATCGATTAGTTGCCTTCATAGGTGCCCCAACCAGGGACTGAACCTGCAGTGTGGGCATGTGCCCTGACTTGGAGTTGAACCCATGACCCCTTCGGTGTATGAGACAATGCTCCCGCCCAGGGAGCCACGTTGGCCAGGGGCAGGTGGCCATTTTGAATAGAAAGAGACGTAGACGTAGAGACAGAGCGGAGGTAGAGCTGGAGGGAGAGAGCACACAACAGAGGAATATAGCAGCAGCCGCCTGTCTTTCTGAGAAGCCCTCAGCACGACCAATTGGGAGGGAGGCGGGGGGCAAAGAGGAAAATGCATGGGTTTCTACTTCCTCAGGAGTGGGGCCTGTGCGACACCGATGGGGTGGCCTTTGTTTGGCTACAGGAAATTGGTCCCAAACTCTCTCATTCTCTGGAGAATGATTTGGTGTCACTACCATGGATTTAGGGTTGATCCAGGCTGTTTATTATTGGCAGCAATTATTACCACTCAGTGATAGTGACGTGCAGGACAGGTATGTGCTGCAGGGTTCTCATCTTAATAAACAATCCGAAGGACTCCAAGGCAGAGTGTCAGCACCATTCTGGTGGCCTACTCCCATGCGACCACACTACACCATTCGGTGGCACCGGGCCTGGCCACAGAACCCCAGGATGATCCATAAACACGAGTCCTTAAACTCCTCAGTGCGTCCAGGCAACCTCTTGCATAGGGTAAAATGTTGGAGAACCGGAGGGAATGAGGCCTGAGGCTCACGTGTGTCCCATCCTGGTTTGGGGTGGCCCACCTGGATGGCCCTGTCCACCTGCCTAGTCTCAGCCACTGGAGGGAGTTTAGAATATCTTGAAGGAGGTGCCCCAAAGTGTGAGAGCCCCTGCGGTGCAGGTCCTGGGAGAGAGGCCCTGCTTGTGCAGGTGCGAGTACTGTGCTGTTGCCAGCCAGGAGTGGTAGAAGCTGAAAGAGTAGCAGCTGGAGAACGATAGATGTGGATTTCTCATGCAAGGGGAGTCCTGAGGTGGGCCGTCAGGGCCGCTGGCTGCCTCTGCTCCACGCAGTCTTCGGGGGTCCAGGCTCCTCCCAGCTCACCACTCTGCCATCCACGCACGTGGCCCCCATGGACCAAGGTGAAGGCCGTCGCATCTGTGCTCCAGGCACAGGAAGGTGCTGTTTTATTCCTTGGCCAGAGTGGCACATTCTGCATGGTTTTCAATTAAACAGGCCATTCACCTCCATCAAGTCAGTTCCATGGGGACCAGGGTCTGATGGGATCTCTCCATCTGAATACAGGGACTAACAGCTGTCTCCAGGGGAGTCTCAGCTCCCCGCTCTCAGTGCAGGCCTTGGGGTCCCGGGTCTCCCTCCCTGTCTCCACCCTCCCTTGCTCCCTCTGCTCTCGTGTGACTTAGGCTCTTCTCTCCCCGCCTTCTCCCTTTGTCTCTGATGTTTATGATTTGCTCTGCTAGAGGTAGGGTAGTGAAGAGGCAAGCTTGGGGTGGAGGCTGCGATGGAGGGAGGAGGTGACAATAGGGTGGTCACCCACCAGGCAGAAAGACATGTCCCTCCTCAGCCCCGGACTTGCTCCCCCCTGCGGTGCCCTCACATCTGCTTATTTCCCTTACGGGTGTGCGAGTCACGCCCACGGCTCCCCTCTGACTCTCCTCCTCTTCTCCCTGCGCCTTGCTGCTCCGAGGCCCACCTCCATTCAGTGGAGTGACTGTTGACTCAGCACGTCCCATGTGAAGCGTTTAGGATTCTTTCCCTGGGAGAGCTGGCCGGCCAGAACTAACTACAGAATCAAAATGTCTGAGTGTTATCAAGGCCCTTGGGACTGGTTGACAATTTGCTTTTTATTTCCATGGGTAGGGCACCAGGCTGCCATTTTTACCACATCCTTGCCAGCACTGGGTATTGCTTTTTATTGTGTTTTGAAAAACGCACCCTTTGGAGACTCACCTATCTCACAGGTGGTCATCCTTTGAGATGAACAGACTGAGCTCTCCCAGGTCTTGGACACGGAGGTGAGCAGAGGGCTTGAAAGGAAGGGAAGTGGGGGTGTGGGAAAACAGGAACCCTCATGCTCTGCTGGTTGGAGTGCACACTAGTGCAAACCTTTTGAAGCTAATGCTGGTTCTTAGAGCTTGGACAAATTAAGCCTTTGCACACCCAGTATGGTGGGTTGGAGACTGTCCCTGTGCCCCGTTAATCCCCAGAACCTGCAGCTGTGTGACCTTCCATAACAAAAGGGACTTTGCAAGTATGATCAAGTTAAGGACCTTGAGAAGGGGAGATGATCTTGGAATATCCGAGTGCAGTGTAATCACAAGGCTCCTTACAGGAGGAACACGTGGGGGATAGCGTGAGCAGAGGAGCTGGGATGACAAAGCAGAGGCTGGAGGGATGTGGCCACAAGTCCGGGAACCTGGTGGCCTCTAGAAGCTGGAAAAGGCAAGAGACAGATTTTCTCTGGAGTCTCCAGAGGCACCAGCCCTGTGACACCCTGATTTTAGCCCACTGAGATCAGTTTTGGACTTCTGACCTCCAGAATAAATTCAGAGGTAATAAATTTGTGTTGTTTTAAGCCGCTAAGTTTGAGGTAATTTGTTGCAGCAGCCACAGGGAGCTAAAGTAGCGGCAGTTTTGCTCCCGGGTGTCTATTTCAAGCCATTTTCATGAGGTCTGCGAGAGGCAGGGGTGAGGGTGTTCTCTGCAACACCGTTGTGGTGGAGCGGGGAGCCAGAGGGGGCTGGTGAGAGCCCCGGGGTGTGGGGAGCAGTGGGGACACACTCGGGGTATGGGCTGGAGCCGGCGGCTGCAGGGCTTAGAGATAACAGACCGGATACATACGAGCACCACTGTGAGCCAACAGGACTGAGCAGGAGAATAAGGCGACGTAAATGGTAAATGGAGGATACCAGCGCATGTGAAAAGTCCGGGAGGGGGTTATCTCTGGGTGGGGGGGGGTGCCTGGAAGCACATTGCAGGGACTCACTCTGATGCCAGTGGCACCTGACCTGTCAGCCCCGGTGCTGGCCCTGGCCATGCTCAGTTTGGGACAACTCTGTGCTGTGCATTGAGCGTAGGAGTCACCTCCCATATAGATGTGTCCTGAAATGTCAAGTTCTACACAACCCACATACACAGAACAGTGACTCGCACTTTCCAGGACATCTCCAAATCCGTGGGTCCCGTGAAGCACAGTGAGCCTGCGCCGGAGGTGGGAGGGGCTGGGAGTTGGGTGCAGGGTGTTCGAGAATCCAGGGAGATGGTGACGCTGCACCAAGGACTGAGGGGTCAGGGTCCTCAGGTCCAGAACAGAAAGGAAGGGGCTGCTGAAGCCCTTGGGGTGTCGAGCTGGGGGTGCATGGGAGCCTCCTGGGACGTGGGGGAGCAGCACCGCCCACCCTCCCATCCCAAGAATGTTCAGCTGTGACTGTGGATATTCAACAGCCCAGGTGGGCCATGAAGCACATAGCGCAGTGACGTGGAGGCAGGGGACACCACTGGCCCAGAGATGACCCCCTGTCACAGCAGGGTAACCTGGCCTGACCTGGTGGTCCGAGGAAGTCTAAAAGGGCCCACAGGTCTCAGCATGGACCAAGAGCCAGCAGAGGGCCTGGTCCCTTACTATGATGTCTGTGCTGTGAGCAGCCCCGTGGGAGACCTGGCTGCAGCAGCCAGACTGGAGCCGAGGAGCAGAGGGTGTCCAGGCCCGTATGCTGATGAGCTGGCCCCGGTCAGCTGTGTCCAGAGGGCCATACCCTTCTGGGGTGGCCAGTGAGCTCAGGCCAGGAGCAGCAAGTACCCCCCAGACCCCTGCTGCCTCACCTCCTTCACCAAGGCCACCTGCAGAGAGGGGGCAGGGACCGCCTGCTTGGGAGGTGAGAGGCAAGCTCACTCAAAACCCTAGGTCTCAACAGAGCCCCCATGGCCTTCTAGATAAACACGGCAATGTTTAGAGAATCCACAGGGAGGTGTTTTGGCCTGGAGGGAGGGGAGGTTCTGGGCCTGAGTCTGAGGCAAGCCAGGACCTACCCTTTCCCGGGACAAATTAAAGCCACCATCCTCCATATCTCAGTGCCATTTCTCAGTCCCCCTGCAGTCTTGCAACAGGAGGCACCCCTTGATGGTGAAGCTGCATTTGGGGGCACTGTGGGTCCCCTCCTGGAGTGTGGGGCTTCATGGAAAAGTTGAGCCCAGGAGCACACACAGAGGAAATTCCAGGGTGCGATTGCTGACAGACGTGTCTTGGAAGGCAGCTGGTTACCTTGGCACCATCCCAACCCTCTCACCCTCCCCTGTCCTGCCCTCCCACTCCCCAACTTCTCTTTTTCCTCGGAAAAAAAATCGCAACCGGAGAGAAGCCAGAAGGCACAACCAAATTAACCAGAAAGAACCTACTTAGTCAAGATAAATGGCAAACCCTTAAGGGTATAATATCTCCACGGAGTTTAGCTGATTAAATAAAGACAGTCTGAGCCCTGGCTAGTGTGGTTCACCTGGTTGGAGCATTGCCCCATAACCGAAGGGTGGCAGGTTCCATTCCCAGGCAGGGCACACGTCTAGCGTGCAGGTTCTGCCTCTGGTCCGGGCACGTATGGGAGGCAACCAACTGATGCTTCTCTTTGCAACAATGTTTCGCTCTCCCCACCCTCTCTTTGTAAAAAGCAATGAAAAAATGTCCTTGGGTGAGGATAAAAAAGAAAGAAGGAGAAAAAGGAAACAGAAAGTCAGGAGAGCTACATGCAAACATTTATAAGCTACCATTGTCTGAGCACTTCGGATACATCAGCACACTTCCTTTTCCCCTTTTCACTGAGGCCGGAGTGCACGTCATCCGGTGCCGTTATGCGAAGTCGGCAGCTCTGTGGGTCCATGTGTTCCCCAGGCGACCACCGCCCAGGGCAAGATACAGAGCATCCTCAGCACCGGCGCGGGTCCCTCCTCCTCTTTTCCGGTCAGCACCCATCTCTTGAATTTAACACAGTCCCGACTTCTATCCTCCTAGCTTTGCTGCCTTTGAACGTCACAGCCGTGGAGTCACACAACACGTCCCCTTCCCTGCTGACTTCTTTCGAGCATTGTGGTGCTTGTGACAGCCCTCCCTGTGGTGGGGCAGCAGGTCCGCTCTCTTGGGCTGCTGTGCGGACTGCGCTGGGCGCACTCGGCCAGGGTGTGCAGGCGCACCCCTGCTGACGCGCAGGTTCCAACACTGAACGAGGCTGCCGCCAGCCTTCCTGCGCAGGTCCTCTGGGGCCAGCTGGCTCCCTGTGCTGCAGTGTCACAACGGCCCCACGGTGTGCACACGGTTGTTACCATCCCCACCTCAGACGGGACACTGAGCCTCGACACGTTTCAGTGCCTTGTCCAAAGTCCCAGAGTAAAGAACAGGGTTGGAATTCCAGTCAGACCCATGAGCTTGAGAACCGAGCACTCAGCAAAGGGCACAGTATTTCAGGGGCAAAGCAGCAAAGCACCCCAAGGGTGCAAAGCTTGGGTGGCTTGCCTGTGGTAAGGGTCCCCCTTAGCCTCCTTGACAGAGGGGCACCGGCCCTACCCCACTTCCCGCCCTGTCTGTCCCTGCCCGGTCCAGCTGTGTGCTCCCGCCCGAGGGAGGCCCTGACAGCTGCAGTAAATGTTCAGGGAAATGCAGGCTCTCCTGGCTCTGGGGAAAAGCCCTGCAAATCCCGGGACAAACAGCGCTAAGCTGGTGTTTAAAGCTGAGCCTCATGTCGGCTGCAGCGACTGAGGGCGGCTGGCTTTGGGAAACGCGATCGGTGCCAAGGCGGGGTGTGTGTGTCCCCGGTTGCCAGCCAGTTGTTCTCTTGATCCCAGCTGAGCAGGGCTGGCGGCTGGACAGTTTCACCATGGCCTTGGGGGCCCGGTTTGCTGACCCCAGGGCGGCCGTGAGCAGCGATGAGATAATCCATGTGAAACACCGTGAAATGCCAGCACAGCCCCACGAATGTGAGCTGGCTCATTGTTTTTAACTGTCCCAAACTGGGACTCCTGGTCAGAGCCATCCATCCCAAGCCTCCTCATCTGAGTCCCTTATCTGAGACCCTGGGGGCCGGATCCATTTCCAAATTCAGAATTTGTTAGATTTTAGAACATTAAATCAGTGCTTACATTGTATATCATTAGCAGCCCCATGGGATCCCGGGTAGACTGGGGAGTGAAACTCACTGCAGTTCTGCAGCAAACCAGTGGACGCGGCTGCCACCAGCCTCGCTGCTCGGTTCAGGGAGAGCTCTGCTGCAAACAAGTGTGCTGCACACTCGGGGAGGGAGCTGGTGCGATTTGGGGACTGTGTTAAGGGACTGGGACACCTCTCCTGCCCTCCCGTGTGGCCTTGGGCAGCATACCCCAACCTGGGAGATGGGGTGAGAGAGGCCTCCCGACCTCAGGCTGCTGTGAGGCGGGTGGTTTATCTGCGCCAAGTGCTTAGAGCAGAGCCGGCTGGAAGTAGACACAGTGCAGGTGCCCTCCATGATTACCGTCATTTTACTGATATTCATGCTGGTTCTGGTACCGCTCATTTCTGGCCCCCACTCACTGGGTGCACACAGGTGTGCAGTGGGGGCCTCATCCCCTGTGCCCCGTCGTGTGCAAGTTCTCGGCACTGTGTGTCCTGCAAGTGGTGTGAGTGTGCATGTGGCGTGTGTGTATGTTTGTGTGTGTGTGGTGTGAGTGTGCTTGTGGTTACGTGTGTGGTGCGTGTGGATGTAGGCTGGTCGCTCCGTTGGCCTTGGGTATGTATCTCAGGCTCATGCGGTGTAAGCAGCTCCCTGGATGGTGTGAGACTCTCACATATAGAGAGGCATATTTCCTCCTACAGCACGGCCCCTCAGCCCGCCAGCCACTTCCTGAAGCTCACTCAAAGAAAGACCCGTCTCTTCCAAGACTGGAGAGAGACCAGCTCCTTTGGCCTCTTGAGGAGAGAGCAGGGCTGCCCTTGGAAGTGTGTGGTTTAATTGGCTCTCAGGGGCAGTTTGGGCTCCGTGGGGTTTTGCCCCACTTGCTGACTAGTGCCAAGTCCTTTGTGAAATGAGACGTCGCCGAGGTGTTTCATTTGACTTTCATTCAACTCCGTGAGGCAGACGGAAGTCAGTGTCATGCCTGTCTCCTGGGTGAAGCACGGCTCCATGGGGCGGGGCAGGTCAGCACAGCCTGCGCAGAGAGAGCTGCCCCGGCGCGGGTCTGCCTGGCTCCTGCGTGGGCAGCAGCCCCTGCGGGCTCCCGTCATCCTTCGCTGTGTCACGAACCACCCCAATTTAGTGGATGAAAGCAGCATTTACTCATCTTTTGCTCACAAATCTGCAGTTTGGGCAGGGCTCTGCGGGGATGGCTCCTCTCCACTCTGCACAGTGTCAGCTGCGGGCGCTCCCAGGTGGGCGGGTTGGGGGAGAGGCCTCCATGGCTGGGCTCTGGAATCACCTGGTTGCTTGTGTTTGCTGCGCGATGCTGGTTGCCCAGAGGACCCCATCAGGCTTTGTCAGCCCGACCTCTGCACCGGGTCTTCCTGTGGCCACCCGGGCGCCCCCATGGCCCGGAAGCAGAGTTCTAGGTGCACAGGTGGAGGTGGAACTAGCCCTGGCAGTCGTTTCCACCGCGCTTCACGGGCTCCACTGGCAGGGAGACCTCCTCAAAGTTCTCCAGGCTCCAGAGGAGGGGACGCGTTTCTCACCGCCCTATGGGAGGAGTGTCAGTCCCTAGAAGCCTGCAGTCATTTCAAACCTCAGGACCCTTCAGGCTAAAGATACTTAGTAGAGCCTTATTAGTAAGAATCTTAGAAATTTTTAAAAATACAATTGTATAATATATTCATTTATAAAGTTTATTTAATATATTTTATTATTTATAGTAAAATTCCATATCTGTAATACATTATATTTTTATATTTTACTTATTTACATTTTATACAATAGTATTAATACTTTATATATAACAAATGATATATAATAAATATGATTTTATTTGTAGATGTGAAAATATTTTTACATATAAAATATTTTGTAATAATGATAAAGTCTACCCCTTTAGTTACTGGCAATCTATTGCCTCTAATAAAAACTAGACATTATAATCATATTGGAACATCTGTGTAAGTGCTGGTTTTTCACATGTAGTTTCAGTGAAAACCAGCCACACCTCCCCCAGGAGGAAGCATTTTCTGAGGCCACTTTTGGGGGCTTGTTTTGGGTCGTACTTAGGGGACAGCTAGTTCTAGGGAAGGGGGACTGGCGCCAAAAGGGGGCAGCTGGGGGATCTGATACCTAAATCCTCCCGGTTGGCGCGCCGTCCCAGGTTAGAACGACCAAGAACAGGACGACCGCACCCAGGCCCACGGGCTGCCTCAGTGCAAGGGAATGGCCCATCTGACTTAGCTGTAAAGCCAAGTGCTGAGCACCCAGGGCTGGAAGGAGACTTGGAGACCAGGTAATCCTGTGCATCTTAAGTGGAGCACACAAGCCCCACAGGGAGACAGAGAGAGTTACAGCATAAACAAGTGAAGCTGTGATTTTTCCTAGACGCCAAGTAATCCAAAACATTTTCAGTATTCAAACAAACATGGATATATTTGGGAGTTGAATGTAAAATCTCCATAAATTTTCGGACAAAACAGAAGACTTCAAAGAGATTCCATGCTGGCAGCAGGCTGGCTTGGGAAGATCGCAGATACCTCTCCCCTCCCCAAGTCCTAGGTTTCTCGCTGGGCCTCCGGGTGGGTACTTGGGGGGAAAGCCGGAGGAGCAGTGTGCTAGCCACAGTCCCTACTGCGAGCTCTCTGCGGCAAGGGGTACTGAGTGAAAAAGGAAGAAGACAAAGCGGAAGGGTTGCTACATCAGTCTCCATGGGGAGTGCCGGTCCCTCTGACCACTGACCATGTGTGGGCTGCTCTGAATTACTGTGTCCTGTAGGAGTAAATGCACACTGGCTATGGAAGACTTAGTGTGAAATAGAAGTATGCACAGTGTCTCGCTGATTATTGATATTGATTACACAATAAGAAGACAGTATTTTAGGCATATTGGATTAAATAGATGCATTTCATTTGTTTCTTTTTATTTCTTTAATGTGTCTACTACAAAATTTGAAACACCTGTGTGACTTGCATTCTATTTTTATTGGATACATTAGGCTACAGTAGAAGGCGTCCCGGAATGTAGCAGACCATGGAACCCTTTCTTTCCTCTAACATCTTGGGTGACTAGTTTGGGTAAAATAGCCTGCTGAAAATATTGCCTAAGGTAAAGGTGGTCTATTTCCTGACCTTCAAACAAACACTGGGCCCTCCCACCTCCATTCTGTTCTGCTGAGAATTCCTACTTCTCTTGACTGCTCCAGGTTGACCCATCCTTCCACGTGCAAGTCAAACTATTTTATACTGTCCTGTCCCTGCTCTGCTTCCTGCCATTGAGTGTGGTTGAGGTGGATGGTGTTGCTGCAGCCATCTTGGGACACTGAGTTGATAACCTTGGGAAGAAAAGCTGAGGATGGCAGAGCAGAAAGAGGAAAAGAGCCTGGGTGAGAATGACATGGCTGTGTTGCAAAGTCAACTCCAGGGCCACCTCTTTAGCAACTTTTAAAAATGTGATACAGTCCTGGATGGTGTGGCCCAGTTGGGTGGAGCATTGTCCTATGGACCGAAAGGTCGCAGGTTTGATTCCAGGTCGGCACACATACCTAGGCTGAAGTTTCGATCCCCTGTCGGAGAGCAGATGAGAGGCAACTGATAGATGTTTCTCTCTCTCCCTTCTCTCTAGAAGCAACAAAAAAATTTCCTCTGGTGAGAATTTAAAAAAAAATGTGATGCAGTTATACACCTCTACAATTTAAATTGCCCTCACTTGAGCATCCTGTTCCTGCCTCAGAATTGAGTTCATAACTGATCATGTCAAAGCTGATATGAACTCCACACTGTCACAAAGAAAAAGAACTCATGCAACAGTGAAAATATGTAGTATAAATTAACGCTCCTACTAAACCAGAAAGTGATGCGCTTACCTTCCCAGGCACTGGCCGGTCTGACCTGAACAGTAGAGCCGTGGAGCAGCTAGGGCTCTTCCAGGCCAGGTGCGGAGGTGCCCGGCCAGCAATATCTCATTTTAAGTATCTTAATAACTCTGCGAGGCAGGGCCCGTTATTGCTGCTACTTGACAGAGGAAGAAACCGTGGCTCGGAGAGAGAACATCACGTGTCCAGGGCCACACAATTTGAGCTGTAGGAGCCCAAACCTTAACCACTGACCTCGAATGTTCTGCGATCTGAGCTTTCTGTGTGTCTTTGGTTTGTAATGAGGCCGCCATATACTCTCAGCCTAGCTCCCCTCCAGATAACTCCAATGCGACTGGAAAGAGAGAGAGAGAGAGAGAGAGAGAGACCGTGTGCCGTTTTTCAAATGGCATGCCTGCCCCCCGCCCCAGCAGGCTACCTACTGTTTATTTGGGGATGCATCAAAGATGCCAGCTGTCATAAATTTTTCTTTCCTACAGGTAGGCAGTTCCTAAATGGACAGATCACATTTTGATCTGAAAATAACACATGAAAGGCATAAAAAAGAAAAATCGCCCAGCCAGTTTATAATCCTTCTCTTATGCCAATAAACAAAGGAGGCAAGAATGTGACAGTACAGACAAGGCGACCAGCCTCCGGACGTAAAACGCCCTCGTCAGAGAGGCGGAAGCGTGGGGGTCGTGAAAAGGAACTTAGTTCTGCTCAAGTTTAGCTCTAAATGAGTCTGTTCATATTTCGTCTGGCCTGGGATAAACTTGTGGAATAAATCAGTCTTCTTGAGAGAGATGAGGTGCATGGGTTCTTCCAGAAAATAACCTAATCACACAAGCATCTTTCACAATGTGTGGTCTCTGTAGAGAAACAGATAAGTGGAATGGAATCTCTTTTCAACCAGCATTTCAGTATTTTTTCTGTTATTGGCGCAGTCAGATGTCCCGAGAACTACCTTCCTCCACAGCCTTGGTTCCAAGTAGAATTACTGATGAATTTCTCTCAAACTCTTGAAACAAAAAAAAAAGAGCCACGTAGGTTAAATATAAGATTTTTCTGTTTTTAAAATGAACATAACTTGATTATGATGATGATAATACTAAGCATTGCATTTTTAAAAAAGATTCTATTTATTTATTTCTTAGAGAGGGAAGGGAGGGAGAAAGAGAGAGAGAGAGAAACATCAGCGTGTGGTTGCTGGGGGTCATGGCCTGCAACCCAGGCATGTACCCTGACTGGGAATCGAACCTGTGACACTTTGGTTCGCAGCCCGCGCTCAATCCACTGAGCTAGCCAGCCAGGGCTAAGCATTGCATTTTTAAGTGGTGGCTACATGCCAAGCATTGTGACAAATGCCACGTGTGCATGAATGAGCTCATGACATCCTTGCAGAAACCTTATAGGCTGGTCCCACTATTATCGCCATTTTACAGATGAAGAAATTAAAGTTGGAGTCCTTGCCTGAGATCACACAGCCGGTACTGGAAGAACTCCCATTGGATCTCAGGTCTAACTCCAGAGCCCTTTCCCCTAACGGCCAATCTTCTCTGAAATGAGGTGTTTCATTTTGGGTTCCCACTAGAGTCCACCCTGGAACAAGGACTTGGGCGCCTTCCTGTCTCAGGTACACACACCTAGGAACAGAACTGTTCCGTCAGAAGTTAGCTATGTATTTATTTAGTTTTATAGAGCATGACGAGCAGTTAACCAACACGGTGGCACTGTTGACAGTGGCCATGTGTGAGAGGTCCTGTGGCCGGCCATGTTTCCATGGCAGCTGATACTGTCCGTCTCTTTGGACCGGGGCCATTCTGGCGGGCGCGTGACGTTATCTCAGCACTTGCCTTGCCCTAATGAAAAATGACGTTGAGCACTTTTCATGTGCTTATTGACCCTTTACATCTTTTGTGAATTGCCTTGCCATAGTTTTTGCTTTTTTTTTTTTTAAGATTTTATTTTATTTTATTTTTAGACAGAGGGGAAGGGAGGGAGAAAGAGAGAGAGAAACATCAATGCGTGGTTGCCTCTCACATGCCCCCTACTGGAGACCTGGCCTGCAACCAAGGCTTGTGCCTAGACTGGGAATTGAATCCGTGATCCTCTGGTTCGCAGGCCTGTGCTCAATCCACTGAGCTACACCAGCCAGGCTTTTGCTTATTTTTTTTTAATTGACTATTTTTTCTTTTTCTTATTGATTTGTAGAAGTTCTTTATATATTCTGGATATGAGGCCTTTCTCAGATACGTGCATTGCAAATATCTCCTCCCACTTGTGGCTTACTGGTTTACTTTTTAAATTGTTACCCTTTGATAAACACAAGTTTTTCATTTTGACGAAGTCCAGTTTATCAATTTTTCTTTTTGGTTGGTGCCTTTTGTATCTTGTTTAAAAAATCATTGCCTCTCCATTGGTCTTTAAAGTGATGGTCCCCCAGCGCCTCCTTGTTTTCCTTGGGGGTGTGACTTTCATTGTCGTTCATGAAGAAACAGAACAGCTTGCTGATTCCCCGGCCCCAGTCCTCATTCACGGGTTCGCGGCTTTAACTTTCTCAGAGGGAGACCTGCCTCCTATGGGTCTTTGGGAGAGAGGCTGGGTATATGGACTTGGGGTGAGTGGGACAGATCCCACTTCCACCAGAAAGCAGATCCATTTGGATGAAAATTCTCTTGAAGGAATATTTTGCTAATTTTCAGATATAAAAGCGGAAAGTAGTTAGGTTTCATTAGAAAAGTGTGTCTTTGAGCTACTGGAGTTTTCAGACACTGTGTCTCTGTTTGTAAAATAAACAGTAAAAAGACGAAAGGAGAGAATGAATTTTAATGCGATCGTTAGCTGGGCGGGGGCAACCAGCATTCTTTGTATTTCATTGCTATGCAAAAATGGAAGGAGGAAACTCCAAGCTGCCATCTTATGAAAACAGTGGCAAGTTTTTAGATGGCAGCTCTCCCAAGATTATTCCAGGGACGAGGTTGTGTTTTGTTTTGTTTTTGAGAAGAGAAGTTTGCTAAGAACCCAAAAATTCTTTAATGATGGAGGTGAAGATAGTAAAGTACATGAAACAATATTCTTTTGACTACGGAAGAGTCTGTTTTTCCTTAGTTACTACACCCCGACCCTTTAGAAAGGAAACAAGAAAATAGGGAAAGAAACTTTGTAGATATCTTAAGAGCCATTTAGTTTCTCTCTTTCCTGTCTTTCTCATTTCTGTCTCTCTCTCTCTACTGTCCCTGCTTGTTCTATTCTCATTCAGTGACCTCCTGGGGCTCTGGGGCTCAGCCTCTTTGTTTCCCAATGGGGTCGGTGACCCCACTGTCCACAGCTGCTGGAGGGTCTGATGTGTTGGTGTGGGAGGCGAGAGCAGGGCCCGGCTCTGAGCCACACTCAGAAATGTCCGTCGTTACTGTCGCCATTGCCACCACATCTTCACTTCAAGAAAGGGTGAATTCTTTTCTGGCACGCCTGTTTTTGAGTAGCTTTTCAAATTTGACAGTATAATGATCTGATTTGTTATGAGCAAATTAACCCTTTATCCTGGAGTTTTGTGGCTAATTATGAGGCTGCCATTCGACTTGACATTTTTCTATTTGATTTTTGGAACAACTTTATATCTACAGAAATAAACCCAAGCCAATTGCTTATGACACTCTCCAGCAATTACACTGTCTTCCGAGAAATACCAACTTCCAAAGACAGGAAAAACATTAAGAAATGACAAAAAAAAGAAAGGAAAAAAAAAAGAAGTGACCAGTAAGTGGATGCTGACGCCATACAGACCCAGGCGTGTGGGTGGGGTTCCCACTGAGTAATACAAGCACAGAAGAAACTGTCACCTCTTTTCAGTTCGCTTTGTGAAATGCTATATTAGAAAAGTAGTAAAAAAGAAATAGAAAATTTAGCCGAGACATTGGTCTAGGACATTTTATATCTATGGTCCCTCTTGAGTATAAATATTAATATATTCAGTTTATGGACGAGGAAACGGATCTCAAAGAAGTGTGATGGTGTACTGGAGGACCTATAGTCCTTTTATGATGGCGTGGTGGGAAGGAGCTGAAATGTGTTGTGATTTACTTATAAGATTTAGAAACCAGATCTCTTGATGTGTAAAGTCTTCTAACCTTCTAAAAGGTTCCAGCATCAGATGTGATCAGAGGGCAAAGCTGTTCCTCTACTGGAGTTTCAGGATTCTCCTTGGGCTGGGCAAGTCCAAAGATCAGAGCGAGGATTATGTAGGTCTCTCCGTTTGGGCCTCACAGACATTACTTCCTATTTGGATGATGGTATCCCGATGCCTCTCCCCCAGTTTCCTTCCCTGGTGTTGGCTGAGTTGGCCTCACCCTCCCAGGTCCAGTGTTGAACACGTTCATAAGACCCGTTGGTAATCACTGTTCACCCCCTGCACTCACAGATCAGCTCAGGATGGGCACAGAACCCAGGGCCACCAGCTGGGGAGCCACAGCATTTCTGCTGGAGCTACAGGGGATGTCTCCAACACAGGAGGGCAAGGCTGAGATTCAGGGCTGTTGCATCACCACCTTTGCTACTGTCTATTGGTCACAGTGAATCACAGACCAGCCTGGACTCAAGAGATGGGGAAATAGGCTTTACCTCATGATGGGAGGAGCAATATCTCATTTGTGAGGCAGTGAAAACCTGGGGCCATTTTTTCAGTCTGTTGCATTTACTTTGGCTCACGTGCCGTTCTAAATGTGTGTGATATGCATGAGCTTAATTAATTCATGCAATAGTCCTCTTGGGTAGTTATAGTACCGATGTCATTGCTGTTATCATTCTCCCCATAGCATATGGAGTATGACATGGCTTTGGGGTCTCAGTCTTTTAGGCGAGCTCGGGGAAGACGAGGCTACAGCAGGAGCTCTATTATAATAGCTGAGTCTTGTACGCTTCTAAACTGTGACATCTTCTGAGCGACCAGGGCAGAGACTGACAGCAGTCATGGTTGGCTGAGGTCTCACTGTCAATTCTCACAACAAAGTCCCCGCCCAGTGCCAGGACTACTGTCGTCCCCATCTTCCAGAAGAGGAGATGGAGGCTGAGGGATTAAAGGGCTGTGTCAAGGGCATGAATCTAGAAGGAGAGCAAGATGAGACCACCTGTGCTGGATGTCTTCTGCCTGCGCTCGGGAGCCCACTCCACTTCCACCCCTCCCCCTCCCTCTCTGCCTCCCCCTCCCCCCTGTGCCCCAGGAGCCTGACTTGTATGGACTGTGTCAGTGGCTTTCTACTCTCCACCTTCTGCTTGGGTCCGGCCAACAGGGTCATGGCAGGGATGAGAAGGCAGGAAGACGGAGGGCAGAGTATTTGTCCCTTAGCTTTCTTCCTGCCAAGTCCCTCTACCCAGGACCATGGCTCGGTCAGGCGGCCCTCATTCTGCTGCTGCCTTCCGTGGATTCTGGCACCTGTTCCCGCCCCTTGTCCCGAAGCCCTGCAGGTGGTACCACCGCTGCTCCTACTGCTGGGGTTTCGGCACCATCCCTGGTTGGTTTCCTTAAGTTCTGCTTACAACTTTGGCTGTCCCTTTGCTAAACTTTCTTCAAATTACCTCCTCTCAATGTGCCATCTGATTCTCGCTGGGACCCTGAATGAAACCCCACCTGACTCAGCAGTCTCGGTGTTGAATATTTATTGGAAAGATGAAAAGACTGGAATACAAAAGTGCTAGGTGATACTCAAAGCTGAGGTCTTTGAATGATGAAACCAGCAGTCCAAGATGAAAATGAGACAAAACGAGGCTGTCTCCGGGCTGGCCGAAGGCAGGTGGGCCTGCTTCTGCCTGGACGAATACCAAGCATTGAATACTGTTTCTGTATTATTTCCAAAGATCTTGGATTGCATTTTAATTAATTTGCCTTGAAATTAACATACTCTGCTTTTTCTTGAACCAGACTCAAACTTTCCAGCATATCCTATTGCAGCGAAATGCTTCCATAAATCAGGATGAATGTAGCATTGGGGACGGAGGGAGAGAGGGAGATACTTTATGAGGGTGTTTTATATTCTGCTCTTGAACAAACCTTTAATATGGATTTGCAGGAGGCATTTTCCAGACTGGCCGCCAAGAAACCCTGAGGATGATCCGAGTGTGGTTGTTGCTCTATCTACAAGTGATGCCGTAGAGCCTAGCACCCCCATTTATGCTGGATTGGGGGTAGAGGAGAGAAGGTTCAGGCAGACGTGGGTTCTAGGCCAAGCTCCGCCACCTACTAGGTGTGGCTTGGAGTGTGTTGTTGAACCTTAGTTTCCTTCTATGTAGGTTAAACCAAGGGTTCAGAGGAGACGCAGGCAAAGAGCAAAGCTCCCCAGAGTCCTCAGGCACCTCCCCCACACTGCAACCACCATATTTTCTCCTGGGTGGTCCTGGTTGAGATCTCAGCTGCTAGGGGCTCCCTCAGACTCTCAGATCTGCACTTTGCCTGGCAGGAGTTGGAAATGCTAAGGGGCTGTCCACAGAACTGGATCTTCCTGTGGAAACGGTCAAGAAGTCCAATGCACAGAATGACTGAGAGGATGTCTTGTGGGAGAATGCATCCAAACTTGGCTTCAAATCCTGACTATCTCTTGTTAGCTATGTACCAGTGGGGAGGCAACCCCCCTTCTCCAATGCTGCCTTTCTTGGATTGTGGACTGGGTGTAATAATAGTTCCCTCAGAAGGTTGCCAGGAGGGTTCAATGAGATGCAAGCCTGCACTCAAGGGGTAGGAACAAAACCCTCAGCCACCGCTTAGCACACAGTGAGTCCTCAGAGCATGGCAGCAAAGGACAAACACAGAGAAAAACTGCATTCACGGACCCAATAGATGTTTACTGCGCATGCCCAGTGGTGATGTGTACTGGATTAAAGCCAGCAGCAGTCAAGGGATGGATGAGATCAATATGGTCTCTGCCTTTAGGGGAAGAAAGACATGTCAATGACACAAATAGCTCAATAATTATAATCTTTAATAAGGAAGGAAACAAGAAGAAAGAGAATCGAGAGGACGCTCCTAATTTAAGGAAAGAGTGAACAAGAAAGGAAGTGGAAGTCCTGGCCTAGGAGCTCAGTTGGTTAGAGCGTTGTCCCGATACACCAAGGTTGTGGGTTCGATCCCAGTCAGGACAGATGCAAGAAGCAACTAATGAATGTATAAGTAAGTAGAACAACAAATTGATGTTTCTCTCTCTCTCTCTCCCTCTCTCTCTCTTTTTCATCAATAAATACAATTTTTTAAAAAGAAAGGAAATGGCATTTAAGTTGGACATTGAATTAGTTGAGGCGGTGGCAGCTGCCATGTGGACCAATCCCCAGTCTCAGCATCTAACCCAACAGGAGCCCAGGCCTCGCTCACGTGGCCTCGGACCTCGAGTTCGGCAGCGTTGCCCCACGTGGTGACTCAGGAACCCTGGCTCCTGCCTTCCTTGAAGCCGTGATAATGAAGGGGTTCAGCAAGGTTGCAGAACAGCAGACCAATTTACAAAAAGCACTTGTGTGTTTATACATAAGTAATGAACAGTCAAAACAAAATTAAGAAGATAATTATACTGACAAGAGCATTCAACTGAAGAAAATATTTAGCAATAAATAAAGTTAACTGAGGAACTGCAAAACTTACACAATGAAAACCGAAAACACTGTTGAAAGATATTAAAGAAGACCTAAATAAATGGAACAGCATCTCCAGTCTGTGTTCCGAATACACAGAACTAATGTATATGTGAGAGAAACACTTCCTAGGTCATAGGCTAACTCAGGGGTATTGGCTGATACAATGCATGTCTGACCATGCGTCTACAAAAGAGAAAGGCTTCGTAGGTCACAGGACAGCTTGAGATCAGTGATACAACATACATCTGAACATACAGGAGAAATATATATGTCATAAGGCTTCTTCCTAAAGTATTCTTTAAGTCGAAGACTAGTTGGGGGTTCGGTGACGCGATGTGTATGTGAGTATTCACACATAGTGTTTCTGCATGAAAACTACCAGCCAGACCCAAGACGGCTGAGAGGCTCAGTGATATCTGGGTGTATCTGAACACACCTGTGCGATGTGGCACGTGTGTGTGTACAGTGTGTGACTGAAGCACAACGGTCCCTCCCCCTCCCCCAATGTCTGGTTGCTTTAACAGTAGTTTAGTTACTCTTCTGGGCTTTTTACGTGTGTTTACATGTGTTTACTGTGTTTTATCTTTCCAAAAAGCTTTGTAGTTGCACTCAAAGGCGCAGAGGGGACAGGTAACTTGCCCGAGTCCACACAGCTTCTTATTGGCAGAGCTGAGACTTCAGTTGAGTCTGACTTGAAAGCTTCTGGCGTGAGCTGCTCGGGTGGAACTGCTGTCCCTGTGCACGGTGCTCTCCGCCTGATCCCCGGGGGAAGGGAGCATGTTGGCTGCCGCTACCGCATCTGGGGACCATGGAGCCTTCGTCACCCGCACCCACGGCCCGTGCCTGCTGTCTGCCTGTGAGGGTGCAGGTGACTCCGGGCAGGCCTGACTGCTGGCGAGGCAGGGCGACGTCCTGGGGCCACCACCTAGCTTGGGAAATGCTTTCTGAAAGCTTCTGGGGAGATCACCGCCTTCATAGGGACTTGTGTGTAGGGAGGAAGGTGAAAACCAAACAAATCCAAAGACAAGACAAGCTCCAAACAAATGTGGACCTGGGGCTGCCGTCTGCATCGTCTCCCGGTTTTCCTTCCTGTGAGCTGCCTGTGGAGAAATTCATCTGGTCAGCTTTCCCAGGGGTCCTATTCCGGTGGGAAGAAGGCGACCCTGCCTGGCTGGGCTCCCCAACCCCTGACCCCTGCTGGTCGGTGGAGCCTCCCACCCTACCTGCTGCCCGCCTGCACTGCACGGCCTTGTGGGGTCAGTGATGCTAGACCATGAGTCTGGCTCCGCCTCCTGATGGCCGAGTGACCCAGCAAACCTCCTGTCTGTGAACCTGAGCATCCCCATCAGTGACATGGGGCTAATCGCCATCTCATCACATGTGACAGTTGTTGGGAACATTTAAGTGAAATCTAGAGTGTCCTAAGAGGTTGACACATGGCGGATATCTGCTTAATCTATGCTTTTCCTTCTGCGTGGTAAATACATTTGCAAGAAGAAATGTAATGAACTTGGGAAAGTCGCTGGCCGTGCTGCCCCACACCACACTGGGTTGCCTTCGTGTTCTGGAACAGACACTCTCTTTCTGCAGGCTGGAGTTCGCCCTCGTGGTTTTCTGGAACGCGCCCCCTTTGGGCTCTAGAACGGGACTGCCGCTGTGGCTGGAATGGTGGCCCTCGCGTGGGGCTTGTCCTGTGTGGCGGCAGTCAGTGTCCTCTGGCAATGAGGAGAGAACGAGGCAGTGGGCGGGGCAGGGGGCGGAGGGCTCCTCGCCTCCAAGGGAACAGCTGTGTTTTAGAGATCCATTTCAGGTCCTGGGAGAGACTTTGTTGGGAGAAAATGACTCTCTCGGGGCTGCGGACAGAGGCTGCAGGACTGGAGTATTCTGAGAGCACCGAGTCACTCTGGTGGGACAGTGGACAAGTTAGAGGGTCCAGCTTACACCTAGGAGGAGAGCAAGAGGGTGGAGAAAAGTGGAAATCCAATCCAGTTTTCTTCTGGACCGAAGCTGACAAAGGCAACAGAGGTTCCCGTGTGATCCCGGCCTTTGTAGAATGAAATACTTCTAGGGCATATTATGTAGGAAGAGGTGGATTGGATTATCAAACGGTCCCCCGGGATTGCCTCACTGGGGAGAAGAAGGGGGTTCCGAATTGATGAAATGTGAGACAAAAGGTGGGCAGCCCAATACAGCCCACTCTTACAAGGTCACTCACGGCCAGGTTTTCCAGTTCAGCCACCACCTGCCATCCCCTGAAGGGCTGAGGGTCATTCCTCGTGGATGGACATGAGTGTTGTCTCTGGGCTCTCATCGGGTGGAGTCCTCACATTTACCTCCTGGCGCTGCAGAGCCTCCGTTTGCGGGGGGAGTCCACAGAGCAGGTCTTCGCTGGGTGCAAATGGGCCCTCACGTCTGAAACTCACGCTCATTTCCCCTTTTTGACAGCAAGCCTCAGCTCAGAGTCATAGAAGGCAACTGTAGCTTACTTTTCGTTGTATTCATATTCTCTTTTTTAAAAAAGAAAAAAATGATACTAGTGTTTTATTTATGGCAAGGTGTGGCATTTTCTTTTAAATATTTGATTCAGCAAAATGTAAGTCTAATCAGAGAAAAATAAAGCTGGCCCAGGCAAAAATCACTGAGAGATGCTAAAAGCATGAAGAGTTGGTTGGAAACGGGGCATTTGCACGGCTCAGCACATGTTCCTACAGATTGCTTATTCATGACAAAGGGAGCAAAGGGGGCTTTTACAGTGCGGATGCCGGGGGACCCTACCGCAACCACGTGATCAAAAGTCACATCACCATGAACAGACCCATGACATCACAGGCCCTGATGTGCCCTGAGAAGGACACAGTGTCACTTCTGCGACATCGCTGCCCACAGTGTGTTGCCTGAATTTAATGACGAGGGAACATCAGACTGACCCAGACGGAGGGAAATGCTGCATGACAACTGGCCTGTCCCCTCCGAAAATGCCACTGTCCTGAGGAACAAACAGGCCGAGGGACGTCGCAGGTCAGAGGAGGTTGAGGAGATGGGACGACTAAGGTGCTGCCACCGGCACCCCAGGCCGGGAGATGGTGCCGTGCAGGACGCCTCATAACTGGGACTCGGGGACATGTGCACGTGAACCGTGCGTGTGCTTGGTGACCACAGTGTGCTGGCGGTGACGCTGAGCTCCACAATGGCTTCATGGTTCTGCATGAGAACATGCTGTTTTAGGGCACGCGTACCGAAGTGCTCCCGGTAAGGGGTCGTGACCTCCGCCAACTTCTCTCAAGGGGTTCAGTGAGAGACAGTGTGTGTGTGAGTTGTGAGAGAGAAGGAACTTGCTATGGCAACACGTGATTAGATGAACCTAGTGGAAGGCAGACATCCCGTTTGCTTGCAACTTTTCTGTAGGTTTGACATTTTCCAAAATAAAATCTTTTTTTTTTTTTTTTAATTTCAATCATTGTTAAAGTAAAAATCTTTTTTAAAAGAAAAAGAAAGTACTGGTAATTAAGTGCAGGCATGACATGCTGGTGTGAGGTGGTTATAGCGCTCCTCGGTCTGAGGTTTGGGGGACCAGAGTATGCACAAATCTCCCGGGAGTCTCCCAGCTTGACATTCGAGGGTGCCATGCCCACCAAATAAACGGCCTCCACGTAGTGCACCGAACAAAGCCCATATGCAATGTACCTGGGGAACAAAACAAACCGTAAGATTCAGCAAGTATCCTGCGGGGGCCTATGAATGCCCGAGGGTGCAGGTTGCTCTTGTAAACCAAGTGCAAGAAAACACACTTGCCTTCCTCCCTCACCAAATGCTCTGGCCTTGTGCAAACCACGCTGACCCCATTCTTTGTTCCTTTCTCCACCCCCCTTCCCTTCCCACCTCCCCACCCCCCACCAGGTTTACCAGGGAGTTCTGTTTGGTTCTTGTCGTCTTGCAGCAGTAAGACTTTCTCCAAGGGCCTGTGCTCCTGCTGTTGGCCTGGTTACCGTTTCTCAGGCAGTAAACAGCCCCCCGGAGACATCGGTCTAGTTTCCAAGGGGGTCCTGGGGAAGGCACGGAGCTCTGGCCACAGCCAGGCAGCCGAGAGTAAAATAAGACCTGGGCCCTGGGCTTTGACATGAAGTCCAAACACAACATCCTCTGCAGTAAGCACCCACGGATGATGGTCCTGTCTGCTCCCAAGTCTGGCAGCGACCCTGGCTGACCCCTGGCAAGTGTTATACTCCTGGGACCAGCCACCCTGTGGCAGGTGGGCCTCCAGGACTGGCTGCATATTTGGAGACATCTCAGGAAGAGGCCCAGGTGACAGGGATGCAGACCAGGGAGGCTGGGGTCAGCGTCTTCAGTGGAGAGGCCCCCCAGGTGGTCGGGCGCCGGGGCCTTCTCAGGAAGTCGGCTTCCGGGGTGTGTGGGGAAAGGACTGCCTGGCCTCTGCCTCCCAGGGGATGGACGGATGTGCCGGGGTGATGTCGTTGGAGATGTCTGCACTCAGGAGAATGGCTTCTGTTTCTCGGTTGAGTTTGCCGAGAAAAATGGGCTCGGGTTTTTTTAGGACCAGCTTAGTGGTTCGCTCTGTGCACTTGGGCAAGCCTCCCACTCTCTCCTCTGTAAGTCAGTGGGGCTGCACTGGACTGACGACTCGTCCAATTGTGTCCCATGGAACATGAGGGATGTCATATGATGAAATACTGTAGCCCCATGATAGGATGTTATGTATCAGCTCTGTTCCCCAAGGGTACAGGAGGCTTTTTTAGAGCTGCTTGAATATGGATAGTTTCAAGGGAACCAGTTTCCACAGAACTGAACTTGCCTGCTTTCCTCTTCTCATTATTTGCGGCCTCTTCTCGCATGATGGTCTTCTGTTTCATCAAGGAAAAGCATAGGCCCTTACTTTGATAAACACCCCATGGTTTAAGACAAAGGGGAACTTTGAGAGTATATGGTCCTCAGGAGGGAAAAGTGAAGAGTGCTCCCCTAAGATATTTTTTATTTTTTTAAACAATTTTATTTATTTTTATTTTTAGAGAGGGGAAGAGGGAGAGGAAAAGAGGGAGAGAAACATCAATGTGTGGTTGCCTCTCGAGTGCCCCCTACTGGGGACCTGGCCTGCATCCCAGGCATGAGCCCCAGCTGGGAATCAAACCAGCAACCATTTGGTTCCCAGGCTGGTGTTTGATCCACTGAGCTATACCAGCCAGGGCAGATGTTTTAAAGTCTCATTTTTTCCTGGTGACAAAATCAAGGTAAGGCTGTGTCCCTTGATTGTCTATTCACCAGTCCATCAACCTGTGCATCTATCCATCCATCACCCATCACCTATCTTCCCATCCATCCGTCCATCCATCCATCCGTGTGCATTTCTATTTAACTAATCATCTTTCCTCTACCTTTCTTAGAATTAGATTTTAATATAAGACGATTGTCCTTGGAGGCATGTATTAACTAACACATGTATTTGAATGGACAAAGGAAGACACATGTATTTTTCCGTTAGAAAGTACCTCTTATTTGGATGGTTGACTTGAGAACTAGCTTTGTCCTTAGGTTATATGGCTGGTACTTCCCTAAATTAAATCAGCTCCATAAATTTGTAGCTCCAAAGTTTTGATGAAAATTTATAGTACACACTGTGCTGCAGAGCACAACTTTTTAACTCAGGATGAAAAACTTAGAATTGAATATTTGTGCCCTTGCATAGCAGCACTGGGGATGCAACATCTACCAATGGAGGCTGAACATGGGTGTTCGTTCCTGACTCAGATACCACACGGGGGCTGTCATCGGTGATGCGATTCTCTGATCTGATGATCACCCTTGAGAAGGTTCTGAACAGGCATGATACGATCCTCCCTTGACATACATAGGGGTAACCTCCCTGAGAAATTGAGTATGTGTCATGACGTGGTCTTTATGTGCAAAATAGAGTCAGATGGGCTCAGATAATGATGAATAAGACTTTTCAGTTCATGAGTGTTCCGGGTACATTGGAAGTTCCTCTGGGACACAGAACAATTTGTCAGTGCAAGCTACAAAATTTGGAGGTAATTTGTTTGGCAGCAATAAGCACTAAAACACATGGCATGGGATGGTTCTAAAGCACAACTTTATCAAAATAATTGAATGCTTCTGGATGCGTTTTACCAGGCGGGTAAAAGGAAAGCTGGGAGATGTTGAGGAACTGACTCATCCCACACAGAAACAATTAGCAGAGCCAGGTTTGAGCTCAGTACGTTCCCGAACCCGTGCATGCTCCCGACAGCAGCGCTTTGCAAACTCTGACGTGCACTGGGCTCGCCTGGGGGCCAGGTTCACCTGCAGAGTCTGATTCCACAGGCCTGGGTGGAGCCCGAGGCTCTGCATGTCTAACCACCTCCCAATCTGAGGTTTATATTCCATTGAACCAACTTTCTATTCATCACGGGCAAATCTGTTCCCAGTACAAACTCTGGTTTCCTTCCAGTTGTAAACCCACTTCTGTTTCGTCCAGCTTTACTGAGATATAATTGACATCCAACATGCACACATGCACATGATGATTTGATACACGTAGATATTTTGAAACAATAACCATCATGGAGTTAGTTACTACCTCCATCACCTCCCATTTAATCCCCTCCCCTTTTTTGTGGGGAAAACATTTAAGATCTGCTCTGTTAGCAACTTTCAAGTGTACAGTATAGTATTATTAACTGTATTTATTCCTCTTTTAACTGGAGGTTTGTAACTTTGACCAACGTCTCCCACCTCTACCCCCCTACAACACTCCACCCCCCACCCCAACCCGGGCCCTGGAAACCACCGTTCTACTCTCTGGTTCTGTGAATTGAGTAAAACCCACTTCTGACACTGAGGACTCCCGGGAGCCGAGGCAGACACTGTGTCCCCACAGCTCATGTGTTTCACCACAAACAGAGCCGCTGCAGTGTACGAGGGTTCCAGTCAGACCGGGGGTTTCCGATCCGATCCAATACTCGGGCCTAGCGAGTGCTCCCTGAGACTGGAAGGGAGGGTACTTTGTCAGTTATAATAAGTTGTTGACAGACGGACGCTGAGCAGGGTACGCCTGATGGGAACCACATGTGTTCTCAGGGACTGTCTCCAAAGTGCCCATGCCATTCGTGTGTTCGCTGCTCCTAGAGGCATGGGGACTTTGTCATCTTGTGGGCTGATAGAATCTGCCGTGTTGTGCCAGGCAGGCCGGTAAAAGCTTCTCACCGAGACAGAGAGCACCTTCCCATGGCCCTTCTCCATGGTGCCGTGCCACATTTCACCACGGCAGGAGATCTCTGTGGGAGAGGGAACGTTTTGGCTGGGACACTGGCCCAGCCTTGTTCCTGACAAAGGCCGACCTTGAGGTGAGCAGCTGGTCAAAAGAAACTCCCGATATGGAGAAATCAGAACCTTTGCATATTGCTGGTGGGGGTGTGAAATGGTGCAGCCACTGTGGAAAACAGCCTGGAAACTCCTTAAGTTACACATCAAGTTACCATCTGACTCAGCAATTCCAACCCTGGATAGATACCCAAGAGAAATGAAAACAGGTGTTCAAACAAAAACGCGTACAGGGATGTCCACAGCAGCATTATTTACAATAGGCAAAAGGTGGAAACAACCCAAATGTCCATCAACAGATGAATGGATAAACCAAATGTGGTCTATACACACAATGGAATATTATTCAGCTTTAAAAAAATGAAGTACTAACACATGCTACAATGTGGCTGAACCTCAAAAAATATTCTGCTAAGTAAAAAAAGCCAGTCACAAAGGTCACATACTGTATGATGACATTTATATAAAATATCCAGAATAGGTAAATTCGTAGAAACAGAAGACAGATTAATGATTGCCAGGGGCAGAGAAGAAGGGGAATGGGGAGTGACTGATTAATGGGCACAGGGTTTCTTTTGGGTTATTAAAAATGCTGGAGCCCTGGATGATGTGGCTCAGTGGACTGAGTGCCAGCCTGTGAACGGGTCACTGGTTCAATTCCCAGTCAGGGCTTATGCCTGGGTTGCAGGCCAGGTCCTGAGTAGGGGGCACGTGAGAGGCTACCACATTGTGATGTTTCTCTCCCTCTCTTCCTCCCTCCCTTCCCCTCTCTGTAAAAATAAATAAATAAAATCTTTTAAAAAATTCTGGAACTACATAGTGATGATGGTTGCACAATATTCTGATGTACTAATTGTCACGAACGATAAATTTTATGTGATATGCATTGTACCAAATTCTAATCACAGTGGCAACTACAAAGAGCATTTCAATTTGCAAATGCATAGTTTGTCCTGTTGACAGTGGGTTCCTTAGACTGAAGAAGCAGGGTGTTGGAAGCACCCCAAATGAATGACAGAGCACAGATCACAGATGGTGACTACCGACTAAACATGTGCTGTACACCAGGTGCAGTTCTGAGGATTTTGTGCATTATTTCCTTTAATCCACACAACAATTGCCCCAGAAAGAAGGTTCTATTTTATTCTCATTTTACACATGAGAAACCTAAGGCACAGAGACATAAAATAACCCTCCCTTGGTCCCAGAACTCATGAGTGCACAGCTGGGATCTGACCCCAAATCCACTCAACAAAGATCTGTGACTGATGCTTGACAGAGTCCGGGGTTGGGGCTCCCAGAGCCCTATGTCACTGGCAAAAAGATGTCATTTTGGAAGCACCTAAGTGTCTTGCAGTGGTCATACTGAAAGAACTGTGGACATCAACTCACTCAGCCTTTGGTTCCTTCCTCTATGGGATGAAAAGCCTGAACCCAAGGAAGCCAGCAACCAAGATGGAGGCACTGGGCCAAGGACGGATGGGTGAGGGGAGGTGGCCAGCACTCTCAATTCTTCTTCTCATATGTCCAAAAGACAGCACTGTCATTGTTCCCGCTTTCTTAAGGTTAAGGAACAGAGGCTCAGAGGGGCACCATCATTGCCCAAGGTCACACTGCTTCAGAGGGTACAATCTGACTGAGGTGGAGTGTTTGCTCTTCACACACACTGCACAGTGCAGCTCTCTGGAGTTTGCATTGAGTTCTACCTCTTGTTTTAAATGAGCATATGCTCCCATGGAAAATTAAAAAACACAGAAAGAAAGAAAACATGTGGAAGGCAATATAGATCACTCAGTGTTATTATCTAGAGCAATCTACTGTTACCCCTTTGATACACTGCTTGCTATTTTTGTCTATGTAGTGCATACACATGCATATTTATGTGTTTTTATAAAATGAGGATCGTGCTAACTATACAGTTGTTTCAGACTTTTTAGGGAATGTTTTGCTTATGTTTCCTTTGCTTATGTTTCCTTTGCTTTTGATTCATCATGGGAAAACATAGTCTCTCATCATCTGGATCTTCCTGACTACCTCACTAACAATGGGCATGTAGGTGGTTTCCTAATTATTGCAACTAAAATGAATACTGTTTTGATGGTCCCTTAACATATATGTATCTGCATATAGTAGGTATTTGATTAATATTTGTGAATTAATGAATATGGATGAATGAATGGGATTTCTTTAGATTGGATCCTGGATGTAGACTTACTTGGTCTAAAGTAGGCTTTCTGTACCTTAGGTTTGCCCGCATAGTCCCTGTTCTCTTCTGTTGTCTTGATGTAATTAGTGATAGCGTCCTCTTTTACTCTCAAAAGTGCCTTGGTTTGGATGATAAATGACAAGGTCGCCCTCATCAAGTGATATGAGTCTTTCTGAAGTTCTTGATACACATCACTACATTGCTATACAGATGTGTTGCACCAATTTACACCTGCCTGTAACTTAGTCCTAAGAGAAGAAGGCTTGATGAAAATGCCTGGCTGAAAAATTTGGGGAATGGACTTAACTTTGTAAAAATGGAATTAGCTTTGTGAAATTCAGAAATGGCTGAAGTTAATTTCCCTTCCCTAAGTTCTCATGTTCTTTGGATCTACACCGGTCACACATTAAGCTTATTGTTGTTTATCAAACATATTAATAAAAATAAATTTATTCTAAATGATCATGGCATGTGGATGAGAGCAGGCATGATGCTGAAACCATCTGGGTTTGAATCCCAACTCTGTCACTAGTGGTGAAACTGAACAAATCCCTTACTTGAGTCTCAATTTCTTCCTCTGCAAAGTGGAAATGGATATACCCTTGTTTCAGAAAATCATGAGCATTAGATGTCAGTGTTCAAAGTGGGAAAGCCAATTTCATGCTAACTGTACTTAAATCCAATCTTTTGCTTAATGAGCCACTCACCCCATCTATTTAGCAGTAGCATGTGGCCCTTTCTAGTTTTCTATGTATAATTTACTTTTCATTTTTGTACCGATCCAACTTGGTCCCAGAGCCTGAAGGGGTTGCCCTCCCAGGCTAACTTGTTGGAGGACTAGTTAGGCACATGGCTGTATTGAAAGGCTCCTTGCTTCAAAACGTAACCTACATGCAGATTGTCACCCTGTCTGAATCCCAGCCCTGCAGAGGGTTGGCCGAGGAAGTTACGGCCAAGAGGACTACATGATTAAGAACATGATTGCCTAAGAGACTGTGGGAGTGGCACCCTCTGAGGTTGGCTCATCCTGTAGCCAATTGAATGTCACAATTAGGGAGCTAGGGTAATCTCTGTTTCCTCACCCTAGGAGGGCAGGAGTCCTGGAAAACCGTCTATTCATGATCAGCTGGAAATGGGAATTTTGAGATGATCCCTTGGCTGGCTTTCAGATGCTAGAGGACAAGACAGTTGCTAATGCCCAGCCTAGGCTCTGGGTGGTGGTATTAGGTGGTGGGGAAGACTGGCAAACTTCTGGTTCTCCTTCCCAGCACAAGGAGCCAGTCGAAATATGCCAGGGAGTTTGACTACTCCATGTTGGCGGTAGTCTCTTGTGTTTTGGTCTGTGTTGGCCCTAGGAGCCTTCATTACGGTTGAGCTGAATCAGGAGCTCTGAAGTCAAATGTAGGTCATGCCCAAGGGAGCAAATACATGTTTTCTTGGAGGCTTATATGTGCTGGCCTCCTGAGTGCCAGTTTCCTGGGCCAGTTACATATAAACTTGTGGGGGCAAATAAAGTCTTCCTGCAGATCCCCATATCTGATTGCACAATTGATGGCTTAGTCACTTGTCACTGGCCTGGCACCTCCTAGAGTTGGCCTGTGAGGTCAGTCATTGCTGAGTTATATAGACTTCCACAGCCCCTGAAGTGACCATCTGCTCCCTCCTGGAAAATAGGGTTTTTCGTTTATCTAAATTAGGGAGTGACTAAGCAAGTGGTCAAAAGGGCATTTTATTGGTAGGGAAAGGAAGAGTGCTTCCACTCTTCTGGATGTGGGCTCAATACCCTCACCCAACTGCTGAACCCACAGAACCGGGCCAGGCTCCAGGGCTCTTGGCAGAATCCCATCCTTTGGAACTTGAAGCTGGCATGGACTACTTCCTGGGTCAGAGGAGAGGAATTAATGAGCTCTCAGTGCAGCCCAGGAACAGGTATTTTGACAATTTCAGTGAAATGAGTTGAACCTTGGCGGTGAATTTTTCTTGAAGACCATGGCACCCAAAGACTTAAGGGAAGTGGATTGAGCAAACACAGAGTGCATTTGGCTATAACGAATTGGACCTTCAGGACATTCCAACAAGACCCATACTGGGGCAGGTCAGAAGCAACTCTAGACAGAATCCTCAACTTCCTGCATTTCCATCTTCCACTTATCTTGAGTGTAACCTGGCTAAGTTCCTCTCTGTTATTAACACAGGAAAACATTACTTTGTTGATTGGATGGGGTAGGTAACTTCTATTCAAAAAGCTCATCATGGAAACACAATTTCATTTAGTATTCATATTTCTAAAACCTAGCAGAAAAACTATGGTAAAAGCATGTTCTTACTTCTGTCCCCTATCCCCCACAGACAAGGTTATGTTGCTCCAGAGAAATGAAGTCTAAGGAAAGGATTTACAATGTCTGAGCCCAAGCTAGAGCCAGAGCTATTGTGCCAGGAGTCCTCTGCTTGCTAAGCTTCTCCACTGCTAAAGAGTTTGCTGGTGAATGAACCTATAGTGACATTCCTCAAGCTCATGCTTCACAAACTGAAACTATTTCCACTTTATTTTAAACCTTCTCCATTTTCCTTAAGACTTGGGTTTATCCCTTCCTTCATCTGCAGGAATTGGGTTTGTCTTCTAATTTACAGAAGAAACAGAATCCATCAGGCAAGAAGCTCCTCAAGTTGGGCCCCCAAAGATGTTCTGATAGAGTGTATTATTGTTACACAAATAGTCATATTTTACTACCCCATCCTCCAAGTGGAGCACATCTCCATGTCCAGTGACTTTGAACTTGGTCATGTGACCTGGTTTGACCAAAGGAGTGTGGGCAGAAATGACAAGGCACTGTTCTAAGAAGAGGCTTTGACAGCCACTATGAGTCTTTTTTTCCAACTTTTTGCTCCTGCCATCTACCATGAACACATCCAAGTATCTGTTGCTCCTCAGAATCAGGGATGCATGTAGCAAACTCAAAACTGAGCCCAGCTGAGCTCAGCCAAGCTAGACTCACAAGTGAGAAATAAGTGTCCCTTGGC
Source organism: Phyllostomus discolor (assembly GCF_004126475.2). Taxonomy (NCBI): domain Eukaryota; kingdom Metazoa; phylum Chordata; class Mammalia; order Chiroptera; family Phyllostomidae; genus Phyllostomus; species Phyllostomus discolor. Next base: position 75,368,955 of record NC_040914.2, on the reverse strand, counting down.
ATAAGCCACTAAGATTTTGGAGTTGATTGTTATGCTAATTACCCCAGAAAAACTTGACTAATACAGAAACCAGTCTGCATATATCAATATTTATACCATTGCTGTTATAATGAAAAACTGATCATTCTTATATCCAGTGCCCATCCTTCCACTTGACTTTTTACTTCATCTTCTCAGGAACCCTAATAATCAAGTGTCTCCTGCATCTCTAGTACGTTCTTTACTAGATCCTTCTCATCATTTTAAACATGATCAGTTCTTTCTGGCTTTTATTAGGATATAAAAAGCTGTGAACTGAAAATAAAAAGATATCTTAAAGGCACCCAGTGAAAAAAAGACACATTGCATACTGAAAAACTAAGATAAGGATGACAGCTGACTTCTTCTAAGAAACTATGCAAGCCAGAAGACAGTGGAGTGATATCTTGAAAGTTCTGAAAGGAAACAAACAAAAAATCAACCCAGAATTCTATTCCCAGTGAAAACTGTCTTTCAAAAATGAGGGATAAATAAAGTTTTTTTTTTTTCAGACAAGCAGAAAGGTGGCAGAGTTTATTACCAGAAGACTTACACTACAAAAAATATTAAAGGAATTTCTTCAGGCAAAAGGTATAAGAAACCAGTCAGAATCTTGGGGCTACATAGGAAAATGAAAAGTGCTAGACATGATAAAAATGAAGATAAGTATGAAGTTTACTTTTTCATATTTTAATTTCTCTAAAAGATTTTTCTCCACAAGATATTTAAAGCAAAAATAGGCACAACTTACAGTGTGTTTATATCACATGTAAGAGTAAAATGCATAACAACAGTGAAAACAATATGAGGGAGGACTTGGGAGTATATTGTTGTAAGATTCTCATACTACATGTGAATTCATATAATGTTATTTTAAGTAAACTCTGATCAAATAAAGGTACATGTTGCAAACTGCAGGGTAGCCACTAAACATTTTAAAAAAGATGTATAAACATGACTAATTCTTTCATATTAAGAAAAAACAAACATACCATCCTCCATCTACACCTGATTAGTCCCCCTCCTCTCAAGCTATGTTTCTCAGGAGTGTGTCTATATTTACTGCTTTTATTCTCTAATCTTCTACTGACTATTCAGTCAATGAAAATCTGGCTTCATTTCCATTGTCCCAATCAAATTGCTTTTGCCCAAGTAACCAATGGCCTCGATATTACTGTGCCCAATTAGACATTTTTTTGACCTGATGTCAGACCACAGGCAGCCTTTGCCACTATTGGTCACACCCTCCTTCTTGGAACACCCCTTCTTGCCTTCCATGGAGCACAACCCCTGGTTTCCCTTCTATACCTCTGGGCACCTCTTCTGTGTTCTCTTGGCATGCTTATCTTCTCTATTACACAGTTAAATGTTTGGATTTCTCAAAATTCATTTCTAGGCCTGTGTGACTTCCTACTTGTCACTCTATCCTTAATCAAAGTCATTCATCCCCACAGATTTAATCGTTACATTTACCCAGAAGATGACAACTCTGTAGATCTATTTTGGATCTCTCCCCTCAGCTTTGGTCTGTGTCCGAAATGCCTGACCTGTCTCAAAACTAACTCAAATCTCAACGTTTCTCCCCAAAGGTCATTATTTTTTTCCCCTTAACCTGGTCTTCTTTGAGGAGTCTCTGTCTCCGAAAATGCCACCCTTGCCATCCTTCCCACCATCATTCACTTATTGAAAAAATGTTTGTTGAGTACTTGCCCTGTGTAAGAATCTGGAGATACGATGAACAACAGACAAGGTCCCAGACGTTATGGAGTTTGTACTCCAGTGGAGGAGGCGATCATTCAGCAAGCACGGAAACAAACATACCGATGGATTTCAGAAAAGGATAGATGTTGCTGGTAAAAGTAGAGCTGGGTGAGGAGAGCCTGAAGGGGCAGGGTGTCAGTGGGAGGGGCTGTGTTAGACTGAGGCATCAGGGAAGCCTTCCAGAGGTAACACTGGAGCAGACACTTCAATGATGTGATAAAGCCTGGGAAGGCCAAGAAGAAGAGAAGAGGGAGGGCGATTAGAAAGTCAGCCAGAAATGGAGTAATTGTTCTTCACTCTTGGCTCAGACTCACCAAACAGTATCATTAACTCTTGAGATTCTCACAACTCTGCACCTCTGTTTCCACTCCCCTGGTCCAGAGCACCCTCACCTCTCAGACTATAGTCCCACCTGCCCACCTGGTCTCCCTACATGCACCCCTCTTCTTCAGATTCATTCTCCATAGAGCAACCCAAATGGTCTTTCCAAAATGCAAATCTAACCATGTGATTCCTTGCCCTTCTTCCCTACTTTTCTACTATGGTGGTTTTAAAACAAAAGGGGGAATCTCGTTTTCCTCTCTTTGAGTATAGATTGGCCTTTGTGACAGCCTCAGTGGAAAAAATGTGACAGCCTGATACCCCATGACCTTGGAGTGTTGGCTAGAAGAGGTGATCCTGTTTCCCCTGGGTATCCTCCTGGGACACTCGCCCTTGGAATCTGCCATGGTGCCGTCAAGAAGCCTGGGCTACATGGAGAGGCCACATGCAGATGTTCTGCTGGGCAGCGCAGCCAGGCTCCACATGTTGGCATTGACCAGCAGACGTGTGGTCTTCAGATGGTGCTGGCCTGCCTTTGAGCCTGCCCACTTGATTGGGAGTGGGGCAGGGATGAGCTGCCCCTGCTGATCTTTGCCCAAATTGCAGATTTATGAGCAAAAGAATTATCATTGTTTTAAATTGCTAAAGTCTGTGATGGCTGTTTCACAGTAAAATATTGAATTGAACCAGAACATCTACCCATCAGTTAAAAATATATTTGTAACTTAGCCTCCTTCCACCAATGCAAGTCTGATTATGTGTCACACCCCCATCGCTGCTCCCCCCATCTTCTCCTGTCACCTGTCTGGCCTTCAAATTCTGACTGATCCCTGCCCAGACCACCCTGTTGCTAACTCATGTCACAAGAAACAAGTATCCTTTCCTGACTCTCTGGTTTGAGATGCCCTGGTTACTCACAGCTGCTTTCCCTTGCTCATTGGTTAGCTGCAGCTATGTGTCTGATGGGCTCGGGGCTTTAATGTGGTAATGCACAAAATAGTTACTATGGTTGGTAAGAGCCCCTGTGCTCCCTCCATGTCTCCTTTCCAGCCTCATCTCTAATCAAACTTGTCCTGGCTTCCTCTACTTCCATTATCCTGGCTCTGTGCACCCTCATATCTGCTGTGGTCCCTCCTTCCAAGGTCCTGGGCTCACGTGGGGTTTGCTGCTCACGTGCTCTCCACGCTTGGCAGAGTTAGCATCTCCTCCCTCTGCCTCCCCTGCGACATCACTCCGCACTCACCACCATTGCTGCCTCAGCAGGAAAGCGGTCCTGGGTATCTCAGGCCAGATCCACTCTGGCTGTTTTATGCTTCACAACACTCCACCCACTTGATTTCCTAACACTTACTGCAGCTGTAACTTTGCTTCTGTGTGATGGTTTTATAGATGTGTATTTCTTCTGTCACTTGACGAAGTTCTAGGATGGCAGAGGATGGGTCTGGTTTTGTTCCACAAGGTAGACACACAGCACCTTGTTGCTTAATTAAGCAAGTGGCACAGACCAACAAAAAGTCCAAAAGCCAAGTGTGTGCTGGAGACGCTGCCTTGAACATAGTTGAGCAGGTACTTCTACAGCAAGACTCCTCAGAATCTTTGATCCAGTGCAAAATACTGGGAGGGGTGGAGGAAGCAGCATTTTCCAAATTTAACTAACCATGGAATGTTTTATTTAAGGCATAACATTTTCTGGAATGTTCCTATCTTGGGAGTCTCGTTTGAGAAATACTGACGGATGGTATATTGTATGACTTTTCTGCTGTATATGAACACACCTCTATTCACAGGCCACGTTTTCCATGTGCAATGTGTGTGGGTGTATGCAGCGGGTCTTCGAATAGTGTTGTTTCATTCGATGTTGGTTTGTTATAATATTGATAAGAAAATAAACTGAGTCCAGCAGGGGCCACTGTCATGTGGAGTTCGCATGTTCTCCCCACGTCTGAGTGGGTTTTCTCTGGTGTCTTCCCTGTCCCAAAGATGTGCACGTTGGGTGAACTGCTGCATCTGCATGGTCCCCATCTGAGTGCATGGGTGTATGTGTGTGTGAGCGGCCAAGCAATGGAAGGGCGTCCCATCCAGGGTGGGTTCCTGCCTTGCACCCTCGGCTACCAGGAGAGGCTCTGGCCACCTGAGACCCTGAACTGGAATAAGTGGGTTGGAAAAATAATGACCTGTTTTACTCGTCTTTCTAAATGTATGCATAGCTCATAGTTATTTTGATGTTTAATATTAGAAGTGTTTGGGGGTCTTTATTTAGAAGTTTGGTGATGTTTCTGTGACCAGAAATATGCTGTGGGAACTTAACTCTTGTGTATATAAATTAGCCTATGGTAAAATTGCTTTCATTGTACATCATTTCCCTTAAAGTCACAATTTCCAAGAACCTGTTGATGACATTCAGTTAAGACGTACTGAATTCTCCCCCTTGTATTCCTGTTACCTGCCACTGCAGGTGAAAGTGACCAAGACATTGTTCAGTTGGGGACAAGAGAGCCAGGCATGGCAGGAGTCAGCTCACAAGTTGACATGAGGGTTTGCAGGTAGATGACAGGGCCTGACCCGAGGCATCCCCAGAAGATGCCCAACCACTTCCAGTCATCTGCGCAATGAGGGCCGGAGGGAAACAGATACACATGTACCCACCCGGTCAGTGGAACTTCTTACCCCAGGAGCCCCATTCTGGCCGCCGGGATCCTGCCCACGTGACTGGGAAGGGAGTCAGAGACAAAGCTAACCCAAGGGGATGACACGTGCTTCCTCCAGCTCAGACACAACAAAGGTATGAAGTTGGGCTGACTCAGATGGACAAAATGTAAAATGATGGGTAACACTCAGTCGGCTAATGTGGAGGAAAATGCCCAATGATAAATTGCTGTGGCCATGTAAATTGCTGCAAGTTGGCAAGGGAACACAATCTGAATTGTTTTGGATATTCGAAATGCGCATGAAGTTTGACCTGCAGGCTGACTCAGAGACTCTAACCTCCACAAACAACAAGCAGCAGGTGCCCTAACCCCGTAGGACGCTTGTATGTGTAGGATACAAAGCTGGGCACTGCTGGCCCTCTATCACCAGGGGATTGTGCAATGGACTGGGCACATCCAAAATCTTGAATGGTGTGCTGCCCTTAACACAATATTGTAGACCTGCGTGTGTTGGGGTAGCGCGCATGTGGTGTGTTATTGAGTGAATTGGATGCAAGGTGTTGAGTTGTTTTGAAAACAAGAAATACCTGCTCACCCTGCGGAGGGGTGGGAAAGGCCAGAGTAAGGTGTGGGAGAGTGCCTGCCCAGCGAGCCCCGCCTCCCTCATGCAGGTGGGGCTGGAGCTGGGACTGTGCAGAAACAAGGGAACAAAAGATTCCAAGTTAGGGGATAGGCAAAGAAATACTTGTTCCTATTCAAAGGAAGAAGAAAAACTCAAGTCACAGGAGGGAAAGTTGTTTCATTGTTGATCACATTAATTTGCCGATAATTTGGGGGAAAGGGTTGGCTGGGTAAGAAGAAAATGGGATTCTCGTGGATCATGTATCCTAGAAATCTATACTCAAAACCTATATAACTTTACTAACCAATGCCACCCCAACAAGCTTAATTTTTAAAAAAGGAGAGACAATGCAATTCTGTGACAGCCCTGCCCTTTTTTCTGCAGGGCTGTGGCCCTGGGACAGCCCACTCCTGTCTGCTCATGCCCTCCTTATTTTGCCTTAATTCCCAAAACTTCCTACTAGTTGTGCTGGAAAGTTGTCCATTCACTCATAGAAGTGCCCAGGTGGAGAGACAACAATGCTCTCTCCTTCTCTTTGGGAGAGGTGGATGCCAGCGGCAGGCGCCATCCCCGGGTCAGTGCACGCCTGCATCCCTGTGCCCACACAGGAGAGCAGCCTCACGTGACTTTTGGAGCAGCTGAGCCTGTTTTCCTCAGTCTCCAACATTTCTTCTTGAGCCCCCCCGTTTCCTGAAGCAGTTCTGGTGAAGAAATTAGTGGAGTGAAACTGGTTCCCCTGGGTCTTGAGTTTCCATAACCAGCCTTAGCAAGAGGCAGCACCTCTCGTGGCCTGGCTGACAAGAGGCAGGTAGAGACAGGGCCTGGCTGTGGGCTTTGGATCTCAGCTCAGCCACTTGCCAACAAAACTGAGCTGCCGTGACTCAACTTTCTGTCTGTAAAATGGGCACGCTGTTGGTATGTCCCTCAGAAGGGCCTGGTAGAATGTGGCGGGTTATCTGCGTTAGAATGTTTCAGGTATTGAGTCAGTCTGTTGGAAGCACCCTATAAACATCGACTCTGACAAATATTACTTGTTTATGGCTAGTACTAGCTGAAGTTTATTTTTTAGTGGCAACCACCATTTAAAAAGTGCCATAAAAATGTCTGTGGTTTGGTCTAGAGAATAACCCTGAGGAAGGACAGGGCTGGGAGGAACCACCTGTGCCTGGGTGTCCTCTCTCCCTTGCTGGCCTTGCCTGGTGCCCCCGCCCCATGGCCCAAACCCTCGTTGAATATTAACAAGGCCCTTGGTTGCTGGAGCATGCGTTTTCTGCTGGATCTCCTCTGTCTCCTCACCCTGCTCCACCCTGTGGAGGAGGTAGAATTTTAAGGATGGGGCCGGGCTCGGGGTTTGGAAAGTGGCTCTGCTGTCTGAGGTGGCAAGGGACAGGAGAGGGCTGCATTGCACATCCCTGGGTCTGATGCTTCGAAACCTAGTGAAGGGATTAGCCAGAGAACACGTGAGCACGTCCCAAGGACACGGACAACAGTGTGGGATTGCCTGAGGGGCGTCTGAGGCGTGGGCAAAGGGGGAAAAGTGGAGACCACTGTAACAGCAAAAACAATAAAATATAAGAACCCCCCCACCCTGCTTAGAGCACCTCATCGCCCTCTCCTGGATTTGCTCCCCTGCGTTCCTCTGGCTGGATGTCAGAGGGCGCCGTGGGGCCATGCCGCAGGCTGTGGCGGAAGTGAAAGTGGTGGTGACAGTGTATTCACGGCTTCTCAGCGTCTTCCTCTCTGTGTGGTGCTTGAAATCTTGGGGCCACCCCTGTGAAAAGATCCCGAGGAGCGTCCAAAGGGCAGGAACCTGAGTGGGCCCTGTCACCACCGGGTGGCGCCACCCTGGCTGCAGAACAAAGCTGCAGCTTGGGCCCGGGGTCTGGGCTGAGGCAATGGCCTAAGCTGCAGATGTCAGCATCCCTGAGGACGCCAGGTGAATGCCATGGTTTTACAAGCATCTCTCTCTTCGTCTCTCTCTCTCTCTCTCTCTCTCTCTCTCTCTCTCCCCCCTTCCCTAACTACCCCACCCTCGCCCCTTGTATCGGAGACAGGGTCCCCGAAGGCTGGTAGTGGGGTCGTGTTGCTGCAGGAGGCTCCCGGTCACCACTACCTCAGAGTCTATGCCCCAAGGTAGCTTCCTCCTCTGTAACCTGAGCCAGGCTTTCGGAGCCACAGGCTCAGCCCTTCTCCGGCCTCAGAGGTCAGGACAGAACGCTTCTGGAAATCCTGATGGACTGAAAATCGGACCTAACCAGCTGCAGAAGGAAAGCAGGGTTTCGGCGTACTGCTAGTGACATGTCACTGCAGTCGGTGCCGTGGGACTTTGGTGTGAAAGATAAAAAGCAGAAGGGAATGCTGCTGCAGTAGCCTGGTGTCAACCCCCGTCGCCGCAGCAGAAACACTGAGTGGCCTCTGTCGGGGGACCCAGTCCCGGCCAACGTCCTCAGGCCCCGGCACAGAATGGCCTCTGGCGGGGCGGGGCGGATTGAGCAGCCCGGGCACTGGCGGGGCTTTTGGTTTTGTTTTGTTTTCAACTTTCCTCCTTTCTGAAAGTCCTTTCCCAGGAAGCACCAGCCAGGGAAGAGAGCAGGCAAAGGAAGATGCCCTCTGTCGCTCCAGCCGTGAGGCGTCTTCCATTCTCAGACTTCCCTTTTTCCAGCGGCTTTAAGCTCACAGAAAAATTAAGCAGAAGGAGAGTTGCCAACCACTTCCTGCCGCCCCAGTTTTCTCCGTTTCGGCATCTTGCACTGGCGCCGTGGGTGCCGCTGGGGAGGCCGCCCTGGCGCGTGGTTGTCAGGTGGAGTCCGCAGTGTGCACGAGGGCGCACTCTTGGTGTTGTGATTCTGTGTGCTTTGACAAATGCATGATGTCGTGTGACCACCATCACAGTGTCATGCAGACGGGCCTCACTGTCCTAAAGGTCCCCTGTGGGAATGAAATTTTACAGCAGCTTTTACAAAACAGAGCTGTTCCAAATTTCAGAGCTGCCAAAATACCTTAGGAATCAGACAGCCCAGTGAACGTGCAAATGACACCCTGTTACCCAGGCACAGGCGGCCAGGGCCCCATGTGGGTGTGTCTCAGCACTGCCGCCGGAGGCTGCCCCTGGACTCCGGGGGCTCGGGAAGGAGTGGAGGATAATGTGAGTGAGTGCACATGTACATAATAATGCTAGTATGTGTATGTAGTGTATTTTTTTAATGGGATGAGTATGGGGCCCTGGCTGGTGTGGCTCTGTTGGTTGGAGTGTCGTCTCATACACTGAAGGGTTCCAAGTTCGATTCCTGGTCAAGGCACATACCCAGGTTTCAGGTTCGATCCCTGGTCAGGGCACATACAGCAGGCAACCTGGTTTCTCTGTCACACCGATGTTTCCCTGTCTCTTTCCCCATCCTCTCTCTCTAAAAAAGCAGTGAAAAAATGTCCTTGGGAGAGGATTTTTAAAAAAGGGGGAATGACCATGGCGAAGCATGAGCTGGCCACTAACTAGTACCAGCCCTCCCTCCTGGATTTAGGAGGTGGGGTTTGAGGGTTCGGGGGACTTGCGGATTCTGGTTTACCAAGGATTTGCTGTTGACATGTTGCCTTGAGAGCGATGGTGCCAGAGGCCAGCTCCGAGCTGGTGTGCCCCTGCCTGGGGCCGGGAAGGAGACAGCCTTCCCGTTGCACGTCCTTGCTGAGTCTGCTGCCGAGACGGGTCCTCCCTCCCCGTGCAGAGGCTGGGAGAGCTCAGAGCCGCCGGCATTCTTGGCTTCTGGGATCCAGAAATAATAAAGTGCTCTTGCTTTCTGGGGTTTCAAGCGAAGTGAGCAGTGGCCTGGCCCGGGCCCTGGACACAGCATGCTCTGAGGTTCACATGGCAGCGGCCCACTGACAGGGCCACTCGCTGCTCTTGGGGGCTGGGCGCACCATCTGGGAGAGCTGGGAGGCCCGGCTTGTGCTGCCCTTGTTCTAAAACATAACCTCACAGTCCCCAGTTCCAAAGTTTAGGGTCCACGAAGATATTTGCGTATAAAAAGAGGCCCTATTGTGTCTGTGTGCGCCTGACTTATTCTAATTCCTTACTAGAATTCTCTCCCGTGGGGCCCGAGCGCTGAGGTTCCTGGGGGCTGATGGCTTCCTTTCCCGCCCACAGAGGCTGGGCCACCGTCCGTCTCATTCTCTAGAATGCCTCCCTGCTGCAGAGACATCTCTCTGGCACGAGTCTTGCCCTGGCTTTGGGGATCAATAAGGTGAAAAAGCACTGACTTGTCCTTCGCTCCTACGAACGTGAAAACGCAGCATCGCTGGGTCTCTTTAGACTGGGCTCCGTGCTGCTGGGCAGTCAGCTGAAATCTGCCGTCAGGAACTCGGGGTCTTGTTGGGAACTGCTCTTGGCTGCCAAAATGGTTCTAAATATATTAAAAGTCGGTTAACTTACTGTGTTCCCTGCATTTATTCTTCCAGCTGAAATTTTCCTGACTTTTTTCCCCCCCTTTCATTTTATTAGGTTAATAAAACTTGGTTTTCGAGCATTTCTCTGCCCCAGGAGGGCAATGGGCCCCACGTCCAATTCATCAAGTGCCTAATGAGTGGCCTCGGAGGTCCCGGCCCATCCATTCCAGAAGCTCTCTGCCTCGTAAAGGTGAGGCCTATGGGCTGCACTGTATATTTTGTCTGTTGGTTTCCCAAATTCTCCTGCCAGCTCTACTGTCACTTTCCAGGATTTATGGGAGGCCAACGGCACCGCGGGGGCTCCCCTCTGCAGCGGGACCCCCCTCTCCCTGCCCGCTCTTCACACACACCACACACTCCATGCCATAAAATAACGTTTCTGCAATAAAATGAAATAGAAATGTGTCGATGCTAGCATTTTAGAACATTCCAGCAAAAGGGCTGTGGGAAATGCCTTCGTTTACATTAAGGAGGGAAGCTCTGTGAGCAAGGGGGGTAAAACAGTGTGAGAAAAGGCCTTCAGTTAGGAGAAATAGCCGGATATTTAAAGTAAATAAATCGAAAATACAAAGTGTTTGTGTGTGTGTGCAGTCTCGAAATTACTTTTTACACATACCCATATACCTCCCCCGGTTAATTGTTTGTGTTTTGAAGAAAGGCGGCCGAAAGAAAACAGTGGGTGTCGCTTGCCTTCGGGGCCCGTGGGTCTGGGCTCCGTTGCCTTCTAGAACATTCTTCCTTTTCCTCCCCTGCAGGCTCTTTCGCCTTGGCTAAGCTGTCAGGACCCTGTCAGCTCCAGGCTTGGGGCGGCCGTGTCCGCCCCAACAGGGTTGGAAAACTGGAATCCGAGCGACCAAGAGCTCCAGGTACGCACCCTGGCGGGCGGCCTGGGGGCCATGAGACCGAGATGGGAGCCTGCGGGGGGCGGGGGCGGTCGCTGGGTGGTGGGCTTCCAGAGGCAGCCTGGTTTCGTCAGCATTTGCAGTTAGTGTCCTGGTTCTTCTTCTCGGCTTGGAGCCTCCAGAAAATGCCTGGCCTTTAATTAACTGCACTCTCCCGGGGCATGCACGATCGCTAATAAATTACTCTATATGACCTGTAACTGTTTCTTCCCTTCCTTCCAGCCGCCGGCCTTGAGCACTGTGGGGAGGGGGCACAGGGGGGAGGTTATGCTTGCTCTGTGTGCAGGAAAGGGGAAAATGGAAAAGCCGACTTAGACCATCCTCCGCAATGCCCTCTGTGTTTTGTCAACCTCTGGCCGCAGAGCCAGGTAACAGGCCCCGTCCAAACAACTGGCTGCGATATTCGGGACTTCTTCTAACACCTGGGATCTAGAGAGGCGAGGGGATTTCAGGGCGTGGCGGGACAGTGGTGAGGACGGCTAGCCTTCTTCTGACCGTCTTGCTCTTGTGGAGGAGCAGGTTTCTGGAAGGTCTCTGAGGTACACACGGGGAGTGGCCACAGCCAGGTTATGGCGGGGAGACTGGCACCCAGCCAGCACCTCTGCTCTTCAGCGTGGGGAGTCACAGTGCAAACCGCGTCACGCAGCAGTGACCTCAAAGTGTCCACCTGACCCAGCTTTGCATACCCTCGGATGTGCCTCCTGGTCCTAAGATTTCGTGGCTTTGTGTGAGGGACTCAGAGTCCCCATGCAGGAGGCCGTGCAGGGAGTAGATCCGGTTTATGCCCCTGGAGGACCCTCAGCCAGGACGGGACTTTCTCATTCTGTCCCTGTCCCCTCTCTGGGCAGCTGAGGCGCGATTGCTGTGCGGAATTTCTCATCCAGAGCTGGCCCTGCTCCCTGCACGCCCCTCTCACCGGGCACGCATTGCCCATTAGATTATCTTCTGAAAATATACTTTGAGGGGTTTTTGTTTTGTTTCGTTTCCCTACTTGACACTCTTGAATAAAATAGGCCATTTATCTTTTAGGCAGAAGTATTTCAACAGTTACACTGCACACTGGCAGGAGGATTGCAGGCTCAATGCGTAGAGGTAGTTAAAATTTTTTCATCTCGGGTTTATTCTTGTCTCAGCTTCCCCCGTTCAAACTTTGCAGCTTTTCGCCCCTCTCCCTAACTAATCCTCCCAACCACACGCCCCCCACCCCCCAGTGGATCCAGCCCACCTCCAGCTACTCAGACTGAAAGGAGCATTCATGCCTGGGCCATCTGTTTGTTTAAACTCACCCTGTGTTAGTCCATGTTAAATGCAACAGAATGGAGAAAAATGTAATTCTCTGTCGGCTTTTGATCAAAGAGAGGACTTTTAAAAAAAATTCAAGATGGATTTCTGAAGGACAATGTTATACACATTCCGTGTGTTTCTGAGCTTTGGTGTTTAGTTGATTTGGGGGGAAATCTTTTTTTTCCCCTTTTGATCCCAGGGAGAAAACACTCACACAAAAACACATCTCGGCACTGCAAACACGGCAAGACGGGCACTTTTCTTCTGACTCCGCAGCTGAAAAGTGGGGGAACAGGGCCTTTAATTTATCCACCACACAAGAGAATCTGAAATATGGCCCGACTGCGACCGGCAAAGACTCCCTGGCTCCTGTGAGAATTCGAGGGGAAGCCACTCTGGTCTGGGGCTGATTCAGGACCCAGGATGCTCACCCTCTGGCTCAGAAACACACGCGTCCATGCTCACTTCATCGATCTCAATTTCACGACCAATCATTACATGTACATTTCTCCCCTTACTCCCTCAGCTTTGGAGCAAATGCAAATAAAACGCTTAAAATGGTTAACATTTCCTGTCACTGAAGGCATTCATTAGGGGTGGGGGTCGCCGAGTTTTAAAGTGGATTTTCATAGGAATACTCATTTCAGATCTGCGGCGGGAACTCAGACCGGTTCACGCAGCGAATTTCGGGGGTTGCCGTAGCCTAAATCCACCGCCGTCATCCCAGTGATCTTCATACAGTGTGGATGCAGGAGAGCCCACATCCAAATTCGAGCTGAGATTAACCTGGGGCCCAGCTCAGCTCACAGGAAAGATTAAAGCGTGTTTTTTTCCTTTACCCACCTTGACTCATTTTCTTTTTATTGGAGGAAAAAAAACCCAAATGGTCTTTTAATTTGTTGTGTTTCCTCTATTGATTGTTTAGCTAGTGATTTTGCCAACTTCCTGGATGTTCACTGCTGGTTCTGCACCGAAGAGCGACATTTCCTCTCGGATCGGGACCGGACGCGGCCGGCACAGACCCTGGGAAACTGTGAGTACTCTGAGCTCCTTCTCCCGCGTCTCTCTGGCCCGGTGTGTCCCGCCCGGCCTGTCCCGCCTGCCTGCCGTCTCCGTATGCAGCAGCAGCTTTCCCCGGGCAGGCGCCTCGCCTGCACTCGCTATCAGCCCTCAGGACCGTTCTCCACGTTTAGGAAAAGAGACTCTACAGTTTCTACACAAACAACGTGTAGGAAGGGGAGGGGGAGTGTGCTTACCGATTGCAGTGACTTCGGTTTTCGCTTTAAGGCTCCGAAAGACGGAGAAAGTAAACAGAAGCAGGCTGGTTTATTTCAGGGGCTAACAGGGAGTCCCTACTGAATTTACCTAATAAAATAAATTTAAAAATTTTTCATTTTCTCATTTCATTCCAGCAGAGAATGAGTTTGCCTTTATAATGTCCAGATCTTTCAAGCTCAAGTGAGTGAGAAATTAAGTTACAAAATGTAAATACTTTGATATATGTATGTGAAATGAATATATATATATGAAATGAAGAGATTTCTGACTGTAATGCAATAGCAAGCCTGAGTTTAGGCTCTTAGGACATTGAAAAATTTTTTATGATGTGTAATGAGAAAATACAAGATTGAGTAAAAATGTTTCTTTTTAAAAATGGGTGAATTGTGATCCTTAATACATTTAATCATAATTTTTATTTAACATAAGTTGTCTATTTAAAAAAAAAACTTCTGAACATCTTGTCAAATGTTAGGAGAATTTTAAAGAAAATATATGCTAATATTCTAGGCCACAGTTGATTTCTTTCCTGTCCATGAAACTATTCCAATGAGTATGGGAAATTGTAAAAACAATGTAGTTCTCTCGTGAAAAGAATACCCTGGCTTTAATTACCAAGAGAAAGCAATTAATGCTCAAATTTCAAGGCAAATTCAGTGATCACTTAGGAGCAGGAAGAAAGAGGAAAGCAAGATGGTTATTCGCATGAGAAAATCCAGAAATCAACATTTGTAACTGTAGACGTATAATCGGAATGTGATTATATTTATAAGGAAAAGTTACATAAACTTCAAAAATGGTAGTTGTTTTGCTTAAGTGCCTGAAAGAAATTTAGAATAATATTTGGGTTATCCAAGTTTTGTACTCTTGTGTTCTCGAAGCCTTGTTAGGTTAAAGGACTCCAAAGGAATGGGGCGTGTGTGGGTGTTTGCATGTGCTTTTTCTCACTCCCCCAGCCCCCAGGAAATGTGCGGAGGGAAAGGTGGGCACTGTCTAGTGAAAAAAACTCTTCACTCCAGAAATTTATAAGTAGTGTAAAGCTTTTAGAAATTAAAAATAGCGCACTTCTTACTGTTTTTCCTCTTTGGGGGTTCTTGCAGGGGGTAGGGTGATGGGTTTACAGCCAGTTTCCAAAATTGTTTACAGACCAGAGGTGCGCAAAAAGGCTTTGTTACTTCTCTTTGCCTTTGATTAGAGCATTTTGCTCGTGTTCTTCTGCCCCTGAAACTATGTCATTCTACACCTTAAAGAAAATATATTTTTAAGCTTTTTAATTTGGATCATCGAAACAGAAACCTTTGCCTTCTAAGGGAGGTTTGGCTGCTGACCAGTAGATGGCGATGTTACTTCTAGAGTGATCGACGGGGGTGGGGGTGGGGAAGATAGACACAGATTTAAGCCAAACCAAGTCAGGTCTCCCTTTTGCTTCTCTCCAAGTGCGTTCAGTAAGCGCCGATTGTAAGAAGAAAACCTTTTTCAAGACCCTGCCTGAAATATGCGGACTACCCAAGAGTATTTAAAGTATTTAAGCCAAATATTAATTACCAAATGTCTCACGCTCCTGCAATGGTCTGAGACAGAGGCCAGGGAGAGTTCAAAGAAATACGTCCCGGAAATGTTCAATATAAAAGCTGTTTCAGTATTTTATTAGTTGCCTGCCTATGTTTTCAGAAATAAAAGCTACTCTTATGGTTCTCCTAGAATAATCACGAAGAATGTCCATTATAGTATTGCACGGAACTTTATATGCATACAAATGGCCAAGTAAAATCAGGCATGCACAGATAGTGACATCGGAATCTCACCTTCTCAAGAAAGTGTTTTCTTTCCCTGTGATGAATATACGTGAGAACACCCACCCTGGACGTGGTGTTTCATGGGATCAGCACCTGCTAAAACAGTATCGCCAGCTTCTTAGGGCTCTCAACTCTCCATCTCCCCAAGTTTCTGCTTTATTTGCACCCCCTCCCACATTTTTCTAGCCCTGTCTCCTGTTATGAAGAATCCCAAAGGATGTGGAGCACATGCTTCAACACTTTTAATATTGAAATTAAAATTATTTTAAAACATTGTTAATGATTTTAATGTTTTGATTTTTCATGGAACATGATTCCATAATTTGTTTCATGTAATAATTTGCCATATTGTTTTTTTAATTTAAAAAGAAATAGAGCACATGTTAACAACTAATTTTTTAAAAAATAATTCAACAAGAGCAACAAAAGATATTTCTTTTCCTAAAAATGATAGTATTGTCCTTGAAAATAAAGAAGGGGGAATTCGTTAGTCTTCAAATGTGAAATACTATTTAAAGATGTAGAAATATGCAAATGTAGCATAGTACAATGACTTCATCATCATGTGTGGCAATAATTAATTATGTATTATTCTTTAAAAATTTAATTGAATTACATTCCAGCTATTATACCTGTATGTATTTATAAATTATGCAAGTCACCCACAACTCAAATCAATGTACTAATAAAATGTGCAAAAAAGCAACTGTTTCAATAAATTCTGTTTTGCTTTAAAGATTTGTCTGTGGGGGAGAAAGTCATTTAAGTATTGAGTGGCAGGGACCAGTGAACAATAATTAAAATGAAAATAAATCTTCCTGAACTTAGCTCTAATTTTCTTCAGCAAGATACTAACCTATAAAAAATAAACATTGTTTATTGAGCCAGGTTTGTATCAAGTGAACCTTTGTAAGATGATATGGAGAAAATATGAACTTGTACGTCCGAAGTACTTTGGTTCGCTAGCAGAACAGAGAGCTATTTGCTGTGTAGAAACTGAACAAAATAAAATTAGCAATTCTGGACGGAGATCTATTCAGATTGTGCGGCCCAAGGAGGTGAACATGTTAGAATTAACACACAAAAAAATTTGTGTCACTTGGCACCTTGGCTTAAGGGATAATTTAATTACACCACCTATTAATGTTGACTTACGTTTCTGCTCCTGCCAGCCTTCTTACCAGCGCGCTTACTTCCAGCAGTCACGTCTGTGACAGCTCCCACAGGCCGTTCAACAGCGAGTGTTCTCTCGGTCAGCTGCAAATATTTCAGGTTTCAGAAACCCAGCAAGGAAAAGCACTTTCAGGCTTTATATATGTGAATAAGCTGGTCTGGGGAGAGATTGTTTCAGAAAATGAATTCAAGCAGCTTATTTAACCAATATCAGCTTGAAATATTTTTATGTTTTACTTTGCCTAACAGGCTGGTAGGACCAAGATCATCCTCTTCTGGGCTTTTCTATTTTTATTTTTATTCTGTGTAAGGGTAGAAAGCGGCCCCAGCGCCATCCTGGCATGTGGCCTTGCGGAAACAGAGCAGAGGCCCCAGCAGGCGGCTGGCACGTCGGATGGACGCACACGTCGCTGGCGCGAAGGGATGGCGTGCCATCGCAGATTCTGGGTTCTGTGTTTGTAAACTTCCCACTTTTCATTTTTTGAGAAAGTCATGTTTGATCTCTGCCCATGAAGGAGAGGAGGCACGGTTGCTTCCCTCCCAACAGCTGAACGCAATCAGAATGCTTATTTTGTGTTGTGTTTTAGTTGAAAGGTAAAAGAGGAGAGAGAAACACACCCAAACAAACCAGAAGGCACATTTAGCACCCAGTCTTGAGCCCTAAACAGACTGTGCGGCCAGAAGAGAGATGAGGCCTGCTGGACACAATGCATTTGCCTCCTCCTCACTCCCCCGGTGACGCCCTCTCGGAAGGAGCGGGGGAAGCGTGGGGATTCCATTCAAGGGTCAGCTAGCATGTTTAGCTGCATGTCAGGAGAAAGAAGGCTGAGATCCTTTGTGCAAACAAGTGCCAGGAACCCAAATCCCTGCCTGTCTCTCAGAAACGAACTTGCTTAACGTCTTCTGAGCTGTTTGGAGAAACAAGCGTTGGAGGCCACCTTTCAGTGGCCTTGCCGTTGCTGCCGCTGAATGGAAGGTGCCAGGCAGAGGCTGTGCGACGGCCCCAGACATTCCAGGCTGGACCCTGCAGCGAGGCATGCGCAGTGACGGAGACGGAGTGCATTCCCGTCCTGGGAGCTGTCATGCGGTCCCAGAGCAGGGCTGTCTCAGCTCCGACAAGCACACTTGCAGATGTGGCTGCAGACCCCGGTTGGGCCAGGGCTCCAGCAATAACGCCGCACCGCGGTTGTGTGACAGAGGCTCTCCCTGACGTGCCAGGGCACTCCACACTCCAGGAACCCTAATCTTGGACGCCCGGTCATTTAACAAATTCCTTAGGTTTTTGATTAACGAGCCGACTGTCTCCTTTGCCTGGAATCTCAGTGTCAGGCTTGCTGTGTGCTGACGACAAGGTTGGTACATATCCAGAGTGCGCACTGTGCCAGATATCCCACGAGACAGCCACAGGGTGCCTCCCGACAAGTCACTATTTGGGGTAGGGAGTGTCAGTGTCCCCATTTGACGATCAAGGACACTGAGTCCTTGAAGCCGAGGGGCGTTTCCAAGGTGGCGCTCCTGGTGTGGAGGGCTGGGGAGGACCGGGATTTGAATCCAGGCCAGCAGACCACGGATCCCCTGCACTCTTAATCAGAGCCTCATAGTGCGTCACTAAATCACTCTTCACCGAGGTGAAGAAGTGAGTCTGGGAGGCAGTGGGGTGTCATGCCTGGGGCAAAGGTTTCAGACCAGGGCAGATTCGGGTTCAGCCCGGGCTCCACCCCTCCTTCCCTGGTGACCCTCTGCGAATTCCTTAAATTTCCCAAGCCTCAGTTGTCTCCTAAATAAACTAGAGCTGGTGATCTTTCTTTTTCAGGTTGTGAGGATTTGAGATTGTGGATGAAAAGGCTGGGCCTGTGGAATATGCTAGATGGAAGGTTGCATCACAACTGTGTCTGAGTCGTTTCCCAGGGGCCCAGAAACAAACAGCCAGAGTGGCCGCTGGGCATCGCAACTCAGCCACCACAAGCTGGGCGACCCTGGTTGAGTCTCTTGAATATGTTGGTTCTTGGTTTATTCCTTCTGTTGTGGAAGGAATGAGAGCCAGGGCACAGTAAATACTAAATAAAAGTCCACTCTGCATCTCCACAAAGGCGCTTCCGGGTCCTACTGCACTCCCTGTCGCCCTGCCATAGAAAGTGTGGCCCAGGATCAGCAGCGTCAGCCTCACCTGGGAGCCGTTTAGAAATGTGGAGTGTCGGGCCCACCCAGAGCTTCTGAGTCAGAACCAGGGTTTTGTGAGCACTGGCCTGGCCGTGGGAGAAGCTATGCCCTGGGGGCACTCAGGAGACAGAGGCCACATGTCCCCAGGAGGCAGTTGCCCAGTAGCTCACTGTCTGTGAGCCTGCCTGCCCTCGGCACCCCCTTGCTCTCCCCTGCTGCTCTGCATCACAAGGGCTGAGGGCCTGCACTTCGCAGGCTCCCTGGTCCTCACCCAGATTCTGGCTGGCCAGAGGCCCTGCTGAGAGCTAGGAGGGAGGGCGGAGGAAGGAGCAGCCAGCAGGTCTCCTCCTTGCCCTCCTGGTCACTCTAGCTCCCTGGTGCGTCCTGCAGGGACGGGCTCTCACCAGCACTGGCTGCTCTCTGTCCCTCTAGTCCCGGGGTGCTAGCATGTTCCTGACAATGCTTAGCCCCTGGGCTCTACCGGTTGGTTTCTCAGCTTCTCCATCACCAGAGTAACCAGTTCCGCGTATGGAATTCTCTCTGTTTTAAAAACTCAGGGAAATTTCTGTTTTCCTTGGTTGGATCTAGTGATCCACCCAGGCTCACGCTGCAAGGGCCTTGGAGTCAGATGGTTTGGACAAGGGTTGCAGCTCTCAAGGTGACCTGTGCTGCAACCCTGAACAAGTCTCTGTTCTCATGCTCCGGGGGCGGGCTAGGCTCAGTGAGCCCCTCCTCTCCCGCTCCAACACCCACACTGGCCCTGGGGTAGGCTTTCCTAACCTGCAGCAGGTGGAGCACATGAATGGCCTTATGTCTTCACCCCTTCCTGGGTCCGAGCCCTTTGGCAAGGACTTTGCAGCTCCTTCTACCAAGAGGTGGGTAGGTTTTCTTGTCCCTGGACTCTGGGTTTCACCATCTGACTTGCTTTGCTCGGTGGGATACTAGCAGACATCCCAGGAGCAGAGGCATGAGAAATGCCTGTCTCCACTAGCGCCCCGTGCCTCTGCCATCGGCATGAGACTGCCTGCGTTGGCCCAAGGGAGGATGAGAGACATGTGGAGGCTTGTCACCCATTCCCTGCGGTGGGACTCACACAGGTGTGAGTACATTAGCCCAGCCAGTGTCAGCAGGGACACCTACCTGCCCACCCCAGACCATGCCTACCATGCCTCAGGAGACCTGAAGGCTGGTTTTATAAAAAAATGAATGAACAAAACAAAACAAAACAAATAAATAAAATATCTTGGTGAATAGAAGCGGCCTGCCTTTCAGTGTCTCAAGGGAGATATAAAATGTTGATTGGGCCTGATGACCATCAATCATCTCAGGCAAGAGAGAGGAGGGCCTGGGTGGTAGTTGGGCAAGGAATGCTATTCTTGTGGGCCACGAGGGTCTGTGTTTTTGTTGTGCAGCACGAGCGTGGGAAGGGCTGACTGACACGTGGCCACCAGGGTGATGAGCAGCTCTCTTCACGGGGCCCCATGTGGTCCATGTGTGGGGACAGGGAGGTGGGGACTCCAGGGACTCCAGCTCTGCTGCTTCCTGACGGGGTCCTGGGAGAGTCAGCTGGGTTCTGTGGGCCTCAGTTTTGCCCTCAATAGACTGGTGATGACAGTAGGACCCACCTCGTCTGTGCTTGCTGGGATTGAGAAGATGGATGTCAAGTACCTGGAACACAGAACTTGATAAAG
Source organism: Phyllostomus discolor (assembly GCF_004126475.2). Classification (NCBI taxonomy): domain Eukaryota; kingdom Metazoa; phylum Chordata; class Mammalia; order Chiroptera; family Phyllostomidae; genus Phyllostomus; species Phyllostomus discolor. The sequence goes on along the minus strand of NC_040914.2, from coordinate 75,348,864 downwards.
GCTGGCATTGTTATTAGCAGAATTAACGATAATGTGACAGAACCAACAACAGCCATGATCTACTCTCGCCTTCCCGTCTCTGCTCTCATGCCCCGACTTGCCATTCCTCAAACGCCCGTGTTCCCTTGTGCCCCAGGGCCTTTGCACGTGCCCCTCCCTCTCCCTGGTGTGCTGATTCCCTCCCCTGCAGCCAGAGAGTCTCCTCGTTTCTTCGAGCCCGCACTACAGGGCAGCCAAGAACTGAAGAGCAATTATCTGAGTATTTCACTTCTCCCTCCTGTCCTTTCGGGCTGTTAGACAGGGGAGGGCAAAAGTAGGTTTATAGTTGTAATACAAACAAATAATCCAATAATTAATAAATACTAATACAAGAACAAACTCTGTGTTTTGCATGTGCATGACTGTAAGCCTACTTGCACCCTCCCCTGTATGTGGGAGCATATTCTTCATTGAACTCTAGGGTCACCTGGGGCCAGCCGTCTCTGCCCTTGTGGAGTGTGAGAGTTCACTCACACCAGGGCCTACATGCTACCCACTCACTGGCCGCATTTCCCCCAAGGTGCAGGATGCAAAGATATGGCACTGTGGCAGAAAAAACACTGACGTGGCAAAATGAAGCTTTGTTACAGCAGCCCTCCAAGCATCAGCTCATTGCGAAACCACTGCACTCACTCATTGGTCTAACCGCCCAGCCCGTCACGGGCAGCAAGTACGTACGGAGCACCCGCTCTAGACAGGGCGGTGCTGGGTTCATGGCTATGAACAATAAGCAAGGTCATCCCTGTCCATCAGGGAGGACAAATCCATGCTTGGGAAAGTGTTTCAGGGAAGCTCTTGAGACGTCTGTGAGGGGTCAGCCCAGTGTGGGGGTGGGCAGACGTATTCCAGGCACCGGCCTGGGTAAGGGAGCCCATGGGGGTGCATGTGGACCACCCAGGGGGGCAGGATGGGACAGTGGATTGTGAGGGGAACGTGGCCGGGGAGTGTGGCTGAGGCCAGATCACGGAGGCCAGGGCAGGCAACTGGGCAAGACCGAGCAGGTGAGGTCTGGTCACCCCCATTTCACAAAGAGAGACACTGAGCAGCCACTTCCAGCACCTCCTGGGGAGGAAGGGACAGCCCAAGGGGCAGTCTGGGTGTCCCATTTCATGCCTCAGGAGACCTGAAGGCTGGTTTTATAAAAAATAGTGAATGAACAAAACAAAACAAAACAAAACAAATAAATAAAATATCTTAGTGAGTAGAAGTGGCCTGCCTTTCAGTGTCTCAAGGGAGATATAAAATGTTGATTGGACCTGATGACTATCAGTCATCTCAGGCAAGAGAGAGGCGGGCCTGGGTGGTAGTTGTTTCCATGGAGGTTGCCTGCCGAACCTCTCCAGTTCACTCCTCCGTGATATGGTGGGGGTGGTCGCTCCTCAAATCCGGATGCTCGGTGCATCAGTTGGGAATGCGTTCAGCTCTAGTAACGAAGTGGCTAGCAGACGTGCATTTGTCCCAGGCAGGGGAGGCTGGAGGTGGGTAGTCCTGGCAGGGACTCCTGCTCCCCCACCTTCGGGTTCATCATCACAAGGTGGAGGCCACACCTGTGAGACTCCTGTCTGTTCCAGGAAGGACAAAGAGTGAAAGGAGAAGATGCACAGCCTTGTCATTCGGGAGGGACCCCCTCCCGTCAGCTCACCTCTGTCGCCTTGGCAGGGACTATGTACCACTCTCCACTGCAAAGGAGTCTGGGAAACTGCATATTTTTAGCCAGGTCCATTGCCAAGCCAAATAAAACCAGAATCCCGTCCACCAGGAGGCATGGGGTGGGGAGGAGATGTGGTTAGGCAACCAGCAGAGGGCCCAGAGCTCTGCGTGGTCACGTCTATTACCTGCCGCTCTCCTGGTTTGACGAGGAAGGAGACTTTAAAAGGAAACGAAACAAAACAGAGCACTGACAAGATGTTTATCTCTTAGCATTCGGAAAGATTTACCGATGGCCTCATTAAAAATAAAATGAGTGATTTTGTGTTTGTGGGTTAGGAAAATAAGGGATCAGTGTTTTCAGGCAAGACTCCCCTCGCAGATGGGTTCTTTCGAGACTATCATTTCACAGAGAAGGAAACGGAGGCATGGAGAAGTTGGGGGGTGTCCCAGAGTCACCAGAGAGGGGTTCAATCCAAACAACTCTCTCCTGGTCCCACAGGGATGTTGCGGGGAGAAGGTGGGCACGCCTGGAGGTGGGGGCCATGCTTGGGAGGGGGTGGCCAGATCGTGCCCCTGGGAGGTGATGCATGTTGGACCTTGGGGGGCCCACTGCTCCCCTCTCCTGCCTAATGTCAATCCCAGATTTTCCACAGGTTGGTTCACTATTCTCAGAGCCTGGCCCTGGGCAGCAAAGGGAGGGCAAATCTCTCTGCTTCTGGTTGAGAGCCTCTGCCTGACCTCCCTGTGCCCTGTGGGGCCCGAGAAGGCTCTGCTGTGGCCAGTGGGGCTGTACGGTCACTGATAAGAGTCCAGAAGGGCTATTGGCAGCCTGCATGCACACCCATCTCCACACATCACACAGCGGGGGGCATGACACTTAGTCCCCCGCAGCTCCTGGCTTCCTCATCTTGAGAGTGGGTGGCATGAGGCCCCGCAGCAGGGCTATTGTGGGGAATGAGAAGAGAAGGTGGTTGCATGGGGTCTGGCTCATGGGTGGGCATGAGGGCTGTGGTCACCATGGCAACCTACACCGGGTGCCATGGGCAGGCATCTTTGCTGGAGTGGGAAGATTGGCCCCTTCCCTGTGCTGTCACTTAGCCCTTGTGAGCCTCAGTTCCTGGCCTGCAATGTGGGAACATTCCTCAGGTTTCCTTGTAGGGTTGCTGTGAGTTTCAGAAAGAAAAACATTTCCATAGTTAACAGTTACTGAGAACTGATCATCTGCCAGGCCCTTTGCCCAGCCTTCCACTGGATCATCTCTTTCACACGTAACTGGCATCAACCACTCTCAGAGCAGCGAGGATGAAATGTCTGCAGAGCCTCTCAAGCCCATGCCTGCGCAGAGCGATCCTCTGCAGGGCCCTGGTTTCCCTGCACCCAGTACAGAGCAGGCAGGTCCCTGACAAACGGCCTGTAGCTTCATAACTCGTGGATTCACTTGTCCATCATGAATAGATTGAGGCAATCCCAGCCATTTACTGCAACCCCTTCTGGAAACCCAGTTGTAAGATGAGTGATGAAAGAGATTGGGAACATGCAACATTCAGTAAAGTTGTGGTCCTGAAACTGGACTATCCATCAGCGAGCTCTCGGGAATGATAACAGCCTGCCGTAAATGCAAAACACAGAGAACCAGTCCTGTCGGACCCTTTAAACTGGAGACCAGTTTACCCAGTTCTGTAAAGTGGGCAACTGTGAACACATCTCTTGTCCCAGGGACCCTGCGTGCTGTGGCCGTGAAGTCCAAACAAATGCACGGTTCTGTTCATCGCAACTGGCTCTTTTGTCTTAGGTCCACTTTATCATCCAATAAACATCTAACTAACAATCATTTCTGTTGCGGGGCTCTAGGGCATTATATGCAGGAAAGGTTTTCTTAAGAGAATTGCTCAAGAAACTCTGATCTTACTACACCTTCTTTCTTGGAAAAGGTCCCAGAGTCATTCAAAACTCGTCTTTGACCTCGGGGTGCTGTTCCAGGGGTTCCATTCACATTTTTGGCCAGTGATTATGTTTCTCTCTTATAAGAGGAATTTTGAAATAAAAGCTTACCTAGCTGACATACATGCTAATTGGGATTGTACAAAGCTTCAAGTCACAAGTAGTCTAACTTGCAGTGGCTTAAACCAGTGCAGAGTCCTTTTCCTCAAAGGATGGGGACATCGGAGAAAGGTGGCTGCTGGCATCTTTTCATTTGCTCAACAAGGGTGATTCAGCATCTCCTGTGGCTTGTATCAGTGTCCTGTGGCTGCTGTAACAGAGTAACACAAACTTGATGGCTTAAGGCAACACACCTTTAGTATCTGATCTGCTGTGTATGTCAGAAGTCTGGAATGGGTCTCCCTGGAACGACATCAAGGTGTCAGTAGGGCTGCATTCCTTTTGGAGCCTCTGGGGGAGAGTATATTTCTGGGCCTTTCCCAGCCTCTAGAGCTGCCCACAGGCCTTGGCTTGCGGGCCCTCCCTCCATCTTTCAAGCCCTCAATGTGCACTTCTCTGCCTTTCTGTCATCGTCACATCTGGTTCTCTTATCCCCTTTTACGTCCTTCTTCCACTGTGGATAATCCGGGATGATCGTCCCATCTCAAGGTCGGCTGGTTAGCAGCCCCAATTCCACCTGCAGCCTCAATCCCTCTTTGCCATGTGAGGTAGCATTTCCACAGGTTCTGGGGATTAGAATGTGGACATTTCTGGGGGTTGCGGGGCATCATTCTGTCTACCATGTTGTGTTTGTCTGTCCTATCGCGGTCTCAAGGTGGCTGCTGCATCTCCAGCTATCATATCTGCCTTCAAGGGAGGGAAGGGAGGAGAAGGTTTCCAGGCTGCAGCCGCAGGTCCTTGCCTTTTTATCAGGAAAGCAAAGCTTGCCCAGTGGTGTCCTGAGAGACTGTCCACATTTCATAGGCTAGAAACTGGTCCCTTGACCATCCATGTCTAGCTCCAGTTGAGTCTGGTAAGGCACACAGTAGGACTCCTCTACACCGGGAGGTGGCGAGGGAGAAGATAGGAGTGAATGGTGCTAGGAAGCTCATTAGCAGTGCCCGCTACAGCCCCTCAGGAGCTCCGGAACTCATTTTAGCAAGTCCTTGCAGACAGGGCAGCAGGGAGCAGGCGGTGGTGGCTCCTGGGGATGTCTTTAAGGCTTTCCCGGGGATTGTGGTTGGCAGGAACTCTGGGAGTTCTAAGAAGACCCTTCAAAGTCTGTCCCTGGAAGTGAGGGAGGCTCCAGGTATTGGAAGGAGCTGTTCCCAGCTCTAGCACCTTCTTTTTCTTTTTAAAAAATCCTCACCTGAGGGCTTTTTTGTTGGTGTTGCTTTTTGGACAGAGAGGAAGGGAGAGAGAGAAACATTGACTCATGAAAGAGGCATCCGTTGGTTGCCTTCTGTTTGCGCTTGGACCAGGAACTGAACCCTCAACCTAGGTGTGTGTCCTGACTGGGAATGGGATCCACAACCTTTTGGTTACTGGACAACCAAAGGGCCCCAGCACCTTCTGGACTTGAGAACTAGAATGGATGTGTGCCAAGTTGCTCAGCAAAGCATGGGCAGCACCCAGGGCAGGTGTGAGGTTGCTGAGCTCACGGTGGCAGCGGGTGGGGCTGGAGATGCAGGTCCTGTTTGGGCATCAACATGGCAAAGGAAAGGCTATGGCTCTCCCACCGGGGCTTCTGTTTTGTGGGCTGTCCCGTCTCAGCCTTCGAACTCCTGGGCACATTGAATGAGTGGCCTCATTCGGGGTTGTGGGCCCATCTGCACAGAGTGGGCTCCACCTGTAACACTGGACCCCGTTCTGTGTCCTAGCTGGGTCCTGCGAGCCCTCATTCTTGACTTCCCCCCAAACACACTGGTTCTGTCTGAACTCACTCCTCTGGCCTGGGGTTATGGAAACAAATCTCCTGGGCAGCTAGGGTCCCCTCCTAGAGACAGGAGCTACTGAAGTCCCACTGGGCACGTCCCCTCCCCCCACATTCCCCAAACAGCATGGCGCCTCCTCTAGCTTCTCCTGAACACCATGTGCTCAAAACAATCTGGGAAATAAAATTGGAGTCAATTTGACTTACACTTTTGAACCCGCCATTTACTGGTCGCTGTGCCGCAAATCCTGTGGGGACACAGAGAGGGGCGAGGCGAGGCCTCTGCCCTTGACAGGCAAGGGAAGACACAGAAGGAGAGTGAGTGCCCAAGTGTTGGGTCCCTCAAGTGTACTTCCTGGACTACCTGCCGCTGGGTGACAGTTGGGCAAGTGATTACATCTTTCTGAATCTCAATGACCTTGCCTGCGGGGGGCGGGGCGGGAAAGAACAGCTCCTCCCCCAGCTCCTTCCCCGAGGATCCAGGATCCTGGTGTGGAAAGTGCACGGGAGGGGCCCGGCACGTAGGTCCTGCTGTGCAAGTGCTGGCTTTCACTCTGTGCTTATTATCATTTTTGATGTTCGCAAACAGCTCGGATACGCAGCATCTGGATGGAACCGAGCCACATGGCAGGGCCCCACGCAATAGGAATGTAATTTGAGTCAACTAGAGTCGCCACTCTGTTATCAGGCTCTGAGAATGAGCCTTACGCAACAGGGTGAGTGTGGCCTCTGGCTCCAAGCCTGGCCTGCCCGGCTCCATCACGCTGCTTCTTCTCCATGTCCTCCTGTCTCCAGCTTCCTCACTGACATAACGGAGCTCATGAGGATGCCGGCTCCCAGGACTGGCTGTGCGCGCTGGACCAGGTTATACAGGAAAGTGCTGAGGACACAGTGGACCCTCTATTAATGCCAGCGGTCACTCCGCACACGTGATTGCAGCACACAAACGCTGGGGGAAGGCCATGAAGTAGTTCCCACAGCAACCCCATTTCGCAGGCGGGAAAACCGAGACACAGAGAAGCAAAACCACTGGTTCTCGGTGTGTGGTAGGGTGAGCTTGAAAGTCAGCCTGACGGGTGATTTCAGGGATAAGCAAAATGGGTAACCGGGGTCCCAGCTCAGCGTGGCACCCCTCCCCCAAGCCTCATCCCAAAGTGGGTGAAGGGGGGTGAGGGATGCAGGGCACACAGGAGCTTCCCTGCAGTGAGTTTGCCTGGGGGCATCTTTCTCACGTTCCTCCGCACTCCCTGCCAGCTCCGAGTCCCCAGGGAGAGGCTCGGCAGTGAGAACCTGGGAATTCTCTTATCTCTTCCGAGCAGGATGCGTCCTGTGTTCTGTCCCCACCGAGGTTTCCAAGTGCCCTGATGAGCTTGCAGATTTGGAGGGCGATTGCTCAGCCGAGCTCCAGCCCAGCTTTGGGGGGGCTGTGTTTTGCTTGCCAACCCCTCGCACCGCCTGCTCCCCGTGTCCCTGGCCTTTTCAGCTGCTCCAGGCCCTCCGCTCCCCTGCAGGCCTGTCCCAGCAACAGCAGTGTGAAATGGCAGGGGTGAATTCCTGCCTGGGGGGCTGTTTCCGCCCATTCTTTGAGTGGGGGCAGCGGGTGGGTCCCCCACAGGGAGGGGCCTGGGGGATGCAGTGCTCTGCCTGGCCTTGGGGGCGCTGTGCTGCCAGTGAGGGCAGGGGAGGCAGGTCTCCTGGCTTGGGGCTAGGTTTCCATTCTCCTCCCCAACATCAGTGTCTCTTCAGAATGATGCTCTTAGGAAGCCATGAGGGGATGGAAATAGGTAATTCATCTGGTTCCACCTTGCTGTGTGGGCAGTGGTTCTCACGTTTACCCCAGTGATGCGTGTTTGAAAATGCAGATTCCGGGGCCTGGGTTTCTAAGTCAGACTCATTAGGCGTGGGTGAGACCCCAAGTCCTAGTGTACACCAGGCCCCAGGTGATTCTTCTGACCAGGCATGTTTGGAAAAATGCCGGCCTGGCAGCTTGGGCAGGAGCTGGAGTCAGGCCGAGTTTCATCTTCACTGCTCCCCTCCTGGTCTTCCGCGTCTTGGACCCTCTTGGAACCTCAGTCTCCTCCCCTACTGACTGGGGATGATGTTGACTCTCTTACAGGTTCGTTGGGAGAAATCCCAGGGTCCTCTGCACGCAGCAAGCTTGGGTAGGGTGTTCAGAAAAGGCTTCTTATTGTCCACAATGATAGTCCAAGACATAACCTTCCTGACGAAATTCTGGTGATCACAGATGGGGAGAGACCAGTGAGCTGAGAGGGCTGGAGTCAAGGGCAGAGACCCTGAGCCTTCTGAGCACCCTCTGGGACAAGATTCCCCCAGGGAAACCTCTCTCCCTGGCCCAGGGCCTGGCCCCTTCCTCCTCACTTCATCTGTCCCATCTCATCATAGAGAGGGCTCTGGTCTGCCCTTCTCTTTGTGTCCACCCTTCCCTGCACTTTGCTGGGGCACCGAAGATACCAGTGGGTGGAGCTCTTCTGGGAATATTTGGCATTTCCCAAACAGTTGCACAAACCTTTGAACTTTGTTACACACACACATACAACATGCTATCTTACATGCATATGAATACATTTTTAATTAAATTATTATTTGCTTACCCAAATGGCAATGTACATCATAGGTGTACACGTTCATAATATCTGCTTCTTACTTGGGTTCCAATCCCATTCCTGCCACTCACTGGCTGTGTGACCTTGGGCAGATTACTTAACCTCTCTGTGCCACAGTTTTCTAATCTACCAATGACAAGGGAGGGGTAAAAACAGCACCTAGAGTGTTGTGAGGATTAAATGACACAAGACGTGAAGTCCTCTGTAACGATCAATAGTTTGCCTCATGCTGGAAAAGAATAATTCAACAAAAGAGACAGTGGAGTATGACCCTTTGCTGTGCAAGATCATTCTTCCCTGTACCAAAGCCTCACTGGAGAGCTATTGCAGCTTGAGTATATTCAGGGGGATGAATTGGGAGAGCGTTGCAGGCAGCAGGGTGACTCCCATGTTGGCAGCCAACCTGTTGGTGTGGTTGGGATGGCAGGTTCAGAAGCAGTTCCCCCTGTGGGCTGCCCTGCGACAGGCAGGCCTTGGAGGACACGCTTGGGTGTGTCCCGCTGGTTTGCCAGAATTCAGCTCTTGAAACAGCCTGCCTAGCGCTGCCTGGCCCCCCGAATATGCTCTTGCATCTCTCAGGGTTCCTGTGATCTCCCCAGGCAGGCCTCTGGGGGGCTGTGCACGGGGGGCCCCTCCGTTTGTGGTGGACACATGCCATTTGTCAGTGGCGTGGGGTGACTCGCTGGGCACCCCTTGAAGAGAGCTTGCAGAGTTCAAGGCTGGTCGCCTGGGCACTCATTATCAGATCTAATTGTGGGCTCAGATTTCACAAACCAGGGGGCTGTGCAGGTGGAGGACAAGCTGCAAAGGTCACGCCTAAAAGCTTATTAAACCGCTGGTGTGAAAGGTAAGACCATCTGGATGCCATTTGACAACTTAAGTGGTAATTACACCATTTGGCGCAGGAATTAGTGAGAGCCGTGGCTTGAACTGTGGCAGGGACAACTCTTTGTTTGGAGGGGGGTCGTTAGGGGCAATCCTGTCCTAGCATCGCGTGGTCCTCGCTCCTATAACAGCCGTAGTAGGTTTTTTGCTGAGGCCTTCGGGTAGGCAGCAGGGTTGGCAGTGGCCGACCGGCAGCCATGTCCCTCACCAGCCCCGCAGTCTCGGTAAATAACCGGGAACACCTGCTTTCCCAGCACGCCCGGGTCTCCCCGTGCAGGAGGGGAGGTGGGGGCGGCGTCCAGCGGCATTCCTCCCCAGCAATATGGAAGTGTTTAAGCAGCGTTTGCACCAGGCAGGGTAGCTGAGATCTGAACCTTTAAATTACAGCCATTCCCGGGCTGAGGAAAAGTAAATAAACAGTTCACAGCTGCAGCCAACTCAACACAGAACCGGCTATCTCTTCTGATTGCGGGACAAGTAATTAAGTGGGAAATGTGAGCCCTCACCGTCAGCGTGAGATGATAAAGGTCTGGGGGCAGTAAATCCACCCAACACGGAGACCTCAGATTAACCCTCGCAGGGCCGGCCGGGCAGGGCGGGCAGCCGGGGGACGCCCAGGGCAGAGCCCACACCGGCTCACTCGCAGATGGAAACCGCCTGCCTCGCTGCGCCGTGTCGTCGTTAGGGGACAGGACACCCAAGGAAGCACAGGTGGTGTCAGCAATTACTGATCCTTCTTGGCTGACTGTGTTCCCCGAAGTTCGCTTGTTGGAGTCCTAGCCCCCAGCACCTCAGAATGTGCCTGTACTTGGAAATCGGGTCTTTAAAGGTGTGATTAAGTTGAAATGAGGTCATTAGGTTGGACCCTGATTCAATGAATCTGGTGTCCTTATCAGACGAGATCAGGACGCACATAGGCACAGAGGGGAGGCCACGTGAAGACCCAGGGAGCAGACAGCTGTCTACAGGTTGGGGAGGGGCGGCCTCAGAGCAAACCAGCCCCACTGACACCGCAGTCTCCAAATTCCAGCCTCCAGGTCTGTGAGACCGTCTGTGGCAGTTTGTCGTGGCAGCCTGAGCAAACTATCACTGGTGTTTGCCCATGTGCTGGGGGCAGGGTGTGCTTCCCGGTGAGCTGGCAACGCCCGGGGCTTGATTGTCTGTGCCAGGCCCCTCCCCGGTGAGCTCGTCGTGCGTGGCTTCTCACACTCACCAGAGCACCACGTTCCCGTTTCACGCATGTGAAAACTGAGGCCAAGTGAATAGCCCAGGGCCACAGAGTTAGGATGTATGGAGAGAGCCTGCTTCCCAGAAGTGGGGTTCTTAAACCTGGCTGCACAGTGGAATCATGTGGGAAGTCTTAAAAATACTGATTCCTGGGCCCGGCCCCAAATAAAAGGGCTTAGGAGATGGGGCTTAGGAGTTTTCAAGACGTCCCAGCCGATTTTCTTCCATAGCCAGGGCTCAGAAACACCGCTTTGTACCTATTTTTTTCTTGCTGGACTTCTTTAAAAAATAATGGGGTGACTTAGCAGGAGCTTCGTCCCATGTTCACCTCCCGTCTTTCCATATTTGCCCCGGGCGAGGCTGCTGCGGTGTGGTCCTCACATTCACGGCCTGCCAGCTCGTTGCCCCCTGGCTGCCAGCACAGGCTCTGCAGCCATACGCCGGGGTTTGAACTCGACTCCATCGCTTACTCGCTGTGCAACTTCAGGCAAGTCACTGGACCTTTCCGTTTCCTCATCTGCAAAATGCGGATAATAAAAGTGCCTACCTCTAAGGTTGTTATTCAGTGAGTTAACGTTTGTAAAGGCCTTAGCACAAGGTCTGACACATGGAGAGTGCTAGAGAAATGCTCATTAGAAGCAAACTGAAGGGCGGTAAGAGGCTGAGGGTGGGCTTAGGCATGAGTGGGAGGCAGAGCCTGAGTCGCAGCCAGCTCTGCATTTGCCCCAGGGCACAGAGGGGACCGCGGAGAATTTCAGTGTGGGGGGTGGGCAGGGCACCCTTTGTTCCAGGCATTCGCCGCCCTCCCTCCTCACCACACCCACATCTCCCCGTGAGGGTGTCTTCATAGCTGACCTCTGTTTACTTGGAGACCGTAACACCGGCATCCGGAAGTCGTGGAGGGATGCACACGCAGAATGTGAAATGTCACGGCAACGTGGTTTTCTCTGTCAGGACTGAGGCGTGGCGTGGAGAGCGTGGCGCCCAGGCGAGCGTGCGCCGGGCGTGAGTGCTGACGGGGTTTCGGGCAACGCTCCTGTCTTGTATTACTTGTGTTCCCCTCTCCCCTCCGGTAGGAATGTGTATCCCTTTTGTAACAAAACAGCTTTTTTTTTTTTTTTTAAGAATGATGTAAAAATTGGCTATGTCACCGCTGCATGTTTTAGCATTTCCTGGACATCCTCACGGCCCAGCAGGGCTGAGTGCCCCTCTGTCCTGGCCTGTGGAGCATGTGCCTGCCTGTTTTCTGGCCTGTGGCCCTGGAGGGGGCAGGCACATGTCACCCAGCTGCGTGTCTCTGGGAGCTGCTGTAGGGGTCTGGGCCCTGTGGCTGCACTCCGGAGGTGCAGGTGAAACCTGGATCTCTATGTTGGTGGGGCCTTGGGGACCTGTTCCTGGAAGCATCTGGGGACAAGAGGGTCTGTCCCCACACCCCCAACCCCAGCCAGTCTGCTGCACATGGGGAGTCTGTGCAGAAGGGGAACTGCCTGAGTCCCTACTATGTGCTGGTGTCAGAGCCATGGAATTCAGTCCTAGCCTGCCATTTAACTGCTACATTTCTGTGCCTCAGTTTCCTTTTCTGTAAAATGGGGACAATACGTACTTCAAAGGGCTGCTGGGAGGATCAAACAGATTAAGACAGGTGACAGTGCCTGCCACGCAGTAATGAAGCTTTGTTACAATTGTAATTGTTTTTCCTCCAATCTCTGAGCTGGGTCCACTTGTAGGCAAGGACCTGGATCTCAGGAAGGTGCATTTATTTACTCAGTCCTTCAGCCAATCGCTGTAGCCCTGCTCTGGGTGCTAGCACCTAATGGGAAAGCAACCAAGGTTCGCATCCTCAGGAACCTGTCCATCTCCTGAGGGTGGCTGCCATCAGTCAGGTGGTCTCCCAGGGGGATCATCCCAAATCTGGAAGATGCTAGGATGGGCAAGACATGTGGCAGGAGGCCTGATAGAGAGCAAAGGAGGTCCAAGCTGGGCTCTGAGGGAGGCGTGGGAGTTCGCTGGGCAAAGGAGAGGAACTGGGTCCCAGGCAGAGGGAGCAACTGAGTGCAGAACTCGTCCTCTCAGAGAAGCACAAGGAGCTGCTGGCCGGGCAGCTGGGGTGCAGGGAGGCGGGGAGACCCTGCCTATTGTCCCACTTTCTTCCACAGGACTCTAACAGAGTGTTTAACTAGGTCCATTGCAATGGAGAATAAAGACCGTTTTCCCCAGCCTCCACAGCAGCTGTGAAGTGCATGTGACAAGCCCTGGCCGATGTGATGTGAGAAGGGACATGTGTGTCCATCAAGGGATGGGCGGGCCCTCCTCGCCCCTCATTTTGGGTCCTCCCAGTGGCCTGACGCAGACATGGGGATGAATTTTCACAGCCCACGCGATGAACCCAACGACCTGCAGGAGAGAAAAAACCCAGTGACTTAGAGGGCAGAGCTCAGACCTTCATGTGAAAAAAATAAATTCTCCGAACATCTTGTTTCAGCCACTGGCATTTTGTTTCTATTCAGTGTGGCTGAAGCCTCTGTGGCACAGTCAGGCTTTAACGGTGGTCCGAGAGGTGGTGGCCAGGAACCCCCTGTGCCCGATCCTTGGCACGGCTTTTGGGGTCACTGCTGGTCCTTCAGCCCCTAATCCTGCTCTCCATACCCCTGGAGATAATGCGAGCCAGCAACATCCCCTTAAGTCCCTTAAAAAAAAACAAAACAAAACAAACTTAATTCAGCCCAGCTGAGCTTCAGTTATGTGGGAATAATACCGAGGTCTGATACAGCCTTCTAGGTCATGACACAAACTTCTATTTTCCTAAAAGCCACAGGAAGCTGATGCAAGGTTGGAGGACTGCTGGATGGTCCCAAGGCCAGTAAATGGCAGAGGCAGGGCTTGGAGGCAAGTACTCTGCCCTGAGTTTCTCACCAGAGCGCCTTTCTCTGCTGAGCATGGTGTCGGTCTAGAGAGATGCTCCTGGCCACGCTGTGGACTCACTTCTCCGCCTTCTTCAGCCCTCCGGTCAGCAGCTGCCTGCTTTCTTCAGCCCCCCGGTCAGCAGCTGCCTGGGGGAATTTGCGCCCCATTAGAGCAGAAGGCTGGCAGAGCAGAGCGATGGAACGCCTGAGTCCTGGGGCATCACCGAGCTCCAACAGTGCCGGTCCCTTAACGTTGGCCTGTTCCAGGGTGCAGTTCGTTTTGGCTGAAGCCAGTCTCAGCCAGGACTTCTGTCGCTTGCCTACGTGGTGTCTTGCCTGGGAGGTGGAGGCCTGGCAGTCATGGTCTGCACGTGCTCTGGGCTGCAGCGTTAGGGTTTTCTGAGAGCTGTCGTTTCTCTGGACTGACCCTCCTGAACTCCTCTGGCCTTTGCATGCGGTCTTCACTCCTTCAGCACGAGACCCGTTCCCTCGGCTCCTGGCTGTGTCACCAATGCTGCCCTGCCACAGACAGGGTGAGGTCAGGCTCCTTTTCCTTCCCAAGGAGGGACTCACACCATCACTGGGGTCACACAGACTGGGAGCATGGGCTGCAGCCCCTCCTGTGGTGCTGGGGGCTCCCGGTGTACTTGATACTGGGAGGCCAACCCCGTATGATGTCAGAGGCTCCTGGGTGCTTGTGTCATCCTGGCAATGGCCTAGGGCCACCGGATGTGACCTCACTGAGCACACCTTCAGGGAGGATAAGTGAAATGAGGAGGCCAGGGGAGAGGAGAGACCTAGGGGACCCCCCAATTTACTTGCAGAGCTGTGGGTATCACAGCAACCATCTTTCTCTTAGCTTCCTGCCCCACTAATGTTCCCCACTTGGCAATGACCCAGGTCCTCCCTTCCCCATGAGGCTGCTCCCAGCAGCCCTGAGCTGGCCTAGGACCCCCCTGTGCACCCTCCCCCCACTTGTGGGGGAAGGAATGTGGGTTCCAGGTTCAGAAACCTTGCACTGGCTCAAGGGCCTGCTCCTCAGTAGGGCTGTGTGTGCCTCTCGTTTTCCATGTTTGCAGAATAGGAATCAAAACTAGTCTCCTGAACCTGGGGTTGTCTTGAGGATTCGAGACATACTGGTTGAAGGGAGGTCAGTGGTCTGGGAAGGGTCAGCAATGGCCCAGGACTGGGTAGGATGAGATGTGGGCAGCGCCAGCTCCATAATGTGGGGGCCCAGCGTGAGATGCAATGGGGGCCCCTGGTTCTAACATCATGAAGAATTTAAACTTGGCTACAGCAGAGCATGGAAGCAAGTGTGGGTCCCTCTGAGCGCAGGCCCTGTACGTCTTCTTATATTTGCTGGGGTGCCTTTAACACCTGCATCCTGGCCCAGAAAGGATCCAGGAAGTAGCAGGACCCCTCAGATACCAGGGGTCGGAGATACCACTTTAAAAAATATATATTGATTGGGAAGAGAGAGAGAGAGAGAGAGACATCAGTTTGTTGTTCCACTTATTTATGCATTCATTGGTTGATTCTTGTATGTGCCTTGACCCGGGATTGAACCCACAACCTTGGCACATTGGGACCAACTGAGCTACCCAGCCAGGGCCCAGGAACATTACTTTTTAATGGTGGAATCCACCCAGTGGCTGCGAACCACTTGGTGTAGGGAAGGGGCCGTGGCTTTTGGACAGTCCCCCCATGAATCTAGCTCAAGGGTCACAACCTCTTGTATCTGGAAATAGCTGACTCGTGGTTCTGGGTTCCAAAGCAGGTGGCCCTGCCCAGAACAGTGACGTCTGCCGGGGAGGCCCCTCGACATCATTGCAACAGTCACTCTTATGGGAACGGGTACAGGCCGTAAAGCTGTCGGGGCGGCCGTTGCCCCTTGGCCGCTCTCTGCCCATTCCTGTTGTCTCAGCCCTCGAAGGCCCGGGCCTCTGTGACCTGGGGCTCTGCAGTGCGTGCTCTCACCCCCTGGGCGAGCCCAGGGCACGCGGGGGCCCCATACTCTCTGTGGGCTGCGTCTGGCCACTTGATGCCAACAGTGTTTCCAGGTGAAGTCTCGTTAGGGTAATAAATGGGATGAAAAAACAGTACTTCGCTGTATTTTTTCCTGGGGCATCATGACAGATTGAGGGCCTATGGCTCGAGGCATGCTGGCCGATTCCAGCACCTGTGACCCCCGAGGCAGGGGAGCAAATGGGCATGTCGCAGGCTTCCCCTACTTGGCCTGGCCTGACTCCAAGGTCCCCTGGCCTCCATCTCCCTGGCTGTCCTGCCAGCGACACCTGTGGGAATGTTGCACCCGGCACAGCCCAGGCCCCTTTCTCCTGCCCTGAGAGCCTGTGTAGCCTCATCGGTCCCGGGGGACCATGTCATCCACACGGGCAGGCTGCCCAGCCCACAGCTGGCTGAGCTGTATGCAGAGGAATGGGCCTGCCCCCCTCCACCACCCAGGGCAGGAAAGGGCCCCGACGGGTGGGTGTCCCGGCACCTGGCACCTCACTGGTTCCTCTGGAAGCGTGGCTGCTGCTTTGCCGTGCGAGTGGTGCTGCTTAGAGAAGCGAGGCTGCAGGAATTCCTGCTAATAAGAATGGTAAAATGGTCATCATCCACAATGCACACTCTCACTGGGCCAAACTCAGAAATTGGTTTGATTCAGGTAGTCAGGGACTCCTGTAACTATAATAAATATGACACTGGTACTCACTCTGGGAGTGGTGTTCTGTCCCCAGGCACTGTCTATTTATTATCTGAATAAATCTTCCTAACAGCTCCATGTAATAGTAATAAGAAACATCACACTTACGATGTGCCTGTCCCCCGAGCCTGCTGTGAATCGACTCTTTAGACCTTACAACACTACGAGGCAGGCCCTCCAGTCACCCCATTTTGCAGATGAGGAAGTGAGCTTCAGGAGGGTTTAGTGACTCGCTCAAGGTCACATGGCTGGTAAGTGTCCAAAGCTAGGATTTCCCATGGACGGTCTCCACTCAGGGGCCGTGTGGTTCAGTGTTGTTGGTCGTCAACTACAAGTGAGAATGGAACCCAGGCAGCAGGGGGAGGCGTTTGCTTCCCCAGCCACACCTCAACCCTCTTTTCCCCCAACTCAGCCTCTAACTCCGCAGGGCTCCTTCTAGCTCTGCCTACCCGGACTGCTCTCTCCTGCCTCAGGGTCTTTGCATAGGCTGTTCCATCTGCTTGGCACTCTCTTCCCCCCATATCCACCTTGCCTTCGGGGCTCATCCTTTGGATCTCAGCTAAATGCCTCTTCCTCTGTGATGACTTTTTTGACCTGCCCCTCAAGATGGGGTTTCATGACCTTGTTTTATGCCCCACTATACTGGATGCGTTTGTGAACTGTAAGCTCCTGGAAGGCTGGGGCTGTGGCTGCCCTGTCTGTTGATGAATCACTTTCCCCATTCACAGGTGCTATTTATTTATATTTGTTAGGTGGTTAATAAATAAGTGAGTAAAGAGGCAAGACATGATTTTTGCTTGTCTAATTCTTTTTAAAATTTTTTTAAAAGATTTTATTTATTTATTTTTAGAGAGGGAAGGGAGAGAGAAAGAGAGAGAGAGAAAAACATCAATGTGCGGTAGCTGGGGGCCGTGGCCTGCAACCCAGGCATGTGCCCTGACTGGGAATCGAACCTGAGATGCTTTGGTTCACAGCGCACACTCAATCCACTGAGCTACGCCAGCCAGGGCACTTATCTAATTCTTAGGATAGCTCCCACACTGTGCTAGGAGCACAGCTGCTGGTGTCCTTGGGTCTGTAGCTTCTCTAATTATAACCAGACAAATAGATTCTGTGAAACTCCTGCCACTGAGCAGGGCAACCAGAGCAGGAGTTGCTTCTGTATCGGTTATCTGCTGCTGTGTGACCTGTTAGCCCAAGGCTCAGGGGCCCAGGGGCCAAGTCCATGCTGCAGAGCCCTGCACCAGGGTCTGTTACTGTCTGTCTACCTCCCGGCAAGGGGCGCACCCCTCTAAGTGTGAGACCAAGAGGCATCTCACACTTTCTCAAAGCCCAGGAGCGCATTTCTGTTCACCCTCAGAGCCAAGTGTCTCTCAAAGTAGAATGCATCTTGTCATTGGGTGCATGCATGTATTCTAGTGTCTCTCCTCCCGTAAGACCTCCTGGTAAACTGGTGACGGGTCAGAGCAGAGGTTGCCTTGTGTGGGGAGGACTCGGGCTGTGAGCAGTGCTGCTCGCTAATGGCCCCTCAGTGCTAACTGTGTTAATTTCCACGACCTCCCTCAACCTTCACAAACACCTGTGGGGAAGGCACAGCGACAGGTGAGAGGTGTTTCCATGTCACAGCTGAAAAAGCATACAATCAGAGAGGGTAACTGGTTCGCCTAAACTCACACAGCCAGTGCACGGTCACTTATGGATTTAAACTCAGATCTAACTGCAGGCTGGATGCTTAGACATTAGCTATGAATCATTTTCCCTAAAATGTAGCTGTGAGATATCAGGCATTTTTCACAAGCACTCTGCTGAAATACCTTATGTGCTAAATTAGTTTACCCTGGCCGCAGTAACAAAGTGCCACAGCCTGGGTGGCTTAAACAGCAGAAACGTGTGTTCTCACCACCTGGCAGCTGGGAAGTCTGAGATCAAGGTGTCGGCAGGGTGGATTTTGGTCTGAGGCCTCTCTCCTTGGCTTGTTGATGGCCACCCTGTTCCTGTGTCTTTGTGGCCTTCCCTCTGTGCCTCTTTGTCCCAAATCCCTCTTCCTATAAGGACACCCGTCACACTGGATTGGGATCCGCCCTAGTGAACTCACTTCAACTTAGTCACCTCGGTAAAGACCCTGCCTCCACACACAGTCACGTTCTGGTGGACTGGGAGTTAGGACTCCAACACAGGAACTTTGGGAGGACACAATTCAGCTCATGACCTTTGCTTTTTCTTTCTTCCTCCTCACCATGGGAAGCTTCTGTCTCATTTTCCTGAATCTATTTTTTATTTCCTGTTTTAGCAATAAGGAGATGTCCGCTGTGGAAACTGTCAAATCATTTCAAATCAAACCATTTCTCTCGCTCTGAACAATTGAACCGCTTTATTGGGCTGTGTGGATGTGGTGTCATCAAATCCGTCTTAAGAGCTGGTTGAAGAACCGCTTCGTGGAGGTTCTGTGTCCGCTGCACGGTAGACCAGATGCCCCTGAGAACAGACACTTCCCTGTGGTGCTGTTTTCACAGCTCCTTCCTGCACACGCAAGCACACACACAACAGCATTTCCCAGTGTGTAAGGAGCACATCTTGTGTGAAAAATTAGTACACATCTCATGGAGGGAAACATTTTTAATGTGGCTGTGAAATATGCTAAACACAGCCGAACGGATCACCTTACTGCAGGGTTTCTTGGAACCTTTAATGCACTAACGGAATTAATTAATGAATCTCTTAGAAGGTCTTAGAGCAGGGCTGAGCACACTTTCTCTATAAAGGACCAGCTGGTACAGATTTTAAGCTTTGAGGGTCACCCGGTCTCTGCCGTCACCACTCAGCTCTGCTGCCCCAGCCTCAAAGCAGCTCCAGACAATACAAAGGGGACCCCAAAACCCTGGGATTTATTCATGAGAAATTGTGTATTTATTTTTACATGTTTAAACTTCAGTCACCTTCAAAGTACTCTCGATTTGATGCAATACACCTATCAAGACATTTTTTCCTGCTGCTCAGAACAGGTTTTGAACTCGTCAATTTTGATGCCTCTTAGTGCTGCTGCGGTTTTTTGTTTCACCTCTTCCACACGGGCAAACTGTTTCCCTTTGGGGACTTTCTTTGGGGAAACAAGCAGAAGTCACTCAGGGTGAAACTGGGGGAATACGGAAGGTGGGGCATGGGGGTTGTGATGTTTTTGGTCAGAAACTGCTAAACACTCAGCACACTGTGGGCGCATGCACCTGTAAGTCACCTGTCATGAAATGGGTAACTGTACTGAAAGAGTCTTCATTAAAATTCCCTGAAGCTGAATGCCACCTCTCACAACAACGCCAGTCAGCACACTGATACAGATGGGTTTCCAGAACACTCACCTAGTGGGGGAAGCCAGTAGTACAAGGGGCCTGTCCTCTAGAAGATAATTCTATTTTGGGGAGGTCCGCCCTCATATGTAAATGAATGGGTGTAGCCTCTGTTCCAAGAAAACATTCTTTACAAAAATAGCAGTGGGCCAGATTTTGCCCACTGGCAATAGTTTGGTGAGCTGTCTTAGCATTTAGAGTATTTACCAAATGTTGAACCATGGAGTTCTTTTCCAAGGAGTGTTCGTGTTCCCGAGAGCACACTCTTCACTCAGCCAGCCCCTGGCCCTCAGATGTCACTGGGCGCCACCCCGCTGTCCCACGTCCGTCCATGGTGCTTATGTTGCCAGGTGGTGGGACACTCTTTTAGGAGGCTCACTGGTAGATGCGTGCATCTCACCTAGATTCCTATTCAGTCTTTATCCTGAGCAGTTCCACCCACTTTGGGAAGATCACTCCACCGCGGCCCTCGCGGGAGGTGTCTCAGTACTTCAGCGGGGGCGGGGCACCAGGACTGGAGCTGCCTCGTCAGGCGTGTTCTCATAGGGCGAGGAACATTTTCTTCTTCCGCATCAGGCATGTGTCCTGTCTGTGTGGCCTGTGTTTACGTGTGCACTGAGGAGGGTGAGCAGGGAGGGGGGAGGAAGGGTTAACGTGCACGCGGAGTGTTTAATGGAGGTTTCCATCTGCCAGCTACTTTCACTTACGCTCACAAAAAGTGTTTAGTCTTTGTCTTTAAGCCGGTGGCTCTGAATTAATTTTGGATGGAGCGTTTTGGAAAAGGAGGGACTGTTTGTATTAAGATGGACAGGGATATAGTCTTTCAAGGTAGGAAATTTGTGCTGACTCGGTCCGAAACACAACTGCATCTGGTTATGTCTGGTCTCGACTGCTCCAAAAATGTCCTAAATTCCAGACAACCTCTTGGGCTTAGAAATAAAAGTCATTAATCCTGCATTTGAATTTAATATTTGAAATTTTATCCTAATCTTTTTTTTTCTTCCACATGAATTAACTTTTGAAAAGTTGGAAAGAAACATTATGCTTTTTTTTTTTTAAGGGAACATTCTTTGCAAAAGGGTATAAAATTAAACTGGGTTTGACCTTTTGAGTTTAGCAGATTTTCCACCTGGGCCGAGCAGGAAATGGGCTTCGCAGTAGGAAGGCTTTTCCTCCCACTTCTGGAAAGGAGAGCTGGATGCATTCTCGAGGCGGTGCGCTTCTTGGCTGAGCAATAGTGTGGGTTCCTCGTTGGCGGTGAATTGATAAATGGGGAGATCGCACGTCTCGGTGGATGGCCCACTCACGGAGTGGGTCCAGCCAGCTTGGGTTCAGTCGCATCAGAAATATTTAAGCCCCCCCTCTTCCCACCAAAAAAAATGCACATAATTCTGCAGGCACCTCACATGTGGGTGGACAGATCTATCTTGAGTTTCATCCGCTCGGGGCCAACTTCTGTCTGGCACGAGGGGTGCAAGCTTGGGGCACAGCCCCAGCCCCCCTCCCCGGGTAGCTCAGCCGATCTGGTAAAAGAGGCACTAGGGAAGGAGGGGGGTCTGGGAGCCCGATGGTGGGCAGGCGGTAGAGGAGGAAGAGGGAAGAGAATCAGGGAATAGGGGATTTGAATTCCCGGAGTTCGGGGTTTAAGAAGCCTGCCTTTGACTCTGTCGCAGTTGCTGGGGCCTCCTGTGGGCAGAGGATGAGGTGCACTCATTTGGCTTGGTCATCCATCTGCTCACAAGGGGTCTGGGAATGAATTCTGGCAGACTGGGCTTGAATGCTGGCTAGGCACTTGTTCTCTGAGCCTCGGTCTCCTCATGTGTGAAATGGGAATAAAACGGCACCATCCTCGTAGGCCTTAAGAGAGATGATGTTTCATTATCAGCCTGGGGCCTGGCACCCACGGACGGGCTTAAAAAATACCACCCTTATATAACTAGAGATTATTTTTATTCTGGAGTGGATGGTGTTTGCCAAGGCAAAGGAGAAGCAGGCCCCCCACTCCCTTCCTCCAACCCCCCTCTGCCCTCTTGGTGACTTGTTTTTCCTTTCAAGGGTGGTCTCTGCTCCCTGCACCATGATGTCACTGCCTAAAAATGCCGGGCGCAGACGGGGGCTGCGGAAGGGGCACTCGCTGAGATTTCTCCCCAGCCAGCCTCCTGCTCCCCAGGGGCAGCGCTGGCCCCAGCTCAGGAGTTCTAGGCTCCTTCCCAGCGGAATTTATGATTCCCTCTTCGGCCAGAGCTGGTTTGCTCCTCCAGAAATAAAGCAAAGCTGCGGAAGGCTGAGGCCGAAGTGTGACTTTATTTTCCTCCCCGATGCATCAGGCAGCTAACTAGACAAGGGGGTGGAAGGGAGTGTTACGCCCCACACATCCCCCCACCACCCGCCCCTGAGTTTGCCATCAAACAGCCGTGGGGCCTTGGGCCAGTCATTCGACATCTCCAGGCCTCAGGTTCTTCAGCTGGTTGAAAAGGGACTTGACCAGCTCATCCGTGGCAGTGATTCTGTGTTAGCAGGTGAAGTGAGTGTTGCTCACAGTGCAGGATGGAGGAGAATTTAGGTGACACCCCTGTGGGTATTTGAAATCTTTCTTTAGGTGGTTATGCAGGGCAGGGGCTAGGGGAGGCTGGGAAGTCATTGGTTTTTGATCCAGCATTCAAGGGGGCACCAAATAAACCTGAGTCATCAAGATAAATACTGCATTGCAACATTTCAACATCAAAATGCAAAAGTATGCATGATAAAATATCAGCATTTTAAATGCAGGCAGGATCCATATTATTGATTTTCCCTTTGCCTCGGATTCCAATATTGCTCGCGTATGGAATTTGATAAGAGAAAAACATTTCTAACAACTGAAACCCATGACTTCTCAGATGGTACTGCCCAGAGAATAGCCACATTAAGGTTTAAAAAGTGAGTTTCTTAGCAAAAGAAAAGGACAGGTTTTCCAGTATGTGTGATTAGTGGTATGTAGAGATGGCAAAAAGACTATGGTGATGGAAAGAAGACACTTCATGGAGTGGCGGGCAGCCTGGGAGCTGGTGGCTGGGTGGGGGAGGTAGACCCCAAGTCAGCCTGTAACACCTGCCCGGCTCCCCGCCCCCATGCCTGGGAAGCAGTGCTTGGGTCATGGATGTCCACCCCTTTGACCCAGGCGGACTGGCTGGAGCCTGTAGCATCAGAACCCCTGGCATCTAGGCTGGGCTGGTGTCCTCACTGGGGAGACATGCACACTCGTGGCCTGGGTCTGGTCCTGTTCCCCTCTGGACAAGGAGCAGACGTGCTGGCTCCTGCAGACAGGAGACAGACACGGGAGCCGTGAGGAAGGGGCCGAGCCGGCCTCCAACTCCTGGAACAGCGCTGCCCTGACTCCCAGACACACCCATGTGTTTATCTTTAAACCCCCTTTGTTAACGTAGGTGGATTGGGTTTCTTTCTCTTAAAATGAAAAGATGCCCACGGGTGGTCTGGGTCCTTGATGCTCCTCAGCTATGGCCTCTGTGCCCTGGGACAGGTCATCTTCTTTCTCTCGCTCCAGGAAATTCCCTGACATGTAAACCAGCCTGTCCGTACCGGACCATAGAGTATTAAGCCTTGATTCTCAGAAGGTAAAGCTGAGCCATCTTCATTCATTCATCATTCAAATCAAGTTTATTGAGCATCGACTACCTGCCCTGGGGACTCAGCAGGGAGCAAGACAGACACAGATCCTTCCCCTCCCCGAGCAAAGCTCAGGAAGGGGGTCCCACGGTGCAGCAAAGCTCAGGAAGGGGGTCCCACGGTGCGTTAGAGGACGGGAAGGGCAGGGACCAGTGCAGATGCCATTGATGGGCAGGTCACTACTGTGGGAAGTGGGGCTCATCGTTTGGGGGCCCTTTCAGGAGCCTAGAGAACCCGTTCCAGTGTTGTGCCATGGAACCCGGCCGCCTGGCGGGTCACAGGTGAGTACCCGGCTCCCAGGAGCTGTGGCCAGCCGTGTTTTCCAGGCTCTCTTTTGGGTTGCCCCGAAGGGTGGATCTGCATGTAGTTTGGAGAGGAGGCAAATACAATACCTGTGGACAGACGTTTGGGAGGCTGATAGCGCCAGTCAGTCAGTCAGCAGGGTCTGGAGGAGAAACACACAGGAGGATGAGACGCCCGCGGGGTCACCGGCCCTCCCGTGCTTCTGTCCCTGCAGAGTGGCACCTCGGGGATCACACCATCTTCTTTCCGCTGCAAGGAAGCGAACGCCAGTTATTCCTGAGGGAAAGCAGCTCCTTGGTTTCACCGGGGCTCTCTAGCTCCTTCCGGTCGCTTCAGATTACCATGACCTGGACGTGCTGTTCTTTTTGGACCATCTCTCCCTCCGCTCACCAGGGCTGGACGGTAGGTCTTCTCAAGGTCCCCAGTGGAGCCTGAAGCTGTCCTTGCTGTGCCTGGAAGATCGTCCTTTTTTTTTTTTTCAGGCACGTTATGCACTTCCCATGGATGCCTTTTCTGGAAGTTCCTCGACTCCACCAACCCTCCATGTGCTCACTTTATCTCAGAATCGCTGACCTTCTGAGTGTATTCAGTGCACTTGGCCTCAGATGGGCCCTTGGGTTTCACTGGGTTGATCTTGTTTTTATTGGGGGAGTATGTGTTTTGTTACTGAACTCAAGGGATTCGCGGTTTGGGGTGTCCTACTCAAGTAGCTTTATTTACTTGCAGCAACTGAAGGGGATAGGGGACCGCTTTCAGAGCTCCGTCTCCCTGAGGGGAGGCTTAGCCATTGTTTGTAGGGACTATCTGGTCTGTTACACATCAATTTCTTCTTTGCAGTTGGCTTCATGTATCTGGCTGAGTTCCTGTCAAGCTCCTCCTGTTTACAGCAAGGCTACAAAATACTGTGCTACGTTTTAATATTTAGCAAGAACAGGATTTAGCAAGAACCACCCAGACCCTGTGACCCTTGTCCTATCTAACATTTTTGTGGGATTCCGTGTTTGGCCTCACTTCCTTTGCAGAGCCAGCGCTCATTCCATAGTAATCTGTGCATCTCGGGTGAGGCCGGCTCTGATTCCTGGCCCGTGGACAGACGGCACGTGACCCGGACCTGGCCGCTCAGGGCTCTCCACACCTCTCTCCCTCACATAGTAACAGATAGAGATGGACCTGGGACTCTTCCAAGCAAGCCTGTCTTCCCCAGGCCTCATCCAGAACTGTAGGGAGAGACGTGCCCTCCTCTGGACCCAGGTTTTATGAGCCAGGAAGACCTGACACTACTGAAGATAATTTTTACTTGAGAACAAAACCAAGACAGCCAACACCAAGAGGTACAGAGAGGGAAAGACGGAGTCCTGACAAGTTCAGTAGGATGCCCCGACCCCAGCATGACGACAGCCAGGCCCACCCCATCGATTTTCCAGCTGAGGGAACCAATAAACAGCCTTTGGGTTGGGCTGGTTTGAGAGGGGTTTCTGGTCCTTGCATCCAGGAGTCCTAACTAATTCTCCACCTGGGATGATACACCAAAAACAAGGATTATCAGAAGGCTACTGGGACTGACAGATGCAAAGGAAGAACCACACATTCAGACTCCAGGAAGGAGGGAGCCAGCCGGCATCTGGCCTCTTGGCACTAGGAAGCCATGCAGTCCGTCCGCATGCCAGCTCCAGTGGCTAACGCTGCACTAGACTGGCCTGGCCCGGGCCCCTTGCCCGCCCTTCAGGGGAGAGGTGTCCGAGGGTGAGGAGGAGGCTCAGCAGTGGCACATCCTCCATGGCTCGGACCATACAGAAGGTATTTTCTCTTTGGTTGGATTCCAATACCCTCAGGGCTTTTGCTCAAAGGCTTGGCAGAAGGGCTGCCATGTGGTGGAAGGAATGTGGGGTTGGAAGAAGTTCGGGGTGAATGCACCTCCCTCCATCCTTGCTTGGACCTGGGTTTGTCCTGTCACCTCGGGCTTTCCCTTCCAACAGCTGAGAGCGTAACGATGCTGCCCCTCAGAGCTCCCAGGACAACCCAGCGAGATCAGAACTCAGCAAGCCCATTGCAAACTACGTGCACGCCGGTTTACTCAAAGTACCCATTTCCGTGCTGGACTTGTCAGGTGATCACTTCCTGAGTTATGTAAATGTCTAGTCACTATGCTGTGCATACCGACATCGAATAGAATACTGCATGTCAACTATAACTGAAAAACTTTTAAAAAATCATTGAAAAGTACCCATTTCTGTCCAAACCGCAGGCACGCTCATTGTGAACATCTCTTTTCCTCTCGTGTCGTGGCGGCCGCAGGGCCACACCGGGGAAGGCTGACTCGCCACGTGAAGATGTCCTGCAGGGCCGTGGGATTCCATCCGGACCTCGAGTTCCAGAGCCCACGCTCCCCTTTGAGAAACATGAGCACCTCAGCCTCCCCTCTGACAGTAATCGAAATTCAGATACTACCATAAAACCAATAAAATATGTAGTTGAAAGAGTTTTCGTATTCAAGCTGCCACTGATGTCCATGGACATCCCAACATGCAGTTGTCTTTTTGAATTATTTTATGACAGTCAACTGATTTCTGAACAAAAGAGTATGAAACATGCTTCCCTTGAGTTTGAAGTGTCAGCAGTCCTGGAAGGGCTGGGTTCTGGCTCTGGTCCTGAAGGTTGGACTCCATCACTGCCGGTTATTTCTGAGTGACCTTGGAGATGTCCCTTCACCTCTGAGCCTCAGTTTCCCCGTCTGTAAACTGGCAGTGATGATAGCCTGCCTCATGAAGTTAGATGAGTCGAGTCGATGTATTTAGGTTATTAGACTAGCTTCGCACATAGGAAGTGCTTAGTAAATCTTAGCTCCTAGTCCTACTCCCAATTAGCAAAGATTTGGACACGTCTAGCACTTTAAATGCCTACATTGTGTGTACTCTCTCTGGAATTAGCTACATCCTGAATATAAAAAGGTCCCCATGCCTAGGTCTGAAGCCATTTATAGCAATTCCTGTTTCCACTGTGGATTTCAGTTTTGCTGATATGGAGGGAAAATTTCAAGCCCTCTGCTGTATAAATTTAGTTAACATTTTATTGCTCTGGACTCTTTTATCACATGACTTTTGTTTCTCATTAAGTCAGCGAATGAGATTTACTAATAAGCCAAGTAAAATCTAATTAGGGAAGGGGTCTTTTCCTGAAGAAGGAGTTCTGCCGCGGACTCACAGATGTCAGGGGCGCGGGGTGAGCCGGGCCGGCTGCAGCCTCGCCGCTCGGAGGCCCTGAGCCCGCACGCACTTGCTTTGCATTTAGCACAAAAGCTGGTGTGATTTCCATAGATTCGTTTCCTGAAAATGAATATTAGTTGCCTCAAGGATCGAAAGCAAAAATAGATATAAAGGACAATGGAATTGCCCTGGTCATGGAATCTGAATATTAAATGCAATTTTGCAATTCATACTTGATGGGACTATTATGAAAATAAGAAGAGATTTTTAGATTAATGGTGGGGTTTTTTATTTCCTTGCTGGTTGTTTAAAATTCTGCTTCCAAGGCATGAGAAAAGGTAATTTATCCCAGTCAAGTATCAGCATATTGTTGACGCTTGCCAGGTACATATTCCCTCTCTCTCTCTCTCTCTCTCTCACACACACACACACACACACACACACACACCCCTGTTGGGGTAAAGTCACTGTTGTGTGTTTCCAGAATTTGTCTTTCTCCTGCCTACTGAGGAGAGTTCTGATTTTTCTCTCTGTAAGTTCTTTCTCTATTTTCGCTCTATTTTGACGTTAGCAGTTGTTGAAGCTCAATGGCTTCCCATTAGTTCAGTAGGGGCTGCAAAAGAACACTGTTCTAATTTCATTTTCTTATTTTCATTTATTAGCTGGAATGAGTTTATACAGAGACACTTCCCCTTGTCCGCCACGTGGTCACCCAGTGGGACGGCTCCTACAGGACAGAGAGGGTGAGGGATTGGTTCTTTTATTTACCTAGTTCTCAACATGATAAGTTGATTCGCTGTCATTCTCAAAAGGTGATCCATTAGGTTTGTTAAATCATTGTAAACTTGTAGACTTAAACCTAATGAATGAATGTCAACCCGCTGCAATTCATGTTGTTGTTTTTAATGTGGAGGTTTGGGAAGACCCAAATCTGGCCTGCCGTATCGCCATTTCCCTGAACTAAAACAGGGCAGAAGCAAACAGCTCAGTGACCCTCCCGTCAGCGTGAGTCTTCCTGTTGTGGTCAGGTGGGCAAGCAGAAACAAGCACCGGGAAAAACCCACGGCTTCAAGTCAGACTGACCTGGGCCACAGCCCTCCCTTCTCCATCGCTGGGACCTTGGGTGGCTCACTTCCCACGTCTCTGGCTTAGTTTCGTTACCTCTAAAATGGGGGGAGCTGTGTTCACCATGTGGGATAGCTGTGCGAACCAAATGCACAACCTACAGGGCACCAACGTGGCACCTGGCGTTCTCAGGTAGCAGTCCCTTCCCCCTGTCGCCCTAGAGAGAGTTCTGTTTCTTTTGAAGGCCTACAAGTGTGGTAGGGCCACAGCTCCCCAGACTGAAGTGAGATTTGCATCCCTGCCTCCAGTTTCACCGCATCTTCCTGCTTGCCACCTTGAAAGTCAGCCTGGCTGAGGTCTGAGCTTCCATCTTGGACTTCACGGAGGGACACGGAAATGCCTGTTACTGTGTGATGCCTCGGTGCCCTCAGGGACTGCTCAGGGGGACAGGACTTGCTGTCTCCTGGTTACGTGTCTCCTGACAGCTATACTCTCGCCTTCCTTGTTGCTCTATTGCCTTTGTTGTGATGCCTATTGTGTTATCAGAAGCCACCGATATCAGTGAGTCCATTACACACGATTGTCCTTTCTTTTTTCCTTTCTCATCTGATAATTCTAATCTGTTTATGGATAAAAGAACCCAGTTGGTTACAGATCTGTTGCACATGTTTGGGGTACTCAGAGACCCTCCCTCCTGCCTTCCTCATTTTCCAGTGAGGTCTGGATGTCTGAGTTCTGGATAACTGAAACAACTGGGGAGTGGACAGTGAAAACATGGGGTGTGCCGAGAGCTGGAATGGACAATGAAACAAGACACTTCAGAATCACAGTCAAGATAATCAGAAACTTTGTTCATAGCCAAAGAGAAAAATGCCTTTCCCCGGGGCGATCCGAGCCCCA
Organism: Phyllostomus discolor; assembly: GCF_004126475.2. Lineage (NCBI taxonomy): Eukaryota > Metazoa > Chordata > Mammalia > Chiroptera > Phyllostomidae > Phyllostomus > Phyllostomus discolor. Next base: position 75,320,498 of record NC_040914.2, on the reverse strand, counting down.
GTCTGGTGCTGCAGGCTCTCGACAACGCCATCGGCAGCGGTTTTTGATTTCCTGGCTCGAGGGGTCCAGGCGGACCAGCTGCTTGCCCGGGGCCTGTCTGGGCCCTCTCCGCCTCTCCTAGGCAATTAAGAAGTGGATAAATAGTTCTTGAGTCACCTGGACCTCTGTTGCAGCATGTGGTTGTGTTGCATGTAGTCATGAACTAGAACTTGTGTTCCCTTTATAGCACAGTGGCCAAAAGCCCAGTCTGGGCATCTGCACATGCACAAGAACCACAGGCCAGTCATAACCCTCCAAAGCCTCAGTTTCTACTTCTGTTAGGTGAGAAGAACAAGACCCACCCTCTGATAATCGTTGCTGAGATGCGCTAGCAACTATGAGCATTTGACAAGATGCCTGGTATATAGTAGGTGCTCCATCAAAAAAGAAAGAAATATATGTATATATCTTTTTATATATCCATATATATATTCATCACTGTCATTATTGAGATAGAAATATGAGCCACCCTTAGAGCAATCACTCATGCAATTGTCTTGTATCTTTCTCCCCTACAAGCTGTCAGTTGCATGGGGCCACAACTTCTGTCTGTTTTGTATGGAGATGCGAGAACAGCTTTCTCACCTGTGTGAGACAGAATAATGTCCCCAAAGACATCCACGCCCTAATCCCTGGGCCTATGTATATGTTATCTTACATGGCAAAAGGGAATTTGTAGATGCGATTAAGTTAATAATCCTGAGAAGGGCAGGTTATGCTGGATCATCCACATGGGCCCGTGTGTAAGTAGCTCCGGGCAGCATCAGATTGACAGCAGGGGGCACAGGTGAGAGTACAACCAGGGGTCTAGCCCAGTGTGGGGGTCAGGCCAGGCAGCCCAGTTCAGGAGATTCAGGTTCAAGGTGAGACCTGAAGGATGATGGAATTGGCCCGGGACAGAAGGGAAAGGGGAACATGCCAGGAGGAGGGACCAGAGTGCAAAGGCAGAACCGCTGATGAGGTGGTATCAGCATCCACTGCCCAGATGAGAAAACTCTGGCTCAGCAGGAGATGGAGCAGGGGCGCAGGTGACACCTTCCCAACGTCCAGTTCCAGCTTCACACCCTCAGAACTGCAGGAAAGGGGCTGGGATTTAACAGAACCATATGTGTTGGCTTCCAGCCGACCAGGATGCAGAAACATTAGGGTCCAGTCTCTGAGTGCCGTCGTCTCTGAGCCCACAGGGGCCAGCAGGGAAAGAGCTGCAGGGGATGGGCGGATAAAGCACCCTGGCCCCAGGTAGCAGCTAGAGGCAGGGAAGACACAGCCCGCCCCTAAGCCAGTCCGGTCACCTGCAGCCGAAGCACTGAGCCCTGTAAGTGGGCCCCCCAAAGAGGAAATATCCCCCCAATGGCTTTAGCCATACGAGACATTTGTCCGTCTGTGTTTTCCTTGCAGTTACTGAAATCCTCCGGCTCATGTTTAATGCCGGTTCCAGCTCAATTTTCGTTAAACTGTTGAAACCTAATTTTTCGTTGAGCAACTTTCAGTTTGAGGCCAGTGTCAAATTAGGGGCCTCCCCTGGCAGGGCCTGGCCATCGGGACTCACACCTCCTCGGGACATTCAATACACTTTGTCCTGCTCAGTACAAGCAGCCCAGTCAGAAAATCCTGATTTATGATATTGCTCAGGCTTCCTGTTACTTTAAACCACAAGCCTTTCGAGCCGCGCCCTGCGCTCCTGGCCAGCGCAGCTGCCTGCGCCACCGCCCGTCCTATCGCCAGCCTCGCGCTTATATAATGTCAGGAATGGAATAATGGGCTTTCCAGGGCTTTGAATGGTCCCAGACTTCACTCTGCCTTTAAAAAAAAAACTGAGGTTAAATTCACACAACATAAAATGAACCTTTTAAAAAGCGAACGATCCAGGGGCAGTGTAGTGCAACCACCATCTCCATCTACTTCCAGGTTTCTCGGCGCCCCGAAAGGAGACCCTGTGCCCATGATCAGTCACACCCCGTGCCCCTCCCCCAGCCCCTGGAAGCCACTAGCCTCCTGTCTGTCCCCGCGGATTTGTCTGTCCTGGAGAGTGTGAGTGGAAAAGTACACCATGGGGCCTTTGAAGCTGGTTTCTTTGACTTCGCATGTTTTCGAGCCTCAGCCCCACCGTAGCACACACCCACTCCTTTTAATGGCTGAATAATGTTCCCTCGTGTGGACTCACTGCAATGTGCTTATCCATTCATCTGTCGATGGAGCCTTGGGCTGTTTTCTGTACTTTTTGTTATTAAGACGAATGCTGCTATGAATGTGTGGGAACAAATTTTTGCTTGAGGACCTGTTTTCACTCCCTTGGGTCTAAACCCGGGAGTGGAATTGCAGGTCCTGTGCTGATTCTAGGTTTAACTTTCTGAGGAGCTGCCAGCGTGGAGGCTGGGGGCAGTTTCCTAGAGGAGGGGGTATCTAAGCTAGGACCTGAAGGACCAGCAAGGACCACCAGACACAATGTGGCTGGACAGATCAGCTCAGGCGAAGTGGCAAAACCAGCTCCTTGGAGGCCGAGCCTGCCCCAAACTGCTCCCCCTCAGAGACAAAGGCACCAGACTCTGGTCAGGTCCTGGTCCCCACAAGACCCACTAGGGAGGGACAGGTGCTGGCATGCATGAGGAAGGAGGCCTTCCCCCGGTGGGGCCTCAGGGCTATTGAGGGCCAGCCCTCGCTGCCCACCAGCTGCATCCATCCCAGCAGACCGGGTCCCCCTCTCTGCTGCACTGTTTTCAATCCTACATTGGAGAGTGCAGGAACTGGGAGCCCCTTGGATCAGGGTTCCGATCCTGGCTCTGGCATTTTCCCAGCTGTGTGGCTTCGAGCATGTTTCTCCACCACTCTGACCCTCGGCGTCGTCATCTGGGAAAGGAAGACACTCACACAGGCAGCGGGGACGTGCTGAGTGCTGACCTTCCCGAGCGCGCAGCAAGGGCTCCACAGACACGGACGCATCTGATCCCCACAGCTCAGTGCGACAGGCACCGGTACCACCTTGCAGATGAGAAAACTGAGGAACAGAGAGGCTAGGACACTTGTCCCAGGCCACACTCCTCGGTAAATGGCAGAGCTGAGCTTCAAGCCAGGCATTCTGGCTGAACCCTCTGGCTTGTAGCTCTCACGCTGCACAGCCCCATCACGACTGTTATCGTTCAGTGTCATAATTTCTACCAAATTTCTACTTAAAGGTGGACAGATCACCCACCCCAGAGACCCTCTCCTCCCACGGCCCATCCTTCTGGGATGTTGAAGCAGATCCCAGACATACTATGGTTTTCATCCATAAATATTTCAGTGTGTGTCTCTAAAAGATGGTCTCATTTTTAAGTGTTTGTTTCCCCCCTGCTCTGTGTGCTCTTTGTACGTCTGAGGCTTCGAGCACGGGCCTGACCCAGGGAGAGCACTTGCCAAGCGTTTGCTGGGTGCGTGAGTGAGTGGCCAAGTGCACGGAGCTGGTTTGCCTGGATCTCACGTTTTCCGTGGGTCTCTGTGTGGGAGCTGTTCTGAGTTCCCCCCAAGCTAATCAGGAGCCCTCATTTCCCCCATGCCTGGGAGAGCTGAGACCTCCCTGGAAACGCAGGCCTGGAATCCCTCACTGGAAGTAGGTGACAATTTATGACATGGATAAGCGCTCATAAGCCTCAAAGAAAAATACCGTGTGTTTACGCAGGGCCTCACATCCAGCCCGCTCGGAGGCCCTGCAGACAAGGCTTGGGAAGCTGCTGCCCAACCGGGGCCAAGTTGGACTGGAGCGTGGAGAGCCAGCCCACCCACTTTCCCCAGCCTGTGTGTGGTGGGGCGGGTGGGGCGTGCCCGTGTCTGTCTGGAGGGGCGGCCACCTGCGTGGCCTGAGTTGTCCAGCCAGACCTTGTCCCCACCCTCAGCAGCTGGAGAGAAGCCCTGTCTTTCTAAGGGGTCCCCTTTCCCCAGGCACCCCTAAGGGCACCATTGTACCTATCAGCTTGAGTGGGGGCCAAGACTGAAGGAGAATGTGGGTCTTTCCAACCCAGATGTCTGCCCTGTCTCCGTTCTTTTAAATTTTTCTCATCGCTCATGCAAATGCCAAAGGACTCGGCTGCTGGCCGGGGCTGCCGTCTCCGGGACGTGCCTCCCCTCTGCTCTCAGACAGCCCCGCGCCGTGTCCGCATCCCGTCCAGGCCTCTGACCCGTACTGGCTCCTGCTGCTCACTCGGTCCAGGCTAGGACTTCCAAATTCTCAACAGATATGAATCTTTGGGGTCCGGGAACAACGTATCAGAATTCCTGGGAAATGGCAGGAATTCCTGAAATCGTAAATTATTCTACATTTTCCACAGCACTTTATGTGGTTTGAATGAGAACGAGAAGCCATAACAGTAAATCATTTTTCTGTGATGAGATTATATGAAAAGTTTTAGGGGTTTTTTTAGTTAAAAATATAATGATAAATGCATACCTCATTATTGTTTTAGATCAATATATTTTGCAAAGACTACGTAATTCAATAACAGATAGCATTTTACATTCATTTGTACCTGATTCAGATGTTTGATGATAAAAAATATTAATAGACACATTAACACAAAATAAATGTCAAATAAAAATCATTTAAAATTTCGAAGTACCACAAATATTTAGTAATGAAAACTTAATCTCAACAATGGAATTTTAAAACACACAGCCCTTTGGCCCTATCTGAAGTTCTTCATGTTCAAATCCAGATGTAGAGAAATTTCCATTTTTGGGTGTTCACGTCGGTTGGGTGGCTGAGAGGACGCGCAGAGAACACCCTCGACTTGTGTGTCGGGTTCCTGTCCCTTCATGAGAGGTCAGTTCCTTCGTTAATGGTGGCAAAACGTTGTCTGCTGGCCGGGCCATGGTTTTGCCATTGAGACTGGCTTTGGCAAATCCAGGTGAGATCAGTTTCCTGATTCCACTTGGAGTCTTCGACAGCAATGCTTGCCACTTCTTCTGCTCACATTTCTTCCGCTGAAGTATTTACAAAGATCAGCAGCTGACAGCAAATACTCACACGCCAGAAACAATGCCAAGTTCAGATCTTCTAGAAACGTTAGTGGCGCTGCACAGAATCATGTGTCAAAACTGCAAATTGAAGGGTTTCTTTTGCTTCCATAAATTGTTAGTTCTTGGAACTAACTGAGGATTTGAACTGAGTATACTACGGACGTAAAGTTATTGATATTTATTTTATGTGCAAGGATGACTCATCCCAAGTGACCATATACTATGAGCCCTAGTTATAACAGGGCCACAGCTCCAGCAAGACAGGCTGGGGGGCCCCCACCTCTCTCTGCCGTGCTCCTGCCCCGGTCCCTGGAGGTGCTGATTTTACCCCCAGCACCTTCATGACATGCCTGGGTTATAGTAACAGCCTCCTGACTGGCTGCCTTCTGCCCTCCACCCTGTCCTTCCTGTAGGAGCCCAAGTCCTAGTGTTAGACACTGCAACGCTCATGCCCAGCAGATAAGAACCATGACTAGATAGATGGGTCTGGGGAAACCCTCCAAATCCTCAAAACTTTGCAGCTTTTTCTTCCCTCCCTCCCTCTCTCCTTCCCTTTCTCCCTCCTATTGAATGCATTTTAGAGATGTTTTAGGTTTATAGAACATTGAGCAGATAGTATACCCACCCTCCCCCTCCCTCACAGTTTCCCCACTACTAACACCTTGCACTAGCGAGGTACACTTGTGACAAGTGGTGAACCAATATTGATCCGTTATTATTAACCGAAGTCCACAGGGTTTACTCCTGGTGGTCTACACTGTCTGGATTTGGACAAGTCCATGATGTTGCGTATCCACACTTACAGTGTCACACAGAATATTCCCACTGCTCTAAAGATCCCCTGTGGCTGGGGCTTTCATTAAAAATGCCGTCCTGTATGCAAATGTCCTGGCACAGTGTCCGGCACACATTGGATCCTAAAGAAGTACTGCAGTCACCTCCTGACGGGGGAGCCTTCTCCCAGATTTAGATTGGGGGTGGGGGGACCCAGTCACTCCATCACCGAGTCCTGCCCCCACTGCAAGCCCTGTCAGCAGAAAAGGGCCATGCAATTAGGCAGGCAGTGTTCTTAAATAGCTCCAATGCCACCAGCGAGCAGCCCTTGGGACTCCCCAAGTCAAAGGGCCACTGTGCGGGTTATTGACTTTGGGTTGGTCACTAACTGCCCTACTGGGTCCTGACATCACAGCTCGCAGCCCGGGCAGCTCAGCCAGGGATCTGCAGCCGATGATGGAGGGCAGGGAAAACAAGGAGTGACAACGGGGCCATTGAACTCCGGCAGCGCAAATACCATGACTGATGGCGGCGGTTCTTCACGGTTGCTTGTGCAGAGGTGGTTAGAATTCGGGTCGTCCAGGCTCCTGGCATTCCTTTTCAAAGGCAAAGCCCAGGAGGGGGCCGCTGGCTGCTGCCACTAGGTTGTAATTTCCAGTGCAATTAGAGATGAGCTAAAGAGGCGAGGTCCTCTGGACTCCCAGGGGGTGGCGCGGGCATTTGCCTCAGTTACCCACTGCTGCCTAACAAGCCACCCACCCCACCAATTTAATGGCTGTACGCTATGATTTTGTGTTTCTTATGACTCTGTGGGCTGCCCAGGTGGGGGTTCTGCTCACAGTGTCGGGGGTCACTGGCTGGCTGTCTTCAGCTGGCAGCTCTGTAGTGCTTCAACACGCAGGATGCCCCCTCCCTCCCATGGGTCTCTGCCCCGATCCCCCTACTGGGGCCTCTCTCCCCAGCAGCAATGTCTCTGCTTCCTTATAGCCAGGCCGCCGGCTCCATGGTGTGCCAGTACTTAGCAAGCCTTTGCTTTCTCAGATTAGGGAATGTCCCATCTGCCAAAGCAAGTTGCATGGCCAAGCCCAGAGCCAGTGTGGGAGAGAGCAATTGAGGCCATGAGTGCTGGGAGCAGCTTTGGGCTCCCCAGGACCTGCTCCCAGGTGAGGCATCCTGCACGTGGGTCTGAGTGCCACAACCCCGAGGTGCCTGTGTGTGGGTCTCTGTGGTGTCTCTCTCACTGGGACACTCTTTAGTGTCCCCTAGAGTTGCCAGGGAAAAGGTGGAACTTGGTTCTCCCATGAGGAAAAGTCACCAGCCCTGTGTTTGCAGAATCATAACGGTGACAATTCTTATCCCGTCAGCAAACAACTTCCACAAGAGCACCTGAGAAATGGCAGGGCCCCTCTTCCTGGTACCACGACCGCCCCTCAGCCTGCTCCTCACAGTTCATCAGGAGCCACTAGCTCAGTGGCTTTCACAGGTTGTTTCCTGTGAGCCCCTCCCCCCACCCCGCCCCGCCCTTTGTGTGTTGGAGAAGAGGGCATGAGCCTGTGCCAATACCCAGCCAGCCTTCGTGGCCTGCGAGCTGGCAGCCCCACCGTGCTCAGGGTCGTGTGTCTGGTCCGTGTCTGCAGCAGTCATGGGGACCCTTCTCCTCTGAAGGCCAAAGTGTCCCTGGAGGTGCAAAAGCAGTGGTGTTGCATTCCTGCCCTTGAACCCTCAGTGCAAAGGTGCGCCACAGTAGCTACAGACAACAGACCCAATCTTGTTCTGAGTTTTCAAAGACAGTCCTTACTTTCTTTTGCATTTGAAAGTGGCCATCATGTAGTTTCTGTAAAAGAGCTGCTTTTCTGATTCTTGATTCCTGATCCCTTGCGGTGATGCAAAGGCAGCTCTCAGCCGCACCCCCTGGAGTTCTGATGGAGGACCTTGGGGAGCTTGCTGTTGCTGCAGTCTGGGGGAGGCCTGACTGAGGATGCCGGGGAAGGCCAGCTGGGCCCGTGCTAGAGCCCCCAGGAAGCAGGGCCTGAGGGAGGTCACTACAACCTTAGGGCAGGTTCAGAAATGTGATCTAGTCTGGGCCCCAGATGTGCCCACACTCTGAAGGGGTGACTCATGCTAACCCAACTCACGAGAGACCAACGTGCAAATCGGGATGCCAGAGTGGTGTGTGTGGTAAGCAGGGGCTGCGGTGGGCCAGATGTTGGTGTCAGCTGGTCCGAGCCTTCCTCCCTGGGCCTAATGACACCTTCATAACCAGCCCCCACACTGTGCCCGGGCTGGGTGTCTGCCTCAGCTTGGCCAGCACACTGTCTCCCTGCAGGAACGTGGCGTGAGAGGTAGCATTTTTCTCAGAAGGCTGCTCAGTGAGTGTAGAATCCAAGCAGAAGTGTGAACTGGATGATCTCCAGTGACAGAGGCAAAGCAAGTCCAGGGCTTGCTGGGGCTTCAGCTGAGCCCATGGGGACATGTGGGCCTGAGGCTGAGGACAGGCAGAGCAGAGTCCACTCCCCTGCTTGGGCACGCAGACCTGCTGGCCCTGGGCAGGAGGGCGCACTTCAGAGGCCAGTCGGAGGTTTCTTGCCTCACAGGTGAAGTCAGGGTGAGTGGCCACTCTGCAGGGCACCCCACCCCACCCCACCTACCCCCTGCCCTCTGTCCTGGGAGGCTAGCCTGGGTGCACTCCATCAGTGGGACCCCTGACCTCCGCTTTCAGGTGGGTTTGGCTTGTAGGAGACCTGACGTGACAGGGGAAGAGAGAGGGCTGGGAGGTCAGGGTCTCCAGCTCCCCACAGGGGCAGGGTCCTGCGAGCTGGCCTCGTCCCTCCTCACATGGCTCCTCCCAGGCAGTGCCCTCCCCACAGCCCTGCTTTCTGAGTTCTGGAAACCATGGCCACTGCTCCCTGCCCCTTATTTATTAGACCCTCTTCTGGGGTCACCGAACACTGTCTGGGAAAGGCAGATTACAAATGTTTCAGGCTCTGTGAACCACATACAAATGCTCCTATATCGTTCTTGTTTTTACTTGTTATAACACTAACAATGTAAGCACCGCCCTCAGCTCCCAGGCCGTTCACCAGCAGGCCACGCTGGCCTGCCTGTGCTGCCTGCTTCCTGCGGCCCTGGCTGACCAGCAGGTCCCCACAGTGACGGGACATGAGCCATTGCCAGTGCGTGTGTTTGGGGACATCCCCTGGGTTCACTGGACACCCAGCGTGTCTGAAGGTGTCCGATTGACCATCGGTGGGCCCTTGACAGCTGGTCTCCTGGAGCCACAAGGCACCCCCCCCGCCCCACCCCGCCACCTCCAGGAGGGAACATGCAGTGGCTGGACGGGAGCCCAGTGGAGCCAAGAGTCGCCTAGTAGCGGGGCCTTCGCCACCACAGAGTCTGGGCCTTGGAGAGCGAGGTGGGGCTGTCGTCAGAACACGTCTCCATCATGGAGGTGAGTCTGCAGGTAAACACAGAGGTAGCGATTTCACGGAGACTCGGCGACCCCCACCCTCCCCTGCCGGGGGCCAGGCCCACCCAGCGGCTCTGTGGATAGGTCACACACAGGTCATGATGTGACAGGGAGAGGCCCTTCCCACCCTCTGCAGCCCAGCACGCGGGCCCCTGCTCCCACAGCACGGCCTCCTGTGAACAGTGGCCCAGCCTGTGGGAGCCACGGACCCGGGGGCTGTGGGGACATGCCTGAGCGAGGGAGCAGCCTCAGCTCTGACAAAGGCAAGGGGGTCACTCCGGGGCAGGGCCCCCCATCCAGGTGGCACCTGGAGCCAGGTCCTTGGGCACAGTTATGTCCGGCTCCTCCAAACCCCCATTTGCACGACTGACCCCAACCCCGTTCGGTCTATTGACCTGCTGCCTCGGAGCCTGGGGGTGAAAGTTCTGTTCTTTTCTCTCGCTGGGCCCTTCGTGTCATCAAGGAACTCCCGCACTGTTGGCCTCGGCTGATGACTGGGGCCCAACCTCAACGTGGGCTGGACTCTGGGAGACTCGGGGTGCTGTTGGGAAAGACTCAACCGCGTGCCAGGTGCTTCCCGGTGCGGGCCGTGGCGGGTTCCCATGGTGGGGCAGGCAGGGGCTCGCCGCGCCCCCGCCACCGAGCCTGAGAGCCTGCTCCTCGCTCAGGCGCCGGCTGGCCGGGCTGGGACCATGTCGAGTTTCTTACACCCTGTTAGTCAAAGGCACGTCCGTCATCCACGGTGCCGGGATCCGGACACCTGTCACTCTGACACAAGTCGTCCCACCGCAGCCCTGAGGACACAGGAATGTAGTTCATAGATCAAAAGGCTTCTTGCCATCTGAGGATGAAGACATTGGCAAGAGAAGAAAGTCTTTGTTTAAAAAGGAGCGTCAGAGATGATGTCCTGCAGGCATCATGTGTCACGGGAGCAATGCTAGCTTGCTGTTTCGTGTGGGGGCTCCGGGGGGCTTGAGGCCCTGCGGCTTTCCTCTCTGCATCCACCAGGGGCAGCTTTCTGGCGTGGCCTCGTGGCTGCGGGCTGTCCCAATACCGGGCGGTGATACAGTCTATGAGGCCCAGGCAGGTGTCAAACGGGAGTAAGGAACCGCTGGGATTCACCTGTGTCCCCCACTCCCCCTCCACGTCGCTGTGGGCGTATTTGTCAGTTTCCTGAGTATCAGCTTCCTCACCTGTCACATGGGGCTACACACAGCACCTACCGTGTGTGGTGTCTGGGCACCTTCCATCAGACAGAAAGCTCTGGGGCAGGGGTCCGCCTGTCTCTTTCATCACTGTATTCCCAGCTTAGTAAATATTCTGTAGATGGAGAAATGGCCTTGCAGAAAGTTGGCTCTTAGCGTGTATCATCGGCAACACGATTACCACCATTATTGTTATTATTTCTTCCAGAGCCGGTCAGGACCTCCACTCACTCTCACGAATATATGATGCCCAGTGGATGCTCTGTGGCAGAGATCAGAAACCAGGGGCTGTGGGCCATAGCTGGCCCGCCACTTGCTTTTGTAAATAAAGCTTTATTGGAGCCCAGGCGTGCCCATTTGTTTCTGTAGCATCTGTGGTGGGGAATGGAGTGGTCTGGACAGAGACCTCGGCCTTCAGGTCTAAATTATTTACCGTCCAGCCCTTTCCAGAAGAAGTTTGCCGATCCTGGTCTAGGTCCACTGCCGAGAAGGCGGTAACGGAGTGCAGTGTTTTGGATTCTGTCTTACTGAGAACAGTGTTCAGCTCTGAAGCCCTAGCGGGGAGGAAGGATGAGGAAGAAAAGGAGGGAATGGAGGGGAAGATCAGGAGGCGATGGTCAGGGAGAAAGGTGGGCCGGAGTGGGGCGGGGAGACGAGGAGGGCTTCACTCTGGTCCCCTGTGCTAAGGCAGGCTGACCTGGCTGGACATTTCTCTCAGGTTCCACCACGAGTCAGTTTGTCTCATGTCGAGTCTGCAACATGGGCTGGAGGAAACAGGGGAGAGAAGCTGGAGGGCAGTGGACAGCAGCCGCTCCTCCTGTTCAGCCCCCGCCCCGCCCCCGCCCAGGGCCTGCCCTTCTGGAATGGCAGGGCCCAAACCTCCCAGGGGCCTGTGGGGTTCGCTGGGTGTGCCCTACCCTCACCTGCTGACCCCGCCCACTCTGCTCCACATCTGGGCCCCACGTCCCCTCCTCTGTTTTTCTTCTACCATCTGATGTGCCAGGTAATTATATTATTATTATTAATTTTCATGTTTCTCTCCCTGCCCAGGAGTATAAATTCCAAGAGGGCAGGAACCTTTTCTGTCACTGTGCTCACGGTTGACACACAGTGGGTACCGGTGATGATGTGTGGAGTGTGAACAGATACAGTGAGCCCATGTCAGCCTCTCAGTGTCCCACCAGCGCCAGGCTTCCATCCCCCAGCTCCCCAAGCCGGAGACCTTCTCGCTCCTGGCTCCTGATGACACGTTGGGGAGGGAGCCTGATTGGACCAGTCACTGGGAGGGGACAGCGCAGGGGATACGGGACTCCGCCGTTCCAGCCTCCCTGGGGCCTCCCTGCCAGCTGCCCCAGAGCCAGGGCTGCCTCGGTGCACCAGCCTGCATCCTCTACTCTCCAACACACCCCCCTCCCACCCCCACTTACCAAGGGGACCGGAGCCTGGCTCCTCGCACCATCCTGCCTTTTCCTTGTTGTCTTCCTCTCCTTCCTGCAAGCCTTCGATTCCATGCCTTCCTGCCAAGAGGAAGGCTGCTCCTGGCCTGCTGAGGAGGTCACTTCTCCCCCAGCTAACCAGTCCACGCACTCCCGTCTCCGCCGAGCCACCCACCACGATCCGACACAAGGGAGCTCGGGAGTGTCGTGTAAAATAAGAAATATAAGCCACGGTGACCCTTTCTCCAGAGGAGAAGGGGAGAAAAAGCCTATCGTTCAGGAAGTAAGAGCCAACGACATTTCCAGCTGGAGCCTCAGGGACTGCCTTTGTTTTTGGTGCTCAGCTGAGGGGAAGCCATGGGGGTGGCTGGGCAGGGAGGCTCCGGAGGGGGTGGGCATGCACGGGGCTGGGAAGAATCTCGAGGGAACCAGAAATCGCAGGACATGATGTCCTGGTGAAATGGGATGGTTGAGGGGGGCCGCAGGGCGTGCTGACAGAGGTGTGGGTGTTTGTGCCCACCTGGGGTGGAAGCTGAGAATCACCTGGCAGGAGGACGGCGGGAGGGTGGGGGGACTGGGTCCGTCCCCTCTGTCTGGGGCAGCAGCGTTTCACGTTATAAATCACTGTGGCGAACTCAGGTTATCACTAGCTGCAGAAAGACGTGGAGTCTTCAGTGACTAAAGGGGGACAGGATATAGAATTTTAACGGAAAGAACTCTAGACTGGAAGTCAGGAGCCCTGGGTCCAATTTCCAGCACAGCAGTGCAGTGTGCCAAGTATTTCTAATTTACAGCTGAAATAATTGAGGCTCAGAGAAGGTCAGTGTCTTGCTTGATGTCACACAGCTTATACAGTGGCAAGTGGAGCTTAAACTCAGATAGACTCTTAGGATTAAATGACAGCCATAGCAACAAAGCACATCAGAGGAGCCCTAACCTTTGACCCCTGACCCCTCTGTCACCTCTTTTGGTGGAGAGAAGAACCTGAATTTCTCACCTCTCTTGCTCTGACCCTGCAGGAAGTGTCGGGAAGATCTTTTCTTGTTCAAAGAGTCCTGGGTAGAAACCGTGAGTTGGTTCCCTGGGCATTTTTACAAAGAACTTCACAGAGATATATTTTATATTGCATAACATTTGATCATTACAAATGTGTAATTCAATGATTTTAGTAACTTTACTTTTAAAAAGTGGTGCAATTATCACCACAAATGAGTTTTTAAAAACGTAGGCATTTTTGCATCCTCATAAAGATTTTAGAATTGCCTTATCAATTTCTGTCAAAAAAAGAAGCCTGCTGGAATGTTGATAGGAACCACACCGAACCTATCGCTCAGTTTGGGACGACTGCCGTTTCACAATGAGGAGTCTTCCGGTCCAGGAACACGGACGGCCCCTTCATTTATCCAGATCCACTTCGATTTCCTTTTGCAAAGTGTAATCATTTTCACTCTCTAACTCATGCACATTTTTGTAAAATTTATTCCTAAGTATTATATTTTTGTGATGCCATTGTGAATGGAATTGCTTTCTGAGTTTCATTTTTGCGTTGTGCATTGCTAGTGCATAGAAACAACAGATACTTATGTGTGGGCCTCACGTCCCATGCCCTTGAGTATTGCTTCCAATAATTGTGCGTGCACGTGTGTGTGTGTGCGTGCGTGTGTGTGTTTGTGCGCACATGCGCACATCCCTTCGGAGTCTCCATATACAGGATCAGGTCATCTGTGAGTAAAGTTACTTTTACTTTTTCCTGTCCAATCCAAATGTCGTTTCTTTCCTTTTCTCGTCGGATGGCATGTGCCTGGGAATTTGCCTCCCACCTCAGAGGGGTGTCAACACTCAGTGTCTGCTGTCCCCTTGGCTTCTCCTCCTCCAGCCTGAAATTTACCACCAGGTGTCCAGCCACCCACACTCTCACTCTCTGAAGCCTGGTGGTCAGCCACATACTGGGTGTCACCCTGGTTTCATCGTTTCCTGACTGTGCCACCTCTGGAAAGTAATTAACCTCTCTGTGTTTCAGCCTCCTGGTCTTCACAGAGGGGTGGTGACCGCCCCTTGACAGAGGGAGCCACTGTGCTGGCTCACAGGACTGTCTGGGTCAGTCTGTGCAGTGCAGCCAGGTGCAAAGTCCCCCCTCAGTACGTGTGGGCTGTTATTATCACCCTGATAGTTCAAAGGTGAAGTTAGATCACGTCGAGATCTTTGGTGATTTAAAACCTATTATCTTATTACACTCTCACTTTGCACATGAAGAAACTGAAGCTGCAGAAGGTCGGGATGTGTTGGAGGGCCCGCACTTGGTACATTTCACTACAATCTATTACCCGCCCACCCAGATGAGTGCAGGGTGGCTCAGTTCCTCTGTGGGAAGCTTTCAGTTTGGATTTCACTCATTGTCAAGTCCAGCCCCCACACCCATATTTAAAATGGATTAAACTGCAACACATTAACAGAAATTATAGCTGTCTGGGTACCTTTCGTGCACACAGGGCTTGTTGTCTGCTGAGAAAGCCATCACCACGCGCCTGACTGCACTGTGTCTCACGGCTCCGGAGACGCTGTCTGTGATAAATTGCTGGCAGGCCTTCTGCACGGCCGGCTGCAGCCCCCCTCCCGATGTAGGGTCAGGACTCAGGCAGAATTGTGTAGCCTCGGGCAAGTTGATGTGTGCCCCTGAGCCTCAGTTTCCCCACCTCTGCGCCTCAGTTTTTGCACTCATGTAAGCAAGGTGGTAAAACCTGCCTTATAGGGTTGCTCGGGAATAATGCGCATTGTATGTGAGCCTGGGGCTCACTCAGATCAGGCTGTCTGCTTGGACTCCAGAGCCTAGTCTGCACTAGGTTTGGTAGACAAACATTGATTAATGGAAAGGAAAGGAATTGTCTTAGACCCCCACTTCCCTGAAATTGCAATTTTAAACAGAGTGGCAGGCAATGCCTCTGGAGCTGAGAAACCTGTGATAGGACCTGTAGGGGGTGAGAGAGGACCTGTGTGGGGGCGAGGCCTTCTAGCGTAGCACATGAGAGCAAGGTGAGGAGGGCAGTGGGGCAATTCCAGTGAGTGAGTTTGACCCAATGGTAGATGAGGCCACGGAGGTGGGGGGCGGGTAGATCTGTTAGAGTGAGTCCCCCTAATTGGACTACCAGCTACCAAAATTAAGACATTTCACCCCAGAGCATCTCCACGCAGTTGACAGGCTGGGCCCGGGGCTGGGGTGGGTGGAGGAGACACCCAGAGCTCTCTGCTTAGGGTTATGTATGAAGAACAGTGCCTGCTACGCAGACTCTCAGAAGGTCTGGAGCATCAGGAACGGAGACGGGGGTGTGGGGCAGGCCGGGGCTTCTGGCTTTTGGTCTGATTTCTCCAGAAGCAGCTTCACGGGCTCGGAGCTGGGGGGAGCAGAGGCGATAGGGTAGACAATTGCTAATAGCATCACAAGAACATGATGGCCTGTGACACGCTGAGCCCCAACCCACCCTAGTGTTCTTGACACCCAGGCAGGAACAGGCATGCAGGGTCCCTTTTACTCTGGGCAGCTGCTGAAAGGGCGTGTGAAGCCCCACTGGGCTTTCCAGGGCCCAGGGTGCGGGTGGGGGCTGTGCCCCTCAGCCCACATGTGCACTCGTAGTAGTAGCCTGCCGAGGAGAGAGGGTGCTGTGTCCGTCCTAGTTGTGTGAGCATCCAGGTGACCCTTCCACCTTTTAACTGGCAAGTTTGCTTTGCTCTTGGTCATGTAAAAGCTGGTTCTCTGGCCCACAGGAGGCCTCCTGCCAGGTTGGTCTCTCTTGCCGTATATCAGGCCCGGAACCCACTGGCTCAGGACCACTGGCTATAAGGACTCAGGACCACTGGGGAGGGGCTGTGTTATTATTTCCGTAGTATTTAAAGGGACACATGTTAACTTCTGCGTCTGTGTGTGAACACTTCTGTGACAAAAGGCACGGACAAGTAGAGGACTGCAAGTTGCCTCTGGGTGCTGAGCTGGCATCAGGAGAGCTTCCCAAAGGAGGCGTTGCTATGGCCCGGCCTTGTAGGAAGAGCAGGACTCGGGGGCTGAGAAGTGGGGAGACCCTTCCCGGAGGCTCCTGATGAGCCAAGGCCCAGGCTTGTCGGCAGGTGTCAGCCAGCTGGGCTGGGCTTCTCTCTTCATCAGCCCAGGCTGGAAAATCATAGCACCAGGCAATACGTGTGAGTGTGTGTGTGCATGCACATGTGTGCGTATCTGTGTGTGTATGAGTATCTGTGTCTGTGCATGTGTGTGTCTCTGTGTGCATGCGTGAGTGTGTGCACGTGTGCATGTTTGTGTGCACCCAGGGAGAAACCTTTCAGGACGTCCCTGAAGCAGATACTCCAGGGGTGCTCACCCACATTCCCTCGGAGGCCCCTCTGCCGCTCCTCCTCTGATGGGCTGGAATTTCCCCATCCTGCCCAAATCGGGAGTTAGCAGAATGAATACAAAGTCAGATCATAAGAGAGAAAGGAAGAACAAGGGAAAGAAAGAAGAGTGTGTGCGAGGGCGGGGGACAGAGAGAGGGAGGGAGAGAGAAGTAGACGGAGATTCCTGCCTGTCCCGGCCCTCCCAGCGACCTTGCTCTTGGAAGGGAGGGGAGCCACCAGGCAGGCGGAAGCCCTGCTAAGGTGGAGAGTTTCGGCCTGCGCTTTCTGAGGCCGTTCGTCAGGGAGAGGAAATTGGCGGCTGGCTGAAACCCGAGCCCGTGCAGCTGCAGTGGGTGAGAACCAGCCCCATCGGGCACACAGGCCCCTCAGTGTGGGGCGAGGCCAGTGCCAACCGCTCCCCCACTGGGCGGGGGCCTGACAGGCCTGGGGTGGGCGTGCTCAGGTGATTAAAAGGCCAGGCTGAGAAGGGGGCCTCTGAAGAAACGTCGCCTTGCGGAGGAGGTTGTGGAGCTGGTGGAAAAGGGCTCCTGCGGCGTCTGAGGAATAAAGAGGGTTCTGTGTGCGGGCAGGGGACAGACGCGCGGGCGATGCCACAAGGTGGAAGGACACTCGCGCCTGCCTTTCAAGTCCAGGCTCCCTCAGAGGGCGTCGGTGCCGGCTCGCGGCTGCTTTTCTCCCGGACCGAGTGAAGGCCTGGGCCCCTGGTGACCTGACTGGGACCCCACACCTCACTGTCCTGCCTCAAGCTGAGTCCCCGGGCCCACCAGCTGGACGGCAACATGTACAGTAGAGAAGCAAGGCCCAGTGCACGGCCACACCCGAAGCGGACAGCGTGCTGCAGGGGCCCTCCTCCCGTGGGGCCCTGCGTCCTCCAGGCCTCCATGCCTCCAGGAGGGACGGGGGACAGCAGAGTTTGAACGCCACTCACAGCTCTCAGCGACGTGATGGCAGGACAGCATCGGGGGAGGGGGGTTCCTGGTGCTGCGTCAGGCCCCTCTGTGTCCCATGTCCTACGTCCTATGTCCCGGCAGGCCTCCCTCCCTCCCCCAGCACCGTGGGGTCCTCCTGTCTAAGTCCTTTTCCTAGCAGGAGGCTGCTCCGCTTGGCTCAGGGCACTCACAGCACATGGCCAAGAATGACCACCCAGAGCTGCCCCACACATGCCTGATGATGTATGTGTACCCCAGTTCCCTCTCCTCAGCAGGGGACATCCTTTATTTTTTTCATTTCGTATTTATTGATTTTAGAGAGAGGAAGGGGAGTAAGAGAGAGAAACATTGATGTATTGTTCCACTTATTTAAGCACTTGCTAGTTGATTCTTACACGTGCCCTGACTGGGGATCTAACCCACAACCTTGGTGTATATGGGGACGGCACTCTAACCATCTGAGCTACCCGGCCAGGGCCTCAGCAGGGTATGTTCTGAGAGGCAGGCCTTACTCTGGTGTGGTAAATCTCACAGAGGTCCTCATCCTGACCCCTGGAAACTGAGGTTATGTTGCCTTACATGGCAAAGGGCAAGTAAGTCTGCAGAGAGAATGAAGGCTGCCAATCAGCTGACCTCAGGATGGACAGCTTATTGGACTGTCTGCATGATGCACTGCAATCGCAAGTGACCCTAAACGTGGAAGGAAGCAGCAGAAGAGAAGGGCAGAGAGACACAGCCTGAGAAAGATTTCACTGGCCACTGTTGGCTGCGGAAGCAGAGGAAGGGGCCACAAGCCAAGGAAAGCGGCCCTCTAGCAGCTGGACAAGGCGCGGAAACAGTTTTTCCCTGGAGCCTTGGGAGAAACCAGCCCTGCTGACATCTGGACTTCAGCCCAGGGAGACCTGCGTCAGACCTCTGTCCTCCAAACTGTGAGATAATACGTTTGTGTTGTTCAAGGATACGTTTGTGGTGAGTTGTTACAGCAGCAACAAAAAACTCCTGCTTACCCCTGGTGCCCCCCAGAAACAAGCCCCGCTGCCCACGGTGGGAGCTTCTTGGTGAAACAGCTCCTCCCTGGCTGTCCTTTCCTGGCATCACCTCCCCACCCCCTCCAGGGCTTCCTGGGGCATGGCCTGGTCAAGGTCACTGTCTCCAATGCTTGTCTCAGGGCCTGTTCTGGGGGCCCCCCGGACACTGGTGGCCTTTGTGATTAAGTGAACATTCCTCCCATCCCATCTTTGTGTTGCCTGTGCCAACTCACCAGCACAGCTGCTGGGTAGCCGCAGTCCCTGCTCACTGTGCGTGTCCTCACCATTCTAGTTCATCCTACTTTGTTGAGGAACGGTGGGCACTCGTGTCACTGTAACAGCAGGGGCGAGCTCGACCATTGGCAGCCCCAGCTGCCACTTGACCTTTACTATGACACTTGAGGGAGCTCAGTTATCAGCAGTGGCCCATTTTACAGATGAGGAATTAGAGGCACAGAGATGTGAGGTCCCCTCTGGTGCAGGGCCACCCGGCTAGGAACGGCAGGGCCAGCATCGGGAGGCAGGCTCTCTGGCTCCACGGCACACGTCTCTCCAGGCCCATTCCTGCGTGGTCTTCACCGAGGGGAGGTGCATGGGAGCTGTCAGGCTGTTCCTTAGTCAAATATTATGTTGTTTTTCTGGATTGTGTAGCATGTGTCATATTTGTTATTTTGACCTCTTTTCTCACTTCAAATCATTATTCTAGGTACCCCAGGACCGCTAATCGGTGGAGGTTCTAGGAACAGATGAGCCTGAGGCTGCAGCGGGACTGACAGATGCTTGGGGTTTCTCTAGCCCACCCTGTGATCTGGCAGCAACACTCTCCCTATGAAGGGGAGGTGCTCGAAATGAGGAGGAGCCAGTCCCCGGCACACCCACTGATGAGCATCCCCCTTGTGCCTGCCCCCCTGTGATGGGTGAATGTGATGCGTTAGCCCCCGGACTCCTCTCAGCCACCTGTCAGACCTAGGAGGCTGCTGGCATTGTTATCCCACTGCAGAGATGAGTGACTGGAGACTGGACCCCTTTGTGACGGCGTGACGGCCCAAGGCCACCGCCATAAAGAGCTTCAGTGCCCACCAGCGCTTTCGGGGCTCTGCAAAGTCCTGCACGAACAACAAATGGAAAAGCCCATTTAAGTGTCTGGGGCCCACTTCGGTGAGCTGTGAAACAGACGACCTATGCACAGAGGCCTGTGTGGACGCTCAGCATGTGCACGGGGCCACTCGCCTGCACACCAACATGAGGGCCTGCTCACCTGAGTGTAACAGCCCCCGGACCCATGAAGTCATCTGGTCCAGGGTAAGTACTTGATGAAACTTTTTTTGGGTGGGTGGATGAATGAGGGAAGTAAGTGATGGCCCACAAGTCTGTCTGCACTTTTCTTAACTGGCTGACCCTCCCCTGCCCCCATGCTCTTTAATAATGAGCCTCCCAATAATCTCTAGCATTGGGTGGCAGAGAGAAACAGGACAGAATTATGTCCCCTCACAAAACAAGGCAGTGCGGACTGGTTACAGTCACAGATGTGGTCGGGGACCTCACCTCTTTCCTTCTGCCGCCATCCTCAACCCCTTGACTCCCAGGTCTGAGTTGACTCGAGATGCTGGCAGTAACTCCAGGCTCCACTCCCCACAGCAGCCTTCACAGGCAGGAGGGCAGATCCTCCAAGAGCCTCTTGCTGTGGGTGGGGAGGGCTCCCCTGCCTAGAACCCCTGCAGGGTCCCTGTTGGCTGTGGTTGGGTCCCCAGCTGAGCTCCGGTCCCCACTGCGCTGGAGACTGTTGGGTGTCTGCATGGTCAGCCCTGCCAGCCCCTGGAACCCCGGAAGGGTGAGTAGGGGCTGAGAAACACCATCTCTAAAGCCCCAGCATGCACAGAGCCTGTGTGTCTTGATTAAGGTACGTTTCCCGTCTTTTTCCATTCTCTCACCAGTAGATAACTGTTTGTTGAGCATTTATTATATGCCAGGGGCTGTTAGCATTCTTTTACACGTTGAAACTCATGTCATCTACGTAACAATGCTATGGGGCAGTTACTGTAGCTTTTGTTTTACAGAGGGCGAACCTGAGGTCCAGACATGCTAAAGCGCACACCCAGAGTGGCAAACAGCTGGGCAGTGGTGGGGTGGAGGTTTGGATGTGAGCCTGCTGACCTCCCCACCGAGCAGGGCCCCCTCAGCTGGCTGACTGAGCGTGTCCCTCACTTTGGCGTGGGCACAGGGCGGGGCAGACATCGTTACCCCCAAGGACAGATCACAGCCGGTGGGCGAGCTGTCAACTTCACGCGCTCCACAGCGGCTAGACGCGCCTGACTAAAATCCATTTAAGAAAATTAACCCTCTGCTTGGAGTTCGTGGGCGGCAGGAGCTGCAAAGTTCTTAAAAGGTGCGAGGGCAGATTAATGGAGTCCATATGCCTCAAATTGAGAATATCTTTGTGCTGGGTGGGCTTATCATCAAACTCTTAGGATAACAAAGGGTGGGATAGTTCAAAGCCCTGGTTCTCCCAGACGCTGGGCTCTTTCTGGGGCTGGGCTCCAGCCCTGCTGAAAAAATAGCACCGTCTTCCCCTGTGCCTTTGAGCTCGGGCCTTTGTCTTCGCCTGCTTTTTCTTTTCCTCTTTACTCTTCGACAGGGATGCGGGTGTTTTGTGGGAACCATCCCTGTAAAAGGACTGATTTATAACTCCACTCGGGAGTAAACTGATCTTCGATGATCCCTACCTGAGCTTGTGGGGGCTGTGGGGGTGAGCGGGGCCAAGGCTTCTCCTGCCAACATCTCCGAGCTGACAGCCTGCCCTGTGGGAGGTTGTGGGGGATTCTCTCCACTCCACAGCTCTGCTGGGGAGGGAGAGTGTCTGCTAGGCAGGCGGCTGGACTCGGGGCCGGTACACTGTTCCCCCCACGGGCTCCAGTGACAAGTTGTTTTTCTTTTTTTTTTCTTTTTTTAGGGGCGGGGAGAGGAAGAGAGAGGGAGAGGGAGGGAGGGAGCAGACAGAGAGAGAACGAGAGGTGAAAGAGATAATCAATGGTTGTTCCCATATGCATTCTAGCTGGTGATTGAACCCATAACCTAGGTATGTGCTCTGACTGAGGATCGAACTTGCAACCTTTCAGTGTATGAGACAACACTGCCACCAGCTGAGCCCTCCAGCTTGGGCAACAACGAGTTATTTTCACTTGAGAGAGGCTCATCAATCCATTTCATGCAAACGGTCCCAGGCAGGACGTGCTTGCCCAGATTAATGTCTACAGGGCCTTGGAAATCAGCCGTTTCTTGTGGCTAGTGCCTGAGCTGTGATCTACATCAGGTGGTTGGTGTATCCTGGTATGGACAATGCACTTGATCTACACGTGCCCCAGGCTCGGAAATGCACGTTTAAAGACTCCAGTGACCCAATATTTAACCAGAAATTAACTAGGGCTTACAGAACACCCACTGAGTACAACCTTTTTACTAAGATGGGAGATAGTCATAACAACGATAATAATGATGTTTCATATCTGCACTGGATTCTGATAATGGGTCCCATGTGCAGAATTGTCCACCTCCTCCAGGAAGCCTTCTTGGAACACGCTGACCTGACAATCAGCTTTTCTCTCCTCTTTGTCCAACCTCTGCCACTTCCTCCAGAACATATTTTGGGTGGGTGGGAAGTTTTCTGGTTCAGAGGAGAGAGTGCAACTCTCTGAGCCTCAGTTTCCAAATCTGTAAATGAAGGGAGTAATGAGGTCTCTGCAGGGAAGCTTGGAGAAACAGCGACGCCAAGCCTCGGGGGCAGGGGGGGTTCTGACCCTGTGGGAGCCCAGCGAGGGTGGCTTTTAGCATCGGTGGCTCCTGCTGCTGATTTTCTATGGAGCGGTGTGCACTTGGACTTTGTGTTTTATTTCCTGGGTCTGTTGCAAAACCTGCCAGAGCGCTTCTCCTCTGATTTTTCTAATATGTTCCTGGTGTTATCTTGGGCTCCTCCCAAAGCCAGTGGTTTGTTTGGGGGGGTGGTCTGGGGCGCAGGAGCGAGGAGCAGAGGCTAAGGAAAAGGGTGCGTGACTGAGGTCGCTGGGGACAACAGGTACTCGCTCCTAGCGGGACCTCATAAGAAGCTCGCAGAACACCTCCTAGAGCTGTTTGCCCCAGAGATGGGGCAGGAGTAATTTCCCATTGATTTCCTTCCCTCATCGGTTGAGTGTCAACCCCTAACTTCCAAACGGTGGTGCAGGAGGTTAGAGGGGCCCCCTCCTGCAGCCTCCATGGCAGACTGAAAACCTGTAACCCGTGTTTGAGGCAAGACGTGGTCAGCATGAAGGGGCTTGAAGCTGGCACGGAGGGTCCACCGGGCATGGTGAAGTCAGAGGAGAGGCTGGCGCCTGGGAGCTGGGCAGCCGAGGTGTGTGTCTCACTCCTGCTGACTCATCTTCTCCAGGCTCTGGTTATGGCCCATCCTGTTCATGCACCTGCTGATCCCCCTTCTCTGTAACAATGCTCCCCAAGCCTTGCCAAAAAAATTGCTGCTTGATTCCACAATGCTGAGAAACGCTGTAGTAAGCAAGGTTCAATTGGATTCTTCACTGCAGGGCTTCTCAGAGCCTCGGTCATGGTTCATGAGGCTCTGAGACTTATTAAGAAGGAAGCAGGCAATGGAGCTTTCTCCTGACTTCTAGATTATGGAATCCATATCTTATAGGTGCCGTTCATGGAACCCAGGTTCCCTGGGGAGATGCTGGCAGCAGAATTGCATCCAAACTCCTTGGTATGAAATGCTAGCCCCTTTATGTGATCTTGGGGCCAACGGTGCTTTCCAGCTTTGTTTTTTACCATTCTCTTCTCACATCCTCAACTCTGACAAAATGCCCCTTAATTTCCAACTTCTGGGCCTTTACTCATGCTGTTCCTTCTACCTGGAAGAGCATTTAATCTCCCAAATAGAGCTCTCCTTCAATTCTCCGCTCAGCCTCTTCAGACTGACTCTGCTGTTGGATAGGAGTGCAGAGCTGCCACAGAAAGTTATTTGCAACCCTCAAGATCCACCACCCAGGACCTTGTTCAACCTGGTTACTCACACACAGATATCTAATGTCTAATCGCCCTTGCTTAGCCACATGTGCCCCAAGATAGGATCTTACCCGATTCACCAACAGTTGGTCGATTTTTTTCTCTAGCCGTCAGGCTATGTTCTGCTGCACTGCAATAACAAGCAATTCCAAATCTCAGTGACGTGATGTAACAGACACCTAACTAACGTAATCTAACAGAAATCACACTGAGCCCACTTCCAGTTCAGGGCAACTGTCCTCCAGGTGGTGACTCAATGATCCAGGCTGAGTCCATCTTATCGCTCCACCATCATTTGAATAAGATGCTCTCACATTTGCCCCAAAGGGGAAGAAAGCACAATGAAGACATGAAGCACCTGCTCTTCACTGATTCGGCCTGGCAACTACCCACGTTTCCTGGGCTCACAGACCTGCCAGAGCCAGGCACATGCTGCCTTCCCCAGTGGGAGGAGGGCTGAGAAGCATAGTCTTCCTTTTGCCCAGGACAAAGAGAAGCTTGTACATGTGCCCACCAACGATGTCCAGTCCACCCTCCTTCTCTCCCCTGCACGTGTGGCAGCAAAACGCTCAGTACCCTGCACTGGAAGGCACCCTCAACTCATTGGCACAATGAGGAATAAACGCAAGGTGACCTCGCTCTGTCTGTGGAGTTCAGGGCCCTGACAGCTGGAACCACTTACTGGGCCTGTGAACACATTGTGTTAACAGAGCTCTTGGAATGTCCTTTGTGGTTCAAATCTAGAACACAAACGTGTCCCAGGAGTTGCTTCAAGACAAGAGGTTTCCTTGCCCAAATAACGGGGGAAACCCAGCAACTTCCTATTTATTTCTTGGGGGGTTCACAATGCACAAAAGCATATTCAAGGCTCTGAAAAGTCCTGCAGGTAAAATAAACACAAAAACCTGTTTACGTTTCCTTAACCCAGCATTTCTCCAAACTCTGTCTACTGTGTGGGATTGTGATGCAGGTTAATTATGATGACATTTATAATGAGCACAGTGCCTGGTGACTCACAAGTATTCAATAAACGATATTATTAACTCTCTCTAGGCCTCGGCTTTCCCACCTATAAGATAGGAAACTTAGGTATACGTGTCCTACAATTTGTCACCCCCGCCTTCCGCATCCTATCGATTGGTATGTTTTCTTCAGGCTTAAATCAATCTGGGGGTGCATGTTTCTTGCTCAAATACCTGCATACTCTTTTCTTGTGAAGCCAGGTCTGGAAGGTAATGTTTGAATTACACTCAGTGTTGGCCATAGACAGGCTTACTGCATGTCTTACATAACCCAGTTTATTCCCTGGGTCTCATTTTTTCATTTCTAAAATTATGGGCTTGATGAAATGACCTCTAACACCCTTTCTGTTCCTGAAATTATGATATCATGACTCTGTTCAGCAAAATTACCTGTTCCAATTCCAGATTCTCTTGGCTTACCTACTGAGATCTCTCAAGAATTCCACTGTTCTAGGAATTAGGTCCCTGGGAGAGGATATACATGGTCTAAAATTCTTGCTAGAGTGTAAACAACTGATAGGGAAAGTACTTGCCAGAGAACATTTGTGATGGGGAACAAAGGGTAAAGAGTGAGGGAATAGTAGGTGTCTAGATAAGGGGACAGAGTGGCCCCTGAAGTACTAGAAGGGGAATTTGGTGGGGTCATTTAAAATAAATGTAGCTTGCTTCATTTGGGAATGGAAAAATGAAAGGCAATTTAGTGGTGTTGTTTGGGAGCACATGGCTGGGAGTGGCCAGCTCAGCTACCTGTTCCGACTCTGACCAAATTACAGCAGGCCTTGGTGCCTCAGGATCCTTATCTGTCAAATGGGGGTTATAAAAACACCCAGCTTGCAGGGTTGTTGTGCATATTAACAGACTTCATACACACCAGGCACTTGGAACTGGGGCTGGTATGTTCCATAAGCCTCTTCGCTATGGAAAAGCAATTAGACCATGCAGGGGAAGCTCAGGAGAAAACGAAAGTCACCTTTAATGTGCCCCTGCTGACACCGAGTGTGCGTCTTTGCATTTCTATTTTACCTGGTAGCTGTAGGAATGTGTGCTGTGCGTGGTTGCACAGGCTGTGGAGTCTCCTCTGTTTGGAGAGGCAAGGATGAAATGGCTCCCCCTAGAGGTGTGCCATGTGCAACACGGATGCAGCAGTGAAAACAGCATTGTTCCACTTTTTAGCTAGGGTGTTAAGCCTTCTAGTTTTTCATGGAGCCTGCAGAAGGTTCTGCCGTTGAAGCCTATTTGGCACTTTTGGGGCTTTTCCAGGTCTTGCCACCTCAGCTACCTCCAGGCCAAGGCTCTGGAAGAACAGGACTGAAAGGGATTTGTTATTATTCTGCCCAATTAGTCTCTGATTAAAGGTTTAAAAAGCTTAAACAGACAGGACTGAGGGGGGAGCAGGAGGATGAGGAGGGAGAGAGCGTGGGCTGTTTATGGAGCAATAAAAGGAACATTATGCTTCCAGCCTTTCCTAAACGCCTCCACAGAAGCCGACCCTCTTGCCAGCTAATTCAGGGCGTAATAAATACTAATCCACAGAGGGGCCCTTGGAAGCCATCGGGAAGCCCTATCTCCCTATAATCAGAGCTGCATTAAACTCCGGTCTCCCTGCACTCAGCATCCCAGCCCCGTGGCAGAGGCTGCCGGCCTCTGGTTAGAATGTGGGAGCCTGGAGGCCGCAGCTGCACCGTCTCTACCTCCCCCTGCTCCTCAGCTTACTGCCACTGCCCGGTGGGCTGTCCTGTCTCAGGAACATCCTTGTGAGGCCCCTGGGGCAGGCCTTCCCTCTGCCTCTGTCACCTGTGCACCTCAGTGCTAGGCTGGGGTGGCCAGGGTGACACGAGAAGCCCCATTGGGCACTGGCTGCTCTGGGAGTTGTGCTAACCCCTTCACATGTGTCACCCATGCCACTGGGCAGTTGGAGCAGGAGTTCCCATCCTGCAGCAGAGTCAGCAATGCCCGGCATGCACAAGCCACCTACCCCAGTGTCACAGGCAGAAGTGATGGAGTGGAGTTTGGACCCGGGCCCCTGCTAACCTTTCAACAGCTGCCCTGGGGGCTCCTGTTTGGGAAAGCCAGCACCCCGCCCCCCTCCAGCTGCACATGCACCCCATGATCTTGTATCAAACTGTGTATTCTTCTACTCCACAGGACCCCTGAGCCCCCAGATACCTTCAAATGTAATTACCTTGTACTGCAGGAGGTCTGGAGGGCCAACTAATGATAAGGGGCTCCTCCTGTAGGCCATTTTGTCACTCTGTGCCTCAGTTTCCCCAGCTCTGAGATGGAGCGGGCACTGGCCCCACCCATAGGGCTGCTGTGAGGATTTGCTGAGAGTGCAAGTACAAGTCACACCAAATGCTTGACCACAGCGACCACCTCCCTGGCCTGGGATGGCATCTTTCGAAGTGCCTCTTTGTCCCGCAGCCGCAGACCCCTCCTTCTGGCACCTCTGCCCCGTGCCCCACCCCATCCTGGGCCATGCTGAAGTCCTAGTCTAATCATACAGCCCTCAAGGCTAAAAATAGCACAAGGGCATCTCTGGGGGTTTCCTGATGACCTTCGTCAGTCTGGTCAAGTGTATGTGGCCTTCCTAAGTTAATTAGCCCTGGCCTCTGACCCCTATACATCTGTATTTGGGTTCAAGGGGGAGGACAAGCTCCTGCTCCCTAAACAGCCAGACATATTTAGCAGTCGGATGGGGCATCTCGTGGTCCACGCCGCTGACTGGGGCGTTCTCCTCTCAGAGCTTCTGCTGGGAAGCCCCAGGGTCTGGGGCTCCCGGGGAAGCTGTGGCCATTGCCAAGGGAGAAGCGTCTGTGAGCACAATTGCAGTCCAGCACCTGTGGAGAAGACAGCTCGGAATCATGGGTTCTCCCGTCCCTTTCCCTTGGCACCTTGGGGCATCTTGCCATGGTGGCTCATGGTCAACCCTGTGTTGCCTGTCCTGAAAGGAAAGGACACTTGGGTAGGTGACAAGTTACCATAATGTTGAAGAGGACAGCTGGCACTGAGTTCGAGTCCTCCACGAGTGGAAATCTGTGGGCATGGTGTCAGTCTTCTGAGGCCACGGCAACAGCAGCAGAAATGTACGTGCTGGATTCTCTCCCAAACCTGGAGACCGGAAGTCCAAAATCAAGGTGTAGGCAGGGCCATGCTCCCTCTCAAGGCTCTAGGGAGGGATCCTTCCTGCCCCTTCCGGCTGCCAGTGGCTCCTGAGGTTCCTTCACTTGTGGCCGCGCCACTTTAGTCTTGGCCTCTGTTGTTGCTTGGCCTCTCTGCCATGCCTCCGTGCCTCCTGTCCTATTTTCATGAGGACATCAGTCATAGACTAGGGCCCATTCTCATCCAGTATGACCTCATCGTAACTGATCATACCTGCAAAGGCCCTATTTCCAAATTCATGTCGCATTCTGAGGTCCCAGGTGGGCATGAGTTTGGGCGGTGGGGGAACTGCGCTACTCCATACCTGCACTAATTCTCTAACATTTCATTCCCATTTGCCAGAGGAGGAAGCCAAGGTTTAGACTGGCAAAGTAGACATCAGGCCAAAGTAAAACCTTAAACTCATTGGGTCCCTAGGCCCTGCCCTCAGCCTGCAAAGGTCCCATGGGCCCCAAAGGGGAGCCTTATGGTAGTCCAACACCCAACAAGGAAGTTCTTGGAGATATCAGCAGCCAATAAAATGGGCGAGGTCTTGGGTGGGCAGGAACAGGGGCAACAATGAAAGAAAGGCCCAGCTTTTCGTTGAGTCCCTCTCAGCTGGGAGCTGAGATCCGTGGAAACAGTGCAGGGGTCAGGGTGAGTCCCAGTGCCAGGGGTGACAACGTCATAAACTCTGCAGGAGGCCGGAGGGCCTGGGGCCACAGATAGGCTACTTCAAGGGACTTCAAAGTTGCGATTTGAACCAAAGGGTAAAATGTGCATCGTGATCACTGTCATCAGAGCCCACGTTTACATAGCAGAAGAGGAACAGGGCCTGGGAGTGTGAGCCCCAGGGCCTGCCTGTCCATGACAGGAGCAGAGGGAGGCCTTCCCTCAGCGGCTCTGTGGTCTCCCCATCTCTGAGGAACATAAAAGTCATTCCCACATCATTGATTTCTTATGCAAACTAACATGTCCTTCATATGTGATCTTGCGCATGGAAATCACTCTGCCCTTCAAGTTCCTCATCTGTGAAATGGAGGTACTAAGAATAGCCCTACCTCATGGGGTTATTGTGAAGATTCAGCAAGTCCGTACCTAGCTGACCCTAGGACCTGGTGAGTGTGTAGTACTTGTTCCGACTTGCTCTGAGAGCATGTGCCACCTTAGGAAGCATTTCTACTGCACTGTCTCACTGGCGGCCCTTCACTGTGGGTCCACAGCACAGGCATAGGGCTGCTCAGGGGGCCGTCGGTGTCTTGGTCCTCACAGACATCCCAGGAAGGGAGACAGAGAGGGTCTCATCACCCCATTTCCTGGATGTGGGAACTGAGGCTTAGAGAGGGTTACACGGCAGAAGATGCCCTTCCCTCGGCATTCCCATCCATAAACTGAGCCTAGGAACAATAGCTGCATCCTAGGCCTGTTAGGCCAATTCAAGGAGCTAATTCATGCAAAAAGACACATGCAAAATAGTGCCGGGTACACAGTAGGTGCTCAATAAATAAGACCTTCAGTTAGTTGTTATGAGGCGACAAGATAAATGGAGGCTGAGCTGAGTAAGGGGGTGGTGAGGAGGGCCCCTTCATCCAGACTCACCCAAGACCTCTGAGTCATCAGTGGACAAAAGGAATGTGGAGTTTCAGCCACCTCCTCGGGCGACAAGGACACACCAGCCTTGAGGAGGTTTTAGGGAGCCCGATCTGGGCTCAGCGTCCAAGGAGCGGGGAGACCCAGTTCCTCCACACCTGAAGAAGCAAGCGCAGTTCTGCGGCCCCTCTCCTACCTGCCCGAGCTACACCTCGAACCGTGGCCCGTCTCTGCCAGTGCTTCAGAGACTTCTCAGAAAGCCTCTGAGTTGGGGAACAACTAACCACCTTCATGGGCCGGCCAGGCTGCCTCCTCAGTCTCAACCCTCAGGATGCAGCCCGCATTCCAAAGGAAGGAGGTCTTTCTGCCCAAAGGCGATTTATTGCTGAGCAATTTGTAACTAATTAGCCAACATGCAGTGATTAGAAGCTTGCATAATAATTACAGGTAATTGCCTCTTGACACAGGGAGCCGTTCCCCTGCCCAACTCAGAATGTCTTTTCAAATCAACGTCAGCTGCCCTGGGAGGCCCTTGGAGAGAGCTGCTCCCTCTCTTTCTCTGACACTTGCGGGTGAAGTCCTGCCCGGGGGATCACCGAGTGGGTGCCAGGCTCTGACAGCACTCCAGCCCTCCCTCAATTGGTTCCAGATGCAGCCATCCAATGGTCCTCCACTTCTATAAATAGCTCGCCCAGTCTGGGCGCCATGAGCAGACAGATAGCTCTGCCGTCCCACGGGCCGGTGCGGAGGGTGGACTTGGAGACGGTCAGGCATCTAAGGGCCACTCACCTCTGCCATTTTCTCCCCCTCCTTTGCAGGGCACCCCTGAATTCTAACTTTGGGCTCTCCTTCCCCACTAACCAGAAGTTTGCCTTCTGAGCTGCCTTGGGGGTGTTTTCTCTCTAGTTGGGAGAAGGAGGGACTCATCCTGTGCCCCTGGGGAAAATAAACTGCGAGAGAATAGAAAGCTCCACTGGCCCGAATCCACAACTGTGCTTCGTGTGGAAGAATTACCCTCCGAGGAAAGAGTGGGGTGCGGGTGCGGGGGCAGCATCGCTGGACGCTGGTGATGCAAGCAGTAACTAGAGGGCAGTCTGTGCCATGGTGCTTTCTGGGGCCCTTGGCTTCCCCCAAGGGGCTCGGTCGACAGCCTGTGCTCTGTGGGCTGTGGAGGGTAGCTCATCAGAAGCTGTGACGCGGAGTCAGGAGCCAAGGTCAGATGCACAGGCGTCCGAGCAGCGAAATGCTGAGGTGGAGCCTTCTCATCCCTGCTCCTTTCCACTTTGCTTTCCAGGCCGAGTTTTAAAGTCAGGCAGGCTCTGGGTGGTGGACGTGGCAAAGATCAAGGCTGAAACCTGCTTTGGTAGAAATCGTTCAAAATGGGCGGTTTCATTCATTTTTCTTGCAGTGGTTGGACAAGGCCTGCCCCAGCACTGTGGTCATGGGGGGAGGCCGGGGTGGGCGATGGGGCTGCCCCGAAGGCTTTGCGCCACCTCCCTTTCCCCTCCCCCATCAGATCCGTGGACCTATAAACACGTCAGGACAGTTGTAAAAGAGATGGATTTTGCTTCCCAACAATGTCCCCATCGGTCTGTCACCAGATAATTCATGACTGAGTTTTATGGTCAAGTTTCCCCGCTGTGTGTCCAGCACCATCTGACCCAGGAGAGAGGGCAAGGCTCCGAGCCTGCCTCTGCCCCTTGCTCATTCTGTGGTCTGGAGCAAATCACTTACCGGCTCTGTACCTCAATTTCCCCACCAATAAAAAGAGGATAAAACACAGAATGTTAAAGCATTGCTTATGGAGTCAGACATGCACCGTGCCCTCAGGAATTCTCGCTTGTTGCTATGGGTGAGGTGGTGCAGTTTCGTAGGCTCTGCAGAGCCTGTGCACCTTTGGAACCTGCAGGCCACGGAGGGAGGGAGTGAGGTGGGTGCACGTGGGGATGGGACAAATCTCCTGAATATAGATCTTTAAAATCCAGAATCACAGGAATGCATTTCCTACCAAAAATTATAAAAATCACTTAAATTCATGGCTGTCTAATCTCTATTCTAGGAAAGGCTGTTTTACTCATTTTTTAAAAAAATTGAGCTACACACGTATCCCCCAAGGAGTGCACATCTCGTGTCCCGCTCAGTGGGGTTTTCCATGGCATGTGCACACACTCATGTAACCACCACGCAGACCAGTATTGGGAACATTTCAGTTCCCGCAGGCACCCGAGTGCCCCCTCCAGGCAAATCCCGCCCCCTCCCACCAGCGAGGAATCCTCTGTTTCTACCCCTGTCCGTTAGCCTGGCCGGTTCTTGAATTACCTACATTGGGGCCATGGGACGTCCCGCTTCCTCCTCTCAGCAGCGCGGCTGAGAGTCACCCGGTGTTGTGTACAGAGGGTGTAAATACTGAAAAGGGCCTCTTTGACGGGCGGCTGTATTAGTTGTTCTACTCTTTGACATTTCATTCCGCAGAACTTCTAATGGAAACACGTTTTTTAAAAAAATCTACTTCTCTGTGCCAGAAACCATGTTAAGTCTTTTCCATGAGATCCTTATAACATTAAATCCCCTGGTTGCCACGAATATATATTTATATATTTATTTATAATGCATCTCAAAGAAACAAATTACCCAGATGAACTGTATGTTAGAAAACGACACCAAGCCAGAACACACACACTAATAGCACGCACACAGACCATGCAGGAGCCCCGGGGAAAGAGAGAAACATCCACCCTGGTTGTGCTCAAACTGAAGGGAAATCGCTGTCTGTCGACATTCGTTTATTGAGCACCTACTATTTGCCAGGCATGGATAGTCCCAAGGACTCAGTGACAAGCAAGAAGTCACTTTGGATAGTGAGTGGCCCCAGAGATCTCACAAAGGACCATGAAAAGAACAGGGTAGGGGTCAAGGGGAAGACGCTGGACCCCACAGCTCTTTAACTGAGAGCAGTTCTGTTCCCTAAGTGGCCCCCATCCTCTGACCTCTCCCCAGCCCATGCCTAAAAGAGACCCTGAGTGGCTTTGCTCTTCACTTTTGCCTCTGAGCTCCTGAATCCTGCTCCCACTTTCTGGACTTCTGGGCGGCCACTGTTGCAGCCTCAGGCTTTCACAAGTCGCCTAACACTCAGAGGCATGTCTCTGCCTGCTGGGCCTCCCTAGCCTAACTGCTCCTTCTTCATGGAGGGGGTCCTCCGTGCCCTGTTTCCCCCTGTGATCCAAGCTCCCCTGGACCTTGAGAAAGGTCTCCCTCAGGCCAGGCTGTTGCCCACAGCCCTGGGTGGACACTCCACCT
This sequence comes from Phyllostomus discolor, assembly GCF_004126475.2. NCBI lineage: Eukaryota > Metazoa > Chordata > Mammalia > Chiroptera > Phyllostomidae > Phyllostomus > Phyllostomus discolor. The sequence goes on along the minus strand of NC_040914.2, from coordinate 75,288,138 downwards.
GGTCCATCTCAGCTCCAGACCCTGCTGCCCTACCTGACCACCGCCCCATGACCGCACACACCTCACCCCTAGGAGTGGCAGAAGGTAGCATGTGAAATGAAAACCCACATTGAAGCTGGCGGGTCGTCCCTACTGCTGACTACTAGTTCCCACAGCGACCGTCCCACCGGGAGTGGATGGGGACGCACCCTAACCTTACACGAGACTGAATGGAACCCTTGCATTTGAATGGAAGGTACCTCACTGGTGCAGATGTGTGTCCAGGAGTGCGGCCCTGGCAAAGGGATTACAGGGGGCTACTTGGAAACAGGCATTGTCTTGAGGGAGGGATTACAGGTGTCCTTCCGTAAACTGCTGTTGAAGTTGTATCATTACATCTAGATCTCTATATTCATTTCCACCCACTGAACACATCATGACCCAAAAGTGACCCTTGTGAGCCCCTAGCCCTCCACCCCCAGGATAAGCTCTCTCCGATTTCCTGCCCCAGTGTGAGTCTCGCCCATTTTGCACACGATGCAGCAGGGCCAGCTTTGTGGACTCACGGGGTGTTTGTGAAAGCCGTCTGCAGTTTCCTGCAGCGACGTTTCACTGCTTCTCACTGCAGGGCCTCCCGTTACAGGACTGATTATCACTCAACGGACTCTCGGCCTCCACTGAGGCCAGGTGTCGCCTTTCCGTCTGGGCACCAACAACCATTCCTGTTCCTGCTCTGGTGGGTGCGTGTGTCTAGCAGGGTGCACCCAGGAGTGGAATTGCTGGGCGTGGGGCACACACAACATCGGCTTCACCAGGAAATCTTACTTCTTTGAATCCTCCTGCCAACCTCAGATGCGTGTCAGGCTGTTGTTGGGTGTTTACACATGAGGAACCGAGGTGAGGGCGGGTGAAAGGGACTGCCCAGGTTCACTCTCGGAAGTCGAGGAGTGGGGCTGAGCTCCGGAAGTCAGATCCCAGACTCCGACGCTGAACTTTTAACCACCTCGATACGCTGGGCAGACTTGCTGGCCCCACTTAGAGGGGAGGCCCGGGTCAGTCTTGCTCCGCAAAAGCCTTGATCTGTATCTTAAAGTCACAGCTTCCTCTCATGAAGGGGGTCAGTCTCTAAGGACACAGCCCTTTTGTAAGAGAAAAAAATGTTTTTAGCTCACCCAGGATCAAATTTTGGCTCAGCCACCAAGTAGCGGTGTGACCCTGGACAACCGCGTGTGAGTAGATCACTAGATAAGCCCCATGAGGTGAGGCAGGAGGCACCCGCCCCGTGTGATGATCCTCCTCGGATCTCCACGTAAAGAAGTTGTACTCCCGCTTGAGAAAAGTTCCTGAGCCTTGGAGAGCAAGCCAAGACTGTTTACCCCTTTCTGCACATTCGTTCGGGAAGGCTGTCCCTGTGAGAGCTGTCGTTGATGCCAGAACATGACACGCACCTCATAGAATACGGTATTAACCGATCTCTTTCATGTGTTTTCAGTGTGCTTACATTTTAATCCACTGAAATTGTCTCTCTTCTCCCCCGGAAAAGAATGAACATTTAGCCCTGGCTGGCATAGCTCAGTGGATTGAGCACGGGCTGTGAACCAAAGTGTCACAGGTTCGATTCCCAGTCGGCACATGCCTGGGTTGCAGGCCATGACCCCCAGCAACCACACATTGATGTTTCTCTCTCTCTCTCTCTCTCCCCCCTCCCTTCCCTCTCTAAATAAATAAATAAAATCTTAAAAAAAAAGAATGAACATTTAAACTGATAAAACTAAGCAAGACAAAATGGAATTTACTGTAGATACATTCGCTTTGCAGGGAACTTTTTCCTGAGTCAATCTTGAAGCTCTCTCGCTTGATCCTATGCTGGGCAAGGCTCGGGCCGAGCCCATCGGAACTCGGGGCACCGGCTCCGAGGTCCTAGGAACCGGGAACAGGAAGAGATGGTCACAGCCTGGTGTCACCACGAGAGACTTCCGGCTTTGAGACTGAAGGACAGGTGGGATGCAGATAGCCAGACTTGAGGAAAAAACAATGATATCGATGGAGATAAAAGAAACTGTGTATATCAGAGGGCTGGTCACGTGTTCATTCAGCCATTCATTCATTCACTCACTTACCCATCCTTCTATCCACCTTCCTTCCTTCCATCCATCCACTTGCATTGCTCACTCCTCAGCACTTATTTTTTAAACCCTTACCCAAGGATATGTTTTTACTAATTTTTTAGAGAGAGAGAAAGGGAAAGAGAGAGGGAGAGACATTGATGTGAGAGACAAACACCGACTGGCTGCCTCCCATATATGCCCCAGTCAGAGATCAAACCCACAGCCTAGGTATGTACCCTTGTTACAGAACAGACTGGCGGAGGGGGGAACAAGATACTATTACCAAATGGACCCCCTTCTTCTGCCGGGGACCCCTGTACTAGGTTCACCTTTTCTGCTGCCAGGGAATGATGTCTCTCAATGTCAGAGATGGGTGAAAAGGAAAGGAATTATTTATTCAAAGGTTATACAGACTTAGAGTATTGACTTAATGTCTTCATTAAAATCCCAAAGTCCCTTAAGACACCCACAAACATACACAGTCCCCCCTTTGCCCAGTCTGGGGTACCGTATCTCAGGAAAAGAAATAGAAGTCTGTGGCTCAGGCAGCCCCTTGTTCTTCCCAGTAATCTGTGCTCAGCTGGCAGGCCTCCCATGGTTCCCAGCACCATCAGCTGTGTCACTGCCACGATCTCCAGTTCTTAATCCAAACCTGCGTGGCACCTCCTCATGGCCCATCAGCAAGAATTCTTTCACCCTTTCCTTCCCACAGTGTGTCTCCTGCATTCTTCCCAACTGCTAAGAGAGAGCTCTACATCGCTGCTACATCTTGCTTCCCAGCTTCCTAAACTGTGTGCCAAAGGGAGCCCCAAAACAGCAAGGTCCCCTCTTACTCCAAGCTCTCACACAGGTGCTGTAACCAGGGGGAGTTGCTTCCTAGTTACATCCTGTGTTGAAAGCATTCCCATCTCCCTGGCTCAAAGCAGGACCACAGCTATTTAACGTATCCATGAAACCAGTTAAAGGTTATAGATGTGTTAAATGACCATGCCTGAAGTCAGCTGCACAACTGTTGCTATGCAAAACAGCTCTCAATGGCCCTGCTCCATGTGTCCCATCCCCTAGTTCAGACTTGTGGGGGTAAGGACATCCTATATATATATATTTGTTAATAATTCCTGGATACCCTGAGTTCTGAACCCTATTACAACTCCTCATTTGGGGTCCCCCTTACTGCAGCCTGTTACACCCTGAGCGGAAATTGAATTTGCAACACTTTCGGTTTATGGGATGATGCTCACCCAGCCGAGCCCCCTGGCCAGGGCCCTCCTCACCACTTTTAAATTGGTACTCTAAGATCTCCTTCTCAATACGTAGATTGAATTCTTTACTCTCCAAGTACATTTCCTATATTCTTTCCTAGCTTTCCGTTTTCTTTTTAGCACTTAGCATGCTCTAAAACATATTTTATTTCTTTTTTTCTTATCTCTCCAACCAGAATGGGACCCCATTTCTGTCTCTTCTGCTCACTGCTGAATCATAGGGCTCAGACCTATCAGGCACACAGTAGGTACTCAAAAATATTTGTTGTCAAGTTTAATCAAATTCACCCATTACATTCACTCGCTGAGCTCCTGCTGTGTGCCCAGCACTGAACTGGGACCCATGGTGATGAAGATGGGCCATGGGCACCCACAGGGGACGCGAGAAGGTCTCTTGAGGCAGGGGATCTGAGTGAGAGCTGGGGGCTGAGTCAAAGACAGGCAGCTGCAGAAGAATCGGAGGAGGGCTCAGGAAAAAGTGGCCCTTAGGCCTGGACCTGGAACACTGGTCACCAAGAGGGTTAAAAGTAGGTTGGGCCCTGCCAGGTGGCTCAGTTAATTGGAGCATTGTCCCCTGCATCAAGAAGGTTTCAGGTACGATCCTCAGATGAGGTGTGTGTAGGATGCAACTGAAGTTTCTCGCTCACGTCAATGTTTTTTTTTTTCTCTCTCTCCCCACTCTGCTCCCACCCTTTCTTCTCTCTCTAACATCAATGAACATGTCCTTGGTGAGGATTTAAAAAAATACAAGCAGGTTGGCCTGACTGGGGCATTCAATTTGGGGCGAGGAGGGGATTCCATGGAAAGACGCCAGGCCAGAGTGTGTTCCAAGTGCAAATGGTCTCTACACTGGCGTTGCCTGGTGTGGGATTGTCACAGAACACAGGGGCCAAGGGGGTGAGGACGGTGCACTATTACCAAAAGGACCCCCCTAGGTTCGTTATGTCCACCGCCTTATAGGAGAGATATCTCTCAATGCCAGAGAATTGTGAAAAGGAAAGGAAATGTTTATTTAATGCTATACAGACTTAAAGTAGTGACCTAATGTCTTCATTAAAATACCAAGGTCCTTTAGGATGCCCACAGTGCTTCCTTCTCCCCCTGCCCTAATTCGGGGTACCATAACTCTGGAAAAGAAGTCTGTGTTTTAGGCCGCTGGCACCATCAGCTGTGTCGCCACCCAGGCAGGATCTCCAATTAATCCAAAGCCATGCGGCACTTTCTCAGGGACTATTGGCAAGATTTCTTTCACCCTTCTTCCAGGCAAAGTCTGTCCTGCTTCCCAGGCCATGCGGTCAAAGGGAGCACCCCAAAGCTGTGTGCTCCTCTTCTACCAGACCTGCAGGGGTCTGCACTCTGGCAAAACCTCATGGATCTCTCCAAAACGCTGCAGGGAGCAGGGGTCACCACTCTGGCCAAAGCAGAGTGGTGGTTCTCTGCTAAAGCCACATGGTAGTTCCCCCTACTAAAGCTGCGGGGGTCCCCACGCTGGCAGAACTGCATGGCTCTCTCTTCTACTGCCAGAGCCACGTGGTCCTCCCCTTAATGGCTGCGGTGTCTGGGTTTAAGTCCCTGTGCCAATCCTCCTCTGCAGCCTCATTTCTGACTTCTCCCACAATCGGCTACACTTGCTAGCACTCTCATTTCCTTCCAGCTTTACTGGGCTGCCATTGTGAGTCTGGGCAGGCGTGACCCCATGTCATGGGGCCAATTTTCTCCAAGCTCCCATGCAGGCACTGTAACTCGGGGGACGGCACCCCCCCCCGCCCCCCCCTTACATCTTGGGTAGAAGTCACTCCCTTCTCCCTGGCTCAAATCATGGCTACAGCTATTTAACATATCTATGCAGCCAGTTAAAGGTTATAGATATGTTAAATGACCACACCAGAGCTTAGCTGCAAAGCTGTTGCTGTACAAAACAGCCCTGCATGTTCCAGCTCCATGTGTCCCTTCCCCCAACTCACACCTGAGGGGGAAAGAGGTGAGGACATCCTAATATTTCCTGGACACCTTGAGTTCTGGACCCCATTCCAAATCCCTATTTGGGGCTCCCCCTCTTGGCCGCACACCATATCAGGATCATTATGTATTAGGGGCTTGGGCTTGGGGGTGCTGGGAAATACTGGCGATTCTGAAAAGGCAGGACCTGAGTACTGGAGAGGGCAGTGGGCACCTTGATTGGGACCTTGTGCAGGGAGTGCCCAGCCCCAGCTCCCGTCCCCGCTGCCCGCCGGCTTCAGGAGCAGTTGTGCCAGAAGTTCCTGCCTCATCGGTTGAGCTCGTCCACGTGGGGCTGCCTCCAGCACCACACGTGCTCAGGGCCCCTTCTGGGGCCTCTCATTTTCGCCTGCTTCCTGCCTCCCCTGGACTTCCAAAGGCCTCTGTCCTCGGTCCACACTGCCCAGAGGCTGCCACACAGCTGGGATGTGGCCGCTGACAGCCAGAGCCAGAATGAAGTCCACGGTAAGGGTTGCATTCATAGAGCGCTTCTCTTGTGCTGGGGGGTGGGAGGGTGTGGGGACAGATGTCACTATGCTCCCTTCTGAAGATGGGGAAGTTTTAGCTTCGAGGAGTTAAGTGACTTCCCCAAACTCATCCCTGGTCAGAGGCAGAGGTCGCCTTCCCACACAGTGGGGTGACCCTGACACCTGCTATAGGCTGTTGTGCCATGTTGCTTCTGCCCCTTGGTGGGGACGATGGCCGTGGACTTGGGCCTGGCACATGATGGCCAAATGGGTTTTAGGTAGTAGGGCTGGGTCCTCATGAGCCTTTGCCTCTTGGTGAAGGTGGTGAGTCTGTCTGGAACCTGGAATCCTCAGTAGGGCAGTATGGTGCCGGGGATGGGTGTGTGGCGGGAGGAGGGGCCCACCATCCTTCTGGCCTGGGCTGGAATCTTCCTGGCTCCCCGCATGATCAACTCCCTGCTACAGTGGAAGTGAGTCCTGGCTCACCTCCTCGTCCAGATGAGGCGACGGGGCTACTGTGGGAGACGGGAAGGCTGGATCGGAGAGGCCTGCAGTCAAGAGGAGTGTGCTGCATCTGCCCAGGCCTCTGGGAAAGGGCCCTCCTGCAGCCAGCCCTCCGAGCAAATTTCCTCCGTCCCTGGCTGGTCAGAGGCCTCCTCATGCCCTGTCTCTGCTTAAGGGATTGACCCTGATTCGTATATTTAGAGAAAGGACAAATAAATCATAGACCTTTTATGCAGAGGCAGCCGCAAAGCTCCACTCACCAGGTTGATGAGATTGAAACTGCTCCTTTGCCTCAAGCAAGGGTGGGGCCAGTCCACGGTAGATGGCCCTGCGGTGAGCTGTGTGAGTTTCCTGGGCCTGTCCTAGCGAAGACACACTGGGGTGGGGTGGGGGGAGGTGCTTGTTTCCCAGTTCTGGAGGCCAGAGTCTGAGATCCAGGTATGGGGAGGGCGGGGCTCCCTCTGGAGGCTCCAGCGGGAGGGTCCTGCCTGCCCTCTCCACCTTCTGGCGGCTGCAGGAGTCCCTCGATTGGTGACGGCCTCTCTCCATCTCTGCCTTTGTTGTCTTGTGGCCTTCATCTCTCTGTCTGTGTCTCAAATCTCCCTCTTATAAGGACACTTGTCATAATGGATTCACGTGTCATTCTAATCCAGTGTGACCTCATTTCAACTAATGCATCTGCAAAGGCCCTATTTCCAAATAAGGCCACATCTGAGGATACTGGGGCATAGGGTGCAGCCGTGTCTTTTGGGGGGCGGTTATCTCACTAGCGTTGTGTTGGCAAAGTTCTTAGGGCCGTGTGGACACCAAGGGCCCTGCTGAGGTTCCAGAGTCCTTGGGCTCCTCTCCTTACTCTGGGGACCCGGACTACTGCCTGCCCCTTCACGGACGCTCACATTCCCTGTCTGTAAGGTGAGGATGTTGGACCAGGCTCGGGGTTCACCCCCTGGTAAAATTTTTCCAAGGGCGTTTGGAAAACACACAGGCCTGGGCCCTGCTGGGCCCCACTGAGTGCCCTGGGGCTGAGGGTGGAGCAGGACTGATCAGGGTGTTTCCCTGGGGATTACATAGCATCCATTCTGGGGTCAGTACTGGAAAACTCCACACTCAAACGTCCTGGAACTCTGTGGCACAGA